>NC_084931.1:19617333-20867333 GCF_958298935.1 Phragmites australis
ATCGCAGAGCTCGAGGCACCCCGCCTGTCACCCTACTGTGTCAGACCTGCCCTGACCAGGCGAGCATGCCGGGCTGCTCGGTGGCTGCCCGGTGGGCCCTCCCCGCGGCGCCCGTTGAAAAGCGGTATGATGACGAACAAGATTAGATGGGGGCGCGTTTTCAACCCTCCCCATCACCTCGCGCAGCAGCCCATGATGGTTGCTTTCCATTTATGGCGCCTTGGAACTCGCGCCATCCTTTCTAGGCACGCTACCGCCCCGGCGGGTATATAAGCGAGGCGGGCTCAACGGAGAAGAGGGACCGGTTCAGATCGAGACATCGGAGATCAAGACAACAGAGGACGAACACCGAAGCATAGAAGATAGATCAGTCGAAGAACAAGGAGCACGAAGCTCTAGACTAGACAAATATTCTTGTAACCCAGCAGATCCTCAGAGAGATATTCTCAGAGCATTTATAGCATACACACAGCAGTAGGGTGTTACACTTAGTGCAGCCCGAACCTATCTAAAAATCCCTTAAGCATTTATTACTTCCTGCATCCGATCATTCCACCTCCACCTGCATCCCATTTACTCCTATTTATTTCACCTACGAAGCGAATTCAGAATCATCCCCCCGGCCGAATCTCAAAGGAGGTCCCTCCGGATCCCCGCTTGAGGAGTTCACCCTCCGACAGGGCTGATGCTGAAAAACTATCAGATACCGGAGTATCCGGTGCACACTGGATACTCCGGTCAGCCTGAGAAAGTCCCAAAAACTTAGGGTTTTGGGAGATTTGGCCAACAAGAGTTAGATCTGGTAGAGGAACAAGTTCTAAGAAGTATAAGAAGCTATTCTACCAAAGGAAATCGATCCTAGAAGAGGGCATTGAGAGATCGGGAAATTTTGGGAAAAAGTACCTTTTGGAGCAAAAATAACTCCGGTGATTTGATGAATAGAGATGTCCGGAGTTTCTGACCTTGGATCCGAGTGAGAAACGATGAGAATGTTGAAACTCCTTGGTTGTTCTTCAAAAATGGCCGGAGAGGGTTATTTGAGATGAGAGGAGTTGAGAATAGATGAGTTTGAGCAACTGTTCGGGTAGAGGGGGATATAAGAATCTGGAGAACCCGGAGACTCCGGTCCTGATACTTTACCGGAGACTCCGGTGAACACCGGACTTTCCGGTAACTGGAACCTGGACAGGAATCAGCTGAAACATGAACAGTGTCACCGGACATTCCGGTACCTGGAACTGTTACATAATAGAGTGAAAGCTGAAATTTGAGGAGGAATTTTTCGGGAGATAGCCGTTGGACATAAAAGACGAATTTGCCAATTGTGATCAGCCAACAAGCATCATTACATAACTATGATCACAAGTAGCAAACTATGATCAAAAGATCAAAGAACCAAATAATTTTGAAAAAGCACTCAAAAATGCAGTTTTTGCAAACTCCTAGCTAAGAAAGCTATAACTCTACAACAAACAAATGTATGCAACAGTTCAAGCCACATTTCGAGAATTTAAGATATTTAATTCACTTCTCAACTCGTAAAACCTTTGCTCGTCTAGTGGCTTAGTGAGGATATTGGCTAGTTGTCTTTCGGTTCTCACATGGCGAATGTCGATATCCCCTTTTGTTGCATGGTCTCTCAAGAAGTGATGTCTAATATCTATGTGCTTAGTTCTTGAGTGTTATACGGGGTTGTTGGCTATTTTGATGGCACTCTCATTATCACACAAAAGTGGAATTTTGGATGTGTTGTGGCCATAATCTCTTAGCGTTTGCCTCATCCATAGGAGTTGAGCACAACAAGCTCTCACAGCAACATATTCGGCTTCGACGGTGGATAGACCTACGGAGTTTTGTTTCTTGGACGACCAAGACACTAAGGACCTACCCAAGAATTAGCAAGTCCCCGAAGTGCTCTTCCTATCTACTTTGCAACCGGCATAGTCGGAATCCGAATAGCCGATGAGATCAAAGGATAACCCTTTAGGATACCATAAGCCAAGATAAGGTGTATGAACTAAATATCGAAGAATCCTCTTAACGGCCATTAAATGGCACTCTTTTGGAGCGGCTTGAAATCTTGCACACATGCACACACTAAGCATGATATCGGGCCTAGATGCACAAAGATAAAGTAAAGAACCTATCATGGAGCGATATACCTTTTGATCCACGCTTTTTCCTTCTCCATTAAGATCAAGATGACCATTGGTTTGCATAGGTGTCTTGATAGGTTTGGCATTCTCCATGTCAAACTTCTTGAGCATGTCTTTGATATACTTTGTTTGGCAAATAAAGATTCCTTCCTTGAGTTGTTTGATTTGAAATCCGAGAAAGAACTTTAATTCCCCCATCATTGACATCTCAAATCTTCTTGTCATGATCCTACTAAAATCTTCACAAAATTGTGGATTAGTAGAACCAAATATGATGTCATCGACATATATTTGGCAAACAAATAAATCATTATCAACATTTTTAGTAAAGATAGTAGAGTCGGCTTTGCGTATTTCAAAGCCCTTTTTAACAAGAAAATTCCTAAGGCGTTCATACCATGCTATTGGGGCTTGCTTTGGCCCATAGAACGCCTTATGAAGTTTGTAAACATGTGAGGGATGCTTGGGATCTTCAAAGCCGGGCGGTTGCTCCACATACACCAATTCGGAAATTGGTTCATTAAGGAATGCACTCTTCACGTCCATTTGATATAGCTTGAAATCATGGTGAGTAGCATAGGCTAATAATATGCGAATTGACTCAAGCCTAGCTACGGGAGCATAAGTCTCACCAAAATCCAAACCTTTAATTTGAGTGAACCCTTGAGCAACCAATAGTGCCTTGTTCCTTGTTACTATCCCATTTTCATCTTGTTTGTTGCGGAAGACCCATTTTGTGCCAATCACATTTTGTTTTGCTCTTTCCACTAAGGACCAAACTTCATTTCTTTTGAAGTTGTTCAATTCTTCTTGCATGGCCATCATCCAATTCGGATCATCAAGGGCTTCTTCTACCTTCAAAGGCTCCAAAGAAAAAACAAAGGAGTAAAATTCACAAAAATTTGCAATTTTGAACAAGTAGTTACCCCCTTTTGTATATCACCAAGTATGTTGTCCACGGGGTGATCTCTTTGGATGCTTTGATGAACACGTGGGTATGGTACTTGAGATTGATGTTGAATATCTCCCACTTCATAATCTAAAAAGTTATTTGGGTCTTCATAGGCTTGATTTTGGTCTTGTGGTTGTTTATCGCCTTGATCTTGAGTTGACGTTGATGGTTCCACATGCGTTGATGAAGATGGTTGATCTTGATCATTTGAGTTGCTTGTAGCTTTTGTGGCTCTAAAGGCTTGATTTCACCAATTGCCATCTTCTTGATGTCTTCGCTTGGTATTTCTTCATCACCTAGCACACTAGGATCAACTTGCTCTACTTGGGAGCCATTAGATTCATCAAATGTCACGTCTCTCACAATTTCAACGCAACCGGTGGTTTTGTTGAAAACACGGTAGGCGTAGGCATTTGATCCATAACCAAGCATAAAGCCTTCATCAACTTTTGGAGCAAATTTAGAACTTTTTGCCTTCTTATTCAAAATAAAGCATTTGCTACCAAAAACTTTAAAGTAAGAAACATTTGGTTTGTTACTGGTTAGAAGCTCATATGCGGTCTTGTTCAATATCTTGTGTAGATACAACCAGTTGATGGCATGGCATGCGGTGTTGATTGCTTCCACCCAAAATTGATCCGATACCTTGTATTCATCAAGCATTGTTCTTGCGGACTCAATTAGAGTCCTATTTTTCCTCTCGACCACTCCATTTTGTTGAGAGGAGTAAGGAGCCGAGAATTCATACTTGATCCCTTCTTCATCAAGAAACTATTCAACTTGCATATTCTTGAACTCGCTTCCATTGTCACTTCTCACCCTTTTGATCTTCACTTCGAACTCATTTTGGGCTCTTCTTACAAACTTCTTGAAAATAGCTTGTATTTCGCTTTTGTCATGAAAGAAGAATACCCAAGTGAAACGTGAAAAGTCATCAACAATAACTAAACCATATTTGTTACCTCCAATACTTATGTAGGCAATCGGCCCAAATAAGTCCATGTGGAGGAGTTCCAATGGTCTTGTAGTTATCATCACATTTTTAGCGGGATGAGGTGCTCTGACTTGTTTTCCCGCTTGACAAGCACTACAAATTATATTTTTCTCAAAAGAAACATTTGTTAGTCCTAAGATGTGTTCGCCTTTTTGAAGCTTAGACAAATTCCTCATGCCAACATGAGCTAGTCGGCGGTGCCAAAGCCAACCCATGCTAGACTTAGCCATCAAGCAAGTTTTAGGATTCACTTCATCCGTTGAAAAATCAACAAGATAAAGTTTACCCTTCAACTTACCGGTGAAAACTATTGATGCGTTTTCCCTTCTAGAGACGATCACACTCTCATTAGTAAGAAGACAATTATAACCTATCTCACATAATTGTGACACAGACAACAAATTATAATTGAGAGATTTGACTAACAAGACATTTGAAATAGAATGATCATTGGAGATGACGATTTTACCTAGGCCTCTTACCTCTCCTTTTCCATTATCGCCAAAAATGATGTTTTCATGAGGTCCTCCATCTTCTTCAAAAGAAGAAAACATACTCTTTTCTCCGGTCATGTGATTTGTACATCCACTATCAATGACCCAACTTGATCCTCCGGAGAAGTATGCCTACAAAACAAAGTTATGCCTTTATTTTAGGTACCCAAATTTATTTAGGTCCTTTAGCGTTAGTCACAAGCACCTTTGGCACCCACACATTCCTTTTAACAATTCCATCTCTTGTGCGGGGACCAATATAGAGAGCAACCACTTTACTATGGTGATTTCTCTTAAGCATATACGAGGCATAGAATGAGCATTGGGGAGCATGAGCCTTTGGTTGTTTTGCTTGAACCGTATGATCAACTTGCTTGCCTCCTTTGACAAACTTGAGGCATTCCACTCCATTCAATATCACATGATCATTTGGTTTGCTCGTGTATTGGTCAAATCCAAGACCTCTCTTTAGCTTATTATCCTTGGCTTGGATGGTCTTGTAGAGTGCATCTTTTGATTTATAGGTTTTGATGCATCCATATTTGACCAAGGCATTTAGCCTCTCATTCTCCTTTTGTAATGCTTGCAAGGATTCAACATTTGTTGTACAAGCATTTATATCAATATTGAAACAACGAGAGCATCCATTGCTAGTAGATACACTAGATAGCTTCATTAGAGTTGGATGATCCTCTCTTAAGGGTATCAATTTGCATTTCAAGAGTTTTATAATTTTTATCCAAACAAGATAATTTCTTTTGAAGCAAAAAAATTGTTACTCTTAAGGTCGGCTATTGAGAAATTGGCCAAATCATAATCATTTGACAATTTCTCAACTTTCTCCTTCTCTTTAGCAAAGAGCTCCTCGAGTTTAAGGTTTCTCTCCTTTTCAAGGATGAGCAAGTCCTCTTGTCTCTCGAGGGTCTCCTCATGACTATCTATTGTATCCATTAGCTCCTTTATTTTAGCCATGATATTTTTATTCAAACCTTTAAACAAGCTATCACAATCACTATAATATTCACTATCGCTATCTAGGAGCTTGGATTGAGATTTTACCTTACGGCTTTTGGCCATGAAGCAATTTGGGGAGCCGTCATCATCATCACTCATTAAGAGTGATTTTCTTGGTGTTAACTCGCGGATGGCAATGGTGGTGACCCCTTCACCATCGGAGTCGGAGTTAGAATTTGAATCCCACTCTTCTCCAATGTGTGCTTGACCCGAATATTTCTTCTTGTGGGTCTTGTTTTTGTCCTTCTTGTATGGCTTGATTTTATTATCTTCCTTGTCCTTTCCTTTCTTCTTGTTCAGACAATCAGCTATGAAGTGACCAACTTCGTCACATTCATAGCATGCCCTTCTTGATGTTCTCTTCTTGGGTATGTCTCTCTTGTATTTAGAGTAGCCTCCCTTTCTCATGAACTTCTAGAATCTTTTCACAAAGAAAGCCATTTCTTCATCTTCGGAGCTTTCCTCTTCACTTGTACTTGATTCTTGAGTTTGTTTGCTTTTGCTTGCCTTGAATGCAACCTCCTTGTTCTTGGAGGTTGAGCTTTGTTTGGCATGAATCTTCACTTCATTTGCTTCTTCTTCCATGAGCTCATGAGCATGTATCCTTCCAAGCACATTGCTTGGTGTAAGCCTTTTGTAGTCTCTTCTCTCTCGGAGGAGTGTCACCAAAGTGGGATTTCTAGGAGCAAATGCTCTAAGCAATCTCTTCACCACTTTGTGATCATCAATGTCCTCACTCTCGAGTCCTCTTAACTTGTTTACAAGCACTACCATTCGATCATACATGGCTTGAGGAGTTTCATGATCTTCCATCACAAATCTTCCTAGCTTGCCCTCAAGTAGCTCTATCTTGGATTCTCTCACGCTTGTTGTCCCTTCATGAGCAACTTGGAGAGTGTCCCAAATTTTCTTAGCCTCCTCAAGTCCATCCACTTTATTGAATTCTTCCGGACTCAAGGCACTAAGCAATACACTTGTAGCTTGAGCATTACGGTGCATATTTTGCTCTTCACTTGACGTGAGCTCTTGATCTTCATCCGGCAAGTCAAAGCCTGTGCAAACAATCAACCAAATACTTGAATGAAGAGAGATTAAATGCATTTTCATTTTGTGCCTCCAGACGGCATAATGTGTACCATCGAAGAATGGTGCACGCCCGGAGGGCATGGAGATATAGTTACTCGAAGAATTTAAATGATCATAATTGAAAGAAACTTCACTTCCCTTTCCCTTACCATTACCATCATCATTCTTCGATGGATCATGTTTTAAACCCCTCGGGCTTCCGGATGTCGACATAATGATTTTCTCCAAGCGGTGAAGCCTTGTAGGAGGTTAGACTCTGATACCAATTGAATGTACATAAAAGTGCCTAGAGGGGGGGGGGGGTGAATAGGCTTTTCTGAAAATTAAAACTAATCAGCGGATTAAACAAATACCGGATACTCCGGTGAAGGTCGGATACTCCGGTCTATTCGGAGTATCCGGTCTAGTCTGGAGTCTCCGGTCTATACAGGATCTCGAGAACAACTAAGAATTAACAAGAACAATTAGAATCTAAAAGGTGATACTAAATCTACTTGACAGCACAAGGCTTAAACAACAATAGACACTAGCAAGATGATCACTAAGACAAATAGTATGAAAAATATCAAAGCTACACAATTTAAATAAATTGCACAAATGAAGACACAAGGAATTATCCCGGAGTTCGACCACCTCACAAAGAAGTACCTACGTCTCCGTTGATGAGCTCACAAAGAGCCGGGTCTTCTCCAACTCTATCCTCTTCTAGCGACCACAAAGATCAAGCTAGAATTTCCTTACTCAAGTTGATGTTAATTACAAACTTCCCGTGGCACTCCACAAAGATTGGGTGCTCTACGGGCGACGCCTTGCCGTCTAAGAGCACAAGGCTCCAAGAGAAATGATCACAGCGAATGCTTGATGAAGAACTCAATGCTCAAGTGTCTTAACTTCACTCCAAACTCAATCTCACTAAATTTGCGCAAAACTAAGCACTAGAGATGATTGGAGGGACTTTGAATGCTCTTGGAATGCTTTATGAGTGTAGAGCTCAGCAGCAACAGCAAGCCATTAATGCTTGGGGGTGTGGAAGTATATATAGCTCACTCTCAAAAACTAGCCATTACTGTTCTGACACACCTACCTCGGAGTATCCGGTGAACACTGGAGTCTCCGGTCTAAAATCCAAAACAACGTCAGAATGGTCACAGAACTGTCAGAACTAGCCGTTACGGTTCTGTTAAGTTGTCGGAGTCTCCAGTGAACACCGGAGTCTCCGGTCCTGACAGGGCTACCACACAGACAAAGTCCGGAGACTTGCCGGACCCTCCGACTTCTCCAGGTACTGGAGTATGCGGTGAACACCGGAGACTCTGGTCTTTTTAATAAAAGAATAAATACTAACCGAGCCACCCTTGCCGGAGTCTCCCTCGGAGATTCCGGTTAAAAAACATGTTCTCCTATCGGAGTATCCGGTGAACACCGGAGACTCCGGTCTTTTTCCAACAAAAATAAATGCTTAACCGAGCGACCTCTGGCGGAGTCTCCCTCAGAGACTCCGGCCTAAAAACTCACCGACACCAGAGTATCCGGTGAACACCGGAGACTCCAGAAAAATAGAAATTCGGAACCGAGCATCTTCTGGCGGAGTCTGTCTCGGAGACTCTGGACTAAATACTGAGGACCGGAGTATCCGGTGAACACCGGAGACTCCGGACCCAGTAAACTTCTTGTCTAACTTCCCGGTGTCCGTGGGTGAGTGTGTCTCTCAACTTATTGGTTCTAAAGGTTATCTTGAGCATTGAGACACTATACCATCAATCAAATGCAACCCTCTTAATAGAACGGCTACCCTAGACTCAATTTCAAAGATAGAAAAATTTAAATCCTATTGAGTACTACTCATTGCTTCTTTTTTCTTTTCGAGGGGCGTCAACCGTCATAAGTCTTCTCAATTTAGAGTAAGACGTGTTCATGACTTAGATAAACATATTAGATCCTTAATCGTTTTGTCATCAATAAGCCAAAACGCACTTAGGGGGCCTAGATGCACTTTCACCACCGTCCTTGCCGCCAGGATGCTCAGGAGCTAGGTGAACTTCTCCGCCGGGACTTTGATGGAGTAGGCCCAGCCCTATGCGGACTCTTCCTTCAGCTCACTGGCTTCTAGCCTGATGCTCCTCAGTGGCCCCTACATTGCCATAAAGTTAGTCCGGAGAAAGCCATGAGTCATCCACTCATGCTCCATCAGCTTGGAGTGTTGAGCGACGAGTGCAACCCTCTCATACTTGAAATGTGTTCTTCTCCTGTTGAAGTGCAGTGCTCTGCCACGGAAGCGCCTCCTTTTCCTCGGCCATCAGCCTCTTTAATTCGACACATCTGCGGATTGCTGCCTCCTTCTCAGTGATCAGCTGGCTCATAGAGGTAGCGAGGCTGGTGACCAAGGAGAGCATGTCAGAGGCTGAAGCGGACCCCTCAGTAGGTTCCGAAGGCACGGGGGTCATGGCGAGTACTTAGGGTGGCGTTGGGACCGCAGTTGGCTTGGGGGCTGGAATGTTTGGCTGAGACATCGGAGGAGGAGTTTCTACCGGAGTCATTGATAGGGTGGAGGACCTGTAGAGACAACAAGTTGTAGGGTCAAGAAAAGGGCTCAGAATATCTGCGCCTAACCAAGGGACTTACCGTGTGGTCGGAGGGGGAGCACAACTCTTGACCTTGTGAAACCACTGAGTTGACCCGATGGGGAGGCCTCATATGCCGTCGTGTCATGGGCAGACGGAGTCCCACTGACACGTTTGGATGCTTCCGTGAAAGTCGAATCCTCCGGTGGCCTTTTTTCCCCTTAAACGGGGGCTCAACGAATAGGCTGGTCAGACCTAGTTGGCTCGGAGAGTGACTAATCGCTCCCCTAGTGGCTGGCACCGCTCGTCGTACCTCCACCCATGGTAGACTTTTGGCTGTGAGCAATCTATTTCCTGGCTGGCTCAGGGCGGGGCTGGTTGCTCCTCTGCTGACCAGCACCACACGCAAGATCTCCACCTGTGGTCGACGTCCGGCTGCCTTTGCGACCAAGTGTGTCGGAGGCGTGACTAAATCAATCAGGAGGAGGCGGGGCCACGCCTTGTTGGGCACCTGGGTGGAGATCGCGATGAACTCCACTCCCTAGGGCAGCTTGGCCGGAGGCCTCCAAGACCTCATCGATGACCGGGCGCAATACGTCGACCTCAGGAAGACCCTGCAAATGGCATCAACAATGAGAATCCATGTCATAAGAAGGCTCGGGGGAGGGAATTTTAGAAATACCAAACTTACCCTCATATGTTGTGCTCTCTCTAGCAGGGTGAGATCATACATCGGAAGGGCGCCGACTGGAGGACCGTCCTTCCTCGCAGAGCTCGACATTAGGACTCGAACTCGTGAGTCGATGACGTTGTCAGTAAGATCTGAATAACAAAAGGGGGGGTGAGAGGTTGCACACTTTTTGGAAGAAAGGGCGGTACCGAGGATTCGACGGCAGGGTAACATGTGAAGCTCGACCGGGTCTCATCATTCAGCCCGAAGTACATGAACATTGGGTGTGCTCACCCCCGCAGGGGACATAACCAACGCTTGATGTAGTCGTGGGAGATGTCCAACCCCGTCAGCCTAGCTTTTCAAAGCTAGCCAACTCGTTTGACCAAGGTCAGTAGCTCGGAGGTAGTCGTGGGTGAATTTCCCCAGTCCTTTGTGACCTGCGTTGGTGTGCTCGACACGCGAAGGTTGTTCAAGGAATCGTTGACCATGAGGTAGAACCAATTCTCCCTCTAGCCCGATCATGATGACTTGAGGCCCACCTCGATATAGGAGTCTGTGGCGCCATCGCGGAGGGGGAACCCGTAGCTCCAAATGGTCGACCCAGTCACCGACCAGACTATGTAGAAGAACAGAAATAGGTCGAGGCATGGCTCAACCCCGACAAAGTTCTCATATAGATGAGTGAAAATGCTGAGCATGTGAATGGAATTGAGGTTGAGATGGAGGTGCCAGATGCCATAGAAAAAGATGACGGTGGTAAAGAACTCGAAGAAGGGCAGCACGAGGCCTGCCAATAAGAACGAGACAAATAGCCCAATCTCCCCTTGGCGGGGGGGCGGGCACGCTCTCCCCAGCGTGGTACCCTATGGAAAGGCGGCAGGTGAGCAGGTCGGCCTCATGCAGCATCTTTAGCCTCGTCGTGTCGCACTTGGATCTGGGGAAGGCATAATCGTTGCCGGTGTGTGTCGGATTGCGGTGGAAGATGCTATGAGGAAAAGGATAGAGATAGAGACAGAGATGGCGGAGGAGACGAAGAGCTCTGAGCATAGAGAGGCTTGGGGGCGATGGAATACAGTGAAAGGATTCATGGGGACCTATGAGTATGCCAATTTAAAGGGCCGTCGCGGTATTTCAACTGTCGTAGGGTCAGGTTTGCGCAAGATTCAAAGGGGCACGCATGGGGAACCAAAATTTCCTCGAGCCTAGCAGCAATCAATGTTTCTCTCTCCCATGTCTTTTCTCTCTCTCCCATGTTTTCTCTCTCTCTATCTCTCCCACGTTTTCCTCCTCTCTGGACGTTTAACCTCCCTTGAGTTGATCTTTAATTTGGGCTACGTTGACGACCACTCCTCAAGCAAATTTATGATCACTTGGGGCCCATGTGGTGCGACTGGACTCGTCCACGACCACGAACCCCCACAGCGAACCGACCGCTCCCCGAGCAAATTTATGATCACTTGGGGCCCATGTGGTGCGACCGGACCCGTCCACGACCACGTGGCATACGGCGACCACGAACCCCCACAGCGAACCACTCAATCCACCGTATCCACGAGAGAGTTTGGAGGCTATTGTCGGTGCAATAGGTGAGGGTGTGCTCCACATGGCGGGCTTCATACCGCTAAGTGTCAGCCAACAGTAGGTATTATAAAGAACACATCCACATTGCACGACCAATCCCTGGTCGCCCAACGAGGTCCTGCGATGAGCCCTTGCTAGTCGCAGAGCAGATACTCACCTACCCGGTCAAGTCTCATTTAATGATGCCCACTGTAGCGAAAATGATCCTATTAGCCCATGATTGTGATTTTGGTGATTAATGACAACATACTCAATGGGACTAACATGTTTGTCAAGAATATATATTAGTAGATCTCATGGATGCAATACATGAAGAAGCCACCGGAGCTGGAAAAAAGTTTGGTTAAATTGGAAAAGTCATAGGAAAAATGACTTCAACGGATGGTCCGGTATTCACATGGTTGAACACATCGAAGCATTGTGTCTAGAGGCATTTAACCTCACCAGATGGTTCAGTGCTCAAAGGAGGATACACACTGGAGCATTTCCACCAGAGAAGGTTGCAACCGTTGAAGATCGAAGTTCAACACGCCAGAAGGTCTGGTGATGAAGAGAAGTGCACTAGACAATACACCGAACAATGAACAGTGCAAATACCAAGAAGAAGCATAAGACCCCACCGGATAATCTGGTGATTGATTTGAACACACTGGAGGAAAACACCTGAGTATCGTTGAAAAAGGGGAGAATGCAGTGACCTCACCGGAAGGTCCGGTGCTCTGAAGATGTGTACACCGGAGCATATTTTCTAGAGAGGGTTGCATTGGCTCGGCTGGCTGAGGATAATGCACCGGATGGTCCGTGATGAAGTGATGTGCACCGGAGAAAACATTGGAGCAATTTCCACAGAGAAGATGTTGGCTAGGATGGCTAAGGTATACTCAACAGAAAGTCTGGTGATGAAGATGGAGTATACACCAGAGTGTTCGGGGTTCACAGAGGCTTGAGTGGGGTTCCAACGGCTAGTTTGTGAGAGTGTACTCATCGGATGATCCGGTGTTAGTACTATTGTTCTCACCAGATCATCCGATATTAACAACTTTTTAGAGTTGTTGGGTTAACAGCTAGTGCGCGTATTTGAGGCTATAAATACCCCTCCACTCAGTCATTTGAAGGTGCTGGAGTCTAGAGAAGTTCACACACCTGAGAAGACATCCAAATCACCAAAGTTCTTAAAGTGATCATCCAAGATAATTAAACACAAGATTAGAGAGTGATTAGTGCTTATAGGCCTAGAGAGGGTGTTGCTAGGTGATTGCTGCCTAGAAAGTGGATCAAGGAGTGATCCAACAGTGTACCTCTTGGTACGTTAGCACCTTGGAGTCTTGGTGACTCGCCGGCAAGCTTGTTGACCCTCCAACTTGGTGTGAAGCGGCGGCAAGGTGATTGTGCGAGGACGTGGAGACCCTTGCCTTTGTGGCTCAAGCTCTGAAGTGATCATGGTGGTAAGAAACCGGAAGAGATGCTAGTTGTGAGACCTTGACTTGGTGGCTCATCCGGGTGGAGGCCTTGTCTTTGTGACTCAGTGGCTCAAGAGCCGTGATCGGGTACCGTCCAAGAGCATATCCTTTGTGGAGCTCCAACGTGAACTAGGGGTGAAATTCATGCTATCGATATCATAGAAAAAAATCCTTATGTCGAGTTTGTTTATCTATCTTATTTACGTTCACATTTACTTATTTGCAAATTTATCTCCTTAGATAGGTTGCAAATGCTTTGATCGATAGAGTAGACACACTAGATAAACATAAAGTATATTTAAGATAGGAATTGATAAAGATTTATCTTGTGTTATTTTTAAAACCGAAATAGCTCTAAGTGTCCTAATTCATCCTACTCTTAGGACGTCACTGATCCCTTCACCTACTCTAGTATTTTTCTCTTCCACAAGCACTTGCTTTCAACGTGGTATGGTCGTGTAGCTGTGTGGAGTTGCAGCGACTCACTCCATAGCATTTAATGTATCGACATGCAGAACAACTAGAGAAAAATAGGCATACCTATCCGACGTCATAATGGGTTAAAGGTAGTTAGCTTCATTAAAGATAAATTTATCATAGGGTTTGACACGACCCATTAGTTTGTGTATTTTTACCCCTAGCATATAAAAGAGATATTAAGAATAAATCAACCCAATTCATAAGACAATATATATGATATAGAAGTATTATAAATCTTGTTGTTCTTAATCTAGGTTGATACACGCATATAGGAAACGCGGATCAACGCACCCGTCGTCCGATATATTCAGAATTATTTTCAGGATCATCCCGACAAGAAGTGTGAAACTACTCAATTGACTAGTAATACAATACAAGAAATCCAGTAATACAATACAAGAAATCCATGCAAACTGATCTTATTACTAGCCTGACGATGTTGAGTTTCTGCAATGCTTGTACAGCAAGTGCTTCCCCTATTTTAACTTCGACAGCATCTCCTCGGAAGGAACCTCTAGTGTAGCTCCGGCGTGTACCTTCTCAGGCTTCACAACTGCAAATGAATAATACGAGTTGTCATAACAGACAAGACAGCTAGCTCCTAATGTCAAAAATCAAGAAGGAAAAAAAGCAACAACATAAACAAGAAAGAGAAACAGCCTTTTTTAACATAAAATGTAACGAACTTCCATGGTTCTACCTATATAATCAAATATAAGAACAGATCTAGTTTTAAAGAGTTCACATTCTATTTTATGATAAAGTTAACATGCGTTAGAATAAACACTGCTGGGAGGATAGCCGGACGGCGTCGGCTGCAAGGGAAAGGATTAGAATATAGGTTGGAGAGACATAGAAGGGGATTGAGAACTAAATTGATTTCTCTTGTTTGATTGATCATAGCTGGCACCATGTATATATAGCCGGTAGCCAGTCGGCCTACAAAGTCCTAATTCAAATATAACTCGAACTTACCTCTAATCGTATCTCTAAGTCCTATATGATTTAAACTAACTGATCTCTAATCTTATCTCTAACCGAATCTGATTCAAACTAACAAACCAATCTAACTAATCCTATCTCTTCATGCGCCCATAACATCATGCCTTACTGAGGTACACAGCATAAACTCAAACCATTCGAAAGACTGTTTTAGTGAACCTGGCACCATGTATATATAGCCGGCAGCCAGTCGGCCTACAAAGTCCTAATACAAATATAACTCAAACTTACCTCTAATCTTATCTCTAAGTCCTATACGATTTAAACTAACTGATCTCTAATCTTATCTCTAACCGAATCTGATTCAAACTAACAAACCAATCTAACTAATCCTACCTCTTCATGCGCCCATAACATCATGCCTTACTGAGGTACACAGCATAAACTCAAACCAGTCGAAAGACTGTTTTAGTGAGCCATGAAGCTGTCAGTAATATAGTTCTATAGAGTACAGACAGGCTAATATTACACTGATACCAATATAAGACCAGATTTTCATTAATAGCCCCCTTCAAAGACATGGAGGTGGGCATGACGTGTAGACTGGACCACCTGTGATCAGATACAACAAGCAGTATCAATGTTTCAGGGATTGCTAGTTTGCTACAGCTAAAATAGGGCTAAGGAATACGATGAATCCATCAAGAGATCTCTATTCCCTACACAATTTTTCATCTTCAAAACTCCAAAGGCCACTGCAGGAAAACTGTTGCACATTATGAGAAAATGAAACTCTAAACTGCCGTCACCACATTGGTGATAACAAATTTACGATATCCCATTTGTCACAAGACTAAACAGTACACTCTTTAGAGAAAAGGCTTTGTGTTTTGGGTAAACAAACTGGCACTATATTGAAAACCTGCTTAACCTTGGGTCTCTTCATATTATATGGGACCAATGGTTGGAAACTGATATATTCAAGAAAATGAATGTTCAAAATGCATAAAACATTCAGATGTCCCAAATATGTATTTTTTTATGAAGTATATTCCCAACTAAATTTTTTTTTTCAAGGACAAGAAAACAAATCAACTATTTTATCTTGAGCAGTTATTAAAAGTGTTGTAGTATAACAAGGATTTGTCCTCATCAAGGAATAAAAATATTCATCATTAATTAACTATGGTATACTTCAACTTTCAACTTAATAATTGTCTACCCCATCAAAGTTGTCGGTGACTCGTCAGCCATTAAAAGATTCTCTTCATTTGTCAAATGAATAAGCAGTGACTTCCTTTTTCCCATACGTAGGACAAACTTGCGATATAACAATCGTGTCAAAACTTATACTCAAAAACATGTGGAAGTCCTTGTGGAGTAAGAAGCAGGGAGATACATAACAACTGGATTGAGTTTCGCAGGAAACAAATCTAATGTTTAGGTGGGCATTTTGGTAGTGACATTTTTGGTTAGATGAAAAGGATACTTCGGAAAATGGTGTGACAAATTTTCCTTCAAAATGATGAAAAAATAGAACTTTTCAGCAATAGATGTAAGACTAATGATATGTTATAAATGGCAAAAGGGTCCACGATAATCCTTTCCCACGGAGACTTTCAATGGCCCACTTCTTGTGTTTTGTACATCAAAGACTAAAGGATATATGTGCCACCTAGTTACTTGTTAGTTGGAGAATAGCTTTGTGCATGGTGTCTCAATGGCACATTGGCAGTTGTCCCTTCACTTAAGATCAGTTCAGGAGTCACAAATTCCACTCATTCTGCCATTCATAATTAGTTCATGAGCATAGAGGAAATGGTCTGCTTGAGCACTTGTCCAACCACACAACGCTTATGCAGAAGTTCTAGAGCGAGCTGCAAGCATCACTGCGACCGAGCTCATGCACTGCCATGTGCATGAGAACCACACACACAACATCAGAGTGAGTTGGTGCTGACAACAGTAAGTTATTGGGGACATATCAGGGATTTCCACAAAACATGGTATAGCTACAGAAGAAACTCCACTTAGGTGCTTAATGATGGGTTTTTTGTGCCAAATTCATGCTTCAGTGTAATTAATCTAAACAAATTATAGAATCAGGTTGAAACACCTTTGCCCATACTTTTTTTTGCAGAGCAACACGAGTCAAACCTTTCAAAAAGGCATAGATACAATTGGCCCTTAGATATTTATGTCGAGAAAATCAGCTCAGTGCCATCGTAAATGGCACAATTGGCCCATACATATTTATGTCTAGAGTGTTGTTCTGCCCTCTAAGGCTCGAACCATGCCAAATTGTACAGTCAATTGCTAGGCCTAAGGTGCTGTTCCTTTTTTTGCGGGGCTAGTGTTTACTGTTCAGATGAAGCTAAAAACTGTGTTGAGTTGTACACATGGTGAAGGTCGCGCACAAAACATGTTACATTAGTTTGAATCTAATACTACATCCATCATACTGAAATTTACCAGCCAGAAGTAACAAATAAATCCAGGGCATGACATAGGCAGGCCAATACAGTCATGTGAAGCCCCCATCTATTGCAAGTAATTGTTGCATACCAGATCAATAGATCATTACACATAGAATTGTCAGAGTACTCTAAAATTACTCTAAAATAGTGACTCCTTTACTAATACATCAAAAAAAGAATGCATGTGAAGTCACTCGAGAAGATTCAAAATTCATGTGGCTAAAAAAGTACATAATTTTCATCTAAAGGTACATTATAACAGTTTGTAAATTTGGGTGTAACCAGAAAGAGAAAAAGGCAGCAGACACAAAGCAAAATTTGTGTAACATATGACTAACTAAGCAAACTTGCACTTAAATACCTTTAGTAATTCATGAACACAGTTTCTGCTCGAGAGTCATTAGTTCATTACACTCCATGGTAATAGCAACTCTAATAGGCACTCTCATTTTAAAAAAATTGCTCCCTTTTTTATAGAAATTTTTTTGCTCCTTGTAGACTACCCCAACTTGCTTGGGACAAAGGCTTTATTGTTGTTCTTGTTGTTGTAGCCAAGAGCAGCTCCACTTATATGATTCTATCTGTTTCTGTTTTAAAAATCTCGGGAGTGTTACAATAACCATTCTGCAGTCATATGCAATGCTCTTCTTCATCAATATTCTGCATCATCTTGAATGCTAACTAGTGTAATGATCCATAGGTCCAATTCGTAACTCTCCTGCTGCTAGCATCTACCTCCACTCTGTAACTGCTAAAACCCTCAACCATAACCCAAAACTAGGCTAAACACACAATAAATGTTCAGAAAAGGGGTCTGCTAGGCCCTATACTACGGCGTATACAAGAAACTGGTGCCCCTAGCTGTTACCGCATAATCGCAGGTTAGGCTGCATAATCGGGCAGGTTAAGCCGTATAATCCCTAAGAGATCGGTGACCAAACGAATACCAGCCACCGATTTTTAGAATCAATCTAAGCCCTAGATGACAAGCAGGCGGCAATGAGGTAGTGGTGGTGAGTGGTATCGCATCGAATCGTACCGAAGGATCCGGAGGGTGCGCGCTGGGCCTGGATGATCATGTGTGTGATGAAGTGCGCGGCCTCGCGGGCGTCGGCGAGGGCGCGCGCGGCCTCGTCGGAGCCCGGGGCGATGCCGCGGTGGTCCTCGAAGCGGCGCCGGATCTCAACCGCTGACTCCTGCAGCATCAGCCGGTCACCCGCGAACGTCCGCCGCGCCGCCCGCAGCACCGCCCGGTAGGCGGCCAACCCTTCCGACGCCGCCGCCATTTTCGCGAGCAGAGAGGTCGAGGCGTCTGGTGTCGTGAAAGGAGTGTGCGGTTTCTTTGGTCATCCATGCCGTACTGGCTGAATTTATAAAAATGATAAAATCTAAAAACTATACGTTAATATTTTAATCTTAGGGTATATATACCTTTAAAAATATATAAAATTGCTTGTGAGTTTGAACCAATTTATTTTTTTAGAATTTATTTGAAGCAAAATTATTCATAAATTTTTCTATTTTATAAAAATATGTAGCTAGATCTAATATTACCTTTGAATAATTCTAATTTGCTCATAAAATTTTGTTAAATACCCGATCTGAATTGTATTAACCTGTTTCTTAAATTGCTCGTAGATCCATTCTAATTTTCTTACAAAATTTCAAAAAATTACTTACATAACTATATTTAAGAGGTAGACGAATAGATTAATTTTTTTATCAAATATTTTCTCTATTATTTTGCCATGTATTGAAATTGATCACAGATAAGTATGGTATGCCTATATGTAAAAAAGTCTAAAAATAGAATAAAATGCTTATGTTTATATATTTTTAATTTAAAATAAGTGTATATGCTATAAGTATAAATTATATACGCGCGGTTTTTAAATGTGTAAAAAATAAAAATAAAAAGACTTTTCTTGCCAATTTTATTATAAGAAACCGTCCAAACATTATTCTAATTAATCATTAAATCGATCATTTATCTAATCATGACATCAATGATTAATCAGAATACCACTCCGATAGTTCCGACATGTGTTTTATGCCCAAGATCGGAACACATGCCTTTCTTACATTTAACATCACAATACAGCTCAATAAAGAGCGAGCAATTAACATTAAATTACAGGTTCTTAAGTATAAATAAGTTATTACAATTTACAGCAAAAGAGAGCTAGAGGAGACAAAAGCTGACTCAACTCTTAACCAACAAAAAAAACTACACAGCAGAAGACTAAAAACTATACAACAAAAGGAGGATGGAGTCATATGCCCTTAGGCTCCGTCACAAAAAGCACGACTACAGAGTAGTTGCCTACTCACGTCTGCCACCACCCTCGGTGGGCGTGAAGTAGCCAAAGGCAAACTCCTCCTCGCCAGTAGCACTTGAGAGCTGCGTGAGTACGAAGATATTCGCAAGACTTAATGCATTGGGTGTTATCAAGAATATTGTCACATGGTTAAGTAAAAATCATATGCAAAAGCAAATTGACATAAACATGTGAGCAACTATCTCATACCAAAATTGATATCACTCTATTCTAGAACCACCCACATAAATATACCGATAATAGTAACCATAGTAAACATATATGTGATGATACCATCTTGACATATCCACCATATCATCCCAAGACTCGTAACTCTACGTCCAATGCAGATAGACAGAAGCATGCTTATGACCAAGAATGCGGCAATTCGAATTATTTTTGCATCCTGCAGGGGTACTCTTGAACTCACAAGACTTGAGGACCATACGACTTACATGACCACACAGGTCCATACAAGGGGTACTCATGTCAACCTTTCTCAATAAGCCCCAACCATCTAGATCGTGTACCGCTCGGTGAAGAGCCAACTTTGGTTAACTCCCGGAGCAATCACAAGTGTCTTTACTGGCTTGTCCGCTCACACCGTCGATATTCAGGCCCAAATGATCACAGCTACAGAGGTATTCGGCTTGCCTTACATTATATTGGCATGTTGTGAGCATGGAAAGTGCTAAAGCCAACGGCACCGACAGACGGTGATTAAACGATGCAAGCGGTATACAACACCCGGGCTCCTCCCTCGACTTACCCCAGGGACATCATCCAGGGCAGAAAGTACCCCTAACTCCGTCCACATCTCGTCTCATACTCACCACTCATCTAACCATCAACATCAGAACCCACATTATCATAGTGAGCAATAATAAAACCTATAGCTCACGAGCGATAGAGCATTCCACCACTCGACTTCTACCGGTGACCTTTGCATTGCTAAGCATCTCCGTTAACCTTTGAATTAGACGACATTAAAATAAACCCCGATTATAAGGATATGGATCATCAATATCTAAGACAGAGAATGTAATTCATCAATATAGGTTCTACCCATTTGAAACCTGACCTCTACTCATCATCATGCAAACATACATAAAACATAATTTATCACATTAGACATATATGATCCAAAGTACTAGGAGAAATATGCTTAGATGATTGCTTTGCTGCTCAAGTGATCACCGGATACTGCCCGCACAGCAATCACAAAATTCATGGAGATTAGCATCGCCTTTGACCGCGACCAGTTCACGTGTCATTTCTTCGTTCACTAAATAAGAACATGTGCAATAATGAGCATGAATGAAGTGTAACAAAGTATGCCACAATATGCATAAGATGAAATACCATAAAACTATTCTTTATAATGTATGAAAATATTTTTCCTAGATGGCACTAATCATAACATGAATTGTCAAAGTGGTTTTACAATTTTAGGAGATGATATCAAATAACTGTGATTTCATTAAGCTGATACACATTTATTTAACTAATTAATTATCACAAATTATTTAATGAGTTCCAATATTTTTAACATGTAGTTCAGACTTATATTAAGCTAACACAATTGGTTTCATGATTTTTGGAATCCGAATGAATTAATTATGAATTTTATAAGCTATCATCACAAAAGAAAAATGGCTGATGAATAGTAACCACGGAGTCTCCGCGAAGTTTTGCAGACACTCCACATTGCAGAGTCTCCGCACATTTTTGTGGAGTCTTCGGACAATTTTCTGGAGTCCTCGGAGTTCTGCAGAAAGCACTTATTTGTAGGGAAAACGACCGATTTGATATTGCGAGCTTCTCCGAACCAAAGGAAAATATGTTTGGGATAGTTCATAGAGTCTAGAACTCAATCACCCATCTAGCAACTTGTTTCCTAACTCGAATCTCATCCAAATTCTCTAATTTTCTCCAAAGCTCAAGAACTCAATAATTTTGTAACCCTAGCTCCAAATTCAAAATCTATCCAACCAAAAGACGGATTCTAGCCATGGATGCATAGGGAACTTACCCAAGGTGCTTTATCGAGTTTGGGGACCGTCGGATGGCGAAGTAAATTGAGAAAATCACTCGAGAAGAGGATGAACACCGGTGCTCCCTGTGCTTCAACCAAGAACACCAAAAGAGATTAAAATCGGCTTGAATCCTTCGAGAAACTGAATATGAATTGGATGGATGGGAAGCTTGTGAGCTAGGGATCGCATGAATACCACATGCGTACCTCGGCTTCGCTTTTAGAGAGAGGAATCTTAGGAGAAAGAGAGAGAAAGAGAGAGCTTGAGAGAGAGGGAGAGCAATAGCTTGGCTGCTCGAGTGGAGAGGGAGAGGGCGTGGGGAGTGAGAGAGAGAGAGGGAGCAGGTGGTGCTGCCCATTTGGAGTGGTGGGTGGTGGGCCACATGTGGGCCCATGTGGAATAGAAAGGAGGTTTGTTTTAACTAGGCCCATGTGGAATAGAAAGGAGGTCCATTTTAACTGCGAATTCAGTTCTTTTCTCTCCTGAATTTCTTTCTCTCGCCCGAATGACTTTTAAATAAAGTGCTCTACTGTACCAAAATAAATTGCTCAAAATTAAGCATGATGCTAATGATGCATGATTAGACTTAATCACGTGATTACGGATTTTGGGACATGACAGACCTCCCCGCATTAGAAGAATCTCATCTCAAGATTCGGTACGAGTCGGGGTGAGTACGTTGACTCTAGGAACTTCATGGTTTGCGCAGTAACAGAAAGATTTGAGGAATACCCACTTGCCATGCTGTGAGGAATAATAGTAAAGTAACTCAGGATAATCAGCACGAAGCCGATCTTCACGCTCCCACGTAGATTCATCCTCAGAGTGATTACTCCATTGACCCTTAAGGAACTTAATAGATTTGCATCGTGTCTTCCATTTGGCTTCATCAAGAATGCGAACTGGATGCTCACAGTAAGATAGGTCCGGTTGCAATTCTTGAATTGCCACATCAATGATTTCGGTCGGGACTCGAAGACATTTCTTCAGTTGCGACACGTGGAAAACATTATGTATGATGGAGAGAGATGAAGGTAGCTCCAGCTGGTAAACCACCTCACCACACCGGTTAATAATCTGAAAAGGGCCAACATAACGGGGTGCTAACTTTCCCTTCATCATAAAATGCTGCATTTCTCTAAGAGGAGACATCTTAAGATAGACAAAATCTCCAATCTTGAACTCCAGCTAACGCTGACGACGGTCAGCATAGCTCTTCTGACGAGACTGAGCTGTGAGTAGATGCTGGCGAATGGTTAGGACATGCTCTTCTGCCTCTTTGATCAAATTCGGGCCTAGGAAAACTCTTTCGCTAGACTCGGACCAATTCAACGGCACTCGACATCTTTGACCATATAGAGCTTCAAATGGTGACATCTTAATGCTCGATTGATAACTGTTGTTTGAGGAAAATTTGGCGAATGGTAAGCATATGTCCCACTTCTTCCCATAAGTGAGAACACACGCTCAGAACATATCTTCTAGAATTTGGTTCACCCTCTCAGTTTGACCCTCGGTTTGAGGATGATAAGCGGTGCTATAGAAGAGCTCGGTTCTCATAGCTTCATGAAGGATCCTCCAGCGATGAGAGGTAAATTGAGTGCCTCGGTTAGAAATGATCTTCTTCGGAATCCCATGGAGGCAAACAATCCGAGTGAGATACAGCTCAGCATAGTCCTTGACACTGTATCGAGTCTTCATCGGGAGGAAATATGCTAACTTTGTGAGTCGATCAACGATGACCCAGATCGAGTCATACCCTTGAGGGGTCTTTGGCAATCCAATTTCTTCCCACTTCCAGAAGGGAGTGGGCAAAGGCTGAAGTGTACCACCCAGCTTGAGATGTTCGGCCTTCACCCTACGGTAGACATCGCACTCGGCTACATATCGAGTGACTTCTCACTTCATGCGAGTCCACCAGAACTTGGGCTTGAGGTATTGATACATTTTTGTGTTCCCAGGATGAATGGATAGCAATGAGTCATGAGCTTTATCCAGAATTTTCTTCCTCAATGCATTGACTCTCGGAACCACTAGCCGGTTCCCAAATCACAAGACACCTTGCTCATCCTTAGAGAAATAGATAGCCTTGCCTTCCTTCATTTTGTCTCGGATTCGAGCCATGCCCTTGTCATTCTTTTGATCTTATTTGATTTCATCCAGGAGGGAGGATTTTATCTCTAAATTTGCAAGAAATCCCTCTGGAACCATCTCGAGTCCAAGCCATCAAAAATCATCACAAAGTTTGGTATTCCCAAGCTTGACCATAATGCAATTGCATCGAGCCTTTTGATTCAGTGCATTCACGACCATATTCACCTTGCCAGGATGATAATGTACTTCCAGCTCATAATCCTTGATCAACTCGAGCCATATTCACTGTCTCATATTCAGATCGACTTGAGTGAAGATGTATTTGAGACTTTTGTGATCTGTATAGATACGACACAAATTTCCTAGCAGATAGTGGTGCCAAATCTTCAAGGCATGCACAACTATCGCAAGCTCTAAATCATGGGTTGGGTAGTCCTCGTCATGACGCTTCAACTGACGTGAGGCGTAAGCCATAACTCTGACCACTTTAGGCTGAGCGAGAACAGGAGCGGTCGTGAGTAGTTTCTTTAAGGTTTGGAAAGCTGACTCACATTCACTTGACCACTCGAATACGTTGCCTTGAATCGATAAGGTTAAAAGCCCCAGTCAGGAAGCTGCCTCACTCACAACTCCCGTGCACGCAGATAACATCTTCTACTATCTCTGTTGCATAGTAGAAACTAGTACTAAAGATGCATTTCTATTTCTACGCGCCAACGACTCCAATCATCCAGCAACTAGGCACCAGGAACCATCCAACCAGGCACCAAACATGCAAGAACCAGGCGATTCTATCCCTGCGCCTCTAGCGGACCCTATACGACATCATCTCGCGATCACGAAGAGCACTCGAGGTCGCCGGGAGCATCCGGGCGCGCGGAGACCGAATCTAAGCGGCGGCTAGCAAATCCAAAGCTTGTACAGGATTTGGGAGCCATCGATAGGAGGAGTTCACCGGAAGAGATAGACGAGGAGACAACCACCACCACTAAAGATGTCCAAATGGGCCGTGCCTATTGAGCCGGCCCGAGGCACGGCACTGTAGGCACGGCCCAGGCACAGCACGGCCTGAGTCGAGATGGGCCGGGCCGGCACGGCAGGAGGCCACGGGCCGTGCCTGGGCCGAGCGCGTGGCACGGCGTGCCAGCATGACACGGCTCGGCCGAGTCGGGCCGGCCCGAGCATGGCCCGGGCACGAGGCGGTCTAGGAGGCACGGCCGGGCCAGGCCGGCACGGCACGGCCTGGGCACGTGACGGCCCAGCATGGCACGGCACGACACGGCACGGCCTAGCGCGCAGGGCACAGCCCGGCCGGCACAAGGGGGCACGCGGGTTAACGGGTTAAACGGGCCCCATTAACCCGATATTTTTGAATTTTATAGCCGTTTTATGACCGTTTGGTGCTCCAAAAAAATTTGAAAAAAATTGCAAAAATCACTATTTTTCACCTATAAATAGAGGAGCACCCTGTCCTTCCATTCCACACAAGCAACACCATTTTCTCTCTTGTTTCCTCCTCTCATTCTTGTCTCAAAGTTCTTGAGAATTAGCAATAATTTGGCAAAATTAGTTTGAATTGTTGCAAAAAAATCCGAGCAATTCCAAAACCTTCATCCTGCTGACTTGTTGTCTTGAAGTTGAAGAAATCTTTGTGATTTTTTTGCATCGTTGTTGAGTCTTATTTTATTATTAGTTTTATTACTTGATTATTTCTAACTCTGAATATTTGCAATTTTTGTAGTGTCATTCGACATTGATCATGGATGCCGGTGATCATGATACATCCATAGATCATGATTTTTTTTCTCTAAGGACTCACAGGGGACTACGACCCCTTTGGTACCAGTGCTGCAGGTGATGATGGACCCGACGGTGAACCTCCGGTTGGTTCACATGCAGGTGATGCAGCAGCAGTTCCAGCATCAGGCTCTACAAGTGCACACACATTAGCAAGCACCGGGTCTAAAAGATCAAGAGCCGGTACTTCCGAAGTTTGGCAAGACTTTGAAAAGTTCTACAAAGAGGAAGATGGGGTAAGTGTCAGGTATGCTAGGTGTTATATTTGCAAACATGAATTATCTGCAAAGCCCTCGGGTGGAACGGGGCACTTGAAGAGGCACGCCACAAGTTGCAAGCGAAAGAGTGGAGCAGCCATGAAGCAGACGGTGTTGCAGTACAACCCCAATGACTCTGTTCGTCATTGGGAGTACGACTCTGACAATGCTCGAAAAGAGCTATGTCGCTTCATTGCAAGAGCGGATCTACCACTCAATATTGGTGAGTCTGCTGCATTTGAAGATTACATTAAGCAAGCTCATAATCCTAGGTTCACACATATTTCTAGATAGATAACTAGTAGGGATATGGTAAAATACTATAATGCGTGTCGTAGCAAGCTTAAAGAAATGTTGCAAACATGTACATTTTCAGTTACTTTGACCTCGGATATATGGGCAGGTAGGGCAAACGAATAAAATATTTTCTATCACTTTAGATAATACCGGTGCAAATTCTAGAGTAATGGATATTCTTACTCCGTTGTTTAGTACCTATGCTGAATCTTTCTTGTTACATCAACGTTGTGCTTGTCATATTATCAATCTTATAGTAAAATCCGGTTTGAAGAGGTTGTCGCAATACCTAGACGATTTTCGTACTGCAATATCTTTTATAAACGTTTCTAACCAACGAATTGCAGCATATAAATAGAATTGTGTTGCAATGGGTGTGCGTCCACGTAAGTTTGCTCCGGACATGCCAGTGAGATGGAACTTTACTTTCTTGATGCTTAAAAATATTATACCATATAAGAGCACATTTGGTGTGTTTATTCATACACATTACCATCAATATGGGGTTAAACTTTACTCACGAAAGCGCATTGGTATGTTGCTAAAAGGATACTGGAGTTTCTTAAAAAAATTTATGATTCAACTGTGAGTTTATCAGGAGTTTATTATCCAACATCTTGTTTAGTAGTGCATAATATTGTTGAAATTGCTACTCATTTAAACAACTGTGAAAATAATAATCTTGTAAGAGATTGTGTAGTTCCTATGAAATCTAAATTCTTAAAGTATTGGAAAGAAATTCCTTTGTTATACGCTTTTGCCTTTATTTTAGATCCTAGAGCTAAAATTGCAGCTTTCTGTAGAGTTCTCGCAATTCTAAGTGATGCTCTTGGCCACGATTATTCTAATTATTATACTAATGTTCGTTCTAAGTTATTCGAAATTTATAGTAAATATGAAACAAAGTATGGCAGAGTTCGCCTGCAACGACATCCACTAGCACCCACAACAAGTAAGAAGACGACAACGTGTGGGAAAATATTTGGTGCAGGTTCTTCATCAAGAAGTTTAGACTCTTCATCACGATCGTCTACAAGCACGGGAATTCCAATATTCGGAGGGGAGCTAACTACCTTCATCGACAGTGACATTATCAGCCATGAACAAGAAAACTTCAACATACTACAATGGTGGCATGAGCACAAGACGAATTATCCAGTGCTTTTACTGTTAGCGCGAGATTTGTTAACGGTTCCTGTATCTACAGTTTCTTCTAAGGCTACCTTCAGTCTTACTGGAAGGATAATCGAAGAGAGAAGAACAAATCTGTCAAGTGAGATGGTTGAAATACTCACCATAGTAAAGGATTGGGAACAAGCTGAAGCACGAATGCAACACACTGCAGAAAACACTGAGCTTGAAGAATCATTCAAAAATTTGTATCTAGATACTGATGAGAACGTGTAATTTCAAATTTTCTGAGCTAGGTTGTACTTTTTTTCCCTTTGCTAGAAAGGTTTTTAACGAGGCAATCTATCAATAAAAGCTCATTTTTAGAATTAATCATGTGTCCCTATTATTTCTAAGTTTTTTTATTTTATTCATGTTTTTTCTTTATTTTTTTTAAAATAACCCCCACGGCCCCACCCCACCCACCTCTCCTCTCATCTTGACCTATAAATACCATCTCAAGCTCCATGTGATCTCATCGGTCACCCATCTCTCTTTTTCTAGTTGCTAGCCAAGTAGTCAGTAGCCACTTCACATCAAGAATTCAATTCCATATTTTAATTCATGGATCAAGACGTCGAGAACTTACGTGTATGGTCATGGGTGTGACAACATTTTGAAAAGGTTTTTAGAGAAATTAATAGGAAACATGTAAGATTTGCTAAGTGTAATATATGCAGCAATGAATTAGGTGCCAGATCTCCAAATGGAACGAGACACTTGAGGAAGCATATTAAATATTGCAAGCAAAATTCTAGAGTTTCTAATGAAACCATATAATTTTCGGAGCATAATCATATGTTGTACTCTTTTTTTCTTCTAGTAGAAAGGTTTTTAACGAGACAACCAATCAATAAAGCTCTTATATATTTATTTTCTATATTTTTATTGATTTTTTGGAATTTTTTAGCTATTATTTTTGTTTTTCCTATTTTCAGAGTACTAGCGGGCCGAGCGTGCCTCCACCGTGCCGGCCAGGCCCGTCGTGCTGACGGGCCCAGCGTGCCTCCACCATGCCGGCCGAGCCCGTCGTGCCTCCACTGTGCCAACCTGGCCCGTCGTGCCTCCATCGTGCCGGTTGGGCCCGTCGTGCCAAACGGACCCGTCGTGCCTCCACCGTGCCGGCCGGGCCCGTCGTGCCGACCGTGCCGTGGGCCGGCCCGGCACGGCACGGTGAAAGCTGGGTCGTGCCGTGAGCCGACGACTCAGCACGCCAATCGGGCCGTGCCGAGCTGGACCCATGCTGGACCAACCCGATTAGCCCATTTGGTCATCTTTAACCACCACCACCCCCACCCCTGGAGGGAGGAGGACGGAGACGGCAATGGGCAGTTGCACTTTCCCGCAGACCCCCTCGGCCTTTGCGTGTTTTGCGAGATGGCCCCTGAAACAGCTCTACTACCGGGTCCGGGTCCCGGGCCCGCCCAGGTCCAGACCAGCCAAGCCCGTGTAGGGTCCACGGCTGGATCACCCCGCACGAATCATGAAGCGCACGAACCCCTCTCCCTTCATATCTTCGTTCGCTTCTCGCGGCGGCCAGCGCAAACACCTCGCGACGCCCGCCATCGAAGCTTCTCGAAGTCGAGCCCTCCTCCTCTCGTCGTACCTCGCCGCTTCCGAGTCGCAGGTGAGGCCAACCCCTCTCCACCCCGAGAACCTTAGTCTCCGTCGGATTCTGGTGCGCGTCCTGTGCCACTCGTTGATACCGCACTTTTGCGAGCATTTTGCTCGCCTCGGCGCGCAGGATGCGGTATCTTCCTGGGTAGGATTGCTCGTTTTTACTGGTATGCAACTGATTTCGTTGTGCTGGGTTGGATAGCGTAGGGTTTTTGGGATGCTACGCCTGTTTGTTTTGTTTCACTAGGGTTATATGGATGAATGTTTGAAATTGGCTAGTGCCCTTCTCGTTTTATTCCTTACAATTTGTATGGGTTTATTCGTGCTGCTGGCTAATTTGATCTTGTTCCTGCAGGAACGATGACCCGGCGGAACAGCTGCACGATCTACGTGGGCAATCTCCCAGGCGACATCCGTGAGAGGGAAGTAGAGGATCTCTTCTACAAGGTGAGCAGTTGACTGGATTGGGTTAACTGATACCGTTTGGCCCAATTTGCATTGCTTCTTCTCTGTTAAGAGAATGCTAGATCAGAGGGAAGGTTGTTGTGGTGTAGTCAAGCCTGCAATTTGCTTTTAAGAAAAGTTGACCACGAGGAGGCTTTGTCTTAAGAGAGGGGAATACTGAACCTTTAGGGAGGTACTCACATGACCTGCGAGCACCTGGGTTCGAGCCCGGGTGGGTGGCCTCTCAACTAGAGGCTCTACCAACTAAGCTATTGCCCGGTTCTCTGAAATTTGCTTTAAGAGTACCATATGGAGATTAGGGGTGTTGTTACTTGTTAGGAAAAGATTTTTTTTTCTTGGCTTAGTGTTGTTGAAGTGAAAGAGGTGCCTATGTGCAATGTTGGGGTTGTTCATATTGGCGTTCGTCTTACAATAAGAACTATTGAGAGTACTATAACTACAGTTGTGTGCATCAAACAGAGTTTTTTTTATTGCGTTTTTACTTCGAGTCATAACATAATTAAGGTTTGTTGAATATATTGGTGATGCTTGGAAGTTCAGTTCAGTGTGAACTTCACTGTCAGTTGTGTTTGCCTTTTATCGTCATCTTTTGTGGGTGGGTCTCCAGGAGACAAGACAGTGTGGAATTGCAGATTGCTAATTTTTGTTGGTATCTCTATTTTGGTTAATCAAACGTTCCTGGATGTTGATTTGTGTTTTCTATTACTTCTGCTTCTGCAGTATGGTCGTATTGTGGATATTGACTTGAAAATTCCTCCAAGGCCTCCTGGTTTTGCTTTTGTTGAGGTAAGGATATTGTTGTCTGCTCGCTGCGAGAATGTTTTTTTCTCATTACGTTTGCATTTAAAATTTGTAGTATGCATTAATTATTTTCATCAATCATCACAAACCATGGATTGAGTGACAAATTTTAGAGAGGTTTTGTGTCTACTTTTAAGGAAACTCAAAGAAGATTACCTGAAATGCTCATTGCCCCTAAACAACATGTCTAATGTACATGACACTAATAACAAATGGAATAAATCATTTTTGCTAAGCACTCTATTAAAGTTAAACAAGGATTGTGTAAATTATTCTCTAAAATCAATAATGTAGAGAGACCTAAAACGGTGGAATACTAACAACAAAGTGATGCTTTTTGCAGTTTGAAGACCCACGTGATGCTGAAGATGCAATTTATGGTCGTGATGGATACGATTTTGATGGCAATAGGTTGCGGGTAGGTGGAACTTATATGCGTACCTGTTTCTTCCATGAGGGATCGCCAGGTTTCAGAGAGCCTGGCTATCTGTGTTTTTCTAATGTTGTTTATAACTTTATATCCAGGTGGAATTAGCTCATGGTGGAAGAGGACCTTCTTTTTTTGATCGATCAAGCAGTTATAGCAGTGTTGGACGACGTGGTGCATTTAGACGTTCTGATTACCGCGGTTAGTATTTTTAACTCCCAAGTTTCACATACTTGAGTGAGAGATTTCCCTGATCTTATTATGTCAATTCATGGATTATGCAGTTATGGTTACTGGATTACCTTCTTCAGCATCATGGCAAGATCTCAAGGTTTGATGAAGATTTGAGCTCATAAACAATTTTCATGCTTCATGAATCTTATTTTTACTTTCATGCGCAGGATCATATGCGGCGAGCTGGTGATGTGTGTTTCTCTGATGTTTACCGTGAGGCTGGAGGTTAGTAGCGAACACTTCTCATTTGCTTTCCTGTCCCCAATGTTAGTGTAAATTTGCAATTAGTTTTTCAGATAACATGACTGTCATTCAAACTGTTTTGCTTTTTAGAAGTCATGTTTCAGTATCTTTTGATGATACTCAGATACTGCTGACATTAACATTTTATGTTGCAGCAACTATTGGAGTAGCTGATTATACCAACTATGAAGATATGAAACGTGCGGTAGGTTTGGATGTGTTTTTTTTGCATCTTGCTTTTTGAAATAGATGTTATGGACCCTGTCATCTGGATGTTCATATTAGAATGGTTGATTAATAACTGAAAACGAGAAACTTCATGAGATGCCCTACTCTTTACATGTTCATGCATGTGCAGAGATTTCCATGTAGATATATACTGACAACTTGTTATCCTTGCATTATAGATAAGGAAGCTTGATGACTCAGAGTTTCGTAATGCATTTTCACGGACATATATCAGGGTATGGCTATCGTATGTACTCCCTGTCCATTTGATTAGTAGTATTGAAAGGCTGCATCTACACATTTGTTTCACCTCATCATGATTGAAGATTTACATGCTCTCATCTAACTTGTGCTTCTACAGGTGCGAGAATATGATTCTAAGCGCAGCCGCTCGCGCTCCAGAGGCAGAAGCCGTAGCCGCTCTAACTCGAGAAGCAGAAGCCGCAGCCACTCTTACACGAGAAGCAGAAGCCGCAGCTATAGCAGTAGTAGGAGTCCGAGGTATGTTAAATTTCGTCAAGCTAAAATGAGTTTATTAGTGCAGCTATAGCAGTAGTAGCAGATCTTCTTATGCATTGTTCTTTGTTGATCCAGATCTAGGTCTACTTCTCAGTCAAAGTCACCTGATAAAGCGAGGTATGAACACTCTTGTTTTTGTAGGGAATGCTGGAATTTGGGAACACTTATGTTATTCAAAACTACATGTCATCCAAAATTTTGATATTTAACAATTGCAAGGAAGAAAAAGCTATGACAAGAATAGATTGAAATTTGCCTTCTGATTTGCACCTTATGGCTTATGTTTGTCAATGCACTTGTTTTCTTAACATGACTTTTGTGTTTCCACTGCATCTGATTATTGAACATGCATATGACTGGATAACTGTCCTTCATCGTTGAAGATTTGCTCTTGTCTTTTACTAGATTTGGGCCATGCGATGATCTGGGGATTGCATTGGTAGGATATTGGAACATTGAGAACCAGATGGTTTGGAACATTGGATAGTTCAGCTGGATTGTGACGCACTATATGACAATGGACTACAACCAGTGATAGGTGCAAGATAGGGCTGGCACTAAACATTTATGGACTGGAGTTTGTGGTATAATCGAAATACTATTGACTTAAGCAGTTCTATTCTTAAATATAACCCTTATCCGCAAATATATAACAACAGCCTTAGTGTTGAGGTTTCATTTAAGAATTATATATTTGCAAAAAGAAATGTTTGGCCCTGTTGGGTCAGATCAATCCGTGGTGACTGCATCTTTTTTAAGACATGTAATATTCCCTTTCTTGAAGACTGAAGGCATGCAATTTCCAAATTTATTTTGAGCTCTGTTATATTCCTAAAAAGGACTGAGTGGTTAGAGATAGGTAGACATCTCATGTGCTCACCCAAACATTTCCCATAATGTTTGTTTTTGCCCATATGTATGTTTGTTATCATATTTGGATCAAACTTAATTCATGCAGCATTACGGAGTAAGAGTAACACATTCTCTTTTTTTTGCAACATTTTTCAGATCGCCATCCAGATCCCAGTCAGCTGCAGCTGCTTCTGTAAGTCTTTGAAACAAGTACTGCTTTGTATTCAACAATATTTTCCATGTGATGATTCAAGTCTTGTGCAGCCCCCTTGTGACAAGTCTGCAAGCAAGAGCCCCACCAGGAGCAGAAGTTTGTCCCGATCTCAAGTCTCCTGTATTTAACATACCCCGAAGCTTTGGCTGCTCATTAGTATGCTAAAACATATGTATTAATTTGGTTTCTGGTTGCTTGCAGGCTAAATCTGAGTGAAATAAAGATGCACTCAAAACCTTCAGAAATTATTTTGGATCTGTGGAGCTCGGACAAAAAGACTACAACATGGATTATGAGCACTCTGTTCTGAGTTAGCATGGGTCAATTAGCATTGCTATTCCATTCCATAAAAAAAAAAAAACCAGTTCAGGTCTTGCCATTCGATAATTCTTCAGGTGTTTGTTATGTTTTACTACGTACCTGCGAGGATGCAAAGTTATCATGTTTCCCTAACTTTGTGCTATGACAGAAGTGATATGAGTTCCACAATCTAGTTGAATTTATCAGTAGTAACTTGAGGTAGTATCTGCGGTGGCATTCAGTTTATATCTGTTTATGCATCCTGCTTGTGCTGGTTGGCCATTAATTTGCCGTCTTTCCTTATGCAGCAATTTTATCCTTGCTGTATCATTCATTGCTGCGTTGTATCATCGTTCAACCATTGGTTTGTTCTATTGTTTCCTTTCGGCTTAGTGCTACAGAATTTGTCTAGGCGTTCCCATGATCTATGTCGGACGAGGATCTACCGAAGTCGCGCGTCATCGCTTATGGTCTACGCGTCAGCAACGAAGTCACCAAGACTTCGGGGATTCAGATCCATCTATGTCCCGTTTTCTGGGTTCAATGGTCTGCGGCCTGGTTTGCCTGCCCGGAAGTTCTCTACGGACCTGTCACAGAAGCAAGGTACACCCTCCGTTTGTATTGGAACATGCTTGCCAGTTCACTGTTAGAAGTTAACTCTCTATCTAATGGGTGCAAACATAATATGATTCAAACAAAATGTTACTGAAATGTTGTGCTTCAGAATTCATCTTGAGCGGTTAGTGATCCTTTAGGGACCCAAATATGCATTTTAGGAGTTTAGAGATGTTTTGAGGATGCTGTGGGACAAGTTTAATGACTGTTAGTGTATTTTACTCTTATATAGGAAGTGCGGTTTAAAACATCACGAGAAAAGCTATTTATGTGAGAAATTTTCATAAAAATTAGACATCTTGTTGCTTGCTATTCACGTGAGTGATCAAAGAGCTCACTCACTTGTACGATGACTTGTAGAAAAAATTCGAAATCGTTAAAACTCAAGATCGACACAATAGATAGAATAGATAGATATGAGTTTCATCCTAATTATTGATTGATATATGTATATTTATACAGGTAGAAGGGGCACCTGTTGGGAAGGCAACCCTTTACCAACAGGTGCCTGGATAGCAACCGCCATGGGCGGATGGTGGCAATGAGATTAACCGCAACACTCTCCCTTGATCGAATTGTTATTTGTATATTGATCAATGAATAACTCCTCTAAAATTCCTGTGGAAAAAATATGAGGAGAGTTGTGATTGTAATATACCATAGAAAAACTCTTTGAAAATCCAGTGAGAAAAATCTTAGGAGAAAATGATATGGCATATATACTTGTATTGATATTGCCTGATTAAAAACCTTATATGAGAAAACTAAAGAGTAAAACTCATAAAGGGAAATGTAGTATGTATGATCTAATTGTCATAAACATGTTATAAAATTAGGATTAACTCCCCCTGAACTCTGCAATTCTCGAAGTCTTCTCATGCCAATTCCACAAATACATTTCTGAAATATAGAAATGGGCAATGACTTAGTGAATAAATATGCTAGATTTTCACATGACTTCGTTTGCAAGATATTTATTTCTCCACTCTTTTGTAGCTCTTGTGGGAAAAATAATTTAGGAGCAATATGCTTTGTCATATTACTCTTTATATAATATGTTTGTATCTGAGCAATACGAGCAATATTATTCTTCGTAGAAAATGGTGGGAGATTCTGATGAATTAATCACACATGATCCTTGAATATGGTTTATCATTCTGCGAAGCCATATATATTCACGAGAGGCTTCATATAGAACTATTATTTTAGAATGATTGGTGGAAGTAGCAACAAGAGTTTGCTTTGATGATTTCTACGAGAAAGCAGTACCACCATATAGGAAAACAAATCCAATTTGTGAACTGGCATTATGAGGATCAGACATATAGCCAGCATCAGTATAACCTATCATGGTCATATCTTGGTTTTTTTTAATAGAACAAACCAAGATCTCTAGTACCGTTTAGATACCTAAGGATTTGTTTTGCATCAACCAAATTCCTCTTAGTTGGAGCAGCACTATATCAAGCTAAAAGATTAATTGCAAATGTAATATCAGGCCTTGTACAATTTGCAAGGTACATAAGTGCTTATATGATACTTAAATATAGGACATCAGGCCCTAATAATTCTTCACCTTGTTTCCTAGGTCGAAATGGATCTTTGTCCATATCCAAGGATCGAACGACCATAGAGGTTTTCGATGGATATGACTTATCCATATTGAACTTCTACAATATCTTTTCAATGTATACAGATTGGTGAATTAATATTCCTAATGGGAGATGCTCAAGTTATAAACCTAAGTAGAATTTGGTCTTGCCCAAATCCTTCATCTCAAACTCCGTCTTTAGATGATTGCTAGCTTCCTTTGTATGTTGTGTGGTTCTAGTAATGTTGAGATCATCAACATAAACTGAGATGATGCAGAATCATGTGAGGGATTTCTTGATGAACACACAAGGACAATCATCGTTGTTAGAGTAACCCTTCAGAAGAAGGAACTCACTTAGTCGATTGTACCACATTCTACTTAACTGTTTCAAGTCATAGAGTGACTTTTGCAACTTTACACAAAACATGTTGCGATTTGCCTTAGGATTCAGAATCTTAAGCCCTTCAGGGACTTTCATGTATATGTCCGAATCAAGTGACCCATATAGATAAGTGGTCACCACATCCATTAATTGCATGGATAAGTCCTTTTGAACCGCCAATGAGATTAAGTATCGTAACATTATTCCACTCGTAATAGGAGAATAGGTTTCATTATAATCGATGCCGGGTCTCTGCGTGAACCCTTGTGCTATAAGCCTCGCTTTGTATCTCACTACCTCATTGTTTTCATTTCTTTTCTGAAGGAAAACCCATTTCGATCCAACGGGAAAAACATTTGGAGGAGTAGGTATTACATATGTAAATACCCCTCTTTTAGCAAGCGATCTCAATTCTGCCTCAATAGCCTTCTTTCATTTGATCCAGTATGAGCGCATGAGGCACTCTTCCATAGTCTTAGGTTCTGGATCTACCTCGAGATTTTTGGCAATATTTGAGGAGAAATAGATATCGACAATTGTAGTCTTACGGTTATAAGATTCTCCTGAATCAATATACTTTGTGGAAATTTCATGTACTTCCTCTAACTCCTCAGGATTTCCCATCACCATAGAGTTAGATTGTTCCGATGTCCCAACACCAAGATTAGTGTGCATAGTTGTGCTGGGTCTTGAATGAAGAGCATCCAATTGGTGTCTATCAACAATAGGTTAATTTTCATTTACTGACTTTGAAGATATATTCCTTTGCTTTAGCGATTGCTTTTCAGAAGCATTATTTGCAACCAGATTTCTCCCCCTCTTACTGGGATTTGGGAGATGAGTGGTTTTATAAGGTACATTCACTCTTTCTGGTGCATTCGCTACAGGAATATGAGACTTTGTGACACCCTTGTGGTCAGTAAATGCATCTGGCAGGTTATTTGCAAGGTGTTGTAAATTTATGATCCTCTGAACTTCTTGTTCAGATTCTAAAGTACGTGGATCTAAATATTGAAAGCCAGTGGCATTCCAATTGATTTCTCGGCATTCATTATGGTACAAGTCTCCCCCTAATGCTTGGAAATTATCTTTATCAAAGATGGAATCAGCATACCGGGCTGTGAACAAGTCCCCTGTAAGGGGCTCGAGGTATTTAATAATTGACAGAGAATTATATCCCACATATACGCCCAATCTTCTATGGAGGCCCATTGAAGTACGATACGGTGGTGGAATCGGTAAGTATACAACACAACTGAAAATTCGCAGATGAGAAATACTTGGTTGATTTCCATATACTATTTGCAACTGGGAGGTTGCATGATCTGTAGTTGGTCTGATTTGAATCAAATCTGCGGCGTGCAAGACCTCATGACCCCAACATGATGTAGGCAATTTGCAATTATGTAAAAGTGGTCGAGCAATCCATTTTATTCTCTTGATAAGAGCTTCAGCAAGACCATTTTGAGTATAAACATATGGTACTGAATGCTCTAGATTGATACCTAGAGCTATGCAATAATCATTAAATGCTCGTGAAGATAATTCTGCAGCATTGTCCATTCTAATGGACTTTATCCTTTGTTTAGGATAATTAGCTCGTAATTTGATAATTTGATCTATTAATTTTTCCAAAGCATGGTTACATGTGGACAAGAGGCACACATGTGACTAGCGAGTAGATGCATCAATAAGCACCATAAAGTACCTGAAAGGCCCAGATAAAAGTTGAATTGGACCACATATATCTCCTTGAATAAGTTCAAGGAAATTAATATGTTCATGTTTAATTTTAAGGTAAGAAGACCTTAAAATTACTTCCATGTGGCATAGGCGGTGCACACAAAATCAGATGATTATGAGAATCTTGCAATATTTATGTTGTGATCAATAGAATTGCGAATAATTTTTCTCATCATCCCAATGCTAGGATGACCAAGGTGATTATGCCAAGTCTTGAACTTATCAAGATTTTGAAAAATTATTTTAAATGCAACATGTGTTACGGGTGTGATGTACGTATAGTACAATCCAGATGAAAATGAGGGAAATTTCTCAAGTACCTTCTTGTTAAATCTGTTGGATTTGGTGAGAAATATGAATTCATCACCATTCTCAGTTTGAGTTTCAATATGGAAGCCATTAAGACGAATGTCTTTATAACTGAGTAAGGTATGAGTTGAATCAGAATACAAGAGTGCATCCTCGATTACTAATTTTGTACCGATATGGAGTCTTATTGTGGCTCGACCTGAACCCACAATCAATGCATCGTGACCGGTGATGGTCATAACATTTCCATGTTTCTTATGTAATATATGGAAATATTTTTGCTCTCGTAAGATTGAATTAGTGGTACAGCTATCCACTAAACAAATTTCTTCTTTCTCCATCTGTTTGTGTCCCGTAAAAGATTCTATATATATAAAGGAGAAAATTCAGTAGGAATTTAACTCATGTATAGAATAAAGTGCTGATATTATTTAATACATGTCAAAGGTACATGTTTGGATACAAACGAAACAATATACAACACTTAATAGGATAATATTAGGCTAATGACAACTAGGATGAGTCAAAAATCTAAGAGAGATCTCCGAATATGTCTTGGGAATGAAATTCCATGAGCATATCATCCACATTGAGGGGGTCGTCCTCCTTCTGATGAACCGGATCTTGATTGTTCAGAGGAACATCTTGAGAAGATCCCGCGACCATATCGTCAGCAGATTGTTCATTGATGTGTGCTCAAATTTGTCTCCATGAACTTGCTTGCCTTTCCCAATAGAGTTGAGATATAAATCCACTAAGTGCCTAGGAATCCAACACTTGTTTGTACGATGATTCTTACATCCACAGCACTGACAAGCATGAGAGTTGTCTTTGGTATTATTCTTGAATTGACTTTTGTCTTTGGCAATACCACGCTTTTTTTGCATATTGGAAGGCTTCCACTTTCCTTTACCCTTCATGTTGTTCCATTTATGGCCACGAAATTTATTAGTATTCTAAGTATTAGCATGTACTTCAGGAAGTGGAGTAGCGCCTGTTGGGCGATTATGATGATTTTTCATAAGAAGTTCATCATGTTTCTCTGCCTGTAGCAATGTATATATCAACTCGAAATATTTAATGTATTTCTGTTGGCGATACTGCTGTTGCAATACCCAGAATGATAGATGAAAAGTGCATAATGTCTTTTCAATCATGTCATCATCTGATACTGTTTGACCACAGAACTTCAGCTTGGCGCAGATTTTGTGAACTTGAGAGCTATAACCTACTACGGATTTAAAATCCTGAAAGCGAAGTAGAGACCAGTCCGTCACGTCCCAAATTCCATAATCACATAATTAAGCATAATTATGCTTCTTAAGCATTATGTTTAATTTTGTGTAATTTGTTTTGTGACTCTAGAGCGATTCGTTTAAAGTCATTCGGATGAGAGAAAGAAATTCGGGAGAGAAAAGAATTGGATTCGCAGTCAAAATGGACTTCTTTCTCTTGTACGTGGGCCCCACATGTGGCCCCACCCTCCAACCACTCAAGTGGGCAACCCTCACCTGCCCTCTCTCTCTCCCATCTGCTCCCTCACTCCCACTCCCGTGCCTCTCTCCTCTCCCAACCAGCCAAAGCAAGGAGAGCAAGAGCTCTCACTCCCTCTCTCACTCCTTCTCTCCATTTCTTCCAAAATCCGAGCTCAAGAGAGGGATTGAAGGTATGCATGTGGTACTATTGCAATATAGAGCTCATAAGCTACTCATCCATCCAATTCATTTTTGTTTTCTCGAAAGATTCAAGCCTGATTTGATGTCTTTTGGTGTTCTTGGTTGAAGCACAAGGAACACCGGAGTTCTCCGATTTCCCTCCGTTTCCTCCATTCCTCGGTGGTCACCCAACTCAACAAGCATCTTAAGTAAGTTTCTTAGGCTCCCCATGGCAAGAATTCGTGATTTGGTTGATCGATTTTGAGTTTTAGCAATGTTCATGAGTTTTTGAGATTTTGGACCAAAATAAGGATTTAGATGAGATTTGAGTTAGGAATCGAGATGCTAGGTTGATGAGTGAATTCTAGACTCCATAAACCATCTCAAACATATTCCTCTTTAGTTGGAAAAGATTGCAATTCGATTTGGCAATTTTTTCCTCAAAATCAGAGAAGTTATGAGCAGTGCTGAGTATCCGCATAAAAGTGCGGATAGTCCGCACAAATGCGGAGGTTCCACATAAAAGTGCAGAGGGTCCACACTTTCTGGAAAAATGGCAATTTGAATTGTATTCAAGATTTTCTTAGGGTTAAGCTATAAAGTTAGTCTAGAACTCTTGGTATAGTATATGCGTAGGAGTATCTAGCATAGATTCAAGTTTGGAGTTAAATCGATCAACGAATCGTCGAAAACACATTTTCAGCCCAGGTCCGTAGTGTCCGGACAAAAGTCCGGAGGGTCCGCATGTGTCCGGAGTATCTGGAGAATTCTTCGGATAGTCTGGAGTTTGCCTGAGTTGCGCAATGTCCGGATGTTCCGCATAATTTTGCGGATAGTCCGCATATGTCCGGAGGTTCCAGAGAATTCTCTGGAGGTTCTGCACTTTCGGCAACTTTTCAAATTAGTTTGAGTCCTAATTTTGTTCTAGCTCGCATGTTTGCACTTTTAACATGTTTTGCGCATCTTATGGCATGCATTGTTGCATTTAATCCATACTCATGGCATTGCACGCGTTATTCTTTTTAGAGAACGCCGATCCGACGACCCCGGCGAGCGAGGACGATCCGGAGGTACCCCACCTTTGTGAGCTAGTGCATCAAGGCAAGCATTTATCATATTGAACCCTATCAGTTGAACTGAATAAAGTCTAAATATTGATAAATTATGCTTATGTATAGGTTTGCATATATAGGAAGTCGATGTTGGGCTTTTATGGGTAGAAACTATGTTGATTGCATTGTCTTTACCTTGAACTATTGTTGATCTATATCCTTGTAGCCTGGGTTTATTCATGATAAGGTCTAACTTAAAAGTGATGCGAGATGCTTAGCAATGCATAGGTCCTTGGTAGAAGTCGAGCGGTGGAACGTCCCATCGTTCGCGAGCTATAGGTCAAGTTACTTTCACAATGGTTACCGTGTTGGGTTGTTGGTGTTGGTTGGTCGAGTGGTGAGTATGAGGTGAGGTGTGAGCGGTGCTAGAAGGTGTTTGTACTGCCCGGATGTGGAGTTCCCCTGGGTAGGTCGGTAGAGGAAACCAGACACCATAGACCGCTTTGCACCGGTTAAGCACCGATCGTCGAGGTAGTTAGCTTTAGCACTTACCTTACTCACCACATGCCGATCTAATGGTAAGGCGAGCTGAATACCTTCACAGCTGTGGCTTTGTGGGGCTGAACATCGACGGTGTGAGCAGGCGGGCTTGTAAGTGGTACTAGTTTGCTTCGGGAGTAGTTCTAGTATCGCCGTGCCGTACGATGCATGCCGCACACGATTGGGGCTGGTTGGGAAAGGTTGACACGGGTACCCCTTGTGTGCACTTTAGCGGGTGGCACAAGCCGTATGGTCCCTGAGTCGTGTGGGTCCAGGAGTATCCCCTTGCAGGGTGTATAAACAGTTCGAACTGCCACGCTCTCGGTCATGAGCATGCTATTGTTTCATTTGCACCTGGTCGTAGAGTTCTCGGGGTTGGTTCGGTTATATAGTTCTGATATGTGGTTTGTGGTTCGGATATGTGGGAGGTGGTCGAGATGGCACTTGTTATACATTGATACTATTGTGGTTACAGTTTCATATGATCAGTTGGTAGTTGCAGGGTAATTTCATATATGTTGGTTAAGTTAGTTGCTCACACATATGTCTAGGTTGCTTATCGCTTTAATTAACTTAACCGCATGATTATATTCTTGCTAACAACTCAATGCATAATCCTTGGAGTCGGAATATTATATACCCATATTGTGTAAGTCTTGCGAGTACCTTCGTACTCAGGGTGCTGCCCTTAAGTTGATGCAGGTACTCCGGCTGCTGAGGAGGGGGCGTTGTTTGGCTACTTTGTGCCTGCCGATTAGGGTGGCAGGCAGGAGTAGTGCATCCGACTCCGAAGCTCGAGCTTTTAGAGTGGAGCCTAAGGGCATGTGGCTCCACTCTCTTTTGTTGTCTAGTTTATGCTTTCCGCTGCGTAGATCTTTGGATAGTTAGGAGTTGAGAGTTTTTTGTCTCCTCCTAGCTCGCTTTTGTTATAAATTGTTGGAATCAGTTGCATGCTTAATTTTTGTAATATAAATGTTTATTACTTGCTCTTTATTAAGCTATGTTGTGATGTAATATGTTGGAGGCATGTGTTCCAATCCTTGGGTACAAAACACGTGCCGGGACTATCAGAACGGTATTCGGGTTAATCGTCGAGGTTGGATTATGAATAATGATCCTCCTGATGATTAATATGAATACTGTTTGGACGGTTCCTCACACAGTCGCGTTGAGCTTCTGGTCAGATGACATATTTCTATTGCTCATAATGCTCCTTGAGGGAGATCCATAGAGCAAGTGGATCTTCCTCCATGACATACTCATTTTTAAGGTTGGGGTGGAGGTGATGTCGCAGAAAGACCAAAGTAGCATATTTAGAATGCTCAGGTATTGGAGGTGCATCCTCCGGCTGTGGAGTTATGGTGGCAAGGATTCGCTGGGCAGCCAAACTGAATTTGACATCTTGTGCCTAGGTCAAGTAATTGATGCCATCCTAGCAAGCTCTGGGAAACTCTTCTTAGGAAGATCATCCATGTCCTACATGAAATGACATGTATTAATTTACTAAGAGAGTTAATTAATAGCAAATGTTTTAATTGCTTGTATAAAAATACAAGATGTTTAAAAGACAAGTGATGTAGACCTTGATATAGTATAGGCGATAAATCTCTGCCATAATGTTAGGCTCTATTTGCAATGGAATAGGTGACAGTAGTCACTGCCAACATATAGACTCTGTACAAAATGCGGGATATACACATTGAAGGTAATCACTAAAATGGTGTAGACCTCACAGTATTAGGCAAGATAACTTGCTGCTATTGACATGGACTCCGTCCAATTAAGGCGGACGACGCTACAGTTGCAACCAATGTCGAAGTCTCCAATACCTTGTGTTATGCCAACATTATAAAGGTAATCATCAATTAAATTGCATTTTTATGAGTATTCCAAATAGAAGCAATAAGAGATTGCATGGAATAAACAAGAGTGTATTAAACATCAATATATTGAACATATTACAGAGGTAATATAGTTACAATACATAAATACACAAATTCTTGTAATATATGAAGTCCTGAGGGACTTAGATGCAAGAAAAACAAAATATAACAGAGGTTATATAAAAGAGCGTGCGTATATATATAAACTCAGAGGTTTTTTGTTAAATTTGGGGCGGCTCATGAAGGTCTGGCTTGGCATGAGCCGCTGGCTCAGCTCAGACTTAGCTCGGGCGCCTGTTGGCAGGCTGGCTCGGAAGGCAGGTGTCGGTGACACAGGAACCAGGGGTCTCCGAGTCCCGAGGCCAGATCAGCAGTTTGCCACGTGGCGCCCTCCCGTGGGGATCATCTCTGCGAGGTACGAGAAGACTAAGTCCCGGGAGAGTGTGCTCGAGGTCATGAACAGTGGTCCCCGAGTACCCGAGTTCCCCGATGACCTGAGAAGACCGAGTGCCAGGAAAAGAGTGCTCGGGGCTACGAACAGTGGCCCCCGAGCACTCAAGTCCCCCGACGACCAGAAAAGCCAAGTGCCGGGAAGAGAGTGCTCGGGGCTGCGAATAGTGGCCCCCGAGCACTCAAGTCCCCCGATGACCAGAAAAGCCAAGTACCGGAAAGGGGGTGCTCGGTCTGCGAGCAGTGGCCCCGAGCACCCAGGTACCCCGAGGACCCAAGAAAGTTAGCTCCGGAAGAGAGTGCTCGGGGCCGTGAACAGTGGCCCCCAAGCACTCGGTTCCCTGAGGACCCGAACAACCAATTCCGGAAGAGAGTGCCCGGGGTCGTGAACAGTGGCCCCCGAGCACTTGGTTCCCCGAGGACCAAGAAAGGGCATATCCGGGAGAGAGTGCTCGGGGCTGTGAACAGTGACCCTCGAGCACTCGGTTCCCCGACAGCCTAAGAAGTCCTTTGCCGGCGGCCCCCACAGAGGTCCAGCAGTGAGGTGTCAACCAGTGAAAGGCCCGATGCCGTATTTAAGAGGGCGCGTGGCCTGTCACTTCCAACTGCTCCTTCACGCTTGCTGTCAGTCCCTGCTACGGCCTGGCAGAGAGGCGTGGGGACATTTAATACACGGGTCCCATCCCGCATCATCCGGCGTGCCTCGGGATAACATCGTGAAGCCCAAGGCGCCCCACCTGCCGCCCTGTGATGTCAGACCCTCTCTGACCTAATGGGCACGCCGAGCTGCTCGGTGGCTGCCCGGTGGGCCCTCCTCGCGGCGCCCGTTGCAGAACGACATCATGATGAACAGACCGGATAGGGGCGCGTTTTCAACCCTCCTCGTTACTTCGCGCAGCAGCTCATGATGGTTGCTTTCCATTTATGGCGTCTTGGAACTCGTGCCCTCCCTCTCTGGGCACGCCATCGCCCGGGGAGTATTTAAGGCGGGGCGGGCTCCCTGGAGAAGGGGGATTTTTGAGATAAGGAGGAAGCCGAGGAGGAAGACAAAGGTCCAGTACAAGCACAGAAGCTGAGATCACCGAAGAACAAGGAGCCCGAAGCTCTAGGCTAGACAAATATTCTTGTAACCAGCAATATCTCTGAGAGACATTCTCAGAGCATTTATAGCATACACACAGGAGTAGGGTGTTACGCTCAGTGCAGCCCGAACATGTCTAAAAACCTCCTGAGCATTTACTGCATTCTGCATTCGATCCTTCCATCCCACCTGCATCGCATTTATGCCCACATATTTCACCCGCAAAACAGATTCAGAATCATCCCCCCGGCCGAATCTCAAAGGGGGTCCCACCGGATCCCTGCTTGAGGAGTTCACCCTCCGACAGCAGGCCAGCTCAGGCTTTGGTGGGTAGGCCGGCTTGGCCTATGTGGGCACCAATATAAAGGGAAGGGGAGGGGCGATTAGGGCTGCAGCACCCCTCCCCATCCAGCCGCTGCCGCCGACGTCGGGACGCTTCTGAGGACCGCACTGAGCACCGGGATCAGGCGCCGCCGTGAGATATCGCCAGCCGTTGGCTGGGTCAGGCGTCGTGCCATGCCGGCCGATGGCCGGCTTGCGCCGTGGCTGGCCGGTGGCCGCCACGTGTCTGGGCACGATGTGCCGGCCGTGGGCCGCGTCACGCTGCTGCAATGGAGCGCCAACTGAAGGCTGTCACCCTCCCCACTCCCCCTCTGCCTCTGAGGCGGAACCGATGTGCTTCACGTGGGCGGCGGCCGCCGCCGCCTGCTCCTCGGTCCGATGGAAGTTGGGGAGCACACCTTCGGGGAGATCAAGGCCCATGGGATTCCACAAGGGTGAAGCTCGGGCTGGCGATTGGCCACAGCGGCGGCGGTGCGACAAAGCCGGTGATAGGGAGGGTGCATCTCCATTGAGGGGGCCGAGACAGAGACGGTGAGGAAGATCCGGCTACGGGCGTCGGTGATAGGGACGCGGCCACCGATGAATGAGGCGCGGCCATGTGTGCCGACGAGGATGGCGTGGCCATGTGCGCCGAAGGCGCATGCCGTGAAGCAACAACACCATATGGTGTTCGCAGTGCCGTCAATTCGTGCACCGGGCAGCAGGCATACCCATGAATTGGGCAGCACGGCGCCAGAGGTAGCACTACCGTGTTCGAGGGATCGCGTGCCGTCTCCGGTGGAGATACTACCTTCGTCCAACGACGAAACGACAATGAGGGACATATGAGACGAAGGATTGAAGCCTCCAGAGCTATCAGGGAGCGGAGAACATCTCCAGTTGACGAAGGTGAGGGCTCCATCTTGGTTCTTACCGTGGGATAAGCACTCTGTTCTTCGCTATTCTTCGTGTGCGATGGCGTTGTTCGTCCTTCTCGGTTGTTCCTTGCTTCCTCTTGGTTGGCCGATGATCAGCGGATTGAGCGAGTGCGTGATAACGTGTTAGAACTCAAGATCGACATAGTCGATAGAATAAATAGATTTGAATTTTATCCTAATAATTGACTGATGTATATATATATATATTTATACAAGCGAAAGGGACACCTGTTAGGAATGTAATCCTTCACCAACAGGTGTCTGGATAACAACCGCTACGGACGAATGGTGGCGATGAGATTAAGCGCAACAGAAATATCTGGTTGTCAGTCAGAGCTATCGAAATGAGTCAGCCTAAGCATATACAGTACGAACGCCGCGCTAGTCGAATGAATGTGCTTGGTAGCCATTACTATCATTTGCAACAGAAGGAGGGAGGAGAGCGGTTCCTTTAGGTAACGTCACGACGTGATATGATTGCTGACACGTGAGGCTGCTAAAAATTGGTCTACTATGCCAGCGATCCGAGGGAGGGAGGACGACGCGCGCAAACGCCATCCACGCGTTGCGAGCGCACCAAAATAATTGGAAAATAGATCCTACAAAGTGGCATCATCGATCTCCCTAAGCTTACATCACCACCACAAAAATCTCCACCATCTTGTCCGCTCTCCAAACATCAATTCCACCCAAAAAAAGAATTATTTCACAAACCGATATCCTAGCTCCGTGGAGGTTCCCAAGCGAGCACGCCAAGCACCATGGCCGAGCAGCAGCAGGCGGAGGAGGAGGGGAGCGCGCGCGGCAAGAACAGGCCGGCGGCGGCGGCGGCGGAGGGGGCGCTGTCGGCGCTGGCGGACGACGTGCTGCTGCAAATCCTGGGGCGGCTGGAGGGCGATCCGCGGGACTGGGTGCGGGTGTCCTGCGCGTCCCCGCGCCTCGCCGCGCTGCTCGGGGCCGCGTGCCTCCCGCCGCGCCTGTCGCGGGTGCTCCCCGCCGAGCTCCTCCCCGCGCCTCCGCCCGACGGAGCGCCCGCCGCCTGGGCGGCGCTCCACAAGCTCTCCGTCTGCTGCCCGGGGCTCCTCCGCGCAGGGGTGCTCCTCGAGCCCTCCGACGACTTCGGGCTCGAGCTCGACATCGGACCCGACGTCCCCTTCTGCCCTCCCGCCGACGCCGCCTCCGTCGAGGGGCTCGAGGCCACGGCCACCTCGCGTGACCCCAGGGCCGTCGACGCCGCGGCGCCCGAGGCGGAGATCCCACCGTGCGCCGGCTCCAGCGACGCCGCCGGCGCCGCGTGGTTGCTTTACGACGACCTGTACCTGGACGCGGCCTACGACTGCTCGTCCGAGCCGCAGATCCCGGCAGCGGCCGCCCCCGCGGCGGTCCGCGAGGAGGACGCTGAGGTCAATGCCGTCGGCGGCGGCGTGGCCCGGCGCGGCGTGGTGGCCGGGAGCAGGCGGCGGCCGCGGCGGTGGCTGGGGCCCGTGGACGCGCACCTGGCGTCGGGGTCCTGGACGCTAAGCCGGGAGCAGGGGAACAAGCTCCTGGCCAGCCGCTTCCGCGGCGACCGGCTCTACCTCTGCGACTGGCCCGGGTGCGTGCACGCCGAGGAGCGCCGCAAGTACATGGTCTTCCGCGGCGTGTTCCACAACTTCGCGCGCTCCCAGGTGCGCCGCGCGCTCAGGGACACTCGGCGACCCACCATCGCCGTCCAGTGCGCCTTCTGCGGGTGCAAGGAGGCGTGGGACCTCTACTCGGCCTTCTGCCTCCGCAGCTTCTACGGCTACCACAACGACGGCGAGCCCGTCGTGCGCGCCTACGTCTGCAAGAACGGCCACGTCGCCGGCGCCTGGACCGAGCGCCCGTTGTACTCCTGATTTTGGAGTCCACTGCCCTCTCCCATTGCCATTGCCGGATGCCAAGCAGTTAGGAAGCTCCGGATGACAATTATGTGTCACTGCTTACAATAAGGTGGATTTTAGGGAGCTCCGAGTATATGTATCGTGTGTATTCTTTCTTCTTGTCGTCGTCTTCGTCGTCGGTCGATGATGATTGTGATGCTTACAACAAGGATGTGATGCCGAGCTGATGTACGGTGCTGGGGATTAAGATTTGCATCAATTTGTAGGTCTGATGCTTAGCATAATATATATAAGAATCGAAAGTGCTGTTTATCTTGGCACTATAGTGTGTCTTCGGTACTTCGGATTCCACTGAACTGAAGTGAGCTTATGAATCTGGAGTGTAGATTTTGCATGAAGTGCAGTGCAGTGCAATGTGCTTACTGCCAACTGCTACATCATTTTATTGAAAAATTGTAAAATAATAGCTAAATTTATAAAATTGCAAGAATAAGTATCTATTGGTATTCCACCTGCCGACTTTCTGCGTGGTAGTGAACTTAGGGTTCTATTGGCACATTGAGTGTCGACAAGTGGTGGACCCGACGAAAGGGATGTCACGTAGGCTATTTGTGGTGGTGGCGTATCATCTCACGCGGAATATCGATAGGTGCAACGTTAGACCTATTGGCATGTAAAGTGTAGACATGCCTATTTTATATTCCCTGGGCGTTGATTCCTCTTCCACGTATGACCGTTGCAACAAAGAGGCACGACAGGCGAGCGAGCGTGGGCGGCGACGAGTCGACGAGCAGTGACGACTGCACCAGTAAGTTTCTTTAAGAAATAGTTAGAAATTTAGGAGTAGTTAGAAAATAGGAATAGTTAGGAAAATTTGAAATTAGGAAAATAGTAGGATATGGAATTAGGAAATAGTTAGAAAAATATTAGGTGATATAGAAAATTAGAATAAAATAGTTTGAAATTAGGAATAGTTTGAAATATTAAAAAACCGTAGGATACTAGAAAACAGTAGAGAATAGTTAGAAATAGTTCATAATTCAGAGTTGAAATGTGCTATTTAATGTTCTTCGGGAATTTGATATTATTCGACATAGAATAGAGAAGTTAGCGTAGAGCATACATAGTTCGGAGAATCTAGAATAATTTGAAGAAAATTGTATCAATATGTAGTACAAATATTCTATAGATATAGGATATTTAGAATGGAAATAGAGTATATTTTTTTTACAGCATTATATTTAGATTGATATAATGTCAACAGAAAGGGGTATAATAGCGGTGATATTAGATGGATATGTAGAATACAAGTGTTTAGGTAGAATAGATATTGCATTAGTTGATGTTGTATGTTAATTACAATTAATTAATTTAATGGAGTATAGTATGATTGTTGAATCAAGGATGTTGATCGTATTGGGGTTCAGGTTTTTTTTACGGCCATGGATATATTATGCATTGTGACAGTGGAGTGGATTTAGGTAACTTTCAGTATGTGTATTCATATTTGAGTAGTCTGGGAGAGATTCGGCGGTCCCAAGTGTTGGGTTGGCTGTATACTCTGCAGCAAGTTAGTTCGACACATTAGTGACTGATGGTGAATGTTCTAATTTCTAGATGTCACGAAACGGGGTGGCAGCGGGAGCTTACATGTTCGAAGCAATAGTAGCAATTTTTGTCACTAGGGTTGAGATGGAGTTTTTCCTGTAGAAGGGAGCAATCTTGGTTCAACAGAAGCCAACCCTAGCACCGTAGAAGCTATTGGTGAAAATGTTGTCGACGAGGAGATGCAGGAGAGTGTGGTTCTGGAGGTTCCCCTGCAGACTAGTGCACTGGTTGATGTAGAGACAACAAGACAAGAACGTAACGACGGGGAAGATAATCAGACCGTAATGCTTGCTGATCATGGGGAGTGTGACGAGGCACTTGTGGACTAGATGGAGGTAGATGACGATGAGTTCCGCACTTTTATGGACTCAGGTGCAGGAATTCAGAGCAATGGACGAATTTTGTATTGGACAAGTTGACGGTGAACGATGGACACGAGTTGTCATGGCACTATAATTCCATCGTGGTGACTAAAGGGCAGATATTTCATGACAAGGTCCATCTACAACATGTAGTGAAGAGATGATATTTCTCTGAGAAGAGATAGTTCAAGGTGGTAATTTTCAATCCTTGGACATACGACATGAAATGTTTAGCTAAAGGTTGCACTTGGCGAGTTCATGGATTTTATCGAGGTGTGCCACTGTATGGTTAGCATCCATTGTTGAGATGCATACTTGCAACTTGAGCCAACCTCTATGCACGTATAGGAACATACATGATGATTTTGTTGCAAAGAAGATGTACCCAAAGACATACCCTACGATGGATTATTGCAAAGGAGATGTATCCTACAATGGAGGACGCGTACTTGCGCTAGTTCTACACGACGACACATGTTAGGTGCATCCTAGTGCCTTTGGAGCCACCGTAGCACGAGCTGGACGTCACCGACACTTCCGCTACGGAGCTGGCGGTGGTGTACCACGCAATGGTACATGATGTTTGTTGTATTGTACTAACTTCTATTCTTGTATTAAATGTGTTCTCTCACACATTGCAGTCGGACACGTGCAGGGACGTCGGCACAGAGCTACTAGACTTTGTGGACCGTTGGGAGTTTGTCCCACCTTGGGTTGACCTAGGCGAGCTAATGGCTGGTTTGCATCGGCTCGCAATTTGTTGCCTTGATAGGTTTCGATGTGCCAGAGATTACCGAGAACGTCGTCGAGCCTACCACACACACGAGGTCTCTGCCACACGCTTAGGCTATGGTTGCACGCTTCTACATATAACCAGCATCAACGTCTCGGCCACCACCACCATGCTACATGCCGACTCCTGTTTTTCGCTCTGGTGGTACAATTATAGGTTCGTCACTTGTAATTGATTGCTCGAGCTTTGCACCTTATAGTTTAATTAAAATGTGATGCACGATATTTGACATGGTGGAACCATACAACAGTTCTAAGCTCCTTCCACGCTGCATCCCAGCTCGATGAACTCCCTCTCGAATGACTGGTTCACCGTCACGCCCGACAAGGAGGGCTCATCACAAACAGCGAGGTCGCCTCTATCGACGCAGCTGTTGTAGCGCAATCCTACCACCCCTGTAGACGTTGTATGGCCTCGTCATCCTCCGCACAAGCCCTTGACGTACTATATGGACCATGTGTGACATAGAGCACTTGACCGGCGTAGGGGGGCAGGCGTGCCCAACAAGCATGCATGTGGCCATGGTGACACTCCTTGAGTGCATCATTAGACAATACTTTGAAATGTTTATGTTATTTCATCATGTGGTTGTCATATTATGTAGGATGTTTATGTCGGTACTATGTTATAAGGTATGCCTTTATTACCTATGTTCTCATTCAATCCCAAAGCATAGCATCGTGCAATCGTATCCACTTTAAAAACATATTAGCATGCCATTGTGTTAGCCAATAAATCGTTCACTTGAAACTTCCCAAATTAAAACCCTTCACATTGTCGTTAAGCCTTACGTATGAATTAATTACGCTAACATTACCGTTAGCCTTACATAAGATGATAACTGTAAACGCTTTAAGATAGTCTTTTAAGATGTAGGATTTTCAAAACTTGATGCCTTTTCAGAAGTAGTCTTTTACGATGTATCCTTTTCAGACGTAGCCTTTTAAGAAGTAGCTTTTGCAGACATATCCTTTTCAGACATAGCCTTTTCAACCGCAACCTTTTAGAAGTAGACTTTTTAGAAGTAGACTTTTCAGACATAGCCTTTTCAAAAGTAGGCTTTTCAAATGTTGGCTTTTCAGAAATAGACTTTTCATAATTAATGTTGGCTTTTCAGAAATAGACTTTTCAGAATTAGACTATTCAGACATAGCCTTGCCAGGAGTAGCCTTTTCTGACTTCAGTTTTCTAGCGAAATCTCCATGGACTCAGTCCATGAACCAGAACTGATTTTCTGTATAAATAGCAGCCCAAGAGCCAACTTATCCCAACAAACCAAAGCCTTCTCCGCTTACAAAAATGGCATATGATTCTCCCCTGAACAAGTCAATGCCGGATCTTTTGCCTGCTGGAGTCGAAGTTCTGATGTGCTGGTGTGAAGACCTATGTAGGGTTAGGAAGTCCAACGACTTTTCAGACACCTACGGTAGGAAGTTCTTCATGTGCTCCATCTACGAGTACAACTCACCGAAGGGCAGCATCTGTGGTGGCTACCGTAGCCACGTACTCACATATTATAGAACTAAAACACAACTATCTGGGTTTACCACTTATGAATTTTTCCTTCTCTACTACTCTGTGCCACCACTATGCGACTTCATATAGTAGATTGATAATGAGCAGAGTGAAGCAGATCTCTTCCTCATGCGCACCCAACGGGTGGCATGAAGACGATTCCATGAACAGAACAAACAAGATACGAGTAGAGAAGGGGAAGTTAGCAAAGTTAGACAAGAATGAAAGCCAACGAGAGGAGACATGCGACCCACAAATGTGTGGGAGAACCGTCCAAATAATATTCTAGTTAATCACCAAGTCGATCATTTACATAATCATGACTTCAACGATTAACCAGAATATCATCTCGGTAGTCCCGGCACACGTTTTGTGCCGAAGATCAGAACACATGTCGTTCCAACATAAGCAATCATAACCAAGCTTAATAAATAGTGAGTAATTAAATTATATTATAAGTTCTTAACCATTTATAAGTTTAACAATTTACAACAAAAGAGATCTAGGAGAATACTAAAATTGATCAACTCCTAGCTAAAAGATAAACTACGTAGCGGAAACAAAAGCTAAAGACAACAAAAGATGGGTGAAGCCATATGAACTTAGGCTTCACCCCAAAAGCGCGACCTCCGAGTAGTTGCTTACTCATTCCTGCCGTTAGCATCAGCGGGCATGAACTAGCCAAACACCGCATCTTCCTCACTTGCAAAACATGTAGAGCAGTTGAGTACAAAGGTAGTCGCAAGACTTAATCCATATAAGGTACATATAAATAACCCGACTCCAAGGATTATGTATTAGGCCATTAGTAAGGAAAAAGGCCACAAGGTTGATTAAAACATATGCGTCCGCAACCTAGACACATATGTGTGAGCATCTAAACATAACCAACATACCATTCCAAACCTGTAACTACCAACCTGCACATAAATGTAAATAGAACCATAGTAATACATCAATCAACAATCAATATTACCCAACATACCATCCATATCACCATCCCACATTCGTAACTCTATGACCGATGCAAATGAATAGAAACATACTTATGACCGAGAATACGGCAATTCGAATTGTTTTTATACCCCGTAGAGGGTACTCCTAGACCCACACAACCCGTCAGTCATGACTGATGATTCACGTATCAACCGTTCACGTACCCACCCCGAACCGAACCTTTGTGCCTCTGTTGAGAAATATGTGGAGGCCACCTAGGTCCCGTGCGTACCATGACTTACCGAACACAACCTCAAACACCCCTAGCATTCTCGCCCACACCTCGACTCAGAGGTCAAATGAACGCGGTGACTTATGGTACTTGGCTTATCCTTCCCATATGCGACATGCGGTAAATATGGAAAAATGCTAAATCTAACTGCATCGACGAACGGTGCTTAATCGATGCCAAGTGGTCTATGGTGCTCAGGCTCCTCTCTCGAACTACCCTGAGGAACTCCTTCGGGATAGAAAACACCCATAACACTGCCCACATCTCATCTCATCCTCACATCTCATCCAACCATCGACATCATAATCAATATTCGTGAATAATAAGTAAGCCCTAAGCTCGCAAACAATGGTTGCACCATCGCTTGACTTCTACTGAGGACCTATGCATTGCTAAGCATTTCAAATAACTTTCAAGTTAGACATCAACAATGTTATCAAGGCTACAAAGATATGGATCATCAAATAACCAAGGTAGGATAATGCATCACATATGGTCTACCCATATAAGCCCGACATCGACTCATTGAACATGCAAACTTACCGAAAGCATAGTTTATCAATTTTAGACTCCACAATTCAAATCAAAGGGTGCAATATGCTTAGATGCTTACCTTGCTGCTCTGGGGTTTGCTTGATACTTCCCGTACAACACTCACAAAACTCTGAAAGGTTGGCGTCCCCTTCACTCGCTTGGACCGGCGACACAACACTCTCTAAATGAATCAAAATGCAATGCATAAACAAATAAATGACGAAAAAACGCACAAATGATGCATGCTTGAAGTATAAAAGAGCGCCGAGCTTCAAAAATATTTGCAAAAGGCTGCTAAGTGATTAGGTTTTAAAGTTTGAAACTTCAGACAAGGTAACCTAAGTATACCTAGCTTTAACAGGCTAGCAATCAGATCGACATAGAGGTGGCGGTCTGACCGGTAGCCAGCAGAGAGTTTTGGCCTATAATGGTCTAACCATAGGCATGGTGGCGTTCAGAACGCCCACCAACGGTCAGACCGGTCCAAGTGACGGTCAAACTAATGTATAAGTTTTCAATTCGGATTCTCCAGTCCCAACTGGCGGACAAACCGGCCCTAGCGGCGGTCAGACTGCCAGACCTTGCGGCAGCACCTTTGCAGGGTTGCCGGCGAGGATTCTAGCGAAACCTTTGACAACAAAGGGTACCAAAATGCTCTATGGGACTAGTGGAGTGTTTCTAAAGTGGTTTGGACATCATTCATCGAGCTAAACTCAAAAATACCCCATGGATTGGATCTAGGCTAGGTTGAACTTGGGCCTAAACGATACGAGGGTCAAATCAAGCTCGAAAATAACGCAGAAACAGTAGGGGATAGCTCACCTCAGCTTATGGAAGCTTTCTATTAGATTGGAATGCTTCGGGGAGGCTCCGATTCGCAAATCAGCTCCCGGAGTGGTGGTGAAGCTTACAGCCGATGAACGGGTCTCCGGCGAGGGAGAAGAGGGGGAAAACTTGGGGAAGTCCTCTGAGAAGCTCGTAGGAGTTCCCACCTCCGATCTTCAGTCTTCAAATGTGACGAGTAGAGCTCTATTTCTCTCTCTAGATTCGGGTGGAGAGAGGAAGAGTGAGAGAAAAGTGAGAGGGAGAGAGCAAAAGAAAGCGATCGATCCACTTAACCCGAGCCTCTGTGTGCTAGCGGTCAGACCGTGCGAAATCCATGTGGCAGCCCACATGACAGCGCACCTGGTGATCAGACCACGGGTGACACTAGTCAAACCGTGAGGGGTTCTTTTGCTAAAATTTTCCTAAGTCTCCTTTCATCATCCTTCTTCCATTCTTTTCCTTTTTCAAGGTATGTAGGGATTCTCCAAAGTATTTTTAACCATCTCTAAGGTGTTTGAGACATGTTTACCTGGTTTTTGATAGACAAACATGTGCAAGCACATGCGATGACGATTTTGCATGCTTAATTACGTAATTAGCATTTTGGGATGTGATAAAACGCCTACAGGAGGAAGAGAAGAAGAGGAGAGAAGAGCAGAACCGCCTCAAAGTGGAGGCGCGTGAGGTAGATAGGGAGCAAAAGTGCGAGATGGCGCGTTGGGCTCGTTAAACTGGACCTGAGGCAGTGAGGAAGGGAAATACCCACGTTGAACTCAATAAAGTATCAATAGTAATCGACCAGTTTCAATTCCCTAAGGCATGTTAGGTTTCGAATCGTTATATGTCTATGTTACTTTCAAAATTGTACTGTATATGACAATGTCATTGTTACTTTCTATTTGTGCCTTATTTAAATTCCCTAAAGTATGTTAGGCTTGTCATCGGTACATACCTATGATGGAGTGAAAAATGTATTGAACATGCCACCATCATTGTTACAATCATGTATGGCATGTGGTGGTTCTCGCAATTTAACATTTCAATAATACAAGCGGCATTGTTTAGTGCCGATACATGTACACTGACTTTTGCTCTACCTGTGCCTTATTAATTGATTATTTCCAAATTAATAAATAATATTACTAAAAATAAAAAATACTGAAATGGCCCATGCCGATACTTGGAATGCTGACATGCCTGTTAGCCAAGCGAGTACCGATAGGCCATCAGCTCTCCTGTTGACCGACAGCCATGTCGGTGTGTACCCAAGGGCCTGTTGGCATGCAGAGTGCCGGCCGCAGAGTGCCGGCAGTCCTTTTCAACAGGACATGCATACTGATAGGATCTTAATTCATTGCCACGTAGGAAGTCGATCTCTAATCCGCACTTCGTTTGCCGTCTGGTACATATTCTTACAATTTGATAAATTTAACTATTATTTTGTAATTTTTTAATAAAAATAATATTATTAAAAAAATCACGCTTTGACCCTAGGCCCCTTTCCCCTCTTCGATTCCTGTTCATCTTCAAACAACTTATTCAGGCTAACTGGAATCTGTTTCTCGTTTTGTTGAATGGCATATGGACTTATTTCAGACTGCATGTACCTGTGCTGCATACCTTTTCTTTCTGACTGTTCTAACCTGCAAGATGCAAGTAGGGCTATATATCAGTGATAGCGGTGCCGATCGGCAGATAGTCCAAAGAAAGATACTATACTTCTGCACCCCTTTTGAGACTGATTCACTGGGACTGCATGGGCTTCCCATCAGAAGCAGTATAAATAAGCTTTGCTCTCGCCTTGGCCATGCAAACTCTTTAGGCCCGTATCAGGTTAATCCTAGTTCTTCCATCACGTGATGCTGCGACATTTGTCTATATATCCGTTGGCGTTGGCGCGGCGGCCGCTCGGTCACCGTCTAACGGGCAGCGCTGTTCCTGTTACATCATATGGACGATAATCGATTAATAAATAATAAATAGTGGCGAGATGTACACCTTTCTCTGTCAAGTGTCCTGTCCTTCGCTGTCCAATACTCCAATAGATTTGCTGGAAAATTGGAGATGTCCCATTAACTCGGAGCATGGATTTGGAGTGTAATTGATTGTTGTAGGAGTTTTGCTCGTATGGATTATATATATATATATATATATATATATATATATATATATATTAAAGAGAAATAGATTGTGTGGAGTTATATTTGTTGAAAAAAATTATGTTGTATTTTTGTACAAGTTAAGTTGAATTTTTATTTGGTTGACCGAATGTAAGGTCGTATGAACTAATGTGAGAGTTGAGATTTTGATTGGTTGTTCGTATGAGAATGATTATGACACTGATAAATGAGTTCGTCTGCATGAGCAGATGCAGACTTCCGAGCCAGACTACAGACATATATTTGCATCAATCGAGTCAGACTAAAATAGTACATGTAGATAACAAACACGTATCTTCGTAAAATTATACGTATCCACCGAACTAGCACCCATCCATACAAACAACCAATCACTTGTATGGATAATCAATCACACCTTTCGTGCCCCTGTATGTACTCTGCTCAAGTTACTATCAGGCGCTGTACCTACACGTTGTCTTTTATCCAAGATTGAGTTTTAAAATGGTGTGATGTACACCCCGATGTACAATGAGTGGTTTGGCCGTTCGGGTATAAGCTGCATATATATGCCGCTTGGGAGCACATTTGCATTTTCGTTGAGTTACTTCTTCCATACCGTTACAGCCTCGCCATAAAATGCCAGTGTTATCAGTATATCACCAATGATAAACGTGAAGATTCGAGTTTTTATGATGATACTGTAACTCATTGTATTGCGTCCTTGTTTGAATAGCTTGTTGCCTGCGAAATTAATATGGTGTTTTCAGGTTAGGTCTAGCTCCACGTTACTCAGCAGCTTTGGTGAAAAACTGGAAAAAGAAATACTCCAATGTACACCTCGATTTATTTTTATGAGCGCACACTAATTTAAAAATTCAAACTTTGTGATCATTGACTAACAATTAGTCTAAGCAATATGTAAGTTCAGTGATAAAGAAATGGTACTATTAGATTAGTAGTTGAAAGTATTACTAGATTATAATTTTGTTGTTACAAACAATATATATAATATAAGAGAAACTAGTGGTCACATGCTTGGCTTTAGGGACCGCACCGGGTCTAATTGCACACTAAAATTTGGAATGAAGGGTGTACGAGATATAAAAAGAAAACCCTCCAAAATACAATTGTTTAAGTATTGTGGCTTGCCTACATTATTCTAAAATGTAGATATGACAAAAATAGCACATCTCATGCAGTACGGAAGCGCAAGCCCATTCTTTCCCATCTGAACACATTTACTATTGAATGCTTTTTCTCACATAAGGACAAGCACATTATTACATATCAAACGTTTTATAGGTCATCTTATACAATATCACGTAAGATTTTAATGATGCGGAGGAGAGAGGGATTAGAGAAAGACACTATCTCAGAACGGCTCATGGACATATTTTAGACCATATTACAGGCGGTTATGAGTCCTGTCTCTGAAAAAATGTTTGTGATATTGAACTTGTACAAACGGTTACAACTCCATCTATAACAGAGCTACACACATGTCAGTTTCGTAATACACATAGATGAATTTATCTAAAAAACAGTCTGTGTATATTAAGAGTCACAAATGAATTTTGTTGAAACCCGTATGTATAAAGTGTTCTAGATGATTTTTTTTTTAAAAAAAATCATCTGCATGACCCTTTCTCCCTAATAAACTATTTTGCTTCCTAGTTGCCCTCATAATATGAAAACACCACACAAATAAGAACACCACATGCATATACATAAGAACATCATACATATATATAACACATAATAACACATTATTAAGAAATAACAAACATTATTCAGAATATAATCAAACATATATACAATTCAGTAGTATACATTGTTCATAACATGAACCTATACTAAATCCTAATTATATCTGGTTTTTGAGTATTGAGCTTCAACAATATGCCTGCGTTTCATGATAATCTTAGCAAAAGTATTATATTTATACATCATCTCTTGTCATTCGAATCAGGCTCCATCCTGACTAACCTAGTCATGCGTTAGAACCAAACAATATTGCTTCCAAATATCTTGCCCTTCTTATGTAGGAGATGATTGTTCAAATCAGTCTTACATTTCACAAAATGTCTCTATTGTGAAAAACATCAATAGAGAAATTTCCACAATGAATAAAAGATAACGAACATGGTTCACATCATAAATTTGGTCTACGGTGCCCTTCACAACAACGAAGAACACATGCTCCATAAGACCAAAATTGATGCCAAGCATCATGATCGTGAAAAGCAATCACAGGAACAACCCCATCATTCTAGCGCTTGACAGCAGTGAATAAAGACATATTCTATGTAGATATGGGACACACAACAACAACATTACACTCAGTACACAGATCGAATCAAATCCTAACAAAATCACGATGCAAACCCTATTCACCTCAGTGCAGGGAAGGGGATTTATAGCCCAGATCTTGAACCTCTCTCGTGAAAACAAACCCTAAAAAACCATTATAGAAGGGGATCATATAGCAACAACGAGAGTGAGGGAGATGAACTTCATGTCGTTTTGGTGAGGGAGACGAGTGGTTTGTGTTTATGGGAGGTAGTGGAAAGCGGAGAGCTAGGGGCCAAATTTAAATAGTATCCAAATATTTAACTACATACAATTTTTTCAGAAAATCCATTTATGGCAATCATATAGACACAGACAGATCTTATAAGAAATCATATATAATAATATCACATACGGGGTTTTCTAAAATTCGTCTGTGTCTATATGATAGAAATAGATGGATATGTAAAAATTATTTGTGAGTTTTGGCACACTTAGACGACCATGTTGCAGACACGTCTGCTTAGTAACCGTCTCTGGGTATTTTATTAGTGATGGGCCCTAGAAAATTATCTGTGTCACTCCATTCGCTTTTACTGGTTCTGCGGTTGTGAGATGTGGTTGTTTCTGAAGCAACGATCTCATAAGCTAAAATTTAAAACTATGAGACTACTCTTCACTACTAGAGAAAATATCATCACTACCGGTTCAGGATTGATATCACTGTCAGTTTTTGAACCGGCAGTGATACTCGATAGTATTACTATCGGTGTTGTAATCGGTAGTAATAAAGTTATCAATATCAGTTTGTGTTATGGACCAGTAGTAATAGTCAGTCCCTTAAAAAAAAATTGGCCTCCGACCAACTCCTCTAGACTATAAACAGTTGCAACTTGCAAGTCACATAAGTAGCAAGGTTTTTTTTTTTTTTTTTTTTTTTTGCAAATTATGTGCACGTGCGATTTATGGGAGTCAAACTTGGGACATCTCACCTGCCACTTATGTTGAGAGCAATGTGATATGTTTTCATTTTGATCCTTATTAACTAAAATTTGTGATTATTATTTGGACATCAGAATGACTTCAAATAAAAGTTGTCAACGATAAAGTTATAGATCTCATTGAGAGCTACAATTTTAATATAAAGTTTGTCTCCATCTAATTCTGTTTGATAAGTTATAAATTCTGAAATTGATCATCATTGTTAGTTTGTATTATAAACTGGCAGTGATAATCCAATGAGATATTTTTTGAACCAACTTTTATTGTTCATAACTTGTGATGATTATTTGGGCATCAAAATGACTTTTTGTGAACTATTTGGTAAAACAACTATAACTTATACATACAAAATCCGATTTTAACGTTTGACCTCTTACTTTCGAAGCTAATGAGGAGGTACATATGAAAAAAATACCCATGTTTACACCGGTACCTTTCTTGACGCCCACAAAAGGCTCAAAAGACTGTCGATAGGACCTCTTAAGTTTTTTTTTAATCAAAAATTTACCTTCTTCAATTTGCCTAATTTTTTTTGAAGATATTATGCTATATCTCAAAGTCAGTGTTACACATACGTTTCATCAATCTGAGTTACCGAACTCGCACAAAAATCTTTCAAGTTGCAGTTTTTAATTTTGTAGCTCTGTCTGTAGCTTTTTCAATCCTACCTATTAGTGTTACACTAGATTCGATAGTTTATTTTGTGGTTGAGTGCGTGGTTTTTCTAATTTTTCTTGTACATATTTTTGGATGATTATTTGGGTATATATATTGCTTCAACTAAAAAAGTTATCAACTATAAAGTTGTAGATCTCATTGAGATCTATAATTTTTATATAAAATTTGTCTCCATCCAACTCTATATAAAAAAGTTATAAATTTATGAAGATAAACTGTATTTTATTATCATTGCCGATTAATATAATGAACCGACAGTAATAATTGTCAGTTCATATACTATAAGTAAGAACTGACAGTGATACTTTATCTTTACTGGTTATTTTCAAACTGACAGCGAAAGTAGGGTACGAATGATCCTTTCTATAGTAGTAGCCGCACCATTATATGAGTTGTAATTGTCATTCAACTCCTAACACTCATTTGTTACGTGCACAAATTAAGGGGCTACGAAGTTACTATGAGATAACGAAAAAACAATCAGTTGTAGAGATTATTTATTTTATCTCAAAATTACATATAATACACCAATGTACTTACCTAAGAAAGTTAGGGTTTGACCAAGCAGCCAAGTACAAAGTCCCCTGCAACCCTCTGTCACAAGGGATGACGGTGACTTTGTTCCTAACTGAAACTTTGAAACTTTGGATATTTTCTGAATTCCGATCGATCGGCTGAACTGGTTCGATTTAGAGCAGATTAAGAAAACTAACTCGTCACATTTTCAGGATGCGGAATATGAGTTGGATAACTTTTTTGTCAGCTAAGGGAGAGAGCTGGTCGCCGGAAACCAGTAGTTTTGAGGTTGTACTCGCATAGTTCCAAACTTTTAGACATTGAGGAATTATCATACTTATGTATTTATCGATCAATTCTCTTGGTCTGCACTGAACAGGATTAAAGCAAGTTTTTGATTAGCTTGAGTTTCAAGATTGTGGCCTCCAAAACACATGCGTTGCATTTGGACATGCACAATTGGGTGACCTCAGTTTTTGCGCAATATCTAGCAAATCGTTGCGTGTCAAATCGATCATCATTTGCTCTCTTCTTCGCAGTTGAAACTATCAAAATTCACATTGTCATCGAGCATGTTCGCGTCAAACTTGGAATAACAAAAATAGTGGGCATAATATGAAATGAGGCTTACTATGCAACCCCAATCTGGCAAATCGCATTCCCGTCGCGGATGGGTAGGTAGCCCGATAGCAAAACCTCCAAGATAGGAATGAGCTGACAGAGGTTCGAGCTCTCGTCCCATACACCCCGTTAAGACATCCAACGAACTCCGGATAAAAAAGACCTTAGCCTAAAAAAATAAAAAAATCTCATTTCCATCTGAATGCAGGCCTGCAGTTGCAGTTGCAATTGCATCCCAACCGTAAGCTCAGTCGAATGGAATAGGCAGCCCAGCCGAGACAAGCAACCGACGGCCAGGTTTACTCCACGATTCGTGCAAGAGGAAAGCCAACTCGCCATGTGGTGCCCTCGTCGTGTTCACCGTCTCGTCCCGTCTCGCACGGCGGTCGAGCCCGACGCGTTTCGACGTCGGCCGTCACCAGGTACCTCTTCTCTCTCTCTCAGGTATCACCGCTCAGGCCTCAATCCACTGATATGAAACTGACCGCCAGTGAATTTGTCGCTGATTGGGTAATGGGATTTATGTTAGGTTTGCAGTTTCCTTTCGAATTTCGGGCTCGAGTAACAGTTTGTGCAACAATTATATTTAAATCGCGCTAGAAATGCGACAGTGCACTTCCAAAAAAGAACGAAACGAAATGAAGCAGTGGCTCAAGAAATTTTCTCGGAAAAATCTCAGCCTCTCGGCAAAATTCAGCATGCTCACAAGCCTTTTTGTGAGAATGCAATGGAGTTATGTTTGTGTAGGAACAAGAACAACTACTAGAGGGTTGAATAGCTGTTTTAATAAGTTTTTTTTAAAAAATAGATTCTCTTATTTTGTCACCTAGCACATCTCAAAATTAGATCACAATAAAGTACGATGCTCGATAAAAAAATCATAGCAGAAACAGAAAAACCTAAAAGTTGTAATCTGTCGGAAGTTTTGGGTTAAACCAGAAGTTCCGAGTTAAATATAACAGTGATTCGAAAAATCAAAATTCAATCAATGGTGGGTCTCATGATTAGAATAGAATACTAGGTTCCACAGCATACCAATCCATGACTCATCTACACACAATGCTTGATCTTGAGAAGGAACACCTGTAGCGAAAATGGCCCTATTAGGTCATAATCGTGATTTTGATGATTAATGACAACATAGTTATTAGGACTAATATATTTGCTAAGAATATGATTAGTAGATCTCATGGATGCAATACATGAAGAAACCATCAAAGTCAGGATAAAGTTTGATTGAATTGGAGAAGTCCTAAGGAAAATGACTGTACCGGATAGTCCGATGATTCAAGTGTACATACTAGAGCATTTTTCAGAACAATGGAAGACTGAGCTGAAATGAGATTTTACTCACCGGAAGGTCTGATGATGAAAAGACAGTGCACACCGGAGTGTTTTCCAGAATTCAAAGAAGATGAAGCTATACACATCGGAAGGTCCAATGATCAGAAGATCAATACACCATATAGTTGAACAGTGAAGAAGTTGGCTTGATCAGACTTAAGTATACACACCGAATAGTTTGGTGATGGAGATGAAGTATACACCGAACAATCTAGTGTTCAGAAGTGTTTCTGAGTGAATTCTAATGGCTTATTTTTGAGGTTATACACAACGGATGATCCGGTGCTTATACTAATGTTGTCATCGGGTTATCCAGTGTTCATAGTAAAGTTGAGTCCTTGGAGCAACAGCTAGTTAGCGAGTTTGAGGCTATAAATACTCACCCATTCGGCTATTTGAAGGTGCTAGAGTCCAAAGTAGCTCATGTACACTTAAGAAGATATCCAAACCATCAAAGTGCTAAATATTATCATCCAAGGAAATTAGCACACTATTAGAGAGTGATTAGTGATTATAGGTCTAGGGAGAAGTGTTGCTAGGTGCTGCAACATAGAGAGTAGATCAAGGAGTGATCCAACTGTGTACTGAGAGGTACACCTGCGTCTTATAGTCTTTGTAACTCGCCGGTAGTTTGTTGACCCTCGGACTTGGTGTGGAGCGATAGCAAGAAGATTGTGCAGGGACGCAGGACCCTTGTCTTTATGACTAAAGCTCCGAAGTGAAGATGGCGCACAAGTGACCGAAAGAGAGGTTAGTGGTGAGACATCGTCTTGGTGGCTTGATGGCTCATTGTGCTTGAGGCATTGTCTTGATGACTAGTATCTCAAGAGCTGAGACTGGAAGAGACTTGGCGATCAGGAGCATATCGTTTGTGGAGCTCCAACATTGATTAGGGGTGGCTTCTGTGCCACCGATACCATGAGATCAAAATCCATTGTGCCGAGTTTGTCTCTCTACCATGGGTTAGGTTTAACACAAATTGAAGATGCTCAAGTAGTGAGAAGAATACTTCAAGCTCTTTTTCCAAAGTATAAGCTAATTGTCTCCATCATCTACGACAACCACGACATGAGCAAGATGACTCCAAAGCAAGTTCTCGACAAGATCATCGCCCATGAGATAACCATGAACATAGGGGTTAAAGCTTTTACCTCATCCGACGCCAAAAACCTTACCCTCACAAGCAAACAATCACCATATTCACACATAAAGGCAAAGATAAGGGAGTAAGAGTAAGGATCAAGCTCAAGTGAAGATGATGGTGATGAAGATGAAGAGAGCTATGAAGGGGATGATCAAAGCACATTAAGTGATGAAGAAATTGATTTCAAGATGATCAATCTCATGTCACAAGTGGAAAATAATATCAACAGGATAAATGCCAAGATTGATCATCCAATCTCCTTAAAAGACTTGATTAAAATAATTGATCATATAAATAAATAGAAGAAGACCAAGAACAAGAGTGAGACAAGAGGAAGAAGTAAAACATTTGCAAGCATGGGAAGATGAGTGAGTGAAGATGAAGATTAAAGCTCAAGTGATGAGAGCTCACCATCCACTCTTCTAAGAAAAACTCTTTCTTAAAGTCATCATCACACAAGTCGTCATCACGCAAGTCATAATACAAGTGCCTTATGGCCAAAGGTATGGAAAACGATGTAAATGATGATGAATCCGATAAAGATTCTCCCTCCCATGTTAAACTTCTTGATTTGATCAATAAGCAATAATGGGCCTTAAAGAAACAATCTAAAGAACTAAAGAAATTCAATGCATGTAATGATATTCATGCTATTTTTGTTTGTAACTATGAATAATTATTGAGCAAATTCAATTTACTAAACAAGTAGCATGAAGAGCTTAAGGCTAAATTTGAGTGCATTGAATCTCAAACTAAGGTCCCTTTGAAGCAATCTACCTCCCTCTTTAATTTCAAGCCTAAGGTGATGATCCAGTGATGAAAAGACAGTGCACACCAAAGTGTTTTCCAGAACTCAGAGAAGATGAAGCTATACACACCGGAAGGTCTGATGATCAGAAGATCAATACACCAAATTGTGAACAGTGAAGAAGTTGGCTCGGCCAGGTTCAAGTATACACACGGGATAGTTCGGTGATAGAGATAAAGTATACACAGGACAATCTGATGTTCAGGAGTGTTTCTGAGTGGGTTCTACGGCTAGTTTCTGATGTTGTACACACCGTATAATCCGATGCTTGTACTACTATTATCACTGGATAATCCAGTGTTCACAGTAAAGTTGAGCTATTGGAGCAACGGCTAGTTTGTGAGTTTGAGGCTATAAATACCCACTCACTCAGCCATTTGAAGGTGCTGGAGTCCAGAGAAGCTCATATACACTTCTGAAGAAATACAAGCCATCAAAGTGCTAAACGTGATCATCCAAGGTAATTAGCACACTATTAGAGAGTGATTAGTGTTTATAGGCCTAGAGAGAAGAGTTGCTAGGTGCTACAACATACAGAGTGGATCAAGTAATGATCCAACCGTGTACCAAGAGATACATCGGCACCTTGGAGTCTTTGTGACTCACTGGTAACTTGTTGATCCTCCGACTTGGTGTGGAGTGGTGGCAAGAAGATTGTGTGGGGATGCGAAGGCCCTTTTCTTTGTGACTAAAGGTCTGAAGTGAAGACGACGTACAAGTGATCGGAAGAGAGGTTAGTGGTGAGACCTCGCCTAGTGGCTTTGTAGCTCATCGTGATTGAGGCATTATTTTTGTGACTTGGTATCTCAAGAGCTGTGACTAGAAGAGACTTGGTGACCGAGAGTATATCTTTTGTGGAGCTCTAATATGGACTATGGGTGACTTGTGTGTCACTGATACAACGGGATGAAAATCCCTTGTGCCAAATTTGTCTCTCTACCTTATTTACATTTTTGTATTTACATACTTTTAATTTACCTTGCTAGAGTAGGTTACAATCATCTTGAGCGGTAGAGTAGACACACTAGATAAACTTAGAGCACATTTAGATAGAAATTGAGATAGATTTATCTTGTGAAATTTTTCGAACCATTAGTTTCTAAGTGTCCTAATTCACCTCTCCTCTTAGGACGTAAATGTTCCTCACAACACCCAAATACCAAAAGATGAACACCGGGTGAAAAAAGTCTCTAAGTTGATAGATAAGAGGCAAGTGAATTCCATACCCAATTGTGTACGTTTGTACGTGAATTTTATGCCTCTGAAATGAGAAAAAAAACACTCCAACAAGGTGAAAAATTTCAGCTTAAGCACGAAAACAAAAATTGCAACCGTAGGACGAAAAACATGCAAAGTCACAAGGGAACTAATAGTGGGAAATTAGTAGGAGGTGAATCCAAGCATATGAAGGAAAAATAAAATCTATTACTCCGAAAAGGTTAGCCCTATTTTTAGCAGATTACGAAGATTTTTCTCTCAAAAGCTCTCACCTAGTACATCGACTACACTCATCTTGCTCTCCTGTGAAACCTTAGCACAACGCTCTCATATGAATGTCTCAAGAGGTTCAAGTGACTGGTCCAAAGGGCTCAACTAGCCTTCCCCTCTATTTATAGCCTAGGTTCCTTGACACTTAAGTTTCCTAATTTGTTCCCAAAATGCTCCTTTCTTGCAGTACACTACTACATACCACAGAGGATATTTTGGTCCATTTTCTCCTCCATCCATCGGACGACCGTGACACCTTCATGACTTAGCTTCATCTTGAGGCAAGCTTCGCGATGATGCCACGTGCACTTCCATCCTTCCTACGGTTTTGAGGACAAGCCACGAAACCCTTTGCATGCTTTGAGGACAAGCCACGAAACCCTTTGCATGCTTCTCAAAGTGTGACTCACTGCCACTTGCTTGACCTCAAGCAAGCATCCCGATGTTGACACGTGTACTCTGTCTTGTGATCTTTACTGCCGACAAGTCTCTCTTGCTCCCTATCCCTCGGGCCACCTTGTCACTTGTACTGGCATCCTCTTCGCTTGACTTTGTCAACACATCGTCTTCATGCATCTTCTCATTCTGCTTGGTCTCCATGTGCACAGCTAGCATCACCTTTGACTCCACCTAGCCTCCTCGATTGTCCGGCACCAAGCACCCCGCTTGGCCTAGATCATCCTGTTGTCCACTACCAAGTTACATCCATCGCTTGCACAACATAAGACAAGAAAACATGCATATCTAACAACATATAACTCCACCTGCATTTAGTCCAAATCAAAATCCTCATTTCAAAGCACATCTTAGAAAAATCGTGAACGCTGGATGATCCGGCGCACACTCCTCCTGAGCGCCAGACCATTCGATGTGTGCATCTTAGCAAACCCCTCCATCTAAAATTCTCTTCTACAAGAAATAGTCCGGAGGTCCTCTGGTGTACACGTAGGACCATCCGGCGTGTAGAACAACCCTAAACACTTCTTGAATCTTCTCTAGAAAAATTTGTCTGGCGCTCATATTGCTTCATCACCGGACCATCCGACGCATATAAGTCCATTAGAACTGATTTGCAACCTCTCTGCAAGAAAATCTCCAACGTTCATTGATGCCCAATGCAACACCATCCGGCATGTACTTCAAGTTTTGCCTTAGGCTTAAAAGACTCTGGCATGTACTCTGTCAGAACGCCGAACCATCCGGCATGTACAAATTCCAAAGCGCTGGACCATCCGGTGTGTACAATTTTTTTAGACTCAGAGACAAACATGCATACTTGATTTTCTCTACAACTTTGCTCATTCATGATCATAATTACTGTCGGTGTATTGGATAAAGGGGTACCCTGGCAAACGGGCCTTGTGAGGGTAATAATAGCCAGAGTCGTATATTTCCTAAAACTGGTCGGTCATGCGACTAGGGTATGGTTCCCACGACCAGTACGAGGCATACGCAACCAGTCTCCCTGCATCATCATATAAACCCACGACAGGCCTCACTGGTCGCAGGGCTGGATCTGACACAACCTGTCCAATCACATTTATTGAGATCCACTCAAGTGTTTTCCTTCCCAAGGCGCTAACTCCAATGGGAGAAGTCATGGACGGTGCTATGGAGTGAGACTTTTGCAGGTCGACGTGGCGCCGCACGACGGACAGGACGTTGTTAGCAGGCCGATCAGGCAAGTGGTCGGGGACGGTCCTCCTTAACGATAGCTTGGGTTAGATATCAGAATGAGCAGGGTCTTCTGTTTGGACCCACACATAAGTTCTCCTCCTCCCTACCATATAAAGGGATGAGGACCTCGTTTGTAAAGAAAAGGGAGATCAAGTCTAGCAGCCAGCTAGAACGACCTCTGTAACCAATTGAGTTCCTCCATAACATAACACACAGGATGTAGTGCTATTATCCTCCTAGAGTCCTAAACCTATATAACTCCCTTTGTCCCTAAGTCCATTGTACTCGCGCACATCGATTCTTGAAACGCAGTTCATGCACCCGCTGTCTAGGATACCCTAAAATCATTGTTAAGGACTAAACCTTGATGTTTGGCGCGCCAGGTAGGGGGCGTATTTTTGTCATTTTATCAAATTTGAAAAACTTGATCAGGTTACCCATGGCTGGATCCACAACAACCTCTGAGTCCCGTTCCGAGGACCCCCATCGTCGCGAGGTATTCATCATGGGGTACCACCCAAATGAACCCGGTGTGCTCTAGAAATGGGATAGCGAGGCAGAGTTCGGGAGCTCCGAGATATAACACAAGGTCTGCATGGTGGACCATGCAGCATGAGGTGCTGGAGGTGCTCACGTCCCAAGCGTCGGTGGCGAACCCCGGATTATACGGCTAGAGGGAAACAAGTTCGGTGTTGGATAGGCAGGTACTTCCAGATAGCCCCCACATCCCCAGTGTTGTCCTGAGTAGCCCCTACACATGGTGCAGTCTACGATGCGTTATCGCCTAGTACATCGCGCCGCCCAAGGGTCGGGGGCTCCCCCCCTCGCGACTTATCATCGCTCCACACCTAGCATCTCGACTACGAGACTATGATGCCAGCACAGAACCTACAGACCCTGTGAGTACTCCTTAGCCACCCACCGGTACTTGTACTGGAGGGCTCGCTTATTGCACCATGGCTGTGTGATCTCACCCTCCTGCCTGAGACCGTCCAATGCCAGACCGCGTCAACATGCATCGCGCCCATCGCAAAGGCCGGTGAGGGTCACGGTTGCCATGGGTCACAACAGGGCCCACGATGGAATAAGTCCCATGCTCCCTCAACTACAGGGGTTACTCGTGGACCACCGCAACGTCGTGACAACCACCCTTCCAACCTATGCGACTCTCTATGCTAACGTGACCTCTGTGGCATGATCCAGAGCCAGGTGACCACTAAAGAGTAGGAGAATCGGGATAGGCAGGAGCAGGAAGGGGACAAGCAGACCTACCACATGCCTTCCCCTGTAAGGAAGCATCGGACGGCTCCACCCTATCGCCGAGACCTTGAGACCACCGTCTCTCCCCCCAGGCAGGTGCCACTGCCCAATAACGAGTGGCTCCCTATTATGGGACAGGGTGCAATGCCCTATTCGCCCGGTTATGGGAGGTGCACTGGCTAGATAAGTTTCGGCCGGTCCTAGCCGAGAAGTATGACGGCTCGACCAATGATGAGGGAACGTCCGATCTTTCGAAGGTAATATGATAAGTCGATTGGTGGAGTTTCGACGTTGATGATCCAAAGGCTCCGACCAGAACAGATCGAGAACCCTCACAACCTCTACACCACTACTCCGTGGTTATCAACCGTGCCAAGATGTGGTTGACCTCGCCAAGAAGGCTTTTCCTGAAAGCGAATCAAGAACACAAGCAAGAACAAGTAGATGCAATCTGAATATTGCTAATTACCAATGAAGTACTCGAGTTTAGAGTTCAACAAACCGATAAACGGTGAAACTATTTAAAACAAAATAATCTAAACTAAACCTGAGCCTAAACTATGATGGCTACTGTATATTTATAGGGGGACATGAGGGGGTTAACCTAGGGTTGTGCATCCATGAAAAGAGGAATGCACAACCCTGACTCTGACCCCAACACGATTACAAGACCCAACAAGGCCCACATCAGTGACGTAACACATTATTTCATTAACTCTGACTAAACTATAAGGAATATTTGATAGAGTAAAGATCCATCGGAAAGGTATCCTCATAAGGTTTCCAGAATATCTAAGATCGCCTCAATCGGATTTCGTATGCGAGAGTTATGCCCGTTTTACTAACGTGATGTCCTGGAACTCCGAGTAGACTTTGGAGTTCGACTAGGACTCGACTTTGACTCCGAGTAGACTTGGCCTTCGAGTGATGACGTCTTGGAGGGGTTGTGATGCTTCTCCCATAGTCCTAAAAATAACACAAAAACTTAGTAGTATTCTATTCTTTATGAAGAAAATATAAACAATAAGGGACGAATTCACCTTGTGTGTATCCGAGGGAGCCGTGCCCTTATCATCCTCCCCTTCTTTAAAACAAACCATCATCGGTTTGCGTATAGCATTGTCTTGCGCATAAATTTCTACATAAAGTAAAATATGCAAGAAACTCTCGTTATGCAATATCATATGTTCTTTATCAAACAATTGTAATTCTCTTTGAAATGATTGTACCTGATCATCATTAGCCAACATTGGTACAATGTATGCACATGTCACTTCTTGCTCTCCTTCTTTAAAAGAAGTGATATTGCATCGTAACCTGGTATTGATTTGTATCTTCTGTACAAAGAAAGGTGAAGCAATGGTTGTGCAGTATGATAGCCCTTGATGGTTGTATGGTAACAACCAACAAGACTCTCATTCTTGAGAACTATTCTGTAGTTTACAAATAGAACTAGAAAAACTTGACATGATATTATTAGTGCTATTGCAATCCTCTAATTATTCACTTTGAGGCACAATAATAGGATATCTCATATTTGAACAAATATAAACTCGATGCACCATATATTCTAATTTATCATTGTATTTGCCAATAACATGAAAAGTATTATGTGACAAACATGGCAAGTTAGAATTAAGTTTTAATCGCTCCTCTAAACTATTCAGATCACAAAGAACATCAAATTCAATATAACCTAAAGTGTTTAGAGAAGATAGCAATTTCAGCTCTTCTTGCTCACTAGCAATTAATTGAACATGTTTAATTTCAGAACAAGTACTCATTTGTAAAACAGAATTAACATGTTCATGCACAAGTTGTGGTTGTGATATAAGTAAAGCATTACTACACAACTCTTCTTTATCACAAGAAACAACAAGCAAATCATCATGTGACAAAGGTAAATCAGCAATAGGATCCACTAATGATTGCTGTACAATAGCATGGGTAGTGAGCAATTTCAGCACATCAAAATAATCCTCACCTAGGGTGAGTGTAACACCTTTTTCATTAACTTTGTTCTCTATCTCAACTGATATAGGTGCATTAGCATTTGTACCTTGTTGTAACAAGCATGGTACGGCAACTTTCTCCTCTTTCTCCTTGCTCTTCTTCTCATTTTTCTTCTCTGGTTTGTTTGCATTTTCTGTGGGAGGAGATGTAGCAGTGGTAGTGTGGCTCTCAAGCAACTTCTTCTTCTTTTCATCCATTGCTTGGTTGATTTTCTTATTCTGCAAAAGGTTAGTGACACCAGAAGGCAAAGAGCTAGATATATCCTCAATTGAAACTAATGCATCTGTACACTTCAAGTCATCGCATGACAGCTCATTATCATAAATTTCAGCAAGATCAGATTTAGTGGTAAACATAACACATCCTTGCTGGTTTTCAGTCGGGCAAACAGAATTAAGTGATGACTTGATGGTCATGCCCTTCTCTCCCCCTTGAAGCAAAGCCGTCCTCGGCTTTGAACAAGTATGAAGCACTTCTTTCCTCCTGTTCACAACAATGGTTTTGTTGTCCTTGTTCTCATGACAATTTTCATCTACAGATTTATTGTCTTGGTTTAAGTGCTGCAATTTCTTATGCAAGTCATGTTTAAAAGAAGGTGGAATATATCTCTTATGCATAGCAACCTTTAAAGCATCCCATGTAGTAGGTTATAATTCATCGATGCATACTCTATTCCACTAGATGATGGCGAAATCTTTGAATTCACTAGTGGCTTGTCTAACTCTATGCTCTTCAGGAACTAAATGATCATTAAACTTCTATTCTACCATCATCTCCCAATCCAAATATCTTTCAGCATCATAAGCACCCTCAAAAGATGGTATAGTAAACTTAACCTTAGCAAATGGATCATCATTAATACGTGGGTTATGTTGCTGAAAATTATTACCTCTCATACCTTGACGGTTAAAGTTCAATCGGTTCCTTTGTCGTTCATCAAAGGCATCACGTTCTTGTCTCAAAATTTCATCATCCGTGACGGACTCCTCTTGTTCATAGGCTACACCATAAGGATCCACTCAACCATTGTTCAGTGGCGGATTAACTAATCGATCAATGCGTGTATTGAGCATTGCAATGCTTTCATTGAGTCGCTGCAATGCGGTATTGGTTCCCACAAGCTTCTTGTCAATGTCGTCATTAATAGTTTATCGATGATCATCCAACAACATTGTGAGTTCTTCCCTCAAAACACACTCTTGTGCATTCGATGCTTCTCCTGCCATGGTTAGTCGAAGATAGAAAACAACAAAAGATAAATTATCCCTATCGACTACTAGGTGGTGGAGGTGAAGTCACACACTCTCAAGCATCTTACCATGCTCTTGCAAGTGTTCTTACCAATCACCATAGTTGGCACAACCGGTGACTGGTTCGTGATACCTTATCGGGTGCGAGTGCGGTAGTTGCAAGGGAAGATATCGTTCTGATCGAGAGAATGTGTAGCTTGGACAGGCAATATTTAGTAGCAAGGAATAGCAATTAATGAAATCAGATTAGCAAAGCTGAATAAAAGTCCGCAATACTCATCACAGTTGTTGGCCCGATCACGTTCCTAGAACTAGCTCAAGCAAGCCGAAGACTATATCAGACACAAGCACAATGGAACAAAATTTGTAATGCAGACTGATTCTCTTTTTTTAATTCTCTCTTTTTGCACTCTTTGCTTTCTTTTTTTGGCACTCTTTGCTTCTTGCTTGCTTTTTTTGCGAATGTAACACAAACTCAAAACTCTTCTACTAACTTCTCTCTCTCTCTCTCTCTCTCTCTCTCTCTCTCTCTCTCTCTCTCTCTCTCTCTCTCTCTGAATTTTGGCGACCTCTATTTCGGCTATGGTGGTCGGATCCAAGAAGGTGGGCGACACTGACTAAGTAGTCGGATCCGAGAAGGTGGGCGAATCCGACTAGGTGGTCGGACCCAAGTGGGTGGTCGGAGTACCTGGTCGGACCCCGAGTGGGGTGGTCGGAGTGACTAGTGGTCGAACCCGAGTAGATGGTCGACTCGACTAGTGGTCGAACTCGAGTAGATGGTCGAACACGACTAGTGGTTGAACTCGAGTAGATTGTTGAATTCGAATATGTGATCGAACACAACTAGTGGTCGAACCTGAGTTGATGGTCGAACCCGACTAGTGGTCAAAGCGGAGTAGGTGGTCAAACACGACTAGTAGTTGAACCAGAGTTGATGGTCGAACCCGACTAGTGGTCGAAGCGGAGTAGGTGGTTGAACACGACTAGTAGTTGAACCCGAGTTGATGGTCGAACTTGACTAGTGGTGGACATGGCCTATGACACAATCTCGACTAAAGCAGACAAGGGCAAATCCAGATACACAACGACTAAGATAGCAAAGACTCGACACTAGAAACTAGAACACGATAACTCGATCAGCAACAAAGACACCGACGATGGACTCAAACTCAACAACGCAAAAACTGAAAACAAAATTGTGAAAAGCTCAAAGTGGTTTGGACAGCGGAAAAACTATGATCTAAATATTTTTGTGGGGCAATTTATCTGGACTCTCAGTAATGGAACAAAACTAAACAAAGGGGATTACTGAGATTACCTAACGGGCAACTGAGGATCTGAAACCAGATGATGAGGGAACGCCCGATCTTCCTAAGGTAATATGATAAGTCGCTTGGTAGAGTTTCGATGTTGATGATCCAAAGGCTCCGACCAGAGCAGATCGAGAACCCTCGCAACCACTACACCACTACTCCGTGGTTATCAACCGTGCCAAGACACGGTTGACCTCACCAAGAAGGCTTTTCCTGCAAGCGAATCGAGAACACAAGCAAGAACAGGTAGATGCAATCTGAATATTGCTAATTACCAATGAAGTACTCGAGTTTGGGGTTCAACAAACCGATAAACGGTGAAACTGTCTAAAATAGAATAATCTAAGCTAAACCTGAGCCTAAACTATGATGGCTACTGTATATTTATAGGGGGGATATGAGGGGGTTAACCTAGGGTTGTGTAGCCATGGAAAGAGATGTGCACAACCTGGACTCCAACCCCAACACAATTACAAGACCTGACAAGGCCCTCATCAGTGATGCAGCACCTTATTTCATTGACTCTAACTAAACTATATGGAATATTTGGTCAAGCATAGATCCATTGGAAATGGATCCTCACAAGCTTTCCAGAATGTCCAAGATCGCCTCAATCAGACTTCGTATGCGATAGTTATGCCCATTTTACTGACGTGGTGTCTTGGGACTCCGAGTAGACTTTGGAGTTCGACTAGAACTCGACTTTGACTCCGAGTAGACTTGGCCTTCGAGTGATGACGTCCAGGAGGGGTTGTGATGCTTCTCCCATATTCCTAAAAATAACACAAAAACTTAGTAGTATTCTATTCTTTATAAAGAAAATATAAACAATAAGGGATGAATTCACCTTGTGTGTATCCGAGTAAGCCGTGCCCTTATCAACCAACTCGGAGGAGTTCATGCAACCAACTCGGAGCCGAGACTTCATACGGTGTTTCACCGAACGCCAGAACACCATTCCAAGGATCACGGCAGAATCTGTGATCATAGCGTTCAAGTAGGGGATCAATGACAAGAAAATAGTCGAGAAACAGTCCACCTGGGTAATCTGAAGCACAACCGAGCTCTTCGAGCTCGCAGACAAGTGCACATAGTCCGCCGAGGCCCAAGAGCAGCAGATCGACACTAGGCCGTGACCTGCTTCTGACCAGCCCACCTCTTCCAAAGGGGTCGGCCGGAAGGACAAGAAGAGCAAGAGCAAGGCCGGACCTCCCGATGTCTTGGCGGTCGAGCAAACCGGCCTAACACGCTAGTGCTTCGAGAAGAAAGATGAGAAAAAGGGTCAGGGCTACTGCCCAATCCACCGTACAGACGCCCACGGCCAGACCGAGTTCAAGGTCGTTCGAGGCATCATTGACCAGGAGCTTGGGGAGCTTAAGCACAAGCACGACAAGGATGATGAGGACAAGGCTGCCCCTAATCAATCGGCACTGGGATACTAGCAAGCTGATCATATGGTCCACCACATCTTTGAAGGCATCACGGCATATTCCTCTAACAAGGAATACAAGTCGGTAGTCTGGGAGGTGTGGGCGACCGCATCGGACCCGAGCCCACGCCTGAAGTGGTCGAAGGTCCCGCTCACTTTCAGCCAGGCCGACCACCCCACATGCATCAGACGCCCTGGTCGCTACCCCGTTGTGGTCGAACCCACGGTGCAGAACATACGATTAGGCCGAGTACTCATCGACGGGGGGAGTTCAATCAACCTCCTCTTTGCCAACATGCTGGATGCCCTACAGATTCTGAGGAGCTCGTTGAAGCCATCTCCACCCTTCTTTGGGATCACCTCGAGCTCCTCGACTAAGCCTCAAGGGCAAATCAAGCTGCCTGTTACCTTCGGCTCGCTGGACAACTTCAGAACCGAAAGGGTCCTGCTCGATGTGGCCGACTTCGGGACTATGTATAATGCGATCCTCAAATGACCAATGGGGGCCCAGTTCATGGTCATTGCCCACTACGCATACCAAGCGTTCAAAATCCCTGGGCCAGCAGAGGCATCACCATTGTTAGCAACGCCAAAATGGCCCTGCACTGCGATAAGAGGAGCCTCGACATGGTCGAGCTGACTCCCGGATCACAACCTATGACCGCTGAACCCAGCGGGCGACCGGTAAAGGTCCATGTCATCACCAAACCAGACGATCGGCTCTAGGCAGTGAGCCTAGATGACACCGACCCGACCAAGTCGATCCAGATAGGGGCTGCACTGGCCCCCAAATGGGGACTCCCGCTCGTCACCTTCCTCTGGGCGAACGCGGACGTCTTTTCATGGAGTCCGTCTGATATACTTAGAGTCCCTAGGGATGTGATCGAACACAAGTTATCTGTGCGGCTAGACGCGCGACCAGTAAAGCAAAAAGCGCATTGATTCGCAGTTGACCAGAAGGAAGCGCTTCGTCAGGAGATCGACAAGTTCCTGGAACCAGACTTCATCCGGGAGGTGTAGTAACTAGAATGGCTGGCTAACCCAATCATGGTCCGGAAGCACAATGGCAAGTGGAGAATGTGTGTCGACTTTACTAACCTTAACAAGGTGTGCCCAAAGGACCTTTTCCCTCTTCCCCAAATCGACCAGCTAGTTGACTCAACGGTCGGCAGTGATCTATTATGTTTCTTAGATGCTCGATCGGGGTACCGTCAGATTAGTATGTTTAGGGAAGATGAAGAAAAGAAGGCTATGTAAAAATGCCTTTTTCCTTAAAAAGCGTCGATGCCACTTACCAACGGTGTATTCAACTCATTCTTCAACCACAGCTCGGAAGAAATGTCGAGGCATACGTGGACGATGTGGTCATCAAAGGCAGGACCAAGACAGACCTGGTCGTAGACCTTCAAGAAACGTTCGACAATCTCCAAAAGTATCACATGAAGCTGAACTCGGAGAAGTATACGTTCAGGGTGCCATCAGGGAAGTTGCTCAGATTCCTCATGTCTCATCGAGGGATAGAGGCAAATACTAAAAAGATCAGGGCCATCGACTAGATGATATCCCCGACGAGGTTAAAGGAGGTTCGAAAACTAACATGATGCATAGCTGCTCTGAGCAGGTTTATCTTAAGGCTAGGGGAGAAGGGACTGCTGCTCTTCAAACTCCTGAAGAAAAATGACCACTTTCAATGGACGTTGGAGGCAGAGGCGGCATTCCAAAAACTCAAAAGGCACCTCTCCTCCCCTCCCGTACTGACCGCGCCTCGACCCGATGAGGAGCTTTTGCTCTATGTTGCCTCAACACCATAGGTCGCGAGTGTAGTCCTAGTCGTCGAGCGGGTAGGTCTCCAACGACCTCTGTATTACATCAGTGAGGTCCTACACGATACGAAGGCTCGGTACCCACATGCTCAGAAACTGCTATATGCCATCCTAGTGGCCTCTCGCAAGCTCAGATACTACTTTCAGACTCACAGAATCATGGTGATTTCCTCATTCCCAATTAGAGAAATTCTCCATAATAGAGATGCGACAGGAAGAACAGCAAAGTGGGCAGTAGAGCTCAGGGGATTCGATCTCCAGTTCATCCCTCGAATGTCTATCAAGTCCCAAGCGCTGGCCGATTTTGTAGCCGAGTAGTCGTCCTTCGAGCCCGAGCAGGTACAACGACCAGAGGTAGACGAACACTAGACCATGCACTGTGACGGATCGTTCACACTAAAGGGAGTCGGGGCAAGAGTAGTTTTAACCTTACCTACCAGCAACATCCTCAGGTACATAGTTCAATTATATTTTCCAGCCACTAATAACACTGCTAAATATGAGGGCCTCTTGTCCAAGATGCGAGCAGCCTCCACACTTGGAATTAAACGACTATTGGCGATAGGAGACTCGCTACTAGCCATGAACCATGTGCAAAAGAAGTTTCAGTGCTATGACCAGGCTCCCAACATATTGATTCTCCAACCACAGCACGCGACCATGCTCGACGACCACTACGTTACTTAGTGACCAAGATGCCAAATGACCAAGAGGCCGAAGAAAATGACCACCAGGCCATAAGTCTTCGCTAGGGTCGAGCGCTACTCGGCCCTGATAGACTTTCCGAACCGTGTCTTGTTCCGCGCACCAAGAACCTGACTAGCGGGCGGATAAAACAAGAACAGGCGTTCAACCCCCACACTTTTTCATTCATGGAAAGGTTAGGTTACAGGCCAACTGGTTGCATCCGTTCGGACTAACTATCCTATTACATGCCTACCTTATCCTCTCTGGCTCAAGCGGTTAGTGCAAAGTTGACAGAAAGAGTCCACCGAACTATCGCCTCTACTTTCCCTTGAATGAGTCAAGGAACCTCTTATACTCCTCCTTAGTGCAGCAACTCACCACTCTGGGGATTGGACGATGAATGGTATAAGGTCCAGGGAAGGTGGCCGATGTAAAGACCCTGCTAGAGCTATTGACCGAGACTGATGCACCCTAAAGACCTCCCTTCCACTTCATCTCCGACTCTTCCTCTTCATCAATCTCCTTCTCCAGAAGGTCCCAATAGACCCCCTCCTCATCATCGGAGATCTCGGTGACCTTGACCGAGGGATCCGCCCAGGTAGGATTGAGACGTACTGGAGAGGGGCGTCCTTCTTTGGAAGGGCATGAGCTCGATGGTCACCGGCTTCAACCTCATAAGCGTACCCGCGGCAACCATAGTCACCAGAAGCACCACGACGAGCGGATCCGGAGTCGGAGCCGACTCTGCCCCTGCCGAGCTGTCTGAGGTCATTGACCTCTCCGGCGACGAGGGAGGGGAATACGCGTGGCCTCCGAGCCTGCAGACACTACGGGGCAGAATGCAGGACTTGGTGGAGGCAAATGGATTCTAGGCACTAAAAGCTTAAGGGTGAGAAGGAAGGCGAGGGGGTGGCTCAAAAGGCCATCAAGCACTTCTCCTTTTTAAACCACAGTAACACCCCAACCAACGCGACCTTCAAAATCGCTTGAAACCTGAGTGGGCGCACAGAAGGAACCAGGAGTCCTTCATGTCCAGCGGCAATCAATTTCTCTTTTTCTCTCATACCCTCTTCTTTCCCTCTCAGGACATTTAAACCTCCTCACGTGACGCGAAGTTCAGAGTTGCACTCTGAGGACTCATGGCGTCAATGACTATTCTCTAGGTAGACTACATCCGCTCGAGGCCCAAGTGGTGTGACCAGGCTGGGCCACGGTCACGAGGAAGCTCGGGGGCTACTATCGGTGTATTGGGTAAAGGAGTACCTTGGCAAACAGGCCCCGCGAGGGATATAACGGCCAGAGGTATATATTTCCTAAAACTGGTCAGTTGCACGAGCAGGGTATAGTTCCCATGACCAGTACGAGTCATGCGCGACCAGTCTACATGCACCATCACATAAACCCGCGACCGACCTCACTGGTCGCAGTACCGGATCTGACACAACCTGTCCAATCGCATTTATTGAGATCCATTCAAGTGATTTGCTTCCCAAGGCACCAACTATAGTGGGCGAAGTCAGGGATGGTGTAGAGGAGCCTTGTCCCATCTCGTAGCATTAAATATTGCGGAGTGGTACTTTTGCATATCGATGCAGCGTCGCACGATGGATGTGATGTTGTCAGCAGGCCGATCAGGCAAGGGGTCAAGGACGGTCCTCTGTAATAATGGCTTGGGTTAGATATTAGGATGAGTATGGTCTTTCGTTTGGATCCACACGTATGTTCTCCTCCTCCCTACTATATAAAGGGATGATTACCCAATTTGTAAAGAATATGGGGATCAAGTCTGTCAACCACCTAGAACGACCTCTGTAACCAATTGAGATCCTCCATAACAAAACACACATGACGTAGGGCTATTATCCTTCGGGAGGTCTGAATCTGTATAACTCTATGTGTTCCTGAGTCCATTGTACGCACGCATATCGATTCTTGAAACACCGTTCATGCACCCCTGTCCAGCATACCCCGAAATCATTGTCAGTGACTAACCCTCGATAATTACAGTATATCTACATGCATTTGCAATCCAAAATTATCAAACCAGATTAATGCACTTATCAATCACTCATCACATATAAACTAAGGCCCATTTCTACTTAGTTTCTTAGTTTTGAAAACAAAACAAACAAAGAAAATGTAGATTTCAAGGTCAACAATTATAGTGTGTTTGGGCTGAGGGATGAGATGATGGTTCAAACCTAACTCCACTTGTTTGATTTGAGGATCACCACCTCATTCCTCATAAGCATATATGCTTAATATAAATATGAGTGGTGAAATCCCTAAAAAATCATGGGACGATTCCTTAAACCGAACAACATGTCAAATAATACACTCCCAGCAAACTATAATAAATAAGTACAGAAAGGTTTTTGAAAGATGTGCGATGGAAAACATACAACATTTGGCATAATGGTCGCAACAAATAACAAATTGTTGTTGCAATGTTGTAAAAAAGAATAGGGAATCTTTAGACGTACCTATACAACACCGCGATCATCTAGATGTTAAATTTCTTTCTTCTCCACGCTTCCATGACTCGTAACCCATTTCCCCCTTTTTCTTCTCTCTCCTTCGCTACATTCCCATGTAAATTGATCCTCTGCATCTATCAGCATGGCATCCATGACTAGATATTGTGCCTACACAGGAGAATGAATAACCACCATATATAGAAGAGAAGCCCTTGGCAAAAGGAATAGTGGCTAATAGCAAAGAAGAAATAGAAGATAGATCGTGCATGGAGGTAGCGGTGTGGTGCCTGAGCTCACTGAAGTCGGTGACTTGGGTGGCCAATGAATCGTCGTTGAGTTGGTGGAGCGAAGAATGTTTTAGGATAGATTTATTGAACTATTGAGTAGTGTGGCTATTTACATAGATTTTCATGTAATGGAATTTCACTGAAAATACTCCCTCCATTCTAAAATAAGTATTTTTTTATTTTATTTTAAACTTTAGCTATAAATTATTTTTTATATATTGATTTTGTATACTTAAAAATGACATGAGTAGATTTGTTTCAAAAAATACTTTTATAATACTATATTTTTGGAATATTTTATTATTATATCCAAAATGACACTTATTTTAGATTAGAGTAAGTACAGGAGAACCGCTGATATTTGTTTATTTTTTTTATTACGGATAGACTGTGCGATGCAAAGTGTTAGGATTAATGAAGGGTTTAGTGTCATGTGTAGGCGGGATTGAATACGAATTCAAGCTAGAATCGTAAAAATTTTATGAATGGGAAGGGAAAAGAAAAGGCATGCTACAGTATTCGAAGTACTATCCTCGGTTCGAAATAGTATCATCATAAAAAGAGGAGTCAACATTCAAAACTTTGACTGGTATTATACGTTCAAATGTTTTGATTTGTTAGATTTGAATGATATAAAATTCATCTTCTATGTACTTCTAAATTCTTGTAATTTTATTAGTTTTTTTATAAATATACTTAGAAAAACCAAGGGTAGAAATGTAGAATATGTCTAAAGGGGACCGTGTCCATGTCCTAGATGACAAATAAGTCGAACTGAAGGTAGTGGATAAATTGGCCTCTTTGCATATCAGCTTTCTTTCGATAGTGCTCAGTCCAAGTTATTTCAACAAGGACTACCCTTGTAATTTAAGTTCAACTTTGTAGTATACTACTAAACTCAGTACATTTAGGGAAAATGACATGTTCCTTTCAACTACGGTCACTCAAAGTTATTACAAATTTTAGGGGAAATTGGTTTCGTGTTATCAAAAAATTGGAGATCTTGAAATATACCATCGAAGCTCTTGCATTCACTTTAATATTATCGAAAGATTTAGGTTTATACCACTACATCCACTTCCGTTACTGTTTTTCTAGTTTCTCCTCAAGATAGGTAGGTGAAATAACCACCTTACCCCTTGGTTCTGCTCCCACCACCACTACCTCGAATGGCAATCCTATCCATAGGTTCAGATATCTATGGGTATTGTGCCCGATGGATGCGAGCATGGATATGAGATTTTGTCCATAGGCAGAGCTGGTCGAGTACCTACGAAGTCACAGGCTAGACACAGGTATTTTAATCCGCACATGGGTATATCCGTTAGCACGTCACAGCCCACAACCCAATACTTTCAGCTGTAGCGAAAATAGCCCTATTAGACCTTAATTGTGATTTTGGTGATTAATGACAATATAGTCATTGGGACTAACATGTTTGTCAAGAATATATGTTAGTAGGTCTCATGGATGCAATACATCAAGAAGACACCGCAGCCGAAACAAAGTTTGGTTGAATTGGAGAAGTTCCAGGAGAATTGTTCTCATCGAAAGGTCCGGTGCTGGAAGAATTGCACTCACCGGAGCATTATGTCCAGAGGCAGGTAGCCTCACAGAATGATCCGGTGATAAAGAATATACACACCGGAGCAATTTTGTCAAAAGGGGTCTGAGTGGATTGCACTCACCAGAAGGTCCGGTGATCAAGACAGTGCACACCGGAGGCTTCACCGGAGCATTTAACAGAGTGTGTGGAAAATCTAAAAAAGAAGAAGTTCTACACACCAGAAGGTCCGGTGATGAAGATAGTGCACACCAAAGGTTTCACCGCAGCATTTAACAGAGTGTGTGGAAAACCAAGAAAATGAGAAGTTCTACACACTAGAAGGTCCAGTAATGAAGACAGTGCACACCGGAGGTTTCACCGGAGCATTTAACAGAAGGTGTGAAAAATCCAGAAATGGAGAAGTTCTACACACTGGAAGGTTCGGTGATGAAGACAGTGACACTGGAGTATTTTGTGCAGAGAAGAAGTTTGGTGTGGTCTGGCTCAGGATAACTCATCGGATAGTCCAGTGATGAAGATGATGTATATACCGGAGTATCCGGTGTTCAGAAGAACTCTGAGTGGAGTTCCAACGGCTAGTTTCTGAGAATTTACATACCGGATGGTCCGGTGCTTGTACCTCTGTTAACGCCGAATCATCCGGTATTCACAGAATATTTGAGCCGTTGGGATAACGGCTAGTTCGCGGGGTAGAGGCTATAAATACCCCTTCACTCATTCATTTGGAGGAGCTGGAGTCCAGAGAAACCCTTGTACACATAAGACGACATTCAAGCCATCCAAGAGCATAAAGTGTTTATCCAAGGCAATTAAGCACACTATTAGCAAGTGATTAGTGCTTATAGGCCTAGATAGAGGAGTTGCTAAGTGTTGCAACTTAGAGTGTGGATCAAGAAGTGATCCAAGCTTGTACCTCTTGGTACGCTGGCATCTTGGAGTCTTTGTGACTCGCAGGTAACTTGTTGACCCTCTGACTTGGTGTGGAGCGGCGACAAAAGGATTGCGCGGGGACGCGGAGGCCCTTGTCTTTGTGACTAATGCTCCGAAGTGAAGACGGCGTACAAGTGACCAAAAGAGAGGTTACTGGTGAGACATCGCCTTGGTGGCTTGGTGGCTCATCGTGCTTGAGGTCTTGTCTTGGTGACTTGGTATCTCAAGAGCTATGACCAGAAGAGACTTGGCGACCAGGAGCATATCCTTTGTGGAGCTCTAACGTGGACTAGGGGTGGCTTGTGTGCCACCGATACCACGGGATAAAAATCCCTCGTGCCGAGTTCGTCTCTATACCTCATTTATGTTTCCGCATTTACTTACTTGTAATTTACCTTACAATTCTCTTAAGCGGTAGAGTAGACACACTAGATAAGCCTAGAGCATATTTAGATAGAAATTGAGATAGGCTTTTTTTTTAAGTTTTGGAGCCAATAGTTTTAAGTGTCCTAATTCACCCCCCCCCCTCTTAGGACGTTCTCGATCCCCTTCAATTGGTATCAGAGCCTCGTGCTCTTCAATTGGGCTTAACCGTCTAGAGTTGTGACGTCCGAGGTTAGGGATGAATATTGGTAGTGCTCCACACTTTGATGGCACTAATTTCCCTCATTGAAAAATTCTTATGACATGTTATTTGGAAGCAAAAGGTCTAGATATTCGGAGGGTCACCGAAGAGGGGATGAAATAACGCATCACCAAAGCGAAAAAATAATTTGATGCTTTAGCGAAGAGTATCCTTTTATCATCTTTATGTGTTGATGCATTCAATAGAGTATATTCTCTCACTAATGCACATGATATTTGAAATAATCTCATTGAAATACATGAAGGCACAAATGATGTGTGCAAGAGAAGCAAGATCATCATCACACAAGTCGTCATCGTGCAAGTCTTCTCACAAGTGTCTTATGACCAAAAGTGTGGAAAGCGATATAAGTGATGAGGAATCTGATGAGAATTCACCCTCTCAAGAAGAACTTCTTGATTTGATAAATGAGTAACAAAGATCCCTTAAGAAACAATCAAAAGAGCTTAAAAAATTCAATATACTTAATGACATTCATGCTACCTTTGTTTCTAATTATGAAGAATTATTGTGCAAATTTAATTTGCTAAACAAGGAGCATGAAGAGCTTAAAGCCAAATTTGAGTGCATTGAATCTCAAACTAAGGTCCCTTTGAAGCCATCCAAGAGCATAAAGTGTTTATCTAAGGCAATTAAGCACACTATTAACAAGTGATTAGTGCTTATAGGTCTAGAGAGAGGAGTTGCTAAGTGGTGCAACTTAGAGTGTGGATCAAGAAGTGATCCAAGCTTGTACCTCTTGGTACCCGATACCTTGGAGTCTTTGTGACTCGTCGGTAACTTGTTGACCCTTCGACTTGGTGTGGAGCGGTGACAAGAGGATTGTGCGAGGACGCAGAGACCCTTGTCTTTGTGACCAAAGCTTCAAAGTGAAGACGGCATACAAGTGACCGAAAGAGAGATTAGTGGTGATACCTCGCCTTGGTGGTGTGGTGGCTCATTGTGCTTGAGGCCTTGTCTTGGTGACTTGGTATCTCAAGAGCCGTGACCGGAAGAGACTTGGCGACCAGGAGCATATCATTTGTGAAGCTCTAACGTGGACTAGGGGTGGCTTTTGTGCCACCGATAGCACGGGATAGAAATCTCTCGTGCCGAGTTTGTCTCTCTACCTCATTTATGTTTCCGCATTTACTTACTTGTAATTCTCTTAAGCAGTAGAGTAGACATACTAGATAAGTCTAGAGCACATTTAGATAGAAATTAAGATAGACTTATCTTGTGAAAGTTTTGGAGCCAATAGTTTTAAGTGTCCTAATTCATCCCCTCTTAGGATGTCCTCGACCCCCTTCATCAGCCAAGCCCATCTCCGTATGTGCATCTTGCCCATCTCAGCACAGGCGCAACAAAGAGTCAAAGACCCCACGCCACCATGGCCCCAGGCCACCAGGCGCCAGTCCAGCACCACCCGTTCACCCCTGGTCGAGCCGATCCCCATCCCCACCCCCCAAGCGTCGCCTACAGGCCACCGTTCCAGATCGTCGTCCCTGGCCAGAGCCATAGCCGAGCATCGCCCTTGGACGCCCCTTTCACGAGCACCACCTCTGACTACCCGCCGTACTTGAGTAGCGCCCTAGGCCACCCCCTTCCCCAAGCGTTGCTCCTAGCCCTCATCCCCAGCGTCGCCCCAGCCGTCGTCATACCCAAGCGCCGCCCTCGATCGTCCTATTCCTCGAGCGCTGCCGACCAACCCTCGTCCCCACGGGTGACCCGTGGGTTTCGGGTACCCGACGGGCACAGGCACAATATTATGCCCGTCACCCTTCGCCGACGCGGGTCAGATAACTCGAATTAGTTCTCGGGTTGGGCGCGGTTCAGCTTTACCACACCTGACCTGATCTGTTGCCATCCCTCTCCTAGGATGGTCCACTATCTTGGCTGCTCTCCACCTCAGTGGCTCTTACTTGGTGTGAGAGACAACACGAGCGACTAGGTGCCATGTTTGGGACTCGGAACTTAATTAGGCACCTTGAGACCCATGGAGGCAGCGAAAATGGGGATGCCGCCTAATCAAGCAGAGGAGTGCTTCGGACACAAAGGAGCTGTGGAACAGAGTAACTAGGGTAGAGAAGTGGTCATCTGGCACGGAGCGAACGCGCACAAAGCGCGGTGGCAAGGCAGCACGGTGCAGCCTAGCCCACTGAGGTTCGATTCCTAGGTGTCGCATCTCCCCGTTAAAAAGTCTCCAATGAAAGCTCTGGATAAGGGAGCCGGTGTTAAAAAAAAAGTGGTGGTCTGGCTGGAAGTGGCTATGGCACATGGAAGTGGGCTGGGAGCTAACGAAGCACAGCAAGGAGCAACGAAAGGACAACTCAATTCACTCATAAATGTGTATTCGGTTATTAAAAAAATTCGGGAGGCGTAAGGATCAATTTCTGGCATCACACATTGGTCAAAACCTAAGGTTCAATAAATAATTGATGAAATTCGAGCAATAAACTTTGCATCGAACTCCAAAGGTAGCATAATTTGGAAAAACATATTAAAGGGGCCACCATGATGGATTTTGGAAGTAGCTCCTCCCACCGACACCGGGTTCGACTTGATTCCCTCAACCGCCACCGCCAAGAGCTCCCTGCAGCTAGCTAAGCGTGTCGTGAGAGCAAGAGTAGCGAAGCGCGTGTGCCTCCTCCGCCACAGGAAGTAGGACTATGGCATCGGGTGTAGAAAGGGGCAAGAATGTAGTCCTCAAATATAGCTGAACGGTATTAAAGTGAACAAGAGAACTTCGGTGGTAAATTTTTAAACACATGAACTTTCAGTGGTACCAAACCAAATTTTTTTTTGTAAATTTATAATGAGCACTAAACATTGAAAAACAAGTGGAGCAGGTTCGCTCACCAAATGGCAGCCATGTGAGGTGTCACCAAGTTTGGATACACGTGGTAGCTATGCATATTGACATGTGTTTGCGGTTTCTCTGTGCCAGTTGCCTTGTGGTTTCCTTCTTGTGGTCCCTGGGCAAAAAACGCGTGTAAAATGGCCATGCAACAACTTGTGACCTATACGCCGGTGGGGCAGCTTAGCCACTTCCAATACGTGTTTTTCACATATTAATTATATGTTCATCTAAGTAAAAAAATATTGTGGCAAGTAATTTAAATATGAGAGAGAATTAACTTATTTTTATGAAAAAAAACTAGCTCTTTGAGCAATCCTAGATAGTTGTAAGACAATAAATTATTTTAGAAGATCTTAAGAAACTAGCAAGACACATGCATCCATTAGAAGTTTGTTTCTTAATATCAATTTCTTACTCTCTCTTTTCTTTTAGATATCACTTAAGAAATAAAGCATTGAGAATAGCCTTAGTACTTGCTGCAATTCACTTGCTAATATGTTCCCTTTCCTATCTCTCGCACATAAATCGCATGTCACAAAGTCATCGCTACCACTACGTAAAAAACAGATAAAATAGGCATAATTTAGTGACGGGTCACTATATGACCGTTACTTATATAGGCTCAAGTCAGGATCGGATATTGACCTGTCACTGATAATAGATCATCAGTGATGGGTCATAATATCCGACACAGAAGAGTAATTTACCTTGCATGCCATGTTGTTTCTCGCCATCAATGATCTGCTAGTACTTCGTAACTTGTCAGGTCAGAGCAAAAGAAAATATGAAGCTTGCCCCCATTGCTTAGATGACACATGCAGTTTGAGGTTGAACAACTCAAAGAAAATAGTGTACATGCGACATCGATATTTCCTTTTCAGGAAGCACTCATACCGAAAAAATGGACAAGCAGTTCGATGGCTAGAGTATTAGGAGAAATTAGATGTTTGCCACTCTATCGACAACATGCATGTAAAAAAGAATATCTACAAGAGTCTAATCGGTACATTGCTCCAAATGAAGGAAAAAAGGAAAGGATCATGAGAACGCACGAGCCGACGTTGAAGAAATGGGCTTCAGGCCAGAGCTCTATGAACATGATACAGACAAAGGAAAATACCTTCTCAAGCAGCTATCACTCTCTCAAAAAATGAGGAAAAAAAATTCTACGAGTTCTTGCACAATGTGAAAGTTCCCTCCGGTTACTCATCCTACATCACAAGACTTGTTTCGGTGAAAGAGCTAAAAATGAATTTCACCATAATGAAGTCCCATAATTGCCAATGTGATGATGATCTCACTACTTGTGGTAGTTATTAGGAACATCATCTGAATTAAGGTTCGGAAGGCTATCCTCAGCCTGTGTATTTTCTTCAATGCAATTGAATAAAAGGTGCTCAATCCAGAGTTGCTGGAGGAGCTAGAAAAAAAAGACACTTTGAGACTATGTATTCTTGAGTTGTGTTTCCCACCATCCTTTTTCGATATCATCATACATCTCACTGCTCACCTTGTGAAGAAGATACACTACCTTGGCCCCGTGTTCCTACATCATATGTTTCCATATGAGAGATATATGTTCGTTCTCAAGCTGTACGTAAGGAGATCTGGGAGCTGAACTACTTGGAATTCAAGGTAGTCCTGTTTCGGTGCCGTTGGGTACATGGTGCAAAGGGCGTCACTAATGACAAGTATGGGTTCACTAGCGTTAATCTCAAACATGTCGGATACAAGTCTGAACCCTTCATATTCGCTAAATCTTTTATGTGACTGACACAACAAAGAAGAAACGTCATATGGTTCTCACTAGAAAAAGACGCATTGTCGGGGTTACAAATGTCGTTGATGAGGAGGAGTTCAATCAATTCAACGAAATCCTCCCTTTTGCTACTGCAATTGTGCCATGTCTTTTGCTGACCGAGAAAACTCAATACCTACGCTCCGACCATAACAAAGGGATCCATGTCAAGAAAGCATGAAAATGATGAATTTGAATTTGAGTGCCAAATTTGTAATATATTATTGTCAAATTTGCGATATTAATGTAAAATTTAAATTTGTATATATTAAATTTTAAATATTAATGTTAAATTTGTAATATTAATGTCAAATTTGAATTTGAATTTAGTGTCAATTTAAATATAAAAAGTAATGAATTTAAATTTGAGAAATTTTAGGTTTCAAGTTATTTGAATTTGAGAAATTTTAAGTTTCAAGTTATTTCAATTTGAGAAATTTTAGGTTTCAAGTTATTTAAATTTGAATTTGTAATATTAATATTACAAGTGATAAGTGATAGGTTATACTATTCACTTGTCACCTATGTGATTAGTATCTGGAGTACCCTATTGTTCACCCATAACTTATGACTTTCTTCTTCACCGGTCACTGATTAGTCATAGGTGACGGGTGATGCTCTTAACCCGTCACTTATTATAATTATAGGTGATGGGTGATATTGTTCACCCGTCAGCTATGACTTTCTTCACCAGTCGTTGATTAGTCATAGGTAACGGATGATGCTCTTAACCTATTACTTATTATAATAAATAGGTGACACGTGAATAATCATATGTGACATTTGATATTGTTCACCCGTTACCTATGACTAATCAGTGATCACTAATTAGTCATAGGTGTCAGGTGATACTCTTCACCCGTCACCTATGACTAAACTGTATATATTCATCCCAACCCTCCAGCCTCCTCGTCCCCGAGCCGCCTCTGAGCCCACGCTGCCACCATCGACGTCCTCTCCTTTGTGCACCACAGCTGTCTACGCCCTCTCCTTCGCGCACCGCTGCCATCGACGCCCTCTCCTCCGCACGCCTGAGCCGGGACACCATCTCCCTCGCCAGCTGCCACCGAGGTCCATCAAAGATCTCCGTCAGGAGCTCCCCAACCTCTCCCTCAAGCCAAAGCCTGACGAGCTCCTCCAACCACGCATCTCCTTCCTCCTCTTCGGTAGCCGCCTAGCCTCCTCCATGGACCCCCTCTGTCGACCGCCACCTCCAGCCACCATCCAATTGAGCTGATCGCACCACAATCTCCCCTACACCAAGGTGAAGCTCGCCGACCCCTTCCCCCTCCCTAGCTAGATTGTTTGGCTTCAATGCACTAGCTAGATTTCTTAGTACCACATATACAAATACAAACTGTCATTGAGTAACTCACAAACCAATATAGAAATAGTCATTCATTTATTATGTGTGTAGGTGCATATAGAAATGCCACATTTGAATAAGAAATTTCCAATAGACATGTAACTATTTTGGAAGATCACATACAAATAGAAATTGACTTCAATACATTAGCTAGATTGTTTGGCTTGTTTTCAACTCTAAGCCTGCTAGCTAGCACCCCCTTCGGTACCACGGCATGAGTTTGATATCTAAAGTACTCCTGGTTTGCCTTATAGCAACTACTAATAATAAGATTGCATAAAAATTGGATGATCTACATTGCAACTGGACTCATGCATACATATATTTTCCACATACATAGTTTCATGATTCATACACATATTTTCCAAATATATACATTCCCATGGATGGCAACATGAAGCTCTACTCAAATTAGTGGAAAAACTAATATAACACAAGAAGCTAACTTTTGACAGCATGCATATGTAGTCATGATGTCATGTCATTAGTTTTATTTCCCTAAGTACGAGATTTGAAAGATTAGTGCAACAAAAAGATAGGTTGTGTAAAGTTACTAGAACATATTTCATATGTGTTGCTTTGTACATATAATTCATTGTCAATACTCTTGATTCTTTTTCTTTCCTCTATTGGGAAAAAATATACTAAACTTGATCATGCCTTCTCTCCTCTTCTATTTTAAATGATAATCTAATGTGTCATCTAGATTGTTTATAAATTCTTAGTTTTTTCTAGTCAAATAATAATCTGATGGTTGATTAAGTACCATTAGGTAGAAGAGGACAACAACCCCTAAGAAACCACAAGCACAGAGGATGTTCACACTAGAGGCCGCCCTGACACAAGATGCGGCAAATATGAGCTCAATCCCGTACCCATCGTCCTCCTCCGGCAACAACGAAAGTCAGCGCTTGTGGCACAGTCGAGCCATGTTCCATTCGAGCCTCTGAGCTAACGTCAGACAAGTAGCTCCAACTACGATCCCTCCGAAGACATATTGAGATGAGTCAATGCATTTTGTACTTCTTGAATGGAGGAATATTTTTTGTTCATGTCAACCCTCCTTGTTTTCTCTCTAGATGGAGGAAGCGCAGTCTCCAAGTCAGACAACTGGTAGTGGTCCACGAGCCCAAAAGGCAAGGTCACAAAAATAGTGGCCAACAGACAAGGTTACTGTCATGGGAATCGTGCAGATAGGCTGCCTGGAGATGAAAAGGCCTTGAATAGATTCTGGAGGGTTGCAGAGCTCATTGCTCGGGAGAGGGTGCAATAACGATTAAGTTTGATGACCTCAGTGACAAAGCGAAGAGGGACTTGTTCAATAATGATGTCAGGGAGTATCTGGAGTACCCTGGAAACATGAGTGAGCGTCAAACGATCACCACGGTTAATGCAGTAATGAAAGCGATCGTGAAACTTCACCGAAGCTTTAAGAGCAAGCTTGTTAATCGGTTCTTGGCTAAAGTGGCGGCACCCTTCGAACGCTACAATCACTTGAAAGTAGAAGATTGGAATGCTTTTGTGCAGATGAAGATCCCAGGGTAGTTCCAAAAAAAAAAGAGTGAGGACAAGAAGCAGTTTTGGGCTAGGAACAAGCACAACCACAGGACCAGCCCAACCAGGTACATGGGGAAAAGGGCGAAATGGCAAGTAGATGATGAAAAGTTAACCAAAAAAGGCCACGAGAATCCTTGGTTGCAATTCCCAGGACAATCGTGGTCATATTTACGTGCAAGGGGTGAGTTGTCCAAAAGCGAAGAAATTACATTTAGAAACAGTGAAACCTAATCAATTGCAGAAAAAGTAAAAGAAAAGACAATTGAAGCTAGCCAAGGTTCTTTCACCAGGGTCAGGGAACAGGATATTCTCTCAGCGATGCGGGGAAACTCGGAGCACCCAGGTCGAATGCGAGGTGTATCCAATTCCTAGGGTTCGAAATACCGCTTTCCCAAAGACCTCAGACTGTACAAGAAGAGGAAGAGGTCCGGTGCAGTGGACATGGATGCATTGGCACGGGACATCATCGAGAAAGCTTATGCAAACATCATGCAAATGCTTGCAGCATAGGGAATCGAGATTTTCATCCCAAAGGAAACTAGCCCTGGAAATGCACAAAAGAGTAGTTGCGTCTCCAAGGAGTTCGATCAACCAGTAGCCGTTGTGACTAAGCTGGATACGATTGACCTGCTAGAATGGACCATACCCTATAGCTTGTAATCATGCCTAGCGGGTATTACATCGAGGTTGTAAGGGGCCAGGTGCATCCAGATGTCCATATCTTACATATGGTCCCGATATGTGCTGGCTATGCTGTGATTATGGTGGACATGGTACATAGCAATGTCACTGATCACGTGTTGGAGCTTCCCTCCAATGATGAAGTCACAACTCTAGGTGAAGCTCTTCATCAAAGGATCTAGTGGAAGAGGGGTGACATCATGGTCTCCAGTGCATCCCAGTCTGAACAAACTTTAAGTGCATCGCCTCTGCGCCCCTCACTTCCAGAGAAAGCAGCTTCACTACCTTCTCCTCTGAAAGTGCCTAGATGGGGAGTGAATAGGCTTTTCTGAAAATTAAAACTCAAAACAGCGGATTAAACTGCCGGATATTCCGGTGAAGTCCGGATACTCCGGTATGGTCCGGAGTATCCGGTCTAGTCCAGAGTCTCCGGCCTGACAGGAAATCTCAGAATAAATGTGAACTAAAGACAACAGCTAGAGTCTAAGAATTACACTAGGTCAACTAGATATTACAAGGCTAGAATAACACTTAATACTAGCAAGATTGTCACTATAGCAATTTAAATGACAAATTACCAAATTCACACGATAAAGTAAATTTCGCAAATAAGAACACGTGAATATATCCCGGAGTTCGGCCACCTCACAAAGAAGTGCCTACGTCTCCGTTGAGGAGCTCACAAAGAGCCGGGTCTTCTCCAACCCTATCCTCTTCTAGCGACCACCAAGATCAAGCTAGAAATTCTTACTCAATATGAAGATGCTTACAAACTTCCCGAGGCACACCACAAGTTTTGGGTGCTCTTCGGGCGACTCCTTCCCTTCTAGAAGCCCAAAGCTTCAAGAGAGATGATCGCAGTAGATGCTCGATGAAGAACTCAATGCTCAAGTGGCTTGAACCCTCTCCAAACACACACTCTCAAATTTGTGCAAACTTTGCTCTAGAGATGATCGGAGGGGCTTTGAATGCTATTAAAGTGCTCAAGAGGTCTCAAGAATACCAGCCACAGCAAGCTCTAAATGCTATAGAGAGAGGGGGCATTTATAGCACTCTCTCACAGACTAGCCGTTACTATTTTTGTCAGAACTTACCGGAGTATCCGGTGTACACCGGAGTCTCCGGTCCTAATTCCAAAAACGGCGTCAGAACGGTCACGAACGTGTCAGAACTAGCCGTTACAGTTCTGTTTAATTACCGGAGTCTCCGGTCCTGACAGATTTTCCAAAAAGACTAAGTCCGGAGACTAGCCGGATCCTCCGGCATCTCCTGGTACCGGAGTATCCGGTGAACACCGGAGACTCCGGTCTTTATTTCCTTTTATCAAAAAGATTAAATGCTAACCGAGAGCCTCTGCCGGAGTCTACCTCGGAGACTCCGACTACACACTAGACATTTTACCGGAGTATCCGGTGAACACCGAAGACTCCGGTCTTTTTCTTAAAAAGATTAAACCGTAACCGAGACTCTCTGCCGGAGGCTATCTCGGAGACTCCGGCTGAACGCTGAGTACCGGAGTATCCGGTGAACACCGGAGACTCCGGACTCTGAAGATTTTTCAGAAAGAGTTTCGTGTCCGTGAGTGGATGTGTCTCTCAACTGGGTGGTTCTAAAGGATCTCTTGAGCATTGAGACACTAATCAAGCAATCAAATCCATCCATCTAAGAAAATGTCTATCCTAGACTCAATTTCAAAAGTAAAATGAATGTAAACCCTATCTTGTACCCTTCGTTGATTCTTCATTTGTTTCGGCGGGCGTCAAACATCATTTACCTTCACAACTAATGTTTATACCTGTTCAATACTTGGAAAGCATGTTAGTTCTTTAATCGTTTTGTCATCAATAAGCCAAAACCCACTTAGGGGGCCTAGATGCACTTTCATCCTCCTCTAGAGAAGGCAGCTTCACTACCTTCTCCTCCTCCAGAGAAGCCAGCTTCATTGCCTTCTCCTCCAAATCCGGTAGCCTCGCTTCCAGCTCCAATTCCGTCTCCCCAAAGATCCTAAAGAAAAGCAAAAAGAAGCCAGTAAGAAAGGCTCTAAGAAGCACCTACCGAATAGGTTGAGGCCATTGTACCGGCGAAGAAGTTCACAGACATTGGAGCAGTGTGGACTAGAGACAACATTAAATTCCAATATGGGAAGCCCTTGATGACGGTAGATGACCTAACAAGGGTGGGACAAACATGTGCTGACCTGTATAATTACTACATGTAGACTTCTAGAGAAACAAAGGCTCAATCCATAGTCATACAGTATAAACGATGATACTTCTTAACTGAAGACGGTTGCTTCCTTGTGAGTTTCAACGACTTATATGACATATTCAACCTTGATACCTTGAACATATCGCTATTACAGATCTTCAAATTATAAGTCCCATGAAACTAGACATTCATTAATTAATACCACTAAGTCTTAAATTTAACTATATTATTATCTGTAGATACTTGATCAAAGAAACAAAGAAGAACAATGAGCCCATCGGATTTCTTAACCCTAAGGTCATTACAATCTCTATCATCCAACTTCTAGCAACTACGTTGTGGACTATGTGGCTAGTGTAATGCAACAATATTCCAAAATAAACTACATGATGGGCACCCACAACAATGGTGGTCATTTGCCTCAAGTTGAACTTGATGTGATACCTCGACTCATCAAGACCAGTAGGACCAAAAGACAAACCTGAATAGTATGATTACAGCACTGTAAAAGGACTCCTCGACGCATAAATTCTGTCTAGCTTAGTTTATATATTTAAATTTTCTAACATCTAAATGTTCCCTAATTGATCCCTCTTTATGCATGGCTTTTGACAAGTACCTTCGAGCTAATCCTAACTACAATACGAAAGACGATCGCAGATTGACACACAAGACTGGGTTCATGGTAAATGCTATCAAAGATATTACCAAATGCTCTCTGTTGTTGCTTTTTTCATTTTGATCTAACAGTAAAAAAAATTTTGTCAGCAGTGCCACCAATAACCATCGGGCAACACATGCAGATTCTATGTTGCATGGAACATGCTCCTCACGATATGAGCAAAGGATATAAAATCCCCCAATATAATTTCAATACAAGATTATTCGTAACTAATTTCAGTAATTACTTTAATTTCATGATAACTTGACAATGGTTACGCATCAAATGACGCAGGATTTTGCAGCATGTTTTTTGTCGACGGTGCACTCACAGGGATTCAACGACGGATCGCTGAGTTCATGATGTCTAAAGTCATCAACCCACACGACGAGTTACACTATAGAAACACTAGGTTGTGAGATCTTATGTAATATGACTTGATTGGAGCTTTGTAACCTTTGTGATTCTATGATAAATTGATTGGAACTTTGTAACATTTGCGATTCTGTGATGAAGTGAGTTCTTATATAAGTGTGTTTGTCGATATGGATTTGGATACATATCTGTTGTAACCTTGCTGTTGTTTGCAGAGAAAAGACAACTGTCATATCTTGGCTATGCTCCAGGATGTAGCTAGGAAACATGATAATCCTATAGGATAACTTACACATAAGTGATGGGTAACCTCTTTACCCGTCACTTATTAAGTAATAAGTGATGAATAATATTGTTACCTTTCACTTATGTTTTCACATAAGTGACGGATGAAAAGGTTACCCATCACTTATCTTAATATAAGTGACGAGTAACCTATTAACTCCATCACTTATGTCTTGACATAAATGACTGGTAACTAGTTTATCCGTCACTTATATTAAGACACACTTCAGTGACGGGTCATAGTTACGACCCGTTACCTATGATCTCATTGGTGGCGGGTTCTCACCCGTCACTTATGACTTGTCATCAGTGACACGTTCGGAGTAACGAGTACGTGACCCGTCACCTATGATGGTTATTATCCATCACTCATATTCTTTTTTCACGTAGTGTATCCATTCCTTGCTTGATTTTCTTTTCCTCACTGTCCTTCCCTTTCCTTCTCTTATCATGGCTCTAGCCGATAGAGTGTAAGTGCAGGAGTAAGGGGCAGAATTTTACCTACTTGCTTCGGCGTACAGGCATGGCAGAATGTTTGTGAAAGCAAGGTGGCCGTGGTTCATCAGTTTCTCCAAATATCTGTTGGGTTGCAGACTTGCAATCGGCTTCCTTTATAGGTATGGTATGTGTTTTAGGTCTGACGGAAATATATTACTTTCAAGTTTTGCTTACGTTTCTTGAAATATTGGTTTCCATATTCACTTGAAGGTTAGATTTTTCCATAGGGAGCAGTTTCTTTCCATTTTCGCAATATTTTTAGTTCTTGGTATGGTTTTGGTGGTCTATTGTCTCTCTTTACTTTTTCTTTTTTGCTGCTTGTGCATGTTGTTTTGGCTTAGATTGCCACGGTTATGTGTAGGATTGGTCTCACTAGTTTTAGGGGAATATGATCAGAGGATGATTTGCATTTGAAATCGGGTGAATGGACTGGTTTTTGTTGTGATTGAATGTGTGTATGGTGCTATGATTTAATTAGTTTTTATTTTGAGGAAATGGTCTAGTAATTTCATTCAAGAATATTACAGTGCTTGTACCAAGTAGATTTGAGTATCGAGATCTTTGGAGGGCTCATGAAGCAAAATATTCCTGGTATGTCGTCACCTTGGGGAACATGGTGCATGGATTCTATTTGCATTGGATTGTAAGTTTTACCTTTCAGATTGATTAAATGCCATTGCTTGGTGCTATTGCTTAGGTACTTATGGTGAAATGGTCTGCTTATTGCGCTGACTGCTGCTGGTGGTGTTTCATCATTGATATTGCAACGTCGAGGAGCTAGGACAATTTAGCTAAAAATATTAAATTAGAAAAACCATTAATGAAAGTATCGCAACCGATACGTCTTTGATGTTGCGTCTCCTAATCTCCGGATAGTCATGGATATCATCAAGGATGAGGTCAAGCTGTGATGCATAGCAGGGGCAAAAGGGTTCAACGCGGCTGTGATAATCTTCCTTCCTGTCAGGATGGGTGTGTTTCTCCTTTTCCTCATTTTCTTTTGTCAGTGTGTGTTTTTCTTTCCTTGGTTTTTTCTCTCTTTTTTCTGTTTTACTATTTGTATGGATTTTTTTATTCCTCTTTTAATAAAATGATATTTAGTTCTCCTGCGCGTTTAAAAAAAAGATTAATAAAAAAGGGAGGGGGTTAGGTGTGAAATTGCAAGTTTAATTTGAAGCAAAGTCTCTGCACAAGCTCCTAGCATTGCTGAAAGAAGAGTAGGGAATAAGGGATGACACTCAGATATAACGGGTATGAGTAGTGTCCATTTATATTCATACCAGTCAGTTTTTTATTCACCCGTAGGTATACTCACGAACGTTCGTGGGCGAAGGGCTAACACCAAAACACGTTACGGCACTAGGTGGTGGTGTGGTATAGGGCGGCACTGGGTGGCAAGGCGTCACAGGGCAGTGGGGCGGGTATGCGGGTTTCATGGATATGAGTATGCCTTACTCATATTTATATCTGTCTATTTGTCGGATAGTATTTTTTGCCTATAAACATATCCGTGGGTACTAAATGTTATCTATATCCTATTCTATTCAAGTATTTACACGTCGGTGTACGGTTAATCGAGATAAATTGGCATCCATATAAAGGACCAAAGCATGCTGATGGTGCCAGAGCTAGTCAAATGTTTCCACAAAAGGTTTGTGCTGATGTGATGACGTTCTCGCACGCAGTTGGTGCTTATGAAGAAAAAAAGTGCGGGATAGAACATGTTCCAATAAAAGCTGGGATGGTAATGAGCACATTTTACCTGCGCAACGTTTGTGGATTTAGGATTTAATTTTTACTTGTAGGTATGGATACGGATTTGAAGTTAAACCTAACCGGTATTGAGAGATAGGTAGGAAATAGACTTACCCGTTTCACACTTATTGTCTTGTTGAACAATATTTTTCGTTTGCATTGCACTGAGTACTTTTGAATTGTGAAGCACTATATTGTATAAGTAAACTATACGGTAATATATTACTGTGATATACATGCTATGTATTTTTAAGATACTTGTTTATTATCTTAGTTGAGATGCATATTTAAATTGATGATATTATTATCTCTTATGTTCAATACATGTTTACTATATTAATAGATATACAGGCGTGCTTGCGGGTGGCCGACGCAAGTATCAGTTTTTACTTGTGACAAGTAATCACTATAAGAGAAATTATTTATATAGATGGTTCAAAAATCCCGTGCGGGACGTTTTTTTAATTATTTGTGAAAAAAAAGTCTATACTATAAAAAATCATGTGACTTGCGACCGTACCTATATAATAATAAAGAGAGCTGGTGTGAGTTGAAAAAATAGTTTTTTAGCTAAAAAAATATAATACATACAAACGATTTTAAACTTAAAAACATCTAAATTAATATTATAAACAGTTCTAAATTTAAAACCACCTGTACTAATCTTTTTATAGACAGGCGTGGGATCGTGTAGCGTCCCGCCTGGCTGTTCTCATGCGCAAGGCGCCGTATGAGCACAGAGCGGGCGAAGGCAGAGTGGCTGGCCGACTTGTCCGCGACACGCAAAGCGTAGGCAAAGATTATGTTAGTGATTCTTGACGCAAAGGCAGTAGTGGGTGCTATGTTGGATCATGCTACAGTCAGCACGCAGCAGCACATGGAAAGAAACGATAGGCCATATACATATATACACCATCATGTCGCCGTTGCTTGTGCGCATTTGCACTTGGCAGGGGCCGAGACCAGTGCTATACGAGACCAGTGCTATAGTACAGACGGTTGAAGTTTGAAATTATCTGTATTCTTTTTTTATAAAGATAATTTTAATTTGGAACTTTATACATTATTATTGTCTACAGTACATATGTTTCTAAATTAGAATGTCTGTATAAAAGTAACAATACAGATGGTTGGAGTGTGTAACTATCTGTATTGTAGCGTTCCGTTTTATTGAAATTGTTTCTTGCTATTTTCTCAAATGATTCTAGTTTGGAACTATCTGTGATACTTTTTATATAGACGGCTTTATAGATTCGTCTGTATAGGAACGTCCCACTAAATAGATTCTGTAGTAGTTTTTGGGTGCGAGTGTGGATTTAAAAATTAGCTCGTAGATATGAGTTTATATAGCTTTTATTCGCAGGTATTATACCAGTTTTCATCCCTAATAGAAGCCCAGTATTGAAACGTTGGCGTTGTTCATGCAACTGGCACCATTGAGAATGGGAATACAACGTGTAGTGTGCGATGTTGGTTACATTTTTTTTGGAGAAGTTTATTTTGATGCTGCGCGATAAGGTTGGCAATCTTGGTGACAAGTGGGCCTGAGGTGTTTCGTGGTACTGTAACACACCACAAATTGTCATTAAAGCTTTTACTTTAAAGGTAAGGCATACGTGCACGCGGTTGTGCTCTAAGGATTGAGTGGTCCTTGAAGCATGATGTCGATGCGGTACATTATTGTAAGATGCTTGATAAGAACAGTTTTGGTACACCATGTTATGCATGAGACTGACTGTTGGAATTTGGCCTATTTATGATCTATTTCTGAAATTCTAAACCATACATAATTTAGTCCCATATTACTAACTCAAGAAGAGTTGAACATAGTTAAATATATAGCTCTCTACTTTGTCTAAACTGGAAGTACATGGGAAAGAAAAAGGAGGGAGACTTTGGCTATACTCACTCACATGCACCCACGAGTGTGTGCATTTCACGTATTTTTCAAGTGAAAAATCACGTGACTTTTGACTCACGAGTAGGGATAGCAATGGGTCCATTCCTACCGGAGAATGTTTTTCCATCCCTATTCCCATTTAGCTATCGAGGTAAGTTTTCTCTCATCCTCGTTCATATAAGTTCACAGGAAGCAAATTTTTTCATACCCATCCCTCAGGGGAATTCTCGGTGGATTACCTAGGAATGGAGCACCATTACTATCCCTACTTGCGACGAGCGTGACAAGTACATGTGAACATGGCAGACAATTGTGCAATATTTTTTTCTTTTTATTGCGATGATACTGTTTTAATGTGATTAACAGGCATTTGAAATTACAGTTAAATATGACATTTTAAATCTGACAATTTAATGAGATCAAATGTCTAATTTGATTGCGATTGATAGCCATTTGTGACAGAGAAACTAACATTTTATGGCTATAAGAAACCAGGCGACGTCCTGGCGCGAGCTCTGATTTTTTGGTCTCTCTAATTTTCCTAAATCCTTCTCTCTCGCGAGTTGCTGCACTCATCTGTTCTTTCGCCGAGCCTTATCGAACTTTCCGATCAGCGTGCACCGATGAGAAAGGAGAGCAAGATCTTCGAAACTGGTGCCGCGTAGAGTCCTCACAAGGCGGTAATTAGATTTTTGGGTAGCGTCTTCACGTGACCACTCGGTGATTGTGAATCACCTTCGACTACTTTCTCGATGTCCTCGATGATGACTACTCCCATGACGTCGAGCTGCTTCCACGACACTGACCAGATAGCCCTTTCGGAAGCACGTATTCATCAAACTGAACAAGTAACTTGTACGTGCAACTTTTAATAATGAGAAATATCTATTTCGATCTGAAGTACATGATAGGTCTGCTAGTTATAGTGTTTGCATATAGATTTTTATCTGTAGTTTTCCTCCTAATAAAATTTGGACTTAATATTTGTCTCATATTTTCAGCATTGACATGGTTGAGAGGGCATGCCATGGGCAACCTTTTTTACTATCGATTTTTGTAGAAGCTTAATTTTGATGTAAAGCTTTGCACCAAGTTAGCACCCCTAGGTGTGTCAATAAGGTATGGTGCAATGCTATTAGTATCTATCATAAGAAGTGTGATTCCTTAGGCATTTCATGTGTGCTTTATGCTATGGTGGATTCCGGAAGAGATTAACTTTGAAGTAAAAAAGGACTTTACGCATGTTTAGCTCCTTAAGAGAGTGACCCTAGGGTTCCATGGTTTTAGCAAAACACTATGGTCCAAAATGAAATTAGTGCACTAATAGGCATTGTTGATAGTAAGCAGGTTCGCGGGCACGCTGTGAGGACCATGGTCACCAAAATTCTTAGTTTGGATGCATTGTCATTTATGCATAAAACTATACGTTTAGCAAGATGGTGGGCTTATGGCGTTTTATATTTTTAATTTTTGACTGAAAAAGTAGGAGAATCCCCTACCGAGCTATTTTATAAAAATAAAACAAAGAGTTTTTGTACAGTCATTAGGGGAAAAAGGATGTATAAGGGGCGAACTATTACAGACTACTCAGCCAGTTAGACATGGAAGCTTTCAAGGATGGTTTAGCTCTCTGGATAACTAGCCTAAACTCGTCCTTTATGGCATAGTGTGGTGCCATTGGTTGCCAAGGATTCCTATAAAAGGATCTGATGAGGATTATATAATAGACCTCTAGCGTATGATCAACTTAGAGGTCAATGACCATAACCTTTGGTCAAACACTTCAAACTATCTAATAGACAAAGATCTAGAACAACCTACCTACACGGTAATACCTAAGAAGTGTAACAAGTGGGGGGTGCATCGGGCCATGTTAAGTGCTAGATGGATGGGTATAGGAGTCTAGGTTATTAGAGTCTTATCTTATTCTATTACTGAAAAATAGTTAAAAGAGATATAAAATTAATAATGGGCAATAATATGATCCGTCACTTATGATAATAGTGACGGTCGTAATTACGATCCGTCACTTATTACCGGTAATAAGTGACGGGCATCCTAGACTAGTCATAAGTGACGGATCAAATTGTGAATCATCACTTATTACTTGTCATGAGTGATGGGTCATCCTTAGCTAGTCATAAGTAATGGGTCAAGTTGTGACCTATTACTAATAACCAACTCATTAGTGATGGGTCATCCTAGAGAGTTATTAGTAACGGATCAAGTTATGACCCGTCACTAATGATTAGTTTGATAAAACAAAGTAATAAAAATCAATCATTAGATGTATTAATAAATCAGCTTACTATCAGGACCTACTTAAATTTTTGCTTATATAGTAAATATGTATATAGCATTATGCTATAATTTTTTTAAAAACAATTATTTTTCTCTTATATTTTCTCACCTTAGCAGCACTAGAATATGAATCATTATACATTTTTGCTCAAGTTTGATGTAAGGGGTGGTGGCTATAAACACAAGCGCGTGTTTCAAAAATGGTGCATAAAAATCAATCTTCCAGGCCATTTTTAGCATCAAACAATTCACCAAACCTGATAAAGTGGGGCAGAAACGGATGTAACTTTTTCTATAGATGTCCGTAGAGTAAAAAAAGTCAAAATCAGAGTCTGTATGCAAAGTTATGCCTATTTTACCGAAAGGTTACTCCGAGTCACCTATCAAATTACAATTTGGTAAAAAAAAAATAGTAAAGAATATGAGGCAACAAGAATCATAAGAATTGAAGTGTGAAATCTCATGTTATAAAAGATTTATTTAAGGTCTATTCAAAAATGATCGTAAAATTAAGCTAGCTATCAAGATTAAATGAGCTTCATAATTTAAACAACACTTTCATACCAAAGTATATTTTTCCTAGATAGCAGTGATCATAAGATTAATTTTCCAAGTGGTTTCATAATTTTAGGATATCACATTAATTGATTGTGATTTAATTAAGTTGAAACACACTTAAATAAATAAATAAATATAAAACGTATTTATGGAGTTTCAACATTTTTAACATTTATTTCATACTCATACGAAGCTAACACAACTGGTCTAATGATTTTTAGAGTTCGTATGAATTAACTATGAAATTCACAAGCTATCAGCAAAGTAAAAAGAAAAAAGAAAAACCTCTCATAAACAGTAAAATACGGAGGGTCCGGGTTGAACCTGGAACCTCCGGGTATTGGAACCTATGGGTGAGGTTTCGGGCAAGGGTTATCTATTAAAAATTGCTTGAATTAACTTGGAACCTCCGGGTTATAAAAGAATGAGTGTTTTTCGATGATTCGTCGGCTGAATCAAGTTGCATGTCTCTCTAAATTGATGATAAGCATGTTTGGAACTAATGCGAGGATTCTACACCTCAATTATCCACTCCAAAAGCATGAATCACTAGCTCTATCGCATCCAAACTTCTCATATTTGCTCCATTTCAACACGAACAAACGACGTTTCACAACCACATGTTCGCAGCTCAAAAACTTACCCAAAACTAAACTAAAAATGTGCATTCTCCCCATGGATACCTAGGAGACTTACACAAGATCCTTACCAAGGTTTGAGACTGTCGGTTGGGGGAAGAATCTGGAGGAAAAAACCCAGAGAAGAGGAACCAAGCTGTTGAAATTTTCAAAGGAGGAAGATGACGAAATTGGTTGCAAATTCTTCAAAACTTCATGCATGCAAGAACGAATTAGATGAATGGAGAGCTAGAGTGGTGGGGAATGCAGTGATATATCATGCATACCTCGAATCCTTGTCCTTGAGTGGGATTTTGGGTGAGGAAATGGAGAGTTTGAGGGAGAGGGGAGAGGGTGCTGCAGTTCTTGCTCTTTGGTTGGTTGGAAAAGAGAGAGAGTGGGCGTGGGGGAGAGTGAGGGGAGGGTGGGGCTACTGGTGAAAGGAGAGGAGGGGGTGTGGGCTGGCCAAGCCCAAGTGGGCCCACTTGCTAGTGTTTCAAACCCATTTCAACTGAAAATCATTTTTGTTCCTCCTCAATTTATCCTTCCTTTTTATTCACTCAAGAGAGGTGGCTCCAAAATTCTAAGGATTTTTATTCCTCTAACAAAATGTGATGAACCCAATTAAATTGGATTTACCCAAAAGCCTAGGCGAGACTTAAACTAACGAAAGTGCTAACGTCGGTTAGTTTCATAACACATAGCAAAAGCCAAACCACCAATAGGAATAACAAACAAACCATAATGCTTAACATTTAAACATGATACTTATGATGCTAAATTATGCTTAATGACATGATTAGGAATTGGAATGTGACATGTGTTGAAGTGTTCTCGTGTCCAGCTCCGGTCTAGTTCCCCTCTAGACGCGTGGCCTGGGGATCATTGCCGGCACCCGAAACACGGGAGCCTCCGCTACCCTCTGTTGCATGAACTGTCATGCAAACCTTTCATTGGGCCTTAGAGCCTTCAAACTTCGGTTCAATGTCCTATTCCTAGAGCACACCGGGCTCATCTGGGTCATATCCCATGACGTATACCTCATGGTGACCGGGGTCCTTGGAAAGGGACTCAGCGGTTGCCGTGGATCCGACCATGGGTAGCCCAATCTAATCTCTAACACCTACCAAAACGCAGAAACACGTCCCCTACCTAGCACGCCAACTGTCGAGAGTTAATCCCTGACAATGATTCTAGGGTGTACCGGTCGAAGGGCACAACGCTGAAGGTGTGCGTTCGTTGGTATGTGTGCGCGCGTTGAACTCAAAAACACCGGGGTTATCCAGGCTCAGGCCTCCCGAAGGATAACAGTCCTACGTCCTGTGTATTTTGTTATGAGTGCTTGTGAATCAGTTACCCATCCTCCTCTACAAACTAGGTCCTCCTCTCTTTATATACCACAGAGGGAGAACTTATAAGTGGGTCCCGATTAGCAGACTCATGCCTAGCTAGATATTATACTCTTGGATCAAATCCTGGAGAACCGGATGAACCTAACTTGCCCTGAGAGCTTTGAGTGCCTGTCCCAGTTGTGGAACGCAAGGGCTGGTCGCGGGATCTCATAATATCACAAGGAGGTTGGTCCTGCAAACCTTGCACTGGTCGTGCGAGCTTAGGCCTGGTCGCGCGAAGGGCTAGGGTTCAAAAAATACCCCCCATCGGTCGTCATACCTCTCATGGGGCCCGTTAGCTAGGACGCCCTCTTACTCAATACTCCGTTAGCTAGGATCGACAATAGCTGTGGTGAGATTGAGTTCAAATGAGAAAAATTGAGTCTGAATTGCTCAAACCATCGTAAACCCTAACTCATGTCAAATCCAGAGTCTTAGGCCTCCCCGACTATATATGTTCACCCCTGCCCTCCCTCTTGACATCCGCTGGCTATTCCCTCAAGAACCAGAGCAAATCCACCGCTATAGCACTATAGAGGCCTTAATAGAGTTGAACCGAAGCTTCTCATCAATGTTGAGCTACTGCAAATTTTCCTAACGAGGACACGTACCTAAAACGGGTTCACTGTTCTTTACTGATCACTTTCTACCGCTTGTCGGAGACATCTGACCAGCGTGATGTGCTTTTGACCAACTTTTGACATGTTGCCACCGCGAAATAGACCAGCGTTGCTATCCATTGTGCCAGAACCGAGCAAGGTGAGCATTCCATCGTCGGATCTTTCGTGTAGGGTCGCAATTAGATCTAGGGCGTACCGGTTCATTGAATTGACATGTCGGATCTAAATATTCAAACATCATGGAAACAACCTTATCATATGTAGGGGTGATGGCTTTAGAAGCTGCTTTGTCTGTTTTGTCAGCACAAGACTTCATAGGCTCCATTGAAAGAATAAGGTAAGGTGGACAAGGACTATCGCCAGAGAAAACACCCTAAAGATGAAGTTCACACATGTGAATGTATATATGCTATGCAAAATCCCGATAGTTAACACCAAAAAAATTATCGAGCAACAAGGAACAAAAATGTTGCCCGGCGACATCATGAAGAAGTGGCGACGGTAAGAGCGCAAAGGAGTAGCGATGAGCAACGGTAGAGCGCATAGGAGAGCAACAATAGATGCAATTTTTTATATTCAACCCTCTTTTTCCTTAACCACGCTGCGTTGTTCGTGTAGAACAAAGCAAAGCAGGTAAAGAGAAGAGAAAACAGATGGAGCAGGCGACGATGTGTGAGAAGCAGTCGGGCAACTTGGCACGATGATGGCGTTCGGATCCTAGCGGCAGTGGAGGAGCAGGCAAGTAGAGGCGAACCTGGTCGGGCGAGCAGATGGTGAGCCTGAGTCATGAATCCCAACAGTGGCGGAGGAAGTAGAAAAACAACTAGGGGCGGGGAGAGGAGGTCGGGGTTGACCGAGGAGAGGTCGGATCTGTTCAGGGGAAGGTTGGATCCGACCAGCAATGGGCACAACCGACCAATGACAGGCATGAGAGAGAAACCAGTGACGGGTGGGCTAAGGTTGGGAGGAGTTGCTATGTCCCAAAAGAAAATCTAGCTTTAGTAGCATGTTAGAAATAACAACTTGTATTCTATAGAAGCTATAGGGGATATATACATGTACATGTGATCAATATGCAAATAATCTCTTGTTACATGGGGATATTACACAAACACAATTTATCACAATATATATCTCTAACACAATCAACCTATGAAAATTTTAATAATCAATTATTATTTTTATTGCGTTTGGACATTTGAAATTGGTACAAGTAGGTATGCCTCAAAAAGTAATTTCTTAGTCACACTAGAAATTAGTAGTCGATGTCCAAGACGAGGGATAGAGTGAGTATAGAAGTTTTTTAAGTTGTGGCAGAAACAAGTCTGAAACGTATTCGCTGCTCTGTGTTTGTGACGTGAATTTTTTTCTTTGAAAAAAATCTCCTACCCGACTTCATGGATTATATTTGTTTGCGTTGATTTGATTTTGGGAGAAAATGTGTGGAGTTCCGTTCATAGCACCACGATTGTTATATTGCTGCAATTCTTTTACTATAAGGGAAGATGTGATGCAGGGTTCTTGGCTGTTTTTGACACCTTCACAAACATAAGGCTTCACCGACTTCTCGGATACCACTAGCAGTTTACTGGACAATACATTTGTGATCGCTGCACTCTCCACTCTTCAAGACAGCACGCTACAGCATACGTTGCAAAGCATAGAAGGTATTGTAAAATTTCTCTTTCTTAATAGCTGTTGGCCTGCGTTGCTAATTCTGGTATTAGGTGGCTATTCTGTGTTTTAAACTCTGCTTGTAACATGTTTTAATTCTCTCTTCTAACGTTAGTTGGCGGAGCTCCTGCCATTTTATTAAAAAAATCACTTTCAAATGGTATCATTTTTTAATCACAAAGTCTACATATTGTTAGACATATTATTGTTCCAAGAACCAGAAGCTTGAATCTTGAAATACTAAGCACACATCTTACGAAAGACATTAAGGTAGTAAGTTTCACGACATATGATGTGCCCAACCACATGAAGATGACAATTAGCACGGAGGAACAAAACCTCAACACAAAAATTGTAAGGACTCTAAACAAATTTCTAGCCCACAGAAGCATAACACGTGGTCTTTTGGTCTATCAATTTGGACACTATTCAAATCATACAACACCAGACTACATCAAATCATAAAACTCTCATTTTATTTGATTATTTTTCACCTTCGTAAATATAATGTTTAACCCACTTCTCGAATACCATAGGTGTATACAATAGTAACAATCTATGCACGTCTAACGAGAGCTAACTCGTGGTTTATAATTGATAGTGATAAGCTAACATTTATCACTGTTTATATGCTATAAGATTCAAAATCTAACTTAGTTGAAAAGACCGGGCCAGTAAATTTTATTTTGTTTCCTTTACTAGCTTGGGTGTGAAAACAAAATCTAGCGCCTGGGCGATCCTAGATTACCCCGAAAGAAAGGGAAACAGAATCCAGAAAATAGAATACCAAAAACACCCCTCCCCTTCTCTTCCCTTCCGTACTTGGCGGCGAGCCGAGGCGAGGCGACCAATCGACGACCCTACTATATCCCTTTCGCCTCCCGGCTCCGCCGAGCAGCACGCACGCCTCCGGAGTCTCCTCCTCCCATCGAAGCGAGGTAAGAAATTCTTCTCCTCTCTTGGATTGGAGTCTGTCCGCGTCCTCCTCCCCTCCCCTCCCCTCAACTGAGTCTGGACTGGAGCGGAGTGGAGTGGAGATCAATCGAGACTTGATTGATTTGATCCCTTCTCTTGCTTTGGTGAGGAGCCCTCGATTTCCTGGATGAATTTTCGTTTTGTTTTCGAAAGATTTTTGTTTTGTTTTTCGGAATCCAAATCTTTCTTGGAAAGAAAAAAAAAATCAAATATTTCTTGCTGGGATGGATACACCGGTCCGTGCAGTTTGTCGCGGAATTTTCTTTCTTGGATGGTATTCCAGTTCGTCTAGTTTGTTGCAGATTTGTTTGCTGTGCTCCGGGGGTACTAAAACCGCTTTATTTTCCTAAATCTTGCTAAACCCCTAAATTGCCAGGGGTTTTGGTCGCGAGTGAAGAGCTTCAATACTTTTTCTTGGATGGTACTCCAATTCATTCAGTTTGTTCTCGATCGTTTGTCTTTTTGCTTTTTGTAGCATTTTCTCGGAATTTTGTCGCTGATGTCTGTTCACCGTGGAATTGGCAGGCCCCTTGCGTGATCTTGGGCCATTGGTGAAGGCGCAGAGGTTCTTCTGGTCACAGGCACTGAGTTTTTTTTCTGCTCTGTTGCCATGGCCGCGGCTCCAGTGATGAATGGCAACAATAATGACGTTGACAGCAAGGCTCGCAATGTAGTTGTTAAATCCGAAATCGTGGATACGGTAAACGGCGAGGATGACGTGCCTCAGCACACGGTGCCTGCCTGTACTGATCCCATGGTGACATTTGGCTCTCTGGGTAACATGGTTGCTGATGATGTTCAGTTTGCTTATGATGAGCATGGGGACAGCACAGAGTGCTCGAGCTCGTTCAGTGCTTCTTGCTCTGTGTCTGATGACGACATGGAATCAGCCACAAGTGCCATGGAAGTGGATTCACTGTTTCATTCACATATCAATGTGGATGATACCACTGCTGTGCCACATTCGGTCAGGTGAGCATCAGTTATCAGGATCCTTGTACACTTTGAATTCTGTTAATTGTCTTAGTGCAATTAGCATAGTGTTGTTGAAGTAGAGATGCCGTTAGATATTTTTTGTGGACTATCTTAGGAACTTAGATACTTTTTAATCATTGGATGCTCTAATATTTTTTATTTACTCTTTACCACATCGCAATGCATGAAACAGGGCCTTCCCACAATTGTGAAAGCATGTGGACTTGTAGCCTTGTAGGTGTCTTTTACTCTTTTTTGTGGAAATAGATAGGCAACTAATTATTTGGGTGTCTTGCACAATACTTCCATTGTGTGATATCTTTTCATGACAATCGGATACTTATGTTTTTATATCTTTTCCTTTTATGACTAATTTGTAAATAAGGTGAATCATTTTTCAGAAAGAAAAAAGTGACAGCTGAATGGAGAAAGTTTATTGGCCCAGAAATGTGGCGATGTAAATGGTTAGAGTTGCGTATGAAGGATCTTTTGTCGCAAGTAGCAAAGTATGACAAGGAACTTGCTTTAATCAATCATGAAAAAGATCTGCAGTTGGAGATGATTAAAGCAGATAGTCCTGAATCAGAATGGCCACAAATAGCTCTCCAAAGCCATGAGAGCAATACCATGAAGAGGAGGAAACGGAAAAGACATGAAGACATTATGGACACCTCATTGTACGCTGAAAGGCACCAAATATTATCCTATTACCATGGTCTGTAATCCTGTCCTTTTCATTTGTAAGGCTAGAGAGATTCGTATCTTGTATGAGTATCCATATTCTGAACTGAGTTCATGTTGATACTTGATAACAATGACTTATTGAAATGTTCTGATATTCCAATCTTTTGCAGAAAAACAAAAGAAAAAGACCGAAACAGATGAGGTCTTGGATGATGATGATTCTAACAGTTTAGGTATGTTGGATGGCTGTGTCTGTGCACTCAAGTCGTTGTTGTTTTAAAGTAGAAAGTGTAGTCTTTGTTGTATTCTACATTAAATTTAAAATACAAATACTAGTAATATCCATTGTTAGAAGTAGTGTACATGATTTTTTTGTAAGTGGCCAGATCATTGAATTGTCAAGTGTCAAGGTAGCTGAGTTCAATATATTAATGTAACGTTAAAGGCAAAGTATCAGGTGCGGCACACCCTAGGGTTTAACCGTAATTCCGTAAAAAATGGCTTCAATTGCGGAACCAAATCAACAAGAAAGTTCAAGAAAAATTTAACGCATAGTCTGTGGCGTGTTATAGTACCCTTGTTTTAGAAGGAAAATGAGATAATTTTATGTAAACAGTAACATTTAACTTATTCTTTCTAGTTATTAGAACTAGATTAAAGAAGTTGAAATGTCTTTGTTATCTATTTTGTTTATCTGTTTATTGGAGTATTTGTCTCTTATCAATAGCTAATCATATATATCCTTGATTCCTAATGCAGCTGTTGAGAACACCATAAGAAGTCTTGGTTCAAATGATACATTGCTGGAGTCCAAGGAAAATGATACTATCTTAGAACAATATTCTTTAAGAGACATTCTTTCATCAATTGATGGTATCCAGTCCAGAATCATTAGTCTTCAAAATCATATCAGCGAGGCTCAGAATAATGTAGACCATAGCCAAAAGACTCAAAAGGCTCAGAAAAAGAAGGATATGCATAGTTTCCTTCGAAAAAAGGATATGGGTAGACCACTTGGCGCAGCATCATCTATCTTATCAGATAGATCCACTGATCGTGTAATGGAATATGTGAAGAGAAATATTGTGGAACCTGGTGCTGTTGATATAACACAACAAGATGATGAAATCACAGTTGAGATGCTCTTCGGTGTAGATAATCCCCTAATTGATGCTCGTATTGGAGGGTTATACAAAGAAGTAAGATCATGCTACATAGTGCATAATTATTCTATATTTAGTTAATGTAAATATTTAGTAATGATAAACTTGTATTTCATTTGTCACTTACTGTACTAGATTTTCCAATTTTATTGGTGTATGTCTTTATAATCTTCTTTGAGTATATTGTTAAAAGAATTATATAAAAGTATTTGAGCTCAATCAAATGAGCTGGAATAGGTAGAAGATAACTTAGTTGCTTAAGTACCGTTTAATAATCACAAGGAACAGTGCTGCATCTTTTGAAGCTTGTGTCTAACTTTTGTTGCAAAAGAATGCACATTATTATTCACGATGTTCCTTTGGTGTTTGCTAGATCAACAGTTACTTCATGATTGCAGTTGTGCCATGTTTAGTATTGAACTATATCATTTACATAGTTTGTGAAAAAGGTTGTTGCTACTATCTTCTGGCAGATCCTGTTCCGAGGACACTTTTGATGTTTTTGGTGATCTTTGCAGAGTGCCGATGATGTCCTAATAGACAATCAAGCAGCCAGGGAAGAAGGGTATTGGCTGTTTGAAAGGGTCAGCCAGACAGCAGAGACACAACCAGAGCTAGTTAAGAATGTTGCTGGACACCCTTCTTCCAAAGAAGTAAAAACTAGTGCACAGGTGGGGGACGATCTTGTTTCCAGAACAGCTCCAATTGTGAAGCTTGTAAACAAGCGAGGGCCAAAACCAAAGAAGAAACATGATAGCACTCTGCCTCGTACAGAAGACCAAATAGAAAAGAGTCATACTATACATACAAAGAAGAAAAAGACGGAGAAAGACCTCAACAATGCATACATTGAGAAGACTATGTTGGTAGCTGTAGACACGCGGAGGAGCCATCGAGTACGAAAACCAAAAATATACTGAAGTAAATGAGTTCCAGGGATGCCATTATCTGTATTGGTGGAAATTCTTTCTTTTGCTCTCAAAAGCTGCAGCAGCTCGGTTGCCATGTAATTGGCTTTAATTGGCTTTGTAAAAAGATTGGTTAGGAAAGAGAATTTCAAGTGACATCTCATTATTTTTTGGAAGTAGCCTTTCTTTGAACGTAGCAACAATCTGCTGAGTTCGCACGTTGTGAACTTCCCTGCTAGTTTTGCAGACCTAGCAGCGATTTTTTTTTTGGGTAGCATCCTTCTTGAGTTTCCCTGCTAGCTTGACTGAAATCTTTTCTATATTTGTTCTGCATTTTGTCCAGAGGTAAAATCCTACAGTACCAAACTGTAGCGAAGTACATTTTTCATTTCTATATCTTTGTGCACCGAATCAACATGGCGCCAACAGCTTTGTAAAGTTTGTAAAGTTCTTTGTTTTTTTGTAAAAAACAGACTACGACGAAACACATCATTTAAGGCTGTTCTGAGTTTGGTCATAACTTTCAGGATTCGAGTATCTGCTTGTTTATTGGCTTGTGCCTCACAAGACAGATATCTTAATCAGCCTGTCAGAAACAAATCAGAAGTTCAGCAAACCATTGGCGTTCCAAGCACGACACCTTATTTATTACTAGGAAGAATCCGAAACGATATTTTTTGCGTTGGTTGATGTTCTATGAGCCGGATGACAATGGCGAAATTCTGCACTTATACGGCGATTGCTCCAGAGCCGACACCGACACAAATGGGGAGACTCATCCAGCTGCTCTTCCTCTCCGCATGGCTGCTGCTGCTTCTGTCTGCACACGGTGTGAGCTCACTGCAGTTCACAAGGGATGACTTCCCGGATAGCTTTGCGTTTGGAGCTGGAACTTCAGCCTATCAGGTACCATAGCACCATGCTATTCTGACCCTAGTACACTCTGCAATCAGAACATTTTTGTGACGCTTTTGAGTAAAATACTTGCCTATGCGTATTTATACAAATATTGTCTAGAAGTATTTTTCTGCACTAATATTATCTAATTTTTTGAAATTTCACATGATAAAACCACACACATGTTATGTGGCGATATGTCGTTTGTACTTCCTACTTTGGCGAGTTACTGCAGTGTCCAATGTCAAGACAGAACTAGCACATGGTGTTGATTCATCAAAAGTCACATCATATGACTCTATGATGGTGTTAGTGTCAAGATTAGAGACATTGTAAGAATGACTATGAAGAAAATACCCTAAGAAATACCATTGGAAGAACATGACTCAAACTTGTGAATATTACCACGCTTTAGGATGAAGCGAAGACAACTGAAACTCTCAAATATGAAACCTTCGACTTCCTCCTATGCAACTCATAAGAAGTCAAATTCAAGATCGAGCGCAAGAAAATTCGATCGGAGATGTAGCATGCTGTGCTAATAGCCTCAGCCCAAAACCTCCTAGGAGTCCTATGCTCATCGAGCATCGTCCTAACTATCTTCACCAAAGTGTGATTCTTTCTCTCAACCACGCTATTCTACAAAGGAACATGTGGGACAGAAAACTAATGCTCAATGCCATGCTCAAAACAGAAAGCATCAAAGAGATAGTTCTTGAACTCGGTGCTATTATTATTGTGAATTGCTTTTAATGTACCAGGGAGTTTCTTGAACAATCTCAAAGCTAAGCTATGAAAGTATAAGAACATTTCATCTTTGCTCACAAGAAAGAAGACCCAAGAGTAGCGAAAGAAATCATCAACAATGACAAGAACATACTACTTCTCACCCGCCAAACGAACCCAAGAAGGACCAACAGTGTCCATATGAAAAATTTCTCCCAATCATTCAGTCATCACTAGATTGACTAGTGGGTGGAAGATAACAACCATCTTGCCATGTTGACAAGGATTACAAACAAGATTTTTCTCAAATTTGAGCTTGAGCAATCCTCGGATTAAGCCTAGGGCATTCAAACTAGTAATCAAATCAAAGCTCATATTCCATAGTCTCCTATGCCACATCCAAAGCTCAGAAGAAGATTGAGCAATCAAACAACGAGAAGAATCAAGAAACTAAAAAAACCAGCTTCAAAAACTCTAGCAACTTGAGAAATCTTGCAAATCAAAGCGCTAGAATAATCAAGAACTTGAGAAGTATCGTGTTTGAAACGCACTTCCAAGTCCTCATCCAACAACTGCAATGCAAAAAGAATGTTGTATCCCAGATGCTCCACCAAAGCTATATCCTTGAGTGAAACTCTCATTCACCCTTACCATACATTTGGCTTTCACTCTTCCTTTCCGATCATCCCCGAATGTGATGTACTCATGTCGCTTCACGGGGGTGAGGCTAGAGAACCAGGATGAATCTCCGGTCATGTGGCACGAACAATTGGAGTCAATGAGCCACTTGTTCTCTAGACCTCCGCCTACCATCTACATATGAGAAGAATAATAGGTAGATGGCTCAATACTGGGGTTAGTCATAAACCTCTTGGAATCCATACTAGGTCATCTGCTCTGAAGTGGTAAAAGCAGGTGCAGGTAAAATAGGTTTAGTACGCCGAGGGCGAGTACCACGATAAAGAAAACATGGTCCGCCAAAGCATTGGGATTCAAAACCTCTTACACGTGAACTAAAACCATACGAGTCATGGCAAAATCCACGCCGGGCAACACCTCTAGGAAGAGACTGAAAAGCGCTAGGGACTCGTGAGTGAAAGTGAGAAAAATGCTCATGTACACCAACAGAGAGGCGGTACATGTCTCGAGTGCTCCACCCCCACTCACACTACTCATATCTCCTACGGCGAAAGAAAAATCCAACCAAGTGACCCTCTCTCTAGCAGTGGGTGTAGTGGTAGCATCTCTCAGGAACTCATCTGCCGATCACTCGGGGCTCTCTCATATGCTCCCTCATCTTAGGCTATGGAGCTCTCTTGGGCTGTAGTGCGGGTTTCTTCTTTGTGAGTTGAGAAATGAGTTTCTTGATGGGTTGTGGTGTGGCATTGATTTTGGACTTCTCAGCTTCTAGAGTAGTAGATGTGGTGAATACAGTCTTACTCTCTCCACTGTAAGTCATCCTCTTAAAACCCAACCCAAGAGCCAAATCCGCCTTGTCAGCACATATCTTGGTCTTGGCCAACATCAAATTCATTTTTCCTTTGCTCTCTGAGCACTTCTCCACTAGAGAAAGGAGATACTCATTCTTGGTCAAAAGCTTCTGAACTTGCCCTCTAACCCAACTGAGTTTGTCCTGAAAGATGGTGTAGGTGGAACAATTTGGCTACATATCATTATAACTCCCAACACTCTCCAATCTATACTCTAACTCTTTTAGGCGCTTGTCTTTCAGTTCAACATCCTTTGCAAGTAAAGGGCAATTCTTACAAGCAGCTAAGAGAGTAGACCTAGACTCCTCCTCAAGGAGCTTCTTCTCAGCACTCTCAAGCTGACTAGCGATTTGAGCATGCACATTACGAAGCTCAACAAGTTTAGCCATGACAATCAGGCAATACTCACAGTCCTCAATATTGGGCTTAGATCTAAGCAATGCAAGTTTAGTAGAGACAGACTCATACTTAGGCCTAAGATCCTTTAACTTGTTCATAGGACAACACTCACGCACAACTTCTTTAAGTAACCTATCCTGGCTAACGAGAGTCTCATTCGAGGTATCGACTTGGATAGAAAGTTGATCATAGGAAGGCAATACCTCGAAAGGATCCAACTCAGGGTCGATGTCATCATTGTTGTCGTCCGCCATGAAGTAGAGGCCGGTGAAGTCCTTGGCCTTCTTCTTGTTCTTTGCTTGCGATTCATCCTCCTCCGAGCTCTCCTCCAACCTGAAAGAGGTGTCAATGTCACTGAGAGTTGCCACAAACACACTAGAAGTCGCCTTAGCTACCTTCTTGGCCATCTTGTCATGATTCTTCTTAAAGAAGGGTTTTTTTTGTTCTTTTTCTTATACTTGTTGTAGTCGTGGTTGCCGTCCTCCCTCTTCCTGAGCTTGGGGCAGTCCTCCTTGAAGTGGGTAGTGTCACCACACTCAAAGCAGGCACGAGAACCACCCCTCCTCCGGTCTCGGTGATTGTTGTAGAAGCGGGTGAACTTTTTCACAATCAGCACAAGGTCCTCATCATCCAATGCGTCCACCTGCTCCTCTGTGACAGAAACCAAGGAAGACAAAGAAAATTCACTCGATGAAGTGTTAGCACAAGAAAAGCCAGCTGCAGACTGATTGCCACCATTAAGTCTAGAAACCAACGCTATGTTCTGAGACAGGGGATTCCCGAGACAGAGGATTGAATTTCTTTCCATCAGTCAGGTATGGGCAATTAGGATAGCAGGTATCTGAGCCACCTTGGCTATCTCGGTAGACTTGAGCTTGATGAAGAGCTCATCACAAATCAACGTGTCGTAACTTGGAGACTCTTCAATGCACATGATCTTTACTTCCCATATGCTACGGTCAATAGCATAGAGAAGCTTGATCGCTCTCTCGTAGTTAGAATAGGGCAAAACAATAGTTGATTGAAGATTGCTAACAATTAACTCTAATTCCCCAATATTTGTACATATTCAAATGCAACTATTCCAATGTTTCTATTAGTAGTTCTCTAAATTTTCTAAATTTTTTGGCTACTCTGCGTCCCTATGTCTCGATTCTGAATTCTCTCTATTCCTATGTTTCTACCTAAATTTTCTACACCTGGTTCCTATCTAAATTTTCTATTTAAGCCTCTATATCTCTAATAATCCTATTTTCTCTATTTATTCTTATTTCCTAACTATTCCTATTTTTCCTACTCCTAGTCCCTATCTATTCCTATTTTTCCTACCTACATTTCTCTATTATTCCTAAATTCCTATATCACTAATATTCCTATTTTCTAAAAAAGAAAAAAACTTACCTCCTATCACCGTCGCGTCGCCGATTCTTGCTGTCATGCCTCCTGTCGCCGCCACGTCAATTCCACACCGTCGTGCATCGGCCTGCATCACCGCATTACTTGTGGGTGCGTGGAAGTCGATAGGGATGGGATGGGAGGCACCAAATCGGCGGCCGCGCTAAGGCCTGTCAGCACGTGGAGTGTCGACAGGCCTAACGTGGCACCTGTCAGCACTCCACGTGCCAACAAGCCCTGACATGTCACTTGTTGGCACTCGGAGTTCCAATATGCCTCCTTGGTCCTCCAAAAGACTGCGTTGCACCCTCGTTTCACTGGGTCTGCCCCCTATCGGCACTTCGCGTGCCAACAGGCCCCTAGGCCCACTACCACGTAAGATGTCGGCACGTGGAGTGCTGACAGGTCCCTAGTCAGCACTTTGTGTGCCGATAAGTACCTACTCTTTCAGTTTTATGATTTTTGTTATTATTTTTGCAATTTTCTAATAAAATAATATTTTTTAGAAAAAATCACACTGACGAGTCACGAGTGCTACTCGAGAGGTAGGGAATGAAACATAACTGGCACCACTTTTAAAGCGCACAGTAATTTAGTTTCACCTCACGAGCGGTATAAATTTCCTCCGTAAAAAAGGCTTTTGTTTCCGGTCATTGTTGTGAGCCTGCAACAACCAAAACCGATGCACGATGCCTAACCACAGAACAAAGTGTATAAGTGAGGCATGCAAAACCATAGCACGCATGCGTAACCATAACACGTGTGACATCCCACCTAATTTGGATAGAGCCCATGAGTAGCACATGAGTGCATGAGTGTACATGTTCAGTACCAACTTGCTAGTTGAGCAAGAGTGGAACCAACTTATAAGGCTACTATAGTTCATGCCACAAACCATGGGTTAACTCTTTTACATGAAGCGAGGACAAAAGTGTAATTGAGTTGGTGTGAGTGTGTGGTCCACACAACGTGTGAGTGTGCCTAAGCCAGTTTGGACTCTGGACTTTTACAAATGGTGTTAGAGCTGACCCTCGCGGTTACACAGGTTCGAGCAGGCTAGGGGTGCGGGCATATGGTGCATGGCGCGTGTAGGCCCTAAGTGGTCACATGGCATGGCATGTGTGCCAGCACTAACGCACGAACGTATGTTGAGAAGGAACTTTCCTGGTCATTTGCCCAAGTGTGGGTATGTTGGTCCGACGAGGATGTAGAGTCCTTTGAGGGTGTGTGTGACATCCGACCCAATTTGGATAGATCCCATGAGTGGCTCATGAGTGCATGAATGCACATGTTTAATACCATCTTGCTAGTTGAGCAAGAGTAGAACCAACTTATAAGGCCATTAGAGTCCATGCCACAAACCCTAGGTTAACCTTTTACGCGAAGCGAGGATGAAAGCGTAAGTGGGTTGATGTAAGTATGTGGTCCACCTAACATGTGAGTGGGCCTAAACTGGTTTGGACTCTGGTGTTTTACAACAAGTAGTGTGTGGGAGGTCCCCACAAAACCATAGCACCCAGGCATAACCACCGCGCATAGTGTGTCCCACGTAAGCATAGCGCGTAGGCGTGTTGCTACAATATTTTGTGGGTAGAATTATCGAATTGTCCCTACCTCTTGGAGGCTATAAAAGGGGACATGGGAAGCCATCCAATCAAACCATTCATGAGCTCTGTCTACTACTCTTGCTTAGTGTATTATAGTGAATAAGAAATATCAATAAAGAAATAGTCCCCCTTTCTCTATATATCTCTGTGTTCTACTTGCGTTGTGTGATTGTGTGCTTGTTTGGTTAAGGAAACGAATGGTTTCTTAACACTTATGATTTTATTCTATTCTAATTTACAATTGAATGCTCCATTGCAAGTCCGGACACTAGAACTAGAACTACAAGCTATAGTATAGCCAACTCTATTCATATTTCTTTTTTTTTTTTGAGAAAATCATATTTCCTTTTTTCTGAGACAAAGAAAATCATATTTCCTAGTTGGAGTTAGACTTATACTTGGAGCTCGAATTCCATGGGTCCCATTCAATTTCTAAAAACAAAAAGGCTAAATGAGACAAAAACATTGGGAACTTTTTATTTTTATATTTCAAAAATTCAAATTTAGCAATTTTAGGCTCCCAATTCAAAAAATTACATAAATAGCCTTGTGTTGCCCGTTAGAAGGGCGACAGCTACCCGACGCCCATCCAATGGGTGATAGAATGAGGTGGCATGCCAGTGTGCGGCGACCTTACATGGCACAGCACCTGTCGTTCGTTGGTTGTGTGATAGGTGCTATCACCCAATTAGAGAGTGACATCTTCCTATCGCCCGTTAGATGGGCAATAGGTCCTTGTTGCTCAACCAATGGGTGACAAGTTGCTATGGTTTGTTGTGGTTCCCTCCAGGGTTTGCGTCATCCAATTTCGGTTTGCACCAGGGTTTGCGTCGTCCATTGCCATTCATAGTTTTCAAATTAATTTATTTTAAGAATTTGTTGTTTTTGAGATAATTTTATATGTGGAATCATCGAACAAAGAGAGTTGAAGACTACAATTTTATTCGCACAACCAGCAGACATGATGACATGTACGATACACTTTCCCACTAACCTAGCCATATACCGCCTCTAAACCTAACATGCCTTAGGGAATGTAAACAAACCGATTACAACTGCAACTCTACTGAGTGCAATGTGGGTACTTTCCTTCCTCGCAGCATCTGGTCCTGCCTCATGCACTCGACATGCCCTCTCGCACTTCCTCTCCCTCTCTGCTTCACGGGCTTCCTCCTTCTTGCGGGTTTGCTTCTCCCTCAGCTTCTGCTGCTTCTCCTGCATGTATTTGTGTTCAGCCTCCCTCCTCTTATTTGCTTCCATTTAATGAAATCATATACATGTCACTCGGTGCTCCTCGTGTAGGAGGAACATCTGCTGGCAACTGTCAGTATAGAGCCACTGTATGAACTCACAGAGTGGTGTCAGAGCCTACAACGGAGACCAAAATGATCAGTGGTAAATGACAGATAGATGTAAAGCAGTTTGCCATAAGTGTTTACCTGGCGGTAGCCGCCATGGATCCTACCCTCGGGTGGATCGTACTCATAGTTCGGACACATGAAGAACCTCCTTCCGTAGGTGTCCGAGAAGTCGTTCATCTTCTTCAGTCTACAAAGGTCTTCACACCAGTACATCGGTACTTCGACCCTAGGAGGCGCAGTAGCCAGCATATATTTTTTGAGGAGAGGATTGGATACCATTTTAGTAGGAGTTCAAGAGGTTAAGGTGATTGGTTTCATTCTACCAATGGCTAGTAGCTATTCTATTCATAATGAAATTTCGTGTTGGTTCATGGACTAAGTCCATGCAAAATCTCCTGGGAAAAGCAATTGATTACTCTGTATGGAGTGATCATGTTAACTGAATAGACTAGATCTAAAAAGGCTATGCCTGAAAATGCTACGTCTAGAACGGGTACAAGTGTATTAATCGGATGAGTATAGTACAAGTTGGCAATTTTATTAGCAAAGTTGGACGTCTACAATTAACACAAAGTTCATGGTAATATTAAAATGTAGGGGATTGAAAATGGATTCTACTTGGTGTATTAGGGATTCTTTCATGTGTCACTTTGTGCTCAGCTTCTTCCTTCTGACGCAGAAGGGCTTCACACGTCTGTAGTAGTTCCACATGCCTTTGATGTTCAACCTCTTGCCTCCTTAAAATGCCCTCTCGGAGATGGTGTTTCTCTTCCCGCCTTTGAAGTTCCTCGACCTATCGCTTGCATTCCTGTTCTTTGTGTTCATGTTCCTGTTGGTGCTCAAGACGTGCCTCCTGCCGCTGGAGTGCTTCTTCCATCCTAATCTCATAGTCATGTCTACTTTTAGTCTATCTGATGTAGCCCCCATTGTAAGGTGGCCTGACCAGGTCGATCCATTCTTAGAAATGACAAGGCTGGGGAAGATAAATGTGGCATTAGTTGTGTTGTGCGCAATATATTGTTGGGAGGTGCGAACAAAGTGCAAAAGAGGGACACACCATAAAATGAACCTCCTATAAAAAGTCTCCACCTCGAAAAACGTTGACATCTGAGGTCGGTTGCCATGTCTGCACAAAGGACACCCGTGATATTGTGGCACTCCGATGGGAAGGTTCCTCTAAGAATCCATGATGCCCTGTTTAGAGTCAACAATAGTAAAAAATTTGTATGAAAAATGATGAAAAAATGAGGCGCATGTATGGATAGTAATATAGTTACAAATGTATGGATATTTGTTGTGTTGTTTTATGTCTTGTATTATGGTGTCATTTTGGTCCAAAAAGCGATCCTGCATGGGTGCCTTCTCACCGCACAGGAGGCGGAATGTGTGCATCACGGGCCACCACCTATCAACAAGGGCTGCTAGCAGGGCCCTGGCAAAGTTGAAACTCCCCGTGGACTCAACACCCCCTGCACCGTGTCCACCTTCACCAGCCTACACAGCACGATTAGCCCAAGACCACGCAACCTGCAAATAAAATATAATGAGCAGTTTTCCCAAAGGAAGAATTAGACGAGGTCAGAGGAAAGTGTTGCAAACCTGAGGATCCAACACTCGTTAAGCCTCATGAGCTCATCCGGAACAAGTGGTTGTAGTACCGGGACCTTGTGAGCCAAGTATGAGTGGTGCTTGACATCCAACAGAGGGTCAAGTAGCTTTGGGTGCTCTATGGTTATACCTGCAAATACAAAAGTTAATTAGGCTTTGTTAAAGAAAACAAATATAAAGTAACAAATTAGAGTGCAACATATGACATTACATAAAAGTGTTTTAAAAAATACACACATATGTTAACATAGTCCCATACAAACATACCACATTACATAACATACTCAAAAAAAACAAACATAACTTAACAAAGTTCCGTACAACGTATAACAGTACAACATAAGTGATAATAATAGTCCAACAAAAAGAATTACAAACAACAATGTTCGATACACGAATAATCTTGACACAACGAATTACAACATCAAGCAAACTTATGAGTGGATGAGGCAGACAATCGATGAGCACAGGGACATCTCCCATCTGTAGCTAAGCTCGAAGGACCTGCTTCAGCGATGTTAGCACTTGATACACCAATAGTGCATTTCTTGTAAGCGTGGCTTGTTCCATTGCACTTGCTGCACCATTTCACACAACGCCTGACTTCTGGTTCACCCATGTCATTACGAATCATGGTCATCCTATACCGTCCCGTCTTTTGTTTCATCTTTTTGGGATTAGGGACAAACACTTTGTCTAGCCCAAGGTCTTTTGTGAATGAACCTGCTATCCCAAAACCATAGAGCTCATGGTTCCATGCGGCGAAGAGAACTTCCTTCTTGAAGTAGTCAGAGACATACTTTCGAGTCCTAATGTCTATCATAGTGCAAGCAGCATTAACATGGGAGCATAACTTGTACAATAGCATTAGCTTGTAGCAACTGCAACTGCACCTATCCTCAAATATGGTGCACTCCTGAATAACTCTCTCACGCTTGCCCCTGCTACCTTTGTCCTAACACAGAATTTCATATCTATGCTATGAAGTATCCATGGGTTTCACCCGGTGCATCTCTACCTTCTTCATCTTGTTCACATGTACTGAGTGATCTTCGTCCCATATATTAGACAAGCATCGTTGATTACTAGCAAAGCTAATGCATAACTATGCATGAAGTATTTGCAGGTTCCTTGAATAATGAACTCAACAATCCAAACTAGAGGTAGGCCTCTCACACCTTTCCTCACTCAGTTGTACACCTCTACTAAATTTTTAGTCATAATTTCATACCTAGCATTGTTAGTGTCGTACATCAAAGCCTACTTCTCCTTAGACTCATTCTCAATCCACTCGCTGAATGACCTGATAGACGACCTGGTGCTCCTCATCATTCCTTCATGGTCTGTTGGTAGAGCTTCAAGAGCAACGGGTAAGTCCTCCTATCCCCTCACTAGCCTCCGTGCACAGTCTTGTGTTTGCTTCTTGGTCAACTCATCTAGTGTATTTCACAAGACAACAAACTTTAGTTGCTGGTTATGACAACACAACCTGTTAAACATGTTCATGAGGTTCTTGTTCTTGCATTATCAGAAGAAGTTAGCACCCACATGTTTGATGCACCACCTACTCTTTAAATCTAGCCACACATGACCCACTAAGTCATCCTTCATACAATTATGTAGTTCTTGAATTACCTTGAGCATCCCTACATGCCGGTCATGTATAATGCACACATCTGGTCGAGCACCCATAATTATCATCCTCACATGGTACAAGACCTAATACCAATTATTTATGTTCTCACTCTCCACAAATGCAAAGGCCAATGGTAACACTTGGTTATTTCCATCAACCCAATAGCAGTTAGTATCTGACCCTTATACATGCTGGGTAAGGAAGGTCTCATTGATGTAAAGGATATGGTGACATTACTGGAAACCTGTAATACATGATCTGAAGGAAAAGAAAGTGTGCTGCAGGACCAACTTGATAGGTTCAGCCACCGATGATTAGTAGTCAATGTCATAATAAGTCCCAGGGTTCCTGTGAGCAAATAGGAGATTATTATATGATGCTTTGTAGGTACCGAATGTCATCTCAATTATCTTCTTCTTCGCCCTTCAAGTTTTGTTGTAGCTAATAGTGTACAGGTACTACTCCTCAATTGCTTTGATTATGGATCCTAGTTCATAGTTGTGGTTGTTCACCATCTGAGAATACATGACATTGGCAACAAAGCTTGATGAAAGGTTCATGTGGCTCATCTCAAGTTCATCAAGCATACAATTGTGGTCCACGACAATTGATACTTCCCAATAATCTACCCATTTTCCCTTGAAGGTGTGCACCCATCACAGGTAACCATCTTTCAAGCACTTCACATTATAGTCCTTATTGCTAAACTTCACAACAATAATCTGTCTTCGAAACCACGTCGGCCATTAAACCAAAGCATCCTTCACGGCCTAGCTTGTAGGGTACCTAGCCTCCTAGGTCACCTCATTTTGAGTATACTCACATACCACCTGTTTCCCTTCATTTACTACTAGGTTGTTAAAATTCAGATTGTTCCAGTTCGGAGGGACAGGAGCATCATCCTCATCATCCGACATGTCATATTCAGGAGCTTCCTGTCCATCCCGATCCTCTTGCTCCATCTATTCAATTAAACCAGAGATGTGTTCCCTCTTGTTTACCTCACTGGTAGGTTCCATCATAATGGTCGATGATTGCTTAGAATATGGTTCCCCAACATCTTCTTCCACTATTTCATCACCTGCCTCCTCCTCCACATCCTCTCCACCCTGCTTCTCCTCAACTCCCTCCTTGTACTTCCATTGCACAAGCAACATAGGTAGTCAACCACTATCAACTATATCTTGTATGTACCCCCTTCAAACCTGGTTTTTCCTAAGCTGGTACACCTTCTAGTAGACACCATCAGTCATATAGTTGTTCATAATGCTAATAGTCATTTCTTGAAGCTCGAGATTTATTTTGAAACCTTGCATTAACCAATCGTACAAATGCCCAACACTCTTACACATCGGTCTTGATATATCCTTTTCTATTGACTCAAACACCGACAGAATTACCCCTTCCAGCCATAAAAAATATCGCTTTTCTCATAAAAAATCCTAAACTACTACTTATCTGACATACCTATCCATGATTGACAAAGAAAGTCTACTAATATTTCAGCTAGCAACAACTATATTCGCTAATTTACAACAATAAAACATAAAAAACACATATTTAATGCTACCCAGCAAACCTAGTCTAACCATGCAATATTCCTTAAAGAATTAGATCCAACATTTACTCTACAATACTAAAAAAAAGTTAGATCTAATAACATTACATCTAATATCACTAAATCCTACATCTAATTGTTACGATATATCTAAACCTACATCTCATTGCTAAACTATATCTAAATCCTAGATCTAATTCTAAACCTATGTCTAAACCTATATCGGATTGCTAAACTATGTCTAAACCTAGATCTAATGACTACCATAAGTGGTTTGTAAAAAAAACAAAGCAAAAAAATTACCTTCACCGGAGATGTATTCCGACAAGGCATCGCCGCTTCATTTTGCCTCCCCTTCCCTCACCTCTCCTCTCCTTTCCTTTCTCTCTCGGTTAGCACTGGCAGGAAGACCAAATGAGCACAACACGCTGGGGGAGGGCCAAAGTGTGCTTTACATAGAAAAATATGTCGCCCTTTTAACGGGTGTTGCCTTTCCAACATGCGACGCCTTTTCCTATGGGTCCAAGCGCGTGTAGATGATGTTGCCCTTCTAACGGGCGATAGGTCGATGTGGCAACCACATCAACGTGGGTATTAAATATTTGCCATTGCATGGTAGGGCCCACCACTTGTCGTGCGTTGGATGGGTGATAGGTCGCTATCGCCCTTCCAACAAGCGACATAAGGCAATTTATGTAATTTTTTAATTGGGTGTCTAAAATTGCTAAATTTGAATTTTGAAAATATATAAATAAAAAAATTGGAGCCTTTGCGTAGGTTCTGGCCTCGGCCCAGCCCTTGTAACCTATGGATGCAAAAAGATAGAAACGGTCGGGAAAACTCCCTAACTATTTTCATTTTCATATTTTCTCTCGAAAACTTAATCAAATACGGGAAAGCCGAAAACAAGTATGAACTCGGTAACGTCGAGATATCGAAAATGAACCAATCCGAGTGAAAACATACCGGTATCGGTCAAGAACTGATAATTCAAATAAGGAACACTGACCTATAGAATTATGACTTCAAGCATCGATATGACATATAATTAATTTACACCAATAAAAATAATTTATACTATACACAGATAGATCATGTTATGATATAAATCTTAACTGAAAAATAACCAATGTGTCGTAACTCAAGTACTCGACATAACATACAGTCACATAAAAACTATGATTGGAGGTGGCGCAGGTGTAGGAACTTAAACGATATCGGTAGGTCGGTAGCTGATTGAGATCGCGTCACTAGAGTCTGAATGAAGTTTAGGATATAAGTGATATTTGGTTGACCAACTGAGCTTGATCCGTGAGCTATATTGTAATTTGTGAAATTTGATCATAATTAGGAATATAGGACCGGATTTCACCCGTCCGTTTTCATCCCAATGTAACCCCCCGAACTGAATAAAACCCGTTCCTTCCCTCGCTCCACCTTGCGGTCTGACGCCGGCGCTCAACCCAGCAGACAAAGCATCGAAGCCTCTCGCTCGCCGCCAGCGGCCAGCGCAGGTGTCTTCTTAATCGTCCCCAGGTAATCCCCTCTTTCTCTCCCTCTCCGCCTGTCTGTGGAATCCTTTCACCATCACACGCGCACTTTCCGACACACGGAGAGCGCGCGCGGGCGGCGGCCGGGGCCGATCCCAGCTCGCTCGGCTCACGTGCGTCTCCGGCTTGCTCGCCGGTCTTTGCTGTAGCTTCTGCGTCTTCTTTTATCTCCTCTGTTGATCGATAGTCATCGGTTGGTGCCCGAGAGCTCAGACGATTTGCCGCCACCCTGCGAAGTGGAAAGTAAGGGCCGCTCGCCGCCGCTTTCCCGCCGGCCTTTACTGTAGCTTCATGTTTGGAAGGAGACTATCTACTTCCTTGTTGTCGTGTGCCCGGGTTCTCACTACCAGGATCGCGACGGTTCTGCTTGGAAAATCCGTGTCTTCGGCGCCCGCTCTTCACTACTCCTTGCCATTGTTGAGTGCCTGTTCGACCCGCATCGAGCTAGCTTTCCCGTAGTTGTTTGGTTTTGTGTCTAGCGCATGTCACGCACACGGACAGGGTCGGGCCTTCCTTCCTAGTTCAGTCTTGACGAGCAAATACTTGTGAGGAACTCTTTGGAAATCTATTTCCTGCTGGCCTCTTGTTTCATTTGATAAGCGGCATGATGTCTGGGTCTGTTACTTGCTTACTCGGTCTAGGATCACGTATGCGAGATGCCGGCTTTGGGAGCTATTCACCATTTGAAGCTAGTGGAATGCGCAACATCGAGGAAAAGTGCTTCGGTGTGGTATTTAGGATGACATGCAGTGTTATCTCGACACCGGTGTCCAAATTTATTTGCAGAATCGGATACCTAAATTTAAATTAGATTCTGATACCTGTGTCGAATTTCGAGTTGTATATCATGTGTTCAAATTTTCTTTACTGAATCGAAAATCTGAGTCCGAGTCTTATTCCGACATCTATGTCCGTGTCCAAGTAACATTAACGACATGTCATGGTACTCCTCAAGAAACTCCACTTGTGGGGCCGAGGTCTTTGTGCTGTCCTTGTTTGCAGCATTCAGGATCTACCGAGCTGGCTCGCTTGTTTGATCGATATCCTGATGTGTTCAATAGGTTTTGCTCCGGTGGAAATACTCGCTGTTCATTTAAACTAGGATTTGAGGTGTGCAGTTTGTATCCTGCTTTTACTTTGCTGGTTAGAGTTGCCAGCTTCACAAAGAGTGACGACAAACTGGTTGATCCTATGCGTGCCCTGTGCCGTTGGTTCAAATGCGTATGAAGCTGCTCAAGGTTGATTCATTGGGGCTCGTCAGGAGCGATCAGATGGGCGGAGGACGTGAAATGCATATGGAGGCTGAGTAGAAGCACCAAAGTGAATTAATTCCAAAGCAGATGGACATTCTGGGAGCATGAATGCAATGCTATTGGCTTAAGTTCGTCATGTTTTTGGATTGAGATCCTCTTACTTCAGTGTAAAGTCAGTGACTTCAAACGGATCTGAGTTATTAAGATCAAAAGTGAACAGTTCAGATCTTGTGCTACAGTATTTTATAAACAGTAATCTCGTACTTCTGTGTTGGTGAACAGTACCCCCGTGATAAGGTTTCCGACGGAAAAAAAAACTGTTCATCAAGACTCAGTTTACTGTGTCTCCGACAGCTAAAGTCACAGATCTGGATCCCATGTCTTTATGCTTTGCCCTGTTTAGAATGACTGAATTTCTTCCTCGGGAATTTACGATATTTTTGCAATTTTTAACTTTCAAAATATAAAAATAAAATAAAAAATAAAAAAGAGTGGGAAGGATCGTGGAATTTGCAACACCCGACCCATTACAAGGGCCCAATTAGGCCCATCTAAAAAGCCCATTAGGGTTAGATTCCCCTCGCCTCATTGGCCTTCAGTTACTCTGCCACTGCCTCCCTTTTTGTTGGTTCCCTCTTTAGTTTTTCTCCCGCGAATTGTTAATTCCTTCGCCATACTCAGCTGCCGCCGCCGCCGCCACCATCACCGCCGCCGCCGCTGATTTTCGCTTTGCGCCGCGTGAGCAGAGGACAGGAGCGAGAATTCAGAGGCTGGGAGAGACGTGAGATTTGCCGGGTAAGCGCTGCTGCCTGGTGCGCGCGTGCGCCAGGCGGCTCTGTCCCGACCTGCATGAGCCGCCATTGTCCCTCCTCGCCGTGGATGCCGGCCTCTGTGGTTCCGTTGGTCGCATCGCCGCCTGTTAGCTCCGCCACCGCGGCCCAGGAGTAGTTAAGGACAGCCGTGCCAACATCAGGCGGCTGGCGCGAGAGAAGCCGCGGTTGGTTAGTGTGCGCATTGATGCTATATATTCGAATTCATTAGCTCGGACAAGTTGCAAACTGTGTAGTTTTCCGCGAATTGGGGCTCTAACATGTGCTCATGTGATGCCTACATGCCAAGGGAACTCAGTGGGGGATAAGTTCTACAGCCCCCTCCTCAAGTTGTACACTTCATATCCTTATGTTATCGCATTCTTTTGTTGAAAATGCTAACTTCTTAAATTTCTCAGTACATATGGAGGTTGACGCCTAGTTTAAAATGGAGGATGCTAATGAACTACTGGACTTGGAAGTTGACATTGTCGGCCTGGACGGTGGCACCGCTTGGAGCAAATTGGCCACAGCTGAAGACCCCGACGCCACAGAGTGCTCAAGTTCTTTTGGCGACACTCTATCGGGATCAGAGGGTGATGCGAGGCCTTCGGAGATTAGTGACATTGAGGTGGCCTCACCGTTCTGCCGCTATCATCCTAATGGAGATGCTGCTGCTCTGCTAGACGCAGCTGCTTCTGACAATTTGGATAGATTGTTGAAGTAAGTAGGTTGGGTATCCATTAGTACTTTCAAACTTGCTTTTCTGCCTTCTCATAAATGTCGAATTCATCCTTAAGAGACTAAAGATCATCCTTATCTGAAGATCTGATGTTTTTAGAAGATTGCTCTAATAAAATTTTAGGCACTTGCTTACAGTTTCAATTCGTAGGCTCTAGAAGCTAGCTTCTGAAGCTAGCTCCAGAGCAGCTGAGCGCCTCAGACCTGGTGCTTCTCTCTCATAGTTCTTTTTGTGCTCTAAGAAGCTGGGCTTCTGAGCCCAGGATGATAAGGACAGCACTGTGTATTTCAATATCCATCATATGAAAAAAATTGTCTTAGTGATAACAAACCATCTCTAGGATCTAATGTAGTTGATTACTGAAGTAATGAGTTTACAAAATCCTAACTATGTGTTGGCTCTTGTATCCAACTTATGCCATGCTGAATCCAGTTTGTGACTGAGGTCTCCCTTGTGAGTTTGATGATACTGTAGATGTCTATTCCTAAGCGTTTATGAACATACAAATTACAAAATTCAAATCTTGGCAGCATGATGCCTGAACATTAGGTACAGAATATGCCATTTTTATTTGTGTAGTTTTCAATTTGTTTGCAGCAATGTCCAGTGCCTTTGGTTCCAATCCATGGTATTATGTCAATTACTTCACTGTTTATGCATTTCACCTTACTTTAGATAAGGTAAAGTGTATGTAACAACTATTTATCATCTATTACAGGAAGAAAAAGGTAACTGATCATTGGCGAAAGTACGTAAGCCCATTAATGTGGCGATGCCAATGGTTAGAGCTGCGGATGAAGGATCTGCAGTCTCAAGTCTCCAAATACGACAAGGAACTTTCTGTACTTAAGCATGAGAAGGAGTTGCAGACAAAAATGATTGAGTTGGATTGCTCCTCGTCGAGATCAGTACCCTTCTCCTCTCATTGCTGCAGGAAGACTATGAAACGGAGGAGGAGAAAGAAAAACGAAGAAAAAATGGATGCTTCATCATACATCTCAAACCACACCATATTCTCTTACTTTGGTAAACACTATGGTCTACTTTACACATAGAGATACCAATTGTCTTGTTGATATCTCACATCAATTATCCTGCAGAGAAAACAGAAGGAGATGGCCATTCTATTGAAGACAATGCGAATTTCGGTAACACTGTCATTGCTGATTGCATTGTTTGTTTCTTCATACATATTAAACTCCTTTTTTGTTATAGTTTTTGGAGTATCTTTAGTATTATATTTGTTAGAGCAAAATACCTTTATTAGCTGCATCTTCCATCAAGAGATCGCACAGAAAAGTAAGTAGAAACTCAATTCCTGCTTCTGTGATGAGCGTAGCACTAGGTATGCTGACCCAATTAGTAAAAATTTTGTTCTAATGATTACATTCGGAGCTCAGTTTACCAAACCTTGTGACCTGATTGGTACGTGCTTTTATTTAGGAGTACAGTATGTAATTTTTTGTTAAATGGTGCAGTTAAATTAATGAAACCTTTTCTTGACCATCCAGCGGATGACAACACAAAAGGGAACAATGATGCTGATTGGCTACTCGGTATTGAAGGAGGTGATACCACTGCTGAGCAGATTCTTTTAAGTATTCAATCTGTTCAGGACAGAGTATTTCTTCTGAGATCAAATCTCAAGAAAGCAATGGCTAAGAAGAAGGGAATAACCCTTAAAGTTAACACATGGGTCAACAGTACACAGAGCTCCAATTGCTCACCAGGAAAGGGCAAAGTTGCTGGACTGCTTGAGAGATCTCCCCAGGACACATCAGATTGTGACATGGACGACTCTGCCATGCCTGGAAGTGCTGTCTCGAGCTATGGAGAAGCTAGCAACATGGATATTTTTGAGAGCACCATGAGCTTATTGTCAGCTGAAGGTCCACATCAGATGGGACAATTACGTGAAGTAAGCTTCTATGACTATTGTCTCACACCATAATAACTTGGCAGTGTCGTCACCTATTTAAAGGAGCTTGAGCTTCAACTTCTATCAGTTACAAGTTAAAAACTGTCCAGCACAGCATAGTTATGGGTGACTTTCTCCTAAGCACTTCAAGAAGGCCTAACATAGCATTTGACTTAGATGTTGTCAAAATTCTGATTAGTAATAGTTGTTGTCTTCTGGAATTTTTTACGCATGCTCATTGATGAGATGCAGTGCATATCGAATCAAAGGAGGTCTGAAAAGTAGCAATTCAAGTAACTGATTAGATGAAATCAAATATTAACTTGCATTAAAGCTGGGTCTAAAAGAAAGCACAAGAGAGCGCCACATCCTCTCAAATGTTCAGTGCTGTCTGATAATCAATAAACCGGAATATATCTTTATGTTAAGATTATAAACCCGAATTAAACTTCTAGTGAGTTTTCCTTTAGTATCTAGACTCTACTATAAAGTAACAACTTTAAGAATTCTCTCATTCTGCAAAGAATGAGAATTATTGTTGTTTTTGGCTAGTTTATTTACTATTATTTTTTCCTTTGCTTGCAGAGTTCTGAAAATGTATTGATTGACAACCAAGCGGCTGAGGAAGGATACCAAAACTTTGAGGTGATCAGTCATCCAAGCAAACGACTAAGGGTATCGGTGAAGCGAGAAACCGGCGCACATTCCGAGGATGAGAGCGTTGCCCCTGCAGTCGGCGTCAAGAGAGAAGCACTGGAAGAAGGCACGACAAGCTTCAGCCTTCAGGGAGCAATCCTGAAGCCCTGCTTCACGGGAAAGCAGCGGGAGCGGAAGCCGATGAAGCAGGTCAAGCAAAGACGAGGTGGCACAACCGCAGCAGCTGCTCTCATGTCGTGGAGGAGCAAGAGGATTCGGAAAAAGAAGCAATTCTAGGATCGGGCTACCTCCATCTTTCTGTTTGCAGTTTCCGATTTCAGTTTAATTAGATGAGAGATGATGACGGCAACTTCGGGTTTGTTTTCTTTGTATCTGGTGTTATTTAGCGGTGCCATAATCAAGAGCAAGATGGAAAATGGCGCCTTGGGCTCAGGCGAGAGGTGCTTTTGAGGCAGTCTTGCTTCTGTTTCTATTGTTGTTGTTGCTGCTTATTGTCTTGCCCTGAACAGTTGAGCTCGTGATAAGGATTTGTTTGTATGGATTCCGTTCGTTTTTGTTGCTACTTTTGTCTTCAATTGATTCGCATTGCATTTTGTTCTGGTCATCCAATGTTCGAACATATGTGAGCAGAATAATGATTGTTTTCTGCTCATACATTTAATTAAACGTAGCGAAAGTGCAGAACTTAGTTCATTACTGCCATAAGTTCGTATTCCTTGCTATTAGGTGAAAACAGGATGGATATTTTTTCACTGCCCGTCCTATCGAAGTCTTGCAAAATAAATATAGAATGTAATAATAGCTATCTGATACTATTTGTGTTCGATTCTGAATTAAAAAAAAAATACAGAATGATTGGTACTCATTCAAAGTATCTGAATGTTTGATGTTAAAGAGAAAATTTATTATGATTTTAGTTAAAAATATGATAATATATAGGTAGATTGTCGCACATCTGTAGATAGATAATACTGAATACTCTTGTTTTCACATCTCAGTGATTACTTTCTATGCTCACTTTAATTGCACCTATATATTGTCTAATGTGCTGTATGGAGATGCAAATGAAGCGAAAATTTTTCATATATCCGACTAATTGAAAGCTTGCGGCATTGTCTACTCCGACTCTGACTCTGAGAAAAAAAAGAGGATATGATACAAGATGAAGAAATAATTATCTGACACTATCCGTGTTCGACTTCAAAAAAAAATATATGATACAATACATAATAAACTATATACATCTATATCCGATCTGATTACACTCATACTTGCTATCAAAAGCTGCTCCATGTTTTTTTCTTTCTAAAATTTGATTTGTGCACAAGGGATCCTTGCTGAATGCATCAACATAAGTTTTCGAAAACATTTCATGAATATAAACTGCCAAATCGAGCACAAGCTAGAAAGGTGCTGCTATAGTGGGTCAGTTGTTCTTTTTTTTTTGGGAGGGGGGAGTTTGAAAGGAATTGAGGACGTCCTAAAAGGAGGTGAATTAGGACACTTAAAAACTATTGGTTCCAAAACTTTCACAAGATAAGCCTATCTCAATTTCTATCTAAATATACTCTAGGCTTATCTAGTGTGTCTACTCTACCGCTTAAGAGAATTGTAAGGTAAATTACAAGTAAGTAAATGTAAACGTAAATGAGGTAGAAAGACAAATTCGGCACGAGAGATTTTTATCCCGTGGTATCGGTGGCACACAAGCCACCCCTAGTCTAAGTTGGAGTTCCACAAAGTATATATTCCCAGTCGTCAAGTCTCTTCCGATCACGGCTCTTGAGATACTAAATCACCAAGATAAGGCCTCAAGCACCATGAGCCACCAAGCCACCAAGCCACAAGGTGAGGTCTCACCACTAACCTCTCTTCAGGTCACTTGTACGTCATCTTCACTTCGAAACTTTAGTCATAAAGACAAGGGCCTCCGCGTCCCTACACAATCCTCTTGTCACCGCTCTACACCAAGCCAGAGGGTCCACAAGTTACCGACGAGTCACCAAGACTCCAAGGTGCCGACGTACCTCTTGGTATATGTTTGGATCACTCCTTGATCCGCACTCTAGGTTGCAGTACTTAGCAACTCTTCTCTTTAGGCCTATAAGCACTAATCACTCACTAATTGTGCGCTTAATCACCTTGGATGAACATTTTATGCTCTTGGATGGCTTGGATGTCTTCTTAGGTGTACAAGGGTTTCTCTAGACTCCAGCAACTTCAAATGAATGAGTGGAGGGGTATTTATAGCCTCAACCCCGCGGACTAGCCGTTATCCCAACGGCTCACATATTCTGTGAACACCGAATGATCCAGCGTTAACAAAGGTACAAGCACCGAACCATCCGGTATGTACATTCTCAGAAACTAGCCGTTGGAACTCCACTCAGAGTTCTTTTGAACAGGGGATTGTACAGTGTAATCTTCAATCCATCACCGTATCATCCGGTGCCTTCTAATCCATTTCCTCCAAAAATACCAAGCTTCTGTTAAATAGTCCGGTGATAATTCCTATAAGTCACCAGACAATCCGATCAGTTCAACTCAGATTTTCTCCAGAAAAATAGTCCTTCTGTTAAATAGTCCGGTGTATGTGTCCTTCAGATCACCGGATAATCCGGTGCATATAACTTCAAATTTCTCTGAAAAATGACCCTTCTGTTAAATGCTTCGGTGAAGCCTCCAGTGTGCATCACTTCATCATCGGACTATCCGCTGAATAGATCTTCGATTTTCTGCGCTTGGATTCTTCTCTGCAAGAATTAGTCCGGTGTACATCTCTTTTGATCACCGGACCTTCCGGTGAGTGCAATCCACTCTGACTCCTTCTGACAGAATTGCTCCGACGTGTACACTCTTTATCACCAGATCATCTGGTGGGGCAAACTGCCTCTGGACATAATACTCTGGTGAGTGCAAGTCTTCCAGCGTCGGACCTTCCGGTGAGAACAATTTCTTTGGAACTTTTTTCAATTCAATCAAACTTTGTCCCGGCTATGGTGGCTTCTTGATGTATTGCATCCATGAGATCTAGTAACATATATTCTTGACAAACATATTAATCCCATTGACTATATTGTCATTAATCACCAAAATCACAATCATGACCTAATAGGGCCATTTTCGCTACAGAGTTATTGTAGTTTAATAGAACGGTCTTCTTTCCGGTGGTTCATTCGGCAACTTCACGTGCCTCAGTCCAAGTCTCGGAAGCCAGCGAGTTCCTCCGACGAGAGCGAGGGGAGCGGGGGCAATGGCGTTGTGAGTTGTGACAGAGAAGAAAGGGTCTGCGATCTTCGACTATATAGTCTTTCTAGATAATCCCCTTTTTTCCATTTGGTATCTTGTGTGAGGTTGGAGTATTATGTAGTCAATCTCCTCTCTGTCTTAAAACCTTTTTGCAGGAGACTGCATCCATACAACAAAAATGGAAAAATAGACAACATACGTTGGCATATTTATCAAAATAGACAATATATTTGTGTATTTACAAATTTAGTACTCATATTCGGTACCTTAAATTCCGAGAAAACCCTGGAACAGTGTGCCCGGGCCATATTCAGCACTTCAGGTGCTGAAAACTCACCGTATTCGGCATCTGAGGTTCAATAAGTATTTGAATAACAAATAAAAATATGTTACAAGCTTCATGGTTCAATAAATAGGTGAAAAACAAACTTTATGGTTAAAACACTGCAGTTTGATAGTGCGGGATAGTTTACTGTCGGGTCGGACATGTCCTCTTGTCATGGTCAGGTTGCTTACAAAGTTTGCACTTGTGTAGGCCATCAACAGCATCTGCTTTATCCATGTCACATTGCAGCCTCGTGAATCTAGGCCTTCCAGGATCTGTGTATCGTGCTCGGGGATGAGATACCCACGTAGGCCCATCGATCGCTTTGTAGCTGCTTTAGATATTGAAAGACCGCATCTTGGAAAGTCATGTGCTCCTCAATGCATATATCATGAAGTACGGTGCTACGCATTGTGATCCGTCATAACATGTGACAATAGTATGGGATTATTAGTTTACACACAAAAGACTCATAACATATGATTTCAGGTCATCTAGGTCATTAGGTACCTCAATCAAACTCTCTATGTGTTGGCAGTTCTGAATTGTTATGAGCCTCCCGTACAAAACTGTGAGACGTTTTTCATAACAAATATGAAAATTCATACCGTATCTGCTAAACAAAAGTACATCTAATAAAATTACTACTTAGATATTTGCATGATACACATGCTAAATATTTAAGTAATTAACAATGCTAATTAAATCATCATTATTGAATACAAATGAAATAATCAATATTCAATATTGAATTAAAATATGATTTAAAATAACATAAAAGTTATATTGACCAAATATTCAATCTCATTATAAATTGACTTTGCACTATTAACCTATTCATAGATTTCATTGTGCTGAGTGAGCTGAGGGGAGTAATGGAGTCTACGGTGAGTACAAGACACTAAAAACATTCATCTATTTTACTTCATAGCTGCTTCTTTTATTTAACTAAGGCTAAGAGTTCATGTGTACATCGCTATTTTAATGGATTACATTAAAAACTAATTAAACCGACGCACACCACTATTAATTTGAAGATTTCAATTTGATAATTTATCGGTGCATTGTGATTTGAATCAAATCTTTCTGTCCAGTCTAAGTTTTTTTTGACTAATCAAATTCACACTAATGACTATTATAAAATCTACTAACCTAAGCAAATAATTACTATTACACAACATCATGCTAATTACTATTATACAAATTCACGCTAATTACTATTACACTAACTAAGCAAATAATCAGATTCATATAATCAAACTAAGAAAATAATTGAATAAATATAATTAAATGGATTAAACACTCTACTTACTCTAATTACTATTATTGCTGCAAGTACTAATTAAAAACATAATTTAAGTACTTATCGTATCTCGCGCTGCTACTCCTCTTTGCTTCGGGCTGATTCTCCTCTCATCGCGTTGCTGTTACTCCTCACCTCGCGCTGATTCTCCTCTCTTCTCCACGCGTTGCGCTGCTGCTTCTTCTCTCCTCTCCTCCTTACTTGCGCTTCTGCTCTCCTCTAGTGCTGTGGCTCGTGCATGCGCTAATGCTACTCCTCACAAGCGCGCTCTCATTTTATAGCAAAAAACAACAGTGCGAGGATCACTAATTACCAGGGACAGTAGAGACATGAAGTGATAGCGAGATGACATGACATCACCGTGTGCCAAAAGCAGAGATAGGAAGTGATGGGAGCAGCAGGTCGAGCTGTATTCGGTGCCTGAGGTGCCAAATATGGCACTGTGCACCGTATTCATCACCTTAGGTGCCGAATACAGGCAATTTTTGGCACATGAGGTACCAAATACGGCACTGTTGCCCATATTTGGCACCTCAAGTTCTCCGTACCCCCGGTCCTCTTCGGTGAGTCCGCCACCGCTTGATTCCCTTCTATCATCGTGCCGAAGCCCATCCACCGTCGGCAAGACTCCAAAGCATTGCCCATCTTCCTTGGCCATTAGATCCAAATCGCATGGTGAGATCAGATCTATATATACCCCTTCGCCGCCCAATCACATGATGACTTGTGGCTACATAATCCTCGTCAGTGCTTTTTGCCATGTCAGCCAACCACATCAACAAAACCTGCCGACGTGTCAAGCCATCAGTAGAGCCTATACCTAGTCAGCCCAATTTATTTTTAATTCGGGAAAATTGGCAATTTTGCACTTTAGCCCCTAAACTTTCCCGTATATACCTAAAAGCCCCTATATTTTTGTAGTTTAGCCCTTAAACTTTCCTATTTTTATAAAAGGCCCCTACTCTCTGTGTTTTATTCAAAATAGGTCCTTTTCTTTTTCAGATTTAACCCTAAACTTGTTTTTAGTGTAACTTTCTCGTTTTAGCTTCGATTTAGACGATTTTCGCACTCACATGTTTGTAGTAGCATGTACTCTCTTTTAGTACCTTTTTAATAGATGTTAGCTATTGTTTGGTGTACTATTCTTAGTTAGTTTTGTTGTGTATTTTCCAGTGTGTTTCGAGAGCAGACGAGGAGCAGTTCAAGAATCTCTAGGACCAATTCTTTGAAGAGTCTGAGCAGCAAGTTGGAAGAGGCAAGTGTCCTTGAACATTCTGATCCCAATTTTTGAAATGTGTTCTTTACTTCAAACATGTATGCTGTTAATTTTGAATCACATTTACTTATAACACCATGTTCCATATAGTCTTGTCACCTAGTTGTTAGTAGTGGTTATGATGGGTAGCTTTTGCTTAGCTTTGCACAAGGGTATGGATAGATTGTTGGTTAAACATGACTAATGAACTATGCAACTATGAGTTAGAACATTTATGGAGAAGCGGAAGGGAAGAATAGAACTTTCTGAAGATACAAGGTGCAAAAGGAGGCTTCTGGGTAGTGTGACACCACTTTAATGGCAGTGAAACCTTAGCGGGCTTATTCTTGTTGGGAGGATGCTTTGTAACAACCTTGTAGTGATTTTCTGAGCGACACACCATAGGCGTGTGTTAAGTGTCTTGCAAACACGGCAACATGGAAATCATAACTCATGGGGAAAGGTTGACAACCTCTATAGAGTGTAAAATTTTATATATCAATCATGCTCACGGTCATGAGAGACTTGGATCCTCACATGATTAGTTGGATGGTTTGGTTGGTTAGTGGGATGTTACCTATGATAGGTATGAAGTCGGTTAGTTTAGGAACTTGATGTGCTTTCTAAGTAGTTGGGAAACATAGGGAGATGTTTTTAGGAGATGGAAGTCTAGTGATGAATCACATAGTTAAATAGGATGCTTTTATAAATCTACGTTAGCACAATTGTCATTTATGCAAATTTAACCTGTTATAGTATGTTCCTTTATTTAAGCTTGCATGTCATTTATTTTCCATGCTTGCGGAGTACGATATGTACTCACACTTGCTATTTTCATCCAAATGTACATCAAACGCTGCTCAAACACTGAAGGAGAATAAGACTACTACATCGATGAAGATGAAGATTGCTAGGCTGGTGGACCCCTAGTCAATTGCTTGTGGAAGATGGGAGCTTCGTTACGTTTTGCTAGTGTGCTTAGTTAAAGACTTTGAGGTCTTTCTATCTTGGTTAAGTTAACTGTTGTAATAGTGACACTGTGTGTGATACACTGATAAAGTCGTTACATGTATGAAATTTGATCTTGGCATACATGTAGTTTACATCTGGTTTTGTCCCTTTATAAAATCGGGTGTGACACTAATTAACATGAAGCACCTAGCTCAATGATTTGAACACCCAATAATGGAAGCATTAGACCTTATGAGAACCTGATGGTAGGTAGATGAGTTGGTGATGAAGTGGAACAATGATGTAGATGATTGTTCGGTGAAGATGATGTGGCACTCATGGTCGTCAGGGTTGAGGTAGAGGTGGCCAGCGTGATGAAGAGATCGATGTAGTTGATCACATTGTCGATGGTGAGATGTTGAGGATGGAGTGGTGCAGTGATAGTCTTCATCCTGTCATCAGCGCTCATGAGGATCGGTGGGTATGTTGGGGGAGCCAAAACCCTAGCATGAATTGTGATCACGAAAGCACCAGACTCCCCCTCCCCCTATTTATGTAGTGCTGCACATGATGGGACCACAAACAATAATGTTGGTTGCGCCTCTGATCGGTGGGTGTGTGGCGCGTGTGGGAACGGGGATCCCCTTTTTCTCTTGGTAGTTAGTTACGGAAAACGTTAGGGTGTTCGTTACGTAGCCGAGATCAATTCCAACAAGCCGAACTGCAGAGCTATAGTCTCCGGCATGACGGTGAGGTTGTCGTTACACGCGCCCTGGTTTGTTAGTGCGGTGTTGGGCCATGTCGTCACCTTGTCAGCATAGCCCACGGTGCCGACGAGAGCGTCGTTGAGCTGGTCGAGGCTGATGTCGAGCAACTCGACGTAGTCGTACATGCCTGACGATGGCCGTGGCATCGTGCTGCTGGACTGCACGAGTTTCTCCCATCTCCTCGCGCGTGGGATCGCTGACACGCCTGTCTTTGGCGGCGACGACGTATGAGCCCACAACAGCATGTGCACCTTCCTAGAAGGTAGGCTCACCCATCTTGCCCCTAAATTAACTACATACATAACAAAGGAAATTGATCCTCGTTTTTCTTAAAAAAAGAAAAGAAACTGATCCACATACAGAACAAATGAACAACCGAATCCATCCAAGCAAGCTAGAATCCATCCAAGCAAAAACACCTTTGGATGGGCCCATGGGTATTATTTGCACGGTTTTTATAGTTGAAGGGTGCTTGTTGTCTGGTTTTCGAGCTAGGGAGGAAAATTGAATTCGGATATAATAGTTCAGAGAGGTAAATAGACTTTTTTTAATCCAAAAAGGAAAACTGACCACTAATTAGCTATCTAGTGGTCGACTACTAAATAGCAAAAGCCAGTTTTTCTTGCTTGATCACCCATGGTAGTTGTTCAACTACAATTTGTTTTAATAAATTTTCGTAGTTTATTCTTTATTAGGAGATGAAATATTACTCCTTGTTTCTCCAAACACTTACTGTTCTCCTTTGAGTGTTGAACGTATTTTTCTGTTCACAAATACTCGGACTTTCAAAAGTTCTACAAAGTATATTATCCTCGGAGGGTGGTTAAACAAATAAAATGTAATTGCATTTCAAGCCCACATTAGAGAGACACAAAAAGAATTGGTATTCAGTCCTACGTATTGTCGAGGTTGTGGAAGTTGTACATCGCTATCATTTATCGTTCACTTTCTGTATCACTATCTTAGGCTTCTTGTCAGTACATACGAAGGCCATTTCCTGACGCCAGTTTTCTTTATGTGGCTGTGCCTTCAGGGAAGATGCCGGACAAGAGCACCGGCGATTTGGGCGCAGACGGTTACCACAAATACAAGGTCTGCATTTCACTTCACTAAAGCACAAATGCACAATCCAGCCTTGCTATATTTGTTGACAGTGATGTTTGGACCATACCAAGAGAAGTCTTGTGTGTGATCCTGCTAAAACTGCTGTGTCTGTCCTTTCAATCACAATTTCTTGTTAACAAATGGAAATGTAACGAGGGAGTTCTAGTTTTCACTTCAATATACAATTCTTTTGTAGGTTGAATAAATACATTTCCACATGTGTTTGCTTGCAATGCTCATATTATGTGCAGAGGTTACTGTACCACGAGTTCAGTAAATGTTATGGCAGGAGATAAATGCTTGCTATTTAATTAGAGATAAGTTTGGTAGAAGTTGGATTTGATTTGGATTAGGAGATAGAGTTTGATTAGTTTCCAATTTAGCTAGAGATAAATTAGATAAGTTAAGATTTTTAGATTTGGATTGTAATTCCTCCTCTATATAAAAGGACAGCCGCATATCATTGTAATCAAACAAAAGAAGAATTAATCTAGTTTGCTCTAATATTATGTCTCCTCAATATATGGCATAATCTCTCACCTAACAGTCGACGTCACCTAGCTATCCTCCCGGTGAGTGTTTACTCTAACAGTTCAGGTGTAATCTCCAATCTTTTGGTTGCGGTGAAACTCACAAACATTTGCGTGTATAGTTGTGGACTGCTTTTACTAATAAGGGTGCGTTTGATAATTTTCCAGGAAGATGTCCAGCTGACGAGTGACGCTGGGCTGGAGGCCTACCGGTTCTCCATTTCTTGGTCCAGGCTCATTCCAAGTAAGAACATTGTAGCAACTTTGGGAGACTCATCTTTCTAGCAAAATTGCCAGAAAGAAGCTGTGAATATCATCTAAAATACCTCACGGCAAGTTTTAATTTTAATCTTTCCCCTTTTATACAATCGCGGGAGGAAGAGGACCCGTCAATCCGAAAGGACTCGAGTATTACAACAACCTGATAAATGAGCTAGTAAAACGGGGTAAGTCTTGATGGATATACAGTATATACTATACTTCTCAGAGCTCGTTTGGAACACAAATTTCACCGGAAAAATTCATTGCAAAATGCATAAATTCCACACCTCAGCTATTTTGTAGTATCACCATGTGTATGCCAGCTCTCAGAAGAACAACAGGAAGTAGTAGACTGATCATCTCTCTGAATTAATCCACTGCAGGAATTGAGATACATGTGACCCTGTACCACCTGGATTTCCCTCAGATCCTGGAGGACAAGTACCACGGCTGGCTCAGTCCCAGGGTCGTGTAAGATACTAAGATCTCCCTCACAGATCACTAGCCCTGCCTGAACACTTGCCACTTCTTCATCTCAAGTCCTGCTAAATGGTATCCCAGGAAGGAAAATTCAACATGCTAGAGAGTTGTGTCAGGGTGATCCCCCTATCTCCAATGCCTTTTATTTTGGCGATCGACTCATTACAACGCATCATACAAATGGCAGCACAAAGGAATCTGCTTAAGCCAATCCTTCCAAGAGCAAGGCAGCTTCAATGTTCATTATATGCCGATGATCCTCTTCGTGAATCCTGACAAAGAGGAACTACTATTTCTAAATGCAATACTTGTTGCTCAGGACAAGTGACCAATCTACAAAAAATAGAGATTTTTCCAATACATTGCTCATAACTACCTATGGATCAAATCTTGCAAAGCTTCCAAGGGACGGTAGGCCAATTCTGATGCAAATACCTAGGTCTACCACTACACACCAGGAGGATACGAATGGTGGACGTTCAACTGTTGCTAGACAAGTTGAGTGGCCGGTTGCCACGGTGGAAAGGGAGAATGTTCACCACACCAGGAAGAGAAACACTAGTAAAGACGGTGCTATCATCACAACCGATTTATCACTTAATAGTCTTTCCTTTGCAGAAATGGTTATCAAAAAAGATTGACAAGATTCGACGCAGCTTCCTATGGAAAGGAGACGAGCCAGAGAAAGTGAGCGGAGGACATTGTCTAGTCAACTGGGAGATTGTATGCCGACCTCAAAGTTTAGGTGGGCTAGGAATCTCAAACGTACAGAAATTTGCCCGAGCCTTGCGGCTTTGATGGCTATGGTTCCAATGGAAAGAAAAAGACCAACCGTGGGCAAGAATGCACATTCCATGCAATCAGACGGACATGGATCTGTTCAACGCATCAACGGTGGTCAATATCGGGGATGAAAACAAGGCATTATTCTGGCATTCTAGCTAGGTCCATGGCCAAGCCCAAAGAATATAGCACCGGCCCTATATAACAAGGCAAGGAGGAAACATCAAATGGTCAACAAAGAACTGCCAGATCATAACTGGATGCGAAGCCTGGTGCAAATTGATACACCTCAAGAACAGGACTAGTTCCTGCTATTGTGGGAGAGCATACAAGACGTGGTTATGCATGCAGGAGTCTCTGGCAATATCTTATGGCGATGGATGAAAAATGGAGAAAACACCACTAAAAGTGCTTATTAGATGCAGTTCCAAAGATAAATACAACGCCATAATATGAAGCATGTTTGGAGCACGCATGAGGAGCCGAAATGTAAGTTTTTCGCGTGGGTACTTCTATAATAAAAGATCCTAATGGTGGATAATTTGGTTCATCGTGGATGGCCACATGATCCCACATGTAAACTTTGTGGCAACGCTGATGAAACAACACTACATTTATGCAAAGATTGCCCATACACTAAGGAGGTTTGGGCATGGGTTGCAGTTGGTTTCACCTAAACACCCTACCAAGCCTAACAGAGTACCACACCATCAAAAGATGGTGGCGAGAAGCAAGCAGAAGGGTGGACAAACAACATAAGAAGAAAGTCCTGGGGCTGGTGACTTATTTCTGGTGGAACGTATGGAAGGAGTGGAACAGGCGAATGTTTCAAAACTAAGTCCAGCCACCATTGCAGGTGGCTCACGGCATCAAAGATGTTGAATAGCGGTGTCGTGCTTTTCTTTTCAATAATATGTTTCCTTTAATAGTTTTTCGTTGCTAGTCAGAGTGTTATGTTCTTACTTATGACTCTAGTTGGTGTGCCGTAGTACTCTGTTGGCAGGCTTCTTGTTTTGTCTATACCCTCTTTTACTCCTTCCAATATAAATTCGGTAACTCTCCTACCATCCTTTCGAAAAAAACCATGTAACTTTAATTTGTGCGTGTAGGGATGACTTCACGGCGGGCGTGTGCTCACTACTACAAAAACTATTTTTAGAGGCAGGTCATAACCCATTTGCACAGGCGTTTAGCCAACCCATCTGTGATCGAAGGTCTGCGAAAATGGACGATTTCCACATGCGCAAACGAGACCGCCTGTGGAAACCTATTATCACAGGCGCCTGTGATAATAGGTTTCCACAGGCGGCCTCTTTTGTAACCGCCTGTAGATAGGTAGATTTCCACATGCGAACAACATAAAGACCCGCCTGTGGTATGTATTTCATTCAAAAAATAATAAAGAGCATATATTTTATTCTCTCTAGATTTCAACACATTTTCAAGACTGATTGCAATATCACAGATTTCAACAGCATTTGAATCAACACAAGTCTAATATTTAACACAAATACAAAATTATTCACAAGTACAATATTTTTACATCACAAGTCAATTTACATCATAAGCTAAATATTCAACACAGGTATTCTTTCATCTCCTACTCACAAAGCCTCGAATGGCTAGCCAATTCACCTTCGAGATCGAAGAATCTGCCACTCTTGTGGATGACTTCGTGCATGATGAACCGACACATGTCACGTTGGACGTTTTGGATATCTTCATCTTTGAGAGAGGTGTGGGTAGGTTCGATCATCCATACCTGAAATGAAAACAGAACTTAAAGAGCTAAAACACTACTGACAACGGAAACATAATCAAATAAGAATGTGCAAGCGCAATGATGACTTACATCCTCAGGGTTCGTTGTGTACCTCCCGTTTACCCTAAGAAATTGACAAACATAATATCCACAAAGAACGGTGTTGAAGCCTTGCTTGTGGCACTTAAAATAAAAACGCAACATGTTCATTAGTTCAATAAAACTCTTCATCATAAATAGTGAGATACAAGCATTAGAGGTGTGTTATTACCGGAAAATGTGTACGAACTACCATCGCATCTGGCTTGGCCGCATCGTGTATCCCACCTTTTGTTACGTACGACTTGTAGGCTCTATTCGAATGACAATAAGTAATTATCAATTCATAAAGAATTTTATGTATGGGGATTTAACGTCGATGAGATCTTGGTACGATTTTTGGGGGAGATCGGCTGAGTGAAGGACCACGAGCCTGCTCGACTTTGGCATCAGCATTATAAAATAAAGTGATCGCTACATGAATCTTTATGTTAGGTTCTTGATCGGCCATTAAGTTGAATACTTATGTTAGGTTTTTGATGTATCACACTTACTTAAAGTTGTAGGGAGCTATGATGTAGTCCTTGTCTTGCATTTCTAACATAGCACTTCCTATGTATGTTGACATTTCAAGCCTGCGTGATTTGGTCATTTGTCTTATGACCCTTGCTTTCTCATTGTTACTCTTTTCCTTAATCTTTGGGTCATTAGTCCTCAACTTCACGACCAAGTTGGGCTAAAAAATTCATTGCGGATTAATGAATCCGACTGGTAACTTCAACTTTTCCACATCGTTAAATTGCATTCTACAGAACAAGTTAGTAGTTATTAGCTTCTATAGCATACATTGGTAGATATATAAACGTAGGGGTAAATTGTAGGCACTTACAGGCACCACACACTTATGAGATTGATGTCGAGTTTGTCGTGATGGAATAAAGCGTGCATGTCCTTAAAATCCACCATGAGATAGGAGTCTCTGCTTAGATAAACGTTAGCGCAGATAGAAGCAGTGATTATGGAGAAGCCCGCGCGGCATACCCTCATGTACCATTCGTGGAATCTCCTCATCTCTCATGGACCTTCTTGGAGTTGAAATAATAGCAGAAATGGCTTACCATTCTCATATTTCTCAGGAACATCTGGTGTAGGCAAGAAATCCAATTGACGAGTACTTAATGTTTTGCCGGTCTCTTTCACCAGATCGCCCTTCACTGGAGATTCCGGAGCGGGTGATGCCTTTGCTTTTGAAGATAGAAGCCACCTCTTCACCGGAGATGTTAGAGTCTTTTCGAATAGGGTAACCATGATAGGGACTCTCCGATGCTCAGGTGAAGGTGCCGGAGGCGGAGAGACTGGGCGCGGGGGCGAAGGTGCCTGAGGCGGAGAGGCTTGGCGTTGGGGCGGAGGTGCCAGAGGCAGAGATGCTGGACGCGGGGGAGAAGGTGCCGGAGGCAGAAAGACTGGGTGCGGGGGCGAAGGTGCCGAAGGCGGAAAGACTGGATGCGGGGGCAAAGGTGTCTGAGGTGGAGAGGCTTGGCGTTGGGGCGGAGGTGCTTGAGGCGGAGATGCTTGGCATTGGGGTGGAGGTGCCTGAGGCGATTGTGACTGCTGACTGCTGAAGATGATATCCCGTCTGGGCCACAAAATGAAGTTGCCAACAGCCTCTTCGAGAATCTTGATACCCTCAAGTGTGCTGATGTCTAGCTTGTACTTCATGAAAAGTGGTTGTACTGAGTCCACTTGTACCTTGGCGTAACTGGCCGGAATATCTTGATTGTGAAATGCACGGCCTGGAATGGCCTGGCCTGTGGCAGCCTCGACAGTGAAGTCTCCCTTGCTGATCGGAACATATAGCATGCAAGGGATAGCCTCTGTGATATCATCCATAGGATATCTCAGGTTATCGGCCTGCGTGGACCTAACGCTGCTCCAAAAGTATGGGCTGGTTGGTTGCTCTATCATCAATAATGTTGCCATTTCCTTCTCCTTTTCATTCCACATTTTCATGAACTGGACCTTAACTTGTTCTTGTATCTATTCTTTTAGGGTATTCTTATATCTTTTATGGGTCTTGTACTAGCCCACAGCGGCTGGGAACCCATGCTTCCAGCCCGCTTTTGATCCGATGCCTCGAGTACCATCCAAGTGTTCCTTGTTCCCCAGGGCCTTGGTAAGCAGGTCATTCTCCTTGTCAGGCTCTAGAGACCCTTCATTAGCAATCTCTTGAATGGTCTGGGTGACTTCCATGGTCTCAGGGCTTTTGAAGGCTAAGCCCCAGACCCAGTTCCTACTTCGCTCGTCACAATTTTCCAAAGGGTTGGGTTTCCCAGCCTGGGCAGCCTCTTCTTCTTTCCTCCTCCATTCAGAAATTTTGGGGGCATACCTGGACGAGCCCAGGTGATGGTGGTACTTGTTCTTCTTCACAATGTGCTTAAAAGATTCACCCAATTTGATAGTCTCAGATGTGGTCTTCTGCCTAACAAACTCCGTCCATTGGTCTGGCGTAATCTTTCTGTATTTATTAAAGGGTACCAAGTTCTTCTTCATGAAGTCCTTATTCAGCTCACTCTTCCAGCCCCAGAAGCTCTTTCCCATAGTTTTCAATGCATTCTGTTTGCCGGCTTCCTTTGTTCCCAAGAGGAATCGGATGGTTCTCTGCAATGTTTCCCACAGGAACTCCTTCGTCTCGTCCGGCAGCAACCGCCAATCAATTATAGTGATTGAGACGTACTCCTTGATAAGAAATCCGCAATTGTTGCAAAATTTGGCGCAGGCCTCACAAGGTGCAACAGGCTCCCCTTCAACACTGACTTGGGTTATTGTATAAGTGCTAGACGGCAACTTTTTTCTACTTCGCTCACCCCGTCTTCATTTCAGCGTACCCCCAGAGGGACCCGAAGTTTTGGGCACAGAGGGAGCGGAAGGTTGTGGCACAGATGATCGATGCAAAGATCTTTGCACCCTCACCCTCTAGAGAGAAAAAAGGAGAGTTGACATAAACAAAAAATATTCCTCCATTTAAGAAGTATAAAATACATTGACTCAACTAAATACCTCTTCGGCGGGATCGTACTCGTTGTCACTTTCCCGATGTCAGCTCTCTCAATCGCACGGAACAGGACTCAGGCTGTGATACGAGCCTGAGCTTTCGCTGCTGTCGGAGGAGGATGGCTGGTGCAGGCTTGGGCTCTTATCCGACCTCCTGCTTGCATCCGCCCCATCTTGTGTCAGGGAGCCCTCTATTGCGAGCGTCCTCTGTGCCGGGGAGGCCTCTATTGCGAGCGTCCTCTATGCTGAGGAGGCCTCTATTACGAGCATCCTCTGTGCCAGGGAGGCCTCTATTGTGAGCATCCTCTGTGCTTCTGGTTTCTTCGGGGGGCTTGGGCTCCTATCCGACATCCGCCTTGCTTCTGGTTTCTTAGGGGTTACTGTCCTCTTCTACCCCATGGTACTTAATCGACCACTTGATTATTGTTGTCTAGAAAAAATTAACAAGTATGCAATGGTTCATCAATGAAATTTCTCGTTCAAATATGCCATTGTGAAGCAAGATGCAGTAAAGATCAAATTGCAATGGGTAATATTATTTTAGAGGAAAGAAAAGGAATCAAGGAGAGGTTGAGGTGTTGTATGCACCCTAGATGGACCCAGGCCAGGCTTGGGCTTATTTTCAATGTCAAATCTGAATACATGATAGATGTGGCAGCTAGTCTCTTGGGAAATCCTACCTTGTGAAGTTGAGAGCCTGAGCTACCTGTTAACGCAATCGGATAACTCTTGGCAGTCAGCCTCAACGTCTTCTGCTCGGTTCTTCCTCCGCATGCAAGACCTGGCTCGCCACGACTCACCAGCGCCTATGGCACAACGATCGCCCATACATGCAAGATCCACAACTAGCACCCGTTGTAACTCAGCGCTTATGCGCTCCTGTATCTTCTATATATGTACGTGCTCGTGATGAATATATTTAATCACTTGGAGTTCACACTCTTTCACTGTCATCTTGTCGTGGAGAAATTTTATCTTGCAGAAACTTTATCATGTCACCGTGACACAAACTGATTTGTGTAACCAATCAACCAAAATCTCATATGGGTCATGAAAAATTCTAACAAAAATATAAGTGTAGAGTGTGTTATCATCTACCATCTCATAAAATTCTTCTTAGGGTGCCAACGATCTTGTTAGGCCCTACAGGCTGCATCCCTTGGTCAGCCACCGCATGCAGAGGTCTGGTTCATGGACACGGGTGCGACCTCCCATATGACCGGCGACTCTGGTAACTTCATCACTTACTCCTACTCCTTGCCACCGCATTCGGAAGTGAATTGCGAACGGAAATCAGATTCTTGATTAAGTGAGATGTATCACTATGGGCAAAGGTGCTAGCATTCCAATTATTGGCACTAGCCATGCTCATCTTCCCACCCCTTACTGCACCTTCTCCCTCCCTAACGCATTGCATACATCTCACTTAATCAAGAATCTGATTTCCGTTTGCAAATTCACTTCCGATAATTCTTGTACTGTTGAATTTGACAAAGACGGTTTCTCTGTGAAGAGTCTCACAACCAAGCGGGTTCTTCTGAGGCACAATAGCTCGCATGGCCTCTATTCTTTCCACCACAACATCGAATCATCATCCCCTGCAGCCCTTTCAGCTCTTTCAACTTTGTTCGAGCTATGGCACCACAGGTTTGGCCACTCTGGTCGTGAGTCTATGTCCCATTTTCCTTTTCATTTTGAGTCCACTAGTTCAAATAAATGTAATCATAAGCGACTTTGTCATGCCTGCCAATTGGGCCAGCACATTCGTTTGCCTTTTTCTGCTTCAACCAGTACTACATATTTTCCATTCTAAATAATCCATTGTGACTTATGGACCTCTCTAGTATAAAGTGTCTCTGGTTTCAAATATTACCTTGTTGTTTTGGATGACTACTCCCATTACGTGTGGACATTTCCCCTTCGTGCCAAATAAGATGTTCCTACTATCCTTCAAAACTTTTATGCTCATATTCTTAACTAGTTCCATAGCTATTCAATGCTTGTAGTGTGATAATGAGCGTAAGTTTGACAACAGCTCTCTCAGGTCCTTTCTTGTATCCAAAGGCATTTCCTTTAGGCTTTCTTTCCCTCACACTTCGCCACAAAATGGCAAAGCCGAGAGAATTCTCCGCTCCATCAATGATATTGTGCACACAATGCTATTTCATGCTCACATGCTTGTAGTTTACTAGGTGGAGGTGTTGCGCACGGCTACCTATCTACTAAATAGACAACCTTGCAAGCCTTTGCATTTTCAGACCCCCTACTATATCCTTTTTTGGCATGCTTCCTCGGTATGATCATCTCATTGTTTTTGGGTGCTTATGCTACCTGAAGCTAGCTGTTGTCATTTCCCTTCATAAGCTTGCTCCAAAATCAGCTGCTTGTGTGTTTCTCGGGTACCCGGATGAGCACAAAGGGTACTAGTGTCTCAACTTATCCACTCACAAAATTGTCATCTCTCGGCATGTCTCCTTTGATGAATATTTTTCTTTGATCCATAGCAGCGTCCTGGCACAACCTCGCCATCCACAGCCACAACCAATCCGGTGATACCTTCGTTGGATCTGTTGCCTCTTCGAGCACCTACGCGATCCGTTTCCTCGACTTTCATTCCAATTGATTCAGCATCCACTAATCCTTACACCCCGCTGCCTCCTGCACAGACTGCATCTCTCGCACCAATCATCAGCTCATGCACAACTGCTCCAGTCATCCACCTAGCTTCCCCGATGTGTACTTCGCCACCACGCTGCATGTCCCCGCACCCAACACACAACAACCCACCGCCAAATCCAGACCAAGCATCGCCACATGCAATAACACAACTTGACCATGCGCCAGCCTCCTCTCATCCAATGTAAACTAGAGCAAAATCTAGAATTTTTGCCCTGAAATAGACCTTCAAATTGTCTGCTATTTCTTCACCCTCTCTATACCCACTTCATACCTACAAGCCATCAAAGATCCACACTAGCAGCAAGCCATGACCGAGGAATACAATGCATGGATCTCCAACAATACTTGGTCTTTGGTGCTACCTCTTGCAGGTGTCAACGTTGTGACTGGGAAGTGTGTTTTCCAGTTTCATCTAGATGGTTCCCTTGCTCGGTAAAAGGCTAGGTGGGTTGTGCGAGGCTTCTCCCAGTAGACTGGCATTGACTATGCCAAGACCTTTAGTCCGGTCATTAATCCATCCACGGTCCATGTCGTCTTAAGCATCTCCACCTCGTTGTCTTGGCCAATTCACCAGATGGATGTGAAGAACGCCTTCTTGCACCGTAACCTATCTGAAACAACAGCTGTCTAGTTTCATTGATCCTTCACGTCCCTCTCATGTTTGCAAATTAAGCAAATCGCTTTATGGCTTGTAACAAGCTCCACACACTTGGATTATTTGTTTTACATCTTTTCTTCATGTCATTGGTTTTACTTCCTCCCGTGAGGATTCATCGTTGTTCATATATAAGCATGGCTCTCACATAGCTTATTTGTTGTCTCTATGTAGACGATATCATCCTCACAGCAAACACATCCACTTTCCTTCAAAGCATCATCTCCAAACTTAGTTTTGAGTTTTCCATGTCTGATCTAGGTCCTTTAGACCATTTTCTTGTAATCACAATTCATCACAACTCCAAGGGTCCCTTTCTTTCTCAAGATCAGTATGCATTAGATATCGTAAGTCATGCTAACATGTGAAATTGTAATCCCTGTACTACACTAGTTGACACAAAGAACAAAGTGCCGGTCTTGTAGGACTTCTAGTCTTCAATGCCATCGAGTATAAGTCCTTAGCTGGTGCCCTCCAATACTTGACTCTCACTAGACCAGACATCAGCTACGACATGCAACAAGTCTATTTGTCCATGCACTCTCCAAGGGAACATCACCTTCATCTCCTTAAATGAATTCTTCGTTACTTAAAGGGCACAACTTCCTTTGGGTTGCAGCTTCATCGCTCTACCTCCAATGAAATTATGGCTTATTCTGATTCTGATTGGGCTAGGTGTCCCGACACCAGGCAATCCACATCAGGTTATTGTATTTTTGTTGGTGCAAATCTAGTCTCCTGGTCATCTAAACGCCAAGCCATGATTTCACAGTCTAGTGCTGAGGCCGAATACAAGGCAACTAATGTTGTCGCAAAAGGATGTTAGCTGCACCAATTGCTCCAAGAACTCCATCAAGCGCCTACCCATGCAACTGTTGTCTTCTGTGATAACATCAGCGCGACCTACATGTCTTCCAATCTGGTGCAACATCAGCGAACGAAGCATATTGAGATCGATTTGCATTTTGTGAGAGAAAAGGTGTCTCTTGGGGAGATTAAAGTCCTTCATGCGCCGTCGTCCATGCAATTTGCTGACATCTTCACGAAGGGCATTCCTTCTGTACTTTTTGGAGATTTTAGTTCCAACTTGCATGTCGATCGACGATGCAGCTGAGAGGGAGGGGGGATGTTAGCACAATCGGATAACTCCTAGCGGTCAACACTCAACATCTTCTGCCCGATTCTTCCTCCGCATGCAAGACCTAGCTCACCACGACTTACCAACGCCTTTGGCACAACGATCGTCCGTACATGCAGGATCCACAACTAGCATCCGTTGTAACTCAACGCTTATGCGCTCCTGTATCTTCTATATATGTATGTGCTCCTGATGAATATAATTAATCACTTAGAGTTCACACTCTTTCGCTGTTGTCTCATCATGGAGAAATTTTATCGTGTCACCATCACACAAACTAATTTGTATAACCAATCAACCAAAATTTCATGTTATGGGTCATGAAAAATTCTGACAAAAATATAATAGTGTAGAGCGTGTTATCATCTATATTGTACAAGTTATTGTTTAAGCTCAAATTATATGAGGAGGCAGATGATAGGATGCTCTACACTATTATATTTTTGCTAAAATTATTTATAACTTCTAGCATAAGATTTTGGTTGGTTGGTTACATAAGTCGGTTTGTGTAACAGTAACATACTATAACATAGGTCCAATTACGATCAGTTTTGGAACCGACAATGTGGATTCAACAGTGATAATGGGTTTGGAACCTCGACCATTGGCAAAAAAAGACCTGGCTACCACCAGATCACCAACTGTCTCCTCCACACCGTCGCTGTTGCAACCAAAGCCAGAGCTAGGGGGACCATGAGAGGAGGCAAGTAAGGCGGTGGCATGCTGGGGATTTAGAGTTTGGGGATGAGGAAGGGACATGGGCGTAGATGTTCTTATCAGAGACCATGGTCATAGAGGCCATGGTGGCTGAAGGGGACCTGCAGCGGCGGACGCAGCAAGAGAGGAGGCAGCAGCAACACGAGGGAGGAGAGAAGGTGGAGAGTCCGACAGGCGACGGAGAGCGAGATGGGACACGAGAGGAAGGGCCCACATGCCAGGATGAGAAGAAGGGCATGCACACTATCACCGCCAAGGGTTTTTTCGGAGTAGAGAATCATGGCAATGCTGAAGTCAACCAAACAGCTCAACACATGTGGCAAAAATGAAAGGTGGAACATCAGTAGTAAAAGCAACAATTGGTACCTCTTAGTGGCAAAAATATTCTGAAAAGCAAACGGTCAGAGCTACGAACAATCAACACAACGCGAGTGTCCATTTGCAATAATTAGTTCCGAGTACTCATGCTAGCACAAAACTGCACGGTTTGTACCTGCCTCGTTCACGCAAGAACAATGAAAGCATCGCGCGTAAGTAGTGTGTAATCACAATTGTCAAACCCTGAGGTCACAGAAGATCCCAAGCAAAAGTACAGCACAGTTCTGGATTAGTTAACAATTCCACTCGATGTCAAAGACACATGGCATTGCCAACATCTGACTATAGTCCTCCAGCAGGAAACAAGCTCATTGTTACACTAAGTCATCCGCAAGTACCATCTTCACAGACAAAATTGTTCTTGTTCCATTAGTCGGAGGAACATACACTGTGAAACTGAACTACAGATATCCGCATGATACTACAGTGGATAAAGGAAGTTCTTCCCACTAACGTGGTATCTTTCGCAGAGCTGCTTCAACGTACCCACTGAGTGCTGCATCGCATTCAACTTGGTATCCATGAACATGGCCTGCAAGCATGATATTTGTTAGACCACATTCTTAGAACATAAATCTATGTAAATCATTAACTCAGATGAATGACACGTTTTGGATATTTGGTTGTACCTTGTAGTCATCACCATACTTCTCTATCAATTTGTCAATGCAAACATGTTGAATTTTAGTCAGTGGTTGCAAAGGTGCAGATTTCCCATCCTTCCTTTTCTTCCCAAGTGCAGATTTCAGATCTACATTGCATAGAAACATTTGGATGAGATTCTGCACAGTTATTGTCAATCCTCAAATTTTTTTCATAATATCATTTTATTGGATAATTGCAAAAATAATAGCTAAATTTAAAAATTGCAAGAATAGGTATATGTCGGCACGCGGAATACTAACAAAGGACCTGTCAGTATTCCACATGCCGACAGCATACGTGGCACTAGGCTCGGGGGCTTGTCGGCACGCGGAATGCGGACCAAAGGTCTGTCGGCATTCCACGTGCCAACAGGCATCTAGGTAGACACCGATAAAGGGTGTCGCAGTAGCGGATAGCTGACAGACATGTCCACAAACGGAATGCCGACAAGCTGACAGCTATCTCTTTTAATTGATTCTTATTAATAATTAGGAGAATATCATGTATTTAATGAAAGTTTTTTATTAATAATTAGGAGAATATCATGTCTTTAATGAGACAAGAACTCAATATGCATCCTATAAAAGAAGTTAAACTTTTTTGAAAATAGCAACTAAAGGCAATGATGCGCGATGTTTGTTGAACGGCCAAAAATGTTTGTTGTTCAAAGAGTTGTCCAAACGACATCACGGAGTGATTCATTTTTTTCTAATATTGATTCGATGTAATTTTGTCGATATTTCTTTATTTAGTTGATGTAGAATTGTGTGAGTAATTTTTTTTAGTGAAGTAGCGTTGGAAGGATACAAAATCTAAATTTTTGAACAATAGTAGTTGTGAAGCACAATTATCATAGTTACAGCACAGAGATTACATACGCTGGTAAACATTATATGGGACATGGAGTTTATCATCACTGCACGAATAGACCATAACCATAAAGAAATGATGACAACAAATGTTGGTATGTACGGTATGCCTAAAGACTAACCTAATAACGTGCCGCTGGTAAGCCTAGCATGCCTTAGGGAATAAAAATAGACCAGGTTACAATAGATGCTCTCTAGTGCACCTCCAATATTTGCCCTTTCTCAGGCCGGTATACACATCCTACGTGGCACACCCCTTTAGCTGGGCCCACAACCTATCGGCATTTCGTGTGCCAGTAGGCCCCCAGGCCCAATGCCATGTAGACTGTCAACATGCAAAATACCGACAGGTACCTATTCTTGCAATTTTTTGAATTTAGCTATTATTTTTGCAATTTTCCAATAAAATAATATTATTAAAAAAATTTGTCAATGCTCACTATAAGATCATAAGAAATTCCTTGTGCAATCTATATTGCATAACTATGTCCTCTACGCACAACGAATTAAGGAACAATAATAGCATATCTTGAGACTATGCTAAGTGTAAAAGTTTATCCTCAATTGCTAACCAAAGAACCAAGAGACTATATCCATTAAGGCTCTAAATGTATTCCTATCTATATTGCCGTGCCATAAGGAAGCTTAAAAGAGCTATGATGAAACAACAGAAAATACAGTTTCTGTGGACATCATTGATGACCAAGGTTTTGAAAATAGGTAATCGGCACTCAGTCAGTCACCTCACCTAGTAGTCAGTTTTTTTATTTATATGTTAGATTTATACATTTATGTTCATAGAGGGCCAAAATAAACATCAGGTGCAACTCTTTCAACTAAAATTGTGAATGAACAATTTTAATTGTAAAACAACTAGTGGAAGGCAATTTAAAATAAAGTAAAGCTCTTGATCCATATCATACATTGTTCCAAAAGTAATACTTCATGATTCATTCCTTATAGTTTTCACCTACACCTTTAGCACCCTAGTCCCCTATGTACCTAATTAAAAAAAGAACATTGGCACTCATCCATGACATAGTTATATCTAGTCACTAATTCCCTTTCATAAGAAGTAGGACAATTGTTATGCTTGCTACGATGTGCTTAGTTATTAATAGCTTAATAATCTGTACAGAAAACAGCAAACAATATCCTAATACATGGTACAAATAATCACTATAAGCACTAAGTCATCATCTTGTACTTAAACTGATGGGCTGTCTGATGTCTAACCGGCCGAGTACTCGGGCTGGTAGCCAGTTATGCTGAGTAAACCTGTTAACCAACCGGTTTTGCATCCTCGTAACAGGTTAGGCCACCTGTTACAAGTACACGGCCAAATACTCGACATGTTAGACCTGTTTTCAAAATACTGTTGATGACTATTATAGATGGAAAAGAAACGTGATCAGATCGTTTGCAGTAATAATTAAGTTATGTTTTTCAGGTCTCCAAGCAAGTGAAACAGGATATAGGCACTCACTTTAAGAAAAACATGGAAAAACTAGCATTTATCACACATTTCGAATATCCAGTAAAAGCCATGATGGGACTTGCTAACTGAAGTGAAGACCATTTTTCTTTACAATCTTTACTCTTTGGACAATGTATCATCATGGTCATACACAAGAATAAAGCTCGTAAACAAGCATGAGGCAGGTCAAAGTATACTGTAGATAACCAATTGAAACATATACATAAAAAATAACTGGCTTAAGTTAGAATTAAACCGTGGATCAATTCCAATTAAGTTTCATCTGGTGCCTCGTTTACAATTCTTTTTAAACTTATTTGCTAAAATGGCTGAACTCATTATAATCTCGGCCTGATAGGATATATAATTTATCAAACATTAGGTAGAGCACAATTTAATTGAATAGCTACAGTTCATAATCATTATTCTATCTTCTTCACCACTGTTTTGATAAAAAAAAACACAGCAATCCCAATGGAAGGAGTTTGCTACAAAACTACTCACTTCTTGGATTGAATATGAACAGCTCTCTTCCTAAATTAAAGTGTAATAGAAATGTGATTTATTTTTCTTGAACTTTCCTTGTTGGATACACATAGTGCCCATTTTAGGATTAAGCATTCCAAAACAACCATTTCCAACTCAGAGGAAATCAAATTTAAGCCAGAATCATCGATAGCACAAATAACAAAACAAGCTGATTATAAGAATTAGAACCATGCCACCACATGTCGCTGGCAAAATCTCGGAGCACGATACTAATCAATCTCTCAAAATAGTGTATCTACTAAAGCCATTTACCACGGCGAAGGTTTGCATCATCAATGTGACCAAAAACACATCTCATTCCATGTAAAGCTGCCGCCTTTACCCTAGCTGCGTGGAACATGTGACCCGCAACAAATCGTACACCCATTACAGCACTTCAACTTCAGGATTTCCCCAGAAAAATCACAAAACAACGCAGAGAGAGCGAATTAAATGGGCTGACCGTCGGACTCGAGGTCGCTGCCGGGATCCATGGGTTCGAACTCCGGGACGGGGGCGCGCGCGGCGGCGACGTCGGGCGCCTGCAGCGGCGCGCTCTGGACGAGCTGCGGGGTGCCGCGGGAGTGCGCGCCGAGGAGGTTGGGGTTGGCGACCACCCCGAACGCCGCGTAGTTCTTCACCACGCTGCCCTCCGCGTCCCAGCCCTGCCCGCCACCGGCGGCGGCCGCGAGCGCCTCCGGAAGGTCAAAGGCCGGCTTGAACTCCCGTGGCTTCCTGCGCGGGAGCCCCACGCGGACCTTGGCGTGCGAGCGCTTGAACTTGCGCCGCGACCCCCCCATCGGCGCTGACAGGCGGCGGCAGCTAGGGTTTCAAGGGGGCTGGGGTTTTGGGGGAAGAGACGGAGATGGAGGACGAAGAAGAGACTTGAAGAGAGGCCCGCCCCTTTCCTTTCTGGGCCAATTTGCCTGGAGGCGGGGCCGACTGGGTAGATTTGAATGACGGCACACAAGAATTTTGGGAAAAAATTAAAAATATTTTCAGTAATTAGTATTAAAAATAGGCGGACATTTAAAAAAAATCACAAAACCAGATGCTTGTCGTCCGAGCGATAAGGAAAAATCGTCCGTTCACTGGGGATTATAGAAAAAAAGCGCCCAACGGAAGGGCGATAAAGTGGAATGCATTGTGATGAATGAGTGACTTTAACCTGGAATTTTTATATTTAAAAATAAAATTCCATAATTTTAAAATTATTAATTATAGTCAAAGAAATAGAGAACTGGGAAGGCCCCCCATCCAAAACTGCCGTCCAGATCTGGGCGCTCTTCTTGATAGCGGCCATGTTGTGGTCAAGTGATCCCAAAGCTGGTTCAGAAGCCGTTCGTCGGGGACCTCTAGGGCATCGTATTTGGTCAACAACCATCATCGTTCGCTAGCCCATCATTGTCCTCTCCTCTTCTCCGTGTGGTCGCCGCTGCTTCTGTCCTCGCCATACTTGCTCGTGGCTGCCACATTGCATCCTCACTGCGTGTCTGCAGCCCTCCTGTCCTCACCTCCCCACATGGTGAACCGTAGCCGCCCTCGTGGCATGTACCTCTTGTCGTTGCAGCCACTCTCCCTGCATAGTAAGTTTAGTTGTCCTAGTTATTCGTATAATTGACTTTAGGCTTCATTTGAATTGTGTTCCCCAGAAGAAGAAAGTTAGTCCTCACCAACCCCGCTGTTGAGAAGTCTTACTTGCAGATTGCTATAAACAATATCCAAAAAAAAGAACAATAGAGCAAAGCTTGTAATGCCACTATAGTACACATGGCTGTGCAACAAGAAGAATATTTTCTCTACTATATAAAGTACAAGTTGGTTCATACATCACTCCTCGTCTCCCCTCCCCTCCCCTCTCATCTTCTAATAAAAAACCACGCCGAACCCAAATTCCCTCCCATCCTATGCTATCTAATAAAAAACCAATGAAAACCATTTGCCAGTGGCCACAAAAACGGAAACGCCCCCGATGAACCACAGGCCCCACCCCACCGCTCGTTGTTCCCACATCTGCCATCCTTTCTCCACTCCTGCCCCAATCCTTGCTCGCCGTGGAGGGGGAGGCATAGCTGTCATGGCCATGCGGACGCTACTCCACCACAAAGGCGGCCAACGTCGCGGCTTCATTGTCATTCACATCGCCTTCAAGGTCCCCACCTTCCGCCACACGCGTCTGCAGGCGGCGGCTACGGTGTGCTAGGAAAGCTGTCCTCGATGTTGGAGGCGATGTGAATGACTTTGTGTTGTATTAGCGGTATATGGTAGAATCCTAGTAGGATTGTTGTATTCATACCTCCTCATAAATATGATAGGAGGTCGTTGTTTGTAACTATGATGGTATAGCAATAGGTTCACAGGGGGCAGCATCGGTTCTGCCCATAGTCATACCCCATAGTTGGGGAGTAGCGCACGTAGCCATGCCTCAGAGATATAGGCTTTGGTTGAACCTCGTTAATAAATATCATGCATCTAGTATCATCTACAATCGTGTGCAATGTCTCGGTAGATCGATTTGTTGCCTCTGTTGTTGACTAATTTTATTGCAAGTGGTATCAGAGCTATTGTTGGATTGGATCTTGAGGCGGTGCACGGAAGATCACGTGGAGCGCGCGAGGATTATTCATCTATAAGGCATCGTGCAACGCACAGGTGGTGCAGGTGAACACGACGCAAGGTGGAGCATCACGGCGGCCGGTGCATGAAGGCGAGGCGCGTGTGGCCGCGATAGGTCAACACAGGTGTCGTAGACACATGGTGTGCACAATCGTGTACGGGTGCGTCGGCGACGTTGTTGAAAGGACAATGATGTCGCCTAGAGGTGTGGTGAATAAGCGTTTTTTACAAAAATTCATTTCCTTTTACTATTGGCCTAAACTTGCAGTGGAAAATAAACTATTTTTAAGTAAAAAATCCTAAATATGCTAATCTCAACTAGTGCACAATCACCCTAAGTAAGTGTGAAAGATACAATCCTAGGGTGACAAGATTTATTCAATTCTAGAAAAAGATATGCAAGAAAAACTCTAACTGAAAATCCTACAAATACTATTCATCCAGAGTATCCAGGTCAATCCAGATACTCCGGGTTGTATAGTATCCGAAACCATCGGATTGATCCGGAATATCCGGGTTCTATACAGAATGAGCTCGAAACTGATATTAAAGAACGGTTAAAGAGTTCTAGTTCAAACCAAATGAAGTCGTGTGTTCCAAGTGATGATTCCAAGTAGATATACAGAGAACCTAGAATCGAATACACACGAACAAGTAGATCGAGCAAAATACACAAATATTAAGCAAGAACGCAAGAACAAGGAAACAAGAGAGGAGACACAAGGTTTGTTTCCTGAATTTTGGACACCTCCTCTAAAGGTTCCTACGTCTTCGTTGAGGGGCTCGGTCACACTTGAGCTGGGTCTCTCTCAACTATTTTTCTCTCCAAGCTCGATCACACTTGAGCTTGGCTTCCACTCTTGATTTCTTCCCTTACGGAGGTAAAATTAAAACCTTCACAAACTTTCTGCGACACACCACAACATTGGGTGCTCATTGGCGATGCCTAGCCACCTAGGAGCTCAAAGATCCAAGAGTAACAAACATGACAATAAACTTCTTGTCGATGAACTCGAGTGCTCAAGAATGGATTTTAGCTCACTTCCACTCAATATTCCAATCTCTCAATCCAACTCACTTTTCTTCTCACTCACACTAAAATGGAGTGAGAAGGGGTTCTTTTGGCTCTAAAATGTGTTCTCTTTCGTGCTCTTGCAACAGTAACAAAGGATGGGGGTGAGGAGGTATTTATACCCAACCCCTAAAAACTAGCCGTTACACAGCTTTTTGTACTGACCCGGAGTATCTAGATCAACCTAAAGTATCTGGGTAAACACTAGAACGCATAACCGAGAGCCCTGGTTGGAGCTCATCCCCGAGACTCCGGCCAACCCGGAGTATTCAGGCCAACCTGGAGTATCCGGATGAAACATTTAGACCCTAACAGACCACCTGGCTCGGAGCTAAACCCGGAGTCTCCAGCCAACCCGGAGTATCCGAGCAAACCAAAATTGGCCCTAATAGACCACTCAGCTCGAAACCTCACCCGAAAACTCCGGACAATCCGGAGTATCCAAGTTCAACAAAATTGACCCCTGAAAAATGGCGATAACTTTTGATCCCGAAGTCTGATTTCGACGATTTTAGACTCTATGGAAAGCTTATTCAGAGGGCTACACATCCCAACTGAATTCATGATCCCAAACACATTTGATCAAACTAGTAACACTCCGAAATCCAATTCGAACACTTCCACACTTTTCGCACTGGATTTCTAAAAGGAACTCTCAGTTGGGTTTGGTTAGAAACTCTAGAGCACTGAGACACGACAATTAGCTCTACGTTGCATCCTTCTTAATAGTGCGGCATACCTATACACAAATTCAAATGTAAAACTCATTTGAATCAATTTGAGCCTTTGAATACCTTCAAGTACTGCTTCTTTCTTTCAAACTTTGAGGGTTGCCAACTTTCATATAATCTTCACTCCATCTCTTCTTGATTCTTCATATGATTGACGCGAATCATTCATAGCTTTCCATGGCCTCACACGGTCCATTGGCACAAAGCCTTCACTCGCTCTTCACCACCGTCTTGGTCCTTTGGCGCCAAGTCATTTGCTTGCTCTTCACTACGGATAGTCCATTGCAGCCGAGTCTTGCTTACCCTTTACCGTCTTACCATAGAAAACCATTTTGTATCCAACATCTTCAAGGAATTTGCTTTATCATATATGGAGTCCAGTCTTATTCTTCACTTATTGGCATATATAATATCTCAATTCAACTTATGCCTCCTTATGGAACCTAATCATAACTCACTCTCAAGTACAAAGCACATGTGTTAGTTAATAAAAACTCAGTTGACAATATCATACCTTTAGTTACTTGATCTCCACATGTAATTTAACATTTACATTTATTGTCAATCTTCTCACGCTTCTCCTTCTCCTCATGAGCATCACTATACATCCCCGAGCATCACCTAGAGCTCATTCATCTTGATACACTTTAAATCTCCCCATTCACCTATAGCTCATGCATATCTCTCCTACATGTATCACCTATGGAACAACCTATTAACAATTCTTAATAACATTGTTAGTCCATAGGTATTATCATTAATTATCAAAATCACACATAAGGGCTAGATGCACTTTCAATCTCCCCCATTTTGTAATTGATGACAATCTCACTAGATGATTATATTTGAAAAAATTTAAAGTTCTAAGTATACATATAATCAGAAGATGAATGTATACAAAGAACAAATTTTAGAAACATCAATCATTACAATGATATTTGAGGTTACCAAAACTAGTTTTACTAGCATCAAATATCACAAAGGTTTTGATGTTAGTAGAACTAAACATGTATAAAACAAACTCCTCCATAATCTATGCATGTGTGAATGCTTGAATATCATTACATATATTATTTATCTCAAATTTCGGATGGAGTTTCCTTTATACATATGAAGCAAGCATGATAAAGTGTATATGAAGATAAATATGCTCATGCAAAGCAAACTTTTGCTTTTTAAAACTCCCTCAAATGACAACCTCTTTACAAACATAAGGAACTACAAAATTCTTCCCCATGGGCAATAATTCTTCCACATAAGCAAAGCCTTCTTACAAAATATAACATCTAGTCTAAATTCTCCCCCGATTGACATCAATGCCAAAATGAAATCATCGAAATGAATTCTCCCCCAATTGACATCAAATTGGTAAGAATTATAGAGGACTTGCCAAAAAGAGAAATTTTCTCCAAAGCACATTGGCTCTATCCCACAAAAGGAATTATCGAAAGCTAGTGCAAGACCATGTATAGTGTAAACTCCTCATGATATGTGTACTTCTCATAATTTGAGTTAAACCAAATAAACTTATCCAATTATGAACTATGTGAGGAGAACAAACTATACAATAGGTCAAAGGGTTCAAAATGATGCCAAATGATTTTTTAAAAAGATACCAAATAAAAAGATATCAAATGAAATCGCAAAGAATACCAATTAAAATTCCAGAGGATATCAATTGAATACCTACAAGAGATACCAATTGAAAACCTAAAGCATTCCATTTGAAGGAGATACCAATTTCAATTGAAATAAATATCAATTGAAACAAATTTAATTTGAAGATGAGTCAAGCATGAGTCCGAGATTAGACACAAAATTGAACATAGCAAAATAGTTGACATTATAATGAATATCTCATTTAGCACAAAGTGTCATCATCTCATAAGCATACATGTTCAATAAGGCCAAACAAACTGGACTAAAAACCTTTAAGCAAAAGATTTTGCAATTTTCATCAATATTGCATATAGGAGCAACTCAAACATTTGATATAGATTATTTTGCATATTTGGGATTGAATGAATCATAAGCATGATTATAAAGTTCCCACAAAAATATGCTACTTCAAATTACTCATATTTTCAATAAAGAGGTTTTTAAGCACTTGCAAGAAAAACACATTTTCGCAAGTCATTTCATATAATCTACACAAGATGGAATCTTTAAAATTAAATGCATGAATTAAAAACAAATTACTTGATCTCGATAGCTTGTTTATCTCGTTAACTTGTTCATCCTTATTTGACATTATTTTAACTTCTTGCCTGGGATGCAACTAGGACATCACTTTGTTGGTATTTTAGGCTGTATACATATGGGTGTACATGGAGCATGAGGGGGTCATGACTCCCTCTAGCCCCCCCCCCCCCCACCCTGCCTATATCCCTGGTTTGTTGCCTTCAAAGTTAAATTCTGCAATACATACTACAAGAAGTACCAAAACTATGCTAACAATGATACTTCAAAGTTAGACTAATTTGGTCTATCTGCACTTTTTACTTTTTCCTGTTTTCCTTTTCCTTTTCTTTGGTTATCTCCTATGTATTTCAAACTCTTTTTCTTCTTCTTTAATATATGATAATCAATAGGGGCATGCCCCTCCTGTTCCTTAAAAAAAAACATTGAAATGGCAAGTACAGAAATCCAGATTCACTATCCAGTAACCTAATATTTATGATTTACTATTATTTTTAAAGTCAAGTGTCGAGAAAGTACTCAAGATAAAATAGCAGGACGCCTTGATGCGTGCATGCATGATAGTGTAAATAAAGATGAGACATCAGTGTACAGGTAGTTCCTTATTAACAACATCCAACATTCTAACTTTCTCAATATATGCTATATATAGCTCGAGATATTCTACTACAGTTCAGCTCGATTGAACTCAAGGACGAATGTCATAAATCATAATCAAAAGTATATCGTTCGTACTTCAAAATATATTTATCCCAATATACCATATATAAGCCTTTCTTATAAGCATGCTTTCCATACTTATCCATTGTTTCCAAAAGATCAATGATAATAATATATCAGATATTACTTGCTGCCCAAGGGGGTTTAGCCCCCTACCACGTTCTCTCCCACTTCCATATAACTGAGGCTATTCTCCACTAACAATATTAACGATAGAAATTTGAACGTACGTATGGTCAGTATGGTGAAGGGATGATTGCTAGCTAACACTAAAAAAGGCTTTTTGATATTGCAACTGCGGCGTTAAACTTTAATGTCAAACACTCTTCGGCTGTTGAAAAGTTAGCAATTGGAATTTCTTTGCAGAGGTGGAGAAACGACAGTGGGATCTGCCTTAGCGTATTTAAACTTGAGTCATTGAGAGGTACATGATGATGCCCCTAAGCCAACCCCAGACTTCGAGTGCTAAAGTTTAACATGTATCTTATAAATTTCAGTGCAATCCTTGGTTATGACCAAATAAGCAGCATCCTATCTGAATAAATGACAAAATCGTAAAGAGAAAAAAATAGGCTGCGCAATGATTAGTTGAATCTTACATGAATAATGGAGGAAAATACAACAAGGTCGTAACTGGAGTAGTAAATGAATTAGCAAGCGCACCTAGCTACGGATCTGACTATCACTACTATATAAAAACATGATCACTGTCAGTTTATAATTGACATTACTACCATTTTTTAAATCAATAGTGATACTCGGTGCTATCACTGTCAGTTTGTAATAGTTGGTCCCGAATTCCTACATTTTCAGGGTCAAAAATAAAAATCTTTCTCACACAAGCACCCACACAGTCACGAAGTCTTTCACCCGAAATATGCACATATGCAGTTTGTGGAAGTTGAGCCCACGATATCACATATCGCGCGTAGCTTTCTTACCACCCCACCTCATAGGTGTAGTTAATATATGTGGGGTAATTTATTCTTTTGATCTTTCTAGGTCAAAACTTTGAACGACTATTTTGGTATCTAAATGATTTTAAATGAAAAAGTTGTCAAATAGAAAGTTGTAGATCTCATCGAGAAATATAATTTTAATATAAAGTTTGTCACCATCTGACTCCGTATGAAAAATTTATGAATTTATGAAGATAACCTATCGTCCATTTGAAGTCATTTAGATAAATCGATAGTTATACTCTCACCATTATTACTGCTTGCTCATTATATGAGCCGACAGTAAAAATCTATTATCACTGATTATTCATCAAGAACCGGTATTGATTGTATTAGTGTTAGTTTTTGATATGAACCGTATATGATAATTGATTTTCACTGCTAGTTCTTTCTGGATGGAGAGTGTCGGTTCTTGATAAGAAATGACAGTGATAGTGGAGCAAGGAAGGGTGTTTGCGTAGTGGTGTAGAATGACAAGAATTGGCACTCGACGTTGAGGGCAAAAACACTGGGAGAGAACCGGCCCATGTGGGATTGCACGGGGTTAAACACAAAAAGGGACATGCATGCGCATGACTACCTGAGTGAAGAGCCAAGCAGCGCGCGAGAGGAATCCGTGCTGCTCAGCTCATTGATGATAGTGAGGTGCATGGAGGGAATGCGCTCGGGAAGCATGGCAAAGAGGTGGGCTAGCTCCATCCACTGGTTTAGGTTGGCACCACTGAGGTCGACGTGGTGCATGTGCCTCTTGCCTCTGCATCGCCTAAACGATGCCGTGATTGGCCGCCGTGGTGGGATATGGAGAAGCAGGCACAACACAGAGAAAGTGAGCCGTGCCGCGTCGTCGTGTGCCGGCATGGGCGGCTATGAGAGTTGAAGCACGTGCCGCACGCCAGCGCGTCAGCAAAGGTGGATGCCACATGCTGCATGGGATCACCATCGAGGTGCACATATAAATTCCAGTTGCATACACACAATAAGTTTTGGACGGCAACATATTGCATTGCGCTAATAATCCAGGTTTGATGCATTATGCATGCAACCAAATTAACAGTGACAACAAGGTTAAAATGAAACAAACACAACGTGAAAAATAGCCATGGTGTCACTGAACACGTCACTGATAACTAGTCATTAGTGATGGGTAAGAACCCATCACTAATGATATCATCGGTGACGGGTCTTAACCTCGACCCGTCACCTTTGAGCTTCTCTCATGTGCTTTGGTGGTAGACATAAGTGATAGGTAATCTAATTATCTGTCACTTATGTTTGTTACCTATGCGTTGGGAGGAATACATAAGTGACGGGTAACCTAGGTTACCCGTCACTGATGTGTATATTACTCAGCAGGAATGTACTGCTTCCAGGCTACATCCTGGAGCGTAGCCAGGATTTGGCAGCCGTCTTCTCCCTGCAAACAATAACAACGTATTCAAATCCATATCGACAAACACAGTTATATAAGAACTCACATCATCATAAAATCATAAATGTTACAAAGTTCCAATCAATTCATTACAAAATCATAAATGTTACAGAGTTTCGATCAACTCATATTACAAAAGACCTAACAACCTAGGGATTCTATAGTGGAACTCGCCGCGTGGGTTGATGACTTCAGACACCAAGAACTCGGCGATCCATTGTCGAATCTTCGGGAGTGCACCATCGTTGGAAAAAAGAGTGTTAAATTTTTGTATAATTTGACGCGTAAGCAGTGTCATGTTATCATAGAATTAAACTAATTACTGAAATTAGTTACGAATAATTTTGTATTGAACTTACATCGGGGGATTTGATATCCTTTGCTCGGATTGTGAGGATCATGTTCCACGCAACATAGAATCCACATTGGTTGCCCGGTGGTTGTTGGTGACACTGCTGGAAAGAAAATTTAATGCTAGATCAAAAGGAAAAAAATAACAACAGAGAGTATTTAGTAATCTGTTTGGTACCACTTACCGTGAAGCCGGTCTTGTGTGTCAGTTTGCAGCCGTCTTTCTCGTTGTATTCAGGTTGAGCTCGAATGTTCTTGTCAAAACCCTGCATAAAGATGGATCGATTAGGGAGCATTTGAATGTTAGAAAAGTTAAATATGTAAACTAAGTCATGCAGAACTTACACGTCGAGGAGTCCTTTTACAGCGTTGTAATCACGCTCTTCAGGTTTGCCTTTTCGTTCTACTTGTCTTGACGAGTTGAGATACCACACCAAGTTTCACTTAAGGCAAAATGACCAATAAGAAACAAAGGTCACCAGTGTTGTGGGCGCCCATCAGGTACTATATTTTGGAATATTATTGCATTGCCTTGGTCACATGGTCCATAGCGTAGTCGGGGTGAAGTTGGATGACTGATATTGAAATGGCCTCAGGGTCAAGAAACGGGACGCGGCCTATATATAGTTACACGGTCATAGGTGACGGGTCAACACTATCACCCGTCACTTATTCTATCGACCCGTCACTTATTATACCTCATAGGTAACCGATGATACTATTCACCCGTCACTTATGACTCTTCACCCATCACCTATGAGGAATAATAAGTAACGGGTGAATAGTATCACCTGTCACCTATAACTTTGATAAAAAATTCAAGATTAAAATTCATTATATTACAAATTTAACATTAATAATTTAAATTTGACATTAATATTGAAAATTTAATATATACAAATTTAAATATGATCTTAATATTACAAATTTGACATTAATATTGCAAATTTAATATATACAAATTTAAATATGATCTTAATATTACAAATTTGACATTAATAGTACAAATTCAAATAACTTGAAACCTAAAATTCAAATTTGACATTAATATTACAAATTTGACACTCAAATTCAAATTTGTTGTTTTCGTGCTTTCTTGATATGGATCCTTTCATTATGGTTGGAGCGCAGGTATGGAGTTTTCTCGGTCGGCGAAAGATGTGGCATGATTGCAGTAGCAAAAGGGGGGATTTCATCTAATTGATTGAACTCCTCCTTATCAACGACGTTTGCAACTCCGACGATGCGTCTTTTCCCAACGAGAACTGCATGGCGTTTCTTCTTTGTTGTGTCAGTCACATAAAAGATTTGGCGGACATCTTTAGCAAGTACGAAGGGTTCATACTTGTATCCGAGATGTTTGAGATCAACTCTAGTGAATCCATACTTATCATTAGCAATGCCCTTTGCCCCATGTACCCAACGACACCGAAAAAGGGCTACCTTGAATTCCAAGTAGTTCAACTCCTAGATCTTGTCTATTTAACCGTAGTATGTGCCCCTCTGTATGTTATTGTCAAAAGCATCTATACGGACACCACTGTTCTGGTAAAATGTGTATCCATTTATATTGTACCCTTGATATGTCATAATTGTGTATATAGGACCCGATGCCAGTTTTTTTACAGAGCACTTGTAGGAGTACTCGATTGTCTAATTCGATCTCGGAACCAAGTCGTGAATCTTTGCATATGTTGCCTCACAACCCAAGCTTTAGTCTGCCCTGAATTCTCTTCAAGTAGCATCTGCTTGTGCTCATCGACATATGGGCACACTTCGCTCAACTGTTGCAGCACGAGGAAATGAGCTTGATCGTATGCCTTCTGATCAGAAGTTATTGCCATTTTCTCCAGGACCCCTACACCTGCGAGCCTCCCCTCATGGCGAGACTTAGGCATGCAAATTGGGTTATTTGGGTCAATGTAAGTAGCAGACCACTCCAATACCTCCTCTGTCGTATAACCCTGCATGATGCATCCCTCAGGAAAGGCTCGATTCCTTACGTACGACTTGAGAACACACATATATCTCTCATATGGAAATGTGTGATGCAGGAACACGGGGGCAAGGTAGTGTATCTCCTTACACGGTAAGTAATGAGATGTACCATGATATCGAAAAAGGATGGTGGGCAATACTCCTCAAGAATACATAGAGTCTGAAAGTGTCTTTTTTCTAGCTCCTCCAGCGAATCTGGATCGAGCACCTTTTGTTCAATTGCATTCAAGAAAAAGCACAGGCTCAGGATAGCCTCGTGAGCCTTAACTAGGAGGATGTTCCTAATAGCTATCGCAAACAATGACATCATCATCACATGGCAATCATGAGACTTCATCAAGGCAAAATTCATTTTCATCTCTTTCACCGAAACAAGTCTTGCGATGTTGGACGAGTAACCAGAGAGAACTTCCACACTATGCAAGAACTAGCAGAATTCTTTTTTCTCCTTCTTGGAGAGAGTAATAGCTGTTGGAGGTAGGTGTTTTCCTTTGTCCGTATCATGTGCATTGTAAGACCCGCGTTGCCGGGATCTCCTGTGCCTCCTGTATCAGTCCCTGGATTACGTAGCTGATACGCACAGTATAACAGTTGTAGTATCACAGTCAAACTTCGTACAATACATTAACGTACAGTGTACTTTAAGTTACAAACCATATTGTCTCTTACAAATATGGATTAGCGGCCTTCATGAAAAGCACAGCGGAAAAAGGACCCAAGCCACAAGCAGCGAGGGTGCGAACACGACACTTAGACTACTCTTCGTCTCCGGCTTCGCCCCCAGCAAAGTCGGCATTATCTTCTTCATCTGAATGACAACAAGAGTGAGTACAAAAGGTACTCAGCAAGCCCTATATTACTTTCAAAGGTTTGATAGATGCATAATGAAGTATTTCAAGGATTAGGCTTTACGGAATAGTTTTAGCGTAAAGCAATTTATGCAGGTATTCAATTGTATCATCAATGATTATCTTTAAAACCGTTTTAATAGTCCAAAACCAGTAACAAGCTTTATCTGGGGGTTTTCGGTCCTGGGAGGGGCTATACCTCACTCCGCAGTCCCTTTTATCACAACTGGTGTACCTCTAGTACCACACATCTTCTGGCGGATCGAGCCAGGAACATTAACATACGGACATCTAGTCCACACACTCACTCATCAAGACACACGCACCCTGAGTTTAGTCAACGCGATTGCTGCTTTCGCATGTCCATGACCGTGGACACGGCTATTCGAATAGTTTTACACTCTGCAGAGGTTGTACAACTTTACCCATGCGATATGCTCAGCCTCCCACTGTTGCATGCAGGGGAGCGAATCATACCGAGACCCTCCATAACACCTTTCCTGCCGGGCTTTTCCACGAGACACGCCCAAGTACCAGAGCTGCATGCTTCTGAAGGCCAGCGTCCCTTTTTAAGCCTTGGCCGGTACTAGAAACCCCCAAGCATGCGGGACAGGATAGTACTTGCCTGCTCGTTGCTCTCAGCCTCCTGGTATGATGTCCGACCCAGTCCAGTGAAAGGAAAGTCAAGTCCTGCCCATACAGGACCTATGGTTGTACGTAGTGGCTAGGCTAGACGGGCCGCAATGACTCGGTCCTTAAGCGGCCAGGGTGGGCATCTCCCAGCACGAGTATTCCTACAATACCACATGCCCCCAAGAGCATCCCCTCCCACAGAGGACTACTCTACCTGCCCCCGCCAAAACAGTTTTCACCAGTTTTCACACATCTCCCACCATATCCCACACACTATCAAGGATCTCACATCTGTCACAGAATTCATATCCATCAAGATTCATGGCATATGACTTTAATACTGGATAATGGTAATTTGTCACCTCCGAGGAGATGCAGTTTAAAAGCGACGCCTCTGAGGAGACGTATTCAATCCTAAGCATGCTAGATGTCAAGACGTTTTCCATCGTTAATATAGATAACAATAGGTAATCCTAGGGTGATATGTATTCTGGGTGAAGTTAGTTATGGCATGGCAAGCGTTGATAGGATTAACTACTACAACATTTGCAAAAGCGTAATACATAGCACATGCAGTAGTATTCCCAGTTTTAGTTGAGCATGTAGATTATCGGAAAACATAGGTTCAATATGATCAAGGAAAATAGGACTTGCCTTCTCCGGAGTTCTCCTCTTGATTTTGGTCAAAGTCAGGATCCTCCTCAGCCCGAATAATCCCAGCACAGATCTCGCAAAACAAATATCCTTGTTCTTGCTCTTGCTCCTCTGTAATTCACAACTACTATCAATACGGCTAAACTAAAGAAAAACCGATCAACACCCATTGAAAAGCCAAACAAGTCTTAACGAACACCACGAGGTGACCAATGAGTAGATCTTGATTTTCGATGAATTTTGGCGAAAGAATCGCCGAAATCGGAGCCAGAACAGAGAAGTTACGGCTCTCAGAAGATTTAAATCTAGAAAATTTAGAAAGACACTATTCATGGGTGGGGCCCACCGAACAGTGAAAGGGGCCCATATGAACAGTGACCAGGTGGGGCCCACTTGGGCTCCACCCGGGCCTGGATGGGCCGGGCCTGGATCTACAGTAATGGGCTCGCACAGTGCGGCCTACAGAGTATTTGGGCTGGCTGCTAAATGGGCTACTGGAGCTGGGCCGGCCTGCTGAGGCCTGGCCCGCTGGCGGTTGGCTGCTTGGGCCGAGCTAGCGGTGCACGGGCCGAGACAGCCGTTGGGCCGAACCGAGGCCGGTCTGGCCAAGCCAGGCCACGGCCCGTTGGCCAGTTTGGCGTGCGCGCGGGCGTGCGCGCGTGCCTACGCGAGCGGACGGTGGAGAGGGAGAAGTTTGGCCGGCGGTGAGCAATCTTGCGGCGGTGCGCACCAGAGAGCTCACCGGAAAAGTGTTCCGGCCAAAGCTTCACAACGACGAAGGCACGCCGGCCAACTTTGAGAACTGGCGGACTCGGCAGGGGGCACCTCGACGGCAGCCGGTGGCGGAAACGATGCCAGTTCATCGCCGGAGGGGGAACAAAGCGTGGAGAGAAACGGGCGGCACCTCCCCTGTACGGGAAAGGGGCCAACCTGCAAGAAAAAGAGGCATGGAGCCTCTTTAACACACGGCACAATGGCCGGTGACCACACTACTCATACACACGCGCCGGCAGCGACCATACGCGGTGGCGGAACCACAAACGTGTCGGCGTGCGGCTATCAGCCAAATTGGCGCATGGGGTGGCCTACTTAGCTAGCCTAGGGACTCTAGGGAGGCTAGGGGGCTCACCAGTGAGGTCGGACGGCGGCAAGCGGCGGCTGCGGTCGGCGGTGGGGACGACGAATGACGGTGGCTCGGGCTTCGCTCGAAGGCAGCTCCCGTCGAGCTTTCCGGGCCAACGGATGGTGGCACGCGGGCAGCGTCGGCTTAAGGTCCTCCTCGGCAGCTCGTCGGCGATGGCGTATGGTCGACGGCGAGCAGTGGCGAGGCGAGAAACGGGGCGGCGGTGGCGGATGTGGTGAAAGGGATAAGGAGGGAGCGCTGGCCTGCTATTTATAGCTGGGAGGGGAGGCGGCACTAAGGCGAGGGCGAGGGACATGCGAGCGGGCGCGGGTGTCCACCGTGAGTCGACGGCGAGCAGTGGAGTGCAGCGAGGCACGCGACGCAGTGGCGGTGGCCTGTGGTCGGCCAACGCGCGGCAGGCTACCGCCAGCACGCGTACTGTGGCGCCAGCGCAGTGGCCAGGGCAGGGGCAGAGAGAAGGGAGAGGCATGGGCTCGGGGCGGAGCTGTCCCGCGAAGAGCGGCGGCCGGCGACGTGGCCTGCAGCGTTGGCGGGGAGAGAAGGGAGAGAGGAGAGGGAAGAGGGGCGTGCGGCGATGGTCGACGCGCGGCAGCGGGGTCGGCATCAGAGAAGGCGGCATGGCCAGAGGCGCCTTCGGCTGGGCGCGCGCGAAGCTGGGCCGTGAGATGGCCCAGGTGCGCGGGAGGGGAGGAGGGCGGCCGGGTGGGCCGCGGGCGCCGGCGTGGGCCGCACCCAAAAGAAAGCGGGAAAGAGGCCGGTTTAGGCTGTGGAAAGAAAGAAAAGAGAACCGGCCCACTGAGAATTTGGAGGAGAAAAAGAAAGAGAGAAAAAGAGAAAGAGAATCAAACATATCTTTGGAATAATTCAATTTGGAAATTTGAATTTGGAACTAGACTTTGGATTAAGATCAACTTCAATTATTTATTTGGAGTTGATTTAATCTGGATCTCTGAGCTTGGAGATAATTCGATTTAAGCTGATCAGAGTCTAAGAGTAGGTTTGAATTGAGAGACATTCAATTCAAACCTCCACACAAAGAATCATAAAATCCAATAATGCATGACAGTCAACCTAATGCAGTGATCATGCTAGAATTTGCATTGGTAAACTTTGGAACAACTAGTCAACTCAATACCTCCAACATGTATGAAGGTGTATGCACTGGCATACATACACATCCCTGTACATGTACTAGCTTACTTAATTATCCTTAAAAAGTTTTAATTTGGAGCTAATTCTGTAATTATACAATATGCTAAACACAGGGTGTTACATGCATGGAGCTCCAGCCTTAAGCCCATTTCTTCAAGGTCAGCTCGTGCATTCTCATGATCATTTTCTTTTCCCTTCATTTGGAGCAATATATCGACCAAACTCTCACATATATTCTTCTTTACATGCATATTGTCGATAGAGTGGCGAACATCTAATTTTTTCCAATACTCTAGCTCGAATAGTATTGATTTCTTGTTCCACATTCCTAACTGTTCATCATACTTGGAGGATTGTTTTCACTTGCCAAGGATAACATTGATATTCTTAACCTAATTGTGGACATCTTCCTCACTGAAATACCTCGGAGGTAACGTTTTCTCCTTTGTTCCATCGAACTGCTCGTCCATATTTCGATACAGGTGCTTCCTGAAGGAAACATCGATGCCACATGTACACTATTTTTTTTAGTTGTTCAACCTCAAACAGCACGTGTCATCTAAGCAATGTGGGCAAGCTTCACCTTTTCTTTTGCTCTGACCTGACAAGTTACGAAGTGCTAGCAGATCATTGATGGTGACGAACAACATGGCGTGCAAGGTAAAGTACTCTTGCTTGTACTGATCCCACACCTCGATGTCTTCCGACCAGAGTTTTTTAAGATCATCGACTAAAGGTCCGAGGTACACATCGATATCATTGCCAGGTTGTTCGGTCCTGATATCAAGATCAACAACATAATATATTTTTGTGTGTTACAAAGCCAGGGTGGAAGGTTGTAGATCTACAATACAACATGCCATGTGCTATGTGAGGTGCTCATGTTACCAAATGGATTCATGTCATCTGTGCTTATAGAAAACATAATATTTCTCAATTCTTCAGAGAACCAACCAAATGTGGAATCAACGATTCACCACTAAGTGGAATCCGTCAGGTGCCATATCATTGCATTGTTCTTACGACCCTCCTTATACCAACGCACCAATTGTGCCTCATTCGTATTGGCAAATAGACGCTTCAGACAGGGAACTATAAGAAAATACCACACCACCTTTCTAGGACCACATTTGCTTTTCTTGCCTCCATCCCCGTCACCACCGTTATTTCTATGCTTATACCGATGAGCTCCACAAACGGGGCATTGATCCAGCTCTGCATACTCTCCACGAAACAAAATACAATCTTGCTTACATTATGTATTTTTTCTATTTCCAGTCTTAAAGGACAAGTTATCTTCTTCGCGTCGTAGATGCCCTCGGGCACCAAGTTCCCGTCCGGTAGTATGTCTCTTAGCAGATCCAGTAATACTTCAAAACTCTTGTCAGTCCAACCATGAGTTGCCTTTAGCTGTAAAAGTTTTAGGTTTCCAAATATCCATGTGTACTTCTCCTTATAGTTGGGATAAAGGGGCATCTTGGAATCCCGCACAAAGTCCTGGAATTTAGCAAACTCACCATTGTTATACTCATCGTGCCGCTCGACATCTCACACCATCTAGTCCACATTCTCCATAAAATCCTCAAGATCATTATCATTAAAACCTAATATGTCCTCACCCCTGAGATCATGATCCATTTCACCGGGTGTAAGTCCTTGATCCACACTGTCGGCATGGAGGGCCCGGTCCGACTCTCCCTCATTAAGACCTTCCTTACCATGATTGTTCCAACATGTATAATTCTCTTTAAATCCATGCATGACCAAGTGTGCATGGATATTGTCTAGTTTCGGAAACTTCTTATCATTCTTGCAGTCACGACATGGACAATACATTGCCATTTTACCACGATATTTCATATCCGCCAAGGTAGCACTCATAAAATGCTTCACCCCGCTTAGGTACTCCGGACAGGTCCGGGCCTTAAGGTACATTCAACTTCTGTCCATCATCTACAATTAATATAATAATATTCATTCTTCATTAACAATTACCTTAATATTCATTCTTCATTGATAAATTGGTCACTTCGGTTGGTTACCAGTGTAATTCGACCAGTTACCGTTCGGTCAGTTCGGTCTAAATTTGCCTTGAATTGTAAATTTGATTGAGTGAATTTGTCCGAATTCTCACCAAATTTTGACCAATTTTCATGGTAACCGTGTATTTCCGGTTACCACCAGAGATTGGTTTTCGGGGTCTAAACAAATTTGTGAACCTTGATTGTAGCATGCTATGTCTTTTCCTCTTCCCCTTCTTGTCATGAGCTTCAGCTGGTAGTTCAATGGTAGAACACGAGAGGAAGTTGTACAGCTCACTGATGACTTAGGAGCTGGGAGAGCACACACCCTCGGGACATGTGGCAAAGAGGCAGAGGACCTTGAACCGTTCATTGGTTCAGGTCGGCGCCGCCTACGCTGATGACCCATGGTAGAGAAGTTGTGTCACACCAACGTTGGTGTGCGGCAGCATGAGTGGCTGCAAGCTACAGTGGGTGGTTGTCACGGGATGTGAATTTGTGTATAAGCCACTGGCTAGTGTCACACACATAGGTCATTGAGAGCTCAGTGGCACATACAAATTCCAATGGCATGACTAAATTTCAGTAAACTGTAGGACCGAGAATGACAAAAGAGGCAAGAATAGTTGCCTCTCAAATTTTTGGATAGTTTATTTCTATTTTCTTACCTAATGCACTCAAAACAAAGAGAAAAACATGAAATCTAAAGAAACAAGACAAAATCACAATGATCATAAAAAGACCATAGCACCACTAGATGGATCTGAGCATTAGGCTCTATGAGAAATCAATCTAAGTGTCATTGCTCATAAACTGTTACAACTTGAATGAAAAACACTTAGATCCAAAGAAATGAGAACCGAATGAAGAAATTCTCTAAATTGATAGATCTAGAGGATGGGGATGGTTCAAGACCAATTCATATGTGATTCTTATTCCTCTAGCAATAAGAAGAACAACTTCAACAAGGTGGAACATTTCAGCTTTCAAACAAAAACAAAAATTACAATAAAAATCGAGAAACTTACAATCAGTAAGGGAGCTAATAGAGACAAACTAAAAGGAGATCAACACAAGCATAAGAAGAAATATAAAATTCATTTTTTTTTCAGAGGTACGCTCTATTTTTGACGTTTTTTTGCTAAAAAAACTTTCACCTAACACAAAGGCTAAACTCTCCTCTTTCTCTCCTCTAAAGCCCTAGCCCCCAATCTCAAATGGTTGCCACAAATGGCTCAACCTGCCCTCCCCCTCTATTTATAGTCTAAGTTTCTTGACCCATAAGTTTCCTAGATCATTCCTAAAATATCCATATTTTTCAATACACTCCTACCTACCACCGAGGGTATTTTTATCCATCTTTTTCCTCGTTCATCAAACAGTCGTGGCACCTTCATGACTTAGCTTCCTCTCGATGCAAGCTTCACGATGATGCCACGTGTACCTCACACTTTTCCACAGTTTTGAAGCCAAATCACGAAACTGCCTTGCATGTTTTTCAAAACGTGACTCACTAACACTTACTTACACCATAAGCAAGCCATTTGATGTCGGCGCATGTACTCCATCTTGCGATCTCGATCACCGGCAATTTTTTCTCACTCCTAATCCCTCAGGCCACCTTGTCACTTGCACCAACGTCTCTTTTACTTGAGTTTGTTAACACACCATCTTCATCCACCTTTTCACACTTTGCTTGCACACAATATGTACAGCTAGGATCACTCTTGATTTAGCATGGCCACCTTGATCGTCGAGTACTAAGCATCCTGTTTAGCCCCAATAATCCCGCCATCGACCGCCAAGTTGCATCCATCACCTGTACATCATAAGACAAGCACAAACGTATCTCTAATTCCATTTACGATTAGAGAAAATCACAATTCTCTGTTGAAGAACTTATCTCAGAAAAATCATGAACACCGGATGATCTGGCGTGTATTGTCCTCTCTAATCACCAAATCATCCGGCGCTTGTAATTCTGACTCCACTGAAAACTTCCTAGAAAAATCCTCCAGCGAAGCATCTAGTGTACACTCCATCACCAGACCATCCAGTGAGTGCAACCCGCTAGACAAGTCATTTTGCATCCTCTTTGGAGCAAATGCTCTGGTGAGGCACCCGGCGTTCACATCCTCCATCGTCGGACCATCCGATGCATAGAACTCATGAACTCCACCTCTTGGAATGCTCCAATGCGCAATGTGCCTCATCGCCAAACCATCCGACGTGTACAAATTCTCCAGCACCGGATCATCCAGCGAGTGCAAATTTCCTAGCTCAGACACAAACACTCCAACTCCAATATCTTTGGTTAGTCTCAAACATAGATAAACACAACCATGCTTATGTAATACCAAAGATCATCAAACCAACTTAATAAACTTGTCAATCACTCACCACAAATAAATCAAGGTACATGTCAACTTGGTTTCTCAATTTCCCCCACGATGAGTGCATTGACGATTCTCAAAGCATAAAATTTTTGGTTTGAATAAATTACAACAAGTGAACCTCATCCAAGTGACCAAAACGCTAAAGAGAAATCAAATCAAGGTCAATTGGCATACGAAAGATTGCATAATCCTAAAGAGAAGCAAAGACAAGCCAAATAACAAACTCCCCCTTGATGAATACACGGTCTTCATTATGCAAGATTCTTCTTTATGATTTAGTGTACATTTTCTTCTCGTTTGGTAATGCAAACATCAAGGACAAAAATATCTTACAATGCATGAATATGCAATTCTAATGAGCTTTCACAAGTATACCACAAAGCATTTGCAAATGCTAGAAATGTCAATGGGCTATAGAGAGTAGAATGAGGAACTCACAATCGTACAAAGGCTAAAAAAGATACAGTGTCATAATAGCATGAAGCTTTACAAGATAAACCTAAAGAATTATTGACGTATTTAAGTTCACATAATTGAATCAGGATAAAAGCGACCACCACATAAGCATCACTCGTCTTGAGGCATGACAAGCATTGAGAACTAGCAAACTTCAATCTCGAACTAGGCAAATAAGAATTCATGATAATAGGTTTTGCAAATGCTCACATGTGAAACCAAGACTTAGTTAGATCAAGTGATTAAAAAGATTGGGCATTTAGGCACTGTTCTTTGTAATTTATTTTATCCTCAAGTTGTCTCTTATCCAAGCAAAGTATCACACAACTGGGTACGGCAAATACTTCCAGGATTCAAGATAACTATATTGGATCATATCTTAGCATAAGAAACTTGATTGTTCAAAATTATTCAAATGGCATAAATTCTCAAGTTTTCACAAGATCAAGTTAGGTAGTGTATTTGTGACATAAGAAACACATGTTCCCACAGGGTTCTATCATGAGCTAAACATTTGATAAAGACAAAAAATATAGTGCAATGTTCCCCAATCCACTATCTTAAAATAAGAAGCTTAGAGCAAGATATTCATCAAACTAGCTTTAACATAATATTGACTAAGCAAAAGCAATTAGGAACATGGTGATCAAGAATGTAGCATTTCATAATCTACACGATTCATAAAATTGCCAAATGTCATCTTTATGAAAGTTAGCTTGCTTGAAATGTTTCATGTCAAAGCATCAAGAGGAGTCTAAGATTAAAAGATTGCTCCGCATAACTACTCAACGTATTCCAAATTCAAGACTAGCAACTGAAAATGTGAAGGACAAACAAGTCAAAGCTCAACTACTATGATTATTTTACACAATGCGATGCAATGCAAATACAACAAAAGTAAGATAGAGTATGTACAACTGCAACTACCTCTCACACAATGCTATAAGGATGACACACTCCAAACTCTCCCCTCAAAAAAGCAAATCTTATTGCATCTGGAGCCTTGGTAAAGATATCGGCAAGTTGGTGTTGGGTATCTATGTATCTCTAGTGAATGTCTCACTTCTCATTATGGTCTCGCAAGAAGTGAATGTCTCCCTTCTTATTATGGTCCCTTCTCATTATTGGCCAAGCTTATGACACTGGTGTTGTCACACAAAAGTAGCACACTGTTGAAGTCTAATCAAAATCTTTCAAAGTAGCAGCCATTCACAAAATCTGAGAACAACAGGTAGCAACAGCAACATATTCAACTTTAGTAGTAGACTGTGCAACGCTAGACTACTTGCGAGAAGACCAACAAACAAGAGAGATACCCAAAAAATGACAAGTAGTCAATGTACTCTTCCTATCAATCTTACAACCAGAAAAATCGGCATAAAAAAACCTCAAAGGGAAAGCAAAGAGGATGCAAAAAATCAAAGACCATACTCAAGGGTGTGTTTGAGATACATCAAGATGCATTTCACCGCTTGGCGATGAGATGTCCTTGGTAATGCTTGGAAGCGAGCACACAAGGAGATAGTGAAGTGTATGTCGGGTCTTGTCGACGTCAGGCATAGAGGGGACCCAATCTTGCTCCTGTACTCCTGCTAGTCTACCACCTCACCATCTTCATTCGGATCAAGCGAGGTCGAGGTAGCCATCGGTGTCTCCATAGGCTTCACATCGCTCATATTAAACATCTTCAACAAATTCTTGGTGTACTTTATCTGGTAGACAAATGTACCTTCCTTGCATTGCTTGATTTAAAGCCAAAGGAAGAAGTTGAGCTCGCCCATCATCGACATCTCATATTCTTTGCTCATAGTTTCTACGAACTTGGCCACAAGAACATGAGAGGAGCCACAAAAAATTATATCATCCACGAAAATTTGAACAAGTAGGAAATCATTGCCATGCTTGAAGGAAAATAAGGTCTTATCCACTGACCCCATCATATACCTATGCTCTAACAAGAAAGACTTAAGCCTATAATACAAAGTCCTAGGCGCCTGCTTGAGCCCATACAAAGCCTTCTGAAGCTTGTATACTCTATGTGGGTATTTGGGATGCTCAAGCTCGTGAATTAACTTGGGTCACATGTGTGGTTTTGGCTGTATTGACTGAATCATTTGGTGTAACTGGTTATCCTTTCCCTTGGGATCAAATTGGTTATTGGGAACCAAAGGGTTGCTTGGCATAGATCTCTTCTTCTATAAAACTATTTAGGAAAGCACTTTTGACATCCATTTGATACAACTTGAAATCCTGAGATGCCAAAAATGTAAGGAGGATCCTAATGGCTTCTAATCTAGCTACTAGTGCAAAGGTCTCTCCAAAATCTATCCTCTCTATTTGAGTAAAACCCTGTGCAATAAGTCTAGCTTTGTTTGTAACTACAGACCCATCCTCCCCTATTTGTTCTTAAAGACCCATTTTGTGCCTATGGTATGAATATTTGGGGGTGGCTCTACAAGGATCCAAAATTGGTTTCTCTCAAAGTATTCTAGTTCTTCATGCATGGTATTAGCCCTATTTGAATCAGAAAGGGCGTGTCCAACATCATGGGGCTCAAAAGAAGCAACAAATGCAGAATCAGTGAAATGAGCATGTTGAGCAGATTTGGACCTTGTTACCCTTTCGCCAAGGTCGTCGATCATCAGTTATGGGGGATATCTCCGCTGAATGTGTTGAGAGCCTCGTGTTGTGAGATGATCTTCCCCTTAAACACTGCTAGTGCAGGCTCAAAAGTAGCTGAAGTGGAAGTAGAGGCTGCAGGACCCTTTGCTAGTGTAGAAGAAGCAGGAGTCAACTATGAAGCAGGTGTGGTAGCACGAAGTAGTAGATCATCCTAATCATCATATAGAGTTGGAAGGTCCCCATCTACAAAGATGCTTTTACTCCCTCTCTTGACCATTTGCATACTCAAGAACATGACTAGCACAAGGGGTTGATTCATCAAAGGTCACATCACAGAACTCCATGATGGTGTTAGTATCCAGATTATAAACCTTGTAAGAATGACCATGAAAAGAATAACCCAAGAAAATCCCATCAGACTCGAACTTGTTAAGATTGTCACGCTTTAGGATGAAGCAACGACATCCAAAAACTCTTAAGTGAGAAACCTTTGGCTTTCTCCCAAAATGCAGCTCATAAAAAGTCACGTTCAGAATTGAACTTAAGAAAATCCAATTGGAGATATAGCAAGCTGTGCTAATAGCCTTTTCCCAAAACTTCTCAGAAGTCTTATTCTCATCAAGCATCGTCCTAGCCATCTCAAGCAAAGTTCGATTCTTTCTGTCAACCATTCCATTCTACTAAGGAACGTGTGGGCCAGAAAATTGATGCTCAATGTCATGTTCAAGACAGAAAGCATCAAAGAGATAGTTCTTCAAGTCAGTGTCATTATCACCACAAATTGCTTTTAATGCACCAGAGAGTTTCTTGAACAATCTCAAGGCTAAGCTCTGAAAGTACGAAAACACTTTATCTTTTCTCACAAGAAAGAAGACCCAAGAGTAGCGAAAGAAGTCATCAATAATGATAAGTCCATATCACTTCCCACCCGCCGAACGAACTCAAAAAGGACCAAAAGTGTCCATATAGAGAAGTTCTCTCGGTCGTTCAGTCATCACCAGATTGACTGGTGGGTGAGAGACAACAACCATCTTGCCATGCCAACAAGGAGCAAAAGCAAGGTTCTTCTCAAACTTGAGCTTGGGCAATCATTGGATCAAGCCTTGGGCACACAATTGTGAGAGCAAATCAAAACTCATGTGACCTAGTCTCGTATGCCACATCTAAAGCTCAGAAGAAGGTTGTGCAATTAAACACCAAGAAGAACTATAAAACTCAAAAAAATTGGCTACAAGACTCTCCCAACTCGAGAAATCTAACAAACCAAAGCGCATGAGAAATCAAGAACTCGAGAAGCATTGTGTTTGAAATGCACTTCCAAGTCCTCGTCCAACAACTAATATACAAAAGGCAAATTGTATACTAAATGCTCCACCAAAGCCACATCTTTGGCCTTCATTCTACCTTTTCTGTTATCCCCGAAAGTGATGTACTCATGTCGCTTTGTTGGGGTGAGACTAGAGAACCATGACACATCTCTTATTATATGGCGCGAACAACCAGACTCAATGAGCCACTTGTTCTCCAAGCCTCCACCTACCACTACATCAAGTAAGAAGAGATCAAGTACTCTGTGCTGGGGTAAGTAAGGAACTTCTTGGAAATCCAACAACGAGTCCTTCAAGGTAAAGATGTGAAAACCGATGCATGTGAATCAGTCCTAGCATGCTGGGGGCGTATACCATGATGATGAAAACAAGGTCCATCAAAGCGTTGTGAGTCAAAGCCTCTGCCGCATGGATCAAAACCATGTGAACCATGGTATGACCTACGCTGGACACAGCCTCTAGAAGAGAACTGAAAAGCATCTGAAACTCATGAGTGAGAGCGAGGAAAAGGCTCATGTACACCAAAAGAGGGGCGATACATGTCTCGAGTGCTCCACTTCCACTAACATCGCTCATCTCTCCTACAATGAAAACAAAACTCTACTAGGTGACCCTCTCTTTGCCAGTAGATGCACACATAGTGCCTTTTATGAACTGTCCTACCAATCGCTATCATATGGGCTTTCATTTTAGGCTGAGTAGCTTTCTTGGGTTATGTCTTTGGAAGCTCTCTCTTATTGATTTGTTGTGTGGGATTGTTCTTTTCTGGCATAGGCCGTGTAGCATTCATCTTGACTTTTTCAGACCCTAGGGTAGTGGATGTGGTGAAAATAGTCTTGCCAGGATTGTTGTATGCAACTCTCTCAAACCCAACCCTAGAGCTAATTCTGCATTATTCGCACACATCTTGTTCTTGGCTAAGATCAAATCAATTTTGCATTTTCTTGCTAAGCACTTCTCCACAAGAGAAAGGAGGTACTCATTCTCAGCCATGAGTTTCTGAACTTGTCCTCTAATCTAGCTGAGTTTATCCTTAAAGACGATGCAGGTGGAACAGTTTGGTTGCACATACTTAGAACACCTAGAACTGTCCAATCTAGACTCTAACTCCTTAATGCGTTTGACTTTCACTTTAACATCCTTTGTGAGCATAGGGCAATTCTTGCAAGCGTCTAATAAAGTAGGTCTAGAGTGCTTCTCAAGGAGCTTCTTCTTAGCAATCTCAAGCCAACTGGCAACTTGAACATGCAAAGTCTAAAACTCAGCAAACTTACTCATGACCACAAGGCAACTATCACACTCCTCATCATTAGCCCTAGGCCTAAGCAACTAAAGCTCGGATAAAGAACATTCTAGCTTAGACTTGAGTTCCTTAACCTCACGAACTGCTTTCTTAAGAAATCTATCCTGACTAATAAGAGAGATCAAGCTTAGGGTCACTATCATTGTCATCTGCTATGAAGTAAAGGCCGGTGAAGTTCTTATTCTTCTTCTTGCTCTTCAAGGGTTGCTCCTCCTCCCTCAAGCTTTCCTCCTTGCTTGAGAAGTGTCAATGTCGCTAAGTGTTGCCACAAAAGCTCGTCAAGCCGCCTTGACCACCTTCTTGGCCATCTTATCATGGTTCTTAAAGAAGGGCTTCTGGTTCTTCTTGTGTTTGTCATGGTCATGGTTGCATACTTTCTTTTTCTTAAGCTTGGGGCAGTACGCCTTAAAATGAGTAGTGTCACCACACTCATAACAAGCACGAGAACCACCATTCCTCCAGTCTCGATGGTTGTTGTAGAAGCAGTTGAACTTCTTCACAATCAATGCCAAATTTTCATCATCAAGTACGTCCACCTTCTCTTCTACAATAGAAACTAAGGAAGATAAAACAAATCCACTAGGTAAAGTGTTAGCACAAGAAAGATGAACTCCAACCTGACTACCACCACTAGGTACTAAAACCAACGTCATGTTCTGAGACAGGGGGTTTCCTAGACTTATCCTAGCCGCCTTGGCTAATTCTGTGAATTGTAGCTTGCTGAAGAGTTCATCGTAAGTCAATATGTCAAAACTGGATGACTCATCAATGCTAGAGATCTTTACTTTCCATATGCTACGGTCAAGAGCATAGAGAACCTTGATCACTCTCTCATTATTAGAGTAAGGCAAAAACCCTAGTGGATCTAAGATTGCTAACAATCCCATCAAATCGAGCAAACATGGCATCCAAAGATTGTCCAGGGCTTTGCACAAACATCTGATATTCTTGATTGTACGTGCTTTGGCGTCGAGCCTTGATCTGGTTGGTGCCCTCATGAAAGACACTAAGATTGAACTAGATCTCTCTAGCAGTATGAAGGTGTTGAACTCTATCAAACTCATTATGACTCAGACTGATTAACAATATATTTTTAGCCTTATTGTTGGCTTCATATTGTTCAATCTGGGCCTAAGAAATACGAGCGATAAGAATTTCATAACTGGAGTCCACAATCTCCTATATAACACTTCCTTGTCTTAAGAGATAAGTCTCTATGAACACCTTTCAATACAAAAAATCATGACCTTCAAAGAAAGAGATCTTCCCATGTTTCTCTATGGTCGCCTACGGATCACAAAGCCGGTTAAGGTCAACACGTGATCAAACTCGGCTCTGATACCAATTGTAGAACCAAGAACAATAACTAGAGGGGATGGATAGGCACCTCACCAAATTGTTGGATTACCTTTTCCTATTTTCTCACCCAATGCACCTCAAAACAAAGAGTGGAAGCAAGAAACCGAGAGAAACAAGACAAAATCACAATGATCATGAAATGACCATGGTTCCATTGAATGGATCTGAACACTAGGTTCTATGAGAAACCAATCCAAGTGTCATTGCTCACAAACTCTTGCAACTTGAATGAAAAATACTTAGATCTAATGAAATAAGAACCCGATGAAGAAATTTTCCAAGTTGATGGATCTAGAGGATGGGGATGGTTCAAGACCAACTTATATGTGATTCTTATCATTCTAGCAGCAAGAAAAACAACTTCAAGAAGGTGAAAATTTTCAACTTTCAAACAAAAACAAAAATTGCAACAAATACCGAGAAACTTGCAACCAAGCAAGGGAGCCAATAAAGGGAAACTAGAAGGAGATGAACATAAGCGCAAAAGGAAACATAAACTTCATTTCTTGCAGAGGAATGTCCTATTTTGGGCAGATTACAAAGTATTTTTCTTTAAAAAAACTCTCACCTAACACAAAGGCTAAGCTCTCCTCTTCATCTCCTCTAAAACCCTAGCACCTAATCTCAAATGGTTGGCTCAAGGGGGTCAACCAGGCCTCCCCTTTATTTATAGATTAGGTTCCTTGACCCTTAAGTTCCCTAGATTGCTTCTAAAATGCTCCTCTCTTTCAATACACTCCTACCTACTACCGAGGGTAAGTTTGTCCATCTTTTTCCTCGTCCATCGAGCAACCATGGTGTGTTTATGACTTAGCTTCCTCTCGACACAAGCTTCACAATGATGCCACGTGCACTTCACACTTTCCCATGGTTTTGAGGCCAAACCGTGAAACCGCCTTGTACGCTTCTCACAGCATGACTCTCTGTCACTTACTTACACATTAAGCAAGCCACTCGATGTTGACGCGTGTAGTCCGTCTTGTGATCTTGACCACCGGCAAGTATCTCCCGCTTCTGATCCCTCGAGCCGCCTCATCAGTTGCTGTGGCATCCTTTCGCTTGACTTTGTCAACACGCCGTCTTCATCCACCTTATTACGCTTTTCTTGCACACCACATGTATAGCTAAGATCACTCTTGACTTTGTACTACCACCTTGATTGTCCCATACCAAGAACCCAGCTTAGCCCTGATCATCCCACCGTCGACCTCCAACTTGCATCCATCGCCTGTACATCAGAAGACAAGCACAAACGTATCTCCAATTCCATTTCCAATTATACAAAATCAAAATTCTTTGTTGAAGAACTTATCTCAAAAAAATCGTGAACACCGGACGATCTGGTGTGTATTGCCCTCTCTGATCGCTGGACCATCTGGCGCTTGTAGTTCTAACTCCACTGAAAACTTTCTGAAAAATCCTCTGGCGAAGCATCTTGTGTACACTCCTCCATTGCCAGACCATATGTTGAGTGCAACCCGCCAAACAAGTCATTTTGCAACCTCTCTGGAACAAATGTTGCGGTGAGGCCTCCGGTGTTCACATCCTCCATCGCCGGACCATACAATGTGTAGAATTCCTAAACTCCACCTTCTGGAATGTTCTGACGTGCGCAATGCCTTATCGTTGGATCATCTGATGTGTACAAATTCTCCAGTGCCAGATCATCCAGCGAGTGTAAATTTTGTCTCAGAAACAAACACTGCAACTCCAATATCTTTGATTAGTCTCAAATATAGACAAATACAACCATGCTTATACAATACCAAAGATCATCAAACCAACTCAACGAACTTGTCAATCATTCATCACAAATAAACTAAGACACACTCTACTATAGAACACCACATATGTAATGCCCCATCAGTGCCGGTTTAACAGTAACTGGTACTGTTGACGTATCAGTGCCGGTTCTTAAACTGGTACTGTAGACACTATCAGTGCCAGTTCAATATACCAACCAGCACTGATGGGGCGCTACAGTATAAAGCCCCCCTTCTCCCCCATGAGCGACCAGAGCCCCCCAAGCGCGACCAGAGCCGCCGCAAGCCCACTAGAACAGCGCCGATTGCCATTTTTGCCATCTCTACGGTTGAAGGATTCAAGTTCTCTAAGGTTAATAAGATAATCTATATTTCTTTTTTAGATAGATTTACTTGGTAGATTGGTCTAGGATTGAGGGTTGGTGTTTGTTCTATGGTTATGGATTTAGAGATGCAATTGAGATCTAATTTAGGAAAAGTTTACAACTTTGTCATTTTTAGATGTATAGAGATGATCTACATTTGATTCTTAGTTGGATTTATTTGCTATATTGCTCTAGATTTGAATTTAGGTGGTTGTTCCTTGGTGTTGAATTTTGGAATGAGCAAGAGCTCTAATATGATATAAATTAGAGAAAGATCGCTATTTTGTTATTGTAGATGATTTAAGGAGTAGATTAATAGTCACATGTAAATAGATGTGGTTGCGTACATTAAAATCTATGGATAATTACAAATTTGCCACTACTAGAACCGTTATTGCCATTAAAAAATTACAAAAATACCACTAGATCTGTCATTCGAGTGGCATCCTTGGAAAGAATAAAAAATCAGGGAGGTATTTGCAAATGCCCCTAAAATCTAGCTCCAATTTTTTAGTATGTGGTTTGCGTATATTTTTAAAGTCTTGAATTTAAATAATAATCTAGTCGATTTCCTCTGTTCATTAATCAATGTAGTGAATTTAACACAATTGATAGAATATTATGTTGTAGGAATGGCACGTCCACCCATGGGTTGCAATCGGACATGGCAGCCTTTGGAAGGTGGGTCCCCCGACCAGTCCCAAGTACCGAAAGGAGATGGGCCCTCAAATAGGGACTAATCAGGATGCGAGATAATTCAATGAATTTATTCTAGATTTTGAAATGTTTAATGATTATAAGTTGAATGTGTTTAATTATAATGATTTGCAGATAGACCGGTCATGGATATACAAGGATCGAGGGCCAGAGTTCTTTGTTGGCATTGAGGATTTTTTGAGGGCTGTCGCAGTGTATAAGAAGCCAAAAAGGAAGCATGCTAGTCACTATATATGTTATCCGTGTGAAGAAATTTTCAAACATAAAGTTGATCTGTGCACACTTGATTCGCAGGGGTTTCAAGACTAGCTATACCCGTTGGACTGAGCACAGTGAATTTGAAGATGTTGGGCGTGAAGGGTAACCAACAGTCGAAGAAGACATAATCAATGATATGACGGCTAACGATATGTCGGCATTTGAAGATACTTTTGTCGAAAACTATGGAGGGGACACTTTTGTTGGCAACAATGAAGATTGCTTAGAGCAAATGTTGTGCGATGGGGGGGGGGGGATTTCACCAGTGAAAGAGAATATCAAAAGTTCTAGCGCATGGTAGAGGACTCTAAAACACCACTTTACCCGAACTGTAAAGATGAGCACAGCAAGTTGCATGTGGTGCTGATACTGATGCAAATGAAGGCTAGCAATGGTTGGGCTGATAAGGGTTCAATAAATTGTTAGAATTCTTGACGGAATAGCTTCCAAGGGGGAATGTGGTTCCTGAAACTACGTATCATGCCAAGCAGGTTGTTTACCCGTTGGGATTGGAAGTAGAGAAAATACATGCATGTGGAAACGATTGCATGTTGTTTCGCGATGAGGATGCAGACTTGGAAGCATGTCGCATTTGCAATGCACCACGGTACAAGCGAGCGATAGCATGGGGGTGAAGAGAAAGAAGAAAAGACCCCCTGTTAAGGTGGTTTTGTATTTCCCTATAATCCACCGTTTGAAGCGATTGTTTGCTAACAGAGTGAATGCCGAGTTGATGCTATGGCACGTCGAACAGCGCAAGAAAGATGGAATACTTAGACACCCTGCTGATAGCATGCGATGGAGGAGATTCGATCCAAAATACAAGGAATTCAGAGATAATGTGAGGAATATAAGGTTCAGGTTGAGTACGGATGGGATGAATCCTTTTGGCAACACGAGAAGTACTAATAACACTTGGCCCGTGACTCTTTGTATCTACAACCTTACACCTTGGATGTGCATGAAGCGAAAGTACCTTATGATGCCTTTGCTGATTAGTGGGCCGAATCAACCAGGCAATGATATCGATGTGTACCTCAAACCATTGGTTGAAGATCTTCTTGTATTGTGGAAAGATGGCGTATGGGTATGGGATGAATACAGACGTGAGAATTTCACCCTACGCGCAATGTTGTTCGTAACGATCTCAGATTGGTCTGCTCTTGGTAACCTATCAGGGCAGACTATACAATGGATGTGTTCAATGCTTGGAGGAAACCGGGGGGGGTGGCTGACAAACAGTCGGAAAATGATCTTTATGGGTCACCGTAGGTTCCTTCGTCCAGATCACCCATACCGCAAGAATAAAAGAGGTTTTGATGGGACATTTGAGCATCGTCAAATTCCGAAGATTCGCACTGGAGAACAAGTATTTAAGATAGTAAATACACTTAGAGTTGTACTTAGAAATGGGCCAAATAGTACAAAAATCCCGGCTGGGCAACATGCTCCTATGTAGAAAAAGATATCAATATTTTGGTTGCTGCCTTATTGGAAGTATCTTATAGTCCAACACGCAATCGACGTCATGCACGTGGAGAATAATATGTTAATATGTTTGATAGCTTGATTGGTACCTTATTAGAAATATCTAGGAAAACAAAAGATACACTAAATGCACAGCTGGAACTGGGAGAAATGAACCTAAGTAAGGACCTACATTACATAAAATTAGACAACGGCAAAAAGAAACTTCCCTCAGCTTGCTACACTATGAGCAAGGAAGAGAAGATCCGCCTATGTGGTTGCTTGCGTAATGTCAAAGTTTCAACTGGTTACTCCTCCAACATCAGGAGCTTAGTAAACATGAAAGATAAGAAGTTAGTTGGCATGAAGTCTCATGATTGTCACGTGATGATGATGCAGATGCTTCTAGTTGCAATTAAAGGTATTCTACCAGATAAGGTCCGAGACCCAATCATAATGTTGTGTTTTTTCTTCAACGCAATTTCACAGAAGGTCATTGATCCGAACAAACTGGCGAAGCTACAGGAAGACGTGGTCCATACTATATGTCAGTTTGAAACTATTTTCCCTCTAACATTTTTTGATATAATGCCCCACCAAATTGTTCACATTGTGGGTGAGATAAAGAGCCTTGGCCCCATGTTTTTGCATCAGATGTATCCTTTTGAATGGTTCATGGGGGTTCTAAAGAAATATGTTCGTAACCGAGGTCGCCTGGAAGGTTGCATTGCCCAAGGGTGGAGTATGGAGGAGGTCATTTAGTTTTGCATTGACTACATGAAACTGAACGCGATTGGTATGCCTATATCTCGCTATGAGGGGAGGCTAAAGGGGAAAGGGACGATAGGTCATACTTCAATCCATATCAAAGATCGTGTTTCATTCACTCAAGCACACTTTACAGTTCTACAATAATCACTTGTAGTGAGCCTGTATGTCAATATGCACGTGAGCATGCTACGGTCCACAAATCCAATAAAGTTAGATGATTGGATCGCAAGAGAGCATAGAGATAATTTTGGTAATTGGTTACGTCAACACATGATGGGTAAGGATACCAACGATGCTCTGTTGGAACTGCTAACTAATGGCCCGTCAACTACGATTCGCACATTCCAAGCATACGAGATCAATGGCTATACATTTTATACGAGAGCACAAGACAACAGGAACACTAAGCAAAATAGCGGTGTCCGTATTGATGCCTATGACTGTGCTGACAACAGGGAAACCTACTATGGATTCATAGAGGAGATTTGGGAGCTTGAATATGGCGAGTTGATGGTCCCTCTATTTCGGTGCCAATGGGTTAGGCTCCCAGGGGGAGTCAAGGTCGACAAGTATGGTATAATTACCGTGGACCTCAAACTCGTTGGATACAGAGAAGAACCATTCGTGCTTGCCATGGATGTTGCACAAGTCTTCTATGTAAAGGACCTGGGCCCAGTTATCAAGGAGGATCATCACGTGGTTCTTCAAGGAAAAAGAAAGATTCTCGATGTTGACGATGTTGTCAACGAAGAACACTGCGACAAATTCGATGACTTGCCTATTCTTGGAGAGAATGTCGAACTTCCTTTCATTGATGACACTAAGGAAGCTACCTACATACGCCACGACCATAACGAAGTATTAATCATTTAATGAAAGCAGCTTTCATGTATTTGTATCGAGGACATGTGTGGTGAAGCATAACTTTTTGAAAGTTTTGATCTGAGTGCCGCACCATGCAATCGGACTTATGTGAATTGGTTAGAATTCAAATTGGATTAAAAGGAGAAAATCAAATGAAGAGCTAAAAATCACAAAATTAACCATGAATCAGTGGTTAAAGTTAATTTTCATGTAAAGAGTATAAAAAATAAGTTTAACATAATTGGTTTTATATGTTTTTTTGGATATGGATATTTCATAATTTCATTACGGAATTAACAAATTACAGATTATTAATGAAATAAAGATAATTCAATGCACATTTCATATATGCAAGTATTTTTATCATGTGGGTGACAGTAATACAAACTCAACAAATTTGGCTTTATATTTTTCTCAATTCTAATAATTTTTCTATGTATTTTTCAAGTTTTCAACCAAATTTAACAAAAGAAGAATATTTCCAGGGAAAAAATATTTATCAGTGCCGGATCAAAGTAGTAACCGGCACTGATACTTCACATATCAGTGTTGGTTAGTAAATAGAACCGGCACTGATACGTTTATCAGTATTGGTTACCAACCAGAACCGGCACTGATACATGTATCAGTGCCGGTTAGCAACTAGAACCGGCACTGATGCTTCTGTACATATATATACCAACACTTAACCGATCTCCTCGTTCGCTCTATTTACCATTTGAGCCTGCTCCTCCTCCTCCCGACGCTCCTCACCTCCGAGCGCCGCTCCTCCCCGACGGTCGCATCCTCGACCGTCGCCTCCTCCCCGACCGCGTAGCCTCCTCCTCGGCCACTGCCTCTTCCCGACACCTCCTCCCCGACCGCGTCGCCTCCTCCACGGTTGCCGCCTCCTCGACCGTCACCTCCTTGACCGCCTCCTCCTCCCGATGCCTCCTCCTCGACTGCCACCTCCTCCTCGGTCGCGCCTCCTCGACCACCGCCTCCTCCTGATGGTTGCATCCTCCCCGACCGCTGCCTCCTCTCGACACGCCGCCGCTCCTCCTCCCGACGTGCTGACTCCTCCCCGTAGCCGGCCACCAAAGGAACTCCCTCCTTGTAGTCATCGCGGTCCCCTCCCCCCTCCGCCCCTCTGCTGGTGTTAGGCAAGTAATTTTCTCTGATTGAGTGGTCTAGATATTATGAAGTCTTCGTAATTTGTGGAGCAAATTGTTGTAGCAGTTCGACCACTAAGATGCTAGTTAGGTAAATTGTTCTCTGAATTTTGCAGCTGCTAACCGGTTTGTTTGGTCTACTGGCAAAAAGCATGTTTTTCAAATTTTGTACAGTTTGTATCTGCTAGCCCTAATTCTTTGCTACTGTTATCTTGCCATGTAGAACCTTTGCTTTGTATTGGTTTACTACTATTCCTAGAATGAAACCAATCTGCTATTGCCATTACTATTTCCTTTTTAGTTAGTTCTGTATTGGCTTACTACTATTCCTAGTACCACTGTGTTAGTTTGGTATTTGTTAATTAGGGACAACCTGATACAATACATATGTGCATAATCTTACAAGAATGCTTGTTCTTACAAACAAACACATGTGCTAGTGCTTACTGAAATACATGCCTTCAACAAATAAGCACTTGAAGTAATCGTTTGAACCTAGCCATTATGCAAAAGTGAAGGGAACTTTATTCCGTCCACCTCGAGCCCTCCATGTTGAATTGACTCAGATAATAATATTGCATGTTGTTTCCTTATTGACTTGTTTTGATCCAATTTCTATTCACTATATTCATTTTTTTTGTTTCAAATTCCCAAAAGTTTGTGAAAAATGCAAATCTGCATATTATATGAGTCAATTCAATCAAAAGTTGCTTATTCGTTATGAAAAATGCAAGTCTACTAGATCCTGCATAAGATACTTTCAGTAATCATTCTTGCATACTCTGCTGAAAATAGGATGGATCTCTAAGCATAAATTGAATGTGAACTTGAAATTTTTTTTGTGCCTATATAGTTGCTTTCTGCTTCGCTAAATTAGTTTGGATTGTGCAAGGTGAAGTCATGTGTACATATTATATGTAGCAATGATTCAAATCGCCAATGTCTCTATTATGTGTAGCATTGTACATAATATGTTTTTTACTTATGAGACATGATAGCATGATTGTTCAATATCTAGCATCACAAAGAAGAGAGCCAACTCCTCCACGGTCACTACCACCACCATCATCACCTAGAAGAGAGCCAACTCCTCCCTTACGCAAGTCGCCACCAAGGGATCCAACTCCTCCCCTTTAGAAGTCAGGAGCAGTGTCACTAAGAGAACCAACTCCTCCACCTTCGAAGTTAGCACCACCACCACCAAGAGAGACAACTCCTCCGCCTCCAAAGTTAACAATAGCTGCACAGTGATGCACGTTTGCCCGATCTTCTGAAAGGTAATATGATAAGTTGATTGGTGGAGTTTCGACGTTGATGATCCAAAGGCTCTAAACAGAACAGATCGAGAACCCTCGCAATCACTACACCACTACTCTGTGGTTATCAACCGTGCCAAGACGCGGTTGACCTCGCCAAGAAGGCTTTTCCTGCAAGCGAATCAAGAACATAAGCAAGAACAGGTAGATGCAATCTGAATATTGCTAATAACCAATGAAGTACTCGAGTTGGGGTTCAACAAACCGATAAACGGCAAAATTGTCTAAACAGAATAATCTAAGCTAAACTCAAGCCTAAACTACGACGACTACTGTTTATATATAGGGGAACATGAAAAGGTCGACCTAGGGTTTTGCAGCCATGAAAAGAGGTGTACACAACCTGGGCTCCGACCTCGACACGATTACAAGAGCCAACTAGGTTCAAACGGTGGCGTAGCACCTTATTTCTTTGATTTTGACTAAACTATAGAAATATTTGGTTGAGCTCATATCCATTGGAAAGGGCGTTTCGTAAGCTTTCTAGAATGTCCAAGATTACCTAAAACGGACTTCGTATGAGAGAGTTATGCCTGTTTTACTGACGTGCTGTCCTGGGACTCAACCACGACCACAACTAGAGCTCAGCCTCGAGTCCGAGTAGACTTGGCCTCCGAGGAGTGACATCCGGGTATGGTGCTTCTCCCACATTCCTTGTGGTCTAATTGTCGTGTATGTGCTCTTGTAATTGGACCTTGTATGATTTGAGGATTATTGGCGGTATTTATCGTATCCGAATGAGCCATGTGCTCATCACACAGTCTAAGAATTTGAGTTCATCTTAGAAGTCGGCTTCATCCCAGAGGCAAAGGGCACCTAAGAAGGTGGCAACATCTAAGAAGTTGCCTTATGAACAATCACTAGAGGAAACTAGAGGCGATAGTGGACGCCAATGTTAAGAAATTCCTTCAAAAGCCAGAGCCTAAGAAGAAAATACCAATTCGTGCAGAAAGACAGAAGTTTTTCTTAAAGATGGCCAAACCTGTTGAGCGTAAGAGTAAATCAGACTACACGCACATCAAAAGTAAGAAATATTTGAAGGAGTCTTCTATCGAATAGATACAACAAGAACATAATTTAGAAAGATTTCTTGAAGATGCTAAAATGACAAAAGAGTAATTTCTAGATGAGTCCCTGACACCAAAAGCAGTCGAGAGATGGCAATTTAAGTTGAGCGAACTCTTGGTCACGCCAAACGTGTGGGACAAACTGACATATCAACTTCGGAAATTCCATGCATGGTACATGAAGGAGTCGCGGGATGGTAGAGAAATGTTCGAGGCCAGATACAAGGATCGAGATTTCCTCCATGGGGATGGCTCTATTTATATATTATTTGAGGAAATATATTGACTGTACCAGGAAGATGATCTCGACGTGTCTATCTTGAGTTGTTGGACTCTGTAAGTGTCGTATACGTATAATTCACAGTATACATTCATGTACCATTGGATTGAATATCTTAACTTATTTCTTATGTAGAATGGAGGTACAAAGATGCAGGACAGAGGGCATCTACCATGTGGGATTCATCAGCCCACATCTTGTAAACCCGACAATGATGTAATCCGATCTAAAAGGATCCAAGAACTATGCATTGAAGTGTATTTTGGAGCTACAATTGAAGAAATACATATTTTTAAACTACCACTTTGGGTATGTGTTTCCCTCCATGAATGTTCTACTCTTCTTGAGCAATACATAGTTAGAAATTAGGACTAACTAACCTATGGTGACCTATGTGCAGTTATCACTGGATCATCCTTGTCATCCAGCCAGACATTAGCAAGATCGTTGTCTTCGACTCACATAATAATCCAAAAGAAACCTACCAACCCATCATTGACTTGCTACAAAGGTAAAACCTGATCATTTTATTATTGCTCTTGTAATAATTGATTTGATTGAATCTAAGTCTACTTACGGTAATAATCACATAAATGCAGAGTGTACCTATGATACATCAAGAAGAGTGTTAGACACCGGCGATTCACGAAAGAATGGATTACCCGACATGACTTTCCTTGTAGGTAGCAGGACCTGGGCAATAATTTATGTGGTTTTTATGTAAAGGAATTCATACACAGATTCAACGGAAACGCGTCATACCAAGTGGTCGATGCTGAGGTATGCGACATACATATTGATGGCTAATTTCCAAGTCCAACAAGTGTTCATAAGGATTGATTTCTTCAATTCTTGAAATTGCAGCTCCTCGTGCTATCCAGAGATCGACTCATGCCATTGAAATCAACGCACTTAAAAAACAACTTGTCCGGTTCATCATTGACCAAGTCATCAGTCCAACCGGCGAGTTCCATGAATTTGGCTCCTCTCTCCCGTTACCTTCATCCAACAAGAAAAAGCAGAGTTCAGAACATTCGACTACCGAGAAACCTTAAACTCCTTTTCATTGTTGTAATGAAACCTCACATGTATGTAGTGTATATATACTGTGATGAGACTTGATGTTTTAGAATTGAAATTTATATGTGCTTGTGTATATATGCTGCGATAAAATTTAACGTCTCGTAAATTAAATTTATATGTGGGTGTCTATAAATATACCGTATACTATTGCCGGCAACCACCAGAATTTGAAAATGCCACGGTTTGGCGGCAACCACCACATTTTGAAAAGGGAGGGAAATACCTATCAGTGCCGGTTGCTAAAAACAAACTGGCACTGATAGTACACATATCAGTGCCGGTTGTTAATACTAACCAGCACTGATATGTATACTATCAGTGCCGGTTCGATCCATAAACTGGTACTGATAATGATTTTCAGTGATGATTCCATACCTGGCACTGTAGTCTGTGACTATCAGTGCTAAGTAATCAGTGTCGATTCAAAACCCGCCATTGATAACGATTTTGATCCGACACTGATGAGGATATTGCAGTAGTGACATATCAACTTGGTTTCTCATAATCAAGTGCACAAACTTCATTCTCTCCTAGATGGGTGAATCTCAGATAATATAGTGATGCCACTTATCCAGCTACAAAAATTTGGGCTAATCGAGTAGGATTCAGAAAATCTCTACCAGGCGTGCACGGATGGTATGCAAGCAAAACAATGAACATCCAAATAACATACACACAAATTTGCCATAAAAAAACATAACCACTTATTTGCATATGGCTAGACACTGACATACTTCATTTTCGACACTAACTCTGAGCAAATTGAGGAAAAGAAGAAGGGAGCTCTTTCCTCAGGACCTTAGAAATCTATCAAATGAGACCAGTAGGGTTAGCCACATACCTATCTGAGGAGAGGCCAGATCAGAGGCTGTAACCTGTGGAGGTATAGAAATCCCCCCCCCCCCTTAAACCCCCAAAATAAAAACTTCGGCAAGTTCATCACTACTAGAAATCCCCAAGTCTATACCATTTTAATCCATTCCTCTAGTGAAATGTAAAGCGAAAGAAAGCCCCTTTACGTGCTGCCTCAATGCCATGTAATCTAAATAGCAATTATTTTTCCCGTAATGTAAACTTGCTTCAACATTATAATCTAAACAGAAACTTTTGGGTGTCATATGAATTATATCTAGCATTAAGGTCAGATTCTTGCACCATTCTTTTCCCTGCAAAAGAAATTCTTAGTTCCCATCTTAGTGTCACCACCCTCTACTCAAATGTTCATTACGAATGTTGTTGTTGCATTAAATTTAAATCCTGAAATACTTAGTACAGGTTCCAAAACTATGCTAACACCAAAATGGTTAGTACAGAATCCAAATTCACTATCCAGTGTCCTAATAATTATGATTTTCTGTTATTGTTAAAGTCAGGTGTAAAAAAAGTGCTCACGATTAAGTAGCTGGACATCACGACCATATTTGTGCATTAAAGATAAGACATCAGTTTACACAAGCTCTGTCGACTATTAAGTAAACCGTCGATCTTACAAATATGTGATTAGAGTAGAAGATACTTCCTCTTGCCGAATCGAGCACTAGAAAACAGAGTTTTATACAGATTCGGACCTCCTGAAGGATAATAACCCTACGTCTTATATTCTTGTATTGATCTTTGAGACAGATTACAAATGTGAGGGGTCTTGACTAGCCTAGATGTAATCTAAACCTAGTCAAAGGCTCATCGCGTGTAGTCTCGGCAAGATGTTGATGCAGATCCGAATGCAGAAGGCTTAAGGGTTGTTGAGCGCTTGTTACTTCCTTTTTCGTTTGTCCTCCGCATGCCCCCTGACTCCGTATATATATAGGGTTGCCAAGTAGCCTCCAAACTCTTTTTCAAGTAAGATTATGTCATCCTTAAATTAGGGATAGATTTTCTTGTTTAAAAGATATCCTAGCACATGCGGATAGTTTCTATACGTCTAGGGTTCCCTTTTCTAGATACAATCGTATGCTCTGAGAATCCAAAAAATTCTAAAAAATTTGCACACATATAGAATAGTCATATATGATAGTTTTATACTGCTCATCGTCAAACTCCTTAATTGAAACACCCAATATTATCACTTTCAATATATGTTATAGCTAGTAATATTCTACTGGCATTAAGATCGATTGAAGTATACCCTTCGTACTTCTAACATGTTTTCATTCCATGTATATCATATATAAGCCTTTCTTATAAGCGCTTTTTTTGCATACTTAGCCCTTATTTAGTTTCAAAAAGATCAATGATACAATATATAATATGTCAGAAATTACTTGCTGCCTAAGGGAGTTCAGTGGCGGGCCGGCGGCCCATCCCATTCTCTCCCACTCTACATATAGCTGATGCTATTCTCCACACAAAATATAAAGATTTAACGATAGAAATTTGGACTTGGTCGCTATATATGCACGCGTATAGAAGAGGTGATCGCTAGTTAATACTATGAAGTGCTTGTTACTGTTAGTACTGCAAGTACGACTGTAAAGTTGCAACGTTAGTTGTCATTAGTATGTACTGGTAGTCTGGTACTCTTTCTGGTTGCAAATATAAATCGTTTTAGAGTTGGACATAAAGATTAAGGAGATGAGAGAAATATCTATACTACCCCTCAATTAGTATAAGACAAAGTGTGCAATTAATGGTGGCATTATCTCTCTCTCTCTTCTTTCTCCCTTCCCCAAGCGCCACACCAGTGGAGCATTAATTGATATACTCTGGCAATAAAATTACTCTCCCAGCCACAAGCGCCACACCAAAGAAAACAAAATGGAGGGAACAGTAAAACTAGCGCTAAAACTAACTGGAGGGAAGAGTAGTTAACAATGACGCAGACAATTATTTGTTGTTAGCAGAGCCAAGTTACTACAGAGTTGCTATTGGTACATGTGAATCTATATTAAGTTTTTTACAACCAATTAATACCTAGACAAGTTCTGAATTATATATATTTTTACTATACTTATAGGGACATTATCAGGACTTGGGAAAGGAAATACCACAGCAAGTGCTACAACGTCTATTAACTGCCCAAGCAATTATGAGTGTATGTGGCCCTGATTACTATTCCACTCTCTTATATATAACCCATGATAAATCATAGTATAATATGCTCTTATTCCAACAACCACTCCAACTAGAAAACTAGTACTTTTTGGTATTCAGAATGGCAACACGCAGTGTAGCAATGAGAAAGTGGCCTCATGTTAATTCTTGTATAGCTACTGGGCTTAATTTGCATTAGTTTAGGTCTCATGGTAATTTGTTTCTTGTAAATGTGTGTGAGAGCCTCTGAAAACAAAACTTTTCTGCTACTGCATTCATCAAATTTTTGGAGACTAAATTTGAACTGATTTCACTTTGCACCTCATATGCTGCAATCTATACATAATGTAAATTTCATATGCTCTATTATCCTATTGAGGTGATCTAGTCCTACTATAATAATTATGCATGCTGAAATTTTCTTATATCTCCAATGCACATGTAGATCCCATTATACTTGTCACATTAGTTGCAAAGTTCTTGGATTCCAGCTCCAAGATTTTGCAAAGTTTATCGATTCTACCTATATGGAAATATAATAGTATATTTCACATGCAGGTAACATGTTCATCTCATGTTGGCACTGAGTCCACTAACGACATCGATGATGATGCCAGCGAAGGCGAGGACTTCGGCGGCACAAACATCAACAACAACAATTATGATTCCAGCAACTCCAGAGCAGAAATGGAAACCATGCATCTGCCAGTGCTTGTTCACTTTCAAAACAGAATGCAGTTGCTATTTTGATCATTTGAAGTGTTGTGTATATGCATACTAGGTTGGTAGGTAGGAGAATGTGGTGGTATGAACTCCATTTTCTAACCTCTAGCTAGTACAATGGTGGTGCTGAAAGTTTATGGCTTTTGTGGGCTGCTCTTTTGGGTATGCATGTGACTGATGTACTGAATACATTCCAGTGATGCCGAACCATAAATGGATGTCATGTTCGTATGTTGTATGTAATGATTCATGTGTTCTAGTTGAGTCAATCATCATTTGAATCAGTCTCTGATGTGTGTGGCGTGCACATTGAAATATTGTTTGTATGATTCAAATATGATTTTTACAAATTAAATGCGAACTAATTGCTGACTGAAGTTTACTTTCGCTGATGGCTATGCTCGTCAGTAAATAGATAAGTTTACTTTGGCGGCTGTGGAGTTGATAAGGTATATTCATTTCCCTGTCGGCCGACCCACGACAAAAAATATAGAGGGTAAACCTAACAGAACATAAGTTTTTTCCTTTGATGGCACAGGCCGACTGAGAAATTATTTTTGACGATTCTTTGCTGTCAGAAATAAAGTCCGAAAACCTGACACATGCAAATTTTCCTGTGAGCAAACCGTCAGAAATTCGTGTCAGAGAAATGATTTCTAACGGCCAACCGACAAGCAAATTTTATTTCCATGTCGGCCTAGCTCTGACGGTTTTTTCTTGATGGCTGACCGACAAGGAAATCCTTTTTGATTGTTTTTGGCTTTTCCTTGTCGATTTATGGTTGTCAAGGAAATTCAGTTTTCCAGTTGTGAAAATACAATGGGATCCACCATTTGGTCAAGTCTAGATTTTCGAGTGCTCAAGTTTAACATGTACCTATTAAATTTTAGTGCAAATCGTTGGATATGACAAAATGAGCTCCACCTTGTCCATTTTGGAATACTGAATGGATGACAGAATGGCAAGCAGAAAAACTAGACTGCACAGAGATCAATTGAGCCTTACTTGAATAATGGAGAATAATGCAACAAGCTCGTAACCAGTCCAGCAAATGAATGCACAAACAAACCTATGGATTTCAAAGTACTGCAGTTTCATGATATATATGCAAGAGAGTAATCGCCTTGCCATTTTGCCACCCCCAAAATAAATAAATAATTGAACTTTGTTTGTTGCTCAACACATAATATACTTCATCCATTAGAACAACAAAATAATATCGATCACCACAAATCAAATGTTCACAATAAATGACTTGGTCTCAAGTAAAAATCAGGATACTTATAAGTAGCAAATCTGTTCCTTAAACCAGACCTTAAAACACAAGATTCACTGCCCACCTGTGAGAAAGGTAGGAAAAAATGTATCCTTTACACATGTAATCATTGAAACTAGCAAGGTGCCTCACACAATTGAATGGCTGGAGTCAGATATAGTTTCGAGAGAAAAGTGTTTCCAAGTTTTTCATTTCTCTAATGCCAAAGTAATTGTTTTTCATTACCTTATTAAATTGATAATCTGATACTTCAGCACATCGAGCTTATAATTTGTAACACTTCAAGTATTCATACAAATTTAGGTTCTAACTTAGTAAAGTCGTGCACAAAAACTATTTGAAAGACTACCAAAATTATGGCCCTATATAAAATTAGTTCCTAACCGAAGACATATTTGCAAGGTATTAATTGAACAATCTTCTTTGCAGCCTTCTGTTTAACCGTTGCCTAATTCATCTTCCTCTTTTTCTGCTTCTTCTTCTTCTGGTGTGAAGAATTGCCATGATATACTATTATCCAGTGTTGCTGATAGCTGCTATTTTTCTAACCCCCCCCCCCTGCCCCCAAGAAACTCTAGCAACTTACGCTTCTTGGGTTTTGGGAGATAAAATCTAAATTGAATTGTTCTTATGTATAGCAACTAAATTATACATATGCGTATGGTAATTGGAGCATTTTTTAATAATGCCAGAAGTGGGTAATAGAGAAACAAGTATAGAGACATTTTGGGATTCATTAGTTTTTTAATGGTCGTGAGGATACGGTGATGTCCTAAGAGGGAGGTGAATTATGACACTTACAAACTAATGACCTCAAAAAATTCACAAGATAAACCTATCTCAATTTCTATCTAAATGTGCTCTAGGGTTTATCTAGTCTGTCTACTCTACCGCTCAAGAGGATTGCAGCCTTGGATGTCTTCTCAAGTGTCTATGAGATTATCTGAACTCCAACAGCATACCACACCTTCAAATGACTGAGTGGAGGGGTACTTATATCCTCAAACCCGCCAACTAGCCGTTTTCCCAACGGCTTAGAAAAGCTGTTAACACCAGATGATCCGGTGAGAACAGTAGTACTAACATCGGATCATCCGATCAGTAAAACCTCAGAAACTAGCCGTTAGAACTCCACTTAATGCCTCTATGCACACCGGGTACTCCGGTGTACCTTCAAATCTATCATCGGACTTTCTGATGAGTTATCTTGAGTCATCCGAGTCTTTGTAGCCTCTCTATGTAAAATACTTCGGTACATTCATCATCTGAGTATTGGACCTTCCGGTGGGTTGTTCTTCCTTTTTCAACGCTTGTAGTCACCTCTGCAAGAAATGCTCTAGTGCTATAATCCGGTGTGCACAAACCAAGCAGCGAACCATTCGGTAGGTTGACCTTCAGTCTTCTGCACTTGCATTATTCTCTGCAGAAAATACTCTAGTGTTACCTAGTGCAGATCACCAGACTATCCGGTGAGGTCCTCAGTCTTCTCCCCCTTTGTCAAAAATACTTCGGTGAGTTAACACACAGGGGATCGGACCATCCGATGGGTTAATCTTCAGTCTTCTGCACTTGCATTTTTCTCTGCAGGAAATACTCCAGTATTACCCAGTGCACATCACCGAATTATCCGGTGAGGTCCTCAACCTTCTCCACCTTTGTCAGAAATACTCCAGTGAGTTTATGTCCTATATACCAGACTATTCGATGAGGCTATCAACCTCCGGATACAATGCTCTGGTGAGTATAAATTCCTCTGCACTGGACCATCCGGTGAGGCAAATCTTACTGGGACTTTTCCAATTTAATCAAACATTATCCCGCTGCGGTAACTTCTTGATATATTATATCCATGAGACCTACCAACATATATTCTTAACAAACATGTTAGTCCCAAAGACTATATTATCATTAATCACCAAAATTATAATCATAATCTAATAGAGTCATTTTTCGCTACAATGGCAGTGATGAATAATTCATATGCATATACAAGAACCCTTTGCTTTCTTTCTTCTCTCACTAACGTGGTATATAATTTCTAGCCTTGAGAGTGAAGAAGTAGGTTTTTTTATTAGTCAATTACTAATATAATAGATGCTGGTAGATAGAATGATAAATTAATTCTGATACACAATAGTTATGACTTAAGCAAGAAATAAGATCAAATACGACATGATTAATATAACTTTTTTAAAATTCAACGTCCTGCATCTTGCTAACAAGTCCAACTTGATGCATACAACGAAAGTAACAACAACATGGCAGGATTAAAAGGAACAAACGATAATAAATAGTTCAGCCTTTAATTTGTTACGCAAAACTAGTTCAGCCGATCAAACAAAAAGGTAATTAATATAATGGCAAGGTGATAACTAGATCTATGACGACATAGAATCACCAAGACTCTGACCAGCCACTGAGCTCAATGCAATAACGCCATTGAGCCTGAGACGGACGACAAGCCGGTCGCGGATCACTCGCTGGTCCTCCTCGCCGGCCGCCATGCTGACACCGAGAACATCGGGATCGCGCGCGAGTAGAGGAAGAAGCACCCGTTGGCCTTCCGTGCCCCATACATCGTCAGCTTGCCATCGCTCGACAGCTGTTGTGCCAGCCTCAACGTCTGCACGAACGCGTTGACGCTCATCTGCGCGGGCTCGAACCCAGCCTCTCTCATCCGCAGCGTCCAGCGCACCATCTTCTCATGGCGCTCCCGCCGTGACACGCCATCACCGGCGACAATGTCCATGATCTCCTCCCTGAGCAGCACCAACGACCCACTCGTAGTCGTAGCTCCACCAGCCTCCAGGTCGCGGAACAGCTCCGCGTAGTAGTCGAAGGCGTTCCGGGCGCGGTCCCAGAGGACGGCACAGTTGTGGTCGGCCTCCTGCTCCGTCAGCACCATCAGCTTCGGCGACAGGTCACAAAGGACGCGGAGGAGCGCATCTGCCTTTGTTATCTGATGCAGGGTAGTGGTAGTCTGCTCCGGCTTCTTCTTCTTTCCTTTCTTGGCTGGTAGCTCGATGGTAACCACGTCGGCGATCAAGCGGTGGAGCTGCAGCGTGGACGTGATCACCAGGGCCTGGTTGTGCTCGACACGGAGGGCAGCAACACTGGGAGCAAAGAACCGATCAATGTGTGATCGCACCGGGTTAAACACGAAGGGGACGTGCAGACGCACGGCCTCCTGCGTGAGGAGCCCGGCGGCGCGGGAGAGGAATTCGTCCTGCTCGTTGACGACGGTGAGGCGCATGGAGGGCGGGCCCCCAGAACGCGCGGCGAAGAGGCGGAGCAGATGGAGCCACTGGTTTGGGTTGGCGCCGCCGAGGTCGACGACATGGACGTGGCACTCGGCCTCCATGGCCTCGAGGATGGCGAGGTTCGCCGCCGTGGCTGCTAGTCGGATGAGCGGGCACAGCTTGAAGAAGTTCTGTTGCGCGGCGTCAGTGTGCGCCGGCGTGGGCGGCCGCGGGACCTGGAGCTGGAGCGCCCAGGATAGGCCCAGCAGCGGTTGCATCACGCGACGCGCGAGCGCCTCGGCGAATGCGAAGGCCACGGGCTGCAAGGAGTCGCCGTCGGCGGACGCGACGGTCGACATTGCCTGTAGCGCTATGTTCGCCGCCACGATGTTGCCCATGGCCAACGCCGCAACGCAGTGCTGCATGATACCTTTGAGATAGAGGCTGCGGTTGTTACCAAGTTGCTGGGGTACGGGAAGGTTTGCCGGCGGGACCATTGACAGAGGCACAGCTACCACCGGCGTCGGCAGAGAGACCTCCTTGTCCTTGTTATTCTCCGAACTCATGTTCAAAGGGGTGAAACAAACAGTTGATGACACTGATAAAATGCTGCAAAATGGAAAAAGGAAACAATAGGTACATGAATTATTGAAAGTACAACGTGTGCAACTGCAAATAAACAAAATCATTTTTTTTTTCATATGCTGATGGCGTGCTTCATTTTCAACAGGAGCTAAACTTAACCTACCTAAGGTGAAAACGACGACAGATCAGAAGCTGCAGTCAATTGAGATAGCTAGCGCTTCTCGATCGGTCCTTTCAGATAGCAAAATATATTCGTACATTATTACATACAAACCAGACTAATACATCGGGTTTGAATTGCTTGGGGGATACATGTTACAAGAAGCACACCAAATTAAAAAATAATAATTCAACAAAGATTTCTAGTGCTGATAGAGAAAGTGGCTTCAGTATCCCTTATCATCCTATGGACATATATTTCTGTATTATCAGAAAATTCAGAATCCAACTTACAGGGAAAGCAGGAGGAAAGCTAGAGACGGTCTTTTTTCATGCTTCCTAAATTTTAGACGCTAGAAATTTAGGAGCGTGATCAGGCGACAGGGGTTAGGGTTTCAGGTTGTCAGCGATGGCAGGGCGTCTCGGTGGAGGAGGTGGGTGTTGGGCAGAGTGGCAAGGCGGTAGGGATGCCGTGGGTCGCGGGTGGTAGAGGATGGTCGGTGGGCGGTGCTGGGGCAAGGGCAAGCGAAGACGGCTCAATGGAGACAGGTTAGTGCGATGGTGGGCAGCGGCGGTAAGAGCGCCGTCGGAGATGAGTGAAGGAGGGCAGGAGGCGGGGGCTAGGATCCATCAGCGGGAGGTGTCGCGACGCAATGAGGCAGGAGGCACGAGGAGACAGTTGAAAGTTGAAGATGCACGTGGGCTATTGGATCATGATCTGACGGCTCGGATTCACTACTGATTTTTTTTAAAAAAAAAATAGTTGCCTAAGATATAGCATTTGCTTTATTTTAGCGTGAGCTAGACACAATTTATTTTTGTTAGGGTGAGAGGTAGACTGCTAGAGACAGACGTTCAAAGATAGGGGTAAAGCTAGAACTCAATCCACTTTGATGCACCACTCAACATATCTTGAATGGGCCATACACTTGCAGGAGCAAAATGTTAGTGGCTGGTGCACACTATATATATATAGAGAGAGATGTATCGGATTTCATGTCACTCGTCTACATGGGAATACAGGTTACAATAGAGCAAAAACAAAGTCTACAAACATTCAAGAAAGATTACGAGCAGTAAATAGTAAAAGAAAACTAACGTGGCTAATAGATCTGATCTATTGAACTCGCGTTCTCTACCTTACGCAGGCGATGAGGGATATATATGAAAGAACTAATAAAGAACCAAATCTAAGAATATATATGAAAGCTAGATTTCAACTAGTAATAGGGTACTAACGTGGCTAAAGCTTCAAAATACGACAAACTCAACATTTATCATCATATGGACACATATTTGTCCTAGCTAGCTGATGTACACGTCAGAAAATACGCGCAAGCAAGCCTGGGTACTTGGGATCTCTTCCCCATCACCAAAAGAAATGGAGGAACATGTATATAAGGGCCGTCCTCACGGTATACCTTTGGATTGACGAACGAGTACGACTGGTGCCTGACTGCGTCTTCCCTGGTCTTCTCTTCAGATAATCCCAGACCTTCTTTGTAGTTTTCTTCCTTACCACCTACATCAGGAGATCCTCCATGAGCGCTTGGAAGAGATGTGATCTCGCCTTCTTGTCCTTTTTCTCGTGGACGGCCTCACCGACCGCTGGCGCGACTGCCTCCCAGACACCTTGATCTTTCATCATCGCCTGCATGCGAATCACCCAGCTCGTGTAGTTCGTCGTCATCAACTGCGAGTACAGGAACGACCCACCGCCGCTCTCCCACGCCACCTCGCCCTGAGGTACGATCGACATCTTCACGAGTTTGTGCTACGCACTACGGGCTCTGATACCAGATGTTGGGTCCAACCACTGGATCATGTGCGCGATCACTCCGGATTCGCAACAACGCAAGCAACCAGGTTCCTCGAGCACCCGGGCGACCAAAGTATGAAAGCATACCAACTCTCAACCACCAGTCACGACCAGTCGTACATGCTCGACCACGACTAATCTGGCTATCCACCGTGTACGTGCTGCTCTCGATCACATCAATCGATCAGCAACACTCAGCTATTCCTGAGTCGTACTACTCAGCAAGAACAAACTCATGTATCTCGACGAGAACAATAAAACAAGACAAAAACTCACTGGAGAAGATTTTAGACTATTCAACTCGTGATTTGCACGACTCTATATCTTCCTTACAAATTAGAGATTACAACTCATATTTATAGCGACCTGCTAACTACGAATCCTAACACGAATTGTACCATCCCACAATCCGATTCCGACTCGAACTCTGACTACTCCCGTGCATACCGCACGATCGAACCTTGCAAATTACGACCAAGACTCTAAACTTCAATCGAGTCATCTAGGCCCACGACAAGGATTAAGTCTAACAGTCTTCTCTTCAGATACAGAGATGCAATCCCTAGATTATTCTGCTGTGGAGTGTGAACAGATTAATCAGAGAGAGAAAAAGAAACAGATGCAGATCTCTGCTGATATGCTCGCTCGCGATCTCTAACCTATGCAAACGTTGAACAAATAGAAGGGGGTCTTGCTCAAGTTCTTCCTCACGAACGAGAAAATTACGAAAAAAAGAGATCGATATCTGCTAACTCTTGACGCGATCTCTACCTATCCAAACGGAGAAGAAAATGTTAGGGAGATAGATCTGCTGACCTTACAATCGAGGACAGGTTTGATGTTCTCTTGCTTTGAGCTCGCTGGAGGGGGGGGGGGGGGATAGGGGGTATATATAGAACTATAGAGAGAGAGAGAGAGCCAGCCAAATTCATAGTGCTAAAATTGGCAACACATAATGGACAAAAAGACGTTGCAAAAGACTGCGTTGGCTACAGGCAAGCGGAGGATGGATTTGGCATATTTTGGCTGCTTCCATTTTTGCAACGGTGGAAACACAGAGTGTTATGTTGAATTTACACACCACACCGATTCACACCTTCCTCTTTACCCCCAAGAATCCGTTCAGCTGTACTGCTTTAGAGCCTACCTTTTTGGTTTAAGCCCGTTCGTTGGATTGGCTTGAAGCTCCAAGCGTTCTTCTCCTTTTTTTGTCTTTTACATTTGTTACTGTTATGATGTACGTTCGTAGTTTTCTTGTGTTCTATGTGTTGTTGTAGCAGTGCTATTTGGCCAAAATGAGATACTCCCTCCATTAAAAAATAAGGCGTATTTTATTTTTAAAAAAATCAAATTATTTTGATCAATAATTGGTTAAATTAGAGATGTATATAGTGTATAAATATTATATAACTAGATTTATATTTGAAAGCTCTTTCACACTATATTGATTTTGTAGCCTTAAACTATATATTTTATAAAGAATAATAATTAAAGTCTAACTTCAAAGATCAAGTAAAAAAAAATATCTTATATTCTCGAACGGAGGGAGTATTGTATATAGTCATGATCAGTTCCAGCATACATCAATTGAAAAGCGCGGGCTCCAGAGTCTGTGAAGTGTTTACTTTGGTTATACACATGTCGATAAATGAATATACGCACCCGTGCAAAATACTTGTGACGTAACCATAGCTAGTTTCCTAGTAATAATTGTAGGAATAATATACACATTAATCACTAAGGCAAGTTCTTGGTTGTACTGTTTACTCTCTAATTCTCTACTCTATCTACTACATCTCTATTTCAAACACGTTATCAGCACCAAGTTCACCACTGAGCATTCGTAAGAAGAAAAAGACCATCCGACCAGACAACAAACACCAACAGAGAGGCACGAAGGCCCCTCCCACATGGTGAGCACTCCATGGCGAACCTGTTTTGCCCAATCCATGACATACCTGCATCTCCGTACATTGTTGTTGTTGTCGTGTCGCATCGTCCTTGCCGTCGTCCACTTCGCGGTGCTGCTCGTCGTCTGGCCGTCATAGCAGTCTTCCACGGGCTGTGACACATGCGGCAGCCTCGCCTGTCGTCTAGCCACTACTCTTGCTTCCACCGGCCTCGCTGCCCATGCCGCTATACTCTTTTGGAGTTCGAGCATCTGCAGCACCGACCAACAGCTTGAGATCCTTCACGGCAGCAGCTCCGAACATGACAATGATTGACACCGGACCATCGCCAATGATGGCAGCACGCCTTGATGTTGCTTCTCTCTTCAACGCTCCAGCGGTGGTGATGTCTTCCTCGGAGGAGAAGGAGGATCCAGAGGATTGCATTTGATTGTACTCTCCTGAGTACGTACACCCCGCTATCTCCTCTGAGGGCTGAGGCCGCTCGCTCCATTCCAGTGCAAGCCACTAGAGCCTCCTCTGACATGGCCGAACCGGCTTCGAAATCTTCCAATGCGACGACCGCCCACCACAATTGAATCTTCCGGGTCCGCCACGGTAGGAGCCTTCCTAGAGCAATGGCAGACTACGGTCCCGCCTCTTCTTCCCGTGGCATCGACTTCAACATGTCGGTCAGGTCTTCCTCCGTCGCGCTGGCCTTCATCAAATCCAGCTTTGAGGTCGAGGAGGCTCTCTCCGATGAGTCTTCAACCTCCGCCTCCATGGACGCCGCATCGTCCACCTTAGTCGGAGGCACGATGGCAATGCGACGTGGTTCCCTGACCTCGACTGCCGGATCCACTGTGGCTACCTATCGGTGAATCGGGAACCAGGGGTCCCCGAATCCCGAGGCCAGGCCAGTAATCCGTCACGTGGCGCCATCCCGCGGGGTCACCTCCGCGAGGTAAAAAAGATTAAGTCCCAGGAGAGAGCGCTCGGGGCCACAGTTAGTGGTCCCGGAGTACTCGGGTTCCCCGATGATCTGCGAAGACTAGGTGAACGGAAAGAAAGTGCTCGGGGAGGTGAACAGTGACCCCCGAGCACCCGAGTCCCCCGACGACCAGGAGAACCAAGTGCCCCGAGGACCCAATGAAGGAAGTTCCGAGAGAGAGTGCTCGGGGCTGTGAGCAGCGGCCCCTGAGCACTCGGTTCCCCGAGGATCCGTACAGTCAAGACCGGGAGAGAGTGCTCGGGTCGTGAACAGTGGCCCCCGAGCCCTCGGTTCCCCGAGGACCAAGAGAGGGCATTCTCGGGAGAGAGTGCTCGGGGAGGTGAACAGTGACCCCCGAGCACTCGGTTCCCCGATGACTCTGGAAGCCCCCCGTCAGTGGCCCCCACAGGGGCCCAGCGATGAGGTGTCAGCCAGTGAAAGGCCCGATGCCGCATTTAAGAGCACGCGAGGCCTGTCACCTCCAACTGCTCCCGCCACGCTCGGTGTCAGTCCCTGCCATATTCTAGCAGAAGGGCGTGGGGACATTAAATGCACGGGTCCCATCCCGTGCCATCCGGCGTGCCTCGGGATAGCATCGCGAGGCCCGAGGTGTTCCGTCTGCCGCGCTGCTGTGGCAGGCGAACAAGACCGGGCGGGCACGCCGTGCCGCTCTGCGGCTGCCCGGTGGGCCCTCTCCACGGCGCCCGTAGCCAGCGCCATCATGACGACTGAAGACCGGGCGCGGGGCACGTTTTCAACCCCCGTCACTTCGTGTAGAGGCCATGATGACGCACTTTCCATTTATGGTGCCTTGGAACTCGTGCCCTCTCATTCGGGGTACGCTACTGCCGGCGGGTATTTAAAGCGACCGACAGCGCGGACAAAGACAAGTCTTGAAGTCTAAGAGGTCTGAGGGCCGAAGTCTGAAGGGTGAATTAATTGATAGGCAGAGCTAGCAGACACACACAGATCGAAGAACACCTTCGTACGAGCATAGAAACCGAAGAACAAGGAGCCCCAGGCTCTAGGATAGATAGACATTCTTGTAACCAGCACATTCCTGAGAGACATTCTCAGGACATTTATAGCATCCACACAGGAGTAGGGTGTTACGCGCAGTGCGGCCCAAACCTATCTAAAAATCCCCCAGCGTATTTACTCTTTTCTGCATTAGATCATTCCTCACCACTGGCCATTGCATTCATATCCATTTATTTCTCCAGCAAACATATTCAGAATCATCCCCCCGACCGAATCTCTAAAAAGGGGGTCCCTCAGGATCCCTGCGACAGGAGTTAACCCTCCGACACTACCCCTATTGTGCCTGCCTGTCACACCCTCCGTCGATTTGCCAAAGCAGTGGCTAACCGCCGTCCGGGCCTTCGCTCGGGGTCATGGGCCCCTACGGCCTCCGGCCTACCCTCCAATGGCGCCTAAGCGCGCTCGAGCGCGCGCATGATTGGAGAAGGGCCTCTTGGGCTCCTTCATGCGCGTGCGAAGGGGAAGGGGGCAGCACACCCCCCTACACTGGCATCCTCCCCGGTGCCATGACAGGCGGCGGATACTAGCGCCTGTGTCTTGCCATCCGACTTCTCAACGACGACGACACAGGCCCCTTCTGATGCGCGTTTGCCCGATCTTCTGAAAGGTAATATGATAGGTCTATTGGTGGAGCTTCGATGTTTATGATCCAAATGCTCTGAAAAGAACAGATCGAGAACCCTCGCAACCACTACACTACTGCTCCGTGGTTATCAACCAAGCCAAGACGCGATTGACCTCGCCAAGAAGGATTTTCCTGCAAGCGAATCAAGAACACAAGCAAGAACAGGTGGATGTAATCTGAATATTTATAATGACCAATGAAGTACTCGAGTTGGGGTTCAACAAACCGATAAACGGTGATACTGTCTAAAACAGAATAATCTAAGCTAAACCCGAGCCTAAACTATGATAGCTACTGTGTATATATAGGGGGACATGAGGAGGTCGATCTATGGTTGTGCAGCTGTGGAAGGAGGCATACACAACTTAGACTCTTACTCTGACACGATTACAAGACCCAACTAGGTCCAAAACGGTGGCTCAGTATCTTATTCCTTCGACTCTGACTACACCATAAGGAATATTTGGTCGAGCTCATATCCATTGGAAAGGGCTCATTGTAAACTTTCCAGAATGTCCAAGATTGCCTAAAACGGACTTCGTATGAGAGAGTTATGCTCATTTTACTGACGTGCTATCCTGGGACTCGACCACGACCACAACCTCAACCACGACCACGACTAGAGCTAAGCCTCGAGTCTGAGAAGCCTTGACCTTCAAGGGGTGATGTCTGGGTAAGGTTGTGCTACTTCTCCCACATTTCTAAGCAATAAAACATCATAAGAATTTAGTTGTAATCCATCCAAGGAAGCATGAACAGCAAAGGATGAGTTTACCCGGTGGTCTAATTGTCATGCACATGCTCTTGTAATTGGATCTTGTATGATTTGAGGATTATTGGCTGTCACACCCGGTTTTAACGGATAAAACCAAGTGCAGCTTATGTGTGCCTAGAAAGTTTAACACACATAAGGACGTCATAGGTGAAGTAACAAAAACAATACTTTAACTTATAATCGTTCACTTCTTACAGTAAAGACTTCACCTAAACAACTTCAATAGCTAAACGACAGCATCTAAACGATGGTAACAGGACGACCAAGCACTCCACATGCACCGACCGGAAGACACGCTCCTAGAACGCCAGATTGTTGTCTTGAAAATCTTCAAAGTCTTCCACTGAGCAGCATATGTATTGTGGGAGATATCAAGGATGAGCACATAGAGTACTCAGCATGTGTAGAAAAATAATGATATGTAGGCTTAAAACAAGAGTAGGCTAACATATGGTATATTTACATAAATGCGAGTAATAAAAATATATTTCGACTCAAAAAATTAAGCAGTTATTAAGTGAATGTAACCCATATAGTCCAACACCCACCATACAAGGCTCCCCATCTTGCATACCATAACCATCTAGTACTCCTTGTACTATATCCAAAACCATGACCAAACCCATATCCATAACCAACTAATCATGTGATGGTCCAAGTCTCTCATAACCGTGAGCAAGGCTGTTACAATAGTTTTACACTCTGCGGAGGTTGTCCAGCTTTCCCCATGAGTCAGTGAATTCTATATTACCGTGTTTGCAAGACACTTAACACATGTCAGTGGTGTGCCGCCAAAAATTCACTAGATGATATTTTCCACTAACTAGAGACTAATCAAGTATGAGTCTGTCCACTAGGTTTCACCGCCAGGATTTACGCGAGTTCAACTCCTACCTAGAAGCTCCCTTTTGTGCCAACACAACACACACTGGATAGACTCTAACTAGTACGTTACGTCTTACCCATATCAGCATCATGGTTGGTATGTTACTTCTTGGGTTGTCGCTCCACAAACAGGTCTTTACTTAGGTTACTTGAGCAAACACTACCAACATCATAACCATGACAACCATCAAAACCACTTTGCTCAAGGCCTAAGGTTCTCTGTTGCTACACCATTAACAAATTAACCACCATTATTGCATATGTTCATTAGTCAAGATTATGATACTTCTCAGTATCCCAAAAGCATGGCTAAGCAATTCTACCCAAGAGACTCATATCAACTACCACTTAGGCTTCAAGAAATGTAAAGGAAGAACTAAGTAAACCCTAACATGGTGACTACCCATCAAGTTGATAGACATTGATGCAATTATGTAAAACAAAACATTTAAACCATAGGTTCAAGATGATCAAGGACACTTGCCTTCTCCTTGCTACTGCTCAGTGTATTCTCGCTCCTGGCCTTGATGTTCCTCAAATTGATCCGGGACGTTGTCGACTAATCTCAAATTTACCGGCAAAGCACACAAACAAAATACACTAAGAACAGAACACAAAACAAAGGAACAATAAGACAAAATCTATCTAGAAAGATAGAGCTCTGAAAAACGAATCTAACGACGCAAGAATCGCTTAAAACGGAGCTACGACAAAAAAAAAAAGATATGCTAAAAACAAGATTAGGGTTTATCTTGAAAAGGAAAGGACTAATTTGTAATTAACAGAAAGTTTAGAGACCTTTTTGTAAAAAAGAAGGACCTATATGTAATTTTGGAAAAGTTTAGGGACCTAAGTGTAAAAAGATATGGCTCTTTTTGTAATTACAAAAAAGTTTAGGTGCTAAATTGCAAAATTACCAATTCTGGGAATTATCAGATTTATTTTTATATTGAAAATCTTTGGATTATTGCGTGGCGGCTAACTGTGCAACACATGGCTGACACGTGTGCTTGGTGGCTGAGGTGGCAGCTGAGTTGGCAGGCTGACAAGGCAGGTGAGGTGGCCGGGGCTGACTGGGATTATGGGATTACACGTTGCACCACTGGATTGGACATCGAAAGGGTATATAGGCGATCTAATCTGGTCCGCCGGTTTTAGATCTAACGGCGCACGGTGATCGGATGACCAGGGAAGAATGGAAGCGGCGGCGCCGAAGGCCTCACGGCTGTGAAGTCACCGGAGCAGAGCGAGAACCTCATCGCTGGTGTCGGGTCTCGACAGCGAGCGGCGGAACAAGACGACAAGCTCGCGGGGAATCAATTTTGGGGCTTACCGACGACGATGCGGCACTGGAGGAGCTCGGCGACGACGAAGGGCAGCGAAGGGTTTGGATCTTTGTCGGAGAAGGGTCTCTGATGACCAAATCGCGTCAGCGAGCACCAGAGAAGCTTCATCAGCGGCAGGTACATCGGAAGGAGGCTTCAGTTGGGGTTTAGTGGCACCGAAGAAGCGGAACGGTGAAGGCAACCGAGCGACAACGACTATGGCGACGGCGAGCTTTGGATCTTGGTGGATTCGCGGGGAACTCAGTGACTTCTGGATGGGATCTGACCGGGAGAGGTGGGCTACCTATATAGGGGTTCGGGAGGTCTTGGGGAAGCTTAGGACTTGTGATACGCGGTGGAATCGGACTCGAACGGTGTGGCGGCGGTGGAGTCCTCTTTGGAGACGACGGTCCTAACGAGCAGGTCCCACCTGTCAGAGACTCCAGCAAAAACATCAACTCGGCAGGCATCTTCATGGGAGCGTGGGCACGGCGCGCAGCTGACGGGCTGGCTCGGCGTGAGGGCACGGCCCAGCAGAGCGGCGAGGCGGGGGAATCGGGCTGGCGCAGGTGGGCTAGCACGGGACGTTAGGCTGAAAGGGAGGGGAGGCAGCCCAAGAGGAGGTTTAACCTTTTTCTTTTTGTTTTGATTTTCTAAATTTAGTTGAAGTTTCAATTTGAAGCAAATTTAACTCAAACAAGGACTACACCACACAAAGAAAAACCCTACATGCCTAAGGACAGCATGGATGCACATATTCATATATTTCCTATGTCCATTAGATTTAGCCTTTTGAAAATTAGTTTAACTCAAAAATAAAATCTAGCAACTTTTATGAAGTGGCAAAAAAAATGAAAATTAGGGTGTTACAAACCTACCCCTTGGAATGAATCTCGCCCTCGAGATTCGAACAGATTGGAGAAAAGATGAGGAAACTTTGTCTTTAGGTCTTCTTCTCTTTCCCACATCACTTTATCTTCCGAGTGGTGACTCCATTGCACTTTACACATTGGTATTATTTTGGTTCTGGTCACTCTTTCTGATCTCTCAAGAATCTTCACGGGATACTCTATATAGGAGAGATCTTTCTGAACATCTAGTTCTTCCATTGGCAATTGTTCTTCAGGCACTCGAAGACACTTCTTCAAGTAAGACACATGAAAGACATCATGCACATCTGCTATCTGAGGCGGTAACTCCAATTGATAAGCTACTTCTCCTCCTTTATCTAGTATTTTGAAAGGTCCGATGAATCTTGGTGATAACTTCTCTTTGATCTTAAATATGCGAAGATCTCTTATGGGCGAAACCTTGAGATAGACGAAATCTCCAATTTCAAAAGCCAATTCTCTGTGCCTGTTATCAGCGTAACTTTTCTGCCTCGATTGTGCAATCCTTAGATTCTCTCGAATTATCTAAACTTGCTTCTCTGCATTTCATAGAACCTCTGGACCAAATACTTGACTTTCTTCAGTCTCATTCCAGAACAGTGGTGTTCTACACTTTCTTCCATACAGTGCTTCAAATGGAGACATTTGAAGACTGGCCTGATAACTATTGTTGTATGAGAATTCTACATATGGCAGACTCTTATCCCAAATTTTACCGTACTTTAGAGCACAAGATCTTAACATATCCTCCAGTATCTGATTGACTCTCTCAGTTTGATCATCTGTTGAGGGTGATAGGCGGAACTGAAGTTCAGCTTCGTATCCATAGACTCATGTAGCTTTTGCCAACACTTGGATGTAAACTGTGTACCTCTATCTCAGACAATCTTCTTTTGCACTTCGTGGAAACACACTATTCTTGACATATACAACTCTACTAGTCTAGCTTCACTATATGTAGTCTTAACTGGGATAAAATGGGCAACTTTAGTCAATCGATCAACTATAACCCATATTGAATCATATCCTCCTTACGTACGGGGTAGACCGACGATAAAATTCATACCAATTTTATCCCATTTCCATTTAGGTATCTTCAAGGGTTACAGTAATTGAGAGGAACCGTCCAAACAGTATTCGAATTAATCATCAGGATGATCATTGTTCATAATCCAACCTCGACGATTAACCCGAATACCATTCTGGTAGTCCCGGCACGTGTTTCGTGCCCAAGATCGAAACACATGCCTTCCAACAGGTACATCACAACATAGCTTAATAAAGAGCGAGTAATAAACATTTATATTACAAGTATTAAGCATGCAACTGATTTCAACAATTTACAACAAAAGCGAGCTAGGAGGAGACAAAAACCCCTCAACTCCCAACCAACAAAAGATCTACGCAGTGGAAGAAAATAAACTATATAACAAAAGGATATGGAGCCACATGCCCTTAGGCTCCATACCAAGAGCACCGAGTTCGGAGTAGAATGTGCTACTCCTGCCCGCCACCCTGATCGGCAGGCACAAAGTAGCCAAACACCGTCCCCTCCTCGCTGACCTGTGAACCTGCATCAACTTAAGGGCGGCACCCTGAGTACGAAGGTACTCGCAAGTCTTACACAATATGGGTATATAATATCCCGACTCCAAGGATTATGCATTGAGCTGTTAGCAAGAGTAGGTCATAAGGTTAAGTAAAACATATGCGGTAAGCAACCTAAACATATGTGTGAGCAACTAACTTAACCAATATATATGAAATTACCCTGCAACTACCAACTGATCATATGAAACTGAAACCACATTAGTATCAATGTATAACAAGTACCATCTCGACCACCTCCCACATATTCGAACCACAAACCACATATCCGAACCACAAACCACATATCCGAACCACAAACCACATATCCGAACCATACAACCGAACCAACCACGAGAACTCTACGACCGGGTGCAAATGAAACAATAGCATGCTCATGTCCGAGAGCGCGGCAATTCGAACTGTTTATATACCCTGCAAGGGGATACTCCTGGACCTACACGACTCGGGGACCATACGGCTTGTGGCACCCGCAAAAATGCTCACAAGTTATCAGGAGAGGCTGATGAACAGTGCACCTGGATACTCGGGTGAAAGCTGGATACTCCGGGGTACCGGAGACTCTTCAGCAGCACCCTCTCGGTTATTTTCGGCTGGAGCTCACCCGGAGACTCCGGGAAGGCCGGATACTCCGGGGAAGCTCCAGAACTGGACTGTTTTGAGGGGAAAAATGCCCGGAACGAATTGCGATCTTCTCCAAACCAAAAGGGAACATATTTGAGCTAGTTCAAGGGTTCTAGAACTCATTTAACAACCTAGAAACTCGATTCCTAACTCAATTTCATCAAAATCCCTATTTTTGGTCCAAAACATCAAGAACTCATGAACTTTGCTAAAACTCAAAATCGACCAACCAAACCACGATTTCTTATCATGGGAAGCCTAAGAGACTTACCCACGGAGCTTGTGAAGGTTGGTGACCACCGGGAAATGGAGGAAACGCTCGGGAGACGATGAATTCCGGTGTACTTCACATTTCAACCTAAAACACCAAAAGACACCAAAATCGGTTCAAATCCTTCGGGAAAACGAAAATGAATTGGAGGGATGGATAGCTTGCGAGCTTGTGATCGCAATGGTACCACATGCATACCTTCAATCCCTCTCTTGAGCTCGGATTTTGGAAGAAATGGCGAGAGGGATTGAGAGGGGAGTGAGAGGGAGAGGGAGCTCGGGTGGGAGGCGTGAGGGAGAGTGAGGAGGAGAGAGAGTGGGCAGGTGGGGGCTGCCACTTGAGTGGTTGGAGGGTGGGTGAGGTGTGGGGCCGGCCAGCTGGTGGGTCCCACATGCTAGAGAAAGAGGTCCGTTTCAACTACGAACTCAATTTTTTTCTCTCCCGAATTTCTTTCTCTCAACCAATTGATTTCAAACAAAGTGCTCCAGTACGCCAAAATAATTTACCTCAAAAATAATTATGATGCTAATGATGCATGATTAAGCTTAATCACACGATTATGGAATTTGGGACGTGACAGTAATCCTGCTGTTCTCTGATGTTCTGCTTTGACCTTCTGGGAAGTATCACACATGGCTACGTATTCTGCAACATCTCTCATCATTCCATACCACCAATAGTGATCCTTGGGATCTTGATACATCTTTGTACTTCTGGGGTGAATAGAATATGTTGAATCATGAGCTTCTCTCAGAATTAACCCTTTAATATCCTTCTGGTTAGGCACACAAATTCTCTTTTTGAACCACACAGTACCTTGACTATCCTCTGTAAAGTCTGGAGCTTTATCATCCTTGATAAGCTACCTAATTTCCTTGAGCTTCTTGTCCTCCAGTTGACCCTTACGAATATCTTGTTCAAGAGTGCAATCTACTTCCATGGTGATTGTTTCCATATCCGCGAAAAATCCAAGGTTGAGCTTCTCAAACTCTTTCCATAACCCAGGTTGACTATCTTAAACCATCACCGAGTTACAGTAACTCTTCCGGCTTAAAGCATCGTCTACTACATTAGCCTTTTCTGGATGGTAGTGAATTCCCACATCATAGTCCTTGATTAACTCTAGCCATCTGCGCTGCCAAAGGTTTAAATTTGGTTGGGTGAAAATATACTTTAAACTTTTATGATCCGTATATATCTCACACTGTTTTCCAATGAGATAGTGTCTCCAAATCTTCAATGCATGAACCATAGCTGCTAACTCCAGGCCATGCATAGGGTAGTGCTCCTCATGCTTCCTTAGCTGCCTTGACGCATGGGCTACGACTTGACCTTCTTGCATGAAAACACATCCAAGTCCTTGTTGCGAAACATCACAGTAGATATCGAAGTTCTTGCTGATGTCTGGTAGAACTAGCACTGGGGCTGTAGTCAATCTATTCTTCAACTCTTCAAAACTTGCTTGACAAAGCTGGGCTCCACTTAAAAACCATGTTTTTCTGAAGCAAAGAGGTAAGAGGCTGAGCTATCTTAGAGAACCCTTTTATAAAGCGGCGATAATATCCTGCTAATCCAAGGAAACTCATGATCTCTAACACATTGGTAGGTGGTAACCAATTCAACACATCCTTCACTTTACTTGGATTTACTGCTACACCTCTAGCAGTTATGATATGTCCGAGGAAAGAGACTTGATTTAACCAAAAATCACACTTGCTAAGCTTGGCATACAAGTGATGCTCTCTAAGTGTCTGTAACACCATTCTCAAATGCTCTTCATGTTCTTCCTCACTCTTAGAGAAAACCAGAATGTCACCAATGAATACTACCACAAATTTACCCAAGTAGTCCATAAATACTTTGTTCATGAGGTTCATGAAATAGGCTGGTGCATTGGTCAATCCGAAAGACATGACGGTATACTCATATAATCCATATCGAGTATTAAAGGCAGTCTTGGGCACATTTGATGATCGAGTCTTTAATTAATAGTATCCAGACCTTAGATCAATCTTGGAGAACACTCGGGCTCCTCTCATCTGATCAAACAAATCCTCAATCCGGGGTAACGGATACTTGTTCTTAATGGTCACATCATTGAGTGCTCTATAATCTACACACATTCGTCGGGTACCATCTTTCTTATCTAAAAAAGAACTGGGGCTCTCCAAGGTGATGCACTTGGTCTGATAAAATATTTATCTAACTACTCTTGAATTTGCTTCTTTAACTCAGCTAGGTCATTAGCGGACATTCTATATGGCCTTTTGGCTATTGGGGGCGTATCGGATACCAATTCTATAACAAACTCAATATCTCGATCTGGTGGCATACCTGAAAATTCATCGGGGAAGACATCAGAAAACTCACAAACCACTCTGATCTGATCAACAGGTGCATCTTCCAATAGGTTGAGAGAACAATCCTCTGCTGCTGGTATGGTAGCTACGAAATCGACTTTGATTCCATCTCCATTTGTTAGGTGAACTGCCCTTCTGGCACACTCGATTACTCCATCGTACTTGGCTAACCAATCCATCCCAAGAATAACATCTGTGCCCTTAGATTCCAAGACTATATGATTTTTTGGGAAGTCTACCCCCTTTATTTTAAGTTTCATCCTAGGACACATATACTTTTCCCTCAATCCTCTTCCAAGAGAGCTAACAAGCATATTATTCTTCATCATGACCATAGGCAAACCATGCTTTGCAATATACTGAGTAGTTATGAAAGAATGCGAAGCTCTAGAATAAAAAAAAATGGATGCAGGTCAAGAATTGACGAGGAACATACCGTACACCACATCCTGAGCATCGCGAGCTTCTTCTGCTATGACATGGTTGACTTTCCCATGAATATAGTTCTGTTGTCCATGATTGTTCTAACCAGGGTTCTGACTCCCACTGCATGACTAAACTGGGGCTGGAGTTGACCTTGGTGTGTTACTGGTTTTGGCCTGATCCTGTATCTTCTTAAGGCATTTATTTACATAGTGTCCTTCTTCTCCATAGTAGAAACATCCTTTGTTTGGGCCAGGGGTAGCTGAGCTGTTCTTGACTTGAGGAATAGCTGGTGGAGTTGAACGGGGTGTCTGATAATTGAAGCGTTGAACAGGGACTTGCGACTAAGTCCTATACTGAATGTTGGAACAAAACATAGGGCCTTGCGGAGACATTGAGTTGCCACACGGGAACATGTGTTGCTTCCTTGTCCTTGGAAAGACATCTTCCTTTTCTTCTCATCAAGCTGACGACACTTGCGTTCAACCACCAAAGGTTTGTTCACCATTGCTTGGAAATTGGGGAGCTCTTGAGGAAGTAGGGCATACTCTATGGCATCATTCAGACCTTTCAGAAAGCGTTCCTACTTCTTCTTATTTGTATCCACTTCATTAGGAGCATACCTAGACAACTGAGTAAATTTGGTCACATACTCTCTTACAGTCATTGGTCCTTACTTCAGGCTCATAAATTCCTTCTTCTTCAGACGGACATCTCCTGACGACATGTGATGAGTCCGGAAACTGGATTTGAACTCCATCCAAGTGATAGCTACTGGATTTTCATGTGTGGCACAGTATGCTTGCCACCAGTCTAGGGCTTGACCGGCGAGTTGATGTGAGGTATAGAGAACCATCTCTCTATCATTGCACTGAGCAACCTGTAGCTTCCTTTCTATATCTTTCAGTCAATCATCTACATCCATAGGTTCCACTGCATGACTAAGAACTGGGGGTTGAGTTCTTTTGAATTCTCCAAGTCTTGATGGTTGATGCGGTTGAGGAATATGATTTGGTTGTTGCTGCTGCATCTGCACCATGGTTTGGGTGTAAATCTTGCAAGATCTGAGTCTGTATAGCCATCTGTTGTTCCAAGGTCATTGGAGGGGGCGGGGTGGATTCTGGTTGTTGTTGTTCTCCTTGTGAGTATTGATACTCCTCCTTGTGTTAACCATCTTATTAGGGTTGGAAAGAGGGACATGAGTAGATAAGCGAGACTGGAAATAATTTAACTAAGGAAACATATCTACATTATATTATATAATAAAAATGCATATATGGACAAGGTGCCAAAGCATTCCGCAGCTCACATCGACACTCAAACAAAAGATCCAAATCACACACTTAGCACCATAACAATTCTCACAGTAGCAATATCATTATCCTTAACGATTACATCGACGCTCAACTCTAACAACGCTAAGATGATCTACGAAAAGACTATACTATTGGGACTCCTCTCTAGTGCGGATCCTGAGGGAGAGGAATCAACTGATCCATCTTCATCTATGGCGAGGGTGTTGAGACAGATCCTCTTGCGTGGGGGTGAGTGGATAGACATGTCTTCTTCTTCATCTTCAGATTCTGTTTGGTTGGCATGATGTACATCCTCAAGAAGTGTAGTGACGAAAGCAAGGCGTTGGCGAACATCTCCCAACTCCCATAAGGGTGCAATCTAGTTCATCTTCCAAGGTCATAGTGAGCGCAACTTGTTCACGTAACTTGGGGTTTTCTCCAAAGGGACGCTTCACGAACGGTTCATTACTTCCATGAGTTCTTTGGGGACAATATGCATAAGGAGAGTCGACCATCTTGCTATTGTATTGATCTTGAATACGAGATATAGCTTGACGAGCTGCATCTCGAACACCGACAGTGAAGGTTGCTCTTGGGGCCATTACTGAGTGAATGCCCACAACTCGACGAACATCCAGACCTTCATTTTGGCTTCGCTCATAATCGTAGACAGTGACTTCGACCTTCCATTCTACATACCCAGAGTGTTGCTTCTTAACTCCCCTGTAAACTGGCTTCTGTGTATGTCCAAGTCCAGAAAGTATTCCCCACAGTAAGCAAGGAAGGTGTCCAGCGTGAAGACCATCACTCTCATAGACGTCGGGAACGGGGTCCATACTACGGAAAGTGGGGTCATCAATTTCCTCTTCGATTGGAACACGTTGAAGAATGGGTAGACGTCCTACAGTTGACTTGCAAGCGGTGAGCGGCTGGTGAACCATCTAAAAAGGAAAAGATGGGATATAAGAATTAAGCTTATGGATAGCAACAGACAAGTATGAGAACTAAGAGAAAGGCTCTGATGGTCTTAGACGAACTAGAAAACACATTAGAATGACCATTCTATCTAGGCTTGCAGTCCTACAGTTAGTATGGCTCTGATACCACTCTGTCACACCCGATTTTAACGGACAAAATCAAATGTGGCTTATGTGTACACAGGAAGTTTCACACACATAAGGATGTCATAGGTGAAGTAACAAAAGTAATACTTTAACTTATAATCATTCACTTCTTACAATAAAGACTTCACCTAAACAACCTCAATAGCTAAACGACAGCAGCAGGACGAAAGCATCGGCAACCAAGCACTCCACAGGCACCGACCAGAAGACACGCTCCTAGAACGCCAGATCACCATCTTGGAAATCTTCAAAGTCTTGCACTGAGCAACATATGTATTGTGGGAGATAGCAAGGGTGAGCACATAGAGTACTCAGCAAGTGTGGGAAAATAATGATATGTAGTCTTACAACAAGAATAGTCTAACACATGGTATATTTACGTAAATACGAGTAATAAAAACATATTTGGACTCAAAAACATTAAGCAGTTATTAAGTGAATGTAACCCATATAGTCCAACACCCTGCATACAAGGCTCCCCACCTTGCATACCATAACCGTCTATTACTCCCTGTACTATATCCAAAATCATGACCAAACCCATAACCATAACCAACTAATCCTGTGAGAATCCAAGTCTCTCATAACCGTGAGCACAGCTATTATAACAGTTTTACACTGTGCAAAGGTTATCTAGCTTTCCCCACGAGTCAGTGAATTACATGCTGTCGTTTTTGCTAGACACTTAATACATTCTAGTGGTGTGCCACCAAGAAATCACTAAATGACATTTTCCACTAACCAGAGACTAATCCAGTATTTCCTATATCCATTTGGATTTTCTTTTAGAAAATAGATTTAGCCTTTCGAAAATTAGTTTAACTCAAAAATAAAATATAGCAAACTTTTATGAATTGGCAAAAAAATGAAAATTAGGGTGTTACATTGGCGGTATTGATCGTATCCAAATGAGTCATGAGCTCATCATCCTCCCCCTTTTGAATTGGAGTCGTCCTCGACTCAAGCTCATCTTCTTCTCCCAAATATGGCATGGTGGTGGAGTATACCGACCTGTTGTAAGAAAATTCAATATGTGGTAACACTCTTCCCACATCCTCAAATTCTTCTTTAGAACTGCCCGTAACATGGTCGATAATGTGCGGTTGACGACCTCTGTTTGACCATCAGTTTGGGGATGACACGTAGTAGAAAACAGCAGCTTCGTCCCCAATTTATTCCAAAGTGATCTCCGAAAGTGACTCAAAAACTGTGTCATGATCCGAGATGATAGTATTAGGCACTCCATGTAGGCGAACGATTTCCCTGAAAAACAAATCAGCTATTTTTGTAGCATCATCACTCTTGTGACAAGGTATAAAATGCGCCATTTTAGAAAATCTATCCACAACTACAAATATGCTATCCCTCCCCCTCATTGCCCTAGGCAGTCCTAAAACAAAATCCATAAAAATATCCTCCCATGTTGCACTAGGAACGGGAAGAGGCATATAAATACCATTTGGATTTAAGCAAGATTTAACTTTGTTGCAAGTGGTACAACATAAAACGTAGCGCTCGACGTCACGTCTCATCTTTGACCAAAGGAAGTGGCCGGTCGGCACATTTTCAGTCTTCTTTGCTCCAAAATGTGACATCAATCCTCCTCCATGCGCCTCATTAAACAACAAAAGATGAACGGAGCTAGCTGGAATACATAGCTTGTTAGCATGATAGAGCAATCCTTCATTTAGTACATATCTATTCCATGTCTTTCCTTCTTTACAATGTTCAAGCACTTCTTTAAAGTCCAAATCAGCATCATATAAGTCCTTAATGGTCTCTAAACCAAAAACCTTATTATCAAGTTGAGATAACGTGGTATAACGCCTAGAAAGCGCATCAGCAATCATACTGTCATTTCCTTTCTTATATTTTATGATATATAAAAAAGACTCAATAAATTCTACCCATTTAGCATATTATTTATTCAGTTTAGCTTGACTTTTAATATGTTTCAGTGATTCATGATCAGAATGTATAACAAATTCTTTAGGCCATAGATAATATTTTCAAGCACACAAACTAAAGCATACAATTCTTTATCATAAGTAGAATAATTCGAACTTGGCCTACTTAATTTCACACTGAAATAAACAACATATTTACCTTCTTGAATTAGCACACCTCCAATTCCAATCCTATTAGCATCACATTCTAGTTCAAAGGTCTTACCAAAATCAGGGAGTTGGAGCAATGGAGCATGGGTAAGCTTCTCTTTCAACAAACTCGAATGCTTGCCCTTGTGCAGGTCCCCATTTGAAAACTACTCCTTTCTTTGTCAACTCATTTAATGGAGTAGCAATGGTGCTAAAATCCCACACAAATCGCCGATAGAAACCTGTAAGACCATGAAAACTTCTCACTTGAGTAACAGTCTTAGGGGTTGGCTAGCTCTTTATGGCTTCAATTTGCTTCATCCACCTCTAGCCCCTGTAGATTAACAACTTAGCCAAGAAAATAAACTTGATCCGTGCAAAAGATGCACTTTTCGAGGTTATCAAACAAACGTGCATCTCTCAAAGCGTTAAAAACAGCATATAAATGATCAAAGTGTAGTTCATATGACTTGCTGTAAATCAAGATGTCATCAAAGTAAACTACCACAAATCTCCCAATAAAAACACATAAAACTTCGTTCATCAAGCGCATGAAAGTACTATATGCATTAGTTAACCCAAAAGGCATTATTAACCACTCATCAAACCAAACTTAGTTTTAAATGCAGTCTTCCATTCATCTCCAAGTTTCATCCTAATTTGATGGTATTCACTTCACAAGTCAATTTTAGTGAAAATTATAGAACCACTCAACTCATCAAGCATATCATCTAACTTAGGGATAGGGTGACAATATCTTATAGTAATATTATTGATGGCTCTATAATCAACACGCATACGCCAACTATCGTCTTTCTTAGGAACCAAAAGAACAGGAACAACACAAGGACTAAGACTTTCTCAGACATACCCGCGGTCCAAGAGGCCTTGAACTTGTCGCTGCATTTCCTTAGTCTCTTCCGGGTTGGTTCTATATGCAGCACAATTTGGCAAAGTTGCTCCCGGAATCAAATCAATTTGATGTTCAATCCTTCGAATAGATGGTAATCCCGGGGGTACTTCAGCTGAAAATACATCCACAAACTCCTGCAAAAGGTTAGCAACAGCAGGAGGCAAAGAGCTAGATATATTTTCAAATGAAACTAAAGCATATTTGCATATCAAAGCATAGCATGGCAGCTCATTATCATAAATTTCAGCAAGGCCAAATCTAGTAGCAAGCATAACACACCATTTTAATCTAATTCCATCGGACTTAGAAATTGTTGTTGCTTTCTCCTTTTTGGGTGGAAAAAACTTTTTTCGCTCCTTGTTGATTTTATATTCATTCTCAAACTCTTTTATCTTATTTTCAGTTATCTCTTGTTCACATTTCAATATTTCAGCAAGGGTTAATGGTAGAAAAGTTATTTTCTTTCCTTTATACATAAGGGTGTACTTATAACTTCTACCATGATGTGTTGCATCAGTATCAAACTCCCATGGTCTTCCTAACAAAAGAGAGTATGCTTTCATGGGAACTACATCGAAATCAATATAATCATGGTATGAACCAATAGAAAAATGCTCCGTAGCTATTTACCTTCAACTTACCACTGTTGTTGAACCATTGAATATAATACGGGTGAGGATGGTTTCTTGTCAGCAAGGCAAGCTTCTTGATCATATCCGAACTTACCAAGTTGTTGCAACTTTCTCCATCAATAATGACTCGAACACGATAATCCTTGACTGTGAGGAACATCTAAAACAAATTATGACGTTGTAGCTATTCTGCTTGCTCCATTTGAGTACTTAACACTCGCAGCACAATGAGTGTCCTATAATTCTCTGTAGCAGCTACACTCAATTCTTCCTCATTGTTGATATTCATCCCATGTTCGTCCTCATCGCTTGCATGGTTAGCTCCAAGTGCATATTCATCCTCAACATCACTAGCACTTACATATCCACCGTCATTTGTTACAATGTACGCTCGCTGACTTAGGCAATCCTTCATGACGTGGCTCAGCCCTTGCATCGATGGCATACAATCCCGGTCGATCGACCTGTAAAAGCAACCGAAGAAGAGCTCTTGGCTGGCCCCTGCACACTTACGGATATGCTTACCTCGGGAGCATGTGACGGTGTCGAAGGTACTGCTGAATGAGTCCTACTCGAGAAAGGGGCAACAGACCGTGTAGCTGAACGTGGGGCTATTTTGACTTGTCCCGGTATTGATTTTGAAGTGGTCGTGCTTCAAAACTACTCCTTAGCCTCTGTTGTCATCCTTGCAATTCTTTTTCTGCCAGTCATGTAAGTTGGAACAATTTAGGAACACTATTGTATTCATTGTAATCAACTATATCTTGAATTTCACACCTTAACCCTCCATAAAAGCGTGTTATTGCAGCCTCTTCATCCTCAATAATATCACAATGCAACATACTAATTTGTAACTCCTAGTAATATTCTTCTACAGATCTATCACCTTGGTTTAAGTGCTGCAATTTCTTACGCAAATCACATTTAAAAGAGGGTGGAACAACTCTGCTACGCATAGCAACCTTTAAAGCATGCTAAGTACTAGGAGCTAATCCGTCGATGCATACCCTATTCCACCATATGATTACAAAAATTTTAAATTCACTAGTGGCTTACCTAACTCTATGCACTTTAGGAACTAAATGAGCATTAAACTTTTGTTCTACTGTCATCTCCCAATCTAAATACCTTTCAGCATCATAAGCACCCTCAAAATATGGTATAGTAAATTTAACCTTAGCAAATGGAGCATCATTAATACGTGGGTTATGTTGCTGAAAATTATTATCTCTCATATCTTGACGATTGAAGTTCAATCAGTTCATTTGTCGTTCATCAAAGGCGTCACGTTCCTGTCTCAAAATTTCATCATCCACGACGGACTCCTCTAGTTCATAGGCTGCACCATGAGGGTCCACTCAACCATTGTTCGGTGGCGGATTAACCAATCGATCAAAGCGTGTATTGAGCATTGCAATGCTTTCATTAAGTCATTGCAATGCAGTATTGGTTCCCGCAAGCTTCTTGTCGATGTCGTCATTAATAGTTTGTCGATGATCATCCAACAATATTGTGAGTTCTTCCCTCAAAACACACTCTTTCGCATCCGATGCTTCTCCTGCCATGGTTAGTCGAAGATAGAAAACAACTAAAGATAAATTATCCCTATCGACTACTAGGTGGTGGAGGTGGAGTCACACACTCTCAAGCATCTTACCACGCTCTTGCAAGTGTTCTTACCAATTACCGCAGTTGGTACAACCGGTGGCTGGTTCGTGATACTCTCTCTCTCTCTCTCTCTCTCTCTCTCTCTCTGTGTGTGTGTGTGTGTGTGTGTGTGTGTGTGTGTGAACTTTGGCTACCTCTGTTTGGGCTATCGAGTGATACTCAAACTTTGTCAGAAAATGCTTGATATGATGAGTTCGTAGGATGTCCGAGAGCAACCAGAAACAAATAGACTCCGACTAGGTTGTGAAGGCAAAAACGAGTGGATAGTTGAATCTGACTAGGTGATCGAACCCGAAAGGATGATCAGATTCGAGAAGGTGGACGATTTTGATTAGGTGGTCGGAGTGACTGGTTGGCACCCTGAGTGGGTGGTCGAAGTGGCCGGTCGGACCCCGAGTGGGTGGTCAAAATAACTGGTCAGGACCCCGAGTGGGTGGTCGGAGTGACTAGTGGTCGAACCCGAGTAGATGGTTGACTCAACTAGTGGTCGAACTCGAGTAGATGGTTTAAGCGACTAGTGGTCGAACACAACTTGATGGTCGACTCGACTAGTGGTCGAACTCGAGTAGATGGTTAAAGCGACTAGTGGCCGAACACGACTTAATGGTCGACTGACTAGTGGCCGAACTCGAGTAGATACACAATCTCGGCTATAGCAAACAAGGTCAAACCGAGACACGCGACGACTAAACATCAAGACTCAACACTAGAAACTAGAACACGATGACTCGACCAGCAACAAAGACACCGACGATGGACTCAAACTCAATGACGCGAATACTGAAAACAAAATTGTGAAGGCTCAAAGTGGTTTGGACAGCGGAAAAACTAAGATCTAAATATTTTTGTAGGGTAATTTTCTGGACTCTAGGTAATAGAAAATGATGAAACAAAGGGGTAACTGATATTACCTAACGGGCAACTGAGGCTCTGATACCACTTGATACGTGTTTGCTCAATCTTCCAATAGGTAATATGATAAGTTGATTGGTGGAGCTTCGACGTTGATGATCCAAAGGCTCCGAACAGAACAGATCGAGAACCCTCGCAACCACTACACCACTACTCTGTGGTAATCAACCGTGCCAAGACGTAGTTGACCTCGCCAAGAAGGTTTTTCCTGCAAGCAAATTGAGAACCCAAGCAAGAACAGGTAGATGCAATCTGAATATTGCTAATTACAAATGAAGTACTCGACTTGGGGTTTAACAAACCGATAAACGGTGAAACTGTCTAAAACAGAATAATCTAAGCTAAACCTAAGCCTAAACTATGATAGCTATTTTGTATATATAGGGGGATATGAGGAGGTTGATCTAGGGTTGTACAGCCATGGAAAGATGCGTACACAACCTGGACTCCTACTCCGACATGATTACAAGACCCAACTAGGTCCAAAACAGTGGCACAACACCTTATTCCTTGATTACACCATAAGGAATATTTAGTCTAGCTCATATTCATTGGAAAGGGCTTGTCGTAAGCTTTCCAGAATATCCAAGATTTTCTAAAACAGACTTCGTATGAGAGAGTTATGTCCATTTTACTGATGTGTTGTCCTGGGACTCGACCACGACCACGACCTTAACCTCGACCACGACCATGACTAGAGCTCAGCCTTGAGTCCGAGTAGACTTGGCCTTCGAGGGGTGACATTCGGGTAAGGTTGTGCTGCTTCTCTCACATTCCTAAGCAATAAAATATCGTAAGAATTTAGTAGTAATCCATCCAATGAAGCATGAACAGTAAGGGACGAGTTCACATGATGGTCTAATTATCGTGCACGTGCTCTTGTAATTGGACCTTGTATGATTTGAGGATTATTGGCAGTATTGATCATATTTGAAGGAGCCATAGGCTCATCACCTTCCATCTCCGTCAGCGGCAACCTCCATCATGGCCAACGCGACCCCCATCTCGGTCGGATCGGCTTTGGCCCCTCTCCGGTCGCTTTGAGGGGCTCCATTGCGGCACAGGCGACACCGTGGTGGTCCACGGTGACCATCCCACACACGGTCGGCTCAGCTCCTACTGGGCGGCCCGGTGCAGCCACCTCAAACTTCCGCACGACGTCGCTCCACCTTCGAAAGCCAACCGGTGGCTCTTCGACAACTGTCACGGCACCAGCCCAATATGTGTCAGCCCATCTCCGGTGGCCAATGATCTAACTCTGGCAGGGGGCGCCAGGAATCACACATGGCGGCGGCGGCAGTGCCATAGGGCGATTTGGGATTGTAACCGTAACCGCCCGGTCTCTCTCCTTCTTATATGGAGCGGGGAAAGGGGGAAATTGGCCAGGCCTTGGGCCAAAAGCCCGCAAAAGCTAGAGCCCAAGTTGTCTCGGCCCACATGCCGAAAACTCGTGATGACTCGCTATTTTCATAAAACCCCTAGGTTTCTTCATAATTATATTACAGTCTAATATTTATTGTTTATAGTACTATAAAATTATTTTATAGCCCCTGTCCTTAACTATAATTATGTTCAGCACTGTTTTATGTTGTAAATTGATGTTCCAAACCCTGTTTTATCTAGAAATTTGATATGTCACATGTGTTTGCCCTTGTGCATTCCCTACGACATACCATTATGTTTACAACTTTGTTTTTGCAATTGAAATTCTATTTCTTGCAAAAATACTTATTAACGCAAATTAAAGTGATTACCTCTTCCACTAGATATAACGCAATGTTCCAAACCTTTGCATATTAGCCATACACAAGGTAGTACTCTAGTACTACTGCGGGATCTACACTATGTTTAAAACATAGTGATTATCCTTAAAGTGTGTACCCAATATCAAATTTGGAACAAAGGCCTACACCTTTTCAGATGATTACCTTAATTCATATCTCATATTGGCTATACATAAGGTAATACCTAAATACTACTGAGAGATCTACACTATATTTACCACATAGTGACTATCATCAACGTGCGTACCCAATTTGAATATGAATTAAACAAGGTCTACACCATGTTGGTGATTACCTTCAATTATAACACAAGTTTTTGCGTAACACAAGGCAGTGGGATTCATGGCATCTGTTGCATAGTTACACATTATGCCCCCACTACTAAGAGGTCTACACCATTTTTTTAGGTGACTACCTTCAATGTGTTAGCAACATAATTTGAGATCTACACTATGTAATTCAAGTCTCAACTTGACTTTACAATTTTTGGATTATTACAACATTATCATGATTCTTTAATTTACCCAAAGTGTAAAATCATTCAATCATTGGTCAATTTGTAGGACAAAATGTCAAACGTCAAGTTCGACAAACTCGAGTTAGATGGCAAAAACTATCTAACATAGGTAATAGACATGAAGATAAGTCTATCGTCCCGCGAAATCATAAGGGCAATTAATCCTCCTCAAGAGGGAGATCCATCACTTCAAGATGAAATCAAGTATGGGGCTTTATACTTCATAAGGCATCATATTCATCCAGATTCAAAATTTGAATACTTGATAGATGAAAATCCACATGATCTATAGAACTCGCTCAAAGAGTGATATGAATAGCAAAAGGCAGTCATACTACTTGAAGCATAACGCGAGTGGTCCAACATTTGCATCTAGGATTTTAAATCCATTAGAGAATATAATCATGTTGTTCACAAGATCTGCTCTAGGTTGCTATTTTGTGACAAAGCTCCCACATATGCGGAAAAAATTGAAATAATTTTGTTTGCAATGCTTCGTGCCCATAGGGTATTACAACAACAATATTGTGCTAGGAACTACCAGCACTATTCTAAATTAATTCTCACTTTACTTCAAGCCAAAAAGCACGATGAACTTCTTTTGAAGAATCATCACCAGCGCCCTATAGGCACTGCCCCTTACCTGAAGTTAACTCTAATATTCAGAATACCAAGAAGTTCGACAACAAAAAACGTCGCCCAAGAACTTCAAAGGCAAGAAGAATCGTAACAAGAAGCAGAAATTCCATAGAAACAACAAGGGGAAGAGCATTTTCAAGAACAATAAAGACAAATCTGATATTTGTCGTAAATGTGGTTGTTACAACCACACAACTAAGAAATGTTGCACCCCAAAACACTTGGTTGATCTATACCTTAAGTCCCTTGGATAAAGCCAACCAACTCAAGGGTTCCCAAAGCGTTCATCCAAAACCAAACAACGATATCACTCTGCGGCAGCAAGAGGACCTTGAGAGCATGGACAACATGCTCGTGGAATTTGCTTCAAACGACTTATTTGGAGACCTCAATTAGGCTCCCAATTAATTAGATATTGTTATATCTAGGTCCTACATAGTATTGTAATAGGTTGTTGTTATCTTATACTATATTGTATATTTCAATAATGTATCAGCACATTGATACTCAATAAAGTTGCATGTATTCTATATATCTATGAAGAATTTCACTTTAAATTCTCCATTTCTATATATAGATGTCTACGGGGGACAATCCGATGGAAGATGAAATGTGCTTAGTGGGTAGAGATACCACTAACTCTATATTAAGGGAGACTAAATATTTCCAAACTCTTAAAAAGAGTAAAGGAAATGTTTTGACAATCGTGGGACGCAATGCTATAATTGTTGGCTCTATTCGTGCCATAATCACTCTTCCTATAGGTACTCAAATTACAATTGACGATGCACTATTGTATCTCGATTCAACACATACCCTACTAAGTTATAGATATATCCATCAAAATGGTTTCTATATTGAAACCCATGATGACAACAAAGAGGAATATCTCCTCATTACCAACAATAACCGATATGACAAACAAATACTAGAGAAAATTCCCTCTTAATCTTCATGATTGTACTATACATACATCAAACCCGTACCACTTGTTGTGTATACAGTAATTTTTTAGAATGTTGACACATTCCAAATACGGCATGATCGCCTTGGTCATCTCGGTGTCAGGATGATGCGAAAAATTATCAGCAGTTCAATTGGTAATGGCATGAATATTGCCAAATTCCCACAATCTTTGGATTTTCTGTGCACTACATGTGCCACAGGAAAATTGATTTTAAGACCCTCTTATCTTAAAATCCGAGCTGAATCACTCAAATTCCTTGAACGCATTCAAGGCGATATATGTGGTCTTGTCCAACCATTAACTGAACCATTCAGGTCCTTCATGGTTCTCATTGACGCATCTACACGATGGTCACATGTGCCTTTTGTCCACACGAAACCATACTTTTACTCAAAATAATTGCTCAAATTATTAAATTATGAGCACATTATCCTAAACATAGGATACAATCCATTCAAATGGACAATGCGGTTGAATTCACCTCACGTGCCTTCGACGATTATTGTTTGGCCCTAGGAATTCAAGTTCAGCACTCAGTACCATACGTCCATACACTACTGCAAAAAGGCATAAGAGTGCCCATTGAAAAACAGCTTCAATGCTGGTTTTTCAACCGGCACTCTTTACTTGGTACTGATAGTCAGTGACTATCAGTGCCGGGTCTAGAACCGGCACCGAAAAAGGGTTTCGTAGCCAAAAAATAAACAAGCTAGCTCTTTCAAGCCGGCTCGGCTGCCTCTCCTGCCGCTGCCACCACTGTCGTCACTACTGAATCCGGCGATTCGCAGGACGCCCTCCCTGCAGACAAACGCAGCACGTAGGCCATGAACACACACACATACATGCGTGTGGCATGAAGGCCGGCACCATAGAATAGAAAAGCACCGGCATAGAAATCAACGACCATCCTGAGATCATTGTCGCTGTCACCGCAGATGCAGCCGTCAATGTCATCGTCCCGAAGCCGCCGTCGACCACCATCTGCTCCAGGGAAACCCGCCACCACATGACGGGCTGCCACCTCTTTCTTCACTTCCGGCCACCGAAGGACGCAAGGGCCCTTCCCTTCGCTCGCACTGGACCAGATCTAGCCGTGCTCCACCCTAATCTGCTAGCCCCGCCACTGCACAGTGAGGTCATTGCCCTCCTTCCTCGTCCCCGACCATCGAATCGACCAGGGGAGCCTATCACCGCACACGTGCCTCACCAAAGGAGTCCGCGTCCCCGAGCTTCGCCACCCCACTACCACCTCAGACGGCTGATAGAGAGAGAGGAGGAGGAGGAGGAGGAAGGCAGAGATAGGAGGCGGCGGGGAATGAGAGAGAGAGAGGGAGAAAGGAGGCGGTGAGGAACGAGAGAGAGAGAGAGAGAGAGAGAGAGAGAGAGAGAGAGAGAGAGAGAGAGAGAGAGAGAGAGGAGAGATTGAGACTCCAGCGCCGTGTGGATAAGAGTCGATCGAGAAAAAATATCCGGAGAGCCGGACGTGTGTTCGAGCCAAAGTTAGATTGCATCAAAATTTCGGGTAAAAATGATCTATCAGTGTCGATTGTGATTGGAACCGGCACTGATAGTCTGTCTGGTGAGCCAAAACTGGATTCAACCAAAATTTTGGATCTGAACTTAGTTTCAGTGCCAGTTCATAGCTAGAACCGACATTGATACCGACTATCATTACCGGTTCGTGTTACAAAGTGGCACTGATACATCAGTGCCGGGTTGTAACATGAACTAGCACTAATATTCGGTATCAGTGTCGGTTCTTAATGGCTCAATCACTGTTCACCCATGAAAGGTTAAGAACCGGCACTGATACCTCTTCAGTCACAATTTTTATTCAACTGGCACTGATGGGGCGCTACTTATGGCCTGTTTTGTAGTAGTGATACTCAAAATGGTTTGGCCAAATTTCTCATCAAGAGAGCCAAGCTCATTGCATGACCATTATTACATAATTGCAATCTACCAACTTCATGTTGGGATCATGTAATCTTACATGCTACTGACTTAATTCAATTACGTCCAACTGCATATTACATAGCTTCCACGCTATAGATTGTACATGGAAATCCTCCTAGCATTTCCCATCTGTGAAAATTTGGTTGCGTAGTATACGTAACGATCTCACCATCGCAGCGTACATTAGTGGACCCACACAGGAAATTGGGGATCTACATGAGGTATAACTCTCCGTCAATCATAAAATATCTCGAGCCCCTCATAGGGGACCTATTTACAGTCCGGTACGCTAACTGCATATTTGATGAGGAGCATTTCCCAGCACTAGGGGGAGATTTCAAGTACCAGAAAGAATGCCAAGAAATTAATTGGAATGCCACAGACATTTCCTCCTCAGACCCACATACTTACGAATCTGAACTCCAAGTTCAGAGAATCATAAATTTTAAAATATTGCAAATAACCAGTCAGATGCATTTACTGACAAGAATGGTGTCACTAAATCCTATATTCCTTGTAGGAATGTGCTGGAAAGAGTGTAGGTGCCAAACAAAACCACTCCACTCCCAAATCAAAATAATATGGAGAGAAGAACGGTCACAAAGGATAAAGCTTCTTGCAAACTACCGCGGAAACAGAGGAATCCCTCCTCCAAAATAGTAAATGCAAATCAACGTCAAGACCATGGCAGAGTGCCGCAAGCACTAGGACTGGACAAAATGGAAGGATGCAATCCAGGCAGAATTGCGCTCGCTCTCCAAAAGAGAGGTATTCACATCAGTAATACTTATTCCTTGTAATATTTTTCCCTATTGGATACAAGTGGGTTTTCATCCACAAACGGAATGAAAACAACGAGGTGGTGAGATATAAAGCGAGGCTTGTAGCACAAGAGTTCACGCAGAGACCCGACATTGATTTCAATGAGTCTTATTCTCCAGTAATGAATCGAATCACATTTTGATATCTAATTTTATTGACAGTTCAAAATCATCTATCTATGCAGTTGATGGATGTAGTGACCGCATACCTATATGGGTTACTTGATTTGGACATATATATGAAAGTCCCCGAAGGACTAGACATTCCGAATCCAAATGCAAACCACAATATGTATTGTGTAAAGCTTAAAAAGTCACTATATGGCTTAAAACAGTCGGAAAGAATGTGGTACAATCGACTAAAAGAGTTCCTTTTACAAAAAGGGTACTCTAACAATGATGATTGCCCATGTGTTTTCATAAAGAAGTCCTCAATAGGATTTTGTATTATCTCTGTTTATGTTGATGATCTGAATATCATCAGAAATATAGAAGATATAGATGAAGCACGCAATCATCTAAAGACAAAATTTGAAATGAAGGATTTGGGTAAAACCAAACTTTGCTTGTGTAAGAATCTTCCTTCAAGTATTCTAGTACACCAAGCCGCATATACCTAGAAAATATTGGAGAATTTCAATATGGACAAATCATATCCATTCAAGACTCTTATGGTTGTTCGATCTCTTGATATGGAGAAAGATCTATTTAGACCACGGGAGGTAAGAGAAGAGATACTGGGACCCAAGGTTCCTTATCTCAGTGCCATTGGAGTGCTTATGCATTTTGCAAATTGCACCATGCCTTATATCGCATTTGCAGTGAACTTACTAGCTAGACATAGCGGTGCTCCAACTAAACGTCATTGGGCAGGAGTCAAGAATATCTTTCGATATCTCTAAGGCACCATAGATCTTGGTCTTTTCTTTAAAAAAATAAGATATGAATTTGATTGGATACACTGACGCTAGCTACTTATCAGATCCCCATAATGTCAGATCACAGACAAGTTTCAGGTTCTTAAACGGTGGAACAACTATTTCATGGAAGTCTTCAAAACAGACTCTAGTGGCTACATCTACAAATCATTCTGAAATAATTACATTATATGAAGCATCACGTGAATGCGTGTCTTTACAGAATGATAAACCACATACAACAATCATGTGGTATTAGTTCAATTGAATCACTAACAATTATCTATGAAGATAATTCTACATGCATTGCTCAAATGCAAACAGGTTACACAAAGAATAATATAATCAAACATATTGCTCCTAAAATGTTCTATCCTCATAAATTACAAATTAATGTGGAGATAAAAACCTTGTAAACTAAGTTATGTGATAATCTCGCTGATCTATTCACTAAATCATTACCAACTTCTACATTCCAAAAATATGTTCACGGAATTGGTATGCGATAACTACAAGATTTTCAAGGTTCGGGGGGAGTTGATCCCTGAATGATAATTTGTTCATATTATATTGTACTCTTTTCCTTTATGAGTTTTTCCTATACGGCTTCTCATATAAGGGTTTTTTTTAATGAGGTAATACCTATTTTATTCCTCCTATTTTCTCAACTGATTTTTTAGAGGTTTTAAAATGATCCAAAGATCATAATTATTGCTCTCTAAGCTCATCAATGAGTTTTTCCCTCCTCGGTTTCTCATATGAGCTTACAATGAGGCAATAACCAATATATGCCATATCATTTCTTCTTATATTTTTCCTTTAGATTTTAAAAGAGTTTTAATGGTATATTAACATATCAACATATTATATTCTCCCCATATTTTTTTCATAGAGTTTTAAAGGAGTTTTCAACAAGAAGTTTACATTCAAGATAATTGATCAAATGGGAGTGTTAAGAACAGACGTCCTCTACTTCACAAGCATGTGATCAATTAGTAATATAATTGCTAGTAGCAGTTAGTAATTGGAAGGACACCCGTTAAGAGGCAACCAACCGCACCAACAGATGCTTAGCCGTTCTTTCTCTGTGTGTATATATGTAAACACATTAATCACTAAGACAAGTTCTTAATTCTACTGTTTAATTACTCTCTGATTCTCTACTCCATCTACTACATCTCCATTTCAAACATAAGTCACTGGCTAGTGGCACACACAAAGGTCATTGGAGCCTATTGGCACACACAAATTCCAATGGCATGACCAAATTCTAGTTGAAACTAGCGCACATATTCATTCTCTCCAAGGGTGGGTGAATCTCAAGACGATATAGTGAAGCCACTTACCCAACTACAAATATTTGGGCTTATGACTAGGATTCAGAAAATCTCTACCAGGCATGCACACAAATAGCGAGGATGGCATGCAAGCAAAGCAATGAACTTCCAAATAACATACACACAAATTTGCTATAGAAAACATACCACTTATTTGCATATGGCTAGACATTGACATACTTCATTTTCGACACTAACTCTAGAGCAAAATGAGGAAAACAGGAAGGGAGCTCTTTCCTTGGGACCTTAGAAATCTATCCAATGAGACCAATAGGGTTAGCCACATACCTATCTGAGGAGAGGCCAGATCAGAGACTGTAACCTGTGGAGGTATAGAAATCCCCCCCCCCCCCCACCCACAAAAAAAAACTTCGGCAAGTTCATCACTAGTAGAAATCCCCAAGTCTATACCGTTTTAATCCATTCCTACTAGTGAAATGAGAAACGAAGCGAAAGGAAGCCCCTTTACGTGCTGCCTCAGTCCCATGTAATCTAAAATAGAAATTATTTTTCCCGTAATTTAAACTTGCTTCAACATTATAATCGAAACAGAAACTTTTGGGTGTCGGATGAATTATATCTAGAATTAAGGTCAGATTCGTACACCATTTTTTTTCCCACAAAAGAAATTCTAAGTTCCCACCTTATTGTCAGTACCCTCTAACCAAATGTTCACTACTAATGTTGTACTTGCATTAAAGTTAAATCCTGCAATATTTAGTACAGGTTCCAAATCTATGCTAACCTTAAAATGGCTAGTACAGAATCCGTATTCACTATCCAATGCCCTAATAATTATAAGTTTCTGTTATTGTTGAAGTTAGGTGTCAAAAAAGTGCTCACGGTTAAGTAGCACGACATCACGATCATATGTTTTCATGAATGGCTTTTTAAATAAAGATAAGACATCAGTTTACACAAGCCCCTTAATTGAAACACCCAAAATTATAACTTTTCATATATGTTATAGCTAGTAATATTCTACTGGAATTCAGTTCGATTGAAGTATACCCTTCGTACTTCTCAAAATGTTTTCATCCCATGTATATCATATATAAGCCTTTCTTATAAGCGCTTCTTTGCATACTTATCCGTTATTTAGTTTCAAAAAGATCAGGTATACAATATATAATATGTCAGAAATTACTTGCTGTGTAAGGGGGTTCATCTGCGGCCCATCCCATTCTCTCCAACCTCTACATAGCTGATGCTATTCTCCACACAAAATATAAAAATTTAACGATGGAAGTTTGGACATGGTCGCTATATATGCACCCATATAGAAGAGGTGATCGCTAGCTAATACTGTGAAATACTTGTCGTTAGTATGTATCCATTTTGCAATACTGAATGGATGACAGAATGGCAAGCAGAGAAACTAGACTGCACAGAGATCAATTGAACCTTACTTGAATAATGGAGAATAATGCAACAAGCTCGTAACCAGTCCAACAAATGAATGCACAAGCAAACATAGGGACTTCAAAGTACTGCAATTTCATGATATATATGCAAGAGAATCATCGCCTTGCCATTTTTGCCACCCCCAAAATAAAGAAATAAATAAATAAGTGAACTTTGTTGCTTGCTCAACACATAATATACTTTATCCATTAGATCAACAAAATAATCTCGATCAACACAAATCCAATGTTCACAATAAATGACTTGGTCGCAAGGAAAAATCAGGATACTTACAAGTAGCAAATCTGTCCATTAAAACAGACCTAACACAAGATTCACTGCCCACCTGCAAAAAAAAGGGAGGCAAAAATGTATCCCTTACACATGTAATAATTGAAACTAGCAAGATGCCCCGCACAATTGCACGGCTGGATTTAGATATTGTTTTGAGAGAAAAGTGTTTCCATGTTTTTCATTTCTCTAATGCCAAAGTAATTGTTGACCTTATTAAATTGATAATCTAACACTTAAACACATTGTGCTTATAATTTGTAACACTTCAAGTATCCATACAAATTTAGGTTCTAATTAACTTACTAAAGACGTGCATAAAAGAGCTATTTGAAAGATAGCCAAAATTATGGGCCTATAAAAAGTTTGGTTCCTAACCAAAGACATATTTGCAAGGTATTAGTTGAATAATCATCTTTGCGGCCTTCTCTTTCACTATTGCAACACTGATTTCTCATCTAATTGCTCTTCAGCTGACCTCATAACTTTATCACTGCTAATGTCATATTGAATATTGCAAAAACATCCAAGAGCACTCCTTAAGTTCTCCACCTTCCGTTGAATAAAACTGCATTCAAGCCTCTTTTCAGTTACAATAGCAAGCCCTTCCCTGGGTAAACACAAGAATTATAAATCACCACAAAATAAATAGTATTTTGTATGCAAGTGAAAACGTATCATAATGAATTTCAAAGCTGTGAAGATTATCTACTTCATTTTACCGAATTCGAGCTTACATGATGGTAGAATCAACAGAATTTACTCAAAATAATGGGTGAAGAAGAATGAGAATAATGGAACAAGGTGGTCACATTATCACAAGAATATAAGCAACAAAAACAGCAAAAAACATATAACTATACAAGGTGGTAGTAGAAGCATGTCTACTCAAAGTTTGGAGGTAATAAATCATAACCATAGTAGGAGTTGAAAAAGATTAACCATTATTGGGTGTCAAATCCATCGCCTGTAGCTGTCTACACTCTATAATTGACTTTATACGTATGGCTTTCCAACTGAAACAAACAAGGCAATTTGAAATGTGGGATATGCATGATGCATTACTAGAAACAAAGCCAGAAAATTCTGTTACAATTTAGTATAAACATGGAATACCTGTCCGTCACTAAAATTGATCAAAGTTGTTGCATGAAGAGAAGCATCATTCATTCATCCAGCATCGGAAATCTTAGATTTCAGAAAGCAGCACACTTGAAATCCAACTTGACATATATGAGCTTTATTCTGACAACAAAGAAAGGTCGACTCAACAAAAAAAAAAAATGTAACCCCGAACTTAGCAATGAAAGGTACCAAGGTTGGTGTTAAACTGACAACAATTTCTTGTAGCATTTTTTTTAATAAAAAGGGGTCTACATGATGTGAAATTAGAATAGCATTAATCTGCAGCTTCAGATGCAGTATTAATCTGAAACATAGCTTTACAAACAGCAATAACACTCACATCAAGCTTTGGGTATGGGACCCTCAGTCCTTCACTAAGTTATTAATAAATTATTGAACCAGCTACTAAGCTGCTGCTACTACTACTGGACCACTGAATCAGTTACTACTGAAAATACGAACCAACTACTACTAAACTACACGACATTGCCTACCATATTAGAGACCAGCTACTACCGAACCAATTAGTCTTCACGTCGGATCAAGAGCATGCAACATATGAGCATGGCTAGTCCTCCTCCACCTTCGCAAGCCGCAAGTCGGAGATTCTAGATTTTTAAAGAATTACAGATCGAGATTGTTTTCACTTAACCAAAAAAGGACCTTTCTTTTTTACTAATAATACAACAAAACAAAACTCTAATCTTGTGCATCGTTCTAATACAAAACTCTCTTCCCCTAATCGTTGCTCCGATCGCAACCAAAGAACTTGATCTTATAGAGAAACATCAATCAATGGTACACAATAGAAACAGTTAATATTGGAATGAACATCTCAAGAACCGTAGCACTCTAGGAATCATCTATGTCTAAAAGGCTTGATCAGAAGTGCCTAGGGAGGAAAATACGAACGAAATCGAACTATAGAACCCTAGAGAGACACCAAGCGCACGCGACACGTGGATCAGCTGAAATGGAGGTCTAACAACGTGACATGAAGGCTAATTGTGGCCGTTCGTGGAGGAGGCCGATGGTGAGGTGGCAAAGGCGACCAAAAGCTTAGAATGGTCATGTGTGATAGAGGAGGAGAAGGAGAAGGCACCTATGATGGCATGAAAACGCCCAGTAGTGGCGGGGAGCATTTGGCGGCGGAGGGAAATGCTCAGTGGTGATGGGGAGTGCCTGGCAGCGGAGGAGAATCGTGGAGTCAGGGACAAGAGGGTTCGATGGGGGAGGAGGAGGAATTATCTTTTCCTTTTTTCAGCCTAAAATCTGAAGCAAGCCTCCGTTTGAGCTCTGGAAAGAGTTGGATTTTCACTTTCCAAATCCATGGTGGAGCCAAACAGGCCGGGTCAGGAATAAAAATCCAATTCAACCCAAATGACGGGATCCAAACAGGCCCTTATGGAAATTCTATTTTGCTTCAAATTCTTGTGTTTTTCTGTGTAACATCCAAACACTTCATTTGAGACGATTTTTCCAGTGTTCTAAATTCTTGTAGGACTCCAAGTGCCAATGCACTCCAATTATACATTTTCCTATTCATGCATTTCGAGAATCTTGTGTTTCAAAGAAACCTTACACACAACGACTGTGCAATCTATGAACTGTGCAAAGTTCCTTTGTACTGTGAGGTTTGCTTTGAGATAATGCTTCGAGTTACTTGAGTTGGTCTATGCGCAATGCTGTTTAGACATCTGGTGCCAGTGGTTTGGATTTTCGCTTGCTGGGCTGGGTTCAGGAATTAGTGTTCCTCGTGCTAAGATCGGTTGTCTAACCTTGGTTACTGTGGTTGGTAATCGCTCTTTGTGCACTGCTGTCCGCACTCTTAACACACAAATTGTGATTCTGAGGATGACCTGTTGAGGTTCATCAAAAGAATTTTCCAAGACAGAATTTTACTTTTGTGTTTTTCCCTAATTTTCTTCACTGCAATCTTTGAACTGTGCAATTTCCTGTGTAGTGATTTTTGCTTCCTGAAAGGTTAGTCCCACGGACGAACAAGCATTGTGACAAGTTTCTGTTCACCAACAGCAAGGTTCGGTCTTGGCCATTAGTTTTGGTTTGGTCTTCCTATGTTCAGTTCTGCCTCCTGTATTATTTGTGCGTGTTTTACTAAGTTAACATTATTATCAATTGTATATTTTCTAACTCCCGTTGCAAAACTAGAGCATTCAACTAGTAAAACTAATTTGAAAAAATCTATTCTCTTACCTCGAAAGTCACATCTACATTAAAACTTTATAGATATTTAAAAATTTTATATTATTAGATTTATCTTGAAACAAACTTTATTAGTATAGTATATTTTCCAATATCTATAATTTTTTAAAAACGAACGATCATATTTGCTACAGTAAAAATTTGATGGCAAATAAAAATAAACAAAGGTAATATCACTTCTACACAGTGGGCCCTTAAATGCACATTCTTCACATGGCACCCTCAGGCCTCCAAATTCACCTTTAATTGGGCCGAGAGCATTCCTGTCTAGCCCCAATAAGCCTCGAACTCTCTAAGGACTGCTGTTTTTACACATAACCCCCTGATCTATACAGAAATCTCATAATTATCAGCGATGTGTTTCCTTTATCCCCTCCCTTAGGTCATCGTAAGTGGTTACTTTTCTCTTCTCCCTTCTCTTTTTTACTTGCCCTATACTCCTCAAACTCGAATTGTTTATGTATCACCTAAATCCGATTCAGTGTGCACCTAATCGCAATAATTGGTCCCTCGCCGGATTGGGCCAAGTCCATCCGCACAAATTTCGCGAACCTGGTGCTCCGGTGAGGCGGGTTCCGTTGTTCTTGAGCCGAATTTGGGCAAGATTTTGGTCTTCCTCCGCGGAATCCGGAGGGCGATTTCGTTCTGGTTCTTGCGTTGTGGCTCCAGGATATGGAGCGGCGTGGGTGGCTCAAGGCCGCGGTTTTGATGTGCTTGTTGGTTCTTTGCTCCGGAAGAGGTAGGTTCTTGGCCGTTCGTTGTTCGTTGCTCTTCTCGCCGCAAAAAATTCCATCTTGGATTAGTTTCCGCTTGCCGTTGGAGCCTTGTATGGTAGCAAGCGAACTCTGCTTGCTGGTTAATTTTGCCAAGTTGCTTGGGGAATGTGGGTGATCCGTGATGTTTTCATGAATCGTTTAGCGCTAGAAGATCAATAGTAGTAGTTGTAGCAGTCACATGTTTCGAGCATTTATGTTGTTTGCGGAATTGAAGGTTCTGTCCTGAAGATGCTCGTTCATACACAATATGTTGCCATGACCTGCAAGATTTTGTTGTTTAATTAGTCTGAGTTATTCTTGCTGCGTCTCATGTATTGCGCACTTTATTGTATTCTGATATTGCTTCTGCCTTTCTGTTCAGAATTGAAGACCAAACATGCACCCATATATGACCCGACCCTTGCCAGGACTCTTGCTGAATATACTTCTGCTGTAAGTTCATTTGGATTTCTTGTTGCTGTGATCTTCCTCTTTGGGTCATGTTATCTGTGAACACCTCAGAATTTCTAGTGCAATACGCAGTGGTTTCTTATGAACTTTAACTTTGTGTTTTGTGCAGGTTTATACTGCTGACCTGACCCAACTATTTTCGTGGACCTGTCAAAGATGTGGTGACTTAACAGAGGTATTTAGCATCATCAGTTACATGTTTTTGTTTAAGAAAGTTTATGATTTCATCGAAGTTTATTCAAATTCACGTGTGGCTTGGTGTGGGAGATTCATTAAATTTATTTGGTGACTCAGGGGTTCGAGGTGATAGAGCTGATTGTTGATGTGAAAAATTGCTTACAGGTTACTCCTCCCCCTGCCTACCCTGAATCTCTTTTACCTAGCAATAGTCTTTCTCTTGTATTGATGATCCTATGTTTGATGAATCAGGCATATGTTGGTTTTGCTGGAGATATGAATGCAGTTATAGTTGTGTTTAGGGGCACTCAAGAAAACAGGTAGTTATTATATATCTCTTACCACTTAGTATTGCTTTTAATTAAAGTTTTAATTCTTTGAGAAACTTTACTATTCGATGTCTTCCAAAATCCTAATATTATAGATGCTAAATGTGAGGCATTTCAAATTGATACGTTAAGCCAGTAAAATAGATATGAAACTCTATATCATGTTATTCTTTTGCAATAATTTTGTTCCTCTGATTTCTCAGCATTCAGAACTGGATAGAGGACTTATTTTGGAAACAACTTGATCTCGACTACCCGGGCATGCCTGAAGCAAAGGTGAGCATAGTCTGAAGTATGTATGATGAAATTCCATTCATGCAAACACTAGTAATCTTGGTGCTCTATCTTCTTATAGGTTCACAGTGGATTTTATTCTGCTTACCATAACACAACATTGCGTGATGGAGTTGTCAGTGGTATTCAAAAGACCAGGGCAGTGTATGGCAATATTCCTATCATGGTCACAGGACATTCCATGGGAGGGGCTATGGCATCATTTTGTGCCCTTGATCTTGTTGTGAGTAATGAATTTTGTCCGAGGAAAATATGCTTTTCTTTGCTTATAAGTTACTGCCTGTGGATTTCTTTGCTTAGAAAATATGGAGCAGGATGTTTTTTCTTTTTGGCATTTGAGCCTACTAAGGAGGTGAAATTATTTTTGTTATTCATCTAGTCTTAGTTTTGACTGTTACATCAACTTGTATAATTTGCATTCTGTCTGATATATGAAATCAGGAAACAATGATAGCCACTTAATTCCACAATTGTTAGATTAAACTCTCTTTACATTTCACGGGCTAACTATTGCTAATATTGTGTGAATCCTACCAGTACCAGTTGAGATTAAGAACCTTGGTCTGAGCATAAATTTTGTGCCAAACTTCCTGTGCCAGAGTCTTAGATAGTTAGATCATATATGTTGATGTGATGCGATACCTTTTCAGTATAGACATAACAGTTTCCTCAAGCATGTAAGGTGCGTTGTGTTGGCTATTTTGGGATTAAAGCATTTTTTTTGCCTTTCCTACATCATTTCATTTTTAAGCTCTATGATAACCCAGATTCTATGTTTTTGTAGGTCAACTTTGGGTTAAAGGATGTGACACTGATGACATTTGGACAACCTCGGATTGGCAATGCTGTCTTTGCTTCTTATTTTAGAAGACATTTGCCAAATGCAGTTCGAGTGATCAACGCGCATGATATTGTGCCTCATTTACCCCCATACTACCACTATTTTCCACAAAAGACATACCATCATTTCCCACGAGAGGTATGATTTTTGTTTGTTTCCCTTTTACCTTTGCTTACAACTGCAGTAGATATAGTATTGTGCTTGATGTTTTGTTTTAAGATATGTGATGAAAATTAGCTATGATTTAACTGTCTCTCATCAATTTTCTGGTACATATCAAATATATCATTCTTTCAGGTATGGATCCATAATGTTGGACTAGGAAGCTTCATATATTCGATAGAGCAAATCTGTGATGGTTCTGGAGAAGACCCGACTTGTAGCAGGTCCCTCTCACGCACATATACGAATTCATGTGGTTTAAACTGCTGTATTGACGCCCCTCCTAACATTGCCCTTTCCGCTTGCCAGGTCTGTGATTGGAAACAGCGTGCACGACCATATACACTATCTTAGCATCAGCATGCATGCTGAGTCATGGGGATCTTGTAGAATCGTCACAGACGACAGAACCCTGCAGTATAAGATGGATCCTGCCGGCAATATTGTCTTGTCGAAGCAACCTGGTTTATCGGTTAATGAGCAACACAGTGCAGAGTGAATAAACTCACGATGGCATGAAGATTTTTCTTATTTGGTATTATTCCCTGTGTTGCTGTATGATCCTATTGTGATGAATTCAAGAGGGGGGGGGGTATAGGAAGCACGGCTTTTGTGTATAATCTATTCGGCCATGTTCAAAATATTGGTAGCAATCTTCTTTTTAGAGGGTGCTTGTTAGCGGTCCAAGGATGCTGTGTATACGCGTGTACATATCTCAAAACTTTTTCAAAGCATAGCATCTGCTACTTGTGATGATTCACTGGTTCCTTACCATCCAATCCAATCTAACATTCAAAATGACTTCATGGTTTCGACATTCAACTTTACACCTAATCCTTACCATAATTTGCAGTAAAATTGAATATTTTCTGTGACGAAATTAGTTTTGGTTGCATGCTTTCACAGTTGTTTCATTGTCAATCGTAAAAACAAAATTGAATATTTTAACAAGAATAACTTGCTTGTAGCACTTCTTTAAAAGTAACAGTTCTTTTAGAATTGTGTGACTTGATATTTGATAATCTACGTTTATTTGGAAGGTGAAAGAAATATGTACAGAGTTTTTCTTACAAATGCTCCAGAAATGATGGCGTGTCAAGGTCTTACATCAGTCTTGATTCACCTCAATTCTGATTGAATAAATCTGATGGCTGAAAGTTTGATTCATAACATTTTTTTTTTTTTTGAGAAAACTTTGGCACATATATCATTGGTCGTTAGCAAGACCTTGCAGCATAAATAGAAAACTGAAACGGAAAAAATGAAAAGAAACAAAAATAGGTTTCAAAAGAGCAAGCATAAGATGCAAGGGACACAAAAGTTTGCTGGTAGAGATAACATAAAGGATGTGTTCTGACAACACCACACAAAAATGTCACAAGACGGATGTATCAAACACAGGTGGACTGCTGTAACCCCAGGTACAAACCCTTCAGGAAGAGAACATCACATCCCTCGACCCTCGGTACTCGGACTTGACATAAGCTCTACACTCCAACAATGGTGCGGCCACTGACACCCATCATTCAACAGCAACGGAAGATACCCACTGGATGAGATCATGTGCTCCTCAGAGCAGATTTTGCCTTTGTTCTCTACATTTTCAGCCAAATGTTGTTCTTCGCCATGATGATAAGTCCATATCTGCATGACGATTGCATTCACGAGGAATGGACGCCAGGGATGGGCGTTTTGATGGTGGCTGTGGTGGTGGGTGATATTTGAATGGAAAACAAGCTACGAAGCAGTGGTGATAGCCAGGAAAGGGAAAAAAAAAAAGGAAAGCTCTATTCACATAGACCACGGGACCAAGATGGAACCAACGCCATGTTCCTAAATCGTCCTGTTTGGTGCTGGCAAGCAACTCATCTTTTTTTTCAGAATGATGAGTGCATTGAACCTTTTGCTTCAGGGTTTTACTCATTCATACTTTAAAAGCTGCCCTGAGAATTTGGTCACTTTCTCTCTCTTCAATTCTCCCCCCATGTTTTGGGCTCTGCAACAGCACGCTGCCTGTCATATCCACATCATCCAAGCCAGACCGACAACCAGAACCACTGCCAGAATTTGTCCTGCTAACCTCAGCTTCATATTTTGATGCTGTGGTGGCTTCTCTTCTCCTCAAATCTGGAGAATGGTGATTTGGTGAACGGAGACGGCGTTGGTCACTGCTCCCACCACTTCGGTTGACCATCGGAGTAGATGAATTACTCCGATTATGTTGAACAGGGGCATTTGGATCGTATGTCTGAGAAGCTAGGTATGAGAGAGCGGTGACTACATCTCCTATAAAGGGTCGAGTAGCAGCTTGCTCTTGCAAACACATTGCAGCAACGGCTAAAGCCTGATACAGACCCCTCATGGGGAAGCGGCCCTGAAGTAACGGATCGGCCATTTTAGGAAATTTTCTGCGGTCCTTGAATAGAGGACGAGCCTGCAAAAAAAACAACCATAAATCAGGTATCCAAATCTGTATTATCAGAATATATATATATCCAGAGAAAATTTAAGAATGCAACTGCAGAGAAAATTTAAGAATGCAACTACAAAGAAAATATTATTAGATGGAAAATATATGCAGGCGATTAAGCAGCCTAAGAATACACACGAGGGCACTCATCAGTCTAGTATGATCCAATTTACACTTTTGTAGGACCAAAAACAATGTTCTAGCATGATAAATTCCAGAAATGTATCATATTGGTCAAAACTGCCAATAGCAACTGAATGTAACTTTTCTGAAGGACACCACAGGCAGTCTCTACCGCTTTGAAAAATAAATTAGATTGAGTTAAGTAGAAAGCAACCCCACAATGATATCATGTGTAGGCTTTGTAAGATAGCATTCAAGAAAAGGCAATGGTGTATGAAGTAGCAACAGACAGATATCTATCAGCGTCTGTGAGTTAATAAAGGTTAAAGACATTAGTACAAACAATGATATGATATCAAAAGAAAATTATTAAAAAAATAGTACAATCTGATGGCCATAAATGAAAAAAGATAAAAGAACCACCTACGAATTTCCAGTGCCCCATTCTCCAATTATAAAATCCTAAGTCAGAAGCAGCTGAGTAGCTCAAAGCAACCAATTTGTTTTACTGGGAAAAAGATGACTAAGCGCGGGTTCCTGAAACCTCCTTTATTGGGCATTTATTGTGCTAGCTAAGTGGGCTGCAGTGATCCATTCTCATTCTTCTTCTTGGAACTAGTCTTATTTTCCAGGCCAGAAAACAGTTTAATCATCATTTTTGTCAAAATGTTGCTGTATTTTTTCAGATACACTGTTAGTAACTATGTTTTAGTTTATCTCAAGAAAACTAAAAGGTAGGTGAGCTTTTCAATGATAAATTGAAGGCAAACAATCCATCATATGAAGAAAATTAAGTAGAGAAGAGAACATACCCATGCAACTAGGTTTTGCTCTCCATGAGGTTTGGTGTTGTCAATTGCTTTGCGGCCAGTAATCAGTTCAAGGAACACAACACCAAAACTATATACATCAGATTTAACCGTAAGCTGCCCTGTCATTGCATATTCTGGGGCACAGTAGCCATAAGTACCCATAACACGTGTTGAAACATGAGTCTTGTCACCAACAGGGCCAAGTTTTGCAAGGCCAAAGTCCGATAGCTTTGGATGATACCCTTCACCAAGTAGAATGTTTGATGACTTGAAATCCCGGTAAATAACAGGAGGACTTGCCTTGTCATGCAAGTATTCTAAGCCCTTGGCGGCACCAGCAGCTATTTTCATCCGTGTATTCCAGTCAAGAGGTTCCTTATCAGGTGGAATATCTAACATAAAAAATTAATAATATAATTAAGTTGCTGTAAGAAAAAAATGACAAATATGAATAAGCCCATGAATATTTTTTAGAAAAAAAACAGAGAGAAAGGGATAAGAGAGTTACTCTAAGGAATCACAATTTATTAACATCAAAGGGAAATGAAGATATGTTTTTTTTCTTATTCTTGGATGGTGATTTCAATTCTGAAACTGCAAAATTCCAAGTACTGAATGTGCAACAAGATATAACCTGATGCATGCCCATCGTCCACAAAGCAAAGAATCTAAATGTAGAAGGGTGGATGTGTGAACTGACCCTAATTGATACTATTATGCCTAGATCCATTAGATTTCACGCATGTTACTATGAACAGATCTGACAAGATGGATCCACGCATCATACTTACAGGTTTCAGTTCTCACCGTTTGCTGACGTGGCCGACTACGTCATGCCACAATTGCTTGCCAAGTTAGTAGATCCTAAGTGGTATTTGGGCTCCTTCTCTTGAAAGCTACCGATCTAGCGCGAGTTGAATTCCTGGACTCGAAAAATTGGCACTGGTAGGGGTTAGCATGGCACCATTTAGCCGCCCAAATGGCAATAGGACGCGAAAAATTGGCACTGGTGAGGATTAGCGTGGCACCATTTAGCCGCCCAAATGGTGCCATGCCAACCTTCACTATCGCCATTTGGACGGCTAAATGGTGCCATGCCAACCCGTACCAGCACCAATTTTTCGAGTCCAGGAATTCAACTCGTGCTAGATCGGTAGCTTTCAAGAGAAGGAGCCCAAATACCACTTAGGATCTGCTAACTTCGCAAGCAATTGTGGCATGACGTAGTCGGTCACGTCAGCAAACGGTAAGGGCTGAAACCTGTAAGTATGATGCGTGGATCCATCTTGTTAGATCTGTTCGCAGTAACAGAAATGTAGTTTTGTGATAAAATGATGCAAAGTGTAGTTTTGTGAAATAGGAGAGGAAAAGTGTAGTTTTATGATAGTTAAACCAAAAAAAGTGTAGTTTTGTGATAAAGTGATGCAAAGTAAGTGTGGTTCTGTGAAATAGAAAGGGGAAAATGTAGTTTTGTGATAATTTTGATGATCGTAGTGTAGTTTTGCGAAATTTACTCGAAGAATAATGAATACTCTTTGAGTATATTTGTACAGTATTCAGACCTAGATTTTACTAACAATGCATTAGCACAGGAGTAGGAATGAAAGAGGATTTCTTAGGATGGGGAGGAAAGCTTGAAGCAAGAGGATGTGATGATAATTAGGGCACGTTTGTATTGTCATCCTCAGCAAATTTACCCCATCATCAGCATTCTGCCTTTTCATTATAACATGAATAAAAAGTCATGGAGATCCACTTCATGGCTTTCTGCTGATTGACAAAGCACTTTTTTCTTTGTACCATGGGAAGATCCATTCCCAATCGAGAAACACATTTTCACATCATAATTTTAGAGCACGAGGTGTCTCTCCACGTGAGCATAAACCAAACAAACACAATCAATCTCTCAAGCAACAAACTGGAAATCAAGGTAAACTTTGAGGCCTACCTCAAGGCGAGGCACAGCCATGGTTTTTAAGGCGTCGCCTAGGCAACAAGGCATACCCAGGTTGCCATAGGGGCAAGGCGTCCACGTTGCCTTACGTGCATGCCTTCTCCAACTCTATTCTGCCATCTCCCACCCTTTCCTGGCTTGTTTCCGTCCTCTCCCACCCTTCTCCGGCTCGATTTCATCGTCTTCTACCCTTCTCTAGCTGGATTCCGCCGTCACCCGTCATCTCCGGTCATGATACCCTTGTTGTTCCCGTCGTCTTCGATCAGGAGGGAGGCTACGGCATTGTGGATGAGTGCAGGAGGCGAAGGGGAATGGAGTGGAGGTGAAGGGAAGATCGAGGGCTGAGGAGAAGCGCGATGAGAAGAAGTGAAGAGGCGACAATTGGGAACCCTAAATGTGTAGCTCTGGTGTCCTGTTGGGTGTAGCTGTGTGGTGGGTTGAGATGGGTTGGCTTGTTAAGTGGGCTAAATCCCTTGTAAGCCCATCTCTCTTCACTTCCTCTTTAATTTCTCTTCTGTTTTTTCTCTATTCTAAATACTTTTATGCACATACGGCGTCTCCTAGGCGTCCGCCTAAATCGCCTAGGCGGCAAGGCGTACCCAAGTCGCCACGCGTCGCCTTACCGCCTTAAGAACCTTGGGCACAGCCACGAACCAACCAAATGGACCTTTGGTTTCTAGTATGGTTAAAGTTTTATTCCATACTAATCAAAAGAACAATTGAACAACCAAGAGGAACAAAACTAGATCAAGGGAGAAAACGTGTGAAAGATATGGTGGACCAAATTATCAACTTTCAGGCCCTCTTAGGTCTACAAATCTAGAAAATACGTAGTAAGGATCGTAGGATCGTGCAACTCTGCAATCCTACCATGGCTAGGCGCCAAAGATTGCACCATGCATTAGAATATATTGGGATCAGCATTATACTGTAACTCGATTGTTGAATCATAGAGTTGTGACAATTGTGATTTTGTTGTTAGTAAGTACTTGAATGCATTAAATTACAAACTGAACCCATAAAACCTAAAATTAAAATACAAAATGTCACCAATCCATAAATTGAATGTCACAAGTAAATTACGATGTGCTAGGTCTGCCCCGCAAACCATTTAGAGCATTAATTAACTTTTAGCAGATGCACACTGTTCTGTTCACAAGCATTAGATCTGTACATTCTATTATGGCACCTTTTATGTGCACTTGGGTTTCCTACAGACCTACAGATGAGTTCGGGCCACAAGTCCATAACAGTTAACTTGCTCGATTGTGTCACCCCATGATTGTCTGCTTGACCCATTTCTCACAGCATAGAAAGATGGACAAATCGTGTTGTGTTGATCAAGACAGATTTACCAAGGTTTAAGTTTGTTAAAGATCGGTTTGGGTCACTAAAAGATTAAAAGCTTCAAAAAAATGATAAGTTACACAAATAAGTTTGGCTAGGGTTTGCTTGTCTAAACATTTGAAATGGCATAACACAACACAAACCCAATCCCATACTAGCCATTGGAAGCTACAGCTAGCCATAAGAAGTTCAGCATGTGAGAAGTCAAACAAACCTATGTCATTTACATTCAGAACTATAAGATGAATCTGTCTTCATATAAAGAAATTAGAATCAAGGTATACAAAACAACTGCCTCTTAATAAAAAATTAATGCACTAAACTCTCAATATAATTGATTAATAAACTTGATCACTTGATATGCAGATTCTTACAGACATTGGCGGATTACCATGCAGGAGAAGCTATTTGCCTTCGTAAAACAGTAAAACCATAATGCACAGTAAATATACATATAACATTTTTATTTTTTGTGATTTAAAATGGTGAGAGCAATTGCATATTAGTATATCACAGTGTATCATAGACATAAATATATTATCAACCAGTGACAGAACATGACTTAAAGAAGTTGAAATACCGGTGAAGTATGACTACATTTTGTTCGATAAATTTGAAATAGCACCTCCGCAAAGAGGGGCGATTTATGCTAGCCACCCATAGATGTACGACAAGATTTCATTCTATTAAGCATATCACTTTTAACCAACAATACAAATACACCTCCAAGTTAACCAGCTCAACTGTTGACTACTTTGCCAGGTCAACACTAGTAGAATAACAATGTAAGTAAGCAGCAGCAAGCTGATAAAAATATTCAGATAACTAGCTTCTTGCACAATCCCTAACCTCTCTGTTGCACAAAACATATGAAGCATCCAGAATAAAAAAATGCTGACATGTACAATACCATACAACTCTTTGAATATGTAGGACTATAGGTGTGTTTCAGTACATGTGTTCATAATTATAGCAAACTTACAGTGCAAATGATCCTCAAGTGATCCCAATGGCATAAACTCGTATACAAGAAGACGTTGGTCCCCATCAGCACAGTATCCAATTAGGTTGACTAGGTTGTCATGGTGCAATAGACTAAGCATTAGAACCTCAACCAGAAACTCCCTATTTCCTTGAAGTCCATTGCGATCAAGTTGCTTTACTGCAACAGCCTGTAAAGTACGGTGGTTTCATTAGTCAAGAGTTACATCAAAGAAAAGGTATTATCTACCTATTCGGCAACCACATTGGTATTAAATCAGCAACGTAAATAAACCGCTCAAACCTTAAATATGGGAGGGCTGATATAAAATTCCAATGCATGAAAGTATTTTCAGAATCACAAACCTGCCCATTCTCCAAACGTCCTTTATAAACACGGCCAAAACCTCCCTCACCCAATAAACAATCTTGTCTGAAGTTCTTAGTGGCAGCAGCAAGCTCACGAAAAGTGAAAGTGTGTGCTGCAATATGCTGATTGTTCCCCTCCCTCAGGATGACTGCATCCTTCTTAGAGTCAGATCCACCCTGTGGATTTGATTTATCTAAAGCAGAAGTTAATCTAGAGTTAGGTGTTATCCAAATTAAGGAATGCAACATAAACAAGGTGAACTACTCCCAACACACAAACATTAAAGTAGTAAGAGAAAGGCAAAATTGAAGCTACTGGTGAAATACATAACAAGTACAAGAAAAGTAAGTAAAATTGAAGCTATTGATGTTAATCAATACCACATGATCCTCGAATGCAGAGTGATATCAAGGGGCAGAAAAGTATGTGCTCAAATAATCAACATCAAACAAAGTACTTATCACTTCATATCCATCCAAGAACATATCTTCGACGAGCCTAAGGGCATGTACAATACAAGGTGCTTAGACACGAGTGCTTAAGGAAAGAGAATATTGCCACATCATTAAGCACTTGTGGAAAAATCCTTCTCTCCAGTGCAAATTGGTGCTTAAAAAGGTTCAACTACCTTGTTAGCAAACTTTAAGCACCTGAAGCAAACTTAAGCACCTTTTCCTCCCTATAAGCACCCACCCCATTTAACGTGGCACAAATAAACTGTTTTTTTATGTAAGCACCCCATTATGCATGCTCTCACCCCGTAAGCTCTAGGAACAGGGCAAGCTAAATTGACTCCATCAACTGGCCCAGCATGAACACAAATTCCACATATACTGCATGACATTCGCTAAACGAATACACGAGATGGTCTCCAGCTCTAACCATAGCTGAATCGAAAACGATATGTGGCAGAAGGATTGCCCGAAAGACGCAAGTTTGGCACATTTGCTAATCCGATCCACCCAAATCTAGGCTCAGCGCGCATCGACCGGCCACATTAGAGGAAATTACGAACCATTTCCGACTACAAAACCACACAAGATCCAGCCTTTCCCCAGGAACCGCACCTGATTCGACCCGGGCGACGCGGCGATCCGACGAGCCGTCCTTGCGCGCGCCGCCTTTCTTGGCTGCCCCCTCGCCGGCCGACCCGAAGCACGGCAGGCAGCCCATCCAGGAACCGCCCTTGAGAGGGGGGAAAGGAGGCAAGAAACGGGCGGCGGAGGCCTACCCACCAGACGGAACGGGGATTACTCCCCGATCTGAGGGCGGAGCCCCTCGCAAAATCCGATCTTTGGAAGATGCGGAGGAATTTGGATGGGATTTGGGAGCGGTGGGTCGGCGAATTTGGGCTGGGGGTGAGGGGAGCGGGGATGAAAGGGGACCAAGCAGAGAGACTCAAAGAGAAGGTGTCCGAGGTCCGAGGGCAAAAGTCAGCTCGGGGCCAGAGTGACGAGAGAGATGATCTTTGTGGAATCTTGTCCACGATCCTCCCCTGCTTGCAAACTCTGATTTGGAATAGCATGATTTGAATTGATTTAGCGTTGATTTGTTCCACAATATAGCAGACCACAAGTTCTCTTCCACAATATAGCAGACCAAAAGTTTTGAAAGTAGGCATTCATGCAAGTGTGTCAAAGTTACGATATATTATGTGTCTATTATATTTTGGGAGAGACGAAAGAGTGTAGCAGATGAGCTCGTAGTCTAGTAACAAAATCTTTAAGGATGGAGTGAAGGTGAGGTCCAATTTTCTATCCTCTATTTTATGGTTTTTAATGAAAACCGCGATAAGAAGACGCCGATAAAAAAGAATGTAACAACCCATAATTTTTTTAATAGGAACATAGCTCGTTCCATTAATAAGATGGTACATCTTAATTACTAGGTAAAAAATATGCCACAATTTGATAAAGAATTTAAACATCATCATAAAACTTCTACAATCAAATTGCACATGAACCCCTTCCTCAAGGTGTGTTGCCACCACCTTGGTTCGAAGTCATATCCTAGTGAACCTTTACTCGTCGTAACCTGAAAAACAAAAAGAGTTGCTCGATCATTGACGAAGGTGCAGAAGCTGTAGATAAATCTTCAAAGGCCATCAAACCATAAAATATCCAATTGAAATTTCAAAACAATAGTTTGTTATGATGGGTGTGATGCCTACTTTTCAAGGGAAATAGCAAAGAAAAGATAAACAAAGACCCAGTCTATATATTGCTAGGGTGTTTGAGGTCAAAACACTGATTTTTCAGTTGTTGGATCTAAAGCTCCTCCCACATTCAACGCATCCTCTTATTTCTTCTTCCTCTGATCTCCCTTCTCCTATTCTGACTCACATTAACACCTGCCCCATAGCATTGGCGAGCTCGCCCTGTCTCCATCGACTCTCACCGCCAAATCTACAGTTGCAGTCCATCTCCACGTTAACCCCTCCTGTTTTGGTGCCCCCTGTCACCACCCTCCTCCACCTAGTCGCCCCATCCACCTACTACCTCCACCATCGGGGCGGCTTTCCTCCCCAAAGCCTCACCATAGTCGAAGATATGGTCAGAGTTAGTCGAGGATGGAGAAGATCGGTCGGATCTTACCAGAGTTGGAAAAGAGGATGAAGTGTAGGGGTAGAGACAAGGGGAGGTCAGGGGTCAGCCCCTTATGCTTATATAGATCCATAGTGTATATATGTAATTAGTAGCATATACAAATCAAATAACTTAAAGAACTAATTGATATATAAATTTATTTTATCTACTATATATATTTCGAGTATTATATCTTTTTTTAACCTATATCAGGTATTAAACGTCGTCAAGTATAATTTACTATATATGGTTATTGTGGATGTATGTAACGAAACATTTTTCTTATCAAACTTTATCAAATTTAAAGCATTTAGGATAAATGGTCATGATTTATGTTGCATTGCTCTACTCTTTATTGATCTAAGCTCTAGCTATTTTCAATTATATATGTTTTTTAGCAACTTCTATGGTAGACCAATATCGAACTAGAAAAGACAATATTAAGACGTTGAATAGATAGATATCATCATTCATTATATGAAAGATCGTGCATTTATTACTATGAGTGAATTTGTATATGAATAAGAAAAAAAAGATGCTTTAAGTTGATCAGGAACATGAATTTATCGCAACGGTTGTATTTTGTTTTTATAAAAAATAAAAAATATTAACCAATATTAAGAAAAAGGTATGCTTTTTTACAAAGATCTATTTAATAGCTTCTAAAACTAATTTAAATTTGTCTCTCCTCGTTCCTTAATCCTGGCTCCCCCGCTGTGGAGAGGGAGGGAGATAAAAAAATTGGGGGTGGATAGGAGGAGAAACACTCGGACACACTATAGCTTTCCCGTAAATAAATGTATGTTGGGCCTATCTCGAAGGCAGGCCGTCCCAATTTCTCTTGGGTCAAAAACAGGAGCTATGACCAGGGCCGGGCCGGGCCGGGCCGAATCCACGAATACCTGTGAATGATGATGCAAGATGACCTGGTACGCCTCTTTTTCTTCCGGCGTGCGAAACCCCCACCCCAGTTTCTCTCTGACCGAACCTGGCCATGGCGTCGCGAACCCTGACCCGATCCAGGTTCCTAGCCCTCGGCGCCGCCCTCTCCCGCGCCGGCGCCGACGCTGCGCCGCCGCTCGCCGGAGCCCGCGCGCTCTCCTCCCTCCCCCGATACCCCGCCCCCTCGTCGCCCGCGGCGGGGTCCCCCCTCGGCAAGGTTCGCTCGTCTCCTCTCCCTCCCTCGGCTGGTGGCTTTCTTATCTTACAGATCGGAGTGGGCGATCGTGTTGCGATTCTATTCGAGCGATGTGATCTGGTCGCGTGTGTGCTTGATCTGATCCTCTGCCGTGTGATGGATGATCTGGCTTGTAGCGGTGCCTTATACAGCCCTCGTCGTTCCATTTGCGTCTGTTTTGGTGTAAGAGCTGGATAATTCTCTTGTTAGTGTCGCCATGGGGTTTACTTGCGCGAAATAGTACGGAGTAGTATGCTTGTAGCGATCTGCAAGCTGAATCCTTGGACATGGTGAGAATGACGGTAGAAGTGCAAGGAAACAATGCACGATACCATGGAGAGAAGAGGCCGCCTGTTAGGGGGGTATTTAACTATTTGCCACTCTTATCAGGTGAGTGACAACAGATTTGCTACCATAGCCTACTGTCAGTGACTCAGGTGGCTTCACATGTCAGCGAGAGACCGAATTGGCACACGGTAAAAGTGGCAAAAAGTTAAATAATCCCATGTTGGGGCTATGATTAACAGGTCTGGCATGCCCATGGAGGGACAACTGTACACTAGTACAAAAAAACTAGTGTACAAACCGGTTCATAACCCCTATTGCAGTTCTACTTTTCGAACCTACTAAAACAAAGCAACTGTTATAATCGCAGTACTGGAACCGACTGTGATAATGCACTATCACAGTCAACTCTAGCTAGGAACCGACTGTGATAATGCAACTATCACAGTCAGTTCTAGCTAGGAACTGACTGGGATAGTTGTCACAGCCCCCAAAAAAGCTGGGTCATTATGCACTATTTATTATTACCTGAAGGATCATTTCAATTAAACACATGCAAAAGAAAACTACCACAGCTATGTGCACAGATTTATAAAGTTACATATAGACCAAAGCTTACCTTTACTAAGGAGCTAGAACAGGGCAAAGTTGCTCCAACTACTAAGGAGCTTGAGTGCTAAGAAAACAACAATGTAATATGGAACTACACGGTGTAGCTATCCATATCATTTGATTGAGAAACTTGGAGATCTGAATGAGAAGAAACATGTAGAACAAACCAGTTTTCACCTCTTCTTTCCCCTCTTTCCACTCACTTCTTTAGCTTCTCAATCTCCAAATTCTATCAATGTATGATCAGCCTGAAAGTTCACTTGACTGACCTCATCTCAACTTTACACGAGCAGGACTAAATATCTGAAAGGATGAAACAAATAATTCTGAATCAATGACTGAAAGAACTGAAGTGATAATATGTAAGCATCAGCAAGAATAACAGAAGCATGCCAGCATTGCCTGCCTGTGCGATATAGAGATGAAAAAGTAAGGCAAAATCAATCCACTTACAATATATATGTACCTGGCTTATGATTTTGACACTTGAACATTTTTGCACAGGCCACTAAAAGAACAAGAGTGAACAGCAAGGAAAAGATACTAAAGTTAGAGCTTTTACTTCAACCTTTCCATTCCAGTTTATCTCTGCATTCATGAATCCTTAACACTTCATATATAGTCCTTGAAGATCAAATCACTTGGGAGACCCTTCCAAGAGATATCTAGAGTATAAAAGGGCTATTCCACTACAAGGAACAACTTCAACTTATTCTTCAGAGAAATGCTGGCATTGCAAGGAATGGACAACTAAAAGTGCCTAATCAAATTTGAGGGATAACTTACGATATAATATATGCATAATCATTCAGAGAAATGCTGCCATTTTTATTATCCTCATTTTCTTCTCCTTGCTACACCTAGAAAGCAAAAAAATAAAATAAAATGACAAAAATAAGTTAGAATTCACAAGTCACATTCTGGAATGCAAGGTATATACAATATACAATCATTCCAAACTCACATTCATTAACTTCCGTAGGGATTGCCATCATAATTTGGATAGCAACACAATACAAGTGAAGGCAACTCGCTCCTCCGAAATTGCGTGTACAAGTAACCAAATGCGATAATGGCACTCGGTAGCTTGTGCGCGCAATTTCAGGAAGAGCGAATGACATATAGCTATCCATCATCATCATTTGCCAAAAGAAGCACATCTAGCTTCTATAAAAAAACAAACTACAAAAAAAGCACATCTAGCTTCTATAGACATTAGAATTTGGATAGCAGCACACTACAAATTGCGTGCAGAAGTAACCAATTGTAATAATGGCACTCAGTAGCTTGCACACGTAATTTCAGGATGAGTGAATGACATATATCTATCCAACATCATCATTTGCCAAAAAAAAAGCACATCTAGCTTCTATAAAAAAATCAAATTGAAAAAAGCACATCTAGCTTCTATAGGCATCATAATTTGGATAGCAAAAATAAATAAATTGAAAGTCGTTGCCCCCCCCCCCCCACACACACACAGCTACATGCTTTGGCTAAACAAGCAACATCGACATTTGAGAAAATTTGCATCACACTATTTATCGTCTGAATTTGACGTCAGGACGAGGGTGGCGGCGTGGTCATTGGCGTTAGAACAAGGGCGGCGGCAGCGGTTGGAAGTCGTCAATGAGGAGGCGTCGCTGTGGCGGACGCAGGGGAGGTGGCAGCACTGGGTGGGGGCTCAGGGTGGTGTTGTAGGCTGGCGGCTGCTACGATGCGTTGCGGCAGGACAACATTGAGGAGAGGGAGCGACGCTGCAGCTGACGAGCATGAAGAGGGGTCGGTTCTTGGCTCACAAAGAAATTGGATCAAGCAAGGAACATAGACCGACACAAGGAACTCATCCATTACGCCGATGCCCAGAAGAATCAACCTATTAAAAGAGAGAATCCTATAGAACAGATCAAATTCCTTCAAGAAAACAACATTAAAAAAAAGCAAATGAGTGTCACATATGAACAAGAAAACAAGATAAACAATGAGACAGGAGTGGGGAACGACGTCATTCACCTCTCGTGCTCAGCGGTGTCCCAGATCTGGGCCTGGACTCGAAGCTAAACTCGTTGCGCACGAAGGGGGAGAACAGGTTGGATTTGTTGACCCCGGAGTCACCATTGGCTCTCCGAGCCACCGTAGGCCGCTCGAAAAACTCCGTCGTCGCGGCCAGATCTGGAGGCGCCCACGCAAGGCTCACCTAACTGCGACGCTGCACCTCTGTCAACTCCATCAGGTTGTGGTCACTGGTGGCAGCCACGCACCATCCACGACTCGTTCGACCAGGTCGGGGTAAGAGGAGGGGGCGGCATGGCTTTGCGTGGTGGCGGGTTTGGGGAATAGCATCTTGTCACCGCACGAGGGCATCTGGCATGAGCGAGCAATGTTGGGGGCAACGAGTGGACCAGAGAGCCCACCATCAGATTAAATTTTTTATTTCACCGCCTCCTCGTACGCGTCCTCGGTTGTTATAGTCAGTTTTCAGCTGGAACCGACTGCGATAATATAGAAATTCCAGTCGGTTCCAACCAAGAACTGACTAGGATATATTCCAGTCGGTTGGTGACCACAACCGACTATGACATGTGATTAAAAACCGAATGGGATGTTTTGGCATTGTCGTGGAGTAAAGAATCAACTGTGATATCACTTTCCCAGTCAGTTTTATGAAACCGTATGTGATTTTGGTTTTGGAACCGACTGGGTTTAACATTTTTGTAGTAGTGGTAGGATTTCCAGCTGCAAGAATGATAAAAATGTAACTTTGTCAATGGTGTGCAGAGGTGTACGTTATATTCTGCAAAAAGTTTCATATTGTGGGTTAAAATGAGACGGTACAGCCCCTGAGTTGATATCATTTACTCTGACGGAGAACAATATGTTGCAGTTTCTTATAATGAGGTTGTGACATAGTTAGGACAGATGCTGAGCTGTTCCTTAGAATAAAATGGAAGCAGTATCATTCTTTAGTTGGGAAGGTAAATCATTGTTGATCTCTGGTGGCTGCTGAGTTGCTTTCAGTTCAAGTACATCAAATCCAGGAATTACGTTCAAATGTGGATGATTGCAAATATTCAGCTATTCCTTAAGCTCTAACACAAATATAATATGCAAATAACATTTGGGATTCTGCACATTAGCTCGATATAGCCTGTTCCTACGAACACATCAGAGGATGCAATGTTCATATTTATCTTGTTGGTAAAATGTTGGTATAACCTTTGCAAAATTCCTTTACAAAGAGGCAAAGACCCAAACCAAATTGCAAAATGCACTTGGTAGTCGTGTGATCCAATGTAGGCTTTGTAGTGTCGAGCATGATGCATGGGCATCAAGGATTGTAAATTTGCAACGAGCTGTTCTGATTTCTGAAGAAAATGACAATGAGTTATATAAATACACTTAAAGGGATTATGAATGCCCTGCATGCTAGCTTTATGTATGCAAACATAGATTTTACAATGATTCTTAAGCATCAAATGTATGCTAAGTGTGAGAATTTGCTATGACTTGGATTCAATAGTCCTCCTTTCACGATTCAGTAGTCCATCATATTTCAGTAGTTCATCCCTTCAGGTTCAGTAGTCATCCCTTTGGGTTCAATAGTTTCTCCCTTAGTGAATCCTTCCAGTATCTTGGATTTAGTAGTTCACTTTGTTCAGTAGTTTCAAGTTATAGTAAATTCAGTAATGCTACATTTAGAAATTTTGTTAGTAGTACTTCTTTCAGAGTTCAGTAGTTCCAAATCATAGTAAAGTTCTACACTTAGTATAATTTGCTATTGCTTGGACTCAATACTTTATCCATTCATTCAATAGTTCACCCTTCTCGGTTTAGTAATTCATTCCTTGGTGTTCAGTAGTTCTTTGTTTTTAGTAGTTTATCCCTTTGGGTTTAGTAGTTCAAAGTTATAGTGTCAGTAGTCGGTTTGCTATGACTTGGATTTAGTAGTCCACCTTTCCTTCAGTAGTCCTCATATGTTTTCTTCAGTAATATTTCATGGTTCAATAGTTCCTAGCCATAGCAATTAGCATCCAACTCATAGTAAATTTCTAGTTCACTAGTTCATCCTTCATGGCTTCAATAGTTCATCATTTTACAGGTTCAATAGTTCATTATTTAATGATTCAGTAATTAATTATATTAGAATTTAGTGGCACATCCTTTGAAATTGGAAGGTGATCCATGTTTCTTTCTTGTTTTGTGCATAATACAAATCCAGTACATCAGTGATTTCAATATTTTTTTCTCAGTAACAACATCTAGAGATTCCTTTTCTTCCTCTCCTCCACATTCCCATTCGCCTCCTCCATGATGCTTCGCCTTTAGTGACATTTTGGGCATGCCCAAGCTTAATTTCATGCCTAGGTGGTCGCGCTCCTCCGATTCCAACGGCAAAAGCTCGCAACGGCCACCACAACTTCAGAATAATTATTCTATCAAACTTGCAAATTTAGTTAATCATCACGCACAGCTGCGAACTGCCCATCTTACAAGGGAAATAGATCCAATATCTAATCGACACCGCTTGATTGGCGTCTACGAAGCTGTTGGCATCTGCTCCATGAGATGATATTGGTCTTAGGAACAATTCGAAAGAGAGCAATTGCTTATTTTACATAGCCAAGCTTCATGTGAGCATCGATCAATGAATTCTACGACACAGTTGTTCCGCCTCTCCTCCTCGCCCCAGCCGTTGCCTCCCCCCCCCCCCTCGCCTCCCTCCTTGCCTTGCTGTCGCCTCTGCCTCGTCCTCACCCCCGTCGCCACCTCCACCTCCTCCTCTCTCCCGCCGCTGCCTCCTCTCCCCAACCTTGGACACAGTCACGACGCTTTGGATGCGTGTCGCACCACGTTCAAGGCGTGTCGACGCGGCAAAAAAATTTCGGACTTGTGAGTCCCCGTAACACTAGCTTTACTGTGATTAGGGGGGTTCAACTTCGCGTAATGTGTGACTTATGTGCAAAAAAGTATCTCATAGGATTCTTAAAGTATTGCCTACATTCATAAGTAGTTACTACTTTGTGTTTGTGGTGCCCTTAGTACTTCCTCCACATAAACTGCAAAGGTCATTTCTTTACCGAATGATTTTTGCAAGCTTTTCACTAGTAAATGTTCATTCTTATGCGGAATACTGATCTAAACAGGAAATGAAGAAACCAAAATCCATGTTTCGCTATGTGGACGATCAAATACTGGAGGAAACATAGTTGATTCCTGAAATCATTTTAATTACATTTACTTTACCCTACCATTGTAGACTAATGATGGACTTAGTCGAATCCATCCACAAATTACGTTCTTGTTAACACTCTGATCTTTTGTGCTAGTCAGAAAGAAAATTGTATATTCTGCCACACATCATTCCCTTGACAGAATAGTTTATCTTTTTGGATTCTGATAATCTAGGTATCTAACACTTGATGCCATTCAATAATTAATCTACCTTCCTACATTTTACTTAATCTAGTTAATTGTTTGCTCTCTTTCTTTTGCATGGTATGCCTTTACTCTTTTTTCCATCCATGCTTTCTATATTGAAAACCATTACTAATTTGGTTCGTTTCACTGAGTAATGGAAACTTGTAATTTTTCTATTAGAAGTCATGTAGGTTTGAAAGAAGTTGGGGGCATGGTTTCTTTTATAGCAATGTTTCTTTTGTTCAGAAGAGTGAAAGTCTATTGTGCACTAATTTGTGTTTCTGGTGTATGCATGTGCGCAGGTTCTGGGGTATGAACCAACATCACACATCAGAGGCACACAATTTTTACCTCGCTGGTTTTCTACTGTAGCGTCCAATGGATCACCCCTGCAGAAGTCACAGGTTTGCAACCAGCCAGACTCATGCTTGATTTGTCACTTGGTCTGCCACCCTGTGCCAGATCCCAGATGCTCATGTATTTGGTGATGCTTACAAATCTAACAGATCTCGGAGACACATAAATCAGTTGCTGAAATGGGACAGTCTGTAGCACAGAATTCGAGGGAGGGAGCCACCCCCAAGGTTGTGGCGCACAGCCCACTGGAAGCTGCTATTGCTAAACCTAGAAGCGGTCCCTTGACAAGTGAAAGCTCTAAAGTAAGGCGATCGGAGATAGCAACCCAAGTTACATTTTACATGATCCCAGCTCTGCTTCTTGCCTCGAGAAACAGCATAAGTACCTCTCTTCTGGTCGGTGCGGTGTTCCATCAAGTATACATGTTCCACAAGGAGATCTTTCTGGACTATGTGCACCACGATATCACCAGAAAGTGGGCTTTGATATACTTCAAGCTGCTTTTGCTGGTCATGGCGAAGGACACCATCACATACTTCAATTTGTTCTAAGCTCACCCAGTTAGTTTTCCAAGGGACCCGCAATGCACTCATCTGTACAATGAGAATAATGATGATGGACAAATTCTGGAGCGCTGGTTCTTCTATTCCCCTTCCTGAACTTGCATCATTTCCATCTTTTTTCTGCCCCACTTTGCTCTCGTGTTAAGTTTATCGGTTTTGAAGGGATTGATCAGTGACCAATCAGATGATGTCCCTAATTTGACTGCAGGCCAGTGCATCCTTGCTTGTAATAATAGTAAATATCAAACATGCAACTTTTATTTCGTAATTGCTAGCCTGCTTAAGTCGCAATGATTCTATTTTCGATGATTATCAAGTTGTTATGCTTTAGACAGCTCTCCTGTCACAAAACTGGCCACATTTGCTTGTTCGCTCCTCTGAGTTGCTTCGGTGCTGCGAAATTGCTAGCTTGTCGAGCTATGTGCTTTCTTCCCCTCGTTTATGTTCTGCTGCGTTATTATCTCAAGGCTGCTTTGGCAGCTGATACAAGAAAATTAAGAACCGTTGGGTAAATGGTTGTAGTTACATTTATGCAAGCATGAAGTTACTATTTGTATGATTTGCATCTTCTGCATCCTTGTACAATTGTGTTGCAACACTGAATTGCCGGCAAATTTTGCAGCCGCTTACATGCGACCCCCGCGGCTGCCGCGTGCACATGGTCGGCACGGTGACCGGCGGCCACGGGCTGTGGATCCATGCTTGAATGCTGGCACTGGCCCAAGCACAGGCAGCAGCAGCTGCGGCAGAACCGGACACACCTCTAGCTGTCTGCATGCCACACTCCCAGTGCTCTACCAGTCACCACTCTCCACTGTGCAGTGAACGATAGTAACTATGGAGCAGTGGTATGGCCAATGGCCTTCTGGACTTCGGGTTGAACGGTCACTCTTGCAGAACAGCAGACAGAAGGGGGTTCTTGGGTTTGGCTCCTTTTTCTTTTTTTCTCTTCTGCTTTTGCCTTTGTTTCTCCGGATCTAATATTCAAAGAGAAAAGTACTACATCCATCTCAAAATATATAATGTTTTAAAGTTGAGCACAAGTATTAAGGTGAGAGATAAAATGATCATCTTACTCTCTTTTGATACCATTTATTGCATGAAAAATGAGATTTGTATTGGAAAGGAAATTACTTAATGGAGGAGGTAAAATTGGAAAACTTGGATAAAAGTTACATTAAAATCGTAGAACATCATGTATTTTGAACATTGTAGAAGAGATTAAAACGTCATCTATGTCTTGGAGTAGATATTATGGCTAGGGTTCCCATACTGCTCCCATTTGTTGCCTTCCTGGCTATTACAACTCACCACCTGTTTATATATTTACACACGCGCGCACATATATATAGACACACAAACATGCATACATGCATGCAAGCATACATACATATTATTTCTCTCTCTCTCTCTCTCTCTAGCTTTGTTGAATGGGGTCTTGCTGCATTCAATTTAGATTTGATCCTTTTAGAAGCAGCTTCTTATTTTGAGCAAAATAATTGCAATCGGTGTCGCATCTTATGGATGTACAATTTTCACTTTTAATGTTGAGTTGCTTTTGATATTTAATTGCCATGATTTAATCTCACAACTTTTTGCAAGGAATATCTAAAGTTGGTAGTAAAAGGTATAGTAGGAACTTAGAAGTTAGAACATACTTTTAACGTCATATTCAGGTAAAGAATTCTCTCCTCACTTACGTATCTTTGATGATTTTAAATCCTCAAAACAATAATTTTTATTTACACGACACGAGCGAGATTTCTTAGGAGTACTGTTTTATGCAATACGATACTCCTTTTATCCTTGTCAAATTTTACTACTTTCAGTTTATTATTTACAAATGGAGCAGAGCAGGAAGAAGAACAGGTTCTAGTGAATATCTCATCCAACTACACATCTAATGCATCCAGTTACACTCTCTGGATGGAGTCTCTCATTTGGATAAAATGCTGGTTGTATTTTGAGCAGCATTTTGTCTCATGAGCTATGGAACTAGTAGATTACACATGCAGATCTTGTTAATAATGCCCCGTCTACATATAGATGGGTCGGGTAAGGTTTTCTCTCCCCTGCAACAAATTGGATTCAACAGGCTGGAAGTTGGTCCATTGTGATGAGTGTTCCTGCAGAGGCAAGTCATTGGATTCTCATCTCCATAACAGCATCATGCATGTGGCTTCCCCCTGTTTAATTTTGTTTCCCACTTTGGCCTCTTATTTGGTCAACTTGGCACCTTGGGGATGTCTCTGTTCATAGAGATTGCATCCAACACTCCTTTAGAAAAAAAGAAGATAATATTACATGTACCACAAGTAAACTATGCATTTTATATAAAAAAATTTGAAGGAAATTTTAGATAATTTTCCAGTTTCCAAAACACAGTCCAGGTACTGGACCACTTTTGGCCGTTAGTTTGCCACTGTTATTAACCATGCACGTTGTATGTTTGAAGAATTAGAATATATGCACTGCTCTGATATCATACATTATATCTAGGCCAATGTATCGATCAGGTCAAAGTACTTTGCAAGTTGATATCTTAATTTACGTCAGGTTGGACTTGCAGCTGCACAATGCTTAACGTGCTTGCAATTTTTTATCTGGGCTGCATGAGTGCGTGAGCGTAGTTTATTGGATGCAGATTTGGATCTTGGGGGAGTATCTGACTGGACCCATTGCTACCCTGTTTTTTGTCTGCTTCCTTTGCCAAAACCTCTGCCTGCACCCTAGGACCTCTATAACTGTATTGCACATTGCTGCACTACGCTTCATGTGATGAAATGGATATGTTTGACACTTAATTAAACAGCTATGCGTCTGTAGCATTGTTGAAGTAAACCGACTTACCCAGTTTATTCAGAAAATATGTAAGATCAGCCACGTTAAAATAATATCAATACATGTATACCAATATATTATATTTATTAACATTATGCTTGCTCCAGCACAACTTTGAAGTTCTTATCTTTTTACCACCATTTCTCTTACATTATAAACATAAAACTGCAGAATAGTCTCATCATAAACAAATTTGATCAATACCAACTTTTAGGAACAGATTGTTGGTAAAGCTAAAAAGGTGCGAAGAAAAACTACTACAGTTGCATTTGGAACCAAAGAAAGGTAACCTAGCTCCCCATCTAGCAGCAGCATCAATCTTGAGCTGCTAGAGACAGGCAGGCCTTTTTACATGGAAAGCGTTTTCTCACTTCACAGTGACAGAGGAGCTTTTGGAGCCCTTTTCCCCATGCAAGCAAATTAAGGACGGCTGCGCCGGGCCTTCTCCGTGCTAATCCCGGGCCGGTCAAAGGAAATACCGCGGTCCCAACCAGTGTTCAACTTATCCACGGTTACTGCTCAACCGAGCTTACCGCTCTATATCAATAATAGAAATCTATCGGTTTTCAAATTTCAATTAATTTTTTTAAAAATAAATAAAAATAAAAAATAAAAAATTCTAAAAAACTAGAAACAATTTTAAGATCTTCTATGAAAACAAATTTAAAAAATGATATCGTTTGCATCATATTCTATAGGGACGAAATTTTTAAAAAAAATTAAAGCGTGCAACTCATTTATTAACTTATGTTAAAGAAAAGCTTAACATATAAACACATATATTTTTTTGTGTAGAAAGTATCTTAAGAGGATCTTTATAATTGGTTTCACTTCATTTAGAGTTTTATTAATTTCTCCATCATTTTTACAAAGTTCACAAGCATAAAGTGAATATTTTAAGAAACAATACTATAATTAACATTTTCATGTCTACCATTATTTTTCCTGCATAAAGAATAGTATAAGAAAACTAATAAAAGTGGTTTCACTAATTTTGGAGGTGTGATGGATTAGTTATGAATTAATCTATTTTCAACACATTTACACAATCCTGCATGTAACAATAACTATTTCATGAGTTCATGTATTTTCAAAAGACATAGGATCATGTAAGAAGACTAAAAATATTGGTTTCATGATTTTTGGATTAGCAAAAAGTAAACTATGCATTTAATTAGGTTTATCAAATATATTTTCTCACAGACAATATTCAACTTTTTTATAAGTATAAATACTTTTATCATATAAATCATGTTACAAGGAAATTAACAAAATTTGTTTCACTTGATTTGAAGATCAGATGAATTAGTTATTGATTTTAGAAGATTAAATCATTTTTTTTATTTTTTTGTTAAATTTCACTAAAATTCGAGAAAACCGTTCAATAAATCGCTAAAACTGAACGGTTGCTGATGAATGGAACGATTACTGACAATTAAAAAAATGCGGAAAAACCGCTCGATAAATCGCTAAATGTGTTCGGTAACCGTAGCAAACCGACCGGTTACCGTTCGGTTAATTCGATCCGAATTCTCACCGAATTTAAACTTAATTGAGTAAATTTTGAATGAATTCTCGTCAATTTTTACCAAATATCATGATAACCACGATTTCCCTGTAACCGCTAACGAGCAGTTTTCAGGATCTAAACTGTTTTGTGAACCATGTCCTCACCCAAAGCAAGCATGATCACGGTAATAGCGGCAGCAGGGACAGCCACTTGCGCTGTGTGGGCCCCGGTTGTCCGGCACCGTTTGTTCTTGGTCTGATCATATGTTTGTGGCTCCATGTATGCAAGGGCTTTCGGCCTCTCACTCTCGGAGGAGATGCAGTGTTTGCTAGATGGGCAGTTGTACAGTTTGGTAAGCAAAAGTTGGTCATTCTGTTTTGGAACTGATTATTGTCATGCGTGTCAGACGGCGTTCATTCTATTTCGAGATACAAGGGAACATAATAAAACGCATTGGCCTTCGGAAAAAAAAAACGCATTGGCCAATATGTGCCGGTTGTAATTGTTAGTAACAAAAGTATCTAGCAATTATTGAATCCCATATGCATGACATCTACTCTATCTAATCCCAAAAATAAGTCCATTAGGATATAGACATCGAGGCTGCTAGTGTCTGGATGTCCAATCTGGACGCAGCGTCAGATGGTTTCTTGAAACATTATCAAAGAACTTCTGCAATATCGAAAATCAACTTCTGCAACATCAAAATACATACACTGAAAAAGTAATTAGCGGACCCCAAAAAATTATCCATTTGAGTTAATTTTACCGGACGATATGTGAAACATTCTCGAAGAACTTCTGCAACAAATTTTCATAACGTCTGAAACATTAAATTTGAACATCTGAAACATATGGATAGTATTTTCAACGAAACTTACCTCTTAGATTGTTTGACGTCAACAACATCGGCTTGGTTGGATATGTGTCATATCCCAAAACGCTAATTACAGGACTAAGCATGTATAATCATCATGACAGTATGTTTTATACGATTAGTTATTATTTTAGATATTTTGGGAGTGAAAATAGTATAGTAAGAGATAGGTAGATCCTAAATACCTTAGAGAAAAGAAGAAAAGAAAGAAGAAAGAAAAGAGGGGGAAATTAAAACAAAAGTTAGCAAAAACCCTTCTCGTGGTCTGATCGGGTTCAACCGTGGTTTGACCGTCAAGTGGACATCCACGTAGGCTTGCCACATGGGCTTCTCGTGGTCCGACTGACCCTTCTTGCAGTCTGACCGCCAGCGCATAGAGGCTCCCATAAGTGGTCGATCGCCTCTCTCACTCCTCTCTCTCATTTTCCTCTCTCTCCCTCCCTCTCATTCACTCTCTCACTCTCTCACTCCAACAAACCCTAGAGAGAGAAAGCTCCAAATTGACATGTCGATGGCCGAAGATCGGAGGTGGGGACTTCCATGAGCTTCCCAGAGTTTCTTCCCCCTTTCCTCCCCGTCGGAGGGGTTTCCTCGCTGTTTCTTCCTCCGGGAGTCAAATCGGTGTATCAAAGCTTCCTTAGAGGATTCCGATCTAATACAAAATTCCTCTACGCCAAGGTAAACATCCTCCTACCATTTTCTCACCATTTCCTAGCCTTAGGCGATCACCGTTTTGATTTTCACCGTGAAAACCTAGTGAATACTAGGTCTAGATCTCATTTTAGGGGTTTTACATGTTCAGACCATGCATGTCATCAAAACAATAATAGAATATGTTCCCTTAGTCCTATGGAGTGTTTTGGCACCCTTCGTCGTCAAAGGTTTCACCGGAGTCCTCACCAGCGACCCCACGAAGGTGCTACCGATAGGGTCTGGCGGTCTGACCACCACTAGGGCTGATCTGACCACAATAGGTCGGTTCATAATATCTAATTTAGAAGTTAGACCGTCATTAGGGCCGGTCTGACCGTTGGTCAGTGGTTTGACCGTCACCATGCCTTCGATCTGACCGCCAGGGCCCTAAACTCTCTGCATGCTCATAGTCTGGCTGTCACTTGCACATCGGTCTGACCGTCAGCTCCTTAAGGCTTTTTGTGCACTTAGGTTATCTTATCCGAGGTTTCTAGTTTTGGTTAGGAGGTGATCTGTTCTTTACCCTCCTAGCTTCCTTTGGTTGTAAATTTTGTAAATGGTTAAGTGCTTAAGAACTTATAATATAATATAATTACTTGCTCTTTCTTAATCTTTGTTGTGATGTTATATGTTGGAAAGGCATTTGTCCTGATCTTAGGTACAAAACACGTGCAAGGACTACCAAAATTGGATTCTAGTTAATCGTTATGGATGTGATTATGTTATAGATCATTCTTGATGATTAATTAGAATACAATTTGGATGGTTCGTCACAACATAGTATTAGAGCTTGGTTTAATGAAGTAACCTAAAAACACTTAAGACGTGGGTTAGTAAAGGGTGTCAACATCACTAAGTAACCCACTAAAATTTCTTTTTACCTCTTCATGCTAATATGTATAAACCTGCTATATTAGGCCCCTAAGTGTAATGAATGGTTGATTGTTGCATTGAGTGTTTATTTCTGCATGATGTCTTTATGGATTTTGTTGCATCGACAAAAAAAGTAAGGAACGTAGTCCGATTGCGGTAAATATCAGGGGCTCAACCAGTGTGAGGCAGGAGCCTGATATGTCCCGTACAACGATGGTACAAGAAGTGAATACGTTAGAAATAATGTATGAACAACCATTATATGATCGTAGTTATGGTCGTCTATCTATGTGGCGATTACATGGGGTGTCCCATAAGGTGACGGTACGGGAAGTGAATACGTTGGTAACAGCGAATGAAATGTCGCTTGTGCGGCAAGATGCACAAGCACTGTTCGTGCGAGAAAGAAAAGGTAGCACGAAGGGTGATGATTGGTAGTCATTGTGTATATAAGTGCCTACAATCTTAATGTTTGTTGCAGAGAGATACGCTCGGGCAAGAAACGTATAGATAGGGGTCGAGCATGCCATCATTTCCCTATTGCTCATATAGCATGCATTTTCCAAAAATATGGTATTCTGCATCCAAGCAAGGGATATCTAGCTAACGCTATGTTGCTATGTTGGAATTTGACCTTTCCCTATTTCATCATCTTATCACCATAACAGGATGAGAACCTGCCAACACCTCGAAGATCTTCCTGAGGGTTCTAATGAGAACAACCCTCCACCGCTTCCACTGCCAAGTATGGCGGATATTCTCATGCAAATAGATCAAAACCGTTAAGCTCAAATGGCGCTCCTCGAAGCTCTCATGCGTAACACGACCCCTCACGGAGGGGGTGGAGCTAGACGCCGGGATGACTTCTTGGATTTCCTTAGGACTCAATCGCCCACTTTCATGCGGGCTGACGATCCTCTCGATCCCGACCACCGGCTCTGAACAATCGAGTAGAAGCTCGTGCTTCTCCGGTGTGAGGACCACGAGAAGGCTCTCACCGCCGCCTGTCAGCTTCAGGGTGCTGCTGGCACGTGGTGATCCAACATTCTGGCCATGCACGCCACCAACCACCGAGTGTCTTGGGCGGAGTTACGTCAAGCTTTCTGTGATTATCACATCCCCAAGGGGTTGATGGAGATCAAGAGGCAGGAGTTTATGGACCTCAAGCAGGAAGGCAAGCCTGTCATGGAGTACGTGCAGGTGTTCAACCACCTTGCATAATATGCGTCGGATGATGTCAACACAAATGAGAAGAAGCAATATTGGTTTGTGAACAGCCTCTCCTCAAGGATGCAAGACCGGCTGTTGGCTCATGAGTTCACCGACTTCAACAAGTTGGTGAGCACCTCCCTCATGGTCGAGTTCAAGGTGAAGGGCCACCAGGAGGAGAAGAAGCGGAAGAGGGTTTCGTTGCCTTCTATGGGTGGGAGATCTCAACGTACACAGATGGCGGTGTCCATCTTTCTCCGCTCTATAAGGACAACCTCCAAGACCTACCATATCTTAGGGGAGTTTGACAAGTGACCCTGGCGACCCGTGTTACAATTATGGCCATGTCGGTCATTATGCGCGGGATTGCCCTTTCTTGAAGCAAGGAGCCATGGTGGCTTCTCCAAGGCTTGCACAATCAGTTCAACCCCTTCCCCAAGCTTCCAAGACAGCGCATGTTCCCAAACGTGGCCGAGTGAACTACACCACTCCTGAGGAAGCTCACGAGGATGCCGATGTATTGATGGGTATGTTACTCATAAATTCTCCCCTTGTAATTATGCTTTTCGATTATGAGGCATCTCATTCATTCATCAAGGATGGGTATGTTTTGACTCACAATATTGCCACCCAAACCTTGCCTTCTTCATTCCGTATCGATGCACCTGGTGCTAAGTTGCAAGCTGATTGGTTCGTCCCTTTGGCCAAGATTCTCGTTAAGGGGGTTCAGTTTTCTGCAAATTTGATTCTCCTTGACACTAGAGTAGTGTAGCGAAAATGGCCCTATTAGGCCATGATTGCGCTTTTGGTGATTAATGACAATATAGTCAACGAGACTAACATGTTTTTCAAGAATATATCATGGATGCAATACATGAAGAAGCCACCACAACCGGGATAAGTTTGGTCGAATTGAAGAAGTCTCAGGAAGATTTGCCTCACCGGATGGTCTGGTGCTGTGAATGTTGAGCTCACCGGAGCATATTTGACAAAGGGGGAGAGAGGCCTAAAGACCTCACCGGAAGGTTCGGTGATTAGCAAGTGTGCTCACCGGAGCGATTCTTCAAGAGAAGAGTATCATGCTAAAGAATGAAGGCTAAGCCTCACCGGATAGTCCAGTGATCAAAGTATGGTAACACCGGAGTGTTTATGTCCATAAGGCAGAATGGAATAACCCATCGGATAGTTCAGTGACCAAGGAAGATAGACACTAGAGCATTTCCACCAGAGAAGGTTACAACCATGGAAGATCGAAGATCAACACGCTGGAAGGTTCGGTGATGAAGCAAGGCTACATCGAATAGTACACCGGATAATGAACAGTGCAAAGAGGCAGAACGATGTTCAAGGCATCAGATAGTCCGGTGATGAAGTGATGTGCACCGGATGTTTACACTGGAGAAATTTACACAGAGAGGATGTAGTTGGCTCAGATGGTCAGTATATATTCACCAGATAGTCCAGTGATAGAGATGAAGTATACACCAAAGTGTTCGGTGTTCACAAAGGCTCGAGTGGGGGTTCCAAAGTGTTCAGTGTTCAGTAGATGATCCGGTGTTAGTACTATTGTTCTCACCGGATCATCCGGTGTTAACAATTTTTCTGAGCCATTGGGTTAACGGCTAGTGCACGGGTTTGAGGCTATAAATACCCCTCCACTTAGTCATTTGAGGTTGTTGGAGTTCTGAGAAGACATCCAAGCCACCAAAGTGCTTAAAGTGATCATTCAAGGTGATTAATCACACAACTAGAGAGTGATTAGTCCTTATAGGCCTAGAGAGTGTGTTGCTAGGTGATTGCTGCCTAGAGATTGGATCAAGGAGTGATTCAAGCTTGTATCTCTTGGTACGCCGACACCTTGGAGTCTTGGTGACTCGCTTGCAAACTTGTTGACCCTCTGACTTGGTGTGAAGAGACGACGAGAAGCGTGTACGGGGACGCGGAGACCCTAGCTTTGCTGGATCAAGCTCTGAAGTGATCACGGTGGCAAGAAATTGGAAGAGAGGCTAGTGGTGAGACCTTGCCTTGGTGACTTGGTGGCTCATCCGGGTGGAGGCCTTGTCTTTATGACTTAGTGGCTGAAGAGTTGTGACCGTGTGCTGACCAGGAGCATATCCTTTGTGGAGCTCGAATATGGACTAGGAGTGGTATTTATGCCATCGTTACTATGAGATAAAAACCCTTGTGCCGAGTTTTCTCTCTTGACCTTATTTACGTTTCCTCATTTACTTTCTTGCAATTTACCTTTCTAGATAGGTTGCAAGCTCTTTTGATTGGTAGAGTAGACAAACTAGATAAACGTAGAGCATATTTAGATAGAAATTAATATAGGTTTATCTTAGGTAGTTTTTGGAACCGAATAGATTCTAAGTGTCCTAATTCACTCCCCCCCTCTTAGAACGTCATCGATCCCTTCAAGGAGTATATGTTATATTAGGAATGAATTGGTTAACCCAATATGGTGCTCGTATTGATTGCACTAAGAGGGTGGTTTCTCTCAAGAATCCAAGTGCTGTGCGGATTTCTCTTTAGTTTGAAGAGGGTGGTCTCCACTTGTATGCCTTGAAGGTTGCCACAGCCACGGATTTTCGAAATATTCATGTGGTCTATGAATTTCCTAATGTCTTTCAAGAAGAACTGCCCGTAATGTCACACGACCGAGCAGTGGAGTTCTCCAATGATCTTTTGCCCAGTACGACCCTGATTTCGAAGAGGTCATAAAAGATGCTCCAAATGAGTTAGCGGAGTTGAAGAAGCAGATTCAGGAGTTACTCTCAAAGGGTTTCATTCGTCCGAGCTCCTCGCCTTGGGGATGCTCGACTCTCTTTGTGAAGAAGAAGGACCAAACTCTTCAAATATGTGTTGATTACCGTCTGTTGAATGAAGTCACTGTCAAGAACAAGTATCCGATTCTTCGGATTGATATTCTATACAATTGACTAACTGGTGCCCGAGTTTTCTCTAAAATTGACTTGAGGTTGGGCTATCACCAGATAAGGGTTTGACCGGAGGTTATGCCAAAGACGACTTTCTCTATCTGTTACGGGCTTTATGAATTCACTGTCATGTCCTTTGGCCTTACCAATGCACAATTGTTCTTCATGTATTTGATGAACACAGTCTTTATGGAGGAACTCGACAAATTTTTCATGGTTTTCATCGATGATATTCTCATATACTCCAAGACTGAGGAAGAGTATGCAGAGCACCTCTGTGTTGTTCTTGGCTGACTTTGAGATCACCAACTCTATGCCAAGTTCAGCAAGTGTAAGTTCTGGCTCAACGAATTCGCTTTTCTGGGTCATGTTCTATCTAAGAACGGTGTTTCTGTTGATCCGAACAAAGTGCAAGAAGTCCTCAATTGGGTTCACCCAAGAATGTCATTGACATCCAGAGTTTCACAGACTTATGGGTTATTACCACGGGTTCATCGAGAACTTCTCCAAGATTGCCAAGCCAATGACTGAGCTATTGAAGCAAGGAAGTTTATTCGAGTGGTCGAGTGAACGTGGGTCAGTTTTCCAAACTTTGAAGAAACTACTCACGACCACCCCCATTCTTGCTCAACCTGAAATGAACAAGGGTTTTGACGTCTACTGCGATGCTTCCCGCATTGGCCTCAGATGTATCCTCATGCAAGAAGGTCGGGTTGTTGCTTATGCCTCACGTCAGTTGAAGCACCATGAGGAACCGTCCAAACAGTATTGTAATTAATCATCAGGAGGATCATTATTCATAATCCAACCACGATGATTAACCAGAATCCTGTTCCAGTAGTCCCGGCACATATTTTGTGCCCAAGGATTGGGACACATGCCTCCAACATAGTACATCGCAACATAGCTTAATAAAGAGCAAGTAATAAACATTTATATTACAAAAATTAAGCATGCAACTGATTCCAATAATTTATAACAAAAGCGAGCTAGGAGGAGACAAAAACCCCTCAACTCCTAACTATCCAAAGATCTACGCAGCGAAAAGAATAAACTAGACAACAAAAGAGAGTGGAGCCACATGCCCTTAGGCTCCACTCCAAAAGCTCAAGCTTCGGAGTAGGATGCACTACTCCTGCCCGCCACCCTGATCGGTAGGCACAGTGTAGCCGAACACCGCCCCTTCCTCAGCATCCGAAGTACCTGCATCAACTTAATGGCAGAAGTACGAAGGTACTCGCAAGACTTACACAATATGGGTATATAATATCCCGACTCCAAGGATTATGCATTGAGCTGTTATCAAGAATATAAACATGCGATTAAGTTAATTAAAGAAGTAAGCAACCTAGACATATGTGTGAGTAACTAACTTAACTAACATATATGAATTACCCTGCAACTACCAACTGATCATATGAAACCCTAACCACAATAGTATCAATGTATAATAAGTGCCATCTTGACCACCTCCCACATATCTGAACCACAAACCACATATCCAAACCATCATCCACAAGTGAGAACTCTATGACCGATACAAATGAAACCATAGCATGCTCATTACCTAGAGCGCGGTAGTTCGAACTATTTTTACACCCTGCAAGGGATACTCCTGGACCCACATAACTCGGGGACCATACGGCTTGTGCCACCCACTAAAGTGCACACAAGGGGATACTCGTGTCAACCTTTTCCAACCAGTCCCAACCGTGTGCGGCATGCATCGCTCGGCGTGGCAGTACTAGAACTACTCTTGGAGCAAACTAGTACCACTTACAAGCCCGCCCGCTCACACCGTCGATATTCAGGCCCCACAAAGCCACAACTGTGAAGGCATTCATCTCGCCTTACCATTAGATCGGTATGTGGTGAGTAAGGTAAGTGCTAAAGCCAACTGTACTGACGGACGGCCTACAACGATGCAAGCGGCCTACGGTGTCCGGGTTCCCTTCCCGAACTGCCCTCGGACTTTCCTTGAGGGCAGATGACACCCCTAACACCGCCCCATCTCATCTTATACTCACCACTCAACCAACCATAACAACCTCAACCATGTATTTGTGCGACAAAAGTAAATCCTATGCTCGCGAACAACGGAAAACGCCGTCGTTCGACTTCTACCGAAAGACCTAAGCATGGCTAAGCATATAAGTCGTACTTGTATCTAGACATAATATCATCTCAAAGCTACAAGGAACATGGATGAACAAATCATCAAGGTAGAAGAATGCAATTGGCGTAGGTTCTACCCATTTGTTCCCGACATCGACTCCCTACACATGCAAACCTATACATAAACATAATTTATCAATATTTAGACTTCATTCAATTCGACTGACAAGGTGCAATATGTTAGATGCTTACCTTGATTTTTAGGTGGCTGTCCAAAGTTTTCCTTGCTCTCCTGGATCACCGGCTTGATGTTCTCTAAAAAGAATAACGCGTGCAATGCCATGAGTATGAATAAAGTGCAACAATCCATGCCATAATATGCACAAGATGAAATACCATAAAAATATGCATCAAAATGCATGAATTTTTTTTTCCTAGCTAGAAAAAGTCATAAGAAAACTAGAAATATTGGATTCACCCACTTTGGACTTGTGAAGAATTATTGGTGAATTAATGAAGCTTTAACCTAATTAATTAATATAAGAAATTTAATTCAACATTTAATAGCTTGGGATATTTTTAGTAGATAGAGTAGTTTAGTATGAAACCAATAAAATTTGTTTTATAATTTTTGGAGTTACAGAGAATTTATTATGAATTTTACAAGTTTCAGCCAATAGAAAACTGTGCTGAAACAGCTGACAGCGGTCAGATCGCAGGCATATGGGCGGTCAGACCGCCAAGAGTCACGGTCAGACCACCAAAAATGTGGTCAGACCGCCTGCGTAAAGAGGGTTTTGGCCCCTGGCGGTCTGACCGGTCCGAGCTGGCGGTCTGACCGCTGTATACAGCCGGGGAAACTTAGCAAGCTCGCCAGTGATGATTCCGGTGACCTTTGGAGTGGAGATTTGGACCTAGAGCATCACCTTGATGTCCTCTACTGCATAGGATCACACGCATATGCCGAAATCGACCAAAACTCAACTATTGCTACCAAAACATCAAGAACTCATGAACTTCAACCCTAACTCTAAATTCTTGGATTTCGACCAACCAATTCACGCATCCATGCCATGGGAGCCTAGGAGACTCACCCAAGATATTTTGCCGAGCTTGAGGACCGTTGTTTGAAGGAGGAAAGGCTCGGAAGATGAAAAACCCGGTGTTCTTCATGTTTCCACCCTAAACACCAAGAGACACCAAATCCGGCTCAAATCCTTCAGGAAAATGAAAATGAATTGGAGGGGTGGATAGCTTACAAGCTCATGATCACAATGGTACCACATTCTCGCCTTGATTTGGCTCCTAGAGCGCGGATTTGAGGGAGAAAGGGAGAGAGTGCTTGAGAGGGGAGTGAAAGGGAGAGGGAGCTCGGGTGGGGATGTGAGGGAGAGTGAGGAGGAGAGAGAGAGAGGGCAGGTGGGCTGCCCCTTTGGAGTGGAGGAGGTGTGGGGCCGGATGGGTCCCACATGTTAGAGAGAAAGAGGTCCATTTTAACTACGAATTTAATTCTTTTCTCTCCCGAATTCCTTTCTCTCATCCAATTGATTTCAAACGAAGTGCTCTAGTGTGCCAAAATAATTTACCTCAAAATTAATTATAACACTAATGATGCATGATTAATCTTAATCAAGCGATTATGGAATTTGGGATGTGACAATGTAGAGCTTGCGGTAGTTGTGCACGCTCTGAAGATTTGGTGCCACTATCTGCTAGGAAATCTATGCCGTATTTATACAGACCACAAAAATCTCAAATACTTATTCACTCAAGCTGATCTGAACACAAGACAGAGAAGATGGCTCGAGTTAATCAAAGACTATGAGCTATAAGTTCATTATCATCCCGGCAAGACAAATGTGGTCGCTGATGCACTGAGTCGAAAGGCTCGATGCAATTGTTTTATGGTCAAGCCCGGAAATACCACACTTTGTGATGAATTCGGAAGGCTTGGACTTGAAATGGTCTTGGAGGGATTTCTTGTAAACTTAGAGACCAAATCCACCCTCCTAGATGAGATCAAGGAAGCTCAAAGAGATGACAAGGGCATGGCCTGAATTCGAGAGAAAATGAAGGAAGACAAGGACACATGTTTTTCTGAAGATGATTAGGGTGTCCTATGGTTTGAGAAGAGACTAGTTATTCTGAAGGTTGAGGCACTAGGGAAGAAGATTCTGGAAGAACCTCATGATTCTTTGCTATCCATTCATTTAGGAAGTACCAAGATGTACCAAAACCTCAAGCCAAGATTTTGGTGGACTCGCATGAAGCGAGAAATTGCTCGATATGTTGCCGAGTGTAACATCTACCAAAGAGTAAAGGTTGAGCATCTTAGACTGGCCGGTACGCTCCAACCATTGCATATTCCCTCCTGAAAGTGGGAGGAGATCGGTATGGACTTCATTACCGGTTTGCTGGAAGACCTCTCAAGGGTATGACTCGATTTGGATCATCATGGACTGGTTCACAAAGTTAGCACAGTTCCTCCTGGTGAAGACTCGATACAGTGCCAAGGACTATGCTGAGTTGTATCTTACTCGAATTATGTTCCTTCATAGGATTCCAAAGAAGATCATCTCCGATCGAAACACTCAGTTCACTTCTCATTTCTGGAGGAGCCTCCATGAATCCATGGGAATTTAGCTCTTCCATAGCACTGTTTACCACCCTCAGACCGATGGTCAAACCGAGAGGGTGAATCAAATTCTAGAAGATATGTTACAGGCTTATGTTCTCACATATGGGAAGAAGTGGGAGATTTGCTTACCATTTGCGGAGTTCTCCTACAACAATAGCTACGAGTCGAAGATGCTGAACGCTGTTGAATTGGTTAGAATCCGGCGAAAGGGCTTTTCTAGGCCCGAATTTGGTCAAAGAGGTAGAAGAGCATGTTTTGGCTATTCGCAAGTGTCTCCTCACAGCTCAATCCTGACAGAAGAGCTATGCAGACCACCGCTGACGAGAACTTGTGTTTGATATTGGGGACTTTGTATATATCAAGGTATCACCTCTAAAAAGGGTTCGACGCTTTCAAGTTTGAGGGAAGTTGGCTCCTTGTTATGTAAAGCCTTTCCAAATCATTGCTCGGCATGGAGAGATGGCCTACCAATTGGACTTACCTCCGTCCCTCTCTGCCGTTCACAATGTGTTCCATGTTTCACAACTAAAGAAATATCTTCGAGTTCTAACCAAAGTAATTGAAGTTACAAATCAAGAATTGCAACCAAATCTCTCATATTGCAAGTGGCCAATTCAAATCTTGGATGAAGTAGAACACAACACTCGATGACATTCCATTAAGTTCATCAAGATCCAATGGAGCAATCACACCGAACATGAAGCGACTTGGGAGCGTGAGGATAAAATCTGCACTGAATATCCTGAACTTTTTGAGAACTTGTAAATATCATTGTAATTTTGCATATTGGAGCATCTCAGATGTCTATATTCATAACCATGTTGAATGGAAAATTTGTTCTCAAAGGATAGCACTTAGAAACCTTTCAAACCTGGAGAACATACTTTTGGTGGTCTGACTGCAGTTGGTCTATTGCATTTAGAACATAAAAACTCTCTACTCCCAGGCGGTCTGATTGCCCTAGGCTCGTGGTGTGACCACCAGCATAACATTAGTTTGACCGCCAAAGTCCAAACTCTTTGTATAGATTTCGGTCTAACCGCTGTTTTCGTGATCCAATTGAGTAGCGGTCTGATCGAGCCTAGCTGCGGTCTGACTGCCAACTCTTGTAAGGGTCCAATAGTTGTCTTTTCTTTCTGTCGATGAATTTCGACGAGGTTCATTTCCATTTATGGAAAAGTCTTTCCCACTCCACCATCGTCATCTTCTCCCTAAGTTTGCCGAATCTCGGGATGAGATTCTTTTTAAGGGGGAGAGGGGAGGTTTGTCACATCCCAAAATGCTAATTATGAGATTAAGCAATTATAATCATCATGATGGTAGGTTTTATGTGATCAATTATTACTTTAGATATTTCGGGAGTAAAAATGGTATAGTAAGAGATAGGAAGACCCTAAATACCTTGGAGAAAATAAGAAAAGAAAGAAGAAAGAAAAGATGGGGAAATTAGAACAAAATTCAGCAAAAACCCTTCTCACGGTCTAACCTGGCTCAACCGTGGTGTGACCGCCAGGTGGATAGCCACGTAAGCTTGCCAGGTGGGCTTCCCACGATCTGACCGACCCTTCCCATGTTCTGATCATCAGCGCACAGAGGCTCCCTTAATTGGTCGATCGCCTCTCTCACTCCTCTCTCATTTGCCTCTCTCTCTCCCCCTCTCATTCACTCTCTCACTCCAACCAACCCTAGAGAGAGAGAGCTCCAAATCGATATGTCAACAGTCGGAGATCGAAGGTGGGGACTCCCACGAGCTTCTCGTAGGACTTCCCCGAGTTTTCCCCCTTTCATCCCCGTAGGAGGGATTTCCTCATTGTTTCTTCCTCCGCAAGTTCATTCACCCTTCAAGAGTCAAATCAGCGGATCAAAGCTTCCATGGAGGATTTAGATCTAATATAAAGTTTCTCTATGCCGAGGTAAACATCCCCCTACCGTTTTCCTATCATTTCCTAGCCCTAGGTGATCGCCTTTTGATTTTTGCCACGAAACCCTGTGAATAGTAGGTCTAGATCTCTTTTTTGGGGTTTTATGTGTTCGGACTGTGCATGTCGTCCGAACAATCATAGAATACGTTTTCTTAGTCCTATGAAGTATTTTGGTGCCTTTCATCCTCGAAGGTTCACCGACAGGGTCTGGTGGTCTAACTTCCACTAGGACCGCTTGACCACCAGTAGGTCGGTTCAAAATATCTGAATTTAGACTGCCATTAGGGTTGGTCTGACTATTGATCGGTGTTCTGACCACCACTATACCTTTGATCTGACTGCTAGGGCCCTAAACTCTTTGCACGCTCGCGGTCTGACTGCCACCTGCACATCATTCTGATCGCCACTTGCACATCAGTCTGGCTGCCAACTTCTTAAGGCTTTGTGCACTTAGGTTCTCTTATCCGGGGTTTCAAACTTCGGAACCAAATCATTTTGTGGTCTTTATCAATTATTTTCGAAATATGACACTCTATTATTATCCAAGCATGCATCATTTGCATATTTTTCCATAGTTCATTTATTTATGTAATGTATTTTTGATTCGTTTAGATAGCATTACATTGATGGTCCAAGCGAGTGAAGGCAATGCCGAGTTACCAGAGTTTTGTGAGTGTTGTGCGGGCACTATCAGGCAACTGCCAGAGCAACAACGTAAACATATAAGTATATTGCACCCTTTTGGTTGAATTGAATGGAGTCTAAATTGATTAGCTATTGCTTAGGTATATTTGCATGTTTAGCGAGTCGTTGTCAGGCTTATATGGATATAACCTACGTTAAGTGCATTACTTCTACCTTAAAATTGTTGATTATCCATATCATTGTCGTCTCGGTAACATTTTTGATGTCTAACTTAAGAGTTGTTTAAAATGCTTAGCAATGCATAGGTCATCGGTAGAAGATGAGCAATAGTTCAACCATTGTTCGCGAGCTTAGGGCTTATTTATTGTTCCCAATTACAATGATAATGATGTGGATCTATGAGATGGGGGCGAGATATGAGTGGTGCTAGGGGTAGGTCGGGAGTGAAACCCGGATGCCATATACCGTTTGCATCGTTTAAGCACCGTTCATCAGTGCCATTGGCTTCAACAGTTTTTATATAACCACATATTCGAATAATGGTGGAATGAGTTGAGTATCATACGTTGTGCTGACGCTTGTCGTGTGTCCCTATGATGTGTAAGAAAAATAAAGAATAAGCAAGGTGGCAGGGAGCCGGAGGTGTCCGGGACACGCTAGCGGTAACCTTGGTGCCATAGAGGCATGTGCAAGTGGGTAGTTCTTGGTATGAGAAAGGTTGTCTCGTGGGCCAAGAGGATGGACCCAGGTCATGTGGGTAAAGGTGTACCCCTTTTAGTGTGTAAGAACAATTCAAATTGTCACACTCTCGATCATGAGCATGCTTCTGTCCATCCGCATAGGTCGTAGAGTTCCCGAATTTGGGGATATGACATTGTTGGTGTAAAGAATAGTGGGGTCCCCTCACAGGTGGACCCACGCCGGTAAGATATCAGCTGGTGCTGTATGCCACATTTGTCTAGAACCATGGCCACCCCGCGTGACCAGCCAGTGAACGCAACCCGGCTCTCCAACCAAGCTTCGCGACCAGTCACCAGGTCGCAGGAGCAAACCCTGCGACCAGTCTCCTCTGGTCGCGGGGCAGGTATGTGTCTAAACAGTCTAATCATAATAAATGCTTTTTCACTCGAGTATTTTTCTTCCCTAGGTCCTCTTTCTGGTCGACCAAGGCGTGGTCGGCGCAGAGCTATTGTGTCCTGTCCCGTAGAATTAAATATTATGGGACGACCTAACAGGTATGTCAGGAGGTTTTTTGCGGGTGCGCAGGCGGCGCGTGGGGACGGAACAGGACAGGGCAGTCCAAGCGATCGGGATGACGCAGGTGGTGGAGCGATGGGACAGGCTTTGTAGCACCGCAAAGCAAATGGGATACGTCAGCTCTTAATAATAATGAGCCTAGGAGGGAAGCTCTAGCTAGGCCTGGGTCTATATCTTGACTCACGTGTAAATCCTCTCTCCCTCTAATATATAAAGGGAGGAGTACCAGGCTTGTAAAAGGATTGGAGAGGCGAAGGAGGAGGAGAAGAAGGCTGGGCAAGAACATCATCTGTAACCAACTTAGACCACAAGAAAAGAATACACAGGATGTAGGTCTATTATCTAAGGGGGCCTGAACCTGGATAATTTTTGGTGTTCTTGAGTTGCACATACACAAACAGATTCAGTAGGCACTCCCCAAACAAAGATCATGCACCCGTCGTCCGATACACCCCGGAATTATTGTCAGAAATTTTTACCCCCGATAGACATAATATGTTGGGTTTGGTTGTTGAGGATTATTGATTATATGTGATGGTTTATTTTACATTTATGTACATGTTGATGTTGCATGATAAATGTGCTTTGAGTTAAGTATAGATGCTCACACATAAATGTTATGTTGCTTATGCGTATAAATTTACTTAACATTGTGGCCTACTCCTTGCTAATGACTTCAATGCATAATCTTTGAAGTCGGGTTGGGTTATTATATATATATATCTATAATGGATTAAGTCTTGCAAGTACCTTCGTACTCACGCTGCTCTTTTAGGTTCAACTGGTGAGGAAGAGTTCGTGTTTGGTTACTTCACGCCTGACAATATAGGTGGCACGAATGAGTAGTGCAAACTACTCGCATGGCATGCTTTTAGTGGAGCCTAAGGGCATATAGCTTTACCTAGCTTTTGGTGTTAATAGGTGTTATTATCTGCTGCGTAGTTTCTAGTTTTGGTTAGCGGGTGATCTGTTTTTTACCCTCCTACATTCCTTTTGTTGTAAATTGTGTAAATAGTTAAATGCTCAAGAACTTGTAATATGATTTAATTACTCGTTCTTTCTTAAATTATATTGTGATGTTATAGGTTGGAATGGCATGTGCCGCCACAGTTCCTCACAATATGTGAGTGAAAACATGATTTTTTATTTTTTATTTGTTAGGAGAAAATTAACATATTTGAGTTGCCTTTGCCAATTGAAACTTTTGAGTTTCATGTCGAATAATTGTAATGGAGTTTGGTCTGGTGAAGAGTAGGGGATGGTGACAGGGTTTTTTTTTTAATAGGGTAGAGATTATATTAAGATAATGTTGGAGCAAGAGTTCGTCTTACGCCAGCAAATATGGAGAGAGTTTCTTCTAACGAGGAGACTCAAGTTTGAGAGGAAGGAGCACCATGAGTATATTGATGGTAGGAAAAATGAATCGATCTGGGTGGAGAATCACAAGTTTGCTGTGATGCGTGTTCTGTGTTCGTCCTTTGCCCAGAGGACCATGACCTCCTATTTATAGGGCCATGCGTAGCTTGGCGTACAAGTCATCGTAATGTACAAATATCCGAGATCCGGCCAAGTTACTGAGCCTTATCCTGGAAGACTACCTTCTATCCTGTCGGGAGATAAATATCCACCGTGGTAATTATCATGGTGCCTGCCCTCTGAAGGGGGCGAGCCGGTCACCAATTGCTGCCCAGCGCTGCACCGCCAAGGGTGTCAGGATATGTACCATCGTGCTGGGGTGTCAGAGCGGTGTCCACTAGCCTAGGTATTTAATGCCGGTCACTTCCTCGTAGGCAAAGTACGACTGGTTCTTGCTTTATGGCAGATCTTTCCCGAGGACTGATGACCCACCCAGTAACCACCGGGAACTCCGCAGCAGAAGGCCGAAGTCTCGGGGACCGGGCCTTCGGAAGGGGGAGGCTTCAGGAGGCCGAAGCCTTGGGGACCGGGCCTTCGAGAAGCGGAGCTCCGAAAGGCCGAGGCTTCAGGACGCCGAAGCCTCGGAGACCAAACCTTCAAGAGGCTAAGCTCTGGAAGGCCAGGGCTTCAGAAGGCGGGAACAGGTTCAACCTTTGGGAGGCTGAGCTTATTAAGCCAAGGGGTCGTCGGGGGTCCTTAATAACGACCCCCAATAGTAGCCCCTTGCTGGGGCGGCCAGCGGAGCAGTTGGGCCCACGGTTCCTTTGGAGCAGGGCATCCGGCGGTCCCTGGCTTGTGGTTGATGGCTCATGGTTCGAGAATCGCTTGGCTTGCCCGGGACGATTTGACCGGGGTGACGGAATGGCGTGTTGGATGACGTTGGCGACAGGGGGCATTGAATGCGCCATGGGGAGAGGTGTAGTCCTGCCCTATCTGGCGAAGTGTGGGACGCGTGTCATCTTGTTGTTGAGGGGGGGGGGTGGGCAGGGGAGTCGGTTTTGCTCCCCCATTATTTCAGCCTGGGAGGCGAAAGGACGGCGCGTGCGCCCACCGCCTGGAGGGGGCAAGTTGCCCCCTATTTGTAGGAGGAGGGGGATTTCCCAAAGCAACCTTTTTGCTGACCCCTCGTTCTCATCTGCCTCTTTCTTCAGCGCCTCTTGCCTTGTGTGAGTTGTTCCTTGATCTCTACTCCCCTCTCTCTCGTAGTTTAGTGCCTTTCGCCATCCTCTTGTGGTTCATATGGCCGACCTGAGTACCCCGAGTGAAGCTGAAACTCGGGCGGCAGGGGAGATGGCCGGAGTAGCTGCGGTGGGGGACCCTCAGGTGTCATCAGCTTCCCCGTTGCTAATGGGGCCGCCGCCGGGAGTGGAGCTCCGGCGCGCCAGCAAAAGCCACTCCCGGCAAACCGCCGCGCTGGGATTGTCTGTCAACGGTGACGAGGAGCTCGACTGGATGGTTAGGGAGGGGAAGATCCCCTCTCGAGCCGTTGCTCAGCCTTCGCTGGGCGAGGAGGTCCCGAAGCCTCTGGCTCATGAGGTCATGGTGTTTGAAGCCACCTTCTTCGAGGTAGGCCTGGGTTTTCCTTTAGTCCGTTCCTTGAAGAGGTGCTCCGCCACTTCTACGTGAAGCTCCCGTAGCTTCACGCCAACGCCATTGCCCGCCTGGCCACCTTTGAGTGGGCCATGCGGGCGGAGGGGTGTGAAGGAAGGGTAGATTTCTTCACATCCCTCCACTTTACCAGCTTCCAGCCGAAGTTGATCAAGGTTGAGGGGACGAAGAGGCCCCTCAGTTTTTGGAGTACCAACTTGCAACACCCTGAATTTTAGCATATAAAAATATAGCAAAATTTGCTCCAAATTAAAACTTTTTCTAATTATTAAACTAGTATAAAATCAAGAAAATATATATTTGAATATGTATATATACTCTTATGTATATATTCAAATATATAATTTGGCTAAGTATTCCAAAGGGCATTAAATTAGTTTCTAAATAAGTCGTTGCATTGAATTGGTCTTATGCATTTTGGTTTATTGGTTCGTATGGTTCTTTGCGTGGTGATTCGAATTGAATGTCTCTCAAATCCGAATCTCAATCTTTATTCTTTTCAGCTCAAATACAAATTAAATTCAATTTTCCTGAATTCAAACTTATCTCAAAGCCAATTTCAATCAAACCTTCGTTGATTTTCTATTCGAATGCAAATTCAAATCGTTCATAATGTATTCAAATACCTTCCCGTTCAATCGCTTCACGAATCCAATTTCAGTTCAAATCTCATATTCAAATCATCATTCCAACATAATATCCATTTTCAATTCGAACTCATTTTGAATTACACAATTCAATTCAATTCAATCATTCAAATTGAATTGCCATAAATCTATTTCGAATCCAAGTACAATCATCGAATCATCACACTTTTGATTCCAAATTCGAATACCTCTATTTGAATCATTGCAAATCCAGTTTACAATTCAAATACAATTGATTCACCTCTCTCACTCTCACTCTCCTCTCTCTCTCTGAGCACCGACCTAATCACAACACCCATGCCGGCCACCACTCTTTCCAGCTCCTTCCTCTCTCTCTCTCCCTGCAAAGATCACACCGGCCAACTGATCTTTTCCCTGGACAGCCAACACCCATTCCATGCTCCTGTACCAGCCTGCTCCCTGATCTCCACCGAGCAGGAAAAGCTGATCGGCCAAGCTCCTCCTCCTCTCAAGCCTTCTCATGCAAGCAACCGGCCACCACAACCATACATACACACATGCATACAACACACATGAGCACATACAGCAACCGCACCGCGCTGCCTTCTGCTCATCACCATGCCAAGCCACCACCGTGCGCGTGTCTCCGTGTGCCATCCTGAGCTGGCCGCCTCATGCTGCGCCGACCCGGCTCTTCCCCACACCATCGCGCTCAGCTCCTCCGTGCTGCCGTCCTCCAGCCCACTCCGCGCCCCGCCGTGCGTGCCGTCGCTACCTGTGCCACCGGTGAGCACCCTCTCCCTGCTCGGTCTGTGCTCGACATGCTGCCGCAAGCTACGCCGCGCCGTGGCATGCGCTGCCGTGCCTTCCCGGCTTTGAGCCGTGGCCGAGCCGCCGCTAGCCGCCGCCCGCAGCTGCGCCGCCATCCCGAGAAAGCTGCTCCGGCGCCTTCACCTGGCCAGACTCCCTTCCACAGCACGTGCCAACATCTCCCTCCCGGTTCGTTGTGCCGCCTCAGCTCGTGCTCAGCCGCGTGTGCCTCTGCGCCGCATCGCTCGGCCGCCGTCCGCGCGCTGTGCTGCTGCACCATTGCGCCACAGCCGTTCGATGGGCGCGCCGGCTATCGACTCATGCCGCCGCCCGCCACTCGGCCGAGAAGCCCAGCCGGCCTCTCTTCCCGCCACTGGCCCTCACTGCCCACATGCTGCAGCTGAGCACCACACCGCTTCTCACCGTGCAGCTCTGCCGTGAGCCATCGTCGGCAACTTCCGGCGGACCCCCTTCCCCCTCCTCTCTTTGGCCACCTCCCTCTCTCCCGCGCGCCACCCCTTTTCCCTCTGGCACTGCCGCTGCCGCCTCTCTCTGCTCCCTAGTGCCGCCGCCCCTCTCTCTGGTCCCTCTCTCTCTATGAACCGCACGGGTGAAGGCCAACCGACCTTATCCTTTCCCCCCACCTCTCTCACGCCGACATGTGGGCCCCAGTGGCCGAGCGAGTCATCGCTCCACCGGCCTTGGTCCATGGTGGACCGTCCACTGCAAGCCCTCCGGTCCACCAAATCCCCAGACTGAGTCCATCCGAGCCTGGTCCACGATGCACCACCCTCTGTGCCCAAACCCCAGTCCACTGGCCCGTGGACTGAGTCCACTGCACCGAGCCCCTCTCCAGTCCACGATGGACTTCACTCACAAACTCCCTCCAGTTCACAACTCTTGTGGACTGAGTTCACAAAATAGTCTCCTCTTTTCTTTTTCCAGGATTATCCTTCCGATAAATCTTCCGAAAGCCATAGCTCCTTCTTTTTAATTCTGATTTTGGCGATTCTTTCGCCAATATTCATCTAAACTCATAATCTAGCGTCCGACCAAATCTTGTAAATTTTGGAGTTGTTTATTTTCTCATTCGATAATTTTTTTCGTGTCGCGACGTTTAATCTAGATTCAGATCTCGTCTTTTAATAAATAAAGTGAGTTAGATAAATTCATAAATATGTTTTGTTATAATCATGTATAATTTGCTTATATTAATCTCTCTTAAGTGTAGGTTAATCATCATATGAGTTAAAGGGTAGTTTTTAGATTAATCTTTTAATTAAAGGTTGTAGTGTATTGTTATTTCATGTGATGGGTTACAAATTAATCTTAGCTCAATTAAGGTAATCAATTAACCCATGTAAATGATAGATAAATAGATATTAGTCATTAGAATGTGATAGAATAATTTAAACGTTAATAGTTAATTAATTGAATAACCTTTTGCTAATTAATTAATTATGTTCAAAGGATAGATTATCTAAATTAATTAATTGCATGTATGATTTTATGATAGCAATAGAATATAACTTATGTAGTGTGGAAATTAACAACACTAGGTAATTAAGATTAGTTGCTAAATGACCATATTTAGTGCTATAGATTAGAATGTTTAATTTAACACTTAAGCACTTATAGTTTTAATCCCCTAGAGTTGTACTTATGTATATATGTATACATGCTCGCATACATATAGACATAAGTATTACACATATATTCATGCCTGTACACGTGCACTCACCTACGCGTAGAATCTCTAGCTGTCGTCTTCCAGCAGTTACTCTAATAAACGTTCACCTAGTTAATCGTGATTTGTTCAGGTTTTCTCTTAAGTTGATAAAACAACTAGGTTAATAGCCTAGCCTAGCTTCACTAGATTGTCCCATTATTCTCTGTGTATTAGTTTCGTATTGATTAGAGTTGCCGATTGTCTTTTCGCTAGGTTTAGCTTTCATCGTTTTCCCTCAGTCGTTCTTCTTCTGCTTTGGTATTTCTTGGTTTTATTCTGGCGTTCATTGCTTAGTCGTTGTGCGCTTTTGTCGTTAATATGCGTAGACTCAAAGTCAAGGTTCTAAGCAATAGTGCGAGGAAGGAACTGAAGGCGAGGCCTGATGATGAAGAAGAACCCAAAAGATATGAACGACAAGACCAATCGTGAATTGACCCTTCAGGAAGGCAAGTCCTATCTCCTTGATCATATTGAACCTATGGTTTTCAAATAATATACATGATTAACAAAAACCAGACTTATTATCGCATGCGCTATATATTGTGTTTTCCTTCAAACTACTTGTAGTAGTTAATCCTATCAACACTGCCATGCCTGACATGTCATCATCCAGAATACATATCACCCTAAGAATACCTATTGTTAAATATATTAATGATAGACTACATCTTGATATCTAGCATGCTTAGGATGGAATACGTCTCTTCGAAGACATCGCTTAAAAAAACACTTCTCTTCGGAGGCAAGAATTACTGTTATCAATGAAAACTCATATATCATGCCTCCTTAATGGTTGTGAATTCCATGATGGTCGTGAAATCCTTGATGCCATGTGGGACATGGCTGGTGATGTGTAAAAAATAGATGAAAAATGTTTTGGCGCGGACAGGTAGAGTGGTCCTCCAAGGAGGATACTCTTGGGGGCTTGAGTTACATGGTGGTATTCATTGTCCATGAAGATGCCTAGCCCGTCCGCTTAAGGACTAAGTCTTGCGTCATCATGCTTAGCCACCCCGTGCAACCATGCGTCCTGTATGGGCAGGACTTGACTTTTCCTTCACCAAACTGAGTTGGGCATTATACCAGGAGGCATAGGGGAACCCGGGTTTGGGGTTCTGACAAACTGGTATCAGAGCCGTACTTGGCTGTAGGTCGTAACCTTAGCATGGACGTTACTTATACTTTAATTTTATTACAAACTCTTTAAAGGAAAACTCTTCTTTGCCCTGTCTACATCTTATTGATCTTATCTTACCTTGGCACTCTGTTGCAAAACTTGTTGATTCCTCTTTACCCAACTCTTCTCAAAAACTTAACATGGAGAACCCTGACAAGATTAAGTCTTGCACAAGGAGTTGTGTCAACCATGAACCTTAACCCCTATTCTTTATCGTACTGTAGTAACATAAAAAAAACTAATTGTGATTGTTCACGTTGTAGTACTGGTTCTTGCTGGTTGTTCATTGCGTGTTTTCTTGGTTGTGTGCTCTTGTTACACGTCTACCAAAAAAATTTGAATCTTAACTCATCTTATGCTTTCTACTCTATCCCCGAAGAAGAAGAAGCTACTAGATATGACATCAGAGAAATCATCGAATATGATCAGTACCTAGAGCTTAAAATCCAAGCCACAGAGCTGAAAGCTGTAAGCAGCCCATCAACAGGTCCGTACAAGACAACCTCAATCAGGCAAGTGACAATGTCAAACCAACTGAGTTAGACATTCAAGGCACTGAAAGCAATCTAGATATACCGAAAGTCCCTAAAGGACATGAAATTGGATAAGGAACAAGAAAATTGGGATAATAATAAGGAACACCACATGGCACTGGCACCCATTGCTAGTGACCTTCTCGTAATAATAGCTAATCAGACCCAACTAAAGCAAATTATTGCCCAAGGACTCAGTAACATCAGTCAACCTCTTGGTATAGAAAATATTGGCTAAGACCACAAAAACACCAAGAAGAGGAAATCTAGACTCGGTCGATGCCATAGGGCTAGTTACATGAGATAAAAGCTAGAAGATCAACATTTTATGCAGAATAAAGCCCCATGATCCACCTCTAACTAAGCAAATCCAATTTTCTGTAACCAAAATTGTGAAAACCTGTGATGGAAAGGAACTCTGAAGATGCCAAACCCCAATAAGATCTACTTCTTATGTAAGCAGCTCGAGCAATTCATAGCAAGTTGTCCAGTAGCGACTCAATCCAACACCCAAAGGCACACAAAAGCTCTGCTTTAATTGCAAGGATTCATGCCACTTTGCAAGAATTGTCCCCCGAAGTAACTGACTATTGCGTCAGTCTACATCATCAAAGTATCACATCAACAACCAGAACTACTGTGGAAGACAATGTAGACCTTTGGAAAAGATACCCGTAATCGAAAACCCAAAAATCAATGGATATTAGTCACCATGGATACTCCAACTAGTTCAACTTGGGATGTTGTTTAGCTTTACCTTGGAGTCGTTCTTTTGTTCACCCCACGGAGAGTATCTTCTGTCATGGAAACTCTGATAACTATGAAAGGCTTTTGAGATCTGCGTACTCGGAATAAGTGCTAGATATTTTTTGGGACACACTTATATCGGAACTCCTTTAAGTGGGGTAGTATTTGTAGCAAACCCTACGACCCTGAACAGAAATGACAAGCTATAATCTTGGAATTAAGTGTTTTACCTTCAATAAGGCAATACAACCTAGGAAAATTGGAAGTTTACCTCAGTAGCCCCAGGAAAAATTGAAAGAAAAATCTTGACATCAATAGGCTAAAACCCAAACTCACAGAAGTTTGCAAGTTTTCTCCCGAAAGAAGGTACTTATAGTATGGAGATGACCATAACCGGAGTTACTCCTGGATGAAACTAGATGAATGACCTGATAGCTAGAAGACCCTATCGGATAACCACAAAGGAATCTACCTATGTTGTATCATAAGGGAACGACGGAGTCAACCAACAGTCTTGGACTGAGAAATTTCAAAGGCTTAAACTGTGTTTTGGAGCAACATCAGTTTAGTGCAAACTGCAATCAAATTTGCGCTGGCCTTCAGAGTCCCTTCGGAGTGGTTGAGGGGGGGGGGCTGGCCTTGAGATCTTGACCTCGAACGGCTTCACGCTGCGCTTGGAGGTGTCAAGGGCTTTCGCTACCACCTCCTCTCTGCTTCAGAGTGGGGAGGTCGAGAGAGTGTTGGCCCAGCGTCCCCTGGAGGAGCTGGAGGCGCGATTGGTGGTGGAGGCCCTTCAGGTTGGTAGTGTTAGTTATGATCGCCGGGTCCGGTGTTGGGTCCTGGGTAGCTTATCTTGTCTTTTTTCCATCTTTTTGTGGAGCTTTGCAACAAGTAATTTTGATGAGGGCACTGGGAGGTGGTGGACGCTAGACTTTGGAAGAGGCCCGAAAATGGGCTGTGTGCGCAGAGGGCCATCTTCATGAGGAGGTGGTGCTTCGTGAGCGTGCGGAGGCTGAGGCGCGGAAGGCTGCCAAAGATCTTCGGGAGGCGAAGGAGGTTGCCAATGCGGCCAACACGGCCCGTGTGTCCAACGAGAGTGACACTAACACCCTTAGGGCGGCGGTGAAAATATGCGTCAAGAGCTGGAGGAGGTTCGGGCATCGGAGGGGGCACTGCATTCAGAGTGCTAGCAGTTAACGGCGCTAGCGTCGGAGGTTGCTCGGATTACCTCTGATGCCTTGAGCGGCCTAGGGGCCCAATGTCCACCACTACCATTCGACTCAGAGGCATCAGTCATTCCACTCTTCTGGCTTTGGTCTACCGCGAAGGTTATGGTTCGGGCCGCGGTGGCCTATGCGAGGTCTAGCGCTTGTGTGGCTGCTGCACTTCAGCTGACCCTGCTGCACCAGGCGGGGGTTGGTCCCTTCGAAGCACTGAGCGGTAGGTGCCAGACTCCGTGGTCGAGGCCTTCTAGCTAGAGGCACCTCCGGTGGAGATTGGCGTAGCCTTAGAGAGCTTCCGTCACGGCGTATGGGCAAAACATGGCCGGAGTGTGATGTTGCGCTTCATGGCCGGTCAGGGGGCTCTGGGTGCCTCGTGGGGCCTTCGCCCGCGTTCTTGTTGGGAGGCTTGGTGCTTCACTCGGAGTCTACGGGTGCTTCGTGGCCCTCTAGGGGAGCTTCGTCTCGCACTGTTGCCCCTCCGAAGCCAAGCGTGGATGCCCTGGAGGTGTAGCTCTATCGCGGCTATCTTTGTTTTCTTTTCTTTTCCGAGGAGGGGGGCTGCGTTCTAGTATGTTGACCGCCTCCTTCTGCTTTATGTATATAATCTTTCCTTTATTTGATGGAAAATGCGCATGTCTTCCTGTGTTTTACCTGTGTTGTTTCTGGGACGTTTGAGCCTTTGAGTTTTAACCGGAGTCTGCTCTGTGTGTATCAGTACAGTGGCCCGAGGATGGAGGAGGCCTCATCCATACCTTGGATTGTGCCTCCGGGGAGGGATCGAGTGCGTCTAGTTCGTCGGGGGCTACTCCGTTCGTTCGTCAACAAAGTCGCTTTGATATGCCCCGCAATTCCGATGGGCGTGTTGACCTGCAGGTGGCTGCCGATGTTTTGGTTAAGGTCGAGTTGGAGGATCCCCCGGTGTCTGCTCCGGATGTCTGCTTTACCGCAAGAGATGACTGGTGTGCGGCTCGAACGGCCCGGGAAGTTGCCGACTCATGCTTCTTACGGCTCTTCGTCCTTCCCCGGGGTTCTGACGGAAGGGTGCCTTCGGAAATTCTCGAGTCTACCTTGGGTGAGGTGAAGGTGGAGGAGAAACAGGCCGTAGAGGCCTCGTCAGCAGAGCAGGGGGAAGAGCTGGACTTCTTGGCCTTCGACTTGTATCCCTTCCTGGTGGATTTTTTATCTTCTTAGGGTTGAGTCTCTGTTTTGGGCAGCAGCCCCTTTGGTAGAGGGGGCTCGCGTCGGCCTCCCATGCGCAATTTTTATGGACGACTCTCCAGGTCTCGTGGTGTGTTTGGAAGGTGTGGCGGTCGGGCACCCTCGTCTTCCCGTAGTGGTACAGGGGGGCATAGTAGGATAGCCAGTTTGCTGGGCATAGATTCGATGTACAGTGGTTAACTATATAAAAAGACTTTTGTATGTTCTTTTTCCTCTCCCTTTTTGATGATTGGTTGTGCCGACGTTTCTCATGTGCCCCTTGTCCCAGCCCCTTCGCATCCTGTTGTTGTCTAGTGGCCATGAGGTGCGAGACTTCGAGGGGCATCGGAAGGGTCGGGTGATAGCCTCAGTTTTGTTGGGTTTTTATCCCCTCACCATGCCTAGGGCGGCCTGGCCTTAGGAATGACGGGGGGGGGGGGGGGTATGCCTATCTGGTATGAAGGCACTACCTTCAAGATGCCGGAGCGGTCTTTGCTTATTCGACATTTTAGGTTTGCTAGGCCCAAATGATGACGGACGGAATGCCTGTCCAGCAGGGAGACTTTGTCTTCAAGATGCTGGAGCGGTCTTTGCCTATCTACCACGTAGGTTAGCTAGACCTTAAAGATGGCAGACAGAATGTCTGTCCAGTACGGAGGCAAAAGCCTTCAATATGCTGGAGCGGTCTTTGCCTATTTGCCACGTAGGTTAGCGAGACCTTAAAGATGGCAGACGGAATGCCTGTTCAGGACGGAGGCTTATGCCTTCAAGATGTTAGAGCGGTCTTTGCCGATCCACCATGTAGGTTGGCGAGACCTTAAAGATGGCGGACGGAATGACTGTCCAGTACGGAGGCTTATGCCTCTAAGATACTGGGTTGGTTTTTTTTTTTGGTGTTAAGGTTGGGATTCTTTATACATAATACTTGCGGAGGGTCTCTGCATTCCAACTGTGTTGAGGGGGGTCCCCTCTGCATCAGTCGATCAGTAGGAACCGGGTCTGTTAGACTCGAGGATCAGGTATGGGCCTTCCCATTTGTTGTGTAGCTTTCCCGGGGCTAGGGCGCGTCGAAGCACGAGTTTGCCGGGTTTGAAGTTTCACGGCGCAACCTTTGGATCGTACCAAGCCTTAGTTTTCTTAATATAGTGATCTAGGTTTTGAATGACGTGGAGCCACATGCCTTTGGTAAGAGCAAGGGAGAGCTCCCTTTCTCCATCAGTTGGTGGGAGTTGTACCCTAAGTGAGTAGGCCTTTACCTCAGTGGGGGTCATGGCTTCGTTTCTGTATAGGAGGTGGAAGGGTGTGAACCCGGTGGTCCGCGTGACAGTGGTGCGGAGGGACCATAAAACCTTGGGTAATTCATCGACCCACAGGCATCAAGCTAAGCCGACGAGGCGTCGATTTAGACCGGAGAGGATGTTGCCGTTGGCCCTTTCGACGGCTCCATTGGATTGATGGTGTCGAACTAGTGCGAAGCATAATTTGATGCCTAGGTCATCGGTGAACTGTCTAAAAGGCCCAGAGTCGAATTGTGTGCCGTTGTCCACCGAGAGCTGTCGTGGGATGCCAAAGTGGTAGATTATGTTCTTCCAGAAGAATTTCTGGACATTTTTTGATGTGATCGCAGTGAGTGGTTCGGCCTCGACCCATTTGGAAAAATATTCTAATGCAACCACTGCGTACTGGAGGTTTCCTATGGCGTGGGGAAATGGATCGATGAGGTCCATACCCCAACGAGCCAAGGGCCAGACATGGGTGATTGGTTGCAAAGGAGTTGGGGGTCGATGGCTTCGTCGTTCCATCCATTAGCATCCTTGGCAGGTGCAGATGAGTTCTTCCACGTCGAACATGATCGTAGGCCAATGGAGCCCCTGGCGGAGTGGCTTACCGGCTATAGCACGAGGCGCCAGATGACTGCCGCACAGGCCTTCGTGTATTTCTCTGAGGAGGGTGGCTCCTTCTTGTTTAGTGATGCACCGAAGGAAGGGGGCGCAAACACCTATCTTGTAAAGGGTGTTATTTATGAGGTGGTAGCCCCTGGCGCGATGTTGGATGTAGTGGAGTGCAATTGGGTCATCCAGTTCTACTGTTCCTCTTAGGAACGATAGGAGGGGGGCCCTCCAGTCCGCAATTTGGATGGGGAGGATGGCGATGGCTATTTTTTCCAGGGTTCTGGTGGTTTGCTGGTGTAGGGTCTCAAGGAAGGTGCCTATTGGTGGATTTTTTCCCATTGCTGCAGCTTTTGTTAAGGTGTCTGCCTGATTGTTGTCCGCCCGTGGTATGCTTCGTATGGATACGCCGCGGAAGTGTTCCTCGGCTTTGCGAATGGCCTCAAGGTATGTTACCATGTCTGGATGGCGGACTTGGAAGTCCTTGTTGACGTGATTGGTGACGATCTGAGAGTTGGTTCGGATGATGACTCTGGCTGCTCCTAAGGCTTGGGCCTTTCGGAGGCCTAGTAGGACGGCCTCGTATTCGGCTATGTTGTTGGTCACCTTGAAATCTAGGCGAGCAGCGTATTAGACCTGCTGGCCTGTGGGTGAGATGAGGACCGTGCCAACTCCGGCGCCTGTGGAGCAGTATGCTCCGTCGGTGTAGATGGTTCAGATGTCTTGGGTGGGCGTGGTGTTGGGTTCGGTTGTTGCCAGGGTCCATTCGGTGATAAAGTCTGCCAAGATTTGGGATTTTATGGCGGTGCGGGCTACAAACCTTACGATGAAGGGGGCTAGCTCTACCGCCCACTTGCCGATGAGTCCCGTCGCCTCTCGGTTGCGAAACATGTCGCCCAGCGGGTACGAGGTTGGGACAGTGATGTCGTAGGCAAGGAAGTAGTGCCGGAGCTTGCGCGAGGCCATCAGCAGGGTGTAAGCTATTTTTTTGAGCTCAATGTAATGTGTCTTGGCCCCGGCTAAGGCCTCTGAGAAGTAGTATGCAGCCCTTTGAGTAGGGCGACCACCACTTTTTTCCTCTCGTACCAAGGCGGCACTAACGGCGGATGCAGAGACGGATAGGTACAGGAGCAGTCCGTCGCCAGGGAGGGGCATCGTGAGTGTTTTGAAGTGGGAAAGGTGCGCTTTTAGGGCCTCGAATACTACCTGGCAGTCCGGTGTCCAGCTAAACGGCTCAGAGCCCTTTAGCATTTTCAAGAAAGGGAGGTTGTGCTCAGCGGATTTCGCGAGGAAGCGACTAAGGGCTGCGAGGCGGCCGACCAGGCGCTGTACATTTTAGGATTGGTGGGAGGCGACATTTCCGCGATAGAACGAATGTTGCCCGGTTGGCCTCGATGCTTCTTTGGGAGACAAGATACCCTAGCATTTTTCCACCTATAGCGCCAAATACGCATTTTTCTGGGTTTAGCCGTATGCCAGCGGCTCGAAGGCTGTTGAATGTTTCTTGTAGGTTGGCAACGTGGGTGGCTTCTAGTTGGCTTTTTACCACGATATCGTCTACGTAGGCCTCGACGTTGCCGCCCAACTGTTGTTGTAGCACCTTGTGTACTAGGCGGGAGAACATGGCCCCGACGTTTCGAAGACCAAAGGGCATCTGGATGTAGCAGTATACTCCGAAGAGGGTAATAAAGCTGGTCTTGCTTTCATCCTCCGCTGCTATCCACACCTGGTGGTATCCGGAGTAGGCATCGAGGAAGCTTAGCATTTTGCAGCCAGCAGTAGAATCCACCAGCTATTCAATGCGGGGGAGAGGGTACAGATCCCGGGGGCATACTTTGTTTAATGATGTGAAACTGATGCACATACGCCATTTTCCGCTATGTTTTTTTGACCAGGACGGTGTTGGAGAGCCAATCGTAGTAGATAACCTCTCGGATAATACCGGCTTTTAGCAGCTTCTGCTCGCTCCGGGGAGAGCTTGCGAAGCCCCTAGCATATGGGCCTTGCCTTCGGGTCGACCTAGAGCGAGTGCTCGATGATGCTGTGGTTGACTCCTGGGAGGTCCTGTGGGGACCATGCGAAGATGTCGAGGTTACTCCGTAAGATGGCCAGAAGTTGGGTTTCTTGCCCGAAGGCGAGGTCTGCCCCTATTTGGAAGGTCCGGTCAGGTTGGTCTTGTTGTATGGGGACTAACTTTTGTCCCCTTCTAGTATTGGCCTTGGAGGGCAGTGGTGCTCGAGGTGCGCCGATGGAGGATCTTTTGAGTCCTCCCATGTCATAGTGTGGATATGGCGACTGGGGAGTGAAGCGGGGTGCCCATTCTTGATGCGTCGAGCCAAGTCTTGGTCGCCATGGATGATTATTAGCCCCTGGGGTCCGGGTATTTTCAGGCAAAGGTAATTGTGATGGGGTACAGCTCCGAATCTGCTTAGGGTCCATTGTCCTAGGATGGCATTGTAGGCGTATGGTACGTCCACAACGTCGAAGGTGATAACATCGGATCGTGATGCAGAGCCCTCACCGAAGATGATCGGGTGTTCTATTTGTCCTAGGGTGTTGAGTGGGGTTCCATTGAATCCCTGGAGGGGTCTGCTACTTGGTGAGAGCCAGCTCCACAGAATTTAGAGCTAGTCGAAGGCATGCATGAACAGGAGGTCCGCCGAGATGCCTCTATCGACCAATATTCTTCGGACCTCGAGTTCGGCGATATTGGCTGAGAGGACTAGGGCATCGGAGTGGGGAAATTTTACCCCTTCGGAGTTGTTGATGGTGAATGTTACGGGGGCGTCAGCCCAATCGGGAGCCTGTCGGTGGATGCTAGTTGCTCCGATGTGGTGCACCCCACAGGCATAGTCTCGCCGCTGTCATTTTGAAGTGCATCTGGAGCTCCCTCCACCGGTAATGGCGAGGACGATCCGTTTGCCCCGTGCTCCTTCGTCACCGTGCGGCTCTAGGGATGACTAGGGTGGTGAAGGTAGGGCCAACTGTGGAGGATTTTGTAGGGCTAGGTGGTCTACCCGTCGGTTGGTCGATGGCCTGCGATCTTCGGCCTGCTCCTTGGGGGCCCCACTATTGAGGGTCGCCTACCTCCTGAGGTACTCCTCTCGGAAGGTGGTGAGGGTTCGACAGTTATCGGTATAGTGCCCTCATCCTGTGCAGTGTAGAGTGCACCAGGATCTTCCTCAGAACGTGGGTTTGGGGCGTGGATTCGCTCTGGAAGGCCTCTGGAGCATCCTCGGTCGCGTCCCCAAGGGTGGCTTTTGTTCGAAGCCCCACGGCTTGGGCTGATATTGCTGATGTTTCGGTGTTGCCACTGCCGCCCCCTTTGGGACCCGTCGGTAAGGGCCTCCTCGAAGCTTCTTTTTGTCGGGGGAGCCGGGGCGTGTGACGATCCAGCCTGCGACTGTGGTCTCTCGATGTTGGCATGAGAAGCTTCGCCAGCTTGGGAGCGCCTAAGGCGGAGCTTTTCCTCCTCTGCCCGCGCATATTCCTCAAACTTGCTCATGAGGATTTCTACCGTGCGTATTGGGCGCCGGTTTAGTCGATCATACAAGGGGCCTTTGGCCAGGCCCTGGGTTGCAGCATCGATGACCAAAGAGTCCGATATGCCCTTAATCTGGATTTTGGTCTGGGACAACCTTTGGTAGTAGTCCCAGAGGGTTTCATCTGGTCCCTGCCTGATAGTGAACAGGCTGCCGAAGGTTACTAGTTCGATGAAGGTTCCCTGGAAGTTGCTGCGGAAGAGGTCTCGGAGTTGGGACCAGGTGTGAATGGTGCCGGGGTTCAGCGCCCAGAACCAGCATATGGCCACCCCTTCTAGGGTGAGGGGGAAGCATTTAGCCATGGTGGTCAGTCCGCCCCCGCTAGCCTCTATGGTTAGGGCGTAGGATCGGGTGAACTCATCGGGGTCTGAACTGCCTTTAAACTTGGGCAACTTCGGGGTCCGAAAACCCTCTAGGAAGGGTATGGCCTGCAGGTCGGCCCACAGGGGAGAGTCATGGTCCTGCAGGGGGTCCTCACGATGCCAGCCCTGGGGCTCTAGGGATCGAACAGGTCATGTCCTCGCGCTGAGGGGCTCGCCTGTTCGTAGAGCTTGGGTCGAAAACGCGTCGGTCGTCCCGGGAGCAGCGACAAAGGTGTGGGCAGCTTCCTGCTCGGCCCGTTGGGCCATCCCAAGTTCCTCCATCTGTGCCAGAAGTGCCGCCAAGCGTGAGTGCTGCTCGGGTGGAGCGGTGTTTCCGGTGGTAGCGCCGACCACAGCCCCTAGGGGTGCAGCGGGGGCCTCGCCTTGCTGCTGCTGGGTCCCTAAGGTAGAGAACCCTTCGGTGTCACCCGTAGCTGTAGTTGTGGTTGGGTCGGTGGTGGCCGTTAGGTTCCTGTTCCCCCCCCCCCCCCGACTGGGGGGCCGTCGTTGGTGATGGCCGCGTATAGTCAGCCGGACTACCGTGAAGGTGTGACTAGGGGGACAGCCGCTGCCGATGCGGCCTTGGTGGTTTTTTTCTTGGGTGGCATCCTACCTCTCTTAGAACTTTCGTGTTCGAATCCCCATGAACGGCGTGCTGTTGGAGCAAGAGTTTGTCTTGCCCCAGCAAATACGGTAAGAGTTTCTTCTAAGGAGGAGACTCAAGCTTGGAGATGAAGTTTGAGAGGAAGGAGCACCACGAGTATATTGATGGTAGGAAAAATGAATCTATTTGAGCGGAGAATCACAGGTTTGTTGTGATGCGTGTTCTGTGTCCGTCCCTTGCCCAGAGGACCAAGACCTCATATTTATAGGGCCATGCGTAGCTTGGCGTACAAGTTATCGTAATGTACAAATATGCGGGATCTGGCCAAATTACAGAGCCTTATCCCTATAGACTACCTTCTATCCTGTCGGGAGATAAATGTCCACCGTGGTAATTTTCATGGAGCCTGCCCCCTGAAGGGGGCAAGCCGGTCGCCAATTGCGGCCTGGTGCCACACCGCCAGGGGTGTAAGGATAGGTACCATCGTGCTGGGGTGTCAGAGCGACGTTCACTAGCCTAGGCATTTAATACCGGTCACTTCCTCGCAGCAAAGTACGACTGGTTCTTTCTTTTTGGTAGATCTTTTATGAGGACTGATGACTCATCCAGTAACCTCCGGGAAGCCTACCCGGGCAGCGGGAGGACGAAGCCTCGGGGACCGGGCCTTCGGGAGGCGGAGCTTCGGAAGGCCGAGGCTTCGAAAGGGGGAGGCTTCAGGAGGCCGAAGCCTCGGAGACCGAACCTTCGGGAGGTTGAGCTCCAGAAGGCCAGGGCTTCGGAAGGAAGGAACAGGCTCAACCTTTGGGAGGCTGAGCTAATTAAGCCAAGGGGCTGTCGGGGGTCCTTAATAACGACCCCTAACAGATAATAACAGTGATTACAACCCTACTTTTACATGAAAGCACTTGGCAATTAGCTCAATTGTAGACATACAGGAAGCAAACTCCATCTCCAAGCTAAGGTTTACGTTATCGACCGGAGCTCGGTTACCGAGCTCCGGCGGTAACCGAAAAAGCGCAGTAACCGCAGTAATCGCTCGAATTTTCAAAAAAAAAATTGGACAAAATTCATTTGAATAATGAAATTTGGGGGAAAATTGCAATTTTAGCCGATCAGTAACCGGTCGAATTGGACCGGTTACCGAGCAGTTTTTGTGGTAAATCGTGCGATTTCTACGATAACCGAGAGCCCAAAAACCGACTGATTTGCTGTGAAAACCAAACGATTTTGAGTGATTACCGAGCAGTATGGATGTGTTATCAATAACTGTGTAGGAAAATCATAAAAAACAAAAAAAAAATCACCAATAAATCAGAGAAAAAATAGTATAATGCCATGGTATGTTTTGTAACATCAGAAAAAATTTGGCATGACCTTTGCTATATTTTGGAAGTTTCCAAGGCAATAAACAGATAGTAATAGCAATGCGAGCACGAACATATAATTGTTGCTTCGAATATATGCATACATTACATATGCAGCGCCTGAAATTAATAAATATATATCAAATTGTCCGTTGTAAAGCTAAAAACGCAATTACATCCCATCCATCAGTACTTACCATGGTATTCACGCCACGTGCAACCTACGAGATGGAAAAAATAGTATAATAACATGGTATGGAAATAAAGTAGTTGCAAAAAGTAAATTTTCATCACCTTTAGAAGCACCAGCTTGGGGGGGCTATTAAATTCGGCCATATTGTACTTCTCGATGGACATTAGCATTATCCGTCATGTCGATAGCAACTCTGCCTTAAACTCAGCCCATGTTTGCCCTGTTCATGCAGAAGTGGTTGATCATTGTCCTTACAAAATGGCATAGAACTCAGGGTCTTGCCACTCATAGACCCACTGAATAGGAGGTTTTGACTGAGCATCGGGGACAGGATAGTGGTACGGATACGATCCAGAACTACTCTCCATGCCATAGCTGCTGCAATAGCTCCCACTATCTTGTGGTCCATCGTGGCCACCCTGTATTATATTCCTTGGTGAGGATGGGGTACCGTGGTCCTGATTCTGTGTGGCATGCAAAAACTGACTCTCACCAGTGAATTGCACAGGAGGAACGACAGAGGAATGGCATGGAGGAACATCGCCGCCTTGACCATCATCATCATCGCTGTCTGTCTTTTGAGCTGCTGTCATTTGATTCTTGGTAAGTTGGGCTCTTTGGGTATTACTGGTAGGAGTGTATTACCGGCATTCATGTAGGTCCTATTGGCTAGATCATGCATTCTGCGATCGATAATTACCATGTACTTTTCAAAAGAATCCCTATCATTACAATACAACGCCTCATACTCCTGCTTCACAACGGTGTATCTCAGGGGCACCTCACTCAATGTTGGCACCTTGTCCTGATCAGCAAAGCGGAGGAATGCATACAATGGCTGGACAGAATCGACAACCATTTTAAGATTGTCCCACCATGGTAAGCTGGATAGAAAACTATGTGCATATCTCCCAATATCAGAGCTAATGTATCAAGACTTCTGGAGCTCACTAGATGCCATCCATTGCATGAACCTATCCTTTCGGCGTAGAAAGCTATCAAGAAATAGGTAGTTTGTGCCAAATCTTGTGGCATTCCACCTCACCAACTCTCCACCAATCGCGGCCTTCATCATTTCATGTAGTTTTGAATGATTGTACAGCCATTGCGATATGAACCTTGCACTTTGGATGACCATGTCGTGTTCTCTAAAATCACCAACTGATTTTAACATTAAATTTATCATGTGTGCCACATAAGACTACCACAAGATAGCAGGATATTCCCTTTTGAGAACCTAACAGACCTTCTTGTAGTTGGACCCGTTATCAATCACAATCTGCACAATATTTTATGGCTCCAAATCATTGACCACTGCTCTTATCTCCTGCATAAAAGAATGAACCAAATAAATATGCAACAATTGAAATACTATGTCAGCAACTTAGGAAAATAATGTACCGTGTTCAAATACTTTGTTTCTTAACTGTAGCTAGTCGCATCTATAGACTTGTGAAAAAACATACGACCATTGCAATATAGGAGAAAATTAATAATACTCATGTGCGTCAGTCCCGTCCACGAATCGCACATTATGGTAACACCATACTCTGGCCATTCTAGCTTCCACTTGTCAAATATTTTCTTCAATGCACTTTCATTCTCGTCCAGATACTTACTATCTATATCCCGGCCAGTTGGAGATGGTACACCCTCGCTTGTTACGGAACAAATGGTCAGACGTCAAAAAGAAAGAAATATGACAACAATAAATTCATTACAAACTTAATCACTCACCCCATTTCTATGTTTCTTTCACTGCAATGACAAAGAATGCATCGTCCGCCCTTCTACCAGGAATGCTTAAAGTGTGGAAAAATTTGGATCATACCAAACCAATAGCTTCCTTCGCTTTCTTTCCCTTCGCACCCCATGACCCGATGTCAATCCTTGGCTGCACAGGGGCTTTTGCTAAAGCAATATTATAATCTCTGACACTTGGTGGTGGCTCCCTTGTTGAAGATGCTCTCCTAATCATCCTCTTTAACACAGAGCCCCCTCTGTCACTACCACTACCACCTCCATGCTCGTAGGACTCGCCTGCCCTCCTCCTGAACTCTTCCTTGTCCCTCGACTGAGCCATAGCACGCTGCACCTATTCCTCTTCCGTGTCCTCATTGTCGTTTGTCAAATCTACCTGAACTCTTGCTGATTCTTGCCTCCGAACCCTCTCCTCAGCCTTTCTCTTCCTCTTATCTCTTGCCCTATCCAACTCACGTCTGAAATAATCACGCACATCTGGAGGCACCCTATCACAATGTATAACATTCGATCCGCGCCCTGCCAAATATTCTTTCAACCTTGTGGCACCACCGCTTCTCTTTTCCTTATTGCAGTAATTGCACCTAAACCCCAGTGCCAAATTGTCCCTGTGCTGCCACACTACATCTTTATTTGTCATCGATAAATTTACGATTTCTCTGTTGGAAGAAGAAAACTCAATGTTAGCCTACTAATAAATATCTCCATACATGTTCAAATCGCTAGTAAACTCAATTGAACGAAAGTTATCAATGGTTAGCCTACTAATAAACTTAATTGAATGAATATTAGCAACATTTGCACCTAAAATCGCTAGTAAATGGCCAATTATCTTGCATGAATATTACCAACATTCGCATGTATACGGTAACCGATGTAATAAGGTTCATAACCGAGCGAATCAACTGCTACATGTTCCTAATCGACTACACGACGAATTGCTGCCCTTCTAACACCGCTTACCGACCATAATACATGAAAAAACACTACTAAACGGTCGACAACTGAATGCATCACGCACTGCATCGTCAAAATACCATACAGACTACCCCTACCGACCACATATCCATGATTACCGACTGAGAAACACGCAAAATCGAAGAGTTTTAGCGGTTACCAAGGTTGCTTCATCGGTTATCAAATTGCGGCAGTGAGGGTCGACCAGCTCGATGGACACGGTCGGTTACCGCTGAGATGCGGACGGTAACCAAGCTCCACCGCTCGATGACCACGCCTGCGACGCCGGATTCCCGCTGGAGAGCGCCAGATTCGGTCGAGTGGTCACCGGCCCTGCGTCTTCAGCTACGGGAAATGGGGTGGGGATTTTCTGCAGTGCACAACGCCCTCCACACCGACGCAACCTTATCCATTCAACATGGGCCGAAATGGGTCGCACAGTACTGTTCATTCAGCCCAATTAACAAATCAACCCATTTAAATGAGTTCCAAACTTTGCTTGCCAATTTGGAGCTGTAAACGAGATTTGTTTCAAATTTTGTTTGCATAGATACTCTTAAATTAGCTCTAGTTTTTTTTTATCAATTTTTATTTTATTTTTTGAGTTTTTTAAAAATCGGTTTGAATTTTTTGAATTCAAATTCGGTTACCGCTCGACTTTTGAAACTAAGCCGGAGCGAGAAGGCCGGTAATTGCGATTTTTTCTCGGTTACCGTCACTTTTTTAAACCGTGCTCAAGGCCGACAAGGATTTCAGCGTCCTCCAACCTCTGCTGGACCACTGCCAGAGCAGGGAATCGAAGGCGACCTAGATCAAAGAACACATGAACTACCCAAGCAAACAGAGAAGCTCCAAACATTGGTACACTGCACGAGATGCATACAGACGAGTGCGACAACGAAGCTGACCAACTCCGACACGTGCAAAGGCCTATGAACGCCCATCGGACAGCTTCTCCATTTCAAAGGTAGGTACACAGGCCAGCGTTGTCGAGGAGAACGACGACCCAGAACTTAGAGTTGGCACCACCAATTGCATCGGCAACCTGGAAGCAGAATCCAATCCAGGGTAACAAAACTCCACCGCTCCTGTTCGTTATCGCAGCAAGATCGAGGAGTACATACCTTCCCCTTTCCTCGCCAGATTCCGCACGGCTACCCATGAAGTCGACTAAGAAATAGAAGGAACAACAGTCCCCAAGCACAACCAGCAACCTGGGGAAGACTAACCCTAGCCAAGAACCCCGCCGAAGAAAGGCATCGCAACCGATGTCATCACGGAGGGGAATCAAAGGGAGCAAAAGCTCTCAGACGACGATATTATCGAGAATAAACTAACCCCTAACCTACCTAGGTCTACGCAGATTGGGAAGGGTATGTACATCGGTAGCCGATCCTGGTTCTCCTCCTCCGGTGCTATCGGAGGAGGTGGGGAACAGGCAACGAAGCCTTCGGATGGAACGCGACTGAAATCGCCCTTTTTTTGTCCACTGACTAATGTAGCAGGGAAGAGTATGGAGGCTCTTTTTTTCGCCGGATAGAGGCATGTTATTGTGTTATGGACGAGGAAACAATGATGTAGTTCTAAGGTTATCTCTAGTAGATACTTAAAAATTCGTCTCCTATAATATTATTACAGCATCCTCTAATACTATTAGAGCATTCTCTATTTTTCTCATATCTAGCAGTACCTTTTCCTACCTTTTATTATTTTTTATCTCTCATCGGACCCACAGTCATCTTCTATTCACACAGCCGCACAGTAATACAGCCTCCTCCCGCCTTCCACATTTTTGCGGCCTTCTCCCGTATGTTTGCCTGCTCCCGATTCCCTGTAGCAGTAGAAAAGGTGTGCTGGAGGCGTTTTATATGTGCTCGCTCACTATATCCATCCCTGTAGCAGTCGATTCCTCTCTACAGGAGATGGCCTAAAAAGAAAGATATTGTAATAGCACATCTGATTGATGGTCATAAGGTAAATACAGTTTAGATCTATCGTAAAATTGCATCATAAGAAAGCTAGACACTAATACAATGCTTTTCTTTACAAAGTACATGAATTTGTAAACTACCGACCGTACATATTTTTACAATAGTATACATTATCTCTAGCTAAAGACCGGAATTAGACTCCAACCACAGTTCGGGTGGATTATTTACGTGGCTTCTCACTACTAACCTAAAACATTGAAGCATTCATTGATGGAGCATACAACAGCATGCCGAACACAGAAGATCATCAGTACCTAGCAGAATAAAATATGAGCATGGATTCGGTGTACCGTCAGGGAGGAACGGAAGGCAACGTCCAAGTCCTCTCCGGAGCCCTGACGATGGTACATGTTTGCGTGTGTCCTCAGAGCTTGTACCAGAAAGCAGGAACCATTCCCCATCATCAAACGCGCCATCAAGATCTCCTTCACCCTTTTTACCTTTTCCTCGCTCCTTTTTCCACCGTTCTTGAGAACCGAGACCCTTTCTTCTTAGCTTCGTCGATGCATTAAAACGTAGACGAAGTGCACCGGAACGTAGACGAACAAGAAGATGCTGAGGATTTTAGCCATTAGGATGTGTTTGGTTATTCGTCTTTGTCTTAGTTTGATATATATATATATATAAATATAATTTTAGGCAGAAGTATATTTAGTTATCTGTATTTGCTGTTTTAATCTGACTCGATGAATTCAAATATACACCTTTAGTCTAGCCCATCGCAACCTAGCCCGGCCGATACAGTCTTATGCATCCACTCAAATACGTGGATTCACTTGTTAGTTTCACAAAATCATATTTATACGAGCAATCGATCATAATCTTAATTTTTATATCCACTCATATAACCTCATATTCGATCAGTTAAACAGAAACCTAACTCTGCCTGTCTAAATAGATACAACTAACTAAACATTATTCTTTTAAAAAAATATGATTCTATTCAATTTACTTTCTATCAACTTACATATACAATATATACGGATAACATTCCAAACATACCCTGGAGCGCGATGAAATATTCCACTGCAGAGAGGTGCCCTCCCTCCCTGCATCGCACCCCACCTCACCCTAGAAATCAGGATCATGGGACTTTACTCCGTTAAAATCAACGTAACTTCACTCCAAACCAAAAAATAGTACATAGCTAATTGAATATTAAATTTAAATTCAATTTTAAATCTCGATTAGAGCGTCTCCAGCAGTTGAGGTATCAGTGATACAGTACTCGTAAAGTACTGTAGCACTAGAAATTCATCTCCATCAGATTTCCTATTAGTACTACAGGGCTGCTACAGTGTTACGGAGGGAACTTGATGCTCTAGATTTGCCGGGGTTACTGTAGCAGATGGAACACTGTGACAGTACTGTTTATAGAGCTGACAGTGGATTCGAAGGGAGGATAAGAGTAGTAAAAGGTAGTAAATAGGGGTAGTTGTTGGAGATAAAAAAAAAGAATACTATAATAGTGATAAGAGATACTGTAATAGTATTTTTGAAGATAAAAAATTTAAAATAGTTACTAGAGAGGCTTTATAAATGAAATAACTCCTAAAGTAAAGTCGGAAAATCCAGGTTCCACCGGTACCGGCAGTACCCCAGTCCCCCCACCAACCCCTCCAACCCGCACGGCCCTACGCTCCCAGAGGGGCTCACACGCCCCCCGACACGCGCACACACATGGGTGATGGATGGGGCGCAGGGCCATGGCAATGGCATGGCGCAACAAAAGGATCCAACAATTTGCCATTCCATTTGCCAGCCATGTGGGGGAGCCGACGGAGGGTGGGCTGCCCCTACACCAGCACCAGCACATCACAACCCTCATCTATCCCCTTCTTGTCTGCTGTTGCTCCTCTTCTTCTTGATTGATCACCATCACCACTCCCCTCCGCCGCTTCTTGCACCGTTTGGTTTCTTGGGATCTCGGTTTCTTGGTCCAATCCTACCTTTGTAGCTGCATTGCCAAATCGAGGCACCGATTTGGAGGAAGATTGCTGCTGCATTGATGAATGCCGGAGCTATAGCACTCACTGATTTGGGGGTAGGTCAAGGGGCAGACGGATGCGTGGATTACATTTGGGGTTTTGATGTGATACGTTTGGGGGTGTTCGAGTGCTGCTATTCTGAAAGAAAGAAACCGTTTTGCCTTTGCAGATTCGATGTCACGGGCACCCGGATGTCATTGCCGATCGCCGTCATAGCTGGCATTGCCGCCGGTGGCGCCATCTTGCTCGTGGCGGTCGTGGTGGTCTCGCTCTGGTGCGCGGCGCGGTTCAGGGCGCGCCGTAACCGCAACTCCGACACCGGCTCGTCCGATCCTTCAATGCTCGGTGAATTGCACTTACTGCTCTTTTCTTGGATGCCAGTGCTGTGTAAAAAAACAATTTTAAGTGTGCTTTATGCTAATGGAATGTGTCGGCATCAGTGGAGTGGGGCAAGGGGGGCCGGATTTCATCCGTGCCGCCGGAGGATCAGGGCGTGAGGCAATTCTCGTTGGAGGAGCTGGTGCAGGCCACCAAGAACTTCAGCGAGGCGAATGTGGTCGGAGCGGGGAGCTTCGGGTTGGTGTACATGGGGTTGCTTCTTGATGGCACGGTTGTCGTGATCAAGAGGCGTGTGGCTGCACCAAGGCAGGAATTTGCTGAAGAGGTAAAATGTGGATTCAATTATGAAGCGACATTGTATTAGGTTGGAATTTTTTACATAGGGTTCATGGTATAGTTTACCTGCATTGTCCTAAACAAGAATAAATTGTTTACCTGGACTCCATCATGCTTAGGAGCTGGGTTAAGCAGAATGAGTTTCTGAAGTGCATTTGTCATAACTGTTTGGTCATCTGTGTTAAGTGTTATCAATTTCCTTGTTTTTTTTATGATCTGACTTGGAAGTTCTCTGATGCATTGCTTTATTTGTATTCAGCACTTAAATGTGACAAATTGTGTCTTACTTATGGTCAGACAGGGATAACTTTAGCCAACTGACTAATTGCGATTTTAGGAAGATCTTTCTCTGTTAACCATTGCTGTTTCTAGTCCAATAAGTTTCATCAATTAGACAGGGACAAGTAAATAAATGCATTTGTTGTTGCCTAATAAATTGATTCTTATTAATTCTGGCGTCCCTTCCAAAATGCAGGCTAGGTGGCTTTCAGAGATACGTCACCGAAACATTGTAACTCTCATTGGTTACTGTCAAGAAGGGGGTCTACAAATGCTGGTGTATGAGTACTTGTCCAATGGCAGTGTCTGCGGCCATCTGTATGGTAATGTTTACTTCTTGTTTGGAAAAGGATTGGTAGCATTTCTTGCCTTACTATCTCTGAAGCTTCACTCTGTTTAGCAGATACTGGGAAAGGCTCCATGACACGACTTGAGTTCAAACAAAGGCTCTCAATATCCATCGGAGCAGCTAAAGGTAGTGAAACTATGAGATTGCCTTTTTGTGGCTTACTGGCTTGAACAGAACTTAGTGCGAGTGCAAATGCTGTTGCAGGTCTGAATCATCTGCACAGTTTTGTGCCTCCTTTGATTCACAAAGACTTCAAGACGAACAATGTTTTGGTAGATGAAAATTTCATTGCAAAGGTGGCTGATGCTGGACTTGTTAGGTTACTTAGAGGATCTGAAGATGTTGGCCCATCACATGGGTTTAGCAGCAGCGTCTACCAGGATCCTGAGTAAGTCCAATCACCACATCTATTTATCTTCAATTTTTGTGCCAGACAGCAAATATGTAGGCCATTTTGCTGGATTTGAGTATTTAAATCCTCAAATAGCATGTAGAGTCGGTTTGCCACAAGTTCTCTACGAAAGTCATGCTTTTAGTAGCATCAGTTTGTATCGTTACTGAGTCTTGCAATCATGGAATGATTTTGTTTACTCATTCTAAAACAACCATTTGCAACCCATTATGCATGTATATTCATAGGGTACACTCGGTGGAGCAGTTTTCTGAAAGCAGCGATGTGTACAGCTTTGGAGTTTTCCTTTTGGAGCTAATTACCGGCAAGGAAGCTGCTTGCTTGATACCTCCAGAATCCAGAGAACCTCTGGCCCACTGGGTAATTTCCACTGACATGTAGCTGTAAGTTGCCTAGAAAGGAAGCTATGATCTTCTGCTGTTTGTTTTGTAAATTCTCCAGTAAGCTCTCAGTCTCAGTCTCTAATATGTCAAGGGATCATGCAAAGTTCCTACTGCATTTTTTGTTTGGAAAAGAAATGAAACTTCTATTCTGCGGTCCAATATTAGGCTATGATTAGCTTATCTATGGGCGCATTGACAAAATGGTAACTGTGGTTGTTTAGTAAATCTAACTGTTAAGGTGGACCACAGATTTCTCAAGCTTGATACAGCCAGAACATATAGCTCCAAAAGCATATTCATACTTATTTGTAATAAGAAAAGTGCAAGTCATTTTTGCAGTATCACTTAAATTCATTTTGATATTTGTACTTGAATACTGAAAGTCCTCCTTGACACTTGATAGTTGATATGTTATTTTCCTTATTCAGTAGAGAATTAAATTTTCATAGAAAAACAACAATTTCAAAAAACGAGTTGCAATTTTTTGTGCTTAGAAGATTTCATTTACTAACTTCCCACTGACATACTTTTTCTTGTCACATCGAAAGATGGAAGCACATTTCAGTTCAGATGAGCTGATTGACCCAAGGTTAGGTGGAAGCTTCACTTCAGAAAGTATGAAAGAGCTTATTGGCCTCACCTTCCAGTGCCTGAACCCATCATCAAGAAGGCGGCCAAAGATGAGGCTGGTCGTGACCGAACTAGACCAGATTCTCGAGACGGAAATGTCTATGACAACGATCATGGGTGACGGAACTGCCATCGTCACACTCGGGAGCCAATTGTTTACTTCGTGAAGACGAAGATAGATTGCATGTCTGCTATTTGATGACATGATTGCATGCAGAGTCTAACAGCTGCTGTTTCTGATAAGCTGTACAGGCTTTGCATTGTTGTGAAATGCCATGTATGGTTCTGTTTTAAACTTATCATGGTTGGTATAGTTTGCTAGGAGAGGTGAGAAGAGATAGAGCTGTATGTATCTCTCTTTTTCTTCTTTTAGTCGTTTGGATGAAGAATTGTATGTAATTTTCAGACTGTTTACTGTCCTTTGATGTATTTTCAGATTGTTCACTGCCCTTTAATGTTTCAATCTCTTAAAGTGCTACTGAGTCTTGTACTAAGTTGATATTTCTAACGTGTATCTCTATGCTACCTGCCGTCCATTTTACTTGTAGTTTATGACATGGACACTAATGATTGGCTTAATAACACAGGAGCACGCAATATTTCATAGTTCATAATGTATTCGTTCGAAAAAGATTCATATTGTATTATTTTCTGTTGAATACTCATACTTAACTCTATTCATTTTCTCAATGCTTTTTATTTTGCGCTTCTGACCTCACCACGTCAGGGCTGGGGTCGGCCCACAATCAGAGCATCACATGAGAAATTTGGATTTTTTGCCACTCTAAAATGTACGCCTAAGGCTTAGCAGTTTTGCCACTTCAAAATTAGTTCTCAGAATTGTTACTCAAAACATTGACTCTTTGATTTTCTTACCATTGTGCAATTTTAACTTGATTTTATTTTCTTTTACCGAAGAAATTTCACAAAACTACAAATAGTTTGGAAAAATTATCACAAAACTATAGATTTTAAAAAAGTTGTATTGTAAACCTATATATTTAATGTGCTAATGTACCACAAAACTATATATTTAGAAAGTGTATCATAAAACTACAGATTTAGTGAGCAAATTATTCTCAAAACTATAAATTTAGTATGTTAATATATGCAAAAATACATATTTTAGCAATGTAAAATCTATAGTTTTATGATATTTTGCACACTAAATCTGTAGTTTTGCGATACATTGCAGAAAATCTTAAATATGTAGTTTTATGATATAATGATGCATTAAATTTGTAGTTTTGCAGCACAATTCCTTAAACCTGTATTTTTGTGATAGTTTGTCAACTTATCTGTACCTTTTTTTAAGGGAATAAGGAAAAGGAAACCCCTTCCTCGGAAATGAAACGTCTAGGTTGTGACCTCAGGGATCGAACCTAGACGGGCTGGGCGAATAACCTCGCACCAAGCCACCCAAGCTGCGCTTAGTTTTCAACTTGTATGTACTTTTGTTAAATTTACTCATTCTTTTATCATCTGATCACACGTGAGAAGACCATTTACCCTTTGGGCTGGAGTAAGAATGGTTGGGTCAAACCTAACTGGTTGGATCGAGCCTGTTCTCCTTGACCGGCCGTTATCTCCCCTCCCTTGTCCTGGTGTGAGCATGTGCCTCTCCGCCGCCTACCCTCGCTTGTCCCCGCTCCTCTCCACCGCCTGCCCTTGCTCCTCTCCACTCAACTTACGATTTTTTTTCTTAAAAACTTATTTGTTCTCGAAGAAGGATCTCTTTACCAGCTTCTATGAGCAATCAAATCCAATTTTCCCCCAAAAAAAATGACGTTCAACTAAACACCCATGCCCAATGCCGCCATGCAAAGAAGTAGATGATTTCACTCTAATTTTCCTGATATGTTTAACACTTGCACAAAGTGTTGGAGGGGCTCCGACTGACCTATGCAAAGCTTCGCTACTGTGTGCATGGGTAGCTGGATTAGACTCAGCGACTCTAGTTTTCTAGACGAGGGATAGACAATGCAATCGGTGTCTATGTCATACAGTTGTGGATGATTGTCCGTGTATCTAATATGAGAAGAAATTGACAATTTGACACTCAAAACGTTGGATTTTGACAATTTGCTACTCTAAAATCTGGCTTTTGACAATTTACTATTAAAGATAAGCCATCTTGATTCGCCGTCACTGTGGACAATTTTGCCCGTGATCTCAATTGCCACCTACCTTTCCAGCACTCATGCTCCATCTCTAACTACTGCTCCACGCGCTTCAGCCACCACGTCGCATCTCGCCCATGCACGCTGCCCCTCCTCCGACTCCCGGTAGCATTCGGCGAGCTCCACCAGAGTCTACCCATCAACCGCCACGCCCAGCACCGGCACCACCGGCAGCGCCGCTTCGGCGGCCTACCCTGTCTGCATCCATGGCGCCACGACGTGCGGGGTAGCAGGGGGTGCCGCGGCAGACACGAGGCTACATCCGCACATCATGGAGTCGCACACCATTTTCCATTCCACTTCTCCTCTCCTCTTCACCCCCTCCGCCTCACCGTCATTGCCGTCATTCGTCCTCGTCTCCTGCACTTTATCCCCACAGTTAGTGGCACTACGAATTCGAAGCCCTCACCTCTCTTAGCATGGCCGGGTTAAGTGAGCGGTAGCGGCGGCGACCAAAAATAGCATTGCGTCCAAATCTCGCATGCGCCGCTGCGGTCGCCCCACGATCTAGTGACAGCCATGCTACCCCGCTGGAGGGTAAAGCTTCTAAGGGTCATGGAGGATATGGCTGCGGAGGCATCCACCTCTGTGTCGGCGGGCATGGGGCACGGGAGCTGGGTGGAGGGGATGCCTGCAGACAACATCAAGGGGCTGGTGCTTGCGCTCTCCTCTAGCTTTTTCATCGACGCCAGCTTCATCGTCAAGAAGAAGGGGCCGAAGAAGGCTATGTGTGGGGATGGTTGCTGTCGTCAAAGTAGGGGCGAGGGGAAGAAAACGATGAAACTGATAGGTGAGACCATGAGTAGGATTGCCCACAATGACAGTGGATCAAAGTGGCTCATCTTCACAGTGGCTAATTATCGAAGCCAATTTTTAGAGTGACAAATTGTTAAAATCCAACATTTTAAGTGTCAAATTGTCAATGTCCTGCTAATATAGGTTGTTTCTAGGATCAGTAACATATATGCTAATGTTGAATGGTTTCGTTTTCTGTTGCTTTAGCGGGGGGGGGGGGGGGGGGACTACTTTGAGCTAAGCAAATCGATTGAAATCTTGTAAGGTGTCTTTGGTTGCTCGAATAAGATTTTGTAGAGCTGCATCGTATACTTAGGCTGAGTAGAATCATATATATTGAAAAGAATAGTGTTTGGTTGGTTGTATCTATTTAGACAGGCTAAGCTGATTTTCTATTTGGTTGGCTGAATCTGAGGTCATATGAGTGGATGCAAGAGTTAAGTATGATTGATTACTCGTATGAAGATAATTTTATAACACTAATAAGTGGGTCCGCTTGAATGAGCGAATGCAGGTTGGATGCAGAGCCTGTATTCGCTGAACGAGACTAACGAGTGAAGCTTAAATAGATTTTAGCTTCACTCCTTAGCCAGGATGATATCGTATATTTGCATCCGCTTATACAGACGGGAACAGTAGATACAGATAATCAAACACGTTTTCTCCTAAGATTATATATATTCATCTAGCAGACTGGTGGAATTTATATCTAATGGACAATTTCGGATATTACAAATTCGAATCTGCGGAATCTGATATATTTGGAGATCATGAATACTTGTACTAGAAAGATCTCGATCGAGTTAACCTACTTGAGCACGACTAGTATCTAAACTTGATTTGACTGCTTTATGTTGACCGATAAAATGAAAAACTCTCTATCAACTACAGCTGGGACTAAGGTGACACCAAAACCCCTTTATAAGGTAGGGACTCTGACCCTCAAAGGGGCAACTCATGATAGATCAACGTCTACACAACTCGACGCAAGCATTAAGATCCTAGCTTTAAAAATACTTGGCAACTTCAATCTTAAATTAGTTTAGATCCGATCTACTCTATTGTAATAGGTATTAAACATATTTCTTGTACTCGAGACAATCTATATATAATACCATCCATACAGGACGCAGGATATTACTTATCTTTGAGGATCCGAACATGTATACATTACATGTCTTATTTACTGCTAGGTCCCTAATCTCAAAAGTACTTTAATTTAATTACAAACTTATTATCAGGAACTAATATTCGACAAAAATATCTCTACTAGGTGATGCTATAATTCTCTCTTTTTTTTTGGTACATTGTCCCCATCAACGTCCATTGAGTTCAGGATTACAAAATTGGGAAAAATATCATTTGACTTCGCCATCAACATTTAGGTTGATGGTGGAATTGGGCATGTTTGACATACCTCCTGCCCTAAGAATTTTAGAGCTAATCATTTATAACTTTATAATTTTTTAGAGTTATAGGTAATTAAAGAATCTAGGTTTGAGACATCTTATTTTTATTTTAAATTAAAAATAGATATTTATTTTATCATATAAACTTTAAATCTTATATAGATCTTTTAGCTAGAATTTTAACAAACAGAATCTAATTCCTACCCTTACTCAACTCCCAACCTATTCATCGACCATGTAAAGAAAGAGAAGTGCTCCAGCAGAGCTGTTTCTAAAAACAACACGAATCCCAAAGCATATTAATTAATTAAGCCATACTATTAACGATTTTAATCATCGGTACCGGCCATGCGGCCCAGTCCAGCCCAACTGAAATCAATCGCATGCAGCTGTTCTGTTGGCCTGTTTCTCATTCGCGTGTGAAACGGCCGCAGATTCCGGCGACGCCAGCCTCTGAATCTAGCTCCGCGCGGCCGGCTGCGCATTGCTGCTCGCCTGGGTTCGTTCGTGCTCCTTCCCGCCGCAACTGAGCTGAGCAGCGACGGAGGGCATCGCACACCTAGCCGCGGGGGCGGTGCCTCGCTGCATCACCGCCGCCCCTTGTCGCTGGCGTGGGAACGGCGGCATCCGCGTGGGTAGGCGGCGTTGGGCTGGATTTGTGCTCGCATTGCCTCCTTTCGCCTGGATTTGTGCTCGTTTTGCTGGCATCGGGGGCCGACGGCCGATTTCGTCGATGGGCTTGTGCGTGCAGGCGGCGTTCGGCGCAGGAAACGGCGGCACATTGCGGCGACGTCGGCCACTCAATGCCGCTCCGCGCGGCCGATTTCCTTGACTTCTGCGGCGCCGGTTACCTCCGCTCCAAGCTCTCCATCCGAAGAAAACCATCTCGGTGGTCATCTGCGCATCGCTGGTCAGCGGAGTAGGCCGATTAATCATTCATGATCATGGTGAAGCCGTTTGGTCAAGGCATTTTCCCTTCCCAATTTAGTTTTGAGCAGAAGTTAGCATTGAGCGGTTGACTGCAAGAATCGTTTACGAGATGACCTGCTGAGGAAAATGTATGTGGACATCTAAACAACTATTGTAAAGAGAGAGCAGAGCTGAAATCCAAATGTTAATTCCATGGCAACGCAAAATGGTGATTTGTATGAATTTGTAGCCTCCAGACAATCTGGTGGTAATTCTTTCGCAGCCAAGTTACGGGCAAGGTTTTAGATATGGTTTTTTTTTTCTGTTCTCTCTTTTTTTTTTCTGTTCTGTTGGTCTCATCAAGCATCCTGTACAAGAGCTGCCGCTAAGAACACACGGAAGCAGTAGTAGTTCATGAACTAAATCATCAAATCATCTGCCAAATCTTCAGAGGTAGTAGTAAGAAAGCAGAGGCGCTGCCAGGGCCGCGACCGGTTTGCCGGTGACTTTGCTGAGCCCAGCGACCGGCGCTGATCCGGAAGATGGCGCTGTTCCGGAACATTGTGTGAGACGACTAATTGTGAATTATGGCGACTTTCCGAAGTATGTGGCCTCGCGCTTGAGCTACATGGGCTTCAACATAGATTTCATGCCTCCGTGATGACTGCATTCTCAACCGAAACTCAGCTACATGATCAGCTAAAAAATCCATAAACACCTGATCAAACTTAAAAGAGCAGAATATGTGCTTCTTCATATGCACTAGCTAAGTACTCATGTATTATAATAAAAATAGAAATATTAGACACAGTAATATTAAATACAAATTTAAAATATGGAGATGTGAATGTGTCACGAGAATACCATCGGATGAATACGTTATGAGCAATACCGTAGTTTCATTCTACAGACGATGATCGGTGACATCAATAAGAGGGTAACGATGTTTAAATTTGCTTCTCATGCTCACTTTACTGATTCTGCATTCATTGTCTCTTTTAAGCCCAATGATTGATGAGCCCATGACTCCTTCAGATACGATTAATAATATCAATAATTCTCAAATCATACAAGGTCTAATTACAAGAGCACGTGCACGATAATTAGATCACCAGGTGAACTCGTTTCTCGTTGTTCATGCTTCCTTGGATGGATCCCTACTAAATTCTTGTGATGTTTTATTGTTTAGGAACGTGAGAGAAACACTACAACCTTACCCAGGCGTTACCCCTCGAAGGTCTACATGGACTCGAGGCTGAGCTCTAGTCGTGGTCATGGTCGAAGTCGTGGTTGTGGTAGAGTTGTAGGACGGCACGTCAGTAAAACAGATATAACTCTCTTATATGAAGTCCGTTTTAGGCAATCTTGGATATTCTGGAAAGCTTATTATGAGCCATTTCCAATGGATATGAGTTCGACCAAATATTTCTTATAGTTTAGTCAGAGTCAGAGTTAAAGAAATAAGATGTTGCGCTACCGTTTTGAGCCTAGTTGGATCTTGTAATCATATCTGGTCGGAGTCCAAGTTGTGCACGCCTCTTTACAAGGTTGCACAACCCTAGGTTCACCTCCTCACGTCCCCTTATATAAACATAATAGCCGTCATAGTTTAGGTTTGGGTTTTGCTTAGATTATTCTATTTTATACAGTTTTGCCGCTTGTTCGATTTGTGAAACCTCAACTTGAGCACTTCATTGGTAATTAGCATTATTCAGACTGTATCTAGCTATTCTTGCTTGTGTTCTAGATTTTCTTGCAGAAAAAGCCTTCTTAGAGAGGTCAACCGTGTCTTGACACGGTTGATAACCACGGTGTAGTGGTTGCGAGGGTTCTCGATCTATCTTGGTCAAAGCCTTTAAATCATTAATGTCGAAACTCTACCAATCGACTTATCATATTACCTTCGAGTTATGCCAATATCATGCATGAAGAGCTTAATTTTTTTGAGAGAAACCAAGTTTGAGTTCTTATAGAGTCACCCCCTAACATTCACACCATAGGCATAAAATAGGTTTTCAAAAACAAACTGAGGGAGGATGTGTCTGTAGTGAGAAATAAGGCTAGACCAGTGACTTAGGGTTTCACTCAGGTCGAGGGGATAGACTTTGGGGAGACCTTTGCACCGGTAGCTAGACTAGAAGTGTGAAGACCCGACCAAACAGTATTCAAATTAATCATCAAGTAGATCATTAACATAATCACAACCTCGACGATTAATCAAAATACTGCTCCGGTAGTCTCGGCATGTGTTTTATGCCCAAGGATCGGAACACGTGCCTTCCAACATATGCATCACAACACAGTTTAATAAAGCGCAGGTAATTAAACATTTATATTATAAGTCTTTAAACATGCAGCTGTTTCTACAATTTACATCAAAAGGAAATAACAACTACGCAGTGGAAGAAAATCATACAACAAAAGGGTATGGAGCCACATGCCCTTAGGCTCCACACCAAAAGCACCGAGTTCAGAGTAGAATGTGCTATTCCTGTCCGCCACCCTGATCGGCAGACACCCAGTAGCCGAACACCGCCTCTTTCTCTCCAATCTGAGTAGTACCTACATCAACTTAAGGGCAGCACCCTGAGTACGAAGATACTCACAAGACTTACACAATATAGATAGCATAATATCTCGACTCCAAGGATTATGCATTGAGCTAGTAACAAGATCAGGTCACAAGGTTAAGTGAAACATATATGCGGTAAGCCACCTAGACATATATATGTGAGCACCCGAACTTAACCAACAATAAGTACTTCTACCATGCAATACTCAACTGAACATAAATACATCTAAAAAGTAATAAGCATAACTGTAACGAAATCACAACCACCTCGACCCAACTTGCCAACCATCTCAACCATCAACATCCACTCCCAACATACCACAACCATAATCCACAAGCGAGAACTCTACGACCGATACGGATGAAATAATAGCATGCTTATGACCGTGAGCGCGGCATTTCGAAATGTTTATACACCCTGCAGGGGATACTCCTGGACTCACACGACACGAGGACCATACAGCTTGTGCCACCCGCTAAAGTGCACACAAGAGGGTACTCGTGACAACCTTTCCCAACCAGCCACAACCGTGTGCGACATGCAACGCTCGGTATGGCAGTACTAGAACTACTTCCAAAGCAAACTAGTACCGCTTACAAGCCCGCCCGCTCACACTGTCGTTGTTTAGGCCCCACAAAGCCACAACTACGAAGGTATTCAGCTCACCTTACTATTAGATTGGTATGTGGTGAGTAAGGTAAGTGTTAAAGCCAACGGTACTGACAGACAGCCTTAAACAATGCAAGCGGTCTATGGCGCTCGGGTTTCCTCTCCCGAAGTAAATAGGTTTCTTTCATACTTGTTTTACCATAAAATGATATTTATGCAAATAAACCTTGAAGTTAAGGCATTCTTGATATTGGCCCATATATCATACTTTTTCACACTTGCTAAATATTCTATGTACTCATATTTGTTATAACCAAACAATATTGCTCAGTTGGGAAAGATTTTGAAGACTTCGCAGAAGATGGCACGTTCTAGGGTGTGTTCTCTATTGATTGCATGTGGAGTTGACCAGTTGAAGATGGAGGCTATGCTTAGTTCCGCTGTAGTGTCTTTGCTATTTGACCCTCGCTGGTCCTTTTTGTAAGATTGAAAGTACGTTTAAGTGAATGATATTATTTTTTTTTCACTTATGATGTCACTATATGTATGAAACTTGATCCTAACATACATACAGTTTAAATTCGATTTGGTCTTAAAAATGGGTGTGGCACTTGATCCTGATTCTGATTCCATTTTAGTTCACTTATGTTTTGGCAAATCCCATTTCGTTTGGTTTCACCTTTTCGAATGTGAATTTGGTGCTTGTTTCCACAGGGGCGGATTCAAGAGGTCAGGAGACTGAATGTCATAGTCGAAGAGGTAAGTTCTCTGCAAATTTGCAGTGTCTGTCTGATTGGTTTCGGAACCGTGTATGGAAGATTGTATAGTTTTTTCCCTCTTTAAAATTGGTTTTTGTTTTATTTTGGTCCTTGTAGGTAGTTTTGTTGGATGTGGTTGTAGAATACAAATGTTTAGTAGATGTTGTTTGTTCAAGTCATACTTAGCGACAATAGTTTCAAGGTCGCAGGTTGCTGTATTTTGTGATGTAATCTACTTTGAGATGGAGTTACGGACTATAGGAAAATGGCTAGCATTTTGTCAAGACAAGGTAAATTAAAGCAGGGGAAGATTCTCTTTTTTATGATTTTTGCTTGCTTAAACTGTTAACATTTGATGCTTTCTTAGTCCATGATGAGCATATTGTAGTTTTGGTTTGATCCCCTCTGCAAAATGACTCAATATTTTGATATTATTGTGTTGACCAGGTTTAGAATCATTCCTTGAACCAATGTAGTTAGCATATGCTAATGTCGGACATTTTTCTGTAGTTAGATGTGCAAACTAATGAAATTGCTGTAGAAGAAGATGAAATATATGGATGATTCATGATCAACTAATTATGGCTAAGGCTTACTTGCATTATGCTTCTTTGCATGGGGTGCACATTTAGTTTGAGAGCTGAAATTAAGGATGAAAGAGATTGGAAGGGCAATAAGTCGCTCAAGTGGGGGTTCTCATGGTAGGTAAGATTTTTCACAGTTCTTATTAAAGTAGTCTTGTTTAATCATGCAATTGCAATGGTTGCCTGGTGATTTCAATTCTAGATTTAAGCGGAACGGCATCCATGATCAAAGATACACTTCTGCGCTTAACCACTAGCACTTATATTTGTCGTAAGTGTTCCCTTCTTTGAGCAAGGTTCTGCTCTTGGACCATGATGTTGTAATCCAAAAAGACCTGAGTGGATTATGGGACATCGATATGAAGGGTAAAGTAATTGGTGCTGTTGAGGCATACAATTTTGGCGATAGTTACCGTCGATTGAATAGTCTTGTTGTTTCTCCTAATCCTAGTATATTCAACAAAATTTATGCAAAGGCTTGTGTATTTGCATTTGGGATGAACATATTTGACCTAAAGGAATAGAGCAATCAAGGTTTGATTGCGACTTACTATGAATGGTTTCAGGCGGTAAGTGGAAAGAATTTTGCTTATTGAATTATTTTGAAGCAGCAACACCTTTTCATTTTTACACCATTTTGATCGATATTGTTTATGAGTACCTTGTATCTCTTTTGATTTCCAATTTTCAGGATAAAAGGTGGAGGTTGTGGAAGGTGAGAAGCTTGCCACACCAGCTTGTCTTCTACAATCAAACAAAGCAAACCTACACAGAGTGGCCTATGATAATGGATTTGATATGACTTCTAAATTCTGTTTTTTTGTTTCGAGTTATCTGGGATATGGTCAGGAAATGTAGTTTGTATGCAATGTAGTACTTTGTAAACAGATTTCATAAGTATGGTTGACACTTTTTCTTCTTAGAATCAAATTTTTATGATTTGGCAATTAAGAACGTGCTGCTATGTATGAGACAAATATTTCTTAATATTAGAATTTTTCATTCCCAATTGAACGATGGTCAAAATAGACATATCACAGATTGATGCTATACATGCAAGAGATCAGAAAAAAAAAAACTGGACACCTTTTCCTCTATATGATTTCTTAAAGCGAGCATTGGGATGTTAGATTTAGGATCCCTTGTAACTTATGGATATTGTAATAATAAACAACAAGGCTAAGACACTTGTGATATCGATAATCCACCTTTGAATAAGAAACAATATTGTCTGAACAGCATCAGGTACCCATTATTTCGTTGTACGTGACACTTATAAATACTACCATGTTCATTTTACATGTTACACGTCAATTCCATTTCAATTACCTTACGAATATAGTTGGTCTTTCCTCCTATCTAAAATTGATGGACACCACTGTAACAACTTTTTTTTTAACAACTAAGTCTAACTCTAGAACTTGTAGTGGTGGTGCGGCTATATGCCCACCCACGAGTCAGATTAAGAAAGAATCATGTCGAGGGATGCTAATTAATTAATTTAAAATATATATTAATCCTCTTTAGTTCAATTAATAATATTATTTTTTTTAAATTGAATATTTTTTAAAAACTAGTTTATTAATTGAACTGAAAAGAATCAATGGACACTTAGATTAATTAATTTACACTCCTAACCACGCCTGCTAGATAGTTCCGTTACTCCCCATTTGAAACCAACAAGGTAGGACACTTAACACCGACAGTCATACCTGTATTCACATACAAACCGTTACTCCTTACACTTAAAAATATTGGATATTTTGCACATGGCACGGTCCCCATAATATGTATCTTTTACTACTATTTTTTTTATTATAATATATTTATAAAATTCAATAAATATATGAGATATGCAAGTATTTTTCTAGACAATTCTACACGTATGATTTTCATTTATTTTCTAAATTAAATGTTTGTAACCTATATGCATATCTTATGCTATATTAAACAAGAAATCCTACCATTCGTGTTTCAATCGCTTGCGCACGGCCCAGACACAGGAGCCCGTTCCGTGCCACAGCATGCAGCATAGCGTCGCTTCTAGAAACGTTTGCAATGCATGGAGCAACCCCTGTCTAGCATCCATCCATGGTCCGTGGACAATTTGGACACGCTCGACGAGAGGGGAGAGAGCCAATGCGTCGCCCATGGCCGGCCTACGTGCTTGCCGCTCTCGCCATCGCCGCGCGTTTCCTCGGGACGGGGCACGCTCGCTCGGCGACACCGCACGATCGAGCGAGGGCACGTCGCGCGCTGTTTCTCCACCTACTTTTGCTTCCGCGGAATCGGATCCACTGACTTCACCTATTGGTGAAGTCAGGTGACTTCGAACGTCTGTAGACCGTTGGATCACAGATGGATGGATCAGATGAACTGCTACAGTATAACGGAACAGTAAAATATGGACAGTAAATTAACGGAACTGTTGCTACAGTACTTATGATACAGTAAATCGACGTCAGAGAACTGTTCATCTACTCACGAATTACTGTTCACTCGTGACTTCATCCCGCTGAAGTCAGGGGATCCGGATCCCGCTTCCGCACCCCGTCCGCGCCGTTGAACCACCAGCCAACGGCATCCAGCCCTGCCACGTGCGTGAAAGCGCCGACACCTGAATCCTCGGAATACTCCTCCTCGCCCGGCGCCCCGCGATTAATATTTCGCGTGCTATTTCTCCTGTACCAAGTAGTACTCAGTATTTCTGTTTCTCCCCTTACCTCGTCTTCCTCGTTTCGACACCGAAGGCGACGAGCGAAAAAACAGGGAAAAAAATTAATAAATCTGAACCGGAGGGAGGGGGAAAAAAACGCGAAATACCCTAGGCGGAGCAGCGATCGGCGGGGATCGCCACCGCGGCGGCCGATGTGAGATGCTGCTGGACGCGGCGAGGCGGAGTGGGAGGGAGGAGGAGGTGGCGCGGCGGCGCAGGGGGATGGGGTACGAGGAGGGGGAGCTGGAGCTCGAGGAGGGCGAGGCGGCCTACGGCGGCTGCGGCGGCGAGTACGGGTACGGCGGCTGCGGCAGCGGGTACGGGTACGGCGGCGGCGAGCTCGTTGATCCCGACGCGCTCACCTACATCGTAAGAGGCCCTCTCCGCTTCCCTTTTTTTTCTTCCTGCGTGCGGATTGGATTGCTGATGAGCTGGTGGTACGTGGTTTCCTGCTTGTTTTTGTTTTATTTTTGTCTGGCAGTGGTTGCATAATTTGTATGGCCATGGTTTTTGTAGCGTTGCGGAATTTTGGGTTTTTCGTGCATCAGTAGTTCTGATTAGCTTGGCTGTAGCGTTGCGGAACTTTAGGTTAATTTTGCGGCGTCTATGCGGAGAAATTACCGTTTTTGGTTGACGTGGTGATTACTGATCAATATGGTTGGTTGTTTAATCTGAATAGTTTATCATGGCTCTTGTACAAACGGGGGTTTATGATTTTGTCAGTTAATTGCTGGCCTCTGTGGTGCGATGGGAATGTGGTTGATAGCTGTCGTGAGAATGCGAAAGTAGTTCGTTGTTACGTCTAGAATCCTGTACATTCCAAAGCTTTCTTAATTTCAGTGCTACATTTACTAGATCTCTATGAGTATCTCTGAAGCGATGCATACTTGCAAGACATTTGCAGGTGATTGTCATGTAGCATGGTTTCGAGGGTTGATTCCATGGGCACTTTTCGGTTTCATTTGCTTTTGGATGATTCATTACTGGGTTGCTATGGTGAAACCTCCGCTATGTTCTTGCGGATAGTGTATGAACAGAATGGACTCATTGGCTTGGTAGTTGATGCCATTTGTTACCAAGGCCAAAGCCTCTATATTATTGTGCAAAGGTCATGCTTTTTTGGTAAGAGATTGAAATTGATCTTGTGATATTTGATTTTTAGATCATTATCCACCTTCATGGGCAACAAAATCAGTGTGCACCTAAAGTTTGAGGGCAGAGCAAAATATTTTTCATTGTGACATAGCTTATCTATTCTGGTTTGCTAGCCTAATTAGTTCTTTCATTAAGCTTGCTTGTGAAGCTCATGTTTCAAAAGATATTTTTAGCCCCAACTGTTTGAACGTTAATAATACTATAATAGCCTTAGGTGATACAAAATTATGTACAACTGATGAGCCATATTTGAGTAAAACTTCAAATAGTGTGCTACATTTTCTGTTTCTAATCCTACATGTATGAGTTTCCTATTCCATATGTGGATCTATGAAGTGACAGAGCTGGTTTATGTACTGAACAAAGACCACGGCCTTTTTGCACATCCTTTTTACTCTGGGATTGGTAGGATGCACACAAATCAGTTTCTGTTACCTAGATCTGTGCTGATAGGCAATAGATATACAAAAAAATATTTTTCCCTTTACCTGATTTTTCAGAGTTCATTTATAATTATTTCTTAATTAAATTTTCCTTTTTTGACTGATGTAGGAATTTCTAGGTTTTTGCCCCAATAGCTACTGCCAGTTTTCCGTTCAAAAAAAATATTTTATCATTAGGATTGCAATATCACATGGAATGTTTGATTTATTCTAGAATTTTATTCATCATGGTTATCTATTGCTACATTGATATTTCTCACTCTGTTCTGCTGCTTGATGTGCCTATGTCCACATGAAATTTGTTTGGTTAAAAAGGACATAGACATACATTCACGGGTGCATTCTGAGTCCAGCTTCCAGTAATCCAGTTCTTCTTAACAGTGAGGGAGTTGATTGTACATCTCGCATATGTTGGGAGGCAACTCATTTGAGCTTTTTTTTTATTTAGAGGACTAAATTTATTTGTTATATGATGGTTCTGGGGTCCTTACCTCTTCAAATTATTTAAGTGGAAAATGAGTATTTTTGGTTACTGAATTAATCTTGCTAAGCTATGCTTCACTGCTTCTATTGATACCCAGAGACAGTGGATAGCGCATTCAACATTCATTGCTCTATACCTATATATACTTCAAGAAGCTGCTTTCTCTTTTTACAGACGCACTTTATGTTTTTATATACTCTTAGAGAACTGCTTCCTCCTCTTGGGGTATCCACTAAAAGGATTAAGTATCTTGTACTTTACAGGATGTAAGACTTCAAAATTTGTTGGGTTGTTTCCAGAAGAAATTTGAAGGCGAAATATCTGCTGAGCACTTGGGTAAGTTTACAAGTTGCCACCCTATTTGCTCTAGAGTTACTTATGATGTCTGCCTTATGTGAAAAATGGTTCGCGCTACATAGGGTCACAGTATGGGTCCTATGGTTCGTTCTTGCCAACATACCTGCATTCCCCTTTGGTCTTATCTCAATCTAGAAGCTCTGCAGTTCCACTGAACCATGGCAGTGCCTCTAGATCACCATATGTGCCAACGGAGGTACACTTCTACAAAGTTCACACCATGTTGACTTACTAGGATTACTGCCTAAATGTCACCCTATTAAAATATTACAATGTGCTTCCAGACTGCACAAAAGAATCATTTTGTCAAGACTGCATTAGATAGCAGCAGGAAAAATGATCACTGTCGGATATCCAATGAGAGCAATGGTAATCCCTCTCAACAGATGTTGAATAGAGGAGTCGATGGTCCTAAGCAGAAGGCACCAAAAATACGTATCAAGGTAAATATCAATAGAAGTTTGGCAAGAAATACTGCTGCTATATACAGTGGCCTGGGCCTCGACATTTCCCCTTCATCATCTATGGAAGGCAGCCTAGATGGGAGCGCTGGGGCTCCAGTGGCCGAAGTTTTACCTGATGAATCTCCAAGTACCATTTTCCAGGTTAAGTTTTGCCCTATCAATTTGTATTTTGTAGCAAAGCCTTATATGATTGATTTTTAAGAGTTAATCCATTGTGTTGTTTGAACAGATTATGGCCTGCCATTCTGTACCTGGAGGACTCTTGCTTTCACCCCTTGCAGGAAATGTTTTAGAACTGAGAGAAAAGCCAAAAGCTATAATAGAAAAACATGAAGCACCTGAACTTCAGGATGACAAAGCAGAATTGCGCAGAGAATGGGGCTATACAACCTCTGCTACTCTTGATAACAAAAATCAGATGGCGAAGGAAATTAAGTCTGATGAAAAGAAAGGCAACATTCCTGTTTTCAATAGTTCAAAATGCAGATTTAGCAATCCATCAGCTGTGAATACGGGAATAAAGCCTCAATTACAGGATATTTCAGATGATACAGGTTCAATCTTCTTACCTAGAATCATAAAGACAGAACATTCAGTTGAGGAGTCGGCGAAATTTATGAGTGAGAATTCAGATCAACTGAAGGAAACAAAGGATGATACATTGAAAGGACACATTAGTAACAAGAACAAGGAAATTAAGAAAGAACCTTCACTTGATCATGGATTTTCGGTTAAATCCAAATATGATTCTGATGAGTACAACAGTCAACCCTGTGCCAGCTCAAGTCACCTGCAAAACATTCCTAATAAAACTACATCGCTTGAGAGAGACAAAGGACAAGTGGTGCATGTAAAAGATGAACTATCTGAGTACAAAAGCAAGGTAATGGGAAGCCTGCTTAGTGCAGAATCCATGTATATCATCACAGAAAATGTAGATAGAAATTCTTCTGGAATGATAAAAGTCAACAAGAAGAAAACTTCCTCTTCGCAAGCTGCCCTGTCTAGGAAGAAGGTCAAGGTCAAAGCACATAAACAGTTGAATGATGACATAACTAGAAAATCTTATGGTGAAGATGAGAGTTATTCTTTGGATCATAGAATTGATTTGACTAGTTTATATCCCAAGGATAAGAAAATGAAGCACGAGAAAGAGACCATTACATCTGGGGAGACTGGTAACAAGTCAGGTGGTGGAAATGATGTTGAGCACAAGATCTATCCATTGTTTGTTGACAGATCAGATCCTATGCCATCAGCATGCAAGAATGGTACTGCAGAATTGACTGCTCCAGAACCTGTTGTAATAAATGAACAATGGGTGTGCTGTGATAAGTGTGAGAAATGGCGTCTTTTACCCTATGGGATGAATCCAGATATACTTCCCAAAAAATGGCGGTGTAGCATGCAGAGCTGGCTGTAAGTTCTTGCAAGAGACATTAGATCTGCTTTGTTCATTCTCTAATCTTTTCATTTGTTATCCTTGTCTATCATCTGTTAGTGTTTCTTACTGCAATAATTTGATGGAGTAAGTTCTCCTTCCATTATTTCTTTCTTAGTTATCATCTGTGCAAACTGATATATAACTTATTTTATTTTCAAATCATTCCATTACCTAAGAGAAATAAACTGCTGAAAATTATAAATTGATCTCTACCTGTTTGTTTTGTATTTTCTTTATTCATGTTTTGCCTCCAGGAATGTCTGGAAAATTCTATTCCAATATCATACTCATGAGATTGTCATTCTTGCAAGCAACTTGCAAGTACTGTTAAATGTATTGTGTGCTATAAGTGTGCTTGTTTTATCTTTAACAAATTGGCATTGCAACTTATTGTAGGCCTGGAATGAGTAGTTGCAAAATAAGTGAAGATGAAACCACAAGAGCTCTTCGCACGCTTTATATGGTTCCTGCACCTGAAAATAGCATTCTAGATGGTCCTCATGATAATGCTACATCAGGCATAGGCACAACTACTGCTCCAACTTTTGAGGGCAATATACAGTCCACCGGTACATCAGGGAAGCTGAAAGGTTCCCATGATGGAGCTAATGCGACAAATAATTTAGACTTAGCTGGTATGTCAAAGCCCTCAAAGAAGTTACATGCTCATTCAAGTAGAAGACCTGATGGTGTTGACTGCTTCCCTAAACTCAAGGAAAGACGGAAGCACATAGAATCCTCAGATAAAGGTGCACCACCTAACGGTTTGTTAAATTTTACTAATTTCTTTCTAGTTTTTATTCTAAATGTTTCAACTTCTGCAGGAGAAAATGTTGCGAAAGACCGGACACATCCAATGAAGAGCAGTGTAGGGGTTGATCATGATAACTTGAGACCATCAAAGAAAATAAAGAAAGAATCCAATGAGCCTGCCAAGCATCGTCCCCCTGAATTTGTTATAAGCAAAAATAGTCCTTCAGCCAATGAAACTCCCAACAACATGCATAAGAATATTAGTATTTCACCTGGCATGGGAAAGTATGGTTCGCCTTCATCAGGTAAGCGTTTTCATAGTGAAGATATATGTTTCTCAGATGGGGTCGTTAAAACGTCAGATGCAGGAAAATCTGATCTTCCTGACTTATCCATTAAGAAGAAAAAATTCAAACAAAGGCAGTTAAGCCAGCGTGATCCTGACCCTAGCGATACTGCCGCAAAGTATATTACAAAACGAACTTTAAGTGAAAGTAATGTTGTGAAGGAAAAGCCCAGGCCAGAGCTGAAGTTGTCAAAGACAGATAGGATAGCTGAGCATGCCAGAGGCACAGTCGCTGGAGTTGATGACCACATATATGCTGAGAAAGAGTGTTTAAGTGAGCAGCATCAAGAGAATAGCCATTGCCAGTATCCATTGCTCTCTGAAAGCTCCACCAGGAGGAATGTCTGTCATACACAAACATCTACGGCTGCCACTTCCAGTTCATCTAAGGTATCTAACTCCCACAAGAGTAAAACTGATTTTCAGGAAACAAGGGCTTCTCCTGTAGAGTCAGTTTCTTCTTCGCCCTTGAGAACATCTGATAAGAATCCTTTGGATCAACATAGAAGGTATTCATGGGCAGTTGCAGATAAGAGAAAATATGATTTTGGGTCTGATTCTGAGCAAGCCAAGGCTCGTGTTTCTGGTTGCTTTAATGGAGACACGAATCATCATGTTCTGAAGGATGAGGACGTCCTGAAAGATAAACAAGACTTGACAAATGCATGCCTTAAAAATGAAGATTCTGGACTCTGCATTAAGAATGGACAGTTGAATCTAGTGACGGAACAAAAAGTTGATTCAGATGCCCTTTCATTACATGACAACCAGGGTCACAAGCATCTATCATCCCATCAAAATGTGAAAACAGCACCTCATTTCAATTCAAACCAAAGTGACCATGCAAACTTGACTTGTGGGAATGTTAAGTCCGATAAAGGGAATATACAATCTAAGGACCTGAAAATAAATCCATCTTCAGTCAAAGGAAGCAATCAGCATCCATCATTCAACAATGCATCAAATGGTGATGCCTCCTATAAGGCAAAACAATTAGAAAAGGCTGTTATCGAAAATTTGGTAACTAGGAAGCAAGCAACTCATAGTGGTGATGCTTCAAATCCAATAAATGCATCTGTTCTACTGAAGGAAGCTCGGGATTTGAAGCACTTGTCTAAACGTCTGAAGGTTTGAGTGTTTGATAGTTTACTTAAAATAGTTTTAGTTTTTCTCTCATTCGAATTACGATGACCCTCATACGCATCTATTGTTGCAGGAAAAAGGGGATGACTTTGAGAGTACAAGCATGTGTTTTGAGGCAGCACTGAAATTTCTCCATGTTGCTTCACTTTGTGAGGCTCCAAATATTGATAGCTCCAAACAAGTGGATACAATACAAGCTATGAAACTATATTCTGAAACAGGAAACCTTTGCGGGTAAGCAACATTCTTATGATGTTATACCAAGTTTCAACATTCTTGAATTCTTTCAGGATAGCAACAACTTTTATTTCTTTTAAGGGAATTTTTTTTTGGTTGGTTTGTTAGGGACTGTTCTCTAAATGATTAATGTCTGAATATATAGTTTTGTATGTAGTTCTAGACTTAAGTATGTTAGAACTTAGAATCTAGACTTTAACTTGCTCCCTTAACTCATATGTGCATTTTCATATGATGCTTTTGTGCCATGACTTAACTAATATCAACCTGTTGGCTTCTTGTTTTCAACAGATTTTGTGCTCATGAATTTGAGCGACTTAAGAAAATGGCAAATGCTGCTTTGGCATATAAATGTGTGGAAGTGGCATATATGAAGGCTGCCTTCTTTATACATCCTGGTGCAGTTAAAGATAGGCATGCATTGCAGACAGCATCTTTGATGGTCCCTCCAGGTTTTCCTTATATGTGCTTTAGCTCATGAAGCTGCATAGTCATTCTAATATATCCTGAAGCCTCTATGTTCATTTACAGCTTGTTTAGTTTGGAATAGCCTTCTCTCTGATGAGTTGCTCTATCAGGGGGTCATCCAATGATTTTTGTGGATTAACCTTTTTACTCATTTTATCGGTATTGTGATGGACCCCTTCTCCAACCAATCTGGAGTTAGGATTTGCATATTCCTCATATCAAACATCTTATAAAGTAGGGGATGCTGCAATATCTCAGCATCTGATCTATATTATGTTGTATCCGCATTTATTCTAAGAACATGGCTTGAGGAGTTACATTTTCCATTCTTGACTAGTTAACAGCTTAGCATTGTGTATGAAGTAAAGTAGGGTTTCTAAGGATTCTAGCATTTTAACCTTATGCATGATATGGTGAATATCGTGTCAAATTTTCAATGCATCTTTTATTCAGAAAGGGAGACGTCTAGTGTGTCTCCCAGATGCATGAAACAGATGCATCCTTCATTTTATCTAGTGATATGAATGCAATTGAGTTCATCATCACTCTTTTTGTTAAAATGGTTAACACTCTGATAGTTCAATTTCTTTTTTCTTTTTTGCTAGCTGAGTCACCATCATCTTCTGCTTCAGATGTTGATAACTTAAATAACCAGAGCACAGTTGCTAAGGCTGTTTCTGCAAGAGGTGTATACTCTCAGATTGCTAGCAATCCCATATCTCGTAACAATCATCACTTGATGGGATTGCTTGCTTATGTAAGTCCTTATTTTTGGCATTGAATATTGATGTTTGGGACATTTTTTGTTTTTGCCACTACTCACTGAGACATGTCTGTGCTGAAACAAGAAAAATGAAGACCATCCAACTGCTTTTTTTTTGTAGGCTAGAGATGAAACCCACAGGATCCAACTAAAAAGATGATGAGAAAACAATAATGATAATAAAGGTACTAGTAATAGTAAAAAAATAACGGTACAAGGAGACTAAATATGAAAAATTGCATGATAGTGCTATCTGAAGAATCATCTTCCTACTGAATTCATATGGTTGAAATCATAATATTACGAATTTCTATTCCACATCAGACTCTTCCGAATGACTCTCATATTGACCAACAATGTCATTTTTAATAAACTACACTTGCACTTGTTTGCATCTTCATTTGCTGTTTGGCATTGCATCTGTTGAAGCTTTTTATTGTGAACCTTGTTCACAACGGGGTTAAACATTGAAGTAGAATGGCGCTAGTTAGGTGAAGGATTGGGGAGGAATAGATCTAAAATAGCCGGCCAAAGTAGAGGTGCACAGCTGGGAACCTGGTGGATCTTTGGCCAGCTGTTTAGGTATATTCCTCCCCAATTGATGCCCCTCTTCACCTACTTTACCCCCTTTGTGAACTAGGTTCACAACACTATTGCTATGCTTGTCAAATGTTTTAGAAGCTCATGAAATTTCGGATCTAGTTTGTGTAGTGAAGTCTCTCTTTAAATCTGGCAGCAATTTTTATTGACGTTACTTAGAATTGTGATGCCAGTCTGGTTATTCAGATCTAAAACTGCTCCCTCGATTCGCAAGAAAATTGATATTTGGACACTGTCTTCAAACGCTACTTTGACCGCCATAATATATTATATTAAAATCCTCAAACCTTTTCATTTATATGTATGAATTGGTTCTTGTTACTTCAGGTGTTAAGTAGTTATCTTTTCCTGGTTGATAGTCCACAACAGAGAACTTGTGTTATAATTCCATATTTCCATGCGATGGTTCATGATATATCTTGATCAAAAATGAGTTAAATGGCTCTTCTATTTGTAAGCAAGCATTCTGTTTCATGAATGATTCTTTTTACAGGCAGAGGACATAAATAATGCATTTGAGGGAACCAGAAAATCACAAAATTTATTGTCTGCTTATCTTTCTGGTATTGGAAAGGATCAGGTTGATGGTGTTGCTCTTTTAAGGGAAGTACTTGATTTTAGTTTCCATAATGTGAAGGGGTTGCTGCAATTGATTCGTAACTCGTTGGAGTATATCAATCATGAAAGTGTTAAGTAATAGAACATCAAACATTTTCCTGTGAATAAAGATATATGATTGCAAGGTTGCTTTGGCATTTCTGCTAACACGGTACCCCCAAGATGGGAGTAGAGTTGAATCGAGGTCAGCCAGTAAACTATTGAGAATGAAGGGGAATTCACAGTGGCATTTGTGTTGCCTGGAAGTATTTTAATTATGGGTGATCGTTTTGACCAGTGCCAAACTGTCAAAATGGGATTTTTACCAAGTCACACTGCCATTTTTGTCACCTGGAAGTATTTCTTGAGGATGATCATTTCGACTATGCTAAACCGCATAATGGAAATTTTACCAAGAGTTAGCCTGTGGATGTAAATTGCTACATGCAACATTCTCAGTTTGGATGTCTGATGAGTAACCGAATCCAAGTTTTGACATGGACCTAATCGTTATCTGTTGTATCGGTAAGTAATATTTGTGTAGTTCTATTTTTTTACCCTGGTCCTACCCAGTCTTGCTTGGGACAAAAAGGCTTTTTGTACTATCTCTAGGCTCCACTGAACCTTCTAATTGTACTCATGCTTTAGAAACATACCGCTGAACTAGTCTTGCTCAAGTGATTTGCTCAATCTTCTTTGTATTCTTGATATGAAGAGCTATATCTTTCATTTTTATCGAGTATATGTGCAAGTAAGAATTCTTTCTCAGATGCACACTCAGAGGATTCTTCTAACAGATATACATTCTATGATTTCAGTTGGAGGGTGTACAATCTCTTATTTTTCTTTTTCCTTGGCGCCAACATAAGCTTAAGCCAGAAATCTGGTTCTAAATTCTCCCCACCTTCTACTGGTCTCTCGATGAAGGTTCCAATAGGCAAGAATCTTCGGCATTTGCTTATTCTACAATCTTTATATTATAGCTACTTTGTTGCAGTCGCACTTTCTGAATTGATAAGGTTCCAATTAAGTAGTTGGTATTTTTTGCTGTAGATTTGCTTCCTAGATGGAAAAAATTATTAAGTAAAATGGTAGTTAAAGTTTGAGGATAAATTTCCTTTTTCAGATTATCATGAAATAGATCAGGCGAGAAAAAAGGGCACATGAATTCTAATGTCATTCTGTCCCGTAATGAATTGATGAATGACGCCCATTCGAAAATTTGTTTTAAGCCACCGCTTGTAATGCCGTCTTGAATCCACTGCAGTGAAGTCCGACTGAAATAGTGTAACCAAATTTGTTTGTTTATTAGCTTTCCTGTCTGCAGAGAAGCCCTTTATTGCTATTATTATATATGGTTGTTGACTGTTGACACGAGACCTGTTCTTGCATTCAGTTTTGGAGGCGCAACCGCACTCAGCAGTGTCCAGTGAACAGACTTGCAGAGGTCCGGTGAGGACATCAGCTGACAGCTACTATGTCTGCCTCCAGTCTTGTGTGTATATAGACCAACCTTAAGCTAATTCCTTCTCCTTTTTCCAATACCTGTATATATCTATATGGGACAAAGGGAAATGATTTTAATATAATTTTGGATGATATATTTATTGAAATGTTGCAAAATTCATTCTTGGGCTGCCAAGGTACTTACCTAAAACTAACTGATCGTTTAGGCGCCTTGTAACTATAAATGATATTTTTTAGTGCTGCATCCACATTTTTTTGGGGCCAACCTAACAACAAATGATGTTAGCACTATCTGCTGACCTGACTAATGTTGGGGTCCAAGTATTTCTATTGTAAAGTAAATGCTATGTAAATTTTCATGATGGAATAAAGAAAAAAGGTCCGTCTCCTTATCGCATTTGTTTCTGTCACTTACCTAGACCATTAGGTCAACTCCAGCAGCACCTGTAGCACTGAAAATTGCACTCCAGCAGATACTTCATCCAGTGATATAGTGCCAAACAGTGACGCATAGCAGCACTGTAGCAGCACTGCTCGCAGGGATTGACAGTGGGCCCGGAGGCGCGTCGGGGACTGTAGCAGTACTGTAGTAACACTGTTCACAGAGGCTGACAGATGGGCCCAGGGAGAGAAAAAGAGGAGTAGAAGATAGGAAATGGAGTAGCTGCTGGAGATGAAAAAATAAGGGATGCTGTAATAGTGATAGAGGATGCTGTAATAGTATTTTTGAGGATGAAAATTTAAGGTAGCCGCTGGAGATGGCCTTAGATTTGGTCCACATCCGCCCATTTTTTAATCATATCCTCGACACCTCACCCTCCTCGTACCCACACGACCCCGACACCATTGACACGCCACCGCGAGTGCCTGCTCTCTTGACCTGCCACGATTATTATCTCTCGTGACTTGCCGGTGAGGCTCAGACCCTGTTTGTTTTAGTTGGAAATTTATAAAAGCAGTTTATAGATGTTGGATTGTGAAAAGTTGGATTATAAAAAGTTAGATTGTGAAAAGTTTTTAGATTGTAGATTTTAAAAAAATTTGATGGACAGTTTAGTAAAATGGACTTTCACAATTTATCAAAAGCTGAGAAAAATCAACTTTTCAGATTCCTATAATCCAATCAGCAGATTTTAAAAAGCTATAACCAAAAGTTGTCTGTTTGTTTCAGCTTCATATTGTAAAAACTAAAAGCCACGATCTGAAGTTGAAACAAACAGACCCTCAGTTATGCCCCTCCCTCCCATAGCAACCCCCTTTTATTTATGAACATTCCGTTCTCCTCCAACTTCGGTGAACTCTTCTGCCCTGCCCTCTTTCTAGATCTGTCGATACCAGTTGTTACCTTGCTAACCATAGCGGCATACGACACTATCATCAACCCTCACCATCCAACCATTGCTCGCCACCACTATCGATCCAGCCAGCCTCTCTTGTCATCCCTCTAAACCCCAAACCTAAATCCCTCACTCCTGACCCTTAAGAGCAACTCCAACTAGCTTTTTATCCGGCTCACCATCGCAAAAAATAATGAGTTGGCACAAAAAAAGGTCTCCAACTGCCTCGTCATTTTTGCTCACTCACTGTCTGCTCCGCCTTGATCGCTGGATGTAGCGAGTGGGAGAGGCTCGCTATACGTCGACGATGACTGTGAATCCATTATAAACAGTACTCAGTAGCTCCAATTTCTCCTTTCTATCTTCTCTACTCAAAACATTGGTCTTACATTGCTAAAAAATCATAGAATTTTTTTTTATGTTTTCTATAATTTATATGCAACCTATTTTAATTAGATTCACCTAAAGAGCATGTGTAAAATTCTAAAAAAAATGCTATTTTTATAACTAGCAATTGTTAGAGTTTCAAATAAATTCTAAAAAATATGGAAAAATTCATTAATATTCTTTTTATGTGATGGACTAATTTCTAAAATTATTTTCTAACCCAGTTTATATGGTGAAAAAGTAAGTTACTTTATAATGCTCTATTTATATGTATTTTTATCATTTTATGTGATATTCTTCTTTTAATTCAATTTGAATTCAAACATATACAAAATTTAACCATTGCAAATATTTCTATTTATAGTATACTAAAATATAGATGAGCGAAATTTAGATAGCGAAATTTAGAAAGTCGGTTGGAGCACGTAAAAAAATAAACAGAATTTTTTGTAGAGACTCTGAATGAATATATAGGAAACAAGATTTAGAAAATTGGTTAGAGGTACTCTAATCTAGGTTATTAAGAGATTTGCAACTGAAAAGAAAAAGGCAGTTCTTTTCCGGTTTGCAACGGTCGTCTTCAGGTTGCTTTTGTTTGCGTATTCTTTCCTTGTGGAGTGAAACTGGAAAGCGGCGATTCGCGGATTTTCACACTCACAGGTTTCGAATATAGTTTTTTTTTGTCTGTGTCAGAGAGGATTGGACTATTATACAAATATGCATTATATTGATACTGATACATCCAGGATCAGCTTTGTATGCTTTTTCCTATTTTTCGCACCCGAATTGGTGCTTTCTCTTTCACGTTATTCTCCTTTTCTCCGTTACTCGACACCGTGCAGCAGCATTCTCGATTTTGAAGGAAACTGGGGTGTAGTATATACTTCAAAATTCGCAAGCTCCATACTCAAAATTTGGTCCAGTTCTTCCATGCACTTGCCGTGACACTCGTTGCCGTTGCAAGTTAGGCAATATGATTTTTTTGAGAGAGAAGGCAAGAAAGTTTGGCTCCGTAAAGAAAACAGACCCATTTGTCTCTCTCTCTCTCAAAAAAAAAAAACCGAAAAGAAAGAAACTGACCCGTCTGAATTCGACTGGGGCAGTCCTTGCTTCGGTTGGGCTGGACAAAACAGTAGGCCCATCGTAAAACTTCAAAGCGGCCTGAGAAGCCCAGATCTGAAAAACCCTAGCCCGCCATTGTCCACTATATATTCGCAAGCTTTGCCACCATCTCGTCTCGCCTCCCTCCGCCCGCCGCTGCGCACCCTCGTGGTCCAGATGGATGCGTTCTCCTCTTGCTTGGCCCTGCAATCCGCCGTTGCATTTTCTCTTTGGTTTCTTGATCTTTCTGTTGCTACTCTCTGGCCAGGATCTTGGTTTTGGAGGCCGTGATGCGTACTGATAAGGGATTTTCTGAGGGACGGAGGCCACCTTGTTTCCGCCCTGCTGACTGAGAGAAACCAATGGATCCTTCTGAGCCTGCCCAATCCAATGATTTCTGACATTCTTCTTGCTATCTATTTAACTGATTGTTTGTTTCCTTGGAGTTCGTTTTCTTTCCCCCGCTGGGTAATGCAGAGTGCAAGATTTGGTCCCGTTGATGTGAGGATAAACCTTCACAGAAACGCATAGTTGTGTTGACTCAAAAAATCAGACTACAATTATCTGATCAACTGTCAAATCTTGCTCGAACGTTAGATTCTTGTAAATAACATCAAGAGGTTTTGATTTCTTCTGGGTTCTGCTTTTGTATTCTTTTGAATCCGTACACAATAAGCCGGTGCACTGGATGATGAAAAGGAAGGAAGAGTGGTAGTGTGCACGGAGAGCGGAGCATGTCTGCTCTTCGTGACGCCTTCGGGCATTGATCGTACGGGCCTGAATTTGACCCACATTTTTCTCCTTTTCCATAAGTCATTGTTTGAGTTTTTCGTGTTTACATTGAAATTTGATTTTTTGGTTGCATGTCCGGTCAGGAAAAGCAGCAGCTAAACTAATTCGAAAGATTACGATGAATTGGAAGAAAATTGTCACCACAAAGGGATAAGTAGCAACACTAATAATGATAAATCTCTACTCCTTTAAACCACGACTTTCGTCATACGTCGTGTGCGTCGCTGGCCTACATCCCGTGCCCCCTAAGTCACACGCGCTCGGGCCAAAATTTTGGAAACTGGGCCATCAGACCCAACCCGCGGATGTTCCAACGAGCCCCTCAGGCCACAGCCACCCGCCGGCCCTTTCATGGATGTGCCGCAGCCACCTTGTTATTTCTGACATGTGGTCTCTCTTTCTCGTCCGCCCGCCCGCGTCTCACGTCATCCGCTCCCCGTGAGAAACGCTCCTCCATTTCACTCGCTCGCTCGCGTCGCCTCCTCCGCATCCGATCGCCCCTCGCCTCCGCGCCCCCTCGGCGCCCTGATCGACGCCAGAGCATCGCCTGGCCGCTCCGATCCCGGTACGTCCTCCCCCCGAATCTCACCGCTCCCGCCAGATCCGGCCGTGCCGGCGGGATCCGATCGGAAAACACGCGGATCACATGCGCGTAAAAAGTTCTGATCTTTCCTCGGTTCCGCCGCCGCTCGATTCCGCAGGTGTTCGACACGATGCAGCAGCCGATGGAGAACGAGAGGCCAGCAGACCCCGGCCGGCCCGTCACCCCCTTCGAGCCCGGCATCGCCGTCCCACGGCCTCCGGGGGCGTCCTCGCCGTTCACCGCCGGTGGACCGTTCTTGCAACCCGGCCTTCGCTGATGATCGCTGGTCTGCTTTTCTCATCCACTCACCGTCGTTATTTCCCTTTCCCTTTTTTGGCTGAACTCTGACACAATCAATCTGTTGGGAACTCTGTTCAGTCGCCTAAAATAAGTGGCAGATTGGGTACCAGACGTAGCAGCAATGGATCACTTGAGCATGTGAATCGGCTGGGATGGGATGCCAAGGCACGATCTCGTGAAGCGTCGCATTTTTTTAGCTTCTCTCGCCTGTTGACCCTCAACTGTTCGATAAAATGCCTGCCTCAGACGCCTTGTTTCATCACCGTTTTAATGCTTGTGTCAATTGTGTATGCGTCTGGTTGAGAGGTTAGAGTTACTTCTGTGCATAAATTTCTGCTCGTGTATATTCCTCTCTCACCTACTGATTCGCTGCCTTGAATCATCAGCAGCGATTTTTTTCCCCCATAGAGTCACCAGTGGTGACAGTTCATGCGCGTTTTTGTCCACATTTGTTTTTTAAAAAAACTACCTGTCTACTGGTACAAGATCTTAAACCTCAAAGGCAAAAATTGCTCTTCCCGTTTTATCATGTTTGATTCTTTGAAATACTAACAATTAGTAATAACATAACTCCACTTACAATCAACAATCTGCGGGACATGTTTTATACATAGTATTGAATGACTTACCAAAAATAAAAAACTGCAAGTATTCTCCATCGTACCTTTTGGCAATAAGTTAAAACCTTCATTTATTTCCAAAAGAACACAAGTATCAATCACACTAGGAGCACAACCACTGCACACACTCCCACTCGTGCATTGTCGCTTCGTCTCGCTACTGCTCCACTGAAAATGGCACCTGGTGCAGGTCTTCGCGCCGCCGGCGCAGGTGGGTGGCGGGGCGGGGCTGCCCTTCCCGTTTGAGTCCGTTGGGCACCACAACCGCCTTGGGCTCTTCCTCTTCACGCTCACCTAGGTACACACACGCGCGCTTGCTTGCTTGCTTCCCCTTGGAATGCTGTCGCTCATGTTCCTGTCGCTGTCGTGTGCTCACCACCTGTATCTGGTGATGTGGAGTTAGTGTTTCGAATCCGGGGCACTTGGGTGTTAGCCATTTTGGAATTAGCAGCATCAAATTGTTCTAAACCCTGTATCACTTACTAAATGGTGTTGATTTTTTTTCCCCAAAAAAATGGTGTTGGATTTTTTCCAAAAAAAAAAACAATGGTGTTGAAATGTAGACCCAGCTACTACTTTATGCGGGGAATGAATTTAGTGTCACAACATGACAAACAAAGTAGTGATTTGTATCTAGCTGTAGATAGATCATCAGCCGTTAATGCTTACATCAGGAATTGGGAATTAGAGGCATGATCTACCAGCTGCTGTTGAAATGTAGATCCGGCTTATACTTTCTGCGAGTGAATGAACCATTTAGTGTTGAGCAAAACAATCAAAACAACCATATTATCACTATAACTTTGCAACCGCAACCTTGTCAATATAACCTGCTTCATTGTTTATCGGATCCATCATTTCGCTCCATTTCTCTCAGAAGTTAAACATGTCTTTTTAACTTATTAATCTTGTAGTCATGTGAGGATTTTTTGGAGCCTCCACTGGAAGAACTTTTAAGGCAGCTGAAGGCACAAGGCGGTAGACGATTTAGCTAATGGTTGGCTCTGTGAGCAGCTGACAAGGTACCCTGTCAGCACTGAACTCACCTGATGATTTGTTCAACTTTTTCGATGAGCTACGAGGTGAGGTTCACATCACGTGTGTATGTTTTTGAGTTCTTTATTTTCTTTCATAGAGAGGCTTTTAAATAGACAGCTCACAGTCACAGCTTGCTCTGAAATTATTTTTGCCAGGTGTGCTCACTGCACCAGAAGGTGTAAGTGTGGAGGACGTATTTCTGGCTCCAAATAGTCAACTTGGAGTTTTTCTTCGCTGCTGCATACTTGCCTTCAATTCAATGACCTTTGAGGTGCTACAAGTAGTAGAATGCATTCACAACCATTTGTTGTTCACGTTTTTGCCCCTCTTTATTTTCTTATTTAAGGCACCAATGTGCTCACTGAAAATGTTTTGTATGGCGTGTGCCATCTTTTGGCAAATCTTGTGGTGTACTGTAACTCCACTGATGCTTCGTATGACTTGGCAGAAGATGAGGACTTCAACAGCGAAATGAGCAACTTGATGGATGCAGATATAGGTGTATATTTGACAATCTGGGACAATCTAGGACCTTAGAAAGGGCTATCCACGACCTGAATTAGTAGTGAATACTGATACTAAGAAATAGTATCCGTTACGAGTATTTTATTTTGATTCCAAACCTAACAAATTTACCTCCTTACATGTTACAACTTTGACATCTGATACAAGAGGACTGCAGGCTAGCACAAACAGATTGCCTGCAAACTCCTGATGCATTTGAGTAATTGCATTTAGCTGGGTTACGATTCTAGCTTCTTTTTTGTCACTTTTAGATCCATTGATGTATGCTATAGCTTTTGCATATGTTTGATGTCATCTTGTGTAATTTTTGTTTCCGTTGCAACGCACGGGTATTCAACTAGTAACAATAATATATGAATTTGTCGCAAGCAGAAATGGTCACGGTCGACTCACCCTCATCGGAGCAGAAATGGTCCTGGTCGCCACCGGCGTTTTCACGCAGCTTGGCTCGGGATCCAATTCTCCATCTCCGGAGTCTGATCATATCGTTTTTATGATCTTTTTTATTTTACCGAGTAGTGTAAGGCAGAACGTAATTTAACATTTATGTGGTGGAAGAAGTACAGCATACGCCGGAAACGTTCATGTGAAACGGCAAGGGAAACATGTAGCACTATAGCGAAAGCAGGGTTGCAATAGGTAAAAATGCAAAAATAAACAACATATTGGATTATTTTGAATAAAATAGATAATAAGTTGATATATTTATAAATTTGATATGTGTATTTGATATCTTATTGAAAATATGCTTTCGGCACTTCAAGTGGTGAATATGATATTGTGCACTGTATTTAGATGCTGAATACAATACACAATGTTGTATTCGGCACACTGGTGGTAAAAAAAGAAGCTTGTACATGCGCGTTTAAATTTTTATTTAACTCTTGATTTTATTTAGAAGTATAAAATAGTTTAAAAATTCTAAACGTTTTTATGAGCAAACTAGAGCACCAAAAAGTTTAAGCTAATATTTAATTAAAATTTTCCAAATAACCCTACATTTATGAATTCTATCAATTTTTAATATCTCAAATAATTTTTCAAAAATCTAAAAAAATCCACTAATATTTTTCTAATGTGATGCACTAATTTATAAAAATATTTTCAATCATATGTTATTTGGTGAAATAGTAAGTTTCTTTATATTGCTCTATTTATATGTATTTTTATCATTTCATTTGATATTCTTATTTTAATTTAATCTGAATAAAAAATTTAAACCTTTTGGCCTTGATAACGGGAGGAATGTGGCCACCATCGTTCCATTGTCGGAACGTCTAACCTTTGGCAGGAATGTCGTCGCCGTCGTCCACCGTCTCTCAACACAGCGAAATGTTTATCATAGGGCTCCTTATTAACGTGTTTGTCCTACCCCGAACTAATAACAAATCGTTATGTTCTCCTCTTAACGTGTTTGCATCACACCTTACAGGTACAAGAGGTCCATGTGATCTATGCTGCTCTAGTGGCATTACAGGTACATGAAGGCCGTGTGACCCATGTCGCTCCGGTGACAACGCACTCGCGCCTTACAGGTACAAGAGGTTCATGCGACCCATGCCGCTCCTGCGGCGGTGCACTCGCGCCTTACAGGTACAAGAGACCCCTCCTACCCAAGCCAATTCGATGGCACCAACACACCACCGAATTTGACCATCTCGATCATGGTGTCATCGAGCTCGGTGAAGGCAACACGATGTTCGGTCATATGGTTTGAGGCTCCTGTGTTGAGGTACCACTTGGTGTTGCCTTGTTCCTTCTGCTCGCCAAGCTTGACCTTCACACAGTCCTCGTTTAGGAACATGTGACCATCGACATGCTTTGGTGTGGCTACTCCAGCAAACACCTGTGCCATTAGAAGGACTAGTTCATCATAATCGATGGCTTGTGTGAGGTGAGTCTCCTCACACTTCTTCTTGCGACATTCACGAGCCCAGTGCCCTGCCTTACCACAATAGTGGCACTTATCCTTGTCAACGGCACTGACTCTGCCTATGTTCCTACCAGAGGATTAGCCTTCCCTGGTGTCATGCACGCCGTTGGGTTTGCCATTTATGTGACTCTTGTTGTGGCGCTTGTTGTTGGAAGAATTGCTACCACTACTCCCTAAGGATCCACTTTGCTCGTGCCATTTTTGCGAGCCATTCCTCCTCTATGAGAAAGAGCTTGATGCTGCCTTCTTCCTCCATGTTGAGTTCAAACCACTCCTCGGCTACCTTCTCTCGCCCTGTCAGATCTTCAATGGTGAGAGAATTGAGATCAACCATACTCTCGATTGAGATTGCCAGCCAAGAGTAGAGGCACAACAACACTCGAAGGAACTTGAGCACGATGTTCTTCTCTGAGACTTCTTTTCTATGAGTGGACAAGTTGTTGACGAGGTCAGTCAAGCGCATGGCAAAGTCATCGACGCTTTCTCCATTCTTGAACTTGAGGTCTTGATCTTCTTGCAGAGGGTCTAAGCTTTGGCCTGACACACACGGTCAAAACCCATGCTTATAATCTTGAGTCTAAAATAGAAGAATGTACCCTTCTATCCAAATCCAATTTGCATCACTCAGCTAAAGTGGTAGTGATTGAAAGCGAGCGGAAATGTAGAGAACCAATAGGAACTTTGTCTGGCCAGGAATGGCGTGAAAAGTGGAGTATTTGTGCCCAAGATCGTTAAACAAAGCTGCGTGTGGGGCCACCACGTATAGCTATAGTCTCTAGTGTAGTCTCACATAACCTTCGTGGTCTTCTTCACGGTGAGGGTGATGAACATTTCTAGCAACACGACCTGAAAAATTGTGTCCAGATAGCGACTTTGTCTAATTTAATCCAACTTTATCCTGGCTTCGATGGCTTCTCTTTTTTGATGTCTTGGATCTTCCTCTGGTCTATTAGGACTAGCTAAGCCTAGTATGCATCACTACTAGGTAACTAACATAAATACACTAGATCAAGCTAGTAAATTCAAACCTCTTTTTTAGTAAGGCCAAAGAAAATAAACCTAACTACACAAGTAATACTTTCAACACTATGATCACTTGTCTAAACAATAGGTCTTTATATCTTCATGAATCTTTTATTTGATTTCCATGTTTAATCTTTTGAGGTGTTTGATATCCTAAGTACATCACATAGCATCCATGAGACTAAATCTTTGCACACTAGCAGACCATGTTAATCCCATTGACTATATTGATATTAATCACCAAAATATACTCACCCTATACTAGGGTCATTGATCTTTCAAGTGGTGCAAACAAGCGCGAAGATTGCTAGCCGCCACCATTTTTCCTATGACGGTTCTTCCCACCGCGATGGGAATAGTGACCGCTAGCGCTGCCTGTGTTGACGGGCACTTGACTAGGTGCCAAGGAATGACACCCACTCGATCGCAAGCGACAAATGGCTACAAGGTGACGAGGGAAGTGTTGGCGACGATCTTGACCTCGTTCGCCAAGCGTTGTTCCTTGAGGACGAGCGTAGAAAACACCTTGATGATGGTGGGGAAGGGCATCACATTGGCGATGTCATCGATGGTGTTGGAGAAGCGGGGGTTGAGACCGCGAAGCAGGTTGAGGACGGGATGTGGTTTAGAGAGTGGCCGACATCACACAAAGAATCAGCCAATGTTTTGAGGCTTTGGCAGTAGTCCGAGATGGAGAGATCACCTTGAACCATAAAGTGTAACTGGATGCTAAGGAAGATAGCGTGTGACTCCTCGTTATGGTGGAACAAGGCTTCGATGGCAACCCATAGGGTACTAGCCGTCTGATTTGTCTCCATGGTGTCAAGGATGTCATCACCGACATAACCCATACATCCAGGAGCTATCGACGTGGGAGAGAAGCCCAAACTTGCTACACATGAATTGGAAGAAGGAGGACCATATGTTGAAGTCTGGGTTCTTGAGATTGAGGGTGACAAGGACGTGGGTCTTCATGACAACGATGCAGTAAGGGTTGATGAATACTCCTCGGTATGATGTTGGCCACCACGTCGGTGACATTGTTTGCGCTAGTGTCATTTGACTTCATGGAGGATGGGCGTGATCGAGCAAGGCAGCAAGGGGCGATAGGGAAGACTTGCGCGCGCGAGGGAGTCTAGCAATAGGGTAGGGCAATGGAGGTGTTTAGGGTTACATGATAGGATTATTAGGCTGATACCATGTAAATATTGAATAAAAGAGAAAGTTGGACAATGACCGCATATGGCACGAAGGCCAGGGGCGTTGTTTATATTGGCCACGACAGAGACATATGATGTCCGACATCGTCAGTTGCTAATACAAGGAAAGCTATTAAACAACTATACAACAATCAAAGAGAATATAAGGGAAATTGCAAATTCCCCCACAAGTCACTTAAAGTTGCAAATACCCCTCTATAAATTTTATAATTACATCTACTACCTCACAAGTCTGACTCTATCGCAAAATCCTCTTTCATAGTTTTCACTTGAGATAAAGTTAACATATTTGCCATGTTGTATTCTCAAGGTCTCTAGGTAGGCTAATAGATTTAAGAGGAGATGATTGAGGAGGGTTTAACTACGCAACACGACCCATTGAACTTCTCGTTTGATCTAATTTGTGTACGGAATTGCAATAATATGTTTGATTCAATAGACTTTATAGTAAATTGTTAGTCCCTTTCTCATTCTCACATTTCCAAGTTGGTGCCTAAGTGGAGCACGTCAGATCATATTACAGCAAATATGTTGTTATAACATCAAGTTAGAACTCTAAGGGGATTTCACGGTAGGGTTAGGACTTCCATAGTGTTAAACGCAACTACTCCAATTTTCCAAAGACAACCAAAACGAACGCCAATGTGGCCATGACCCGTTCCACCTCCCTCGTCCACTTCCTCCGCCACGTCTCCTTCCCTCCGGACCCGCACCTCCTCCCCACCGCGCTCAAGTCATGCCCCGCGCTGCCGCTCGCCCGCGCCCTCCACGCCGCCAGCGTGACCGCAGGCCTCGCGCGGGACCCCTTCGTCGCCTCCTCGCTCCTCCACACCTACCTCCGCTTCGGCGCCACCGACGACGCCCGCGCCATGTTCGACAGAATGCCGCGAGAGCAGAGGACAGTCGTCGGCTGGAGCGCACTCGTGGCGGCGCACGCTGCCCGCGGGGACGCCGAGGGCGCGTGGCGTATTCTCATGCAGATGCGGGGCGCCGGCGTAGAGCCCAACGTGATCACCTGGAACGGGCTCGTTTCCGGGCTGAACCGGAGTGGGCACGCCCGGGACGCGGTCGTGGCGCTCGCGAGGATGCACGGGGAAGGGTTCTCGCCGGACTCCACGGGCGTCTCGTGCGCGCTCTCCGCGGTCGGGGATGTCAGGGAGGTCTCGGTCGGCGAGCAGCTGCACGGGTATGCCGTGAAGGCCGGGTGCAGGTTGGACGCCTGTGTGGTCACCGCGCTTATTGACATGTACGGAAAGTGTGGGCGGGATGACGAGATTGTTCAGGTGTTCGACGAGTCCAGCCACATAGATGTTGCTTCTTGCAACGCCCTCCTCGCTGGGCTCTCTCGGAACACTCAAGTTTCTGAGGCACTAAGGTTGTTCAGGGAGTTTGCTGACCGAGGAATCGAGTTGAATGTGGTGTCCTGGACCTCGATTGTTGCTTGTTGCGTTCAGAATGGGAGGGATTTGGAAGCAGTGGAGCTTTTCAGGGAGATGCAGGCACAAGGGATCGAACCAAACTCTGTCACGATACCTTGCGTGCTGCCGGCGTTTGCTAATGTTGCAGCTTTGATGCATGGGCGCTCAGCACACTGTTTTTCTTTGAGGAAGGGCATTTTTCACGACATTTATGTGGGCAGTGCTTTGGTGGACATGTATGCAAAGTGTGGCAGGGTCAGGGATGCGAGGACAATCTTTGATGCTATGCCATCACGGAATGTGGTGTCATGGAATGCGATGATTGGTGGCTATGCTATGCATGGGGAGGCTGCAAACGCTGTGCAGTTATTTTGCTCCATGCAAAAGTGCAAACAGAAGCCTGACATAGTCACCTTCACCTGTGTGCTTGCTGCTTGCAGCCAAGCTGGCCTGACAGAGGAGGGGCGCCGCTACTTCAATGAAATGCAGCTAGTACATGGCATTTCCCAGAGGATGGAGCATTATGCATGTATGGTTACTCTCCTAGGACGGGCTGGTAAGCTTGATGAGGCGTATGATCTCATAAGTGAGATGCCATTTGAGCCAGATGGCTGTATTTGGGGTTCATTGTTGGGTTCCTGCCGGGTTCATGGCAATGTGGATCTGGCCGAGGTTGCGGCAGAAAAACTCTTTTGTCTAGAACCAGAAAATGCTGGTAATTATGTCCTGATCTCCAACATTTATGCATCTAAGAAAATGTGGCATGGTGTCAATAGGGTGAGAGAAATGATGAAGAATGTGGGTTTGAAGAAGGAAAAGGGCTGTAGCTGGATAGAGATCAAGAACAAGGTGCACATGTTGTTGGCTGGTGATGATTCACACCCTATGATGACAGCGATAACTGAGAAACTAAAGCATCTTACCATTGAGATGAAAAGGCTGGGCTTTGCGCCAAGCACTGATTTTGTCTTACATGACGTGGAGGAACAAGAAAAGGATCACATCCTTGCTGTGCATAGTGAGAAGCTAGCTGTTGCACTGGGACTGATAAGCACGAGCCCAGGAACACCCCTTCGGGTGATAAAAAACCTCCGTATTTGCGGTGACTGCCATGAGGCAATGAAATTTATATCTTATTTTGAAGAGAGGGAGATATCTGTTAGGGATACCAACAGGTTCCATCACTTCAGGGATGGAAAATGTTCTTGTGGGGATTACTGGTGATCTCTCTTGTGATTTCCTGCAATACAATTTGCGGAACAACTTGGTGAAGGGAGCAGAGCACACTTTGTCTCTCTACCTAAAGTAGATATTTTCACGAGGTAATTGTTTAAAAACTGTAATATGAGCACTTCCATTTATAAAAAGGAAGAAGAAAAATCCTATATCAGGACTTCTGCAACAACAAAGCAAAAAATACTACTGCTCTGTGTAATGTCTTCAGTTGACAAGTTTATAATTTAAGTTTATCTAAAACCTTGATCTCAGCCTGTCTTAGTTTTGCTAGCCAGATATTCTTTAGTTGGCAATTTTATAAAGCAATATTGTGCACAATATATTTCCATTATGCAAAGTTTAAGCTAGATAACTCATAAATTTGTGGTTTTCTATGGCTTCAAGGTTTAATGACTACTTAAGAATTGTTGAGTTTGTTATACGACCTTTGGTTTTGTGCAACTTTATCAGTTCAGCATATTCATTTCTCCGAATGGCATAAACAAATCATTTAACCTGCAAAGATATTCTGTCTTGTGTAACTTTCTTTTCAAATGGCATAAATTATTTAACATGCAAGGATATATTGTCATGAGTAGTTTTCTTTTTGAAATATTTCAGATGGAATTTCACTAAAACACCTTTCATGGTTGTAACTGCAGTTTGCTTTATTTGAATTATTAAACCCATGGAATTGGCTGCAGCAGCCTTTGGAGGATATGGTGAATTGAAAAGAATGGACCCAGGTATCTTTTCTGTTAGAGGAAATTTCACAAACCTACAACTATTTGTACCATTATAACATAAAACTACAATTTCCGAGACATATTTCACAAAACTAAAACTAATTATGCCATTTGTAACACAAAACTACAACTTTTTAATCTGATCCTACCCGTTAGCCACACATTACTCGTTTTTCCTATTATGCTGAAAATGTGTGGCTGACGAATAGGACTAGGCCAAAAAGTTGTAATTTTGCGTTACAAAAGACACAAATAGTTGTAATTTTATAAAATAGGTATCATAAGTTATAGTTTTGCTGTACAAAGACATAAATACTCGTAGATTTATGAAATTTACTCTTTATGTTATTAATGCCGGTGACTGTATGCAGTTTTTTAAGAGCAAATGCCCACCTGTAAGGCTGCAACTATTTTGTGATGCTATTTCCTGGATTTTTTTCAATATTTGCAAAAGTACATGTCTATTTTAAAATATTGTATATCTAGACTACTGTTGCGTGTTAGTTGGGCGATAGCAAAATGTCGCTCATTCAACTGGCGACACCTTTTAAAAAATAAAAAATAAAAAACACTATTCTATTACTCTTAAAATTAAAAATACTATCAAAATAGTCATAAAAATTTATAAAAACGATGATCTAGCTCTAAAAATTTATTTTTTATTTCTCATTGTAAAAGTATTGGTTTGATTTGATTTTTTTAGAGATAGATTATAGCATTCTCTATAACATACTTTTTTTTAGAATTTTTTATGATTATTTTTATAGTGTTTTGAATTTTGAGAATAATAAAAAACAATGTTTATTTTTAATTTTTAAGCTGTCGCTTGTTGGAAGTGTGACTTCTTTATTTTTATTAAAGGTGTCACTTGTTAGATAGAGTAGTCTAGATATGTAATATTTTAAGATAGGTATGTATTTTTGTAAATATTAAAAAATAAAAATAAAAAATTCCTGTTTCCCCTTGTAGGCCCACATGGCTCGTTGACTGCATCGACGGGAGGAATTCTCAATGTCAAGCCAGGTTCAACAGAAGTCAAGGCCCGGGCTGAGCCCACGGTCACGCCCAGTTAAGTTGGTATGCCCATGAACGGACGCCTCTCGACATGGTATTCGTTTGTGGATGGCTCGGCCCCACAACACAAAGGTAGAAAGTTTTGATTTCTCGATTTTATCTTGGTTGACAAAGTACAGAAAATGGAAGGGACGAGATCGTGGTGCAGCAAGTCCCCCCCCCCCCCCCCCCCTTTTTTTTTTGGTGAGCGTTGGCTAAACGGATGTGCCCTCTAACCCTAGCAGATACTGCAGTTTTATGTGGTGAAGGTGCTAGTGTGTCCTACAGCCAATACCATGATTTTGGCAGTGGCCTTCAGCAAAAGGTGTCCTACAGCCAAAGCTACCTTTATAATTTTTCCTCGACCGTCCACCTCTAAATGGACCGAAGGATAACCCCTCCTACGTCTCCTAGAGAGCCACGATCCAATCGAGGTGCTGGTGCAACATCGCTGCCAGGAATATCGTCTGATCATATTTTCTGGGGAATATAGATCTATACTGTTAACGCGGATGTTGTAATTCATTGGCACGAACGCAGCTGGTATGCCATCTCAATCGTACACGGTTCGGTGCCAAGAACTGCCCGTGTTGACATTGTCTCGAGGCTCAATCGTGTTGACATTGTCCATGATCGAAAGGTTCGGTTCGTCTGCTGGGTTGACTAGATCGATATATAGGCACTCCATCTTCCCGATTAAAGTAATAGCCATCACTACTTAAAAAATTATTTTTTAAGATATCTACTGTTTATTTTTACAGACGGTTCATAGGAGAAATCGTTTAAGTATTCGGTTCGAACCCCGTGAGGTTGTGGACCGTTTGCGAAAACTTGTTTCCACAGGTAGTTTCTTATGTGAACTGTCTGTGAAAATAATTTTATTTTTACATACGGTTCACATAAGAAATCGCAGGTAGAAATAGAGCTATTTTTATAGACGGTTTACATAAGGAATCGCATGTGGAAACAAGTTTTTACAGGCGGTTCACATTAGGAATTGTTTGTGAAAATATTTCATAAATAGTACATGCCCGTGGAGAGCTTGATTTAGATCGAGCTCACTATTGTTTGAACAGTGCAGCTCAAGTAGCGGACGTGAATTTTGAAAATAAATGGGAAGATTTTGTTTTTGAATTTTTTGAAGGAGACATCTAAGGTAAGAGTATCCTATCCCTAGGTAGTATCTTTTTAAAGTATAGATTTAGGTTTATGGCTTACTTAGGGTTTGAAAATGTTATAGAGTGCTTATATTTCTAACCATTTAGATCCTTAAATTAGCTAAAATTTATGAAAATGTTGATTCCCTTGTGTAGATTCACATGACTCTAGTATCATATTTTAAAATTGTAGCTTCAATTTGATGTTTTTTAAGCCAGAGGAGGTTTCATCATGAATAGGGATTTTTTTTTTATCTAGATGTAGAGGGAGAGAAAGTAATGAATCCATATTATTTTGAGCCATAAATTTGCGCCAATGTAGATTCAATACGTAGACATATTATAATTATAACATGCTCAATTTTTTCTATATTTTTTTAAAAAATCTTTTTTAAAATTGATCTTATTATTAATTAATTAATTTATGAATCTAATTATGTGGTTGAAGTTAAAGATGGACAGAGCATACATCAAAGGACATAGAGAAATATACATCAAAGGACTTTCTGCTTTTATTGAAGCCGTTGAGAAAGACGCTTTGACTAAAAAGATAAAAGAAATATATTGTCCATGTTTTGACTGCAAGAACTAGAAATTATGCGTCAAATCAAGTATAATCAAATCACACTTGATCTTGAGAGGTTTTATCGAGGATTACACATGCTGGTACAATCACGGTGAACAACATACAAGCGAACCAAACGATGATATCGATGATGATCAAGTGGATGGTGATAATGAGGGAGTCGAAGGCGACACTGATGTTATGGTGGATGATGATGCCGATTTCGATCTGGAGGAAATATTGCGTCACGCAGAATCATATGTTTTAAGGGACACGAGAGGTTTAGATAATTTCGAGGCGTTATAGAAGGCATCGAAGGAACTTTTGTATGAGGAATCGAAGGGCTGTGATAAGGAGTTTACGGTGTTGCATTCGGTGCTTGAACTTCTAAGGTTGAAGGGTAGCAATGGATGGTTCGACAAGAGTTTCTTGGATCTGTTGAGCCTCTTGGCAAACATGCTTCTGAAGCATAACTCCTTCCTCACCACCACTTATCAGGCGAAGAAGCTTATATGTCCGTTGTCATTGGATGTGCAAAAAATATACGCATGTCCGAACCACTGTATCATTTACCGTAAAGAGTACGAAGCCTTGGATAGATGCTCAGTGTGCAATGCGAGTCGGTACAAGAGGAATGATGATTGTGAGGACGAAGATGCTTCCGTCAACATGAAGAAGAAGAAGAGTACTGTTGGTCGTGACGAAGAAGACACTTCTTCTGACGCGGAGAAGAAGAGAAAAAGTCCTACCATGGTGATGTGGTACCTGCCAGTGATCTCCCGCTTGCAGTGTTTGTACTTGAACCCTAGAGACTTTGAGCTGATGCGTTGGCATTTCGATAAGCGTAAGAAGAATGGAACTAAGTTTCGACACCCCGTCGATTCTACCCAATGGAGAAAGTTTGATGCCATGTATCCAGGTTTCGCTGAAGAACCAAGGAATGTAAGATTTACGTTGAGTACCGATGTAATGAATCCTTTCGGTGACATGAGCACCTCAAATGGCACTTGGCCACTGATTCTGGCCATCTACAACCTTCTTCTATGGCTATGCATGAAACGTAAGTATCTTATGTTGTCCATTCTTATCCAAGGACTGAAACAACCTAGCAATGATATAGATGTATTTCTGGAACCACTGATGGAAGATATGGCGAAACTGTGGAACGATGAGGTCCGGGTGTGGGATGAGTTCTGATGATAGTACTTCACGTTGAAAGCCATAATTTTTGTTACCATCAGTGATTATCCCGCCTTCTTTTCCCTATCGGGACAGGTTAAAGGAAAGCAAGGATGTATTGTGTGCTTGAATGAAACCGCGTCTGTGTACCTTCCGTACTCACAGAAGATAGTGTACACACGACACCGACGATTCTTACTCAGAACTCACAGATGCCGCAAGATGAAGAAACATTTTGACAACATGGTTGAGCAAGGTACTAGCCCAAAACCTCACAGCGGGGCACTAGTGTTTGAAATGGTCAGGGGCATCAAGGTTGTTTTTGGGAAGCCATCGAAGGGTAAAAAGAGGAAGAAAAGTGAGAAGTCGATCGGCATACTGTGGAAGAAGATGCCGATTTTCTTTAAGTATTTGCCCTACTGGAAGGACTTGGACGTTCGTCACAACATCGATGTCATGCATGTTGAGAAGAATATGTGTGATAGCATCCTTGGCCTCTTACTAGACATAACGAGCAAGGCAAAGGATGGAATCAAGTCACGTAAGGACTTGGTGCATTTTGGAATCAGGCCAAAGCTATACCCTGAAGACAGACCAAGTGGGAAACATTATCTTCCCCCGACTAGCTACTCTCTGACACCTAAGGAGAAAAAGGCACTGTGTAAGTGCTTACGTGGGGTGAGAGTCTTGACTGGTTACTCATCCAACATCAAGAAACTAGTCTCGATGAAAGATTCAAAGCTAATCGGTATGAAGTCTCACGATTGTCATGTGATGATGACGCAGATGCTCCCTATTGCAATCAGGGGTATCAAGCCAGGATACATAAAGGTGGTCATCATACGGTTGTGTCACTTCTTTAACGCAATTGCTCAGAAGGTGATCGATGCTGAAAAACTGGGTGCTCTATATAGTTACTTGGTAGAGGCTCTGTGCCAACTTGAGATGTGCCTCCCTCCATCCTTTTTCGATGTCATGATACACCTCTTGGTTCACATTGTGAATAAGATAATTGCACTATGCCCTGTATTCTTACATCAGATGTATGCGTTTGAGCGGTATATGGGCATTCTCAGGTATATGGGCATTCTCAAGGGCTATGTACGGAATCGTACTCACCTAGAGGGTTTCATGATCGAGGGCTACAGTACCGAGGAAGTCATTGTGTATTCATCGATTACATAAAAAATGCTAAACCGATTGGTGTACCTATCTCTCAACATGAGGGGAGGTTGTCTGGGAGAGGGACCAAAGGAAAGCAAAAATTCATCGATCATGATTACAAAGCAGTGGAAGAAGCACATTTTACCATCTTGCAGCAGCTCCAGATAGGTTGGCCATACGTTGAGCAACACCTGAATGAGCTTCACATAGAAAATCATGGCCACTCATATGATTAGATCTTGAAAGAGCACAAGCGTCGCTTCACCACGTGGTTCCTTCCAGATGGTGAATCTGTAGATAAAAAAAATATGAAAATGTTGGCTTATGGCCCATCAAGTTTAGTTACGTTTTGGCAAGCATATGACATTAATAGCTACACATTTTATACTAAAGCAAAGGACAAGAAGAGCACGACCCAAAACAACGGCGTTCGGATAGAAGCCTATGACACAACAGGGCAAAAGATCACCAACTATAGGTTCATAGATGAAATCTGGGAACTCGACTATGGAGTGAATCTGCAGATCCCTGTCTTTTGGTGCAAATGGGTCAAACACCCAAATGGCGTGGCGGTGGACAACTACGGGTTCACAACTATCGACCTCAGCATTGTAGGCCATAAAGATGACCCGTGGGTACTCGTTGATCATGTCGCACAGGTTTACTATATAATCGACCCCGCGAATGAAAAGAAGCATGTAGTTGTTGCCAGAAATCAAAGAATTATCGGAGTTGAGAATGTGGAGGATGAGGAAGAATACAATCAGTTCGACAACGTGCCGCCTTTCGGAGATTCCGAAAAAATCAAACTTGTAGAAGCAACCCTCGATAGATCTGTGATGACCTACATGCGTCTTGATGGTATAGGGAAAACAGTTCAAGATAAATAGTACCATGTTATGCAAATTGTATCAAGGATTTGTATGCATGATGTAAGAATATGCTTTAATAAATATCGAGGGCATGTATGGAGTAATAATATGCTTTAATTTATATTTAGGGCATGTATATGCTTTAATTTAAGAAGCTTAATATATAATAGAAGAATATTTTTTTAAAAATAATCAATGCCGGTTTTAGGAAAAAATAGGCATTGATACGTTTCCACAGGTGATTAACCTAAGAAACCGCATGTGGAAATGCTTTTCCACAGGCGGTTTTCCTATGGAACCGCCTCTGAAAATGAATTTCCACAGGTAGAATTTCCATAGGCGGTTGACATAAGCAACCGCCTGTGGAAATTATTTTCACAAGCGGTTCCTTAGGTAAACCGCATGTGGAAATGATTTCTATATATATTTTCGCGCGAGGCCCCGAAAACCCTAGCCAATTGACGAAGTTTGCCCGCGTCGTTAGGCTGCCCAAGTTAACCGCACCCTCTCCCTCCGTCTGTCGCCCGCCACCCGCTCTCCCTCCCCGACGAGGAGTGCCACCCCACAACGCCGCCGCCCCCGACAAGGTGGGGCCACCCCGCGCCCCATCCCCCCATGGAGGAGGACCGTGCCGAGGAGGAGCCACCGCTACTGAGGACGAGCCACCGCCGCCGCCAAGGAGTCCGAGGCACCACCACCCGAGCCACCGAGGAGGACCGCGCCGTCAATCGTCGCCCAGACATCAACCACCGCCGCCCCGACACCATCCACCGTCGTGCCGACCGCGGATCTTGCCGCCTCGACGCCGTCGACCGTCGCCCCGATGCCGTCCACAGTGGTGAGTAGCCATACCCCTCAGGCCGAATTTGTGATGTTTCATACATGTATGTGCTTTGCAATGCTTTGTGAATTTATATGTTGCAATGAAAAAAAATGTCATGCAGTTATTTTCTATGAAGAAAGTGACAATCTGAGATAGTCAACGAGGAGAGAGCACATGCATGAGCTGATGATGCACAGCATATATAAAAGTAACAGAATCTAGATTTTTCTTCAAAAAAGGATAATCAGCTTGATGTGTAGATGGGGCCATGGGGGAAGACCAATGAGAAGCTTGGAAATAAACTGCCAGTTGCTTTGTAGGGTTGACTTGCATCAGCAAACCATGTGGATGCATTGCACATTCTTAGTCCAGAACTCCAGATAGGAAATCTTTTGGTCAACCCTAGAGAGGTTTATGTATACCCAGGTACAGGGACATACAGCTGGATAGACAGGATAGTTGAGGTTCATCCAATGATCAACACATGGCCTCTCCCTGATCTGCCAACTTCCACGGGTAGGATAATGTGGCATACACATTAGATGACATTTTGCTATGGCGGATCAGTATTAATATTGGAGTTTAGACAACTTTTTGCAATGACTGGTTAGGTACCGGATCGGACAATTTTGCAGTGGCAAAGAAAAATGTTCGTAAGACTTCTAGATGAATTGTTTGTTGTATGCATCTCAATAATTAATGGTTCCCAAACTTCTGTCTAGCAAAATGTATATTTTGCATTTCACTGGATCAACTATATGTTGCAAGACAAAAGTCTAGTTCAACATCTACTTCTATAGCCGGTCAGCACATGTTGCAGCCTAGCAGAACATACGACGGCTAGCTAGGGAAGTGGTGGAGCATAAACATCGCAGATATATGTATGTATTACCATTGACCAAAGTGCAATGATATATATTTCACTGATCATTTTGCTTTCCGACAAGGAATCTTAGCTGGATTATTTCTCAGAGATCTGTACAAATATAAATTTCACCAGGATATGTGTTTAAGTACTTGCCAGTTGTTATTAATTCATAAAATTAAAGTTTTGTAGTTTCTAATTCCATGGTATGGTACAATAAATTACTCAATAGTTGGTTGACTATAGCACATCTCGATCCATTGCAAATCTCTACTAATACAAAGCGGGAGTTTTTGCTTGCGTCATCCTACCCTCCCGCTGCTCCCGTCTAATAAAAAATAAGAAATACCCGAAGGAAAAAAAACTGAAAGTTCCCTGCTTAGCTCATTTTCACGTGCCAGTATGCCACGTAAGGAACACGCACGCAAGCTTTAGTGCATCCCAGCCATCATATTTTATCGTACTTAGTGAGTTTGTGACTTTGATAGTTGAATGACTTTGTGACATTTGTATGATCTCTTGAATGAAGTCCGCTATGCATGTATGAATGGGTTTATGCTGGATTGCCTGATCTGATGTTTGAATGAATGGGTTTATGCTGGATTGCAAGGTGGGCGACTGCACACGGCCCATTGCATATTTGTTATTTTTTTCTAGGCAACAATAATCTAGCGGTCAATTAAGTATCATATGGCAGAAGATGACAGTAACCCCTAAGAAACTACAAGCAAGTAGGATGTTGGATAGGAGCTCAAACCCCCCGAAGAAACCAGAAGCACAGAGGATGCTCGCAATAGAGGCCTCCCCGGTACAGAGGCTGCTCGTAATAGAGGGCACCCTAGCACAAGATGGGGCGGATGCAAGCAGGTGGTCGGATAGGAGTCCAAGCGCTCACCAGCCATCCTCCTCCGACAGTAGCGAAAGCTCGGGCTTGTATCATAGCCTGAGCCATGTTCCATGCGATCGGGAGAGCCGACGTCGGGAAAGTGACCACGAGTACGATCTCGTCGAAGAGGTATTTAGTTGAGTCAATACATTTTATACTTCTTAAATGGAGGAATATTTTTTGTTTATGTCAACTTTCCTTTTTTTTTCTCTCTAGAGAGTGAGGGTGCAAAGATCGTCACATCGATCATCTGCGCCACAACCTTCCTCTCCCTCAATGCCCAAAACTTCGGGTCCCTCTGGGGGTATGTTGAAACGAATACGGGGCGAGCGAAGCAGAAACAAGTTGCCGTCCGGCACTTATACAATAACACATGTCGGTGTTGAAGGGGAGCCTGTTGCACCTTGTGAGGCTTGTGCTAAATTCTACAACAGTTACGGATTTCTTGTCAAGGAGTACGTCCCAATCACTATAACTGATTGGTGGTTACTGCCGGAAGAGACAATGGAGTTCCTATGGGAAATATTGCAGAGAACCATAGGATTCCCCTCGGTAACAGAGGAAGCCGCCAAACAGAATGAATTGAAAACTATGGGAAAGAGCTTCCGGGGTTGGAAGAGTGAGCTGAATAAGGACTTCATGAAGAAGAACTTGGTACCCTTTAATAAATACGGAAAGATTATACCAGACCTATGGGTGGAGTTTGTTATGCAGAAGACCACACCTGAGGCCATCAAACTGGATGAATCTTTTAAGCACCTTGCGAAGAAGAACAAATACCACCATCACCTGGGCTCGTCCGGGTACACCCCCAAAATTTCTGAATGGAGGAGGCAAGAAGAAGAGGCTGCCCGGGCTGGGAAACCCAACCCTTTGGAAAATTGTGATGAGCGAAGCAGGAACTGGGTCTACGCTCAGTCAGAACGAACCGAGTTTGGGGACTTAGCCTTCAAAAGCCCTGAGACCATGGAAGTCACCCAGACCATTCAAGAGATTGCTAACGAAGGGTCTCTAGAGCCCGACATGGAGAATAACATGCTTACCAAGGCTATGGGGAACAAGAAACACCCGGGTCGCACTCGAGGCATCAGATCAAAAGTGGGATGTAAGCATGGGTTCCCAAACGCCATGGGCCAGTACAAGACCTATAAAAGATATTAGAAGACCCTAAAGAAGAGATACAAGAATAGATTAAGGTCCAGTTTATGAAAATATGGAATGAAAAGGAGAAGGAAAGGGCATCATTATTGATGATAGAGCAACCAACCATCCCAAGTTTTCGGAGCAGCGTCGGGTCCACGCAGGCCGATAACTTGAGATATCCTGTGCATGATATCACAAAGGCTATCCCTTGCATGCTACATGTTTCGGTCGGCAAGAGAGACTTCACTGTTGAGGCTGCCACAGGCCAGGCCATTCCAGGCCGTGCGTTTCACAATCAATATATTCCGATCGGTTACGCCAAGGTACAAGTGGACTCAGTACAACCACTTTTCATGAAGTACAAGCTAGACATCAGCACACCTGAGGGTATCGAGATTCTCGATGAGGCTGTTGGCAACTTCATTCTGTGGCCCAGACGGGATATCATCTTCAACCATCAGAAGTCACAATCCCCAACATCACTGCCGCCCCTGCGCCCGGAATCTCTGCCTCCGGCACCTCCACCCCAGAGCCAAGCCTCTCCGCGCCCAGCATCTCTGCCTCAGGCACCTCCACCCTAGAGCCAAGCCTCTCCACCTCAGGCACCTCTGCCCTAGAGCCAAGTCTCTCTGCCTCAGGCACCTTTGCCTCCGCGCCCATTATCTCCACCTCATGCACATTCGCCCTCGCGCCCATTATCTCCACCTCAGTCATCTTTGCATCCTGCTTCACCGTCTGCGACTCCGGCACCTCCGCCTCTAGCGTCTGTGACTCCGGCATCTCCACCTCCAGCGTCTGCGCCTCTGAACCCTTCACCTGAGCATCAGAGAGTCCCTATCATGGTTACCCCATATGAAAAGACTTTAACATCTCCGGTGAAGAGGTAGCTTCTGTCCTCCAAAGCAAAGGCATCATCCGCTCCGGAATCTCCAGTGAAGGGCAATCTCGCGAAAGAGACCGGCAAAACATTAAGTACACGTCAGTTGGATTTCTTGCCTACACTGGATGTTCCTAAGAAATATGAGAATGGCAAGCCATTTATGCCATTGTTTCAACTCCAAGAAGGTCCATGGGAGATGAGGAGATTCCACGAATGGTACATGAGGGTATGTCGCGCGGGGTTCTCCGTAATCACTATTTTTGTCCCTGCTGACGTTTTTCTAAACGGAGACTCATATCTCATGCTGGATTTTAAGGACATGCACGCTTTGTTCCGCCAGAGAAACTAGACATCAATCTCATAAGCGTGTGGTGTCTGTAAGTGTATACAATCTATCCCTATGTTCATGTATCTACCAATATATGGTATGGAAGCTGATGACTAGTGACTTGTTCTGTAGAATGCAATTTAACGATGCGAAAAAGTTGAATGTACCGGTCGGATTCATTGATCCGCAACGAATTTCTCAATCCAACTTGGTCGTGAAGTTGAGGACAGATGACCCCTGGATTAAGGGGAAGAGTAACAAGGAGAAAGCAAGGGTCATAAGAGAAATGACCAAATCATTCAGACTTGACATGTCAACCTACGTAGGAAGGGCTATACTAGAAATGCAAGACAAGGACTACATCATGACTCCCTACAACTTTAAGTATGTGTGATACGTCCAGAACCTAACGTAATTGTTCAATTTAATTGGTTGATCAAGAACCTAACATAAAGATTCATGTAGCGATCACTTTATTTGTATAATGCTGATGCCAAAGTCGAGCAGACTCATAGTTCTTGACTCAGCCGATTTTCCCCAAAAAATCGTACCAAGATCTCATCGATGTTATACAGAGGTAAAGAAAATCACCATACATAAAATTATTATAAATCATTTATTAATTGATAATTACTTATTGGCATTCGAATAGGGCCTACAAGTGGTACGTAACGAAAGGTGAGATACACAATGCGGCCAAGTCAAATGCGATGGCGGTCGTACACATTTTTCGGTAATTACACACCTCTAATATTTGTATCTCACTATTCATGATGAAGAGTTTTATTGAACTAACAAATACGTTACGTTTTTATTTGAAGTGCCACAAGCAAGGTTTCGACACCGTTCTTTGTGGATATTATGTTTGCCAGTTTCATAGGGTAACAGGAGGTACACAACGAACCCCGAGGACGTAAGTCGTTATTGTTCTTGTATATTCTTATTTGGTTCTGTTTCCGTTGTTAGTAGTGTTTTAGCTCTTTGAGTTATGTTTTTATTTCAGGCACGGATGATTGAACCTACCCACATCTCTCTCAAAGACTAAGATATCCAAAATGTCCAACGTGATATGTGCCGGTTCATCATGCATGAAGTCATCCACAAGAGTGGTAGATTCTTCGATCTCAGAGGCAAATTAGCTAGCCATCCGAGGCTTTGTGAGTGGGAGATGAAAGAATACTTGTGTTGAATATTTGGCTTGTGATGTAAATTGACTTGTGATGTAAAAATATTGTACTTGTAAATAATTTTGTATTTGTGTTAAATATTAGACTTGTGTTGATTCAAATGCTGTTAAAATCTGTGATGTTGGAATCTATCTTAAAAATATGTTGAAATCTGGAGAGAATAAATATAAGCTCTTTATTATTTTTTGAATGAAATACATACCACAGGCGGGTCCTTATGTCGTCCGATTATGGAAATATACCTATATACAGGCGGTTGCAAAAGAGGCCACCTGTGGAAACCTATTATCACAGGCGGTTTACTTAAGAAACCGCCTGTGATAATAGTTTTCCACAGGCGGTCTCTTTTGCGTATGTAGAAATCATCTATTTCCACTGGCCTTCGATCGCAGGCGGGTTGGCTAAACAGCTATGCAAATGAGTTATGACCCACCTCTAAAAATAGTTTTTTAAGTATTGCATGCCGCTTAAACTCGACTAATCCGTATTAATTCCCTGATTGCTAGCTAGGCTAGGTGTTGGAGCAAGAGTTCATCTTGCCCCAGCAAGTACGGCGATAGTTTCTTCTAAGGAGGAGACTCAAGTTTGGAGACGAAGTTTGAGAGGAAGAAACACTACGAATGTATTGATGGTAGAAAAAATAGATCGCTCTGGGAGGAGTATCACATCGTGACTTGGTGTGTTTTCACCTTTGTGTCTTTTTTGCTGTCTTGCCTATCTTCTTCTCTCCCAGGCGACCATGGCCCCCTATTTATAGGGTCATGCATAGCTTGGCGTACAAGTTATCATAATGTACAAATATCTGGGACCTGACCGAATTACTGTTCCTGGATAACTACTTTCTACCCTATTTGGGAGATAAATATCTACCATAGTAACAATCGTGGTGCCTGCCCCCTGAAGGCGATGAGTCGGCCGCCAATTGCGGCCCAGCGCCGCATTGTTAGGGGTGTCAGGATAGCCTCCATTACGCTAGAGTGTCAGAGTGACGTCCATCAGCCTAGGCGTTTAATGCCGGTCACTTACTTACAGGCAAAGCATGACCGGTGCTCCCCTTCCGGCAGATCTTTCCTAAGACCTACTGAGTCACCCTGTAGCCTCCAGGAAGCCAGCCCGAGAAGCCGAAGACAGGGGCCTCTGGAGGCATGGCTCCGGGAGGTGGAGGCTTTGGGAGGCAAGACTCCAGAATACCGGGGCCTCAGGAGACCAAGGTTTTGGGAGTTCGAGGCTTCGGGAGGCCGGGCTTCGGGATGCCAGGCTTTGGGAGGCTGGGCCTTTGGGAGGCCAGGTCGGTCAAGCCAAGGGAAGGCTTCACAGGTACGAAGAGGTACCGCGAAGGGGCCTGATGACTTCGGAGGTTGAGCCCTTAGCTAAGGGTCTGGAGATCAAGGCTACGGAGGGACCTGGATAGTAATCTTCTATCATTATCCTCAGGCTAGTTTATTTTTCCCCCAATAGTACCTCCTCATTCTCAGGCCCCGATGTTTTGGAGGGGGGAGAGGATTTAGAGGAAAACTAACCCTAGTCTAGTATAGTATCAAGGATGTCTAATGGCAATTCCCTGTCCTTTAAGAAGTATTTCGTTGGGAATCATGGGCGTCGATGTCGAGGCCCAAGGCTGATGGCATATTGGTGGTGGTGATCTTCTCCGGAGCTTGTTGGAGCTGGTATGCGCGGTGTCGGGACCCCGGGTCGGAGGGGCGTCGATGAATGTGGTGTACTCTGGGGTCCGTGTCGAGACCGATACAGGTCATCCAGATTCCTTCGGTATGGTTCTTCCTGCCTTTTGAGGTCGCTAGAGTGGAGGTTACGTGTAGGATTGGAGGACCCTACGCGTTTGCCTGGCAGGATGAGACGTACCACTGCCGCATTCTGACTGGACAATGCGGGGTGTCGTGTAGGGTCTTGTGCCCACACCCCTGTCATGCACCGAAAGGAGTCTGGGTTATTAATGTGACGGGACGTCCGTGCGAGAAAACGAGGCTGTCGTCGTGGAACGCTGCCACGTGCTGGCGGAACGACCGGGGCATGGCCACAGTCCCCTCAAGCATTCAATGTGGGATGCCACGGTGTTGGTTCCGCTTCATCTTCCGGGCTTACGTGGCTGCTTCGCCCAGGAATAAAGCTGGGGTCCTCTGGCTGGATTCTCCACAGCCCTACGAGCGAGTAGTTAACCTTGACTTGAGTATGGCGTCATCTTCCTCCTTATCCTCTTCGGAGATGTCGATGATCTCGACGGCTTCTTTGGGAGCCAGACTGTTTCAGTCGTCGGCAAAGGCGCCGGTGGCCACGCCGCTTCCACATCTGCAGGGGAGGCGGCTGCCTGCCTCTCCGGCCTGACCTTTGGCTGGGGAGGCCCTGCTTGTTGAGATCATCGATATCTCCGATGACGATGAGGAGATTGACTGGGATCTCCTGCGGGGGGAGAGCGAGTAGGCGTCTGCGGAGGCGACAGTGAAGGAGGAGGCCGGGAAGGCGAGGGAGAAGGCCCCGCCCGTGACCTCCTTGGACTCTTCTTTGTCCTCCAACAGCTCGGGAGCCGGCTACTGTATCAGCTTCCCCAGCGACAGGCCGCAGATGAGGCGCATACACCGTCCCATGCGTGGCCCCTGCCGGGACCTGTAGGAGGTGAAGGCGGTCTTCGGGATGGAGTACTTGGTGAAGTCGTGAGGCATCCATGTCTCACGGTCGACCATGGCCTTGCTGTGGGCTCATGGCATGACTTAGTCACCTTGTACTCTTTCTCACCCTGTTTTGCTCCGTCGGGGTCTATCTTCTTCATGGCAATTTCTGTACTGTCGCTTCTGTATGTGTGTGTGTGCCTTCGTGCCTTCAAGCCAAGCTTCTTTGTCCCCTTTGTAGGCGATGGCTGGCTAGTTTTTTCTGATGATCGAGGTATCGAGCCTTCACATAGATCATCACCGGTTTCATTCCTTCTAGGGGATAGATGGCCTTGGGAATCTGGTGATGGTAGATACGTAGGGTAAATAAGGAGAGCCGGGTGAACCAGTGGCGACCTCATTGTTCCTGGTTATTGCATACTCCTCGGGCTTGGCACTGGTAGGGCCTTCTTCCCAATTTGTTCCAGATTTCCGACTCAGCGAAGTCCATCTGGAACCTTTGGAGACAAGCTCCGGAGGTGGTCCTTGACCCTTCGGGTTCCTTAGCGACTACCCGGGTCGAAGGCGATGGTGTGTCAAAGGCAAAGCCGAAGGCTAGGCGGGAGAGGTGGTCCGCGACCCCCTCGGCCATTAACCGCTGCCCGGCTTCGGAGGTACTCCGTCCGGAGCCTGGTGACGTCATGTCGGAGGCGAAGCTGAAAGCTAGGCGGGAGAGGTAGTCCGCAACCCCCTCGACCCTTAGCCGCTGCTCGGCTCTAGAGGTACTTCGTCAAGAGCCTGGCAACGGCGTGTCGAAGGCGAAGCCAAGCCTAGACGGGAGAGGTGGTTCGTGACCCCTTCAGCCCTTAGTTGCTGCCCGGCTCCGGAGGTACTCTGTCTAGATCCTGGCGATGGGGCCCGGCTCCGAAGATATTCCATTCGGATCCTGGCGATGGCATGTCAGAGGCGAAGCCAAAGGCAAGGCAGGAGAGGTGGTCCGCGACCCCCTCGGCCCTTAGCCACTGCCCAGCTCCGGAGGTACTCCGTCCGGAGCCTGGCGACGGCGTGTCGGAGGCTAAGCCGAAGGCTAGGCGGTAGAGGTGGTACACGACCCCCCTCGACCCTTAGCCGCTGCCCGGCTCATACTCCGTCCGGAGCCTAGCGACGGTGTATCAGAGGTGAAGCCGAAGGATAGGCGGGAGAGGTGGTCTGCGACCCCCTCAGCACTTAGCCACTGCCCAGCTCCGGAGGTACTCCGTTCGGAGCCTGGTGACGGTGTGTCGGAGGTGAAGCCGAAGGCTAGGCGGGAGAGGTGGTCTGCGACCCCCTCGGCCCTTAGCCATTGCCCGGCTCGTTGTAATGAATTTGCGACCTCTGCAATGGACAGTCGAGGGTTCCACTATGTTTCTCGTGCCACGCAGCGTGGGCTTTTATTAAATGTTAGTATAACACTCATAAAATGATGTATGAAATGTGTTTTTAAAGGAGATGGTAGGGTAATGATTTTACCTTTTATCATACGTGTTTGAGTCACGCGGGTCAAACCCTTCCCTGTACGGAGGGGGATTTTATACCCCTTTGATCTGTGTGCTGTGCCGTTTGGAGGCCAACGGGTTTTGTATCCCTTCTTCACGGAGGCATTTGCCTTCAAGATGTCGGGATACTCTTCCCATTATGTCCTTTTAGAATCTTTCCGCCCGGCGGAGTTTTCGGAAAACATCCCTGTTGCGGGGGTTTTTGGAAGTCTCTCCGTTTTGGTGGAGGTTTGGTAAAGCTCTCCGCTTTTACCGGAGGTTTAGTAAGGCTCTCTGTTGTGTGGAGGTTTGGTAAAACTCTCCGTTGTGCGGAGATTTGGTAAAACTCTCTATTTTTGCCAGAGGTTTTGTAAGACTCTCTGTTTTTGTCGGAGGTTTTGTAAGGTTCTGCGTTTGTATCGGAGGTTTTGTAAGACTCTCCGTTTTTACCGGAGGTTTTGTAAGACTCCGTTTTTGTTGGAGGTTTTGTAAGGTTCTTCGTTTTTGCCGGAGGTTTTGTAAGAGTCTCCGTTTTTGCCGAAGGTTTTGTAAGACTCTCCATTTTTGCCGGAGGTTTTGTAAGAGTCTCCGTTTTTGCCGAAGGTTTTGTAAGACTCTCCATTTTTGCCGGAGGTTTTGTAAGACTCTCCGTTCTTGCTGGAGGTTTTGTAAGGTTTTTCGTTTTTACCGGAGGTTTTGTAAGACTTTCCGTTTTTGCTGGAGGTTTTTTAAGATTCTTCGTTTTTGTCGGAGGTTTTGTAAGGTTCTCCGTTTTTGCCAGAGGTTTTGTAAGACCCCTTGGCATGTATTAATGCCGAAGGCCCTACACACTATCGAAGCTACGCAATACCTTCCAGGAATCCTAGGCAGTCTTGTCTTCTAGGTGACCTAGGTATGCTACGCCCGCGGTGTATAGGCTTGTCGTTCTCCCGAGGAAACGCCCGTGTGCACCGCAACACTGTCCACCAAGGGTGTGCCTTGACGCGTGGCATTTATATGATCGAAGCTATGCAATACTTTCCAGGAAACCTAGGCTTGATGCCTTAGTGGTGACCTAGGCATGCTGCGTCTGTGGTATATAAGCATGTCGTGTAGAGAGGATTCTTTGCGACAGCATTCCTCAGAGCACCGCATCCTCACATCAGGGCAGTCCCCTGATATGCGGCGTCCACACACAATCGAGGCTACACAATACCTTCCAGAAAATCTAGGCAGTCTTGCCTTCCATGTGACCTAGGCATGCTATGCCAGCGGTGTGTGGGCTCCACTTCCTACCAGGGCAAAGCCTATCCTCCAGGAAACCTTTTCAGGTGACCTTGGGTTTAGGCAAGCAATGCTTATTGGTGCGTGGCTTGTCACGCCTCCAAGAAATTCCCTGGGGGCACCGCAACTACATTAACGAGGAAGTCCCTTGATAACCGGGATCTACACACTATCGAGACTACACAATACCTTCCAGGAAACCTAGGCAGTCTTGCCTTCTAGGTGACCTAGGCATGCTACGCCCGTGGTGTGTAGGCATGTCGTGCAACGAGGATTCCTTGCGACAGTATTCCTCGGAGCACCACAACTCTGCCATCGAGGACATCCTCCAGGGCGTGGCTTCGACACCCGAGGCTATGCAAATGCCTTCCAGGGCACCCTAGGCATAATCTTCCTTCCATGTGACCTAGGCATAAGTGGCACCCGCGGTGTGTGGGCCTCACTGTCTACCGAGACTATGCAATGCCTTCCAGGAAATTTAGGCAGTCTTGCCTTCTAGGTGACGTAGGCATGCTACGTCTGCGGTTCTTGGGCTTGTCACGCCACCAGAAGATGTCCTACGGGTGGCGTCGCAACACGGTCTATCAAGGAAATCCCTTGATACGTGGCAACTATACTTCCGAGGCCACACAATATCTTCCAGGAAACCTGGGCAGACCCACCCCCCAAGCGACCTAGGCACGATGCGTCTCCGGGAGTGTAGGGATTTTGCATGGTTATACTAGCTAAGTTTTGTAGTCTACTATTGGCAATAAGAAGCTAGTTGTAGTATAAACACAACTAGGTTATATAACTATTCATGCTAAATGAGGATGTAACTTAAGTTCTACTGCTTCTACCTAGCGGCTATCTATTGCAAAAGACTTCTAACAATAAGGTTGGAGGCCTCCAACATACTCTAACCTTGCCGTATGAAAGATGGATCACTAGGTAAACTACTGATAGTTAACAGTGGGCGTACCTTTGTAGGAATAAGGCTTCTATTGTGTGGCTTGGAGGCCTCGAAGCATGTGGCTAGGCCGGGAGAGGTGGTGCTTGAACCCCTCAGCCCTTAGCCGTTGCCCAGCCCCGGACGTAATCCGTCGGGGGCCTGGCGAAGGCATGTTGGAGGCGTAGTCGAAGACTAGTCGAGAGAGGCGGTCCTCGACCACCTCGACCCTTAGCCGCTGCCCGGCTCCGGAGGTACTCCGTCCGAAGCCTAGCGACGACGTGTCCTCAACTCAGTTCTTGTTGCTGGATATGGTACCGTTGGTAGTAGGGTCGGTAGTGACGGTGCAGGGTTGAGGAGTCAGGGATTTGCCCGGGAGGTTGCACCGGGCCTCCGAACCCTACGTCGTCCTTCGTCGGCTCCTTCTGCGGCCAGGTATTCTTCTTGCCTTCTGAGGTATTCCTCCCAGAAGGTCATGAGGGTCTGGTAGTCGTCGGTGTTGTGGCCGTGCCCGTGTGCCTCCGGGGGCATCGGAGCTTGGAGTTGTTGTTGGGGTCGCTGCCGAAGGCGGTGTGTCCCGGAGCCTGTGGTTTCCCTAGGGTCTCCTTCCCCTTTGGGAGACCATCGAGGCTGCCCGGTGAACCGGCTTTTGGAGCCGAAGTGGTTCTGAGTATGCCTCCCCAGATGAGGTGGGCTTAGGGTTCTCTGCGCGTGGTTGGCGTTGCGAGGGCGGCATCGGAGGCGCTGGCGGGGTCCGTACACCTCAGAGCCCTCTGTCTCCTTGGAACCCTCTTTCGTCTGAGGGGCCCAAGGAGGGCGTTGGGTGGACAGAATTTCCAAAGATGTTGGCTCACTCGGGGTATCCCAGGTGTGATCGAAGGGGATACCTGGGGACCAAGCCCAGGTGGGAACACTCCCGGGTTGGACCACCTAGAACCATTGGAAGGCGGCTTGCTTGGCTGTGGCTTCGGTCGCATCCTTTCTTGAGGCGGTGAGGTCTTCGTTGTGTGGAGGCTGGAAGGCGTCCACGCCGTCTGGAGTTCCTGTACCGACCCAAGGTTCTGGGTTGGCCAAGGTCGGAGGAACGCCATCCCACACGGCAGCGGGCTAGAGCATGCATACGGTGCGTATGGCTAAGATAGCCACTCATATGGTTGCATACTTGCAACGGTGGGTATGGTGGTTTTAGCTAGCCCTTTGGTGGTTTTCCTGGTGGATTCTTACCTCTCTTAGCACTTCTGTGTTCGAGTCCCCACGGACGGCGCGTTGTTGGAGCAAGAGTTCGTCTTGCCCCAACAAGTACGATGAGAGTTTCTTCTAAGGAGGAGACTCAAGCTTGGAGACGAAATTTGAGAGGAAGGAACACCACGAATGTATTGATGGTAGGAAAAATAGATCGCTCTGGAAGGAGTATCACAGTGTGACTTGGTGTGTTTTCATCTCTGTGTCTTTTTCACTGTCTTGCCTGTCTTCTACTCTCCCAGGCGACCATAGCCCCCTATTTATAGGGTCATGCATAGCTGGTGTTCAAATTATCATAATGTACAAATATCTGGGACCTGACTGAATTACTGGGTCTTATCCTGGATAACTACTTTCTACCCTATCTTGGAGACAAATATCTACCGTAGTAACTATCGTGGTGCTTGCCCCATGAAGGCGGTGAGCCGGTCGCTAATTGCGGCCCGACACCGCACTATCAGGGATGTCAGGATAGCCTCCATTACACCGGAGTGTCAGAGCGACATCCATAAGCCTAGGCATTTAATGGCGATCACTTCCTTGCAGGCAAAGCATGACCGGTGCTCCCCTTCCGACAGATCTTTCCTAAGGCCTACTGACTCACCCTGTAGCCTCTGGGAAGCCAGCCCGAGCAGCCGAAGACAAGGGCCTTGGGAGGCATGGCTCTGGGAGGTGGAGGCTTCGGGAGGTAGGACTCCGGAAGGCCGGGGCCTCAGGAGACAAGTCTTCGGGGGTCCGAGGCTTCGGGAGACCGAGGTCTCAGGAGGCCGGGCTTCGGGAGCCCAAGCTTTGGGAGGTTGGGTCTTCGGGAGGCCGGGCCGGTCAAGCCAAGGAAAGACTTTGCATGTACAAAGAGGTACCGTGAAGGGGCCTAATGACTTCAGAGGTTGAGCCCTTAGCTGAGGGTCCACAGATTAAGGCTCCAGAGGGACCTGGATAGTAATCTTCAACCATTATTCTCAAGCTGGTCTATTTTCCCCCAACACTAGGTTTGCGCCTAAGTGTTGGTCACCAGTCGGCATGGCGCAGATGCTCACGCCGCTAATCGAGGTCTCGCTGAGCGCGACTTTTTTGAAGATGGTCTAAAGTGAGGACTAAAGGGACCATCCCCCTCCCTTGACGCGGTCCCGAGCATCCCCATCCTGGAACGTGAGGCCTTTGTTCAAAGGAAGCTTGAGTCCCGGATGGTCAACGATGGGTTCATGCAGGCCCTGATTGGAGAGTTCTGCCGGGAAACCGGTGCCTCGGAACGTTGGTTCTCTGAGCTCGACGTCGACCAGCATCTCGGGATTTCAACAAGGGGTTTTTGCCCAATTTGCAAGGCACCAATGGTCACCTGGTGCTGTCTTCTGTTTCTACTATACCATTGATCTTGTCTGTGTTGTTTTCTTAACCTAATCCGTAACTTATTACAGGCTTATATGATATTTGTTGGAGTATAGCTTCGCATACATGGAAAAGTATCACTAGGGGCCTAGGGGCACCTGATCTTTTGACGACGGGTGGCGAAATCTGGACTGTACCTCGGGTCTACAAAATGAGGTCAAGAGTCATGTTTAAAAAAAATGAGGCCAAGAAGCCTGCAGGAACTTGGTCCTACTACTCGCATGTTATGGACACATCTGCACAAATTTATCCATCTCTTTTATAATTCACCTACTACTTGTTAGTTGCTATCATTGGAATCTCATCCTGTTTTACTAATTAGGTCTTGCTACTTCATTTTCAATGGGACATCATCGCCACCAAAAAATAGATTGATAAAAAGCATAGTCAGTTCTTGGTCATTAAGACATGTGATAGGTTAGGTCGTCAGGCCACGGTCGTCAAACACCCAAGGCAGCACGACTGCATGAGAGGCCGGGCGAACTAGGTTTGTCGCGTCCCCAGCGCCCCAGGCTGCAGTAGCTCCCCTGCCACGACCACGAGTCCACTAGGCCCAAAGCCAGCCGCTTTACCATGGCCGGTGGCTTGCCCTGCATCGGAGAGTTTTTTATTTTTATATTTTTTCTATTAAATATTTTAAAAAATAGACTACTGATGGCAAGATTTGTGGAAATAGACACATACCACACCTTACCGCCATCTGAGAGGGCGGGTAGGGCTTAACCACCCTCTAAGAGGGCGGGTAGAGACTAACCAACCTCTGAGAGGGCAGGTAGGCTTACAGAGGGTGGATAGCCCCTGCCCGCCCATTGAGAGGGCGGGTAGCCCTAACCGCCCTACCAACGGGCGGTGGGGAATTTTTTTTTAATTTAACGTTTTATACATCAATTTGAAAAATAGTGCACATTCGTTCGGTAAAAAATGTTAGTTGTTGAAATTTTGGATTGAAACGGTCAAAAAGTGGCCAAAGGGCATCACGGAGTAGTTACTTTTTGGAAATTTTGGATCGATGTAAATTTGTCGATATTTGTTTATGTATATGATGTAAAATTGTATCAGTAATTTTTTAGTGACGTATTATTGGGGGGATACAAAATCTATTTTTTTGAATAATTGTAGATGTGAAGCACTCTTAGCATATTACTCGGCACAGAGGTTACATATGGTGACAAACATTACATGGGACATACGGTAACAAACATTACATGGGACCCTAACTATAAAGACACGACAACAAAAAATGGTAGCTTGTACAGTACGCCTAAAGAGCAACATAATAGCGCGCCGCTACTAATTGTAACATGCCTTAGGGAGTGAAAATATGCCGGGTTACATTAGATACTCTCTACTGAGTGCATCTAGAATATTTGCCCTTTCTCAGGGCATCGAGGCCAGCCACCTTAGCGCGACAAGCCCTCTCCCGCTTCTTTGCCCTCTCAGCTTCGCAGGCTTGGGCCGTGGTATGGTCCTGTGTTACCTTCCTCATGCGCTCCTATTCTTGCCGCTTCAGCCGTAGTTTCTCCTGTTGTTTCTTGTACTCCTAGCGTGCGTACGCTTCCCTTCACCGCATGCTCATGTCGACCCACCGCTTCTGGTCTTCATTTTGCTCCATATCGAGCCATTCAATGAAGTCACAAATAGGTGGAGGAGACTGGACAAGTAAAACAAGATGTGAGATTAGTAAAACAGTATGTGAAATCGGGAACAAGATGTGGAAAGTACCACATGATTGATCTATGTTGCTATACCGGTGGGTACTCATACGGTCCATGTTGAGGCTTGTCGTATTGGTAGTTGGCACAAATGAAGAAGCGTAGATCATAGGTGTAGAAGATGTCCTGGGACTCACGAAGCCTACCAAGGTCGCCACAGAAGCACATCACTGGTTCGACCCCCGGGAGATGAAAATCCCTTAATATTTCTTGGGTGGGCTTAGTGGAGCTATGAAAGACATTGCAGTTGAGAGAGCTGAGGAATGAGTAGTCTATCCATAGATGAATGTGGAGTTATTTATGGTGGCTGGGGGTTGGTGCATGGACTGAGTGCATGGGCTTGGCGGGGTGCTGGAGCATTGGATTCCTTGTTAAAGAATAGAAAAGTTGTGGTATTGATGCTGGATAGAGATTCCATTTGTCAAGATAGATGTGTTGTCATTTAATTTATGGTTAAAGCTCTCCCGTGTGGTCACTTCTTGTCTACAGCCTGCGTCAGGGCAGAGATGTTGTCATTTCATGGTTAAAGTTGAGTCGTGTGGTCACTTTGTGTCTATAGATTACGTCAGGACAGAGGTGTTGTCATTTTGTGGTTAAAGCTGAGTCGTGTGGTCACTTCGTGTCTAAAGCTAGACTCCCGATAGAGGTGTCGTGTGGTCACTTCATGTATAAGTAGCTTTGTAAGAAATGCTTTTCTAGCTCTATCATGAATGGTTCATACAAAGCCGAGGATGACAGAAAGTGGTCATGTTGGATTAAGAAATGCAACTAGCATACGGTCACGTTGGATTAAGAAATATAGTTATGACATGGTAAATAGACCACAGAAAGTAGACACGTACGAATATGTAAGATTAGTTCACTAATCAAAGATGCATCATGAAACAGGCATATAAGTTACAAAAGCAAAGGTACAATCCTACTGCTGTCTCCCCCGCTACCGTCGGTCGTTCCCATCATCATGGGTCCTGGAGCCGCTGCCGCTGGTTCACCTTCACGTGGCCCCTAGAGTAGGTCAGGACGTTCGGTGAACCAACCTGCCTGGTAGGCCTAGTAGAGATCACAGGTGTCAAGGCCTCCTCCTCGGTGTGCTACATCTGAAGTGGAGCATTGGGCAACTGGGACTGCGCGACGACGACGTAGTCCGGTGTGGTCCCGAAGAAGTCCCTCACGAGGTCGAACGGGGGGTCTGGCCTAGGCTCATCCTCCTGACTCAGGTATGACGACTGCGAAGGTTCCACCGTCGTCTATGTGTAGTCCTTGAGGGGCCTATGAACAAATGAATTTATTAGATACGATAAATGTGCAAATAAAAGTATTTGTACAAAATGCAATGTTGTACCTGTATGGTATGCAGGTCCAGCAGTAGATGGCCAGGCGTGAGTATAGGGATTGTTGACGTCATAAGAGGGGGGGGTGAATTAGGATACTTAAAACTATTTTGGCTCCAAAAAATAACATAAAATAAACCTATATCAATTTCTATCTAAATGTGCTCTAGATAAAACTCTAGATTTATCTAGTGTGTCTACTCTATCGATCAAAGCACTTGTAACCTATCTAAGAAGGTAAATTGCAAGTAAGTAAATGCGGAAACGTAAATAAGATAGAGAAAGCAAACTCGGCACAAGGATTTTTTTCCCGTGGTATCAATGGTATGAATGTCACCCCTAGTTCACGTTGGAGCTTCACAAAGGATATGCACCCAGTTGGCACCCGGTCACAGCCTTTGAGCCACCGAGTCACAAAGACAAGGCCTCCACCCGGATGAGCCACCAAGCCACCAAGGCAAGGTCTCACCACTAGCCTCTCTTCCGGTTCCTCGCCGCCGTGATCACTTAGGAGCTTGAGCCACAAAGGCAAGGGTCTTCACGTCCTTGCACAATCGCCTTGCCGCTGCTCCACACTAAGTCAGAGAGTCAACAAGCTTACCGGCGAGTCACCAAGACTCCAAGGTGCTAGCGTACCAAGAGGTACACTATTGGCTCACTCCTTGATCCACTCTCTAGGCAGCAATCACCTAGCAACTCACTCTCTATACCTATAAGCACTAATCACTCCCTAATCTTATGCTTAATCACCTTGGATGATCACTTTAAGCACTTTTGTGGCTTTGATGTCTTCTCCCTCTTGTTCTTGGTTTTTTTCTTCTCCTTCTTAATATGATAAATTGTTTTGACCAAGTCCTTCATGGGGATTGGGTGATCAATTTTGGCATTGATCTTCTTGATATTCTTCTTCACTTGTGAGATGAACTTGACGACTTCGGGATCCATATCTTCATCGCTTGAGGTGCTTTGCTCATCTTCTTCATAGCTCTCTTCATCTTCATCTTCATCATCTTCAATTGAGCTTGACTCTTACTCTTGTCTTCTCATCCTTGCCTTTATGTGTTGACATTTAGCTTGCTAGCTTGTGAGAGCAAGGTTCTTGGTGTCGAATGAGGAAGAAGCTTCCACCCTCATGTTCATTGTCATCTCATGGGTAGTGATCTTGCCGAGCACTTAACTTAGAGTCATCTTCTTGAGATCATTGTTGTCGTAGATGATGGAGACGATCAACTTGTACTCTGGAAGAAGAGCTTGAAGTATTCTTCTCACCACTTGATCATCTTCGATTGGTGTCAAACCTAACCCATTGATCTCATTGACAAGAATATTCAAATGTGAGTATATGTCATTAGCACTTTCATGGGGTAGTTGCTTGATTCCATTAAGCTTAGTAATAAGCACATGATATTTCTTATTGCGCACATCCTTTGTGCCTTCATGTATTTCAATGAGAATGTTCCAAATATCATGTGCATTGGTGAGAGAATAAATATGATTGAATGCATCAACACATATAGACAATAAAAGGATACTCTTTGCCAATGCATCTAATTGCCTCTCCTTGTTGGTGATGCGATGTTTCATCCCTTCCTCGGCGACTCTCCAAACATCTAAGCCTCTAGCTTGCAAATAACAAGATATTAGAATTTTCCAACGCGGAAAATTTGTGCCATCAAAAAGTGGAGCATTAAGGAAATCCATCCCAACCCCGGACATCACAACACTAGGATTTTAAGCCTATCAAGAGCATGAGGCTTTTATACCAATTGTAGGGATTGGTGACATCCGAAGTGGGGGAGGGGGTGAATTAGGACACTTAAAACTATTTTGGCTCCAAAACAACAACACAAGATAAACCTATATCAATTTTTATCTAAATATGCCCTACGTTTATCTAGTGTGTCTACTCTACTGATCAAAGCGCTTGCAACCTATCTAAGAAGGTAAATTGCAAGTAAGTAAATACGGAAATGTAAATAAGGTAGAGAGAGCAAACTCAGCACAAGGATTTTTTTTTTCCGTGGTATCGATGGCATAAATGCCACCCCTAGTCCACGTTAGAGCTGCACAAAGGATATACTCCTGGTTGGCACCTGGTCACGGCCTTTGAGCCACCGAGTCACAAAGACAAGGCCTCCACTCGGATGAGCCACCAAGCCACCAAGGCAAGGTCTTACTACTAGCCTCTCTTCCGGTTCCTCGCCGTCGTGATCACTTCGGAGCTTGAGCCACAAAGGCAAGGGTCTCCGCGTTCCCGCACAATCGCCTTGCCGCCGCTCCACACCAAGTCGGAGGGTCAACAAGCTTGCCGGCGAGTCACCAAGACTCCAAGGTGCCGTCGTACTAAGAGGTACACTGTTGGATCACTCCTTGATCTACTCTCTAGGCAGCAATCACCTAGCAACTCACTATCTATACCTATAAGCACTAATCACTCCCTAATCTTATACTTAATCGCCTTGGATGATCACTTTAAGTACTTTGGTGGCTTAGATGTCTTCTCAGGTGTATATGAACTTCTCTGGACTCTAGCACGCTCAAATGACTGAGTAGAGGGGTATTTATAGCCTCAAACTCACGCACTAGCCATTAACCCAACGGCTCTAAAAAGTTATTAACACCGGATGATCCAGTGAGAACAATAGTACTAACACCGGATCATCCGGTGAATACACTCTCATAAATTAGCCATTGGAACCCCACTCAAGCCTCTGTGAACACCGGTTTATCCTGTGATGATTCACTGAACACCGTACAAATGCACTGGATTATCCTATGTGTATATGTTCATTTTGGTGCTCTCTGGAAATAATAGTCCGGTGTGTTCATTTTTTGAACACCGGATCATCCGGTGAATGTAGCAGAAGAAACTAGCCGTTGGAACGCACTCAGGCTCATCTGTGAACACGGGATTATCCTGTAATAAGTTACTGAACACTGGACAAATGCATTGGATTATACTATGTGCATATGTTCATTTTTGAGCTCTCTGAAAATAATAGTCTGGTGTGTTTATTTAGTGAACACCGGATCATCCGGTGAGGCAAAAGATTCCGTTTCAAACTTTCTGTGAACACTGGACTATTTTTAATTGTTCTCACTGGATTATCCTATGTAGCACCGGACAAATGTTTATGTGAGCACTGGACTATCCGGTCAGGCAAATTTCAGCAGAATAATCTTATGTATTTTGGGTATAACTTTTCGCTCCGAACTCCGATTTTGATGATCTTGGGCTCTATGAAAAGCTTGTGAAGAGATCTACAAGATTATACAAAAATCCATACTATTTGATCACATCAAAATTCATGGAACAAGTCCAATTCATTCCTCTCTTTGTTCCGGCTTCGGTGACTTCTCTTTTGATGCATCCATGAGACCTATTAAAGCATATACTTGACAAACATATTAGTCCCATTGACTATGTTGCCATTAATTACCAAAATCACAATTATAGCCTAATAGGACTATTTTTGCTACAGTGAGTGCTGTAGTAGGGTGCGAACAGTAGAGCTCCGAATGGTGGATGTGCGACCGGTCGAGGTGCAGATGAAGACGGACCGGTTTTATCACCGTAGTAACCTACGGAGTATATTAGATATACTATTGAATATATTGAATATGGTAATTTATTGTCACCCATTACCTAAGTGACCTGCAAGCGGTGAGGGTGTCGGCACTAGGCATGGTTTAGGTGGCAGCGTCGAGTCGTATGTACGTGCACCTAATATTTGTTTGAAATTAATGCATCAGTAACAAAAGAATATCTCTAACCACCGTGCGTATGAAAAATGCGTACAAATTGTGTCCGGACATGGAGGGCGTGGTCCAAGTGGCCATGTGGGTGTCGGTCTCGGTGGACGGCGTTGCACATTAGACCTCCTGGAAGACTCTACATGGACCCCACTCAACCTGGCAGGAGCACCGACGATGTCTGCGGTAGATCAGCAGGAGGTAAGCTTCAGGGCCCGTGTGGTCTTGTTGAAAACTCGCTTGACAAACCCCGCTACATCCACTGCACTAAGCTGCACCCCTTGCCTGAGGCGGTCCATGGTTCCAGCCGTGTCTCTATGGATATCGTAGATGATGTTGACTTGTTGAAACAAACATGAAATGAGAATTTCATTTTATAGTCATTCTTATGATATTATATGATAAATAAGTGAGATGTTAATTATACATACTGCTAATGCAATGTCCTCGTCCCAATGGCCCGGGTAGGCCTTCGTAGTCGACGCGACGTGGTGCCAGACAGTATCTGAGGTGTAGGTGACCCGTATACGTGTACACGGGACATACCACTGCAGGTACTCCTCGAAGCTTGATGCGGCGAAAGGATGAGACTCCTTGACGACATCCTCAAGGGCATGGGACCACGTCGAGACGTATGGCGCCAAGCGATCTGCCCAGAGGATGCCACCCGGCTATCCCTTTCGTGTATACCTGCAAGTCAATCACGTTAAATAGACTGTCAATGAGACGAATGCTATGGATTATTTATTTGATTTTAGTTACCTGTGGACGTGGCCCAGAACCGTGTGAACATCAAGAGGGGGAAAGACTGGAAGCATCCGAACTGCCTCATCACGCGGTGGGGCGAGTACTCCTGGACGTAGATATCGAAGACAAGTGGCTTCTTCGTAAGCCAATACTCCTCGTCGTGGCTACACAATAGAGATAGACCGACAGGCGCATGGGCTTGGATGAACAAGTGGCTGCAGGGGGTCCAGACCATGTCGTCTGGACGCAGACGGTCGAACTGTGACCTAAAAAGCTCTCACGCCCTATGGCCCTCCTCGTGCGCCCCGTGCGTTTGTGGAGAAACATAGTAAGAAACCAGAACTAAAACATGTGGCAAGTGAAGCATAACTATATTTCATATGTACCCGGCGTCAACACCACAGCGAGCCCATGGTGGGCCTGACCTCCTCGGGTTCGACATACCATTCCTCAGGGTACGAGGACTGGTCCACAATGGGCCGGTCTATCGCAAACCACTCGTAAGACCACAGCTACAGCAGTAGTGTGCACCCAGCAAATGTGGCTAGTGGCTCTTTCTTTGTGCACACGTCGCACAAGGCTCGATACGTCATAGCAAGGACAGCAGAGGTCCAGCTCAACTGGGGGATATCATCGGGCTCCGCATCTACGATCCACCTCGCGTACGGAACAAGGGTCCTCGACACCAGGTGGCTGTGGCCGCTGGTGAACATAACCCAGCCAAAGAACCAAAATAGGTAGGCCTCTGAGTGCCTCGAGACCGAGTACAAGCCAGCCTCCGGGTGCATGTATGCAGGCTATAAGTAATTCAAATGATGATGAGTAAAATATCTTTAAAATCGTAAAGTAAATGGGAAGGTAAATTGTAAGGAACCTGGAACTAGAGGATCCACTTCTTCGTGGGCCCTCGCGGATCCGACAGGAACTCAGGCACGTAGGTGGGTGTATCGTCCGTCCGTTGAACAGGGTGAACCGCTGATGCATGACGTTCATCCAGTTTGCATCCACATCGATGACTCCAACGGCAGCTCTGGTGCAAGGTAAGCCTAACAGGTAGGCTACATCCTGCAACGTCGGAGCCATCTCACTGCAGGGAGGTAGAAAGTATGGGTCTCAGGCCTCCACCGGTCAACCAGTGCAGCGTTCAGCGAGCGATCAAAATAGAATCACCTCACCGCTGCCTCAGGGTTCTCTATCGCTTGGGCCTCCACCAAACGAAACAACAGTAGGAGTCCAGATGTTGCCAACCTGCACTATTTGGAAGATAAATTGAATGTAGGACATGCAATAAATAAATAAACTGGTACATACGTAGCTAATTAGTGATATACCGGTGCTTCCAATAATCGTCGATCATAAGTACCTCCCCAGGGCCACGTGGTTGGAAAACCCTTAACTCTGTCTGGTGAACAACAGACAAGAAGCTGCGGTGCTTCTTGTCTACTGCAGGGTCAAGAAGCTTGGGAGTCGATGGATGCACTATATCTGCATTGAAACCAAATATACATGAATATATTACAACATGTAGATAAGAATAATATACATTGAAACCAAATATACATTGAAACCAAATATATATATGAATAATATAAACAGTCTGTTACATGAAAATATATACATAGTTACGTGAACAATATATAACATACACGTACACAATATACATGAATATATTACAACATATAGGTACACAATCAAATACAAATGTAAGGTCCAAATGCAACGTAGATAACTAAGGCGAATACCTTACAAATATAACATTGAGATACGCTAAATACATTCACACTTAACTGCCGTCATGACCACACCAACACAATAGGTACATTTTTCGGACAGTACTTGTATATGTGACCTATTTCATTGCACTTGTTGCATCGCTTCACCCTTGGATCTGCCTTGGATTCATCCATATTGTTTCGAATCTGTCAAGTTTGTCGACGTCCCGGTGTGTTCTTCATCCTTTCAAAGTATGGCACATAGATTTGTGAGGGATCTGAATTACTTGTAAATGTATCGACAATGCATAGCCATACAGCTCATGGTTCCATATGTTCAGTATCTGATCCTTTATAAAGTACTTAGAAACATATTGCCTGGGTAGCATATTGTGCTCCCCACATGTAGCTATGACGTGTGTACACGGTTTGTGTAGCAATTGTGGCTTCTGGCATGTTCAGATGCATGTTTCAATCCTAAGCACGCACTCTTGCACATGACGCTCACGTCTGCCACCCATATGACCCTTATCACAGCATAAGATATTGAACTTGTACTCCGTAGTTCCCTCCTGATTGGCGCGATTCATATGTGCCTTCTTTGGGCCTTCTTTATGTACTCACATAGCATTGGTCCATACAACATACGGTTATCTTCCATTGCCTTCGAAGCAGCTGCGTAGTAATCAATAAAATATCTGCAACTCCCATGCATAATACCTTCTATTTTCCAACAAGTGGGAGGAACCTCATACCCTGCATGACCCATTTGTAGATTTTAGTAAGATTAGCTGTCATTATCCCATACCTTGCCCCTCCAATGTCGTACATCAAAGCCCATTTCTCTCTTGGCTCATTTTGTATCCACTGCGAAAAGTTCCTGGCAACTGACCCTGACCTCCTTACTACTAAGAAGTATCTGTTGGGAGTGGTCCAAGAGCAATCGGTTCATCTCCTGTGGCTTCTAGCTCAGCTATCTGCTTCATGGTTAGTTTGTCTAGTATTACCCGTAGGGCATTGAACTTTCTCTGCTGGTTTTGGCTGCACAATTTCTTGAAATGATTCATCAAGTCCTTATTTTTTAATTGTCTGTAAAAGTTTGCACCCATATGCCTCATGCACCACCTGCTCTTCAAGTTGGGCCACTTTGCTGTAACACACCGTCGAACACTGCCATATTGCATATCCAGCAAAGCCTGCAACAGCCCTGCATGTCTATCATGAATCAAATAAACATCAGGCCAGTCTAGAACAATAGCATGCTTCAACCGCTCAAGGATCCAGTTGTCCCCGTTCTCACTCTCCACAAAGGCAAACCCCAGTGGCAGGACTTGGTTGTTCCCGTCTACCCCAATTGTAGACAATATCTGTCCTTTATACTTCCCAGTGAGAAACGTCTCGTCCAAGCAAATGATGGGTCGACAATGCCTAAATGCTTTGATGGTTGCTACAAATGCAAAGAAAGCACGCTACAATACTCACTTCCCGCTATACTTCACATCAGTCGAGGGGTAATTCTTGATGTCATAGTAACTTCCAGGTTTCTTACACATATTGTGGCTAATTGATGCGGTAGATTGTCATATGAATCTTCGTCTGTCACAAACCTCATCTCAATAGCCTTCTGTTTCGTCCTCCATGCCTTGGTGTAGTTTGTTGTGTGCTGGAACCTTTCCTCAATAGCACGGATTATTGATCGTGGCTCATACTTCAGGTTGTCCACAATCTCCCCGTATATAACATTGCAACAAAAGCAGATGACAGGTTCCAGTAGGAGAACTCTATTTCCTCAATGTGACAATTATACTCCCTAATTATTGAGCACTCCCAATAGTCAACCCACTTCCCCCTGAATGCGTGCACCTGTCAAGGACAATCAGGCACCAAACACTTGATGTCGTACTCTCTTTTACTCGACTTCACAACCTTGAACTGCCTCCGAAGAGACAACAACCTGAATTTAACTCCATCAATACCAACCTCCTTACTAGGGTACATAGCACCTTGTGACACCTCGTTCTCATGATATTCCCACGGTGTCCGATGAACCTCACTGACCACTAGCTTCGAAAATTCCTGATTCCTCCACTCTGCAGGAACAGGAGTATTTTCCTCCTCGTCAGATGAATCCTCATCAGTAATGGCTTCCTTCAGCTCTTGATCCTCCATCTCCATCTCTTCAATTATGCTAGGAATGTGCTCCCCTTCATCGGCTACACCCCTTAGTTGCATCTCACACACATCCCCAACATCTTGCTTGTCTCTGACATTTGTCGGGTCTGCTTCATCCACACTACCTGACTTGTTCCTACTACTGCTCCTGCAGAGTTTATCTCTGTTGGATCCTTCTGTTACGCCTCAGCTAACAGCATAAGAGGGAGACCACGGTCACATAATATATCTACATACTGTCTCCAAGTAGATGTCGCACTAATCGAGATGAGCTCCCCAAAGTACCCCTGATTATCATGGCTTAGCATAGCTCTCAGCTTAAGCTCATATTGCTGGGGATCCAGTTAAAAATAGCATATCAGCCACTTGCACACGCCTACTATGGTTCTCTCATTGGCTCTACTAAGTCGCTTAACGACATGCTGAAATTCAGAGAGATCTACACCGTTAGGACCATAACTAATTTGACCTTCACCATAATATATCTGAAAATATAATTTATCTAACATCACTAGAAACATCCAAAAATATATCCAATGTTAATACCGCAAAACTATATTTCTGATTATCGAAACTCTAACAAAATTACTGACACCGGTGATCACCTAACAATAGATTTATTTAATATTTCCCCTAAACAAACTAACCAAATTAAACTAATTAACCATATGTCTATTTAATAAATTTTCTAATTAGCTATAATTATTACTTACATCATTATTCTATAAAATCTAGATATTCAAAACTACCATACTCTAAATACTACTATGTATCTGATGGCTATCCTACTATATCGTAATTAATATTTACCATATACTACAAAATACAGTATATCCTACATTTCTAAACCTTAGCTCGTATCTAATATAACTACTGTTATGCCGTTAAACCCTAGATCTAGTGTCATTTTAATTACTAATAAAAACATAAGTATAAAAAATTTATCGGAAAGCAAGATCCAAAATCGGCTGATAAAAAACAATAAGGCTTCACTGCGCTGCCTCCCTCTCCTCTCCTCTCCTCTCCTCTCCTCTCCTCTTCCTTTAGTTTTTTCAGATTAAAATGAGATTTTTTCCTAAATTTTGGCCATTATATAGGGGTGGAGGGCAGACGGGTCACCCCTGAGAGGGCAGTAAGGGAGAGGGTGGTAAGGGTGGCGGGCGCGGGGAGGTCACTACCCGCCATCTGAGAGGCGGTAAGGGGTGATGGTGCCACCGTGACATCCGTACCGCACTTTAAGAGCTGCAACCCTTTCAGATGGTGGTAGATGTATATTTTTACAAATCTTACCATCAGAAATCTATTTATTAAAATATTTAATAGTAAAATATAAAAATTAAAAACTCTGCATCGGAGATAGAACGAGCTCATGCGCGCACCGGCACCGTTGTATCCCGCGGTACAAAGTCGGTTTGGTTTAGACGAGGCCCATGCATGGAACAGTGAGGCAGAGAGACGAAAAAGGGGAAGAAATTCGTGGACACCTCAACTCCATCCGACGGCTCTCAACTTGTGGATTGTGTCTGCCAAGGAGAAAAATCACGGATGACCAGTGGACTGCAAATCAGAATTGTGATTGATGAATGCCAGGCCCTGATTTGAATAGGGATCCAATTTAAAATGCCTAAGGCCCCTGTCCATCACGATTACTAATTTCCTCAATTATAATATGGACATGACTAAATACTGGTTGTGCATACTATAAGGGGATAGCATGCACACTCTTAATTAAGAAAATATTTAATTAATTGCTTTTCTAATTAGGGCAAATTAGCATGACACACGCAGAGCACGCCCGCGACAATACCTGGGAAAAAACGAATTTGTCTGCCCACAGGCAAAAATCATATGTATTAAAAAAAAGTATTTTATATACTATAGAAAAGCATTTCATATGCCGTGAAAAAGCATTTCATCTAACCATCTTTTCTATTTTTAGTAATCCTAACAAAGACTAGCATGGCATAGCAGCAAAGAAGAGATGCGCACTCAAGCAGTTCAGAAAATCCACAAAGCAAATTGTTTCAATTTGAAAAACTCAAATCCGTGTAAACTCATAAAAAAACATATTAGTTCCAAATTACAAGCAATTCATGTGAACCAGAAAAGCATATTATGTGAATTTGAAAAGCAAAATTAGCATAACTGGGTACAGATTTGAGAAAAATATTTTGACGAATAAGCAAGTTTTTGTATAGTCATGATCAAGTTTTCAAAAATCATAAGCAAATTATAATGCACACAGAAGCACTTTTTTATACGAAGTTGATGTTAGAAAAAAAATATCATCAAAATATACTCAACTGGGGTCTAGTTTTGAAGCTCTTATCGCACGAAACACAATGGTGTGATCGGATTTTAATTTAGATGCTCGGTTTGAAAACTATAGTTTTTTAAAGTTTTGAAATAGATTTGCATGTGAATGACGTCAGCAATTTTGTCATATTTCCCTTCTCCATGCATGCAGCCAATGACATCCGATGCTGAACGAACGGCTCATCTGAGCGTGCATACTGCATGACAAGGGCATGCACGCTCGGAATTTAGTCTTTGGGTTATAATATATAGCTGCCATGAGTGATGTGGGATTGAGCAGGTCGAAAAACAAATAAATTTTAAAAAAAGTTGATCTTTGTGCACAAATCTAGACTCAAATCACAATTGAAAAAAAAAATTGGAATGAAATTCTCCGAAGTTTTTTTAACTGTTGTTATTAGCAATTTTCACCACAGATGGTGGAAGAATGATAATGTCTTCTCCTGCGAGAAAAATCTTTAGTATATTATATAGAACCAACGACGTACCCACACTTGTCATGCAAAGGTGATAGTGGCAATCACCTCAGGCCTATCCGCCTAAGCTGGAGTCGGCCACGATCGGGCTCCGCACGACGTGATCGTGCGACACCCAGCTCAGGCTCCCCTCGGCGAGCTTTTGCCCCGCGCCGCCGCCGCCGCTCACGGTGACCGTAAAAGTCCTTTTCTCCTTTACTTTCGTGAACTCTAGCTCCGCCGGTTCCACCTTGACCGTCAGCCCTTTCGGCGCGTCGACTTTCGCGGTGTACTTCGATTTCACCGGCCCGACGTTCGTCACCGTGCGGTTCACCGTGAACGGCGCATCGCGCAGTGGTACCAGTATCGCCGGGTAGTTCAGCTGCGCCTCAGGGATGGGCGTTACCTCCTTGCACGTCAGGCTGGTGTTCCCAGATATGGTTTTCAGTGCCACCTCGCCGAGGAGTGCGCAGATGTAGCCGGCGTAGTCGCGGAAATCAAGGTCGTAAACCAGGCCGGGGTCTACGGCCTTCGCCGGGGCCACGTGGCCGGCGCCGATGGAGTAGAAGCTCGCCTGCTGGTGCTCCTCGTCCATGATCAGGTGGCCGTCGTTGTCGACGGCGCTTGATGTCGTCATGATGGCGGACTTGATCGCCGCAGGCGACCAGTCCGGGTGCATCTTCTTGACGAGCGCCACGATGCCGGTGATGTGCGGCGTCGCCATGGACGTGCCGGAGACGACGTTGAAGCTGTAGGACTCGGGCCCCTCCACGGGCACCAGCGACGGCCACGCGGCTAGGATGTTGAGCCCCGGCGCCAGGATGTCGGGCTTCAGCACGCCGGGGCAGGCAATGCTCGGCCCGCGCGACGAGAAGGCCGCGACGATTGGCGCTGGCTTCACGCCAACGATTGTGCTGTTGAACACGATCGTTGCGTTATGGTTGGTCTTTGACGAACCCTTCATGGCGTAGCCCATTATCTTGGTGCCGTCGGTCTCGGTCACCTGCGACATGGGGATGTCGTAGTATTTCTCCAGGACGATGGTGTATCCGAAATCGGGTTCATTGATGAACACGATACCGGCGCCACCAGCTTCCTTGACTGCTTCAATTGAGCTCGTCGGTGGCACCGGTGTCTCGGTGTCACACACGACCACTGTGCCGGTGATGTTGACGTCAAAGTAGTCACAATAGTTGGTGCCCTGAGAGTAGTACAGGGGATACACCTTGGAGCTGAAGTGCTTGTCCTGAGTGAGTGACTCGCCTTCGAACGTCTCGCCATCGCCGAGCTGCACGGTGGCACGGAAGCTCCGGTCGACCGACCCAGCCGCCACCGTCAATATCCACGGCGCCTCGTTGGACAGCGTGGAGGGCCTCGGGCCGCTGTTGCCACCGGCGCACACCACGGAGACGCCCTTGGACACCGCCGCAAATGCGCCGATGGCGATCGGGTCCTTGTCCAACGGCGTGGAGAGGCCGCCGAGGGAGAGCGAGAGGACATCGATACCGTCCTTGACGGCGGCGTCCATCCCGGCCAATAGGTCGGATTCAAAGCACCCTTGGGCGTTGCAGACCTTGTACACGGCGAGGTGCGAGCCGGGTGCCATCCCAGCCGCAGTACCCGTGCCGAGGCCGAAGGCAGATACTCCTTCCACGAACCTCCCGGCTGCCGTTCCCGCCGTGTGCGTTCCGTGCCCTACGTCGTCGACGGTGGTGTCATCCCCGACAAACGACGCCGCGCCGATGAGCTTGTTGTTGCACCGTACAGGAGGCTGGCAGGCGCCCTTCCACTTGGCGGGCGGCGGCGGCATGCCGTCGTCGCGGAACGAAGGATGCTTCTCGTCGATGCCTGTGTCGAGCACTCCAACGACCGCGCCCTCTCCGTAGCTGGTCGCGTTCCAGACGCCGCGGTCGGGCGTCAGCCCGAGGAACGCCGGCGTGTGTGTCGTCATGAGCTGCACCCTCCTCTCCAGGAACGCGCTAACGAACCCCTTCTTCCTGGACACGGCCACAAGATCGTCGTCCGTCAGCCTAGCGGCGAAGCCGGACAGCACGGCCGTGTACGAGTGGCGAACGCGCCGCGGGCGGTGGCCGCCTGTGACCTGCAAGAACGACTCGTGCCATCTCCGGTGGGCGGTGTCATCCGCGTGCAGGTGCCCAGGCGGAGGCTCGACGAGCACGATGTAAGTTCGGGCGGCGCCATGGGGCCGGGCGCCGGTGCTCAACACGTGACTTGTTCTGGAGACCACGACAAGAGCACAGACGACGGATGCAAGGGGCAAAATCGTCACGCGACCCATGGTTTGAGAGCACGCATGGACATAGACAGCATTTGGCGTCACTGAAGCTTATATACTCGAATGATATGATTCCCCGGTTTGTTCATCTTGTTTTGCTGAATATGGCTACTATACCTTGCACGCATGCATGATCCCAGGATACAAGGCAGTGCACCCTGAAAACCGTGAACTTGCAAAACGCGTGCATCGCCATTTCGTTGCTTTCTTGAGTCCAGATCGATGCAACAGCATCCGTTTGGTTTGGTTTGCTGTGGCTTGCATGTTTAGTGTGTGATGCACCAGCTCTGGTAATCTTTTCCGGCAGAACACACGTGGATGTCCGGTGGTAAGTGATCTTGTAAGGGCGTGTTTGGTTGCCGTGACGGTGGCCTGCTCTGCTCGTGCAAGCCCGCCTCGTGCGTATATGCGGACGAAGATGAATGTTTGGATGCCGTGACGAGCAGACCGAGGCTGCATCCGCTCATACGTGAATACGGTCCGACACTGCATCCGCCCGTGCACTGAAATCGATCGTAGCTCTCATTCAGGCTCTCCGGATGCAGTGCTGTGGAGCTGGGCTCACTCGTCAGCGATAGCGAACTTCCTCACGCAGTGTCAGATTCAGCCTGCCAAACACAAACTCAAATTCTACCTGCATCCGCTCATCCAACCAACCAAACACACTTCTTTTCCAGAATACGGATCCCCTCAGTCTGCTTCCACTCATCCAGGATATACGATGCAGCTCTACAAAAGGGTGCAGACAACCAAACACACCCTAAGTGTACAATTGTTCTAGTGAGGTATTGCGCTTTCTAACTGACTGTTCGTAACGTCCACTGTATTTTTCCTAAAGTGAAGCTTGGTACAACTTTTTTTTTGTTTGAAATCTGATACCATTTGGTTGAATTTGAGAACAACCTAATAAATTTAGTGTGCGAGTACAAATGTTTTCAGCCAAGAATATAGGATAAGAATCATATACCGATGGGGTATTTCTGCTTCTAATCTAGTTGGTTGCCTTTGGATGAACAGAGGCACACGCATTGGATTATGAGATTAATTTTGTGATATATTAGGTTGGACGGCCTTTTGCGAACTAAAATCAGGTTGGAATGCCCTTTTATGTAAAACCTGTCGTAGATGATTTACATTTAAGGAAAATTGGTGTGGGGACACTATTTTAATGTGAATCTGTTTGTAGTACACTTTTAAAAAATTCTTGTCGACGCTCGTTTTTTGTGATTTGGACACTAGACAGTGTCCTGTAGACAAGAAAAAGATTAACAGTGTCCTAAAGTCCAGGACACCTATATTAGTCTCGCGTAGACAAATTACCCTACATTTAAAATGTGTTGTTATGTGTTTTATATTGAGTGACGTGTCCGGGTGTGATGTGGTCGAGGTAATCGTGTGCATGTTGACACTGGTCATGGACTGGTATGGAGCATGTTAGAGATTAAATTTTCGGGCGAGTTTATATCTGCGCCATGGAAAACCAAACCAGATTCTTGAAATTACATACAAGTTTCGACATGATACTACCTCAGAATAAGTATTTATAGATAGATTTTAAATTTAATCATAGATGGTTATATATTAACCTAGAACAGGTATTTTCAGTTTCAAAGCTCGTAGTTCTGGCATCTTGTTTCCATACAAAAAACCACCTCGGGCCAAATGACTCCACAACATTGCCGAGCTCTTGAACTGCCTCGAGCTGCCCACAACCCCGGCAGTTGACACATAATAGATTCATTGTTCTCGGCGGGGCTGCATCATTGCAGCCGTCGCCGATCTCGTATTCAAAGTTGACTCTGCCAACTTCTGTTTCTTGATCATCTCATCATACATCTCTCCCCTTAGTTGTATGTTAACCAATCCCAGTGGCACTAAGGCTAGAGGATCCCCCACAGGAATGTTCAGATCAGGTGTACCTGAATCATCGTTCCCCTTCCCCTTGCCTTTTGGAGCTTTCCTTTTACACAGCGGAGCCAAATCCATATTCTTCTCAAATACCGATCCTTGTTCTTCGTTACTAACAGGTCGCTCATTATTTGATTTACTTGCATCTTAAGTATGGACCGCACCAGTCCCTTGTGATTGTGACCAGCATCCACTATACCCTGAGGAAACCTTGCTGCTGCCAAAATTTTCAGACGCTACTTGGCTAAAACTTTGGATCCTCTTTTTTTTTCCTCCGGTGCCCGCAACTTTAGATCATATGGTAATTTGCCAAGAACATTCCTAGGATTCTTCCTCATCGCTAAAGTCAACAATCTCTGCTTCTTCCGATGTCAAATTCAGATGTCCAAATAATTCAGAAACATTGACAGCACAACTCCTATCATCATATGGGTAGGCGTTCCTTTCACAGAAGAAGATGTACCTCCCCTGGACAAAGCCATAGCAGGCAACTCGTTGGTGGACGATCAATGTGTGATGCTGCTGGCTCAACTCTCACACAAATCTGGCTCCAAACCCAGAGTAATCGAAGGGAAGACATCGAGAACTCCAGCAAGAACGGTGGGATTTTGTGGATTGTGGAAATGACCAAATGAGAAGTTTTGCGTTCTGATGGAAAACCAGAGACGCAAGAAAGCTAATCCAATCCTAGAGAACAAACCGAGTTGCCCCTGGTTGGAAGATTTAAGCCATAGAGGCAGAAAAATCTCAATCGCCTTCTAGTTCGTCCGCCAGTACTGTAGCATGACCCGACCGCTAGCAGACGCCCGAGAGGTCGAGAGAATTCAGTCGCAATAGTAGTAAGAGGTTCCTCCTGTTGAGTATAGTGCAAATATATGAGCATATATATCAATATTTCAAAAAGGAAAGAGCTATAGGTAAACAACAGGACTCCAAAACACATGATAGCACAAAAGTAGTACTGCAATATAACAGATAAACAAGTACTAATCATGTGAACTTTAGCTGCTGAAACTGAACAGGGAGGACAGGTAATAAAGAATAACATTGTTCTCAGATTTAATTTTGCAACACTTGGCTCCAGGTCTCAAAGAACCTGCTCCCTAAACATTGCAAAATTGCATATCATCAAATTGAGTTTAATCTAAGCCTCAACTAGCTTCAAAACATGTATATCAGTGAATTCAAAGTATGGACAGATACAAACAGTGCTGCTGAAAGAGTCAAAATCAGACCTCCAGAAGTCCTTTAATCAGATCATACCATCTACATAACAGTACCAACTCCACAATATACTGAACTAGCATTTCAGAAGGATCAGGGACCAAATATAGCCATAAGAATGATCTGAATCAACATATCATAGACTATATACCAGATATAGCAACAATAATGGTCTGAGTAAGCAGCAGCACTGATCTAAAACATCACATACACGTCTGAAGCTACTTTGCTTAGACTACTCTACAATTTTCAATGCAAATAATCATCATTGAACTAAACCCAAGCCTCTGATCAGATCAAAGAAGAAGAAAAGTATACTCACAGAGAGATGCAATCAAAAGCATGAATAACAGAGGCTAGGCACGGCTCTTCAGTCGCTGTCCCAGAAAACCTATCACCCGCCGTTGCCGGAGGGAGAGGAGATCGGAGATACAAAGCCCTACCACACTGCGACGGCACGTGTGGGCAAACCTCGGCATTGCAGCTCTGAATACCACCAGATTCCCACTTCCCAGTACTAGCCACACCGGCCAAAGCTCAACAGCAGCTCGAGCTCAACACCAGTGCACAGCCGAGAAGCGAAAACAAGGAAGGGAAAGCAAAAATGTGTGAGTTAATCTCTTCTCTGTTGCTCCATAGAAGAAAGGGGGGAGATAGATATAGGGTTGAAGGAGCACAAACATCACAGGGATCAGACCCCTCCGATCCAGCCGCGCCCCCATGGACCAGGCGATTCCAATCGGATCCGGCCTCCAACGGCAGCAAGCGCAACCCCAGCCGAGCACATCCCGCAGGATTCGGAGAGAGCACCGGCCGCCGCCAGCCCCATCGCCCGAGCTCCCTTATCCCTTCCCCTTTCCTTTTTCTTCTGAAAAATTCCGAAACCCTAGCAGCCGGTATAAATACAGAGAGCATACAGGCCTGGGCCAAAAAGAGAAAGGGCTGGGCCAGCAGCAGAACTCGAGGCCAAAAAGAGATTTCTCACATTAAAATTTCCATAAAATACAACACCTCCAACGTGTTGAAGGTGTGCTCATCAGCTCGGTGAGCCTCTGTGCACATTTTTGCTCATCTTTAGCTAGACATTTTTTTATACAGCAAAAGTTGTACTGAAAAAGTTTCTCATCCTTGTAGTACTGCATTTGCAAAATTTTGTTTAATTTAGACCACTAATTTGGCCTTTCTTTTGTTCTGAAAGGTGTGTACAGGTGCCGACGCCCGGAGCAACAAGGTGACAGTCGCCGTCACCGGAAAGCTCCGCGCTGACGCTCTCACCAAGAAGCTGCGCAGGTCCGGCAAGCACGTCGAGCAGTGGCCCGAGGAGCGAAAGCAGCCAGAGCACATGAGAGACCAAGGAGGCAAGGACCAAACCAACGAGCCGGGGGACAATCCTACTGCGCCCACCGAGAAGCCGGCCTCCGGTCACCACGACGCAAACGACGGAGAGCCGAGCAGCCCGAAGCCGTCGTCCCATGAACCCAAGAAGATCGGCAGCGAGACCGCCAAGCCGGGCCAAGAAAGGACGGAGAGCACCGACGACAATGTCAATACTGGCGGCGCCAAGGAGGCCGCTGCGGAGCAGTCGCCAAAGAGGAAACGGAAGCAGCAGGATGAGGAGAGGCCAGCTGATGCCATGTGACGGCGGTGCCGGACCACGGCGGCTTCTTGAGCCAGCCGACGCTTGCCCTGCCTGCAGCAGCCGTCGCATGTCAGCTACAGCGTGGCGCGCCCGAGCGCGAGAGCGGCATCCTCGTACTCGCAGCCGTCCCCTTACAGCTACTACTACGGCCACGGGACGGCACAATGGAGCGCGGCTTCGCCGGCGCAGGACTCCTACTGTGATCTATTCAGCGACGATAACGCTAATTTTTGCAGTGTCATGTGAAGCAGAGTCCCGCTTCTGAAGTTAGTTTCCTAGTTTGGAGTTGCTTAACGTATTCGGGCCTAGTTCGGAATGCCGTATTTTTTTCTCAACCCCTACGTGTATCGAACTGTTTCCTATGAAACTCGTGTCAAATTCCTACGAAATTAAAGCGTTCCATTCATTCCAAACAGGATCGTGGAGTGCACTGCTGTGGTAGTTTCTGTCGTGAGTCAGTGAGCGTCCTCTAGTTGCTAGTATTAGATTTTTCTCGCCTTCAGATGTTCAGCAGAAGGCAAGGCTTAACATTTTGTTAGCTGACGTGATTGTAACAACTACATGTAAGTTTGAAGACAACCAGCAGTATCTTCTTCGGATGCCCTGCACGATCTTGATCTTGTATCCAGAAGGGCCTGTAACACCAGCTTTCAAAATTCGCTTACAACCCAATCTATCCTCACACGATGTGCCGAACCTAATATAGCAAGGAGTATTTAGGGTATGTTTGACAGAACTCTCAGAGCAACTTTCTAATCGGAATTAGAAAAGCTCTGCCAAACAGCAGTTTTCAACTTTTAGCTTCCTAAGTGAAATCTATTAGAACAATTCTTTAAAATACACTAGAAATTGAAGAGCTGAAAAAAATAGCTTTCTAGTTCACTTATAGTACAAGTTTCAAAATTCGCTTACAGCCAAATCTAACCTCACAGGATGTGCCGAAGCTAATATGGCAAGGAGCATTTAATGCTGCAGGGCTCACTGCACTGAGAAGACCATCCTGGCTTTGGGCGTGGTGCAGCAATGCAGCATGGCCATGGCTACAACTGACAAGGACAGGCAAGGTGTGGTGCATGGCCATGACCAGGCTCAAGAAGCAGAGGTTTGCATTTGCATCCATGGCTGCAGGCAGACAAGAGTAGCTTATGAAGACATGGAGAAAGGGATGGGAGGTTCCAGCATAAAAGAAGTGCGAGAACAGCAGCGTAGGCAGGCTAGGATCCATGAGTTCCGTCTCATGTACTGTACATGCAGGCAGCGTAGACTGTAGGCTGTGCTGTGCAGCATGAAGAGAAGAGGGTTGGCATCTCAAGGATAGAGCGGTGACGCCCAAGCTCTGGGCTCAAGATCCTGGAAGATCGTACAGTCTTGACTCGTGTGAATAAAGGTAGGCTAATGTCGAAGCTAAGTTCAAAAAATACAGTATTTATCTTGACAGTCTCTGCCCCTCCCATTGATAGATCACGAAGCCTATAGTGAGGAACAATTAGGTCATGTTTGTTTCAGCTGTAGATTGTGAAAAACAGCTTATAGATTGTGAATTGTAAGAAACTAGATTATAAAATCTGGATTGTAAAAAGTTGAATTGTGGATTGTTAGAATCTGTTGGAACGCAGATTGCTGGATTGTTACAATCTGTGTGTTGAATTGTAACAATCCAGCTTTTTCAACCAGCTGTTTGTTTCAGCTTTTGGACTGTGATCAGAATCCAGCTTTTACAATCCAGCCGTTTGTTTCAGCTTTTAGATTTTGATTACAATCCAGCTTTTATAATCTGAAATAAACAGGACCTTAATTACTTATATTTCACGAGCGATAACTTGAACTCCTAACCACAATCATGAACTAGCTCAACTCTAGATGTATCACATGGATGATATCCCTCCAGTATTTACTAAGATTCATCGTTTCAGAGAAATCAGAAGTTGCAACTTCAGTTTCTCTACTCACTACCCCTGCTACATATAATAATTATGTGGACATGTTTAGGAGATGAATGTTATGATCTGATTGAGGTCTACATAGACTGCTCCCTCACAGATCATCAAGATAGCCTCTCATTTCCTAGAATGATCTGTAAATACAAAGTACCGCAAAAAAAATTGTGGATCTACTACTTCAGTGCTCAAAACAGCACATGACTTTCACAGTTCAAGACAGCTCAATGATACCAAATGCAGAAGTAAACAGCTTGTGTCCAACAGCCACGTCTAAATCTACAGATAGACCGCTTCCAGCAATAATTTTTCTTTTACCAATTGAGGTGATAAATTAAGCTTCAGCAGCGGCCTCGGCATTGCGCTTCCTCGCCTCCTCGATGATGCTGAGCTTGATGCCCTTGCCCTTAGGGAGAGACACCCACGGCTTCTTGTCCTTGCCGATGGTGAACACGTTGCCCATGCGGGTCGCGAACTGGTGGCCAAGGGAGTCCTCCACGTGGATGGTCTCAAAGCTGCCCTTGTGCTTCTCCCTGCTCTTGATCACCCCGACACGCCCGGTATTCCTGCCGCCAGTCACCATCACGACGTTCCCGACGTCGAACTTGATGAAGTCCACAATTTTGTTGGTCACCAGGTCGATCTTGATGGTGTCGTTGGCTTTAATGAGAGGGTCCGGGTAGCGGATCGTGCGCCCATCATAGGTGTTGAGGAAAGGGATACCCTTCTGCCCAAACTGAACAGACCTCACCTTGGAGAGCTTGTACTGCGAAACAATAGAATACTATCTCAATCACAAATAGGTCTCACTTCAAGACGAAACATTATTTCCCAAGCCAAGCTATATGGTCAGCGGATAACCTTAACAAAAATTTGCAACAGCAATGGAAAAGTTATTAGATTTTAATAATCAAAACAAGAATCGTCAACAGAGGAAACTACATGGGCACAAAGTGCACCAGATTGATTCTACTAAATAACCATAGGCTTTGGGGAAGCTACTAAATCCAGATATGAACCTTGCATGGAAGAGAATAGATATTAATTGGATTCCTGACTTCAATTCTTTAGTTAAAGTAACAAAAATGACCACATCAGTCAAACATGGGACAAAGCTACAATCGATGGAGCAGGCCCACAGAAATTACAGATTGTAGTGGTAAGTTAGACCAGTGGAGCCAGGTATTCACCTATGACTAAGTAGGTGTGGAAAAACATTGCCCAGAACTGAAGCAAGAAAAGAAAAGGTCACTTCTACTATGGGAGCTAGTGATGAATGCAAACCTTAGCCTCATCATCCCTGATACTGTGGAGACGGAAGCGTCCCTTGGTGTCGTAGAGAAGGCGGAAATTCTCTGCAGTCTTTGGAATGGACACAACATCTGCAGGATAGAGGAAAATAATTAATGAATCCAGAACTTTCAATAGCTCTAACATTGTTAGTATGCACCAAAAATCATGATCCAGCAAACAACTTACCCATGAATCCAGCTGGATATGTCTTGTCGGTCCTCACCTTCCCATCAACCATAACATGTCGCTGCATCAAGATTGAAATAACTTCACGGTAGGTAAGAGCATACTTCAACCTGTTCCTGAGGATAAGGATCAAAGGCAAGCATTCCCTAGCTTTGTGGGGACCAGAAGAAGGCTTGGGTGCCTGCTCGACAAAAAGAAAAGATTTAGCCCAAATGAAGCAGTGTCCAGTAAATGTTTGAACTTCACATTGCAAGCCTCAGATGGACTTACGAATGCTCCTCCAAGTTTGTCAAGCATCCAATGTTTAGGAGCATTGAGCCTCTTCAGGTGCTTCTTCAAACCCCTCGCCTGTATAGAGCAACAGGAAAATTGTAGCAAGTGAAAAGCAGTAAAGATGCGTCTAAATTGCCAAAAGATATAATACACACAAATCAAGAGGAAAGCACAAGATGCAATCCCTATGTCAAGCAATGTCCTCAAATCATTGCTCCCTGACGATCTCAAGGTGTACCCAACATTTAGACAAGTGATGGAATGGCAGAAGAAACTTAAAGGAATTGTGTAACTTCAACAATCCATCAAATGTGGTTTTGAAAGAAAAACTTCTTCACACCCCTTACTGAAAGAATACTTAAAAGAATTGGCAGTGACTAAGCCAACACCCAAAATGTAATCCCTAGGACAGAACATTAACTTAAACAACTATCACCTCGAACTACAAAACAAAATTGGTCCCTAGCCATTCACAATATTCTGAGTAAAATTGCATTAGTAAATTAACTCATGAAGTAACGGAGTTTTGAGTCACGTGAACACGGACAGCCACAAAAGCAACCAACATATCAATCACGCAACTTCTGCCATTTCATACTCTGAAATCGGCAGGTGAGGCATATAATTTGTACCAGCGTTGGTACCTCTATAGCTCCATTAAGATAACAAACACAACATTGCAGGTAACACATGGTTCAATCACACCATTAGACCAGTAGTACAATACACTAAAAATTAACAATCCTTACTAAGAGTGAGAGAAAATTTAAATAACATCTCATCACAAAATCTATGCGGACGCAGTGATGTGCAGAAAGCAATCTTTGGTCTATACATCGTATCGACCATGATACTTTCTAAAACAGATAGATCCAAAACGACAATAACCCCTGTCAAACGCGTGATCTAATAAGCACTAAACAAACAAACGAGTCAAGAACTCGCGCGAAGGGATCATAACGGGCTACGAATAATACAATGAGCATATTCCTATGACTACAAGGCGACTCGCTGAATCGGATCAAGAACTGACCATAAAGGGAACCAAGGGGAAAACTTCCGCGAAAAATCGACGGAAACAACTAGAGTATGAATGGTAGAGCGCAAAGTGCAATGGGATCTTACCATCTTGCTCGGAGCCTAGGGTTTCTTCGCTCGCGAGCGGGCTAAGACGGCGGCGTCGGGCTCGCGGCGGGGCGGAGATAAACCCTAGGAAATGCGACGGCGCGCAATAGGGTTGAGAGTTTTATGGCCGGAGGCGATGCTGGAGGCCGTCGGATGCGATGCTAACGGTACAGATCTGTATAAGAGCTTCTGGAATCTGGAATGGATCGGCTCGACACGCAGGTGAAGAACGAGACCTGGCAGGTTGGGGTGGTACAATAACGATAGGCAGAACCTATATAAATACGCGGGGAGTTAATTTTCAAACAAGCGTTCATCTCTCGCGGGAACATCCTCCATATACCTATCATTATAGTAATAAACATGTATCAAACATATGACTATTAATTTAAACTTACATCTCAACTAATATAATGAATAAATATATCATAGATATATAACATGTGTATCATATTAAGTATATTACCATATACCATATAGTTCGCACATATAACATATTATTTCATAATTTAACAGTACTTAGTACAACACAAACGAATATTGTTTAACTTCAAACTTATTGGGTGGGGTAGATACACATGCAAAATAGGTACTGATAAGTCTATTTTATACCTGTTGGGTTGTATCTATATTCACGGGTAAAAGTTACATCCTAAACTCGTGCCGTTAGAGTTTTTACTCACGGACATACTGGTAAAATATGCTCATTAAGGCTATCTCCAAAGGAGACAGAATCGATCCCGTAAAATACTGTAGCCAGCAGACTTGCCGCTCGCATGCCTCGGCTGGCTCTCCAACGGAGACGGAAACGACCTCTACAGTGATACAGGAGCTGGTGCACAGGGAAACGGTAGTGGCATTTTTGCCGAACGATACGGGCTCTCGTATCACTGTTTATGGTGTATGCGTGTGGGTCTGAATGGAGGAAGAGAGTAATAGAAAACAGAAAATAGAATGACTGTTGGAGATAAAAAAATAGGAAATACTGTAATAGTATTAAGAGATGCTATAATAATATTATAGAGAACGAATTTTTAGAGTTTGATGAAGATGGGCTAACATCCCTAATAATGGGAGTGCATGGGTTTGCCCCCAAATCGTGCAGACCATTAGCCCAAGAGGCACAACTCAAGGACCATGAGGGCATATAAAACGCTTCTACGTGGCTAGGCACTGCAGGGTAGTTGCTAGCTAATCTTGACATGGTGGAGGTCAGCACGTGTGAACGAGGGCGCTTGCCCGCACCAAACGGTTTGCAAGCATCTCGTGGAGTCCAGTGCTCCAGGCCAGAGTAAAAGAGTACGTTTCTTTTCTTCTTTTTGTTCTGTTTTTCTTCTGTCTTTTTTTCTTGAGGGTATTCTATTTTCTTCTCTAATCCTTGTGATGATACACTGAGGAGAGATACAGGCAGATGATACAATGATATTTTTTTATCCATTCCATGCGGCTGTAAAGGGTGAATGTACATTGTTGAATATGAGCAATGCAAACTTGACTATCTAGAGAATTCTAAATGTTGTGACCAAATATATTGTGCCATGAAAGAAAAGGATGTAGGAAATATAGATTAAATACATGGTAGGAAACATATAGATATTAGATAAGGATGGTGAATAGAGAGTGTTCTAGAATTGAGATATTTTTTAATAATGATTTTTATCCGTCCCATGTGACGGCATAGGATAAATAATATATGTATAGAGTAAAGGAAGTTGGAAAAAAGGCACATCAAAAAATAACTCTGATTTGTGAACAAAGAATTTGAATCACAAAGCAACAAAGACTCACTATTGTTCGGTTGGAAACCAGCTCTATTATCACAATCACTCCAGAAAATCAACAGATGAGGGTTGTTCATTTGCAAAGCCAACCAAAATCATCAGGATTTGAATATAAATCCCCCAATCCAAGCTGGCACCGGATGTGTTAACTTACCAGTGTTGGATGGGTGATAGAAGGTTGAGGTGGTTAACGGTTTGGGTTGTGTTGTGTTGCATTCACAATAGAAACAATTTGTTTTGGGTTAGTACGGGTTTGTACAATTTAATTTCAAAGCGGGTTGAACCCGACTCTCAAACCTGTGAGTGTAGATTGGTTCTCCACGACCTGAGTCTTAATTACTCAGTGACTAACGACTGGCCTGCTCCATAACTCCTCGTTGCTCTATTCTGGTCTCAAAGAACGCTGCTATAAGACCATCTTTAACTATATTATCTTCATTTCGTTCTCTTCACGATTTTCCTCTCCGTTCGCGTTCTCTTTATTTTCTCTCATCTCCAACAGCTTCACTTCGAAGGGATTCGTGAAGGAAAAGTAGAGAGAATCCCGTCCTGAAAGGAATGACCTTAAGAATCTTTTCGTGACGGGAACTGTGAAGGGAAATCGTTAGAGCGTTAAAGGAAATAAAAATCCCTTCGTGAAGGAATTCGAAACTGTTGGAGATGGTCTAATTGTTGTGTCAGTTCACAGGAAACCAACTTCACATAAATTTCTGACCCTGATGCTTTTTGTATCTATCATTCCTTGAATGACTCGGTTATTGCCATGTACACAAAGTTTGATAAGTATTTGGACCGTGATGAGTCTAACCCTCGCAAAAAAAGATAGTGATTTTAAATATGCACATGACATTGCCACTATATATGATCAACAAAGAAAAATGAATTATTTGGATTTCTTTTACCAAAAGTTGTCTAACAATGTGTATCAGCTTGTGATACATGTGTGAGCTCTCTACAATCATAAGAAAACTTCACTGAATATGAGAGACTTGTTAGGAGAAGAGGTGCATAAATGGTGCCACTTTCTAATGAAGACACTAGCAGTGTTGGTTATGAAAGAAGAGGTTTCTCACTGAATGTTAATTTGTACGTGTATGAAAGTTAGGAATCAATACATACTTACAAGAATAGATTGAGGAGGATAGTGAATGTTTTGATGTTTTGGGCTTGTGGAAGACTCACGTTGAAATATTCCCTGTGTTGCGACTATAGCCTAGGACTTTCCGCGGATCACCCTTAGTACTGTATTTTCTAAACGTCCTTTCAGCTATGCAGGTAGGATACTTGAGAGCAGAATAAGTTCATTAACTCTCGAGATGCTCAAAACTCTTGTTTGCAGGAAAGGTTGGCTAATATAGGTCAAAGGTTTAAATAATGAATGTATAATAATTGTTATTTTCATAAATGTTCTATATGTTTCCTATGATCTAATCATATTATTGTTTGCAGGTCAAAATCTGGCACTCTAATAAAAGTGATGATTCCATAATGTCAGTGGAAATATTTAATCTTATTTTCTCGATCAACGTAGGTGTTGTATGAGAGTTATTTTCTCGGTCAACGTAAGCTGTTGTATGAGAGAACATGAATGTGTGTATTTGTGGTCTGGCTATTGTATTTCTTGATAGTATATTTGTTGGTTCATTATCCAAAAATGATCTAGTCTTAATGCACTAGGTTTGTAGTGAGAGTATTTTATCTCGATGATGATTAGATGCATTTGTACCTTTGAGTCTGGAAAATACAACACAACATGACTTGATTTGATTTTTGTTACTTGCACTTATTTTCTAACAATGTTAGCTTTCACTCTTGTTGCTAATGAGGTTCATAAAGTAGTCTAGTCTTTTGATTCTTAGTTTGTGTCAGACTTGAGTTTTGTTTATATTCTACTCAAGTATGTGCAATTGCTTAACATTTGACTATTGTTGATGCCCTCTTTACCTATTTTGCATAACTATATCACCAATGACTGCATGGGTGTTCAACTTCCAACTAGCAGCATGTTCTTCTATTTACTAACTGTCAAGTTTAATAGCCTTAGTAACTTTATTTAGAAAAAGTTCTCAGTATGTATTCATGATGTATCATTCAAGTTCTGACTTCATTCAATTTATGGCACCTCCTTGAGAGCTCTGATTGGTATTGTGTTGCAATCTATCTTTAGTAAGTACTTATATTGTTCTCTGCATAATACCAATCACCTGCTACTTGATACTTAGCTTTTGGATTCCAGTTCTAGCATTTGGATACACACAGATTCACTACAAGTTCTCAATTTTTATATACAATTTTTGATGAGTGGCCTACAGTTCTGGTACTCTTTAGTATTTTTATTGAGTGGTCGATAGTTTTTCTAGTACAAATAAGCAACTTTCCTAACAATTTTAATAAATTATCAACAACATAATTCCCTACAAACCGTTGGGCACTTGCTAAGAAAGTGTGAAAAGTTGTTAGTCTTTGAATTGATTCTTTGTACTATGATTCAATAGAGAAATGAATCACACCACAAATGATCAAAGTAAACAACAAAAATCAATGAAAAAACAACAAAGAAGCTCGCCGGCGAGGTCATGATGAACCCACACCATATTGATTCTGTCGCCGGAGGATGGAGAAGCTCACCGAATATCGTGGTATGTGATCCTCGTGCTCACTTATCTGATTCTCTATCTCCCCCGTGCGTGCTTTGTCTCATTCATCTCTCTCTCTCTCTCTCTCTCTCTCTCTCTCTCTCTCTCTCTCTCTATGAAGGCACTTGGAACAAGCCACATCTTGGTCTCGGTAGAAAACAGGTCAAGTTCAAACATCAAAACAACCGCATCTGAACTACACAACTTAACCCGCACCCACACATCACCCTCACCCAGCCTCGCAAATTGCATCATGAATCACATAATACATCCACCGGTCAAAAAAAGGTGACTAGTGTATAAGTAACATGTAAGTTGCCTTAGGACTAGTAAATCTCTCAAAACAAATCCAACTTCAATGATATTCCCAAAAAGCTATAAATTGGAGCTCAGAGCCTGTTTGGATCTTGACCCAGAAAGCGCCTAGACCAAAATCAAGGCTGAAAATTGGTGTTTAGTTTATGACCAAGCCAAAGTTAGAGCAGTGTCAAAATTAAGAGGACAATGGTGTTTGGATTGTAAACATGCCAAAGATTGCCAAGACATGTAAGTGTGACATGTGGGCTCTACATGTCACTATTTTTTTCTCAGAAAAATAGTCGACATGGGTCCTGATTTGTAGATTTAATTGCAATGAACATAGTGGTAAAACTGGATCATCAATCGGATATAGGAGATATAATCACTTAAAACTAAACCAAAAGGCCCATTTATGATACCCAATCAGCTGCTGACACCTCATAACGTGATAGCATGTAACCAAGCCAAAATACGGGTGCCTGATTTCCTAGCCTAGGAAATAGTTCGTGATTTAGCTTACTTTGTATTGTACGATGCCAAATTTTTTTTTGGTCGGTCAAATATGTGTTGCAATCCAAATGAGTGCCAAAACAGCGAGGCATGGCTAGGGATGACAATAGGCACATTTTACCCATGTGCCCAGGTAAAAACCGTAACGAGCGTGTGTTTGGAATGCAATTTTTACCCATGGGTATGGGTACCGATTTAAAGTTAAACCTAAAGGGTATAGAGAGACGGGTATGAAATAGGCTTACGTGTGCCCGCTTTGCCCGTGTATGCGCTCCACACTTGTTGCCTTGTTGAACAATGTTTGTTTGTGTTGCACTAAGCACTATTGAATTATGAAATAATATGTTGTATGTGTGAACTATGTGATAATGTACTAATGTGATATGTATGCTATATATCTATGAGATGCTTGTTCATTATCTTACTTGAGATGCAAGTTTAAATGCATGATATTATTGCTATATACTTGCTCTTATGTTCAATGCATGTTAACTATATTAGCAGGCATATGGGCGTGCCCGCGGGTATGTGAAAGTGCATCTAGACCCTATAAGTGGGTTTTGGATAATTGATGACAAATGATTAAGTGACTAATGAGTTTAATGAGAATATGAACATGTATTAGTCCCAGTAAAGATGTTAAAAGGTGTTGGCATCCTTGAAAAAGAAAAGAGAAGCTGCATGTAGTTACTCAATAGATTTAAATTTATTTTATCTTTAAATTTGAGTATAGGTGTGCCGTACTGTAAAGATGGATGCGTTTATATTGACTTGAAGATATCTCAGTGCTCAAAGTACCTATTTAGACCAAAGATGAGAAACACAAATCATCCCACGAACACTGGGAAGTTCTAAGTCTTTGTCTGTATCGGATGTTCCGGGCTGACCCGGATACTCTGGGTTGCTGAAATCTTTGAGTTTAGCTCCGGTAGGGGTGCTCGGTTTTGATTTTTAAGCCAACCCGGATGCTCCGGGTTGACTCGGATGTTCCGGGTTGTCGAAGTCTCTGGATTTGTTCTGAGCAGGGGTGCTTGGTTAAGATCTAAATGTTTTACCCAGAGGTGTTGGGTTAACCTAGATGTTTTGTGTTCTGGTGTTTCATCTAGACCCTCTGAGTTGAGTTCCGGCTAGGGATTCTCGGTTACGTGTTCAAGTGCCAACAAAGAGGTTCCGGGTTGAACCCAAAGTAGGATAGACTAGAAAGTCATGCAATGACTAGTTTTTAGGGGAAGGGTATAAATACTCCACCCCCTCCTTTCTTTTGCTGCTGAACTACCTTGAAACAAAAGCATTCATAACCCTGCAATAGCTCTCCCCGCTTCTCTAGTGCTTTGATTCTTGCAAGGATTTGAGAGTTGGGTGTGAGCAAGAGATTGAGTGCAAGTGAGCCAAATTCAAATCTTGAGTACTTAAGTTCATCATCAAGCTGTCGATTCGCATTCGTTACTCTTAAAGCTTGGAGCTCCTAGACAGCTAAGCGTCACCAGGAGAGTACCTAAGCTCATGGAGTGCCTCAGGAAGTTTGTGAAGATCATCCTTACCTCCACAAAGGAAGAGGAACACTTGAGTAAGCCCAAGCTCGATCTTTGTGGTCGCTTGGTGAGGAATAGGGTTGAAAGAGACTTGGCTCTTTGTGAGCACCTTAACAGAGATGTAGGATCATTGGATCCGAACTTCTAGAAACGAAATTGTGTCTCCTTTACTTTCTCAAGTTCATACTTGTTCTAGTTGGTATTTTGGGTGATTTTCCCCAATCTATGTGTTTGTGAGTTTGTGGCTGTAGGTATATGGTGGAAAAGCCTCTAGGAAACCTTTGAAATATGTGATAACATTTATAACCAATTAGACTTGCATAGGTGTTCTTAGTTTTCAATTTTGTGTTCCAGCCGGACTATCTGGGTTGAGCTCAGAACTTCCGAAACTCAAAAGTTCCGGATTGAACCCGGAGTATTCGAATTCTGTTAATCTGCTGCGAAGTTTTATTTTTCAAGAAACGCCTATTCACCCCACCTCTAGGTGACATCTAGTACATTCAATTGGTATCAGAGCCTAATCTCCTACAAGGACTCACCGCTTGGAGAATTAAAGATGTCAACATTCAAGAAGAAAAGTCAAAATGGTCTGGGAAGCCTGAAGAGTCCTAAAGATGATGCTTCGAAGTCGGGTGATAGTAAAGGCAAGGGAGTTGCAATCGAATTCAATTATGATAAATTGAATGCTTTCAACTCTTATATTTCTGTGTCGTCCAGGCGTACGCCATATTTTGATGGTATGCACTATGCCTCTTGGAGGCACAAAATGAAATTGCATTTAATTTCTCTTCATCCAAGTATTTGGAAGATTGTGTGTATAGGTTTTGAGCTACCGGATGAAGACAAAGAGCTCACTCTCGAATAAGAGCAAAATCTCCACTGCAATGCTATCTTTCAAGATCCACCCTACAATATGGGGAGGGGAAGATCTGCTTATGAAATTGTTCAAGCTTTCTGACTTGCTCTTACGGAACCAATTTCTAGCTTGGAAGTACCATAAGAATCTATCCGGCCCTATTTCCTTTCCAACTCTCAAAGCTAAACAAGCCGCAAGTGTATGGCTTGATGCCTTAAGCCCCAAAGAGTTTAACAAGGTGGATAGGCTCGAGGAGGACAAAGTTATATGGGACACACTCCAAGTCACGCATGAAGACACCACAAGTGTGAGAGAATCCAAGATAGAGTTGCTTGAAGAGAAATTGGGAAGATTTGTGATGTAAGACGATGAAACTCCTCAAGCAATGTATGAACGCATGGTGGTGCTAGTTAACAAGATTAGATGGTTTGGAAGTGAAGATCTAGATGACCACAAAGTGGTGAGAAAATTGCTAAGAGCTTTTGCGCTAAGAAATCCCATATTGGTCACTCTCATCCAAGAAAGAAAAGACTACAAGAGACTCACACCAAGCGATGTGTTTGGTAGAATTCTTGCTCATGAGCTCATGGAGGAGGAAACCAATGAAGTTAAGAACCTTGTGAAATAAAGTTCAACATCTAAGAACAAAGAAGTAGCATTCAAGGAAAGCAAGTTGAAGAATCGAGCTCAAGTGAAGATGAGAGTTCCGATGATGAAGAGATTGCTTTCTTTGTGAGGAAATTCAAGAAATTCGTGAAGAAGGGTGGCTATAGCAAGTACAAGAGAGACAAACTCAAACGAAGAACATCCAAGAGAGCTTACTATAAGTGTGGCAAAGTTAGCCACTTCATCGCCAAGTGTCCTAACAAGAAGAGCAAGGACAAGGAAGAAAAGAAGAACAAGCATTTTAAGAAGGACAAGTATAAGACCCGCAAGAAGAAATATTCAGGTCAAGCTCACATCGGTGAGAAGTGGGACTCCAACTCTGACTCTGACTCCGATGATAAAGGGATCGCCACCATCACTGTGAGGAACCGTCCAAACAGTATTCTAATTAAACATCAGGTGTATCATTATTCATAATCACAACCTTAATGATTAAACAGAATACCATTCTGGTAGTCCCGGAACGTGTTTTGTGCCCAAGATCGAAACACATGCCTTTCCAACATGTACATCACAACATAGCTTAATAAAGAGCGAGTAATTAAAGTTATATTACAAGTTCTTAAGCATGCAACCATTTGCAACAGTTTACACAAAGAGAAACTACACAGCGAAAGATTAAAACCTTAACAACAACAAAAGGAGAGTGGAGTCATATGCCCTTAGACTCCACCCAAAAAGCTACGCCTCACCAGAGTAGGATGCACTACTCTTGCCCACCATCTGCATCGGTGGGCACGAAGTAGCCAAACATCGCATTACCCTCACCAGCAGAACCTGAAAGCGCAGGCATGAGTACGAAGGTACTCGCAAGACTTAATCCATATAGAGTACATATACGTAGCTCGTCTCCAAGGATTATGCATTGAGCTGTTAGCAAGACTAGGCCACAGGGTTAAGTAAAACATATGCGGTAAGCAACCTAGACACATATGTGTGAGCATCTATACTTAACTCAAAGACAACTACCTTTCTACCGTGTCAACCACAACTTGAACATGTATGTATAGTAACTATAGTATCTCATCAACAAACTACCAGCCAATTCCATCATACCATAACCTTATCCCACATTCGTAAACTCTATAACCGATACAAATGAAATAATAGCATGCTCATGACCAAGAGCGCGGCAATTCAAATTGTTCTTACACTTTGCAGGGGGTATAACTTTACCCACACGACTCAAGGACCATTCAGTTTGTGCTACTCATGAAAGTACACCTAAGGGGGTACTCGAGTCAACCTTTCTCATCCCCGGAACCACCCACTTGCAATGCCCCTATGGCACCGGGGTTACCGCGAGCGTGTCCCGGACACTTCCAGCTCCCCGCCACCTTGCTTCTCCTTTTCTTTTTCTCTTATGTGTCATAGAGCTGCAAGGCAAGTGTCGGCACGACATATGATAATCGGCTTAGCTTACCATTAGATTAGCATGTGGTGAGTACAGAAAGTGCTAGAGCCAATTTTACCGATGGACGGCCTTAAACAATGTAAGCGGTCTATGGCACCCGGGCTCCTCTCCCGAACTACCCAGAGGACTCCTCCTGGGCAGAAGATACCCCTAACACCACCCACATCTTGCCTCAATCTCACATCTCAACTATCCATCTCAATCTCATCTTTATATCTGTGAACAGTGAATAAGCCCTAGGCTCGCGAACAACGGTAGTACCGTCACTTGACTTCTACCTAGGACCTAAGCATTGCTAAGTATTTTGAATAAACCTTGAAGCTATACACCAATTATATCATAAAGGCTACAAGGATAAGGATTTATCAATAAATCAAGGCAGAGATAATGCATCAATATAGGTTCTACCCATATCAACCCGGCACTGGACTCAACACATGCAAACATACATAAAGAATAATTTACCAATTTTAGACTCTATTTAATTTGAACAAAGGGTACGGTATGCTTAGATGCTTGCCTTTCTGCTCTGGGGTTTGCCCGATATTTCCCGAACAGAACTCGCAGAAGTGGTGTGCCTCATTGTCGCCCTCGATACTCGCGTCACGCTCTGGACCTTCGTTCACTTAAAGAAGAACGCGTGCAATGATGAGCATGAAGGAGGGGCAATGCTTCATGACATGAGTTTAAAGCATTAACGATTTTCTTAACTTTACTTATTGTTAAACATTTAATATTTTCTAAATTAATTAAGCTTAAAACAAAACTTAGCCCTAATTATAAAACTAACTATGATTATCATGAGTGTGTGTATTTTTACTGAACAGGGCATAAATTAACAAGATCTACATAATTGATTTAATCAATTTTGGAGCTACCAATAATTAATTATGGATTAATGAAGCTCAAACCTATTTTATTAACCCATGCAATTTAAATACTCATTTCATAGCTCCCAATATTTTTATCATGTATATTATGATCATACGAATCCAACAAAATTGGTTTCACTATTTTTGGAGCAATATTCTATTTTCTATGCATTTTACAAATCTTAGCCGATTTAATAGTTAAACGAATATTCTATTTCTCATTTTTTTGGAATATCCAGTTTAAAAAGGCCCGAAAACCATTTGGCACCCAGGTTGAGCTAGCCATGGTTGCTGATAGCGGGCCTGACTATTTTGACCCGGGTCAAAATCGACAAGGGCGCGGTGGCACAGTGCGAGCGGTACGGCTCGGCATCGCCGGTGGAAACGGCTAGCTGAGGGCACCAACGGCATCAGTAGGCACACTTGGACCCGGCTGGGGCACGGGTAGCCGGCGGCGACGACCGGAGGGCAGCAGCGGCGGCGCACGGAGGTGACAGCACGCTAGCGGCTCGGTTCCACGCGCCGGCGGCCAAACGACGGCGAAAACATCCCGACCGAGGGCTCCAACAACATCAACGCGGGCCGGCGAACACAACAGCCCAACTCTCGGCCGAGGGGCCCAACGGCGGCTCGGCTGGCGCCGTGTGCGGGGAGGCAGCGGTGGCTCGCCGTCGCGGACTACCGGGCCGGTGACGAGATAAAACAAAATGAACGTGTGGGAAAGGTAGATGTGTGCGAGGTGAAGCTCACCCAGTGCATTGATTTGGTGGAGAAGCAAGGATACGGTAGCTCGATGGTGATGTGGTGGAAACGGCGCCGAATTTGGGGAAGATGGCGGTGCGGAGCTGATTTCGGCCGGGGAAAGGATGGGGCTCACGTGGGAAAGACTCGGGGGAGGCTCCACGACCTTCCTTCATGCTCCCTGTGGCTCGGGCTTAGTGGAACTCGTCGGTTGCATGGTGGAAATGGCCGGCAGCTACTGCTTGGCTGCTCTGCTCTAATGGACGGCGACCGAGTTAGAAGGAGCAGAGAGAGAACGAGGGAGAGGGAGAGAGCAGCGAGTGGAGGGGAGATAAGGGCGTGGGCACTCTCTCTGGAAGGTGCCCAGGCGTGACTCGACGGCGTGATGGACTGGCCGGCCTCCATAGTCAAGGATTCGGCGGTAGATGCTTTGAGGGAGAAGGGAATGACAGGTGGGACCCCCATGAACAGTGATGACCAAAGCAAAAACATTCCCTCCACTTCTTCTATTCAAAAGAACACCTTCCCATGGTCCAAAAATTATGGGACAAATTTTGTGAAACTATAATTCATGTGCAACCCATTTTAACTAGTTTGACCCATAATGCCTGAGCCAATTTCAATCTAAATTTCTCCAAAATGCAAGTTTTTCTAACTCTCTCTAATTTTTATGCCTAAAAAATAATTCCCTAAATTTAGGAAAATTCATTTATATTCTTCATATTACATGAACTAATTTGTAAAATTATTTCCAACATTATGTTGTATAGCAAATATGTGAGTTGCTTCACAAGGCACCACTTAACATTAATTTTCACAATTTATGCTTAATTGAATTTGCATGTTAATAATTTCTCAAACAAATTAAACATGATGCTAATGATGCTTATGATGCTTAATGACATGCTTAAGCCATTTGGGATGTCACAAAACTCCCCCCTTAAAAGAATCTCGTCCCGAGATTCGCGTGAAGTGTGGGGAAGAGAGTGAGGAAAAGGAGTTTCCAGGACTGGAATGATAACGGCATCACTGGATGATATGGCAGTGTTGCATGGCACATTTCCTAGACCTGGAGAAAAGTCTCAGGTTTCTGAGTGCCATATTCACCTAGACAAGTTAATCTTATAACAAGAATATCACAAGATAACCAGGTAGGTGTGAGGTGAGTGATGGTGGGGTCATCATCTTTTCTCACCTCAGTTCACTGACATGACAAAGTTACAACTTCTATTTATATTCATGAGAGAACACATGTGAGGGTGGTCTCCTTGGTGACTTGATGGTGATTGTGTACATATATAAGGAAAACAGGAATACCAGATTCCTACTAACCCATGGGTGGTGTGGGAAGAACGGCGAAACTTTCATCTACACAAAGGCGAATGCATCTCAACATCATACAAGGTGTTTCATGACGTCTATATTACTATAGCACCATTTACACCCTATGAGGAATAAAAACTAATGCAACACTCGCAATTTGGAGAAAAACTCGGGATAATCGGCACGAAGCCTGTCCTCACGTTCCCATGTCACTTCGCCTTTGGAGTGATTGCTCCACTGAACCTTGAGAAACTTAATTGACTTGCGCCACATCTTCCATTCGGCTTCCTCAAAAATACGAATCGGATGTTTGCAATAGGAGAGATCCGGCTGTAATTCTTGGTTTGCAACTTCAATGACTTCAGTTGGGACTCGAAGGCATTTCTTTAATTGAGAGACATGGAAGAAGTTGTGCATGGTGGAGAGGGACGGAGGCAAGTCCAACTGATAGGCCACCTCTCCACGCCGAGCAGCGATTTGAAACGGACCAACAAAGCGAGGTGCTATCTTCCCTTTGACTTGAAAGCGTCAAACCCTTTTGAGAGGCGACACCTTAAGATAGACAAAATTCCCAATCTCAAACATAAGATCTCATCTGCGTCGATTTGCATAGCTCTTTTGTCGGGACTAAGCTGTGAGGAGGCTCTTGCGAATCGTCAAAACATGTTCTTCTGCCTCGACCAAATCTGGGCTGAGAAAAGCCCTTACCCGGATTCGGACCAATTCAACGGCGTTCGGCATCGTCGGTCATACAAAGCTTCAAACAATGACATCTCAATGCTCGCTTGGTAACTGTTGTTATAGGAGAACCCCGTAAATGGCAAGCAGATTTCCCACTGCTTCCCATATGTGAGGACACAAGCCCTCAACATATCTTCTAAAATTTGATTCACCCTCTCAATTTGACCGTCGGTTTGAGGATGATATGCAGTACTCTGGAAGAGCTCGGTTCCCATAGCTTCGTGAAGGCCCTTCCAGAAATAGGAAGTGAATTGAGTGTCTCGATTAGAAATGATTTTCTTCGGAATCCCATGAAGGCAAACAATTCGAATGAGGTACAACTCCACGTATTGCTTGACCGAGAAGGTGGTCTTGACGGGCTCAAAGCGATGTTCCTCCGTAGCAGGCTGAATCTGAGGGTAGCAATAGTGGCAGTGGTGGTCGCAGTCGCACGGTTGTTCACAAGGTTCCCTTGTCTCGGTCGAGTGGCATTCAGATTGATGAGACATGCCAAACTACTAATGTGCCCCGTGGAATTACTTTGCCACCTGAAAGAACAAAGATGGCAGCAGGCAGAGGCAAAGGCATGGTTGTGGCATCCGAATCAAGAGCACATGATGATGAGATAGATGAGGATGTGGGGCAAGAAGAAGAAAGAACTAGTGTGCAACCTTTGAAGCTTCACAAACCCTATAATGGTGTGAGATTTGGTGAATTGGGCGAAAGAGTGATAGATTACATGAACAAGTCTAGCAAGATCAAAAAAGGAAAGATATGAACATCCTTTTGAATATGATAAAAATGTGGCGGATCATCGCTTTTGGAATGATTTTCAACCAGATTTCTATGAAAGCATGATGCTCAAGAAGAAGTCGGTCACTCCTATGCAATGGATTGATTGTGACTATATGGCCAACAAAAAATGATCCTACCTTCAATGAGGTCATAGCAGCTTCTGAGGACAAAAGAATCAAGAATATCATGGGTTTGAAATGTGATTGGAGTGATGAGGTGATAGCCTAATTCTATGTCACACTCCACTATGATCATGAGGAAAACCAAACAATGTCTTGGGTGATTGAAGGAGAAAGATACACGATCAAGTATAGAAATTTTGGTTGCTTGTTTGGATTTGATGTCCGTGACACTATCAAGACCAAGATCCTTGTTGAGCAACAATTCTCCTCTGAAGAAATGGACTTTATGTATGAGAATTGTGGTGAAGTGACTTTTGGTACAACTAAAGGTATGAGGTCATTTTACAAATATCGCAACTTGTTATTCCGTGCTACCTTAGCACAAAGAGTAGCACCGAGGCAAAGTTCTTCCTCTCGTGACTCACCTTCCTTTATCAAGAGTGCTCTCAAGGCACTATTCAATCTATGCACTCACAATGCCATAAAGATAAAAGAGCACAAGGATAAGACAAATTTGAGGTTGAGGAATATTGAGGAGAGGCAAAAAGAAATTCATACTCATTTGGAAATTGGGCTCCCATGTTCTCCAGTTGCCTCCAAAGAAGAAGTGAGTGAGTGAGTCCGAAGCTTTTGAGAACCCTTGGGCTTGGTATGATGAAGCCTAAGCTGTTGCAAGGGGTACCAGGCCATCCACTCATGCTCAAGACATTGATGAAGAGACAGAGGAAGAAGAAGAAGACTTGGGTGGTGCCGAGGAAAGCTCTCAGGATGATGATGATGGAAGTGACGGCAATGGAGATGGAGATGAGGACTATGTGAGCAATACTAGATCTATCTCCTTTAACTTCTTTTTCTTTTTGGTGACCTGATGCCAAAGGGGGAGAGATATCTTTGTGTCAGCTGTCTGTTCTGCCTGAACCTAGAGTCTCCGGGTTGACTCGGAGGTTCCAGGTTTTGTAGGCATAGTCTGTCTCCTGTATCAGTTTAAATCCTTATCATTTCCATTGTTGGACATGTAAGACCTATTGTAATGTGTGATGAACTATGTGTGGTGTGCTTGATGTCGAACTTTAAATTTGTAAGAACTTATTTATGTTAGTATGAGACTTATGTGATGCTAAGTAGGTGATGTACTGGTGTACTGTTATTTTATCTTTTATTGTGTGATATACCATGTCATACGCACCACGATTTCATATGTTCACTCACACTTTTTGCACCCCACGAATGCTAAGATATAGGGGGAGCTCTCGCAAAATTCTTTTAAATGTGTGCATTTAATGTCAAAATCAAATTTTAATCAATACACACATTTAGGGGGACCTCACATATATCTTAGAGTTCAAAATCTTTAATTCAATTATCTTTTGTAAGTTTTAATCGTGTTGTCATGAATCACCAAAAAGAGGGAGATTGAAAGTGCATCTAAGCCCCTTAAGTGAGTTTTAGATAATTGATGACAAACGATTAAGGGACTAATGAGTTTAATAAGAATATGAACAGGTATTAGTCCCATTGAAGATGTTAAAAGGCATTGGTGTTCCTAAAAAAGAAAAGAGAAGCGGCATATAGTTACTCGATAGATTTAAATTCATTTTATCTTTGAATTTGAGTATAGGTGTGCCGTACTATAAAGAGTGATGCGTTTGGATTGACTTGAAGATGTTTCAGTGGTCAAAGTACCCATTTAGACCCAAGATGAGAGACACAAATCACCCCACGAACACTGGGAAGTTCTAAGTCTTTGTTTGTACCTGGATGTTCTTGGTTGACCCGGATACTCCGGTTTGCTAGAGTCTCCGAGTTTAGCTTCGGCAGGGATGCTCGGTTTTGGGTTTTAAGCCACCCTGAATGCTCCGGGTTGACTCGGATGTTTTAGGTTACCAGAGTCTCTGGACTTTTCTCCGAGCAGGGATGCTTTGTTAAGGTCTAAATATTTTACCCGGAGGTTTCGGGTTGACCCGAATGTTCCAGGTTCTAGTGTTTCATTCGGACCCTTCAAGTTGAGTTCTAACCAGGCGTTCTCGGTTGCGCGTTCAAGTGCCAACCCGGAGGTTCCGAGTTGAACCCGGAGTATCTGAGTTAGGGTATAAATACTCCTTCACCCCCTCCTTTCTTTTGCTGCTGAACTACCTTAAGACAAAAGCATTCATAGCCCTTCAATAGATCTCCCCACTCCTCTAGTGCTTTGATTCTTGCAATGTTTTCAGAGTTGCGTGTGAGAGCAAGAGATTGAATGCAAGTGAGTCAAATTCAAATATTGAGCACTTGAGTTCAACATCAAGTCGTCGATTCGCATTCGTTACTCTTGAAACTTGGAGCTCCTAGATGGCTAGGTGTCACCCGGAGATCACCCAAGCTTGTGGAGTGCCCTGGGAAGTTTGTGAAGGTCATCCTCATCTCCACAAGGGAAGAAGAACACTTGAGTAGCGCAAGCTCGATCTTCATGGTCGCTTGGTGAGGAATAGGGTTGAAAGAGACCCGAATCTTTGTGATAACCTTAACGGAGACGTAGGATTGTTGGATCCAAACTTCGGGAAACAAATTCATGTCTCCTTTGCTTTCTCGAGTTCATACTTGTTCTAGTTGGTATTTTGGGCGATTTGCCCCGATCTATGTGTTTGTGGTTGCATGTATTTGGTGGAAAAGCCTCTAGGAAACCTTTGGAACCTGTGGTAATGTTTAGAACCAACTAGACTTGTATAGGTGTTCTTAGTTTTCAATTTCATGTTCTAGCCGGGCTATCTGAGTTGAGCTTGGAATTTCTTGAACCTGGAAGTTCCGGATTGAACCCAGAGTATCCAGATTCTGTTAATCCGCTACGGAGTTTTATTTTTCAAGAAATGCCTATTCACCCTCTCCTCTAGGTGACATCTAGTACATTCAGTATGTGATACCTGCGGATGATGAGCGCAGGTGTTAGTTTTTACTTGTGGTGAGTAATGGGTGCGGGCACATGTTTGAGAATTAGCTCGTGGGTACATGTTTGAATAGCTTCTACCCACGGGTATTGTACCCGTTGCCATCCCTAGGCGCAGCCAAAATTTGGCCTGGTATGCTGGGGCACATAACCAAAGAGCCCCCTCAATGTTTTTTCACGATCATTTGAGGAGCTAGGCACGTATTATATATGCGATGATACTAGGAATGAAAAAGCAAAGGGCATCCATTTTGTTCCAAAACTTTGAGGTAGGTTTTTCTATTTTGCCAGAACACACAAAGAGATCATGTGGCAACTAACTCGATCCCACAAGCCACAGTGCATGTATCAGATGCATGCAGCGAGCACTGTTTTGGCCTCCTAATGCGTACACACTAGGGTTGGACTAATCTTCATTGTGTAGGTTATAGAACAAAGTGAAGCTTGCTATGAACAACAGGGATAACTAGTTGTGAGCAGCAAAAAGGGTAACTAGCTTTAACCTGCCAAGGTTGGATGCGACCAAACATTGGGGAGAGATGATCCAAAGCTTCCTGGACTTCGACTTGCTATTCGAACAATCACAAAACCACAATCCGGAACTACTCCACACAAAATGCCCGGAAGCGTGGAGCATGATTTAGGGAATCATAGACAAATATTCTTGTGAATCAAAGAGAACTAACAAGAGTAAAGGGGCAACACACTTAGCAGTCTTGGTGCAATTTCATATATCAATTTATCAAAATAGGAAAAGTCCCTTCAAAAGATGGGGTAGAGGGGTATTTTTACTATGAACACAAGTTACCGCGTTGGAAGGTGGAAGGCCAACTGGTCGAAGCATTTAGGAAGTCTTTATTGAGTTCTCGCGTGTCTGCTCAACTTCTATGCAGTCTTCAGTAAAACAACAATAAATCTCCCCTCGGAAGACCAAAAGATGTGTCGTTTGTTGGAGGTGAAAGCAGACTTGATTATCTTTTCATCCATATATATTATGCACAGTAAAACATGACAGGTTGGTTTGCCTTGCTCTTGGGAAGTGACACATCTATCACAAGGCAGTGAACTCCAATGCTAAAGTTTGTATGTATGTAATCCTTCTTTGTCTTCATGTAATGCTAGGGTGGCCCGATCTTCACGTAATCCATACTGGCATCACATAGTCCTTCTTCTCATTCCACACCGATGCGCCTAAGTCCAATCAAAGAAGAAGAGGTGGGGAGCATGACAAAATCACAAGAATCTAAAATGCAGCTTAGGTTAGCATTCACCTGATCATGTACAAGGGTGACAGTGGGCCGGGTCGGGTCATGGCCTCATGGGTTTTAGACCCGGTGGGGGACGGGTTCAAGTGTAAAATCTACCCCACGGGGCCATTGGGTCAGGGGCCCGACCGGAGTCGGGTTCAGGTCTAGGTTTATTTTTGCACCTGCGGGTGCCCCATGGGCCCCGAAATTGAGACCCATTATTTTTTGGCTCATTCCCATTCCGACCTTACTCTGCATCTCCTGTCACATGCCCACACGTCTCCCTCTCCCGTGCACACCGTCACACGCCACAAGCCACATCCCCTTCGCTTGTACCTCCTGATTTCGTTGTCTTCGCTCGTGGACGGCCGCAAAATGGAGCTGCTCCACTTCTACCTCATCGTGCACGTGGTGGGTTTCCCATCATCATAATTGTTGCATCCTGGGTGGCCATGCACGGCCTTGCGGTTCTGGGCAGTAGGCAGTGATGGTGAGCTACTGTTGCAGCTCGAGCTTGGTAAGGTGCGCCGCTCCGCCTCCTGGTCACGTGTCTCCTGGCCGCTCTGCTTATCTTCCTGACCGTGCACCTCTCGGCGCAAGATGATGCTATCACATGGCATGGAGGGCTCCTCCGATGAGTTTGTGCACTCGATATTCACCTCCAGCTACGTCCGCACCTCCCTCCCCAGGCACGTATCACGCTGTTTCTTGGCTACCTTGTTCCTCTGACCAATAGGATTGACCCTGCGACACTTTGATTCTCTTGGGTACTAGATGTTTTGGTGACATCTTCCCTGATTTGGTTTGAGTCAAGTTCTGCTTCACCATAGAGAGAGAGAGAGGGACGGGGCTGCTTCACTGTAGAGAGGGAGCTCCTTTGTTGTAAGGAGAGAGGAACGGAGCTGATGACGATAGGGATGAAACTGCTTTCCTGGAGAGAGAGACAAACAAATAGACAGAGAGAGAGAGAGAGAGAGAGAGAGAGAGAGAGAGAGAGAGAGACAAAGCTGCTTCGTGCAAGGTTGGGGTCTCGGGGAAGATGAGCTGCTGTTGTAGCCTAGGAGTTGCGTGAGGTCAGGGACAAATCTGGGCCAAGCGGGTTTCGGGTCCCCATCGGGTCTCAAGTCCCTGCCGAGGCTAGGGTAGGGGTGATTTTACACCAAGTTAGAATTTTGAGGCCGGTTTGGGTTTGATGTCTTGGGTTTCAGGTCGAGTGCGTTCTCGCTCCACCTAGCCCCGACCTGACCCGTTGCCACCCTTAATCATGTATTTGCTTAGCGCATCTTCTTGTGATTGGCCCTTGATATTGTTGGTCCTTATGGTGTAGATGACTATATTGGTGTAGCATCTAGGCCCTTAGGTAAGAGGTAAGAGTTTCAGTGATTAATGACAACCGTATCATTATGACTAACATATGTGCTTTGAACAGTATAAAAGAAAAAGAAAAACTTATTCGACAATGATGCCTTGATACTCTTGCCGTTAAAGAGCTTATATGGACGATCAAAGGACCGATACATGAAAGATAAGGATCTTCTTGTTCTAAGTGTCACAAGGAGATGAAGGACACTTAGAGTAGCATAGGTTCTATTTCTTTTTAGTCTTTTGACCGTACTATAAAGAGGGGTTAAGAGTTGTAGCTTGACCTAGGTGAGTCTAGACATAGTCGATGCACACTTGTGACTTTCTATTGCTAGGTTGGCCATAAAAGCTTTTGGTTCAGTATCCAAGAAGTTAGAACTCAAGACGGCTTTGAAATAGATACATTCAGCGAAAATTCAACTCACCGGATGATCCTCTGTATAAAGAGTGATCTCACCGGAGCAAATTCCTAAGAGTTCTGACTTGAAAATTTGTTGAAGACCACGCCGGATAGTCCGGCGTTCGAGTGGTGAGATCACCGGAGAAATATTCGCAGTGAAGTATCGGATTAAGTCTACACACCGGATGGTCCGGCGTAGCAAAGAGTAATCACTGGATGATTTTATACAGAGAGGTTGCAAACTATCATCTGGCTGGTTTCAATGCACCGGATGGTCCGGCGTAGAATAGAGTAATAACCGGATGAATTTACACAGAGAGGTTGCAAACTATCATCTGGCCCGTTTCACCGGATTAAACACCGGAGGTTTAACGGCTAATGGAACAGTTAACGGCTATTTTGTCAGAGGTATTAGCATCGGATATTCCGATGTGAAGTGAGTTATTCACACTGGAACTTCCGGCGTTAAGAAAAAATTCTGGGTTGTTAGGCAACGGCTAATTTTTGATCCTTAACCTATAAATACCCACCCATTTGGACCTCTCAGTACCTCTTGCGACCCTGTAGCAGCTCATACACTTGGTGTGTCATTTAGAAGTAAGAGAGAGCACTTGTGTCAATTCTTAGTTCTTAGTTGAAGATTAGGGACTTCTTTAAGTGCTTGAAGAGTAACAAGTGTGCATCTAGCTGTTGTCTAGGCTTGGTCTTTGTCAAGTGAAGCTTGAGGCCTGTTACTCTTGGTGGTTGGCAACACCTAGACGGTCTTGGTGATCGAAAGTTTTCTCGGTGAGCTCTTGGAGGACTTGTGGGAGCCCCGGGAAGAGATGATGTACTTGGTTTGGTACCCGCCAATCCGGAGATGGAGAAGGGGCAATCAAGAGGGAGCACTTGAGTATTGGTGACTCAAGGGGGAGCTACATCCTTGGTGGATACTCCAACGAGGACTAGGGGGAAGTGCCAACTTCTCGAAACCTCGGGAAAAAATCGGTGTTCTCTTCTCCAACTATTTACTTTCCCGCATTTTACTTTGAGTATCTTTGCTATTGCGAGTCCTTCTTTAAAATTCTCTCTCTTGGCTATCTTGCTTGTTTAGTTGCCTTGTCCTAGTTTAAATCACGTAGCCGCATTCTTTTTATCTAGGCTAAGGTTTTATTTGTTTAAGCGGTAGAAGTTTTAATTAGCACCCAATTCACCCCCCCTCTTGGGCCATTCGATCCTTTCAATTGGTATCAGAGCCTCGTGCTCTTGATAGGCTTAAAATCCTAGAGAAATGGCCCCGGGGAGCGGAAGTAGCATGCCAAGGTTCGAGGGAAAGAACTTTGCCTATTGGAAAGTTCGCATGGCGAGCTATCTTGAGGCTATTTCCTCCGAGTGTTGGCAAGCCACTTCTGTTGGGTTTGATCAACCTTTTACCGAACAAGAAGTTAGGTGAAATGCTAAGGCTAAGAATGCTATATTTGAGGGAATTAGTGAAGAAGTTTTCTCTAGAGTTAGAAGCAAAGAATTCGCTCATGACATTTGGGTCGCTCTTTGTGAAATTCATGAAGGGTCTAGGAGAATTCGTGAGGAAAGATATCATGTGCTTATGAATGCTCTAAATCAATTCAAGATGTTTCCAAATGAATTATGCAATGACATGTATACTCGTATGAACATGCTTGTGGAAGAAATCAATTCCCTTGAACTCACCCAGTTGTCTGATGGAGACATTATTCGTAGGATCTTGATGGTGCTTCCCAAGCCACAATACAATATTGTCATCTCTCTTCTTCATGAAAGGGATATCAATGACATGACCATCACCGATGCTGTGGGAAAGATATGTGTTCATGAGATGTTCTTGTTTGGAGATCATGAGTCTTCATCCAAGAAAAACCTTGCTCTCAAAGCTTGCTAAATACAATAATTTGCTTGAGAAACATGATGAAGTAGTTGCATCTAGCAAGTCTCTTAAGGCTAGTAACTACAAGCTAAAACTTGAGCATGATGGCTTGATGTACAAACACCAAGAACTTGAGTATGCCTATGATGCCATTGATCATAGCTTGAATGAATTGGTTGATATTAATGTAGTTAAGGTCAATTCATCTACCTCTTGTGATGATCTTCTTGATATACCATGTGATGTTACATCATCCGCTAAGACTAACCATGCAAGGGAGCAAGAGCTTGAAAGTGAGATTGCAAGTCTCAAGTCTTGTGTGGACCGGTTGATTAAGGGGGAGTACAAGCACAAGAAAATTCTCATGAAGAATGCTTTATACTACAACAAGAAAGGACTTGGATGCTTCCCTAACCCGGTAAAAAGGGTCATGAAGACACCGGAGATCAAGAATTGTTTCGTCAAAGAAGTTGGTTCATATTATCAACATTGTCAAGTCACTGGACACCACATGAGGGAGTGTCTAATTCCTACTAAACCCCTTCCTATTTTGCCTTCTAAATACAAGTCCACATTTAATGATCATCATTTTCTATTGCATAAGCTTAAAAATGGTAAAATCATGGCAAATTTCATTGGAACTCAAGCTAAGGGCAAACTTCCTAGGCAACTTTGGGTGCCTAAATCTCTTGTGTCTCACATGAAAGGTACCAAACTTGGTTGGGTACCTAAACAAAAAGCTTGATCACATGTGTGTAGGTGAACTACAAAGCCGGTGGAAAACATTGGGTGCTTGATAGCGGATGTACACAACATATGACCGGCAATGTAACGATGTTCACCTCTCTAGAAGATGAAGTGGGTGATCATGATAAAGTCACCTTTGGTGATAACTCTAAGAAAAATATGATAGGTTTGGGTAAGGTGGCTATCTCAAAAGATCTCTCTATTTCTAATGTTCTTTTAGTAGAGTCACTTAGCTTCAATTTGCTTTCCGTAGCTCAACTATGTGATTTAGGCTTCACATGCTTATTTAGTGATGTTGATGTTGTCATAACTAGTAAGAAGCATAATGACCTAATATTCAAAGGTTTTAGACATGGGCATATCTATCTTGTGGATTTTTCTTCTAATGAAGCTAGCTTGACTACATGCCTCTTCACCAAGATATCTATGGGTTGGCTTTGGCATCGTCGGCTTGCACACATTGGGATGAGCCAACTCAAGAAGGTATTCAAGAATGGAATGGTGGTTGGTTTGAAGGATGTGGTTTTCGAGAAGGATAAGTTGTGTAGTGCTTGCCAAGCAGTAAAACAAGTTGCAAGTTCTCATCCATACAAGTCCATGATGTCTACATCAAGACCCTTGGAACTTCTACACATGGACCTCTTCGGACCAACTACCTACAAAAGTCTTGGTGGTAATCTATATTGTCTTGTCATTGTTGATGATTATACAAGATACACTTGGACTTTCTTTTTAGATGACAAGGGCAAGACCGTTGAGATCTTCAAGAAGTTCGCAAAGAGGGCTAAAAAATGAGTTTGAGTCCACACTTGTGAAGATCCGGAGTGACAATGGCATGGAGTTCAAGAACACTCAAATTGAAGATTTTTGTGATGATAGAGGCATCAAGCATGAGTTTTCATCAACCTACACTCCTTAACAAAATGGTGTGGTGGAAAGGAAGAATAAGACCTTGATCACGCTTGCAAGAACAATGTTGGATGAGTATGGTACGCCGGAGAAGTTTTGGGCGGAATCAATCAATACGGCGTGTCATGCATCTAACCGAGTCTACCTCCACCGACTATTGAAAAAGACGCCATACGAGCTTCTCATTGGGAGAAAACCCAATGTCTCCTACTTCCGGGTGTTCGGGTGTAAGTGCTTCATCTACAAGAAAAAGGAACGCCTAGGCAAGTTTGAAAAATGTTGTGATATTGGTTTTCTTGTTGGCTATGCATCAAACTCTAAAGTATATCGAGTATTCAACAATGCCACCGGTTTTGTTGAAGAAACTTGTAATGTGGAGTTTGATGAATCTAATGGCTCCTAAGGAGAAGATATTTCTTGTGATGATGTAGGTGATGAACCCTTGAGAGATGCAATGAAGAATATGGCAATTGGGGATATCAAGCCTAAGGAGGATGATGAAGATGTACCCTCTACTTCAATTCCGCACACCTCAATGGCACCCCAAGTTGATAAAGATGAAGACAAGGATGATCAACCACTTCCTTCACATGACGTCTATATCTCTCAAGAGAAAGCTCAAGCTCAAGCTCAAGATGTTGGACCACCACAAGATACACCTTAACAACCACAAGTGAAGCATACACACATTTCCAAGGATCACCCGATTGACTTGATCATTGGGAGTCCATCTAAGGGAGTACAAACTCGCTCTCGTCAGTGTGCTTCATTTTGTGAACATTACTCGTTTGTCTCTTGTTCAGAACCCACACATGTAGATGAGGCTCTCAAGGATCCGGATTGGGTATTGGCAATGCAAGAAGAACTTAACAACTTCACCCGCAATGAGGTATGAATACTTGAAGAGAGGCCTCAAGACAAGAATGTGATTGGAACCAAGTGGGTCTTCCGCAACAAGCAAGATGAACATGGTGTGGTGGTACGCAACAAGGCAAGACTTGTCGCACAAGGTTTTGCACAAGTTGAAGGTTTGGATTTTGGCGAAACATTCGCTCCCGTGGCAAGGCTTGAAGCCATCCGTATCCTTCTTGCATTTGCTTCACATCATAACATAAAACTTTATCAAATGGATGTGAAAAGTGCATTCTTAAATGGCCTTATTAATGAACTCGTATATGTTGAACAACCCCCCGGTTTCGAAGATCCTAGATATCCTAATCATGTTTATAGGTTGGTCAAGGCGCTTTATGGACTCAAGCAAGCCCCATGAGCTTGGTATGAACGCCTACGTGACTTCCTCATCAACCAAGGATTCAAGATCGGGAGGGTGGACACCACATTGTTCATAAAGATCATCGATAATGAGCTTTTCTTGTGTCAAATTTATGTTGATGATATAATATTTGGTTCAACTAACAAAGAGTTTTGCAAGGAATTTGGTGATATGATGTCTAGGGAGTTCGAGATGTCGATGATTGGCGAGCTAAATTACTTTCTTGGATTCCAAATCAAGCAATTGAAGGAAGGGACATTCATCCATCAAGAGAAGTACACGAGGGATATCCTCAAGAAGTTTAAGATGGATGAGTGCAAACCAATCAAGACCCCCATGCCTACAAATGGACATCTCGACTTGGATGAAACGGGTAAATCGATTGACCAAAAACTCTATCGTTTTATGATTGGGTCACTCCTTTACCTTACTGCATCTAGGCCCGATATTATGTTTAGTGTATGCATGTGCGCTCATTTTCAAGCTAATCCTAAGGAATCACATCTTAGCGCGGTAAAAAGAATCCTTAGATACTTAAAGCATACACCTAGCATAGGCTTGTGGTACCCGAAAGGCGCTAGTTTCGTACTCCTTGGATACTCGGATTCGGACTTTGCCGGATGCCATGTGGATCGCAAGAGTACTTTGGGTGGGTGCCACTTGCTAGGGCGATCCCTAGTCTCTTGGAGTTCTAAGAAGCAAAACTCAGTAGCCTTGTCCACAGCGGAAGCAGAATACATTGCCGCCGGAGCATGTTGTGCTCAAATCCTCTATATGAAGCAAGCCTTGTTAGACTTTGGTGTTCGCCTAGAGAAGGTTCCACTCCTTTGTGATAATGAGAGTGCCGTAAAAATTGCTAATAATCCCGTTCAACACTCTCGCACAAAGCACATTTATATCCGTCATCACTTCCTAAGAGACCATGTGGCTAATAATGATATCTCTCTTAGTAGTGTTCGATCGGAAGATCAATTGGCGGATATCTTCACTAAACCTCTAGATGAAGCCACTTTTAGTAGATTGCGAAATGAATTAAATGTGATCGATTCTTCTAATGTCATGTGATGCCTTGTCATGTAGATGCATTCATAATAGGACCTTGTCTAACCTTCTCAAGATAGTGGTGAACACGGGTTTTGCTTGAGATGGTGGGTCTCCAGTTTTTCTCAAGGCATGTTGTTGGGTTCACCATGAAGAAGCTTAAAAAGGGAAGTAATATGACAAGATAGATTAATTTTATGCTTCGCATTCACATGTCATATAATATGCACTCATGCTTACTTTCATGAATGTACCTTGCATTGCATTAGCATTGGCGGTAGAGAGATCACAAAGTAGAATATCACTCTTGGAGATGGTTGTTCACTCTTGATGTGAGCATACAACTCTATAAGTGTGCTTAAATTGATATAAGTGCTTAATGCCAATTGAGTCATGACCTATCGAATTTAAAGTCTTAATCTTTAAGTTCATAGGAAATATGACTCAAACATTTCCTTTTGGAATTTTATCCCTTTTTCTCTGGTTCTTATTTGCCTATCTCAAAAATTATATATGGTAAAGCCTTTTTGGCAAATATTTGCAAATGAGTGTTTGAGAGGGTAAAGATTTCACTCAAACTGGTCCAAATATGTGTTTTTGTTGAGTGGTTTGTTTAAAATTTGGACTCAGTGAGAGATTTTAGTTCAGCGCATCACTTTATCACCGAATGATCCGGTGTCTGCTCAAAGTTATCACCGGATTATCCGGTCAGTTCAATGAGAACGAGCTCAAAAGGATATGCACCGGAAGGTCCGGTGTTCAGTACATGCCTCAGAGGAACTTCCGGCGTGCAAAAGTGTAACACCCTGATTTTCAGATTTCTCAAATTTCTAAAATTTTCCAAGAGTATTGAATAGCTTCACCAGTAGAATAGGTTTAAAACCTATTTTCTTAATTAATCAATCAATATAGGTTATTATTTTCTGTGCATTGCATGCTGAGTTTTGTTAGGAGCCAGGTAAATGCATTAGAGTTCTTTTTTTTTCTTTCTCTTTGGTGTTTTGAGTGAAAAAGATTTTGAAAAGGTTTTTACAAAATTCAGTAGTGAAAAAGTTAAGGATCTTAATGGTTGGAATTCAAAATCCTTGAATTCATCATCTATTCAATCCTTGATCATACTTGATCCTTCTCCAGGTCAATTCAAATCTTATCAAATTCTTGTTTAAAGCTAATCTCTCCTTTTTCTCAAATTCTACTCAAATCCAAATTCAAATTCCTCATCCACTCCTATTCTTGTTCAACCGAATCTTTTGGTTTCTCTCAGATTCATTCCGAACACAATTCAAATTCAAATCCTATTCAAATTTCTCCGCAAAAGTTTCTTTTCTAAACCCTAGATATACCTAAAGTATCTTTGGGCTCAATCTTGCTCAAGTCCAAACCATTAGCCAAGTCTTCTAGATGGCCCAACAAAGGATTCACGAAATCTGTAAATTTTCGCGGAGTCCTGGACAGCCTCATCTTCTCATGAAGTTTTGGAGTTCAAAACGGCCTCAAATGCAAATCTTGACAATACCAAAGTTGTAGGTCTCGTCGAGAGCTTCGATTTGAACCTATGGAAGTCCTCTTTTGGATAATGGAGCTGGGAGTTATGGCCCCCGAAATCAGTGCTGCGCAGAGAAGTCCGAGTTGAGACAGTTTATCTTGTGACGCATTTTTGGAAATCAAGATGACGTTTTCTGAAGTTCCAATGAATACAAAAGTTGTAGATCTTTTCGAGTAATATAATTTAGAATCAAGAAACGTCCAATTTGGAGTCCGGACGATGGAGATATCATCCTCGCAATACAGAGCTACGAAAAAGGAAATCGTAACCGACTCGGACTCGAATCCAACTCGTGTTCGGTTTGGACTCTACCTCATCCAGCCGTCCCTAGCCCTATATATATGAGTTGCACACCCTCTCCTACCTCTATTTCACGTCCCCAAGCCCTAGAAGTCGCTGCTGCCCTGTCCGTGCGTCGCCGGAGCGCCGCCGTTCGCCGGAGTCGCCGCCGCCGCCGCCCGTGATGCGCTACGTCGTCTTCTCCGCGAATCCTTCTTCCTCGACCACCAAAGCAACGTGAGGACCTCTTCTTCTCCTCCGTTACTACTGTTTTAGCATCATACTAAGTCCCTAGCAAAGCCCTAGCCCCGATCTATGCCGCTATGGTCGTCACCGTCGCGGACAGCCGCGAGACAGCCGCGCTGTAGCCGATTGGCATCGATGTTCCCGACCGATCAGAGGTCAAATCACCAAGCCCTTTCATCGGTGCATGCCCCATGATGTTCCCCATGCCCTCACCAACCGGTTTGACCATTAGATTAGCCAAACTATCGAAATCAAGGTCGACATACCTGCTGTCCGGTTTCTGGACGTGTTCAGCACGCGCACCGGATTTGCATTCGCGTCCCCCGTCAATCTGAAAGCCGTATGGATGCACCAACCGCGTCACGACGTGTCCCATGGAGTCTTCTACGTTACCCTAGGAGCCCATCCCCGTTTGTGCAGCGACACGACCAAGACGCCATTGCCAACCACACCATGTCACAGCCATCACCCGTTTCATCTATGCTGATCGTTCTTCCTCTCAGTGGATGATCTACCCAAAACTATGCCATAGCATTGTGTTCCCGGGTTATATGAACATCCTTGTTCAAACGGTTTCTCAAATTTCATAGCCAATCTCTAGGAACGCGAGCGTCTTTGTTCCTACATCTGTTCGCGGTCACCACCAAACCTAACATCAGTCATCGCTGTTTGCCGCTACCTCGGATGACCCCTTCCAAAACCAATCATACCGTTGAGTTAGTCTTCCCGCGTTCTACGCCATGCTTCCATCGTTTCACTGAAACACCACTGAGGCCGACATCGATGTTTGTGGCCACATGTCCTATCGCCATCTCCGACGAAATCCGAACCGCCACCGCTACATAGAATGACTAATAGTATCCTTAACCTAGAAGCACATCCTTTAGCCTTTTTGATCCAACATAGGTGATCGATACTAGACCCTAGTGTATCCCTTCTTTAATCCAAGATGTTACTTGCATAGCATGCCAAGTCAGTACCACATTATTCTCCTTAGCCTAGTCAGTGAAGTCTAGTCTGTCTTACACTTCTTGAATCTTGCATAAGGATGTTGTCAAGACTGACACAGTGATTGTGCAATAATGCCTTTCCCATAGGAAGATAGTTCTGGAAAATCAGCATTTCCTTTTCAGCCTAATTCATCTCTCGAAAGCTCATTCTCTTTTCATCTTAACTTCGATTTAGACGATTCTTGTTTCTAAAATCATCCCTATCCAACCATAGTGTTTTTTAAAGTATTTTAATGATGTTTAGTATGTTGTTCTTAGTGTTTTCCTTTGTGTTATTTGTCGGTAGTTCTCGCGATTAGTTGATAACGTTCCGGAGCAGTTCGCGGGACTTCAAGACCAAGTTTTCGACAACACTGAGCAGCATTGGGAAAAAGGCGAGTGTCCTTGATCATATTGAACCTATGTTTTTAAATGTTTTGTTTTACAAAATTGCATGCAATGCAGTGTCAATATGATGGGTAGTCACCTATGTTAGGGTTTTCCCTAGATTTTCCCTTATCATCCCTTGGAACCTATATGGTTTATGGTTAGGTGTCCTTTGTGGGTAGATTGCTTAGCCATGCTTTTGGGATACTGGGAAGTGTCATAATCATAACTAATGAACATATGCGACCATAGTCGTTAATGTGTTAATGGTCTAGCAACATGGAACCTTAGGCCTTGAGCAAAGTAGTTTTGATGGTTGTCATGGTTATGATGTTGGATTAGTGTTTGCTCAAGTAACCTAAGTAATGACCGGTTCGTGGAGCGACAACCCAAGAAGTAACGTACCAACCACGAGGCTGATATGGGTAAAGTGTGACATACTGATTAGAGTCTATCCAGTGTGTGTTGGGTCAGCACAAAAGGGGGCTTCTGGGTAGGAGCTGTTGCTTGCGTAAAGCCTGGCGGTGAAACCTAGTGGGCAGACATGCACTGGATTAGTCTCTGGTTAGTGGAAAGTGTCATACAGTGATTCTTGGTGGCACACCACTGGCGTGTGTTAAGTGTTTCGCGAACACGGCAACATGGAATTCACTGACTCGTGGGGAAAGCTGGACAACCTCTGCAGAGTGTAAAACTGTTATAACAGCCGTGCTCACGGTTATGAGAGACTTGGATCCTCACATGATTAGTTGGGTTATGGTTATGAGTCTGGTTGTGGTTATGGGTTGTGGTTATTGTTCTGGTACAGGGAGTACTAGATGGTTGTGGTTATAGTTCTGGTACAGGGAGTACTAGATGGTTGTGGTTATGGTTCTGGTACAAGGAGTACTAGATGGTTTTGGTTATAGTACAGGGAGTACTAGAAGGTTATGGTGTGCAAGGTGGGGAGCCTTGTATGGACTGTATGGGTTACATTCACTTAATAATTGCTTAATACTTTTGAGTCCAAATATGTTTTCATTACTCGCATTTACGCAAAAATACCATGCGTTAGCCTATTCTTGATATAAGCCTGCATATCATTACTTTCCCCCACTTGCTGAGTACTCTATGTGCTCACACTTGCTATTTTCCCTATACCATGCGATATGTATGCTGCTGCTCAGTGAGTGAAGATGTTGAAGACTATCAAGATGAGGTTGTGACGTTCTAGGCGCGTGTCTCCCGGTCGGTTGCCTGCAGTGTTGTTGGGCACCAGTGCTTCTGTTCCGCTGCAGATATCTTCATAGAAGACAATATGTGTCAATTGCTGTAAGAGTTTAACGTTTATTTAATAGAAGTATTGCTTTTGTTACTTCACCTGTGACGTCCTTATGTGTGTTGAACATCCTGGACACACATAAGCCGCATCTGGTTTTGGCCATTAAAACCGGGTGTGACAAAAAGATGTTTCTTCAGCATTTTAAAATGCTCTCTGGAAAATTTGTTCCGGCGTTTATCCGGTGTTCAGTAGCCAAGTCACCGGACTATCCGGCGCTCACAAACTAGGGCGAATATGTCTCTCGAATTTTGATATGGTGTCTTTCCGGCGTTAAAATCCTATGTCAGCGGATCTTCCGGCGTTCACAAATTTGAGCGCGCCCCGCCTGTCATATAAACCTTTCGTCGGGGCGCCCGTCTTGAGTTTTCCCGTCCCCGCGCTGAACTCGCCGCCCGTCCTCTCCCTTGTCGCCGACCGAACTTGCCGTCGCCACACCGAGTAGCGTCGCCTTGATCAGCGCCGTCCTGAGCGCCGCCGTCACCGCGTCGCCTCCTCTCTCCGCCAAGCTCCCGGTGACCCCCCTTCCTCTGCGTCGCCGCTTTCCTCCACGCCACAGAAAAACCAGTGCCACCGGCCATCTTCTCCGACGGACCTCCTCCTCACCGCCGCCTCCACAAGTGCTAAGGTGTGGTGAGCTCAAAATCCAATCAAATTCTCAAACACGCCAAACCCTAGATCAAATTCAATGAATTCATTCAAATTTCTTCAAATATCCATCAAATCTTTAGCAAACTTTGCTTCATTAGCTCAATTTTCAACTCATTGCCATCTATTACATACACATTCATTGATCTATGCTAAATTTGGTCAAATTCATGCAAATCCATGCAAATTCAATCAAATTCCATCCAAATTCATGCAAATTTGAATCAAATTCTTGAAATTTGTGACAATTGACTTTCAATTATCATAAATTGAGTATATGTTCATCATTCTTGAGTTTCAATTGTCAAAATCATCAAAGATCATCCAATATTACCTTAGTTTCTTGTTTTTCATCAAATTGTTCAAATTAGATGAAAATTCTCTGCAAATTGATCCATTCCCTTGTATCGTAATCCAAATCCTAGCATGTTCATCGTTTTTCCCATCTTTTACATGCTTAGGGTATGTTTAGGCTTCTTTTCTTGCAAATCTCATAAACTCTATGCGTTCTCTCATCTCGGCATTATCTTTCATCTATTCAGATGGGTCGAGAGCGCACTGACAAGGGCAAGGGCAAGATGGTTCAGAAGGCTAAGAGGACTCCATCTGAGAAGGAGTGGGAGAGAGCTACTACAGCCATGGATGCCTACAATAGGCAGCAGCAGGGTCAGGGGATTCAGATCAGAGACACTGCTACCCCTGTACGTCGGTCGACTCGCTCCCGCTCTGCTAGAGGAGTGAGCTCGACACCTTCCGGTCAATCAGACAGCCGGAAGAGGGCTCGTCAGGAGCCAGAGCCCGAGGAGGAGCAGCAGTAGTAGCAGTCAGGAGAGCCTCAGCCACAGGCCGAGAGGCATTTGCGTGACTTGACCTCTTACAAGTCACCAAAGGTCAAGAAGCTGCATTTTGTACCTATTGATGAGTGGTTTCCTGAGGAAAGAGAAGAGGGAACAGATCTGAGGTTCTATACCCTTTTGCAGGAGAGCTTCTATGTTTCATATCAGAAGCTGAAGGTCAGTTTGAGCGTTCACAAGACGCTCAACTGGAGATATATGAGAATTGCTGCAGGGGGAGCAGATGTGAGGCGTCATTTTGATTCTATTCCAGGACTCACTGACCTGCTGACAGATGTAGATCATTATGTTGAGGACTGGGTGAGAGTCTTCTATGCTATAGCCTGGATTGCAGAGGATCGATCTTTTGTGCAGTTCATGTTCCAGGGAGACTTTCAGAGGCTGTACAGGACAGACATTCTAGAGGCTTTGAGGCTGCAGGAGTCTGACAGGAGCTTGCATGAGATTGTTTATCCAGGAGCCAGTGCTCCTCGCCACGGTCTGACTGAAGGGATTTTCCTGACTGATGACTAGATCCGACCTTTGTTCAGGCTGCTGTTCCCTCCTGGTTCTCGGAGACTGCCAGATATGCTGATCCCTGAGGTGCGCGTCATTCATAATGCTCTGAGGCATAGTTTGCTACCGAGGATTGGGAACGCAGAGTCGATCACCAGCCTTTAGCAGTGGCTGATTCTATCCATCTTCACTCACCAGCCGTTCAATATTGTGGACTTCATTCTGTGTGAGATTGAGGATATGATCGCCGATGGGATGACGATGGTCAGACAGCAGCCATATGCCCATATCATATCTTTCCTGCTTGCTCAGACCACCAGACCCCCAGAGTTCTTTGAGACTTATGAGTCCTCTCGGTCCTTCAAGGTATATGCTCCAGCTCCTCCTACAGACAGACGTCGTGGTCAGCGAGCGATGGCTCACGCTCAGGAGCAGATCCCTCCCGAGGATAGAGAGAGAGTGGCTGCTGAGGATGAGGCACTTGCAGAGGCCGAGGCTAAGTTACCACAGGCATTCTTAGACATAGCCTCTGACAGTGACTCTGACTCTGCGGATTAGGAGTTCTTACCGCCTCTCCCTCGATGTCATGATCACGAGGCAGGCGGGTCTGCTCAGGGTGCACAGCATTCAGCCTCCTTTCCTTCAGCACCTGAGACGACCCCCCCCCCAGTGCCACCTCCTGCTGCATCATCTTCAGAGTTTTCTCAGTTCCTGCAGCAGATGCAGCAGCAGCAGCAAATGTTGGTACAGCAGCAGTAGATGATTATTCAGTAGCAGGCAGCTCAGGAGGAGAGGCAGTTGAAGTATCAGGCTGATATTATTCGCCAGCAGGAGCAGCAGACATTAATTATTCAGTCTCTCTAGCAGCAGCAGCAGGCCATGCTTGCAGCACTTCAGCAGCAGCAGCAGGCTCTGTTGGCTGACAGGGAGACCAACACTCGGCTCTTCTCATACTTGCTTCAGCAGCCAGGGCAGCAGTTTCCAGCACCAGCTCCAGTCCCTAGTCCCCTCCCTGGTGGTAGCACTAGTCTGCTCAGTACTCCGGAGTCCAGCTTTCCACTATCCGCTCTTTTGGCTACCGGAGTTCTCTCAGAGCCTGTTGGGACATCTCAGAGGCCAGTGTTACCATCATTGACTTCACCTCTGCCCACTGGTCCCCTATGCTTCGAGGATACTCCCCAGTCGACAGTTCCTGAGCAGCAGCAGCCAGTCGTGCCTCCACCAGTCCCTGAGCCTGCACTTCATGAGCCAGATGCTATCCTTCAGTCAGTGCAGCGTCAGATTGCTGAGGTGACAGTAGCTGCGGGGCACAGTCCGTCCAGCTCAGATGACGGCTCTCAGTTTGTTGTGGCCCCTTCTTCGGCAGCTGATCCTCAATCTCCTCCAGTTCCAGATGTTTAGTTGTGTCCTAGTCTCCTCTTTTTGGTGCTTCGATGCCAAAAGGGGAGAGTCTAGTGATAGGGGGAGTTGGTAGAGAGAGAGTAGCTGGAGAGTCTAGTGAGTTTTTGATTCAGGGAGAGGGAACTTAGATTTTTGGGTAGTGTTAAGTTCGGATTGTTGGATCTTTTGATTTTTTGATGTAATGACAGGCTATTTGGTTCTCTATATGGATGTGTTTCGCTTGTCATTACATTGTGTTTACTTTCATGTGCGCATAATTCTTATTTATTCTATCACTTTTTTCTTGGTCAATTGATATATGCCGATGATTGCATAGTTTGGTAGGATGCTCTTCAATTTCACATCTTTACTTCTAGTATGTGTTGTCATCAATCACCAAAAAGGGGGAGATTGTAGCATCTAGGCCACTAGGTAAGAGGTAAGAGTTTCGGTGATTAATGACAACCGTATCATTATGACTAACATATGTGCTTTGAACAGTATAAAAGAAAAAGAAAAACTTATTCGACAATGATGCCTTGATACTCTTGCCCGTTAAAGAGCTTATATGGACGATCAAAGGACCGGTACATGAAGGATAAGGATCTTCTAGTTCTAAGTGTCACAAGGAGATGAAGGACACTTAGAGTAGTATAGGTTCTATATCTTTTTAGTCTTTTGACCGTACTATAAAGAGGGGTTAAAAGTTGTAGCTTGACCTAGGTGAGTCTAGACATAGTCGATGCACACTTGTGACTTTCTATTGCTAGGTTGGCCATAAAAGCTTTTGGTTCAGTATCCAAGAAGTTAGAACTCAAGACGGCTTTGAAATAGATACATTCAGCGAAAATTCAACTCACCGGATGATCCTCTGTATAAAGAGTGATCTCACCGGAGCAAATTCCTAAGAGTTCTGACTTGAAAATTTGTTGAAGACCACGCCGGATAGTCCGGCGTTCGAGTGGTGAGATCACCGAAGAAATATTCGCAGTGAAGTCTCGGATTAAGTCTACACACCGGATGGTCCGGCGTAGCAAAGAGTAATCACCGGATGATTTTATACAGAGAGGTTGCAAACTATCATCTGGCCGGTTTCAATGCGCCGGATGGTCCGGCGTAGAATAGAGTAATCACCGGATGAATTTACACAGAGAGGTTGTAAACTATCATCTGGCCCGTTTCAATGCGCCGGATGATTCGGCGTAAGTCCGGATTAAACACCAGAGGTTTAACGGCTAATGGAACAGTTAATGGCTATTTTGTCAGAGGTATTAGCACCGGATATTCTGATGTGAAGTGAGTTATTCACACCGGAACTTCCGGCGTTAAGAAAAAATTCTGGGTTGTTAGGCAACGGCTAATTTTTTATCCTTAGCCTATAAATACCCACCCATTTGGACCTCTCAGTACCTCTTGCGACCCTGTAGCAGCTCATACACTTGGTGTGTCATTTAGAAGCAAGAGAGAGCACTTGTGTCAATTCTAAGTTCTTAGTTGAAGATTAGGGACTTCTTTAAGTGCTTGAAGAGTAACAAGTGTGCATCTAGTTGTTGTCTAGGCTTGGTCTTTGTCAAGTGAAGCTTGAGGCCTGTTACTCTTGATGGTTGGCAACACCTAGACGGTCTTGGTGATCGAAGGTTTTCTCGGTGAGCTCTTGGAGGACTTGTGGGAGCCCCAGGAAGAGATGATGTACTTGGTTTGATGCCCGCCAATCCGGAGATGGAGAAGGGGCAATCAAGAGGGAGCACTTGAGTATTGGTGACTCAAGGGGGAGCTACATCCTTGGTGGATGCTCCAACGAGGACTAAGGGGAAGTGCCAACTTCTCGAAACCTCGGAAAAAAATCGGTGTTCTCTTCTCCAACTATTTACTTTCCCGCATTTTACTTTGAGTATCTTTGCTATTGCGAGTCCTTCTTTAAAATTCTCTCTCTTGGCTATCTTGCTTGTTTAGTTGTCTTGTCCTAGTTTAAATCACGTAGTCGCATTCTTTTTATCTAGGCTAAGGTTTTATTTGTTTAAGCGGTAGAAGTTTTAATTAGCGCCCAATTCACCCCCCCTCTTGGACCATTCGATCCTTTCAATTGGTCATGGAGATGATCATATTTAGCATGGTCATTGAAGGTTGGGATGTCCTCATCATCCTCCCCCTCTTGAAAAGAAGTCGCCCTTGCTCTTTTGGTTCAACGTATGGAGAGAGGTTTGAGACATTGAAAGTCTCACTAACGTCATACTTACTATGAAGATCGATATTGTAGGCATTGTCATTGATCTTTTGAACCACTTTGGAAGGGCCATCTGCTTGTGGCTATAGCTTGGACTTGTGTTGGTCAGGAAAACGATCTTTTCTTAGATGCATCCATACCAGGTCACATAGTTCAAATAATATCTTATTTCTTCCCTTGTTTGCACACCTCTCATACAACAGGTCATCTTCGTAATATTCTCTCTTGCCTTTTGGTGAATCTTCTTGACATGTTCAGCACGTTCGCTTGCATCCATATTGACGTGCTCCTGCAAAGGTAAAGGAAAAAGATCTATGGGAGCATTGGGTTTGAAACCATATGCAAGTTCAAATGGACAAACTTTAGTGGTCGAATCTAACGCCTTGTTATATGCAAATTCCACATGAGGTAGACACTCTTCCCACACCTTCAATATTTTTTTTTCTAAATAGCTCAAAGCAACATTGATAATGTTCAGTTCACAACTTCAGTTTATCCATCAATTTGAGGATGGCATGTTGTAGAGAACAATAACTTGGCCCCAAGATTTCCTCACAAGTTCTCCAAAAGTAGCTCAAAAACTTGGTGTCTGTGTGGCATGCCATGTAATCCCATAATCTCTCTAAAAAATAATTTAACAATATGTGAAGCATCATCGCTCTTATGAGAGGAAATAAACTGAGCCATCTTGCTAAACCTATCAACCACAAAAAAAAAAGAGTAACTCCCCCTCCTTGTCTGAGGTAAACCAAGAATAAAATCCATTGAAATATCCTCCCATGGAACATTAGGAATAGGTAAAGGAGTGTACAAGCCATGAGGGTTCAAACGAAACATAGCTTTATGGCATGTCTCACATCACAATATATATATCTCTCAATATCGCACCTCGACTTTGGCGAAAAGAAATGGTCGGCTAATACATTCTCAGTTTTCTTGGCACCAAAATAGCTCATAAGTCCACTATAATGAGCTTCCTGCAAAAGCAATAGGCGAACAGAGCAATTTGGAATGCATAGCTTGTTAGCTCAAAATAAAAATCCATCATGCAAATGAATCTTGTTCGGCCCTTTCCATTACCTCATTTGGATAATGGTTTAGAAAAATATGAGTCATGAACATACAATTCTTTCATACTTTCTAGCCCAAGAACTCTAGCATTAAGTTGAGAAAGTAAAGTATGACGTCTAGATAAAGCATCGGCTACAACATTATCCTTCCCTTTCTTGTACTTGACAATTTAAGGAAAAGATTCAATGAATTCACTCCACTTTGCATGTCATCGATTCAAGATTCAATTGACCCTTAAGATGTTTCAAATATTCATGGTCTGAGTGTATAAAAAATTCCTTAGGCCACAACTAGTGTTACCAAATTTCCAAAGCTCTCATGAGCACATACAATTCTTTATCATAAATAGAGTAATTGAGAGTTGGACCACTTAACTTTTCACTAAAATAAGCAATTGGCCTACCTTCCTGCATAAGTACTCCTCCAATCCCTATACCACTTGCATCACATTCAATTTCAAAAGTCTTACCAAAATTTGAGAGTACAAGGAGTGGTGCTAATGTCAACTTAGCTTTCAACTCTTCAAATACCTTCTTTTGTGTTTCACCCCATTCAAAAGGTACTTCATTGATTGGAGCAGCAATTGTGCTAAAATCCTTCACAAACTGACAATAAAAATCAACAAGGCCAAGGAAGCTCCTCACTTGGCTCACATTTTGTGGAGCTAACCACTCACGAACAACCTTGATCTTCTTCTCATCCACCTCCACTCCTTGACTTGAAACAACAAAGCCAAGAAAAACTACCTTGTTGGTGAAAAAGGTGCACTTGGCAAGGTTAGCGTACAACTTTTCCTCTCTCAAGACACATAACATTCTAGATGTTCAATATGTTCTTCAGGAGACTTGCTGTAAATTAAGATATCATCGAAGTAAACAACAACAAAATTGCTAATAAAAACTCTAAGCACATGATTCATCAATCTCATGAATGTACTTGGTGCATATTTGTCAATCCAAACAGCATGACCAACCATTCATACAACCCAATTTTTGTTTTGAATGCAGTTTTCCACTCATCACTCTCTCTCATTCGAATTTGGAGGTGGCAACTTTGCAAATCAATCTTAGAAAAGATGGTTCAACCACTAAGTTCATCAAGCATGTCATCAAGTCTAGGTATTGTACGCATATACCTCACTGTTATGTTATTAATAGCTCGGCAATCTACACACATTCTCCATGATCCATCTTTCTTTGGGACTAAAAGAACCGGTACAGCACAAGGTGTGAAACTTTCCTTTACATACCCTTTGTCGAGTAGGTCTTGAATTTGGCATTGAGTTTCCTTGGTCCCCTCCGGATTTTTGAGGTATCCTAGTCGGTAAGGAAGTGGGGAGCCAGGGACATGGTCAATTTGATGCTCAACATCTCTTTTTGGTGGCAGCCCTAGTGGTACTTCATCAGGAAACACTTTATTGTAACTTTGTAAGAGTTCCAACACAACACTTGGTAAAGTAGAGGGTAATTTGTTAGTTGATAAAAGGCTTTCCTTATATAGGAGTACAAAGAATATGGCATTGGGTTCTCTCAATTCTTTCATATCCGCTTTCCTAGCCATCATCACTAATCCCCTTTCCCCCGTGTCTTGGTATTTTGTGGTTTTGGTTTCACTCGCCATTATGTTTGTGGTTCTCACTCATGTGTTTCTCGCTCTCTCACTATTTCTTTTTCATATCATCCAATTATCTCCTCCGGTGTTGAAGAAGAAAAGTGACACGCTCTCCTTTATACATAAAATCAAGGGTGTTGGCTCAGCAACTAATTTGAACATCACGGTTATATAACCACGGTCGCCCCAAAAGTAACTGGCATGTTTGCATTGGAACAACATCAACTCCACCTAATCTTGGTATTTTTCCAATTGAGAATTGGATGGTCACAATGTTGTTCACTCATAGTGATCCACAATCATTGAGCCATTGCATCTTATATGGGACAGGATAACATCGTTTTTTTAGTTCCAATAGTTCTACCGATTCTAAACTTCCAATGTTATTGCAACTGCCACTATCTACAATAATCCAGCATACCTTGCTCTTGATGGTGCCTCGGGTGTGAAATAGGTTATGTCATTGACCATTCTCTTCTTTCACAATATTAACACTAAGCACATAACGAGAGATAAAACAATTGTTGTCTCCATCATCAGCTGGAAAACCATCATGAATCAATGTTACGTCAAGCAACCCATCCTCCTCTGGCTCACTCTGAGATTTTCATTTTCCTTGTTCATTAACAAGCATATTTCTTCTACTAGGGCACTCAAAGGCGATGTACCCACGCCCTTGGCACTTAATTTCTCAGCTATGTGATGTGGATGCCGCTATTGATGTGGCGGATGATGCCCCTATGCTTCCAGCAGAGCATCAATTATCTTGGTGAGCTACAGGTGAAGAAGTCGACGAGGGTGTAGGCTTGGCAGCATGAGCAGATGAAGATGTCCCAGCAGGGGCACCTTGAGAACGACGACCAGTAGAGGATGCACTCTATTGTTGGCGATGTCATAAAACTAAAAAAGAATGGTTCCCAAATGACTAACCACATCCTTCTTGTCAAATATTTCTCTCCGTGTGCATAACCTGATCAATAAGATCTTGCAGATTGTTAAAAGGAAACATCTCAATAAGACCTAAAATTTCATCATTTAGACCATGCAAAAATCTTGCCATTTTGGATTCATCATCATCACTAATTTCAATATAGATCAAGAGCAATCCCATTTCTTTATAGTACTCATCCACCATTTTAGGCCCTTGTCTTAATGCCTGCAACCTATTGCAAAGGTCACGGTGGTAGCTTGAAGGCACAAAGGACCTTCTCATCACTTACTTCCTTTTAGCCCAAGTATCGATATGATCACGCCCCAATCGTAGCTGATTTTGTTGCATTTGATTCCACCAAGTGAGATCATAACCTGAGAATTCAAGTGAGGCAAGATTTACCTATCTTTGATTGAAGAGATTGTGGACACGAAAAATTTGATCACATTGCTCTTCCCAATCAAGATAAGCATCAGGGTCTTCTCTTCCATTGAATTTAGGGACGCTCAACTTGATACGAGCAACATTATCCGAATCATCCCTTTTATAATGACCTCGAGGTTGTCCTTCCTCACCATAGGCACCGCCACGACATGGGATGGATGCTATCCGTACCCATCATGATCTGCAAAAACTTCATCGATATCATCATATTCCCTCCATACCTACAACAGCCATGCACTTATTGGTTGTTGAAGCGCACACGGTGGCCAAAACCACAACCGCGAGCACCTCCTCCTTGCTACAAAATATGTGTAGCTGTGCCTCAGCCACGATGGGCACCGCCACCTCGTTCACCACCCCAACCAATACCTTACTTGTCGTGGAAGTCATCATTACTAGTAACTCCCAATAAGTTCTCATCAGTGGCTTCACCATGATCAATAGCAGGGTTAGATTGTTGTAGACCACCACCACCAGCGGCGGGAAGGTGTTCATTGAGCATCTGTCCCATGGCCTGAACCAGGTCACGTAATTGTTTCATCTCGGCTCATGTGACTGGTTGTTCGTCTCCTTCATCATTTTCCCCATGTACACTTGAGTTGGAACCTGCCATGTTAGCAAAGAGAAAGTGGAATAGTTAATATTTGTGGAGTAACACAACCTCACCTCTTACTCGCCAATGTTCTTATGTATTGTCAATGTACAGCAAGAGTGCAAGAGTGGCAATACCTCGGTTGTGGTCAAGCGATTGAAAGGAGACAAATCAAAGCAACTTGGTGGGAAAAACAAGGTGAGTTGTAGTATTGGAACCAAGTGCCATAAACCACGCAATGGATATGAGAATGTCACCAGTCCAAAACACCAAAAATTCAGAACATGAACCTGAAACTTGCAATTTTGACAACCGCAACACAACCCTTCGCTTTCTTCTTCTCTTCTCTTTTTTTTCTCCTTTTCTTTCTCTCTCATTTTCTTTTTGTTTGACACTAAAAAGCAAGCTCAACAACTATTTTTTGGATCTAGACTCTGAGGACAGAAATCGAAATAACATGAACACAAGAAAAAAACAATGCACTAAAATGCTAATTCATGGATGGAAACCTTCATTAGCAACGAAAGCCGTGATACCAATTAATGTGTGCATGCTAGGGGTGCCTCGATCTTCAAGTAATCCATATCAGCAATACATAGTCCTTTCTCGTTCCACACTGATGCACCTAAGTCCAATCAAAGAAGAAGAGGTGGGGAGCACGACCAAGTCACAAGAATCCTTAGTTAGCATTCACTTATCATGTATTTGCTTAGCTTGTCTTCTCGTGATGGGTCTTTAAATTTTATTGATGCTTGAGGTGTAGACGATTATCTTGATCATGGAGATAATCATTTTTAACATGGTTGTTGAAGGTTAGGATGTCCTCACCTCCGGTGTCACATCTCAGATCCGTCTGGTCGATGGTTGTGCCCACCTGTTGTACGTCTACGTAGTTGGTGTAGGCAAATCAAGAACAAATCAAACTTGTTTTCCACACATGTTTGACAAGCTTTGTTTTCCACCGATCAGTTTGCTACATCACACTTGGTCATCTGATATTTTGATTTCGTTTTTCTTGTGGAAAATAGGCACAGCTAACTGCATGCTCTGTCGGCCTAACTGGCAGTCAAACATTGGTACGGCGATCGTCTTGCACACCCTCTCGCCGCGGTGCCGGCGACTCGACGTGCTTCAGCCTCCGCCTTGTCCCTCGCTCGTTTCCTTCCCCCCTTGCGAGATCTAATGACATATTGCATCTTGTCCTCTAAGCATTAAAGTGGGCCACATAGGACAGCTCACGACATTAGCAGTTGTGCTTAAAAGAACTGGATCGTGTAGGTCTTCTTTATTTCTGTCAGGTTCGCCCTCCCGGAACCCGATCTGTGGTGTCAGCAAGAATGACGTACGTTGCGGACGACAGAAGTACGCTCCATCGATCGCACTTGAATCATCATGGAAGAAAGAGGCTACGACAGAGAGAAGGAAATAATACATAATACACACTCCAAGTAGACTAGTGTTTTGTCACGCACGGCTGAAGACTGGCGTCAACGTAGGAAGTGGGGGCTAGCTGCAGTGACTTGCAACGCTGATTTTTTTCACTTTTTCTGACCTCAGAAACGTCAGATTTTGGGACCTTTAGCACTGCCGATTGTGCACGGCTGGTTCCAAAACCACTGGCTCAGCCTTGGTTAATCGTTTCAAGCATATTGCCAATGTAAAGTTTAATGGTGAAATTTGTGTGCGAGAGAGATAGAGAGCGCTTTTTCTTAAAAGGAAAATCTTTTTGGAAGTAGAAATGTGCGTCACCAGGCAAACTTCACTTTCTATGTGCTAATCCAATGTAAATGGGCTTACAATTTCGTACTAGAATAGAGTAAGCTTCTCTGTTGACAGCTTTCAATTTTATAGCTGGCGTCAAATCACATGAAGAAATAAAGTTGTCAGCAGAAAAGACCTGCTGGATCAGGCGATCCACGATGCGTGTTGTGTTCCTACGTCGAACGTGCTCCCAGAGTCCCATGTCGGTCGGTTCGGTGCGTGGCAGCTAGCGGAGAGTCCCAAATTTCACTTGCGTTCCGCACATCATCTCAACCAGATTAATTTTGGCTCATCCACTGCAAATTTACTCAGCCCATGCATGTTTCGATTACATTTAGATTCTATTTAGCAGTTGTTTCTGATTTAAATTTTTTAAAAGAAGTGATTATAGGGTTGTAGTGATTTTTAAAATAAAATATATACAGAAAAAGTTATTCTATATGAGAAATGAATAAGAGAAAGTTAATTTTTTTCTCACAATTTCTATTTTATTTTAAAAAATCACCCCACAGATTTTATAAAAAACTAAAAATCAAAAGAGCTGACTAATTTCAGCTAAAAAAACTACTCTACAAGCTCAACTAAACAGACGCTTACAGCACACGTTTATGCATTTTCTTGCTGCCACGATGTTTTCTTGCTGTGAAAGATCTGTAAATCCTCGCCGACCGGCGGCGACGACGAGGCGGCTCGACAGGCATGGGCTTCCGAGCACTCCTCGTCGTCCGCTCGCTGCTTCCCCGTTGACAGCGACGAGTCCTTTCTCCGCTTCGTCTCAGCGTCGGCGGCGTCCTCGAAGTCCTCCAGCCTGAACGCCGGCCTCCACGGCGGCTCCGCGCCCGTCAACCGCTTTCTCGCCCCACCGCAGTGTGCCTCGCCACCATCTGTGCCAATGTCGGCGGCGGCGCTGTACGCGCCCCTCAAGGCCCTGATGTTGGCCAGCAGCGCGTAGAACCTCTCCACCTGCTCGTCGTCCTCCTCCTCGCCGCCGCCGGCGTTCTCCAGGCCTCCCGCCGCGGGCGCTTCGGACAACGGCGTTTGTCGGACCGCTCGCGGGGATGACGGCACGGCATCAGCGTCGCTGCCGGCCGATAAAGGCTTCTCTCTACCCGCCTTGGTGCCGTCCATGACAGGCTTTGTTAGCTAGCTAGCAGCTGGTTGCTGGTAAGCTGGTTTGATTCGAGCAATGCTGTGCTGTTTATTGTGATCGACAGGGGACGATGCGAAAGAACTCGTCAAGAGGAGAGGAGAGGAGGAATGGGCTGCGGAGAATACCGTTGAGGGATGGCGAGCGAATTTGTAAGGAAGGAGCATGTTTCGCGAGGGGAAGAAGGGGAACAATCGTGCACATGTTTCGCGAGGGGAAGAAGGGGAACAATCGTGCACATGTTTCGCGAGGGGAAGAAGGGGACCATGCACGGGGAAGAAGTGGAGTCACGTGTCTAACAATATAAATTGAATAACATTGCAATGCGAGATTTTGTTTTTCGATAATGTTGCTTGGCTACTTTTCCTGATAAAGTTACAGGCTAGATAGATCGACAAAGGCTTGATTATAGACCCTGGCGCACGGGTCACGTAGGACCGGACGATAACTAAGGATAATATCAAAGAACATGGAATAAACTTGGGAAACAGAAAAATAATGATTAATGAAGCTAGGTTCCGGAGTCTGATACATTGTTATTCTTCATAAACTACCTTCAAAATATGGGAAAAAAATCTAAAATTAAACAACATACATAAGCGTATTTACCGAAATAGACAACATATTATCGTATTTACAAATTTAACATCCGTATTCAGTGTATCATTTACTGAAAATGAATTTTTGGTACACCATACACCGAAAAACCCATATTCGATATATTCGGCACACAACGTGCCAAATACGGCTACAATACCGTATTCGGCACACAGTGTACCGAATTAGTGACCACATGACAGGCAAAGGCCATATTCGACACACAGTGTGCCGAATATGGCACTGTAGCCCTATTCGGCAAACGGTGTGCCGAATATGGTTGATATTCAGCATATGGTGTGCTGAATACGAGTTACAGTGTTATATTCGGCACACGGTGTGCCGAATACGGTTGATATTCGACATATGGTGTGCCGAATACATGTTACAGTGTGTGTGCCGAATATGATCGAGCCCGTGGTTTTTGGGCGTACGGTGTACCGAAATTCTATTTTCGGTAAATGATGTGCTGAACATGAATACTAAAAATGTAAATACGACAACATATTGTCTATTTTAGTAAATACGCTCATGTATGTTGTCTAATTTTAGAGGTTCTTTTACTAAATTCATATGATAGAAGCATTATACAAAACTTGATATACATTTACCCCTTCATCAACAAAAGTTTGATGAAAAGATGCTAATGCAAAAGTTTGTCATGCTTTGTCTGCTTGTATCATGTTTGACTGGACCGCAACAAAAAGCACAATAATATAGAATTCCATGCTCCTTAGGGGCACTGCTGTTGGGGAACGGATTGGTTACCCTAGCCTAAAATAAAAAAAATTCTACTACATTCACCTAGGAAACAATGCAAGTAGGAGATCATAGATCATTACCACTTGTCGCGCAGTTCAGCGGAAGAAGAGTTGCAGTAGACCGATCCAACATCGAGCGCGTTAAACTCCTCGAACAGCTTCTCGACCAGGTCCATGACCAGCCCTGCATAGATGAACACACTCCTCGACCAACTCCGAGCAGGTGGTCGTGCTCCTTGACTAGCCACCGAACAGATTTGTTGCGTCCTCAACCAGCTTTGAGTGATCGTGTCACGCTCCGTGACCAGCGCCGAGCAAGAATATCGACCAGCCGAGTAGCAACGTTAAGATCTACATGCCGAGGAGATCAGCTCTGCAATAGCATCAGCGCATCTATGGTATCCACACATACTAAGCAAAATCACCAAGCACTGATGTGATAGCACCACATGCGTGGCTAGGGTTTCGGAGTGGCTCTTTTTCTTCCCCCGCACGCCCCACCCCATACCTCTCCTTATATAGAGCTCACTAATGGGCTCCTATGTTGGAAGCTCTTTAGAACTCTAACACCTCATGGATCACAATCCAATCAAACTCATATACAAATCCAATTCGCATGTTTTGTTCCAACTCACTAAGTGTGTAACCCGTTACGTTCATGTATAAATGGCTACGACCCAGAAACCCTTTCCAAACCGAAGTCAATAGCAGTCCCTAGTAGGACATGTTGACTCCCGAGTTTACACAAAGATCATATCGGCTGAACCTCGATATACATATGCATGGATCCCTTCGCCTCACGATAACAATCAAGCTCTGGCGAGATACGTGTCACCCTTGTGATAGCTCGACCATTCACTCGATCAAGTAGTGGATTCATCATGATTAACTCTTTAATCATATTAGCATGACCATACATTTTATCAATCCAACTACCTCGATGGGCCCAGAGATATCTCTCCCATTATCAAGGAGGGGAAAATTCCATCTTGATCACTCACACCCCACGACATATTTCATAACAAACCCAAAAAAAACCTCTATGACTACCCAGTTACAGAATAGCGTTTGGAAGCCTCAAAGTATATCACTACATTTTATGGGAATCAATGACGATCTTAGGTCTAAGGATCCTACAGGTACACCATCTGAGATAACAACTAATGGCATATCAAAAATAACAATCCTAACAGTATCTCAAAGTAGGTCTATTCAACACCATGTTCTCTAACATGAATGGTCACATTATTGATTCGGTATCTCTATACCTGTGATCCATAAAACGTGATCATCAATCAATGCATGTGCTGGTTTTATGAATCATCCTAACAATATGTGACCAGGGATCCATTCAGAATTACATCATGATATAAACAAAGAGTTCCGTGAACAAGTCACATACCTGCTAATCAATATAAATGATAGTCATCCAAAGAATAACACAATATTCAGAAGTATATGAACATAGACTTGTGATATAATCATCTCTATTATTGCCTCTAGGGCATATCACTTTCAAGTACAAGATCTACCATTCAAAACAAAAATCAGACCAGAGTATTGCCTAAGACACTATTCTTTCAAAGTGATCTTAGCAATGAAACTGCAAGTAGTGTACACTATATGAAGACATAATCTGCAAAATCAAGAATTGATTAGGGAACCCAATCTCCACCATAGAGGATATCATATAAAATTTCAGCTACATAATGCGTCACTAAAAAGATGCATGATTTATTTTACATAGTGTTATATCTATTGTACATCACAAATCAACCATTGCAACTAAAAGGTCATCAAGCCATAGTGAATCACTTGGACAGATTGGAGCAAGGCAAAAATCCAAAAATAGGCAACATACACCATCATATTTGCTAAAATAGACAACATAGCGGCGTATTTGCAAATTTAGCACTTGTATTTGGCACTTCAAACACTGAAAACCCGATTTCGATACGCGAGGCTCCAAAAAATGATGGACCCACCTGTATTCGGCACCTAAGGTGCCGAATACGGTGTACAGTGCCGTATTTGACGTCTCAGGTGCCAAAAACGCCCTATATTTGGCACATGAGGTGCCGAATACAAGATGGTCGTGTCTTTTCATCACTCACATCACGTCTTGTCATGTGTTATTTTGGGGCTGAATAAAGTACAATAGCACAACTTTATTTCATTAGGACACGAGCAAATAAATAAAGAAAAGAACTTTATGAGTGAGTGTGTGTCATTTCGTGTCATCTCTCTGCATAGAGTGCAATACCTACTAGTGATAGTGGGATTGAATAGAGTGTAGTAGCACAACTTTGTTTTATTAGGGCACGAGTGAATAAATAAAGAAAGGAACTAGATGAGTGAGTTTGTGTAAATTTGTTTGAACATAATTTTGTCGATATTTTATTATTCATTTAATGTATTTGTGTAGGTAACCTTTTAGTGAAGTAACATTGGGAGGAGACAAATTCAAATTTGTCAAACAATAATAGTTGTGAAGTACGATTATCATATAACCCGGTATAGAGGTTACATATGCTAATAAACATTACATAGAATGTGAGGTTTTTCATCATTGCACGAATGGACCCTAACCATAAGGAGATGACAATAACAAATGTTGGTATGTATGGTACACCTAAAGACTAACTTAATAGCATGTTGCTGCTAAATCAAACATGCCTTAGGGAATGAAAATAGACTGGGTTATAATAGATGCTCTCTATTGAGTGCACTTAGGATATTTGCCCTTTCGCAGGGCATTAGGGTCCTCCGCTTTAGCACGAAGGGCCCTCTCCTGCTTCCTTTCCCTCTCTGCTTCCCATGCCTTAGCGACACACACTCCTTCACTGTCTTCCTCATACGCTCCTCCTCTTGATGCTTGAGCCATAGTTCCTCCTGATGTTGCTCGTACTCCCGGTGTTCGTACGCTTCCCTCCTTCACTGTATGCTCGTGTCGACCCACTGCTTCTAGTGCGTATTTTGCTCCATGTCCAGCCATTCCATGAAGTCACGGATAGGTGGAGGAGGCTGGACAAATCAAACAAGAGGAATGATTAGTAAGATAGTGCATGAAATCATACGGAAAGTGTCACATTAGTGATATACGTCACTATACCGTGGGTACTTGTATGATCCATGTTGAGGCTTGTCATACTAGTAGTTGGCACATGAAGAAGCGAAGGCGATAGGTGTAGGAGATGTCATGGAACTCACAAAGCCTACAAAGGTCGTTACAAAAGCACATTGGTGGTTCGACACCCTGGGGGATGGAAATCCCCTAATATTTCTTGGGTGGGCTTGGTGGAGCTAAGGAAGATATTGCAGTTGAGAGAGCTGAGGAATGAGTGGTTTATCCATGGATGAGAGTGGGGTTATTTATGGTGGCTAGGGACTGGTGCATGGATTGAGTGTATGGGCTTAACTGAGGTCTAAAGCATATGATTCCCTATGAAAGCTAGAAAAGTTGTGGTATTGATGCTTGGCAGATATTTCCTGTGAAAGCTGTTGCCTGATGTGGTCATTCAGTTTAGCAATGAGTTATTATTGCCTCTGCATGAAGGCATAGAATCCTATGAAAGCATTCCCTGTGAAAGTTGTTGATTTTGAGTGGGTGTATAAGTAACATCTATCCCTTTGATCTTAATCAAAGTCAAAGCCTGCTTTAAGCATTCATCCTAAAGCAAGCACTGCCTGAGGTTGAATGGATCATACAATCGCATGGTTGATGCTAGAGTTTCAATTAATATTAGTCTATGCCAGTCCCTAAGTCTATGCATGGTTGATACAACCCCATTCTATGCCAGTCCCTAAGTTGCTCGTGCTACAACATTAGTCACAAGAGGACACTAGCATAAGCATTGACGTGTCTAAAGCCTGAGTTCACAAATACTTTTCATATGCTAGAAATAATTGTGCTTGGATAGTATGTTAATATAATAAACTTACCATCACATTGATTAGACATAATGTTCACAAATACTTCGTAACATAGTACATCAATATAAGATACTAACATGTCAGGGTTAGTCCCTGATAATGATTCCGGGGTATACTGGTCAAAAGACGCGTGAACAATGCTTAAGGTGTGCGTTAGTTGGTGTGTGTGTTGAACTCAAGAACACTGGGGTTATCCAAGTTCAGGCATCTCGATGGATAACAGCCCTACGTCCTGTGTATTTTGTTATGAGTGATTGTGAATCAGTTACCTATCCTCCCTTTACAAACCAGGTCCTCCTCTCTTTATATACCAGAGAAAGGGATAACTTACAAGTGGGCTCCAATTAGCAGACACATGCCTAGCTAGATATTCTACTCTTGGATCATATCCTGGAGAAGCGGGTGAGCTCAACTTTCCCTGAGAGTGTTGAGTGCATGTCCCAACCATGGAATGCCTCTACACCTGCCTCCTCTAGCCGCCTAGCCTATCCCATCATCATGTGCTGTAACATCATCTGCCAACCTGTCATGTCCCTGCGCCTCATGAGTCTACCTACAAAATCGTCCACTTACCTAGTCATACTACAGACCCTATCTCGTCAATCGTGCGGTGCTGCGTTGGCCCGCAAGGCCCCATCCATAGCATTTAATGCTACGGGGCGGAGCATTACCCAACTACCTTGGCCATGACTTTGTTCACTGGATGGGGTGCCTAGGGAAAGAAAACACTTGAGTAGATAGTAATAAATACGATTAGATGGGTTAGGTAAGGACCAGCGGGTTTGCCAGCGCTGGTCAGCAGCTCTAGTAGGGTCTCCGCGGCCATCCTGCCTGGCCCCTACGCAGGCTGTCGTTCGATTCCCGAGGCGACCAGCTGCTGCCCCAGGGAAGAGTATAAGAGGTTCTTTGACTCATTCAAGGGTAAGTAGGGGTCCACATACCACTAAACTCTTGGATCTGGTGGATCCCCACGCCTTACAAGAGTTGGGCAAAACATTTCTACCAACTGTGCGTCGGCCACATGAGTCAGGAGGTAAAGAACAGGCATGTAACATGATAGTTAGTCTAACCAGATATAATCATCCTGTCTATAACTAGTCCTTTCCATGAATGAAAATGTTCCAACCACTTCTGATGGCCTTGCTGATGACCGGAAGATTATACGGGGGCCCTGCGATTTTTGGATCATCTGGTCTGGGTCTCTTTTTGAAGTTTTCAAAGAGTTTTCACTGTGTTGTCATGATGTGTATGCTCTGATTGTTCCGCACTACACATCAGTTAGGCTCTCGAAGCACAGGATAGTCCTTGGCACGACAAGTCCCTTGGCGACGACCAGCGCCCGACCTGAGTGGGAACTTGTGACCTCACAGTCGTTATCCCAAGTCTTTAGTACCTTTGTCATTACGCAAGCAGCAATCCCATGCTATGCTGGAGCCCACAGCCAACTGGCCGTTTTAACTTCCTAGTCGCCAGGTCCCATAGTGGTTGGAGAGTCAATCCGATGGGGGTCCATTATTGGCTGTGACATCCTGCAAAACAGAGAGTCTAGTCTTTCAAACTTTTAAAAACTCACAAGTATTGTTCCACGCTCATCTGGAGTGTTCTACAAAATAGAGAAACAAGCCCATCTCTGAGCAACCCTACATGTATAACTTGCGCAACATGGCGATGTTCCAGAAGTTGTGTAATTCACAGTCGTCCTCCATAGCTAGCTTAACCGCACCAGGTCGGGTGACATCGACTACCTTGTAGGGCCCTTCCCACCTCTGGGAGAGTTTATTCCATTATTCTAGATTTGCTTAATGATGAGGTCGCCTACGACAAGTCTCTGCTCCCTCACCTTTTAGTTGTGATAGCGTCTGATGCTTTGTTGATATTGGGCAGCTTAGATTAGAGCATGCTTGCAGAACTCTTCGATTGGGTTTATATCATCCTCGCGTCACACCACCTGATCATCGTCCGAGTAGTTGGCCACTTAAGACGACTAAAGGGTAATATAGGAGGGAAGCATTGCCTCTGTGCCAAAAACAAGAAAGAAAGGGGTTTAGGCTGTAGCCCCGCTAGGAGTTGTTCACAGCGACTAGAGTATTATGGGTGGTTAATCCACCCAGCGTTTTGAATAGCTTATAAGCCGATCAAAGACCCAGGTTTTGATCCCTTAAAGTATCATCCCATTTTCCCTTCTGACTTGTTCGTTGCTCTATAGGTGTGCCACTGTTGCATAGCAAACTTTAGTCCCAATCTCTTCGTAGTAGTCCTAGAAAGCACTATTGGTGAATTGAATCCCGTTGTTCGTAATTATGCGATTTGGATCGCCAAACCGTACTACTAGCCCTTGTATGAACTTAATCGCTGTTGTGGTAGTGATCTTCTTAACGGGCTCGACCTCTATCCATTTAGTGAATTTGTCGATTGCCACAAACAGGACGCCTGGGGCTTTAGAGAACAATCCCACGATATCGAGCCCTTAAATAGCGAAAGGCCAAGAGAGTGGTATAGTTTGTAATGCTTGGGCTGGTAGGTTGGTTTATCGACCATGGTATTGACATGAGTCGCACTATTTCACCAGCTCGCAAGCATCCTGGAGGGAAGTGGGCCAATAAAATCCTTACCAGAATGCTTTTCCGACCACAGTATGGTACGAAGTATTATGCCTCCATGGATATCAGAGAACACTGTGTTCCCCTCTTCCAGAGTGATGCATTTCAGTAAAAGACCATTGCTCACCAGCGGTAAAGGTGTCCCTCTACCAGGGAGTATCTGTGGGCTTGTCGTGAGACCTTTTCTGCTGATGCATCATCATAAAGGATTGCTCGATTCTAAAGGTAGTCTGAGATATGATCCATCCAGGTTGTACCCGAATCGAGTAGGACAACCACATGATGGCCACCCAAGGTCGATAGCACTGAAGGAGGCGTTGCCTCCAAAGGTGTTGCCTCTAGTGCTCCATTTCCAAGCAGAGCATCCCCTTCACCTTGGCCCGAGACCATGGTGGATGGTCATGTAAGTCTTTCTTCAAAGATTCCGATCGAGACAAGTTCACGAGAAGAAGCTAGATGGGCTAGTTCATTGGCTCGGAAGTTGTCCTTGCGAGGGACGTGCCTGACTTCAAAACCGAAAAAACATCGCTCAAGTCTTCACAATTCAGCGAGGTATACCATCATAGTCGGATCAGAGCACTGAAATGCCTTATGCACTTGGTTAACAACTAGTAGCGAGTCCCTCATCGCTAGCAGGTGTTTAATCCCAAGTGCGGAGGCTGCCTACATTCTAGACAAGAGGCTCTCATATTCTGCAATATTGTTAGTGGCTGGAAAATATAATTGAATTACGTACCTGAGGATGTCGCCGGTTGGTGAGGTCAGGATTATTCCAACCCTCACTCCTTTCAGCGTGAATGATCCGTCAAAGTGCAAGGTCCAATGATCATCTACCTCTGGTCATTGTACCTGCTCAGGCTCAAAAGATGACCACTCTGCTACAAAATCAACTAGCTCCAGGGACTTGATAGCCATTCGGGAGATGAACTGGAGATAGAATTCCCTGAGCTCTACTGCCCACTTTATTGTTCTTCCTGCTGTATCTCTATTGTGGAGAATTTCTCTGATTGGGAGCGAGGATATTCCCTTGATTTTGTGGGCCTAGAAGTAGTGTCTGAGCTTTTGAGAAGCCGTTAGAATGGCGTATAGCAGCTTCTGAGCCTGTGGGTACTGAGCCTTTGTGTCATGTAGGACCTCACTGATGTAGTACACTGGTCGCTAAAGACTTTCTCGCTCAATGACCAGTACTGTGCTCGCGACCTATGGGGTAGCTGCAATATAGAGCAAGAGCTCCTCGCTTGGTCAAGATGCGGTCTGTACAGGAGAGGAGGAGAGGTACCTTTTTAGATCTTGGAGGGCCGTTTCCACTTTTGGTGTTCACCGAAAGTGGTCCCTTTTCTTCAGGAGCTTGAAGAGCGGTAGCCCCCTCTCTCCCAGCCTTGAGATGAACCTGCTCAATGCTGTCACGCATCATGTTAGTTTCTGGACTTCTTTTATCCTGGTCGGGGACTTCATCTGGTCGATGGCTCTGATCTTGTTAGGGTTTGCCTCTATTCCTCTACTAGAAATGAGGAATCCGAGCAACTTCCCTGATGGGACTCCAAATGTGCACCTCTCTGGGTTCAGCTTCATGCGGTACTTCCAAAGGTTATCGAACGTTTCCTAAAGGTCCGTGACTAGATCGTCCTTGGTTCTACTCTTCACGACCACATCATCCACGTAGGCCTCGATGTTTCTACCAAGATGTGGTCAAAGAATGAGCTAAATACAACGTAGGTGTGTGGCACCGGTGCTTTTTAAACCAAAAGACATTTTTACATAGCACCATGAAGGGTGTTACAAAAGCAGTCTTCTCCCCATCTTCCCTATACATGTGTGGTGGTACCTTGAACGGGCATCCAAGAAGCTTATAAGATCGATGCTGCTGGTTGAGTCGACAAGCTAGTCGATCCGGGGTAGAGGGAAGAGATCTTTTGGGCACACCTTGTTGAGGTCGGAGAACTCGACGTACATCCACCACTTACCATTGTGTTTTTGAACCATGACTAGGTTAGCCAAGCACTCTGGGTACTGTGTTTCTCGGGTGAAGCCTGCTTCTAGGAGCTTGTCGATCTCCTCACGAAATGCTTCCTTTTGGTCGGGTGCAAATCGATGCACTTTTTGTTTGACTGGTCGTGTGTCAGATCGTATTCACAATTTATGCTCGATCACATCCCTGGGGACTCCAGGAATATCAGACGGACTCCATGAAAAGATATCCGTGTTGGCTCAGAGGAAGGTGATGAGTGCGAGTTCCTATTTAGGGGCCAGGCTATCCCCTATCTGGACAATCCTAGTTAGGTCAAAGTCGTCGAGGTGTACTGCCTTGAGCCGCTTGTCTTGGCTAGTGGCAACATGGACCTTCACCGGGTGGCCACTAAGCGTAGCATTCTCTGGTTGCAACTCGAGAGTTAGCTCGACCATGTCAAGGCTCCTCTTGTCATAGTGCAAGGCCGTCTTTGCATTGCCATAGATGGTGATGGCCCCGGTCATATCAGGGATATTGATTGCATGGTATGCATAGTGGTTGACGGCCATGAACTGAACCATCGCCAGTCGCCCCAGGATTGTGTTATAGGCAATCCCGAAGTCAGCTACATCAAATAGGACTTTTTGGTCCTGAAGTTACTCGGTGAGCCGAAAGTGATGGCCAGTTCGACCCGCCCTAAGGGCTTAGCTGAGGAGCCTGGGGTAATTCCAAAGAAGGGGGAGACAGTTTCAATGTGCACCTTTATTTGCAGTGTGTCCAGTGTGTTGGTGAAGAGGAGATTGGTGGAGCTCCCTCTGTCAACCAGCACGTGACCCAATCAGATGTTTTGCACGATGGGTTCGACCATAATAAGGTAGCGACCAAGTGGCTTGACACTCGTGGAGTGGTCGGCCTGACTGAAGGTAAGGGGCACTTCTGACCACTTCAGACGTGGGCTTGGGTTCGACGTGGTCACCCAGACCTCCCGGATCATCGACTTGTATTGCTTGTTTGAGGAGTATGTTGCGACTCCCTCGAAGACGTGGTGGACCATATGCTCAGCTTACTGGTACCCTAGTGCTGACTGGTCGGGGTCGGCCCCATTCTCACCATCCTCATCGGACCTAGATTTACGCTCTCCAAGCTTCTTGTCAATGATGCCCCGCACGACCTTACACTCAGTCAGGTCATTGGCATCGGTGTGGTGGATCGGGTAGTAGCCACGACCCTTCTTCCCCTCCTTTTTCTCAAAGTGCCGGTGTGGTTGGCTGGTCTGCTCGACCGCCATGACGTCGGATGGTCCTTCCTTTAATTTGTTCTTCCTCTTCTCCTTCCGACCGACCCCTTTGGAGGGGGTGGGTTGGTTGGAGGTCAGCCATGATCTAGCATCAATCTTACGCTCTCGGGCCTCGGTGGCTTGCGCGCACTTGTCAGTGAGCTCGAAGAGCTCGATAGTGCTTCAGATTTCCTTGGTGGCTAGCTTCTCGACCATCTTTTGGTCTATGACCTCTCTCTTGAAGGTGAGGACCGCAGATTCACCCATGATACTTGGAATGGTGTTTCGGCACTCAGTGAAGCACCGATGAAGTCTCGCAATGACTCACCTTGTCGCTACCTAACATGGTATAGGTCGTTCTTGACCCTGGGTCTGGCATATGTCCCTTGAAAGTTGGCAATAAATTGTTTGCATAGATCCTCCTATCATTGAATCGACTCATGGAGAAGGTTCATAAGCTAGGACCGGGTTAAACCTGTCAAGAAGGTTGGTCGAGCCATCATATTTTCAACTAGGACCATTCGGAACTTGTCCGTCCAGAGCACCCCTCACAGCCGGGCTGATGGGGAGTCACCAACGGATGGCGACGACACGTGTTCGTGGAGAGAGGCAACGGTCATGTGGTCCAGGGGATGGGATGGAGGAATCTGATGTCTCCCAATGTGGGGGAGATGAGTGGTAGGGTCGTTTGCCATTTTCTTTCTCTCACCGGGCATGGTCCTCCTACGCTCAGGTGACCACCTGGCTCTGAATAATGCCGAGATGTTCACATTGGTGTAGGGAGTCGCGTAGGTCAAAGGGTTGGCTGTCTCGACGCGGTGGGGGTCTCTGAGCGCTCTCCATTGCCAAGGGAGGACAGAATCTTTCCTGCCATGGAGCCTGCCACGATTCTTGGCAATCGTGGCCCTCACTAATCTTGGTGACGAACATGGTGTTTGCCGCCGCATTTTGGCATCGAACGCTCTCAACCAGGAGAGCGAGATCACGCAACCATGGCACCACTGGTGAACCCTCCGGTATGGCCACCGACGGGTGGCTAAGAAGCATTCGCACAATCTGTAGATTCTGTGCAAGCATCATGGCCTCATAGTTGAGCTGTTGAGCGTGGAGTGGTGACATATCGGGAGAGGGGAGCCACCAGCATTTGTGTGGCGTGACGACCTTGGTGACAATCCCAAAAAAGACCGCGGCCTCTACGGCAGTTCCTCTGGGCGATGCTGTGGTGGTTAGGGCTGTGTCGAAGCGTCCCTGTGTCTATATCCTGTCTTGTTCCCCTCTGGGCACGTAGCCTAGGGATCATCATCAGCACCCGAAACACGGGAGCCACTGCTGCCCCCTGTTGCATGAGCTGTCATGCAAACCTCTCATTGAGCTTCAAAGCCTTTGGACTTTGGTTCGATGTCCCATTCCTAGAGCACACTAGGCTCATATGTGTTGTACCCCAAGATGAATACCTCGCGGTGATCGGGGTCCTAAGAACGGGACTTAGTGGTTGCCGTGGATCCAGCCATGGGTAGCCCAATCTGATCTCTAACACCTATTGAAATGCAAAAATACGCCCCCTACCTGGTGCGCTAACTATCGAGGGTTAATCCCTGATAATGATTCCAGCGTGTACCGGTCGAAGGGCACATGAACAACACTTAAAGTGTTCATTCGTTGGTGTGTGTGTTGAACTCAAGAACACCGACGTTATCCAAGTTCAGGCCTCTTGGAGAATAATAGCCCTATGTCCTGTGTATTTTGTTATAAGTGCTTGTAAATTGGTTACTGATCCTCCCTTTACAAACCGGGTCCTTCTCTCTTTATATACCAGAGAGAGGAAGAACTTACAAGTGGGCTCCGATTAATAGACCCATGCCTAGCTAGATATTCTACTCTTGGATCATATCTTGGAGAACCAGGTGAGCCCAACTTACCCTAAGAGCTTTGAGTGTCTATCCCAACCGTGGAACACCTCCACACCTGCCTCCCCTAGCTGCCCAGCCTGTCCCATCACCGTACACCGTAACATCATCTGCCAAGCCATCCTATACCTTTGCCCCGTGAGTCTACCTGCAAAACCATCCACTTGCCTGGTCGTTCTGCAGACACTATCTTGTCAGTCATGCGGTGTTGTGCTGGTCCACAAGGCCCCATCCATAGCATTTAATGCTACAGGATAGGGGCAATGCCCAACTGCATCGGCCATAACTTTGTTCACTGGATCAGGTGTCTCGGAAGGAAAACACTTGAGTAGATAACAATAAATGTGATTAGATGGGTTAGGTAAGGACCGGCCCCGCAACCTGCAAGGGCTGGTCGCGGGATCTCAAAATATTGCAAGGATGCTGGTTGTGTAAGCCTTGCGCTAGTCGTGCGAGATTGAACCTAGTCACGCGATGGGCCAGGGTTTAGAAAATATCTCTCATTGGTCAGCATATCCCTTGTGGGGCCTGTTAGCTAGGACACCCCCTTACTCAATACTCTGACATAATCATATACCCATCAAACTGAACTAATATAATGGAAAGGTAAACAAAATAAATAGTCTTGCCTGGCATTTGCATAGTGCATAATGCATAGATGGTGAATACTTAGATCATCTCAAGATGACGGAGGAAAGTGATGATGCAAATTAGCGGAAGAATGCTAGTTTTCCTAGTCAATGCTATCAGGGTAAGATGATTGTCATCTCCGAGGTGGTAATGAGAAGTTGTAAGGATGGTACCAGCAAATTCACCATTATTTTCAGGGTCATCAATGTCCTCTGGAGATGGAGGCATCGAAAAAGGGAGGGGGTCGTTGTGGCATGAAATCATCGTTGTCGTTGTCATCTTAAGCTATCATGGTAGTAGCACGTCCTATTTCCTTGCCAGTTGCATGCCATCTCGATGTGGTGCGAGAACGTCCTCTTGCACTAATCATTGAACCCACTCCTGTATTGCTGATAGAACATCGAGGCATTAGGGGGCATGAAATCATCATCCTCACCGTCCTCGTCATTTTCTGGATGAGTAGTAGAGGGCGCCCAGTATCCCTTAGGTTCACTGACCATCGTCGTCTTCTACGCGAACCAGGCCACCTCTGTAGGTGCTCGGCATTCACGGATGCCCAATCACGCATGCCTCCGCCCCTTTGTGTGGTCCTCGTATACGTGACATAAATATTTATAATTTATTAATATGGATCATCTAAGGTACTAATGCTATCTACAATAACACACTTACTCATACGCCCAACCGACATCTCGTGGAGGAGGTACTAGCACCACCTGTCGATACCCGAACTGCCTCTGTACACGCTCAGAAGAATATACTTTCATGTTGTTTATGTACAACAAGAAGCATCTGGTCATCCATAAGTCTAAGTCACGCCAACAATATGATGCGAAGAGCACTTCGGTCGTAATTTTGGCCACTTGTGCCATAAGTCATGGATCCCACTCCACAAGATCGACACTAAGGACATCCAAATCACTTGTCACCCGGGAGTAGCTACCATGGTCTTGTTGCTGACTCCATCTCAGCCTTGCATGCATCCACCGATACCCTATCGTAAGTCTCATGTCATCTACAATGCCATCAGAGATGGGGACTGGATAGTAGCTCTTGAGCATCCAAAGCTGACAAACAAGGAGGTACTCCTAGCTCCATAACAGTAAGAGGTGTAGGCATCCTATAACAGATCCTTTCTTCTTTGATCACTGGATTGAATCACATAATCCTCTGTAGGTGGCAGCCAACACAACAGATCCTCAACTGTAAGATGTTGGCTCATAAAAATATGATGCGAACAGACTCGCTAACCATACAATATGAGGGATGGCATAATTGCCTATCGTGTTGCAAAACATTATGCCTCCTAGTAGGACGCATAAGTACATCTCATAGTGCTGTATAACTATAGCCACATCCGCATCTGGTGGGCATGGACTGAACTGTGGCAACCCATGAATCCAGGATATGGAGAGGCCAACATCTTTCTTGTCATATTGCACACCAAACTTACAAGATGCAGAGAGTCAATGAAGCTTGAATATCACTAAAATATTTGAAGTGTATTACATAACAAATAATTACCTGTGCTCAGCGTAACCCTTTAACTGGTCTTTTGTTGGTCGTGAAACTACTAGCGGGGTGCCCATGATTGGTAGCCCGGTCAGCATAGCCACGTCCCTCAATGTTACGGTCATCTTGCCAAATGGAAAGTGAAACATGTGCGTTTCAGGATGCCACCGATCGATGAGACCTATGAGTAGTGGCTCCTCAATTGGTAGAAGAGGTGTCCTGCCACCACTTGCCATGGAGCTCCGACCATCAGGAGAGCGGAAGGTAGTAGTCCTACCCCGTGCGAGTGGCTCGTGGAATTGAGGGTCTAACTCCTTAATCGTGTGGACACTCTGGGCTCACAATGGAAGCAACTGCAAAAGGTATCCAATACATATACTGAGTTAGTAGTAAATTATCATGGTAATTAAAAAACACATATAATCATGGTACCTACTGCCCCGTGAAAATCATCTGTCCCCTATGGTTCTCATCATACCGTTGCTGAAGAAGCTCGGGAAGACCACCACGAGCCATGATAATTATTTCAAGCTACATGGTTCAATAAGTAGGTCAATAACAAATTAGAATATATTACAAGCTTAATGGTTCAATATAGGAATAACAAATTAGAATATATTACAAGCTTCATGGTTCAATAAATAGGTGACTAACAAGCTTCATGGTTCAATAAAAAAACATCTTATGTGATGCCAGTACCATACGATATATTACAAAATAAGTAGTACGACTAATCAGTGAATAACAATTCAGAATATAAACCATGACTGTGAATAATTTCAAACAACAAACTAAAATGTAACAACTCTAATACACTACAGTTCGATAGTGGCCTGATAGTTTACTGCTGGGTTGGACATGTCCTCCTATCATGGCTAGGTTGTTTGCAAAGTTTGCATTTGTGTAGGCTGTTAACATCATCTGCTTCTTCCATGTCACCTTGTAGCCTCGTGGCTCTAGGCCTTCCAGGATCTGTGTGTCGTGCTCAGGGATAAGGTACCCACTTAGGCTCCTCGATCAGTTTGTAACTGCTTTCGATATTGAAGGACCGTATCTTTGGAAGCCATGTGCTCCTCAATGCATCAATCGTAAAGTACAGTGCTATGTACTGTGATCCGTCATTGCCGCCCATGTCCCTGCAAGCGGCTAAGACATGCAAGCACAGGATATGGTGCAGTTTAGGCTTATTGCATATGCACTTCACCTTGTGAGGTCCAAGTTTACATTGTTGCATGGTGTCCCCTATGCTATACCTTGAAGCATACCATGGTAGCATATAACCTCAAATTCATTGTTTGCTAGGTTGTAGATCTTCGTCCGATGAAAGGGTGCCTTGTTACTCCTTCTGGATATGATTTCCTCCACCTTAGGTGCGAACCACATGCTATAATTCATAGTAGTATTACTACGGTCTCGAAAGTAGTCCGCAATTGTATAGAATGTGATCTCAATGATAGCACACAACGAGAGGCCTCCTACTCAATTTAGGATATTTTTGAATGCCTCCGCTATGTTTATTGCCATGATGGTGTACCTAACATGGGATACAATAATATAAGAAAGGGTACAATATAATCATTTAAATTCTATGTGCTAATTTGACACCATGAGTGTCATGGATTAGGGTCAAACGCTCCACTGGCTTCCCCGCTATTCATTGGCTAAACATTGCACGTGAACGGATAACAATAGTTTGTCTCCCAACCATTTGCGTTCATAGATGGTCCTCATGTGCTTGTTGATTTGCCATCATCTTGCGAGTGGTCTCATTTAGCTCTATCCATATCTCGTTGAACTTTGCTTGCTGGTTCTGCAAATACAACCCTTTGAATCTCTTTACAAGAGACTTGTTGTGGTACCTTGTGTACATGTTCGCTCCCAAGTGTCATATGCACAATCTTCTCTCCACACCAAGCCATACAATGGAGTAGTTTGTGCTATCATGCAGCACGTCCACATGTAGAAGGCCCTTGTTGCAATCTGAGATGATCCAAACTCATTCCCCGTATCCCACGACACATGTCCTCACCAAAGTGAGGAACCATAACCAACTATCATTGTTCTCACTTCAACCATTGCAAAGGCGAGAGGAATGATATGATTATTTGCATCCACCGCTATTGTTGTCATAAGGGTATCATGGTACTTGCTGCTCAGAATATGGCATCCATGCATACAATCGGCCTGCAATATCTGAAAGCTTTGATGCATTGTTCAAAGGATCAGAATAATCTAATGAGGTATTGGTCAGTGGTGTTGTATGACTCATCCTTTAGCTTGATCGGCTCACCCACCATGGTCCACTGAATCCCTGGATTCGTCATGGCAATCTTCTGTAGTAGCCTCAAAGCATAGTTGTAAGACTCCTCAAAGCTTCCAAACAGCATCTTCAATGCCTTCTGATTTGCTCACCATGTGGTGTGGTAATTAATCAGCATGCCTGTCTTAGTTTGCACCTTCTCCACAATGAATTTTGGCGACAAACAAATGTCTATACCAACAAGGGTGATGAGGAGTTAGGCTATGAACCTCGTATCAATGGTGTGGCTGATATTCCTAATAGACTCTTCACTGCATATATGTGGGGTGTGTCTACTGATCACAAAATAGTTCTCATATTTTGGTTTATATGCTTGTACGAAGTAAGGACAATTCGGTGCTTGATACACCTGACCTCATACCCTATAGTGTTAGATTCGCACTTGTGGCCCCTTGTCATTATAGCATAGTTGCTAATAAAGTGGATGACCTCCCCCTGTTACGATATTGTTGCCCGATATGGATGTTGCTATTCTGGTATCCCTAGTTAGATAAGGTGTTATACTCAACGATGTACAATCCAATAGCCTATCACCACAAAAGTACTAGATCACTGGCATCGGGTAATCATTGGCAGTAGCTTCTTCATCCCCGCTACCACCAGTTTCATCATCCATGCATCGTGCATCTACCTCAGAAAGGTCCACTCTAGCTCCCTCTCTACCGAAACTATCATCCTCGACATGCCCTCCATCCTCTTCATGCATCACCTACTGGCTTGATCTTTCCACGGTAGTCACTGCATCACTTTACACCAGCCGTGGCACTATGATTACGTATATCCCCATATCAAACTTCTCCTCTAATAGCTTGCGTGAGTACAAAGTCCATGCATTGTTCCTTCTCATCTCGAACAATATATGAACAACGACTGAGCTGTTTTGAACAAGCCATGACCGCACACCCTCCAGGATAATAGTATGTAATTGCTGTGATTTCAGGCCATCTAGGTCATTATGTACCTCAAACGAACTATTTACGTGCTAGCAGTTCTGAATTGTTATGAGACTCCCATGCAAAACTACGAGACGTTCTCCATAATAAATATGGAAAGTCATACCGTATATACTAAATAAAGATATATATATATATAATAAAATAACTACTTATGTATATATACGATACACAACTAATTACACCCGTCGATAAATAATAAATAAATTAACAATACAAATTAATAGTACAGTACTTAACATTGCTAAATATTTAGGTAATTAACAATGCTAATTAAATCATCAATATTGAATGCAAATGAAATAATTAATGTTTAATAATGAACTAAAATATTAATTAAAAAAGCTTACACCACTATCCATACATCATTCTCATCACATCCCATCCCTAACTACCTCTCTGGCCATGTAGTGGTTCAATGCACACTACTATTTTAATAGATTGAATTAAAATACTAATTAAATAGGTATACGCCACTATTAATTAAAAACTTCAATTTGACAATTTTTTGGTGCATTGTGATTTTAATCGAATCTTTCTGACCAACCCAAGTTTTTTTTAATCTTTTTGGAATTTATTTTTTCCCTTTTTCTTTTTTTTTCAATCTTTTCTCCCATTGTACTGAGACACCCTACTTACACCTATGTAGAGCATGCATGCACTAAGCTATCACCCTACGCCATCACTAGTACAAAGTACCAATACTAGGCCATCATGTTATTCAACTAATTAAATAATCTAATTACACTGACTAATCAAATTCACGCTAATCACTAATATACAATCTACTTACTCTGACTAAGTAAATAATTACTATTATACAAATTCAAGCTAATTACTATTACACTTAATCAAATTCATATAATCAAACTAAATAAATAATTAAAAAAATATAATTGAACAGATTAAACAATCTACTTACTCTAATTACTATTATTGCTGCAAGTATTAATTAAATGCATCATTTAAGAACTTAATCTAACTCGCGCTGCTGCTCCTCCTTGCCTTAGGCTGATTCTCCTCTCCTCGCGCTGCGGGTACTCCTCACCTCGCGCTGCTTCTCCTCTCTTTGTGTTGTTGCTCCTTCTTATCTCACGTTGCTGCTCATCTCCTCTCTTCTTGTGTTGCGGTCTCTTACCACCCTGCTATCATATTTTAGCAAAACATGGCAGCGTAGGTGCTAAAAGCCACGAGACAAAATGCGACGCGAAGGGACTGATAAGACAAAAGTGAAAGCACCGAAAGCACAGATAGACGCGACGTGAAGGGATGTAAGCACCACACCTGGCCTATATTCGGCACCTCAAGTGCTGAATATGTGCATTATATTTGGCACCTCAGGTGCTAAATATAGAGCATTTTCGACACCTGAGGTTCCAAATATGGTGCACAGTGATGTATTCGGCACATACGGGCTCATCGTTTTACGGTGCCTCGTGTACTAAAATCGGGTTTTCGGTGTTTGAAGTGCCAAATACATGTGCTAAATTTGAAATACACCGTTATGTTGTCTATTTTAACAAATATGATGACATATGTTACATATTTTTTAGAATTTTACTATTAAAGTAAACAAGATGGCATACGATGATTCAGTGAGGCGGGAATGCTAATGCAGACCTCAATGTGTGACGAGGTGGAGCAGCAACAACAAATCCGTTGTGGCATACACAAAGCACAGCATACACATGCCGCCACATGGAAACCGATGGATGAATGGAACGTTTCCATTAACCTGTGATCTGCAAAACCAAGAGTGGAAAAAAATAAGAACTACTATTCCCTGGGATTTCAATTCGCATACACATGCCACCACGTAAATACACTGGAATATTGTGCTGTGGGCTTGCTAGAGGTACTGCATATACAGAGTTACGGGACCTTTTTTCCAGCAAGTCACAACCTGATATGGTTGGTTATACTCTATTGAAACTTATGAGAAGAACAAGCCGCGGTGATGAGGTTGTTTGCTAGGACGGCATGTGCATTTTATGAGCAAAGCCAATAAATTGCTCACCACCTGAATATTATATAAATCTGAACATACCTTGAAAGAATGATGCAAAATATTGAACACACATGCATGCTGCACTGAACACGTGAACCAGCATAGTATTAACTACATAGTTGCAAAATGCTGTAGGCATGGTGCAGCAATGCATCTGATTGATATCAAACAAAATTAGCACATATAAATATATTTTGGCAGTAACAAGTAAAGATAAGTACTTAAGCTAACAGTTTCAAGGTTCAGTTCTTATCCAACAGATGGTGCCAACTAATTGGCCTTTCCAAACTCTTCAGTCCGTTCTTTTAGATAGAAACTTTCTTAAGCTTGTAAAATAATTAGAATAACAAACTGAAAACCAAGGAGGAAAGAACCTGCTTTTAGAAGATAATACAACACATGAAGTAATGAAGAACATCACTGACTATCATATCCATATACGACTCCTTCCGGGGAGAATACAAACACTACTACAAGTCATAAGCATATTGAATCAGTCCCTCCACACAAATTTGAACCAACCAAAAGAAGAAGATCCGCTCCCATGTGGTATTGAAAAGAAATACAATTTCTTTTGTTTCTGAACCTTTGCAGGCTGCTGCCTCCTGAAGTGCTGATATGCCCATCAAGGGAGGAGGCTGACAAAGCAGTGACTACATATCACAACAAGTGCACACTACCTGGGGTATGTGGACGGAACCTGCTTGTTTGACCTACATTTCCCCAGGTACAATGTAGTGATTGATCGCTTTGTAGGTTCTTTCAGGCTCAGAGGGAGATAGGCTGAGAGAGGGGGGGGGGGGGAAGCAAAGAGAGAGTCGGAGAGGAAGACCACCGGGGAAGAGGGGATCTCTGGCGGCGGCTCTTCGGCCAAGCGGCTGGTCGGCCAGCGGCGCAAGTCGAGCAGTGGAAGCGGCATAGAAAGACTGGATCAAATGGACTGGGCCCGAGGTCATGACAGGGTTCACTGTTGATGCCGTTGGTGGTGGTCATACCTCCAACATGGGTGGGGGAGGAGGACTGGGGCAGCTGAGGTGGGTGGGGAAGGATGACGAACAGATAAGGCGATCCATTGCTGCTCCGCTCGGCAGTCTGTTGCACCGTCGCAATCCCATCCGGAGGCAAGACAACAACCTAGGGATTCACGAGCAGAGGATGGGGTACATGATGATTTTTCCAGTGGCACGTACAGGATTAGTAGGGTTTTCTCTAGGTTTTTTCGTGGGAGGAGAGTTATGGTTTTTATCCTGTTTTTTATTAGATGGATAGTGGGAGTGAGTTGGAGGGGGAGGACGCACGAACTAACTCCTATTGTATATAGTAGAGACTTGACAGTTCAGTCCTAGAGAAATTAATAACCAGAGTACCAGCCTGCACCAGTGACGTTCCTGTCAATTTTTCTTTAAAAAATAGGAAACTATCGCACTGTTTAGACTAACTAGATTGTTGCTTGAGAGTTACATTATTGTTAGCAATTTTACTTAAACAAACTGGACACATGTATGTGTCCTCTTGCTTGATTTGTATTGATAAAATTGCCCTCATGAAGTTCACCATGTCTAGGGATGGCAGTGGGCCAAGTTAGGTCAAGTCCCCATGGATTTTATACCCATTACAGGTGGGTTCGGATGGAAAAACCGCCCCATGAGACCATCTGGTCGGGCCCCCGATTCGAGCCGGGTTCAGGTTCAGATCTGCTTTTAGCACCCATGGGTGCCACCAAAACCCGAAAACTCAAGGCCCAAGTGCCTAACTTACGACCCATCCGCCCCAAGTGCCTAACCCTTACCTCGCGTCCTTATGTCAGAAGAAAATTCTATAGGATCTTTCTACAAAAGACCTTCGTGAGATCCTGATCCAGCCACATATCTTCTGATCCAACGGCTAGACTGAAGTGAAGAGAGAAGGAGGGGACATGTGTCATCACAGAAAAAGAGGTCTTTCGTAGAACCCGATCCTATAAAATTTGCTTCCCCTCGTGTATGTCATCTGCGCCTCAATCCAAACTCCAGATCGCCCAGATGCCCACCTTGTGCGAACCCTAGGCAGCGCGTAGATCTAGAGCACAAGAGCAGCGACACCAGCGTCTGACGGCTCGAGTGTGCGGGCGCACGGCATCACATTCCCCTCCCCTGCTCGGCGCCTCGGCCTATTCGGCTGCTCCGGTCTCCTACCTCCAGGCCTCCGCCCTCCGGTCATCCGGTGCTAGTTCAAGCCTCCGAGCCACTCGACTCAAGGTTCCTTTTCTTCCTTCTTTTTTTGGATTACAGTAAAATCTTGTGACCCTCACTCCTCTCTCTCCTAGAAACACACAGCCGGGCCAAGCGGATCGAGACCTTCTAGCTAGAGTAGCATGCCGCCACCGGCCGGTCATGTTGGCGCTTCTTGTCTTATTTTTATTGCTAGTTCAAGCCACTTCACCAGTTTTATTGTGTATTTGTGTTAGTCTGGACCTTAGGATAAACTCAGATTTCCATTTCTGTTTGATTGTTTGGCATTGGCAACCAGATATCCCTGTTCCTTGGAATCGGAAATTTATATCCATTTTCCAGTAAGCAGTAGTGTTGAGCTTCCTTAATCCTTTGATTTCCCTTTCAAATTGTGCAATGCTATGCGACTTAACTGCCATAGGTTAACTTGTTCACGTAATTTTGTAGACTGCTGGGGTCACTCAGGATATTATGTTCTTCAGCATCATAAGTTGAACCCATTGCTGACAGAGCACAATCAGTCAGGGCGTCAAGCAGAGTGCAGATAGATAAAATGGATGATCGGTTTCGGTCCCTGTCGGGTTCCAGGGCCGGGAACTGAGGGTGATTTTACACCCAAAATGTATATCTTACACCCAAAATATATATCGGGGTTGAGTTAGGTTTGAGGTTTCAGTTTAGTGCGTTCTCGCTTCACCAGTTCGGACCCGACCTGTTGCTGGAGGCGTTAGAAGATGACGTAAGTGCAAACGACAAAGGCACTCCAACACAACGGAGAAGAACATGTTGCGCTGTACTCCTTCCTTCTTGATGACGGCATGCTCGTGACGTCAACGCGGGAATCGCCGCTGACGAGCGTAGCAGCACGGGTACCATGGCTGTTGCCTTTTTAGTTCACGATTGACATGGCTCGTCGCGTCACGTCAGCTTTGAATGGGAACGAGCGCTGCCTCGTTTGGTAGAGCGCTCAGTCCAGACAGGGACGCCATCCGGGTTGGAATCCGGTGCCCACTTCCTTTTTTTGGCGAGTATGTTCAGACACTCCGTGGCCTCTTTCAAATAAAAGCCCAACTTTGAATTTGAATTGAAGGCAACTCCGCACTGCACTTCCTGGCTCCTACGGAGGAAATCAAGTGAAATTGAACTGGGATATGGCCTGCCGGCGTTTGGTCCCCTGCTTGCTCGCGGTAAGAAAGTCGTAAGCTATGGGCCGGTCCAAGATCGTCGGAGAACCTATGCAATTGTTTTGATTTTTATTAGATTAAAATCTAGGAGCTCTAGAGTTGCAATTTAGAACGAGCTAGCACTCGTTTCCTGACTGATTCAATTTTGAAAGTATTCATCTACTAATTTTCGATTTGTAACCGATAAACAAATAGGTGTTGACTGTTCATCCGACCATACTACAAATGATACAATATTAAATATTCGTATCCATATTGAGGCACATTTGATGGCGGTGATGGTAAAGGCAGATATTCAGGTGCAAAAGGTCCAAGTTTTGCACCTTCCTATTCGTTGTTTGAAAGACTATAACATATTTGATGATGAATTAGATAATTATCATATCTAGATATTTTAATGTTTCTCGTAATTCTCCAAACACCTCTCTATCTCCAGAAAGGAAATCCTTCGATAAAAAAAAACTACCCATAAGTATCTAGGGTATCATGTAAATAAGAAGGTTTATCTTAAAGACATGAATGAAGACTATAGAAGAAGACGAAGACCCCTACAGAGGAGAGATTCAATTGAGGTCAAAGAGAGCCATTAGAAGTCGAAGAAGTCGCACAAACTTTCGACAAGTCAGAGGACAATCGAAGGCAAGCAAGGAAGTTGTCGACAAGCTTTAGATCTATCTAGGCTAGTCACTTACCCCCTTATAATAGGCTTAGATCAATACAAAACAAACATGACATATGATATTATCCTTAAGGAGGGCTAAACATGTATAAAACCCTTGAATGTTCTCCTATGATTCATCAACTTGAAGCATCCTCTATCTCCTCAACAAGTTCGTTATATCAGCGGTTCACAAATAGTCGATAGCTGGTGCTGTCTATGAGGATCATGACAATAGTCATTGTAGAGTCTACACAGAACATGCCGTTGGCGTCACCTATCGCCGGGAATAATCTACTCACGAGAGTAGCTTTGCGATGTACTCAAAGCCAACTTCTAGGATACATACGTTTGCCCGACATGAAAAACCTTATACGAGTTCATATGCCGCTTCAGCAATATCCAGAACAATATCCCCAAGGTCAGCGACTACGATGTCATACAAGCGTTCACTCGGGGGGAGGGGGTAAAGAGTCGGAGATGCATTGAAGACATCGCCATCCAGGAGCTTGATACAGTCAAGCTGAGTCTACCTAGGCTGAAGGCGCACTTCTCTTCGTAAGGGAGAAGTCTCAGGGCATCAAATGCCGTCAACCTAGGCTCAAGGGTGAACGTTAAGGGAGGTAAGGGCAAGAAAAATAATTCTGAAGAAGTTTTTGCAAAATCTGCTTGACACCCGTCCCGACAAACGTCACAGTTCTTCTCGAGGCAAGAGCTCTACACCAGGCTTCAACGAACGCAATGGTAAGTCTTGGTGTGATCTCCACCAGATCAACAACCACAACCTCAACGAGTGCCATCTCAGGAAGAATATGGCCAAAGCGGAGGTCGAGAAACTGGCCAGAGGAAAGATGTCAAGACCCCGACCTCAGGTTCCCCTGTGCCTCCTGTATTAGTCCCTCGATCAATTAGCTGAAACACACATAATTCAACATAATGAATCAAATACATACTTCGAATAAAATAAAGTAAAATAAAATAATTATCTGAACGGTGCAAATATGATATGGTGGACAAGGATCTATAGCAGACCAGCCAAGCAGAAGAGCCTATAGCACACCGGAGTGAAACGAACAATGCAACCCAAAGCCACAGACAACTTGGGTATAGACGCGACCTTAGCCTTCTTCTCTTTAACTTCATCTGGGTTGAGTTTGATCTCCATCGCAACAATCTAAAAGCAACAAGACTAAGTACGAAAGGTACTCAACAAGTCTTATACTACTTCAAGGGGTTGATAGATGCATTATGGGTATTTCAAGGATAAGGCTTTGCAATATATTTTTAAGCGTAAAGTAGGTTTTATGCAGGTATCCAAGTTTATTCTCTACTATTACCCTTTTGAAACAAAGGTAACCTCGTAACAAAGCTTTTGAAACATTTTAAACAAGGTAACTAGGTAACGAAGCTTTTGAAATAGTTTAAAACAAGGTAACCTGGTAACGAAGCTTTTGAAACACTTTTAAATCCAGGAAATAATAACAAGTTATATCTGGGGGTTTTCGATTCTGGGAGGGGCTATACCACACTCCACAGTCACTTTCAGCATATCTGGTGTACCTCTAGTACCACACAGATCCTGGTGGATTGAGCCAGGAACCTCATCACATGGATATCTAGTTCATACACTCACTCATCAAGACACACACCTTGAGTCTAGTCAAATGGGGTCATTCTTCGCATGTCTATGACCACGGACACCGTTATTCGAATATATTTACACTCTGTAGAAGTTGTACCACTTTACCCATACAATATGCTCAGCCTCCAACCGTTGCAATCAGAGCATCGAATCATACCGAGACCCTCCAGCCACCTTTCCTACCGGACTTTTCTATGAGACACCCCAAGTACCAGAGTCCATTTACTAAAGGCCAGCTCCCTCTTTAAGCCTAGGCTAATTCTAGAAACTTTAAAACAGAGGGACATATCGTTACTTGACCTCTCGTTGCTCTCAGCCTCCTAGTATTATACCCAACCCAGTCCAGTGAAAGAAAAGTCAAGTCCTGCCCATTCAGGACGCATGGTTGTACGGGGTGGTTAAGTATGTCGAGGCAATTGACTTGGTCCTTAAATGGTCTGGGTAGGTATCCACATCACCCACCATATGTCACACGAAATCAAGGATTTCACAACAATCACGGAATTCACAACCATCAAGAATTCATGATATACGAGTTATCATTAATAACAGTAAATCTTATCTCTGAGAAGAAGTGTTTTAAAAGCGATGTCTTCGAGGAGACGTATTCAATCCTAAGCATGCTAGATATCAAGGCGTCATCTGTCATTAATATATATAACAATAGGTAATCCTAGGGTGATATGTATTTTAGATGATAACATTTATGACTTGATAAGTGTTTAATAGGATCAACTACTACAAGCAGTTTGTAAACGCGCAATACATAGCACATGATATATAACTTTAGTTTTAGTTGATCATGTATATAGTTGAAAAGATAGGTTCAATATGATCAAGGAGATAGGACTTGCCTTCCTGAAGGTCAATTCATGATTGGTCTTGTCGTTCTAGTCTCTCGGGTTCTTCATCATCAAGCCTCACCTTTAGTTCCTTCCTCGCATTCTTGCTTAGAACCTTGACTTCGAGCCTACGCAGATTAATGACAAAAAGCACACGATGCCAAAGAAGATGAATACCAGAACAAAACCAAAGGAAACACCGAGATGAAAGAAGAATGACGGAGAAAACGGCGCAACCAACCAAGCGGGAAGACGACAGCAACACTAAGCTTAGTGAAACTAACATACAGAGACTGGCGAGATCAGCTTAGTGAAGCTAGGTCAAGTTGTTCACCTAGTTATTTTATCGACTTAAGAGAAAGCCTAAACAAGTTATTAACGAATAGATGAGCGTTTATTAGCCTAACTGCCGGAAAGCGATAGTAGGGTTTCTACGTGTAAGTAAGTGCATGTGTGTAGACATAAGCATATGCGTGATACTTATGTCTATATGTATGTGAGCATGAATACATATATACATAAGTATAACTCTAGGTGATTAAAACTATAAGTGCCCAAGTGTCGGATTAAGCATTCTAATATACAGTACTAAAATATGGTTATCTAGTATTTACTCATAATTACCTAGTATTACTTAATTGCCACTCTAATTAAGCTATATATTATTGCTATAGTAAAAACATGCATGTAATTAATTAACTAGGTTAGTTAATAGCATTAATCTAATCTAATTAATTATTAATAGGGTAATTAATTAATTAATTACCAAAGTTAAATTATTGTTTCATATTCTAGTGACTGATATTTAATTAATAGCTACACTGGTTAATCTTATTACATTAATTATACCAAAATTAATCTATAAACTGTCGCATGAAATGACAATCTATTTCTAAACATTTATTAAAAACAAACTCTTTAGTTAAAACTATTCTTTAATTAACATAAGTATTAAACCTATACCTATGCTAGATTATATCCTAAACATCGATACGGAATTAACTAAATCATCTCTATTTAACAAAAGGCGAACCCTAATTCTAGTTTTAAACACCGTGACACAAAGTAAATATCAGACGAAGGAGCAAAGGGAGATCAGAGAGAGGGTAGAGAGAGAGAGAGAGTAAATAAATTTACGGATTTGAATGAAATGGATTTGTAAATATTCAAATAGAATAATTTTAATTGAATCAGATTGGATGGTTCAATTGAATTCAAATTGAATTGGGCTGTATTGAAATGACTTTGCGAAAAGATCAAACTGGAAAGTATTCAAATATAACTCGAACTATTCAAATTGCATTCGAATATGAAATCGACAATGATTTGGAAGAGTTGGGATTTGAGGTATTTGGGATTAAATTCAAATAGGAGTTAATTGAATTTAGGATTTGGATTTGAACTAGAAACCTCGGGATTTAAGAGGGGTTTGAATTTAGAAGAATTGAATTCAATTTAGATTTCTGATGAGTTGAATCTAAGAAATAGAATTGAATTTGAGAGAGGTTCAAATTCAAATCTCCACTCAAAGAACCATAATGACCATTAAACTAAAAATGCATATGCTCAATTTATTGCAGAGATTAATTTAGAAAAATTTGGTGCTCTCTGGAATACTTAGCCAAAATAATATATTTGAAAATATACATACAAGTGTATATACATCAAATATATATTTCCTTGATTTTATATTTGTCGGTGACTTGGGAACCGGGGGTCCCCGAGTCCCGATGCCAGGACAGCAGAGTGCCACGTGACGCCCTCCCTCGGGGATTATCTCCCCGAGGTCCGAGAAGACCAAGTTTCGGGAGGTGGTGCTCGGGGCCATGAACAGTGGTCCCCGAGTACCCGAGTTCCCCGATGACCAGAGAAGTCACAGTTCCGGGAGAGGGCACTCGGGGCCATGAATAGTGGTCCCCGGGTACCCGAGTTCCCCGAGGACCCGAGCAGTCACAGTTCTGGGAGAGGGCGCTCGGGACTATGAACAGTGGTCCCCGAGTACCCGAGTTCTCCGAGGACCAAGAAAGGGTATATCCGGGAGAGAGTGCTCGGAGCTATGAACAGTAGTACCCGAGCACTCGCAGTTCCCCGAGGACCAAAAAAGGGCATATCCGGGAGAGAGTGCTCAGGGCTATGAACTGTAGTCCCCAAGCACTCATAGTTCCCCGAGGGCCTGAGAAGTCCTTCGCTGGTGGTCCCCGCAAGGGCTCAGCGGTGAGGTGTTAATTGGTGAGAGACCTGATGCTGCATTTAAGAGGGCGCGTAGCCTGTCACTTCCAACCACTCCCCCCACGCCTGCTGTCAGTCCCTGCCACTCCCTGGCAGGGAGGCGTGGGGACATTTAATACGCGGGTCCCATCGCGCGTCATCCGGCGTACCTCGGGATAACGTCGCAGGGCTCGAGGCATATCGCCTGCCGCTCTGCTGTCTCAGGCTCGCTCTGACCGGGCGGGCACGCGAGGTTGTTCGGTGGCTGCCCGGCGGGCCCTCCCTGCAGCACCCGCCGAAAAGCGGGATGATGACGACAGGACCGGACGGGGGCACGTTTTCAACCCTCACCGTAACATCAAGCTGCGGCCCATGAGGTTGCTTTCCATTTATGGCGCCTTGGATCTCGCGCCATCCTTTCTGGGCACGCTACCCGCCCCGACAAGGTATAAAAGAGGGGCGGGCTCCCTAGAGAAGAACAAGCCGGAAAAAGGATATCGAGTCCTTGGAGACACACAAAAAACAATGGCTCCTTCAGGACCAAGACAGGCTGACAAAGAACAAGAAGCCCGAAGCTCTAGACTTAGACAAAAACCCTTGTAACACGAAAGATCCTCAGAGAGGCATTTCTAGAGCATTTATAGCATACACACAGGAGTAGGGTGTTACGCTCCGTGCGTCCCGAACCTATCTAAAATCCTCAGAGCATTTATTTCCTCCAGCATCAGATCATCCGTCCCACCTGCATCTCATTTACTCCCATTTATTTCACGTACGAGGTAGATTCAGAATCATCCCCCCGGACGAATCTCAAAGGGGGTCCCTCCGGATCCCCGCTTGTGGAGTCATCCTCCGACAATATTGGTTTAAATAATTAGAAAATTTTAATTTGGAGTGATTTTTGCTATTTTCTAGAATGCTAAAACTCATAATGTTACAAGAGAAGACCCAGGTCATGGCCTAGACTAAGAATTCCATCTCTAGCGGTAGTGTGGATGACACGGATCTAATGTCTTTTCAGCCAGACAGGAGGATGATCCAACACATGTTCGGTGGTTTTTCATCCTACGAGTCCAAAAGGCAGTACAAGATAGTGGCCCGTGAAGTCTTAGCTACCATCCCTAAGGGTCATCAGGCTGTGAAGTGGTCAAACATTGAGATCTCTTTTGACCAAGAAGATTTCCCTGATAACTTCATACAACTAGGCTACTTCCTGATAGTGATCGAACCTACAATAAATGACTGGAGCGTTAGCTAAATTCTTATCGATGCAGGGTGTTCTGTAAGCATCCTCTTCGCTAATGCACTCGAAGGGATGCAGATCTCGTGGTTTGCTATCAAGTATTTTACTCAAACCTTTTACAATATAGTACCCGGATCTTCGACCACCCCATTGGCTTGATATCGCACTTCGTTACCTCCGAAAAGTATGACAAATTCTAAATAAAAAAGATTATAATCCACGTGGTCAACTTCGAGATGACATACAATGCCATCTTGGGAAGAGTTACTCTTGCCAAGTTCATGACAGCCACACATTATGCTTAGTGCATGAAGATCCTAGGACCCAAGAGAGTCATCACCGTCTAGGGCTGGCCAAAAGTAGGCCTACACTGTGAAAAATAGAGTCTAGATATGGCCACGCAGCATCAACCTAACAAGGAGACGAAAACGTTGAGGCCTAAGGCCATTGTGAAGTCTCACGGTAAAGTCAAAGCAGTTCCTTTGGACCCAATGGAACCATCCAAGATAGTTCAGATTGGTTCCAACCTAGATCCCAAGTAGGAACTCGTGCTCATCACCTTTCTCCGGGCAAACACCGATTTGTTTGCATGGCAATCGTCAGACATGTCCAGGATCCCCAAGGAGGTGGTTGAGCACAAACTAGCTATCTGGCCCAACGCAAAGCCAGTCAAGCAGAAACTTCGGCAGTTCATGCCCAACCAAAAAGAAGCCATCAAATATGAAATCGAAAGGCTCACCAAGGCAGGTTTCATCAGTGGCTTGCTAATTCTGTCATGGTCAAAAAATCAAATGACAAAATAGATAATGTGTGTTGACTTCACCAATCTCAACAAAGTCTGTCCTAAGGATGCTTTTCCTCTACCACGAATAGATCGGATTATTGACTCCACCTCTAGCTGTGACTATCTAAGCCTTCTCGATGACTACTTCGGTTATCACTAGATTAGCATGCATCGAGAGGATGGGGAGAAGACATCCTTTATCACTCTGTTTGGAGTCAGTTGCTATGTTAAGATGCCCTTCAAATTGAAGAATGCTGGTGCCATGTACCAACGGGGAATGTAGATAATACTCCATGATCAGATCGGCTAGAATATCGAGGCCTACATCAATAATCTCATCGTCTAAACCAGAAAGAAGGAAGATCTCATCTCCGTCCTATAAGAAATGTTCACAACATGTGCAATAATCGAGTCATGTTGAACCTAGAGAAGTGCACATTTGGAGTCGATGTGGGGAAACTACTAGGTTACCTGGTGTCCTACCGATGGATCGAAGTCAATCTCGAGAAGATCAAAGCTATTGAAGAGATGCAACCTCCTAGGCTAGTGCAAGAAGTTCAAAGACTAATTGGATGCATGACAGCCCTTAACCATTTTATTTCCTAGCTCGGAGATCGAGGACTTCCCTTGTTCAAGCTACTAAGACAATATGACATGTTTGAATGGTCAAGAGAGGCACACGAGGCATTCAAAAATTTGAAGAGGTGTCTTTTGTCCCCCTTATGCTAATCACTTCCAACCCTAATGAAGATTTTCTTTCATACATCACGGTCGGACCACGTGCTGTAAGTGGGGTATTGCTGGTGGAAAGAGAAGCACAAGACAAACGAAAGAAAAGCCAGTGACCAGTGTACTACATCAGTGAAGTGCTCCATAATCCTAATCCGAAGGTGTAGAAGCTACTATATGATGTACTAATGGCCTCTTGCAAATTGTGGCATTACTTCCAGGCTCACAAGATTACCGTACCATCAATATTCCCACTCAGCGAGATCTTTCACAATAGAGATGCAATCATTCGAATCACCGAGTAGTCCATTGAACTATGAGAATTTGGCATCCATTTCATGCCTAGAACAACAATCAAGTCGCAAGTACTCTCTAACTTCGTGGTCGAATGGATAGAACCCCATCAACCCTAGGATGACCCCGACAACATATTGGATGTATTATTCGATGGATCACTCAAGCTTCAAGGTACGGGGCTGGGATTATATTGATATCTCCAATAGGATAAAGCCTGCAATATGCTTTGCAGGTCAATTTTCCAGCCATAACATAGCCGAATATGAGGGTCTGCTTGCTAGACTACGAGTAGCATCTACTCTTGGTATTCGCTATCTACTTGTGAAAGGGGATTCACAATTGGTGATGTAGCAAGTTAGCAAGGAGTATCAATTCTTGGATAAGACTATGATATACTACCTCGCGGTGGTGAGGAAGCTAGAAAAGAAATTCGTTGGACTTGAGGTCAAGTATATCCCAAGGAAGGACAACTGCCTCACCGATAGTCTTGCCTACCTGGCATCCTCACGATCTCTAGGACAACCTGGGATTTTCATAGAGAAACTCTCAAAGCCTTCTATGGAATCATCAGAGGACACAATCGAAGGAGTGGTGGTCTATGAGACCTATAACCAGCTCGAGGGCTTGCCAGGGACTGATGCTCCAGAAGGAGTCCCGGGGGAACTCATAGCTCAACTTAAAAGCGAAGTTTCGTGGATGGACCCAATCTACAAGTACCTTCAAGATCAAGTTGTGTTTGAGGATGATACACTAACCGAGCAAATTTCAAACTGATCCAAGATGTATACCTTGGTGGACGACATTCTCAAAGAGGTGTTCACGGAGTACTCATGAAATACATCTCTCAGAAGCATGGTAGAGAACTAGTCAAGAAAATCCATGGAGGGGTGTGTGGAGCTCACGCTTTCTTCTGAACCCTAGTTGGAAAGGCATTTAGATAAGGTTTCTATTGGCTTACGGCTCTGCTTGATGCGAGTGAGTTAGTAAAAAAGTGTATGAGTGTCAATTTCATAGCAGACAGGTACATCAACCTGCTTTGGCCCTATAGACGATCCCCTTGCTGTGGCCATTCATGACTTAGGGACTGGATATTCTGGGGCCCTTCCAGGTAGCGCTCGAGGGCTTCAAGTTCCTACTCGTCACAATTGATACCTTCACCAAGTGGATTAAAGTTGAACCAGTAAAAAAAATCACTTCGGCGGCCACCAAGAAGTTCATCATGAAAAGCTTCATGATAAGATTTTGAAAGTGATATGCCTTAGAGGCAATCATAGAGATGATTATATCACGTCTATGTTTATGCACTTCTAAATAGTGTTATTATAAGAATAACTATCATTTACATTGATTAGAAAGTATGTGACTTGTTCGTGAAACTATTTATATCATAATGTTATTCTAATTTGATCCCTAGTTACATATCATTGTGATGATTCAAAAAACCAACACATGTATTGATTGATGATCACGTTTCACGGATCATAGGTATAGAGATACCAAATCAATAATGTTGGCATTTATTTTAGAGAACATGAAATTAGATAGACCCACCTTGAGATATTACTGAGATTATATTTATAATGTGCCATCAATTGTTATCTCAAATGGTGTACTTGTAGGATCTTTAGACCTGAGATCGTCATTGATTCCCAGAATATGTAGTGGCATACTTTAGGGGTGTCAAATGCTACTCTGTAACTGGGTAGTCATAAATGTATCTTTTGGGTTTGTCATGAAATAGGTCATGGGGTGTGCGCAATCAAGATGAAATTTACCCCTCCTTGATAATAGGAGAGGTATCTCTAGGCCCCTCGAAGTCGTTGGATTGAGAAAATGCACGGCCATGCTAATATATGATTAAAGATTTAATCATGATGAATCTACTATATGATCGAGTGAATGGTCGAGCTATCACAAGGGTGTTATATATCTTGCCTTGAGCTTGACTGGTATTGTGAGGCAAAGGGATCGGTGGATGTGTATATCAAGGTTTTGCCGACATGATCATTGTGTATACTCGGAAGTCAACATGTCTTGCTAGGAACCGCTAAGCTTTCGATTTGGAAAGGGTTTATGAGTCATAGCCATTTGTACATAAACCTAATAGGTCACACACTTAATGGGTTGGAACAAAACATATGGATTGGATTCATATATTAGTTTGACTGGATTGTGATCCATAAGGAGTTATAGTCCTAAAGGCTTCCAACATGTGAGCCCATTGGTGAGCTCTATATAAGGAGAAGGGTGGGGGTAGCACGAGAAGTGAGTCACTTCGAAACCCTAGCCACAACCTTCTACCTGATCTCCTAAAACCCTAGTTGCGCACGCGGTGCTAGCACACCAGTGCACGACGATCTTGCTCAGTATGTGTGGATATCGTAAAGGCGTTGCTCTTATTATAGTGCTAACCTCCTCGGTGTGAAGATTGTGATGCCGCCGCTTGGCTAGTCGTGATGCACGACTGTGAGGATCGGTGATGTCCTAAGAGGGGGGGGGGAGGGGTGAATTAGGACACTAAAAAACCTAAGTCAAATTGGCTCCAAAAACTTCACAAGATAAACATATCTCAATTTCTATCTAAATGTCTCTAGGTTTATCTAGTGTGTCTACTCTACCGCTCAAGAGGATTGCAACCTACTCTAGCAAGGTAAATTGTAAGAACGTAAATGCGAAAATATAAATAAGGTAGAGAGATACACTCAGCACAAGGGATTTTTATCCCATGGTATCGGTGGCATGAATGCCATATCTAGCCTACGTTGGAGCTCCACCAAGGATATGCTCTTGATCGGCACCCGGTCATGACTCTTGAGCTACCAAACTACCAAGCTACCAAGCCACCAAAGCAAGGCCTCAAGCTGGAGGAGCCACCAAGCCACTAAGGCAAGGTCTCATCACTAGCCTCTCTTCTAGTTACTTGCCACCGTGGTCACTTCAGAGCTTGAGGCACCAAGGCAAGGGTCTCCGTGTCTCCATACACGTGTCTTGTCACCGCTCCACATCAAGTCAGAGGATCAACAAGTTACCAGTGAGTCATAAATATTCCAAGGCACCGGCGTGCCTCTCAGTACACGGTTGGATCACTCCTTGATCCACTCTCTAGGCAGCAATCACCTAGCAACACTCTCTCTAGGCCTATAAGTACTAATCACTTACTAATCTTGTGCTTAATTACATTAGATGATCACTTAAAATATTATGGTGGCTTGGATGTCTTCTCAAGTGACTATGGTCTTCTCTGGACTCCAGCTCCTTCAAATGACTGAGTGGAGCGGTATTTATAGCCTCAAACATTGTTGTTGTCCCAATGGTTCATAGAACTTGTTAACACCAGATGATCAGGTGGACAATGGCCCATAGAAACTGTTAACACCAGATGATCAGTTGACAACAGTAGTACTAACACCAGATCATTCAATGAGTACAACCTCAGAAACTAGCCGTTGGAACTCCACTCAATGCCTCTGTGAACACCAAACACTCTTGTGTACCTTCAAATCCATCACCGAACCTTCCGGTGAGTTATCTTGAGCCATCCGAGACTTTGTAGTCTCTCTGTTAAGAATACTCTGGTGCATTCATCTGGTGTTCATTCCATTCAGACCATCCAGTGAGTTAAACCTTCTCTTGTTTTCCCTGGAAATGCTCCGGTGCAACTATCTATGTGATCACCGGACTATCCGGTGAGTTGATCTTCATTCTTCGGTACTTAGAATCGTCTCTACAAGAAATACTCTAGTTCTTTATACCCTTGATCACCGGACTATCCAATGAAGTCATTAGCCTTAACTTTGCCTCTGGAAAAAAATACTTCGATGAGTTCAACCCCTAAACACCGAACCATCTGTTGTAGTCATTTTGTCCAAAACTTGTCCAATTCAATCAATCTTGAGTTCGACTGCGGTGACTTCTTCATGCATTGCATCCATGAGTCCTATTAAAACATATACTTGACAAACATGTTAGTCCCATTGACTATGTTATCATTAATCATCAAAATCACATTCATAACCTAATAGGCCATTTTTCACTACAATCTTCCCCTTTTTGGTGATTGATGACAACACGACCAAAACAAGTGGTAAATAACAAATGATACCAATTGTAAAGACTACAAGGCCATACCACAATACTTTGATGCATGTTCTTACCAATTGTTGTGGCTCCCCCTTTCTTTATTGCCACTATCTTGCTTGATCGACTTATGCAAGAGCTTCTCCCCCTTCGTCAAACTAGGTTCCTCATGTTGCTTCTTGTATCTTCTTCTTCCCATTTGTCAACTTCGGTATTCCTAGATATCTTGTATCTTGCTTCTTGCTTTGGTCATCAAATTTCTCCCCCTTTGTCAACAATCTCAAAAAGGGCTACAAAAATATGTTGAACAAGGAAATATGTTAGAGCACATGGGAGAGAGCTTCATAAATCATGATCTAATAAAATGGTACCAATAGAAAGGATACCACTTGTAATAATACCACTTGATGGAATACAATTCAAGAATATGGTACCAATTGGAATGAAAGCATATGGATCATAATTCATGAAACTCACATAATATGATTTAAACTCCCCCTATATGTGTGTATACATATGATAAGAAAGAAACAAATACACAACTAGACAATATGAGAGGTAGAAAGTTTAAGCCATATTATGCATGGAGGTATCTTAAATTAACAAAAGAATTGACAATTATATCAATTGAAGCCTTTAAGTATTGCATACCTCTGGGGACATATTGATAGCTCCATGAGACTACAAAAGATAAAACTTGCAATACATATTAGTCTCAAAATCACAACCCATAGGATATGCTCATCTAAAATATGTGCATACAAGTGTTAAATACTTATGAGATATATACATTTATTATTGTTAACAATAGGGATTTTATCATATAGATTGGACCATGGCACATGAAAGATAACAATTGTAAAACTAATGTCATGAAAGGAACCTACAACTAAAAAACCATATATGTTGCACATAAGAAAGAGAGAAACACAAACAACCTACCATTTGAAAAACCTACAATAGGCATTGCAATAAATTGAATTGAGGACATACAATCTTAGACAAGGCAAGTGAATTCATCAATTTAGAGATTTAGCATCTAGCACCTTTGCCTTATTTACCTTTTGATGGGAATTTAGTTATATGATGATTATGATCTTCATTAATGGGTCCAATCTTGTACACTTGGCTTCTTTTCTTGAACCTTCACTTTATCTTGTGAACCAAGTTTCCAAATCTCTGAGCCGACTTGTGGACTTCAAGTCTTCTTTAGAACCCAAACTGATTGGGGCCCCTTCATATTGGTGATAACTTCCTAGGGCACCCAAATAGGTTGGTTCCACCCCCGGTCCTTTCTCCCAACCATATGTAGAACCACCTTGCCATTTTCCTTCTTCTTGAGCTTGTAGCGGTTACTTTTGATCTTGGTCTTGTAGTTGGGCTTGGTGTATATGTTGGAGGTCTTGTTGGAGATATTCATAATCTTTTTCTTCTCCTTGATTTACTTCTTGACTTGCTTGCATTGGAGGACTTGTGGCCTTCTTGATGGCATTTTAAGCATGTCACGATGTACCCATTCGCATGCTTTTTCACCATGGGTAGCATGGTTATCTTGAGGAGGTTGGACATGTTCTTTTCACTTTAATCTTGTCAAGTCTTTCTTAAGCTTCTTTACTTCTTGCTTGAGCTCATCATTTTCTTATACAATTAGTTTATTAGATGGTTCTACAAGAACATTTTCAACACATATCTTGTTGTAAAGGGGTGAGTTAGATAAATCAATTAAATCATCACAAGAAGTGCAGGCATCTACCTTAGGATTGAAATTAAATAGAGAGGTAGATTGCATCAAATGGACCTTAGGTTGAGATTCAATGCACTCAAATTTTACCTTAAGCTTTTTATGCTCCTTGTTTAGCAATTCGAATTTGCTCTACAATTGTTTATAATTAGAAACAAAGGTAGCATGAATGTCATTAAGGGTATTAAATTTCTTTAGTTCTTTAGCTTGTTTCTTTAAGGCCCTTTGTTGCTCACTGATCAAATCAAGAAGTTCTTGTTGAGAACAGTAGTCCTCATCGAATTCGTCATCACTTACATTGCTTTCCATACCTTTGGCCATAAAACACTTGTATGATGACGACTGCGTGATGATGACCTTGAAGAATAGCTTCTCTTGGAGGAGTGAGTGGTGAAGCTCTCATCACTTGAGCTTTAATCTTCATCTTCACTCACCTATCTTCTCATGCTTGCAAATGAATTGGCTCTTTTCCTTGTCTTCCTCATGCTCTTGGTCTTCTTCTCCTTCTTGATGTGATCAATTATTTTGACCAAGTCTTTTATGGAGATTCGATGATCAATCTTGGCATTGATCTTCTTGATATTCTTTCCACTTGAGAGGTGAGTTTGGCAACTTCGGGATCTATCTCTTCATTGCTTGATGTGCTTTGCTCATCATCTTCATTGCTCTCTTCTTTTTCATTGTCTTCACTTGACTCTTGCTCTTGCCTCCTCATCTTTGCTTTCATGTGTTGGCATGGTGCTTGCTTACTCGTGAGAGCAAGGTTCTTGGCATCGGATGAAGAAAAAGCTTCTACCCTATGTTTATGGTCATCTCATGGGTGGTGATCTTGCCGAGCACTTGACTTGGAGTCGTCTTCTTGATGTTATTGTTGTCGTAGATGATGGAGACTATCAACTTATACTTCAGAAGAAGAGCTTGAAGTATTCTTCTCACCATTTGATCATCATCAGTTTGCATCAAACCTAATCCATTGATCTCATTTATAAGGATATTCAAACATGATTACATGTCATTAGCACTTTCATTGGTAAATTATTTGATGCTATTGAGCTTAGTAACAAGTACATGATATTTCTCATTGTGCATATCATTTGCGCCTTTATGTATTTCAATGAGACTCCTCCAAATATCATGCATTGGTGAGAGAATAAACATGATTAAATACATCAACATTTAAAGATGATAAAATGATACTCTTCACCAATGCATTTAATTGCCTCTCCTTGTTGGTGATGCGAGGTTTCATCCCTTCCTCAGTGACCCTCTAAATATCTATACCCTTAGCATGCAAATAACAAGTCATTAGAATTTTTCAACGGGGGAAATTAGTGTTGTTGAAATGTGAGACGCTATGGGTATCCATCCCAACCCCGAACATCACAACTCTAGGCGATTAAACCTATCAAGGGCATAAGGCTCTGACACAAATTACAAGGATCGGTGACGTTCTAAGAGGGGGTGAATTAGGACACTTAAAAACCTAAATCAAATTGGCTAGAAAAACTTCACAAGATAAATCTATCTCAATTTCTATCTAAATGTGCTCTGGGTTTATCTATTATGTCTACTCTATTGCTTAAGAGGATTGCAACCTACTCTAGCAAGGTAAATTGCAAGAACATAAATGCAGAAACGTAAATAAAGTAGAGAGACAAACTCAGCACAATGGATTTTTATCCCATAATATTGATGGCATGAATGCCACCCCTAGTCAATATTTGAGCTCCATGAAGGATATACTCCCAATCGGCACCCAGTCATGACTCTCTAGTCACCAAGCCACCAAGCCACCAAGGCAAGGCCTCAAGCCGAATGAGCCACACCAAACCACCAAGGCAAGGTCTCACCACTAGCCTCTCTTTGGTCACTTGCAGCCGTGATTACTTCGGAGCTTGAGCCACCAAGGCAAGGGTCTCTGTGTCCCTGTACATGTGTTTAGCCACCACTCCACACTAAGTCGGAGGGTCACAAAGTTACCAGCGAGTCACAAAGACTCCAAGATGCTGGAGTACCTCTCGGTACACAGTTGGATCCCTCCTTAATCCACTCTCTAGGCAGCAATCACCTAGCAACACTCTCTCTAGGCCTATAAGCACTAATCACTCACTAATCTTGTGATTAATTTCCTTGAATGATCACTTTAAGCACTTTGGTGGCTTAGATGTCTTCTCAAGTGACTATGGTCTTCTCTCGACTCCAGCTCTTTTAAATGACCGAGTGGAGGGATATTTATAGCCTCAAACCCACAAACTAGCCATTGCCGTAATGGCTCACAGAAACTGTTAATACCAGATGATCTGGTGACAACAGTAGTATTAATACCGGATCATCCGGTGACTACAACCTCAGAAACTAGCTGTTGGAACTACACTCAATACCTCTGTGAACACCAGACATTCTGGTGTACCTTCAAATCCATCACTGGATATTCCGGTGAGTTATCTTGAGCCATCCGAGCCTTTGCAGCCACTCTGTGTAAAATGCTCCGGTGCATTCACTGGTGTTCATTCCATTCACATCGGACCATCCGGTGAGTTAAATCTTCTCTTCTTTTCCCTAAAAATGCTCCAGTGCAATTATCTTTGTGATCATTGGACTATCCGATGAGATGATCTTCATTCTTCAGCACTTGAAATTGCCTCTGCAAGAAATACTCCGGTGCTTTATACCCTTCATCACCGGACTATTCGATGAAGTCCTCAGCCTTCACTTTGCCTCTGGACAAAATACTCTGATGAGTTCAACCCTGGAACAGCATACCATCCGGTGTAGTCATTTTATCTAGAACTCGTCCAATTCAATCAATCTTGAGTTCGGCTGTGGTGGCTTCTTCATGCATTGAATGCATGAGTCCTATTAAAACATATACTTGACAAAGATGTTAATACCAATGACTATGTTATCATTAATCACCAAAATCACAATCAGGGCCTAATAGGGTAATTTTAGCTACACCAACGCGATGAATTAAGACTCGTCGAAGAACGCGATGCGACCACTCGGGACTGGTCGAGGATGCAACAAACCTGCTCGGTGGCAGGTTGAGGAACTGGTCGAGAAGCACGACCACCTACACGGAGCTTGTTGTGGGACTGGTCGCGAAGCTAATCTAGAAGATTGACACATGCGGCATTGGATCAGTCTACTCCAACTCTTCTTCCACTACACTGCATGTAGAGTGGTAATGATCTATGATTTCCTACTAGCATGGTTTCCTGGGTGAATGCGGTAGAAATTTTTTGTTTTAGCCTGGCATAGCCTACCCGTTCCCTAATAGGTTTGGTGTCTCGAGTAGGATCATCACTGACAACGTCACTTAGTTCTCCAGCGTAGCGTTCATTGATTACTACAAAGAACTAGGCTCTACAGTCGTTTTTGCGTCTATGGCACATCAACAAAGTAACAGATAGGTCGAGCGGGCAAATAGTCTAGTAATTCAAAGAACCAAGATCTACGACTTCGACCACTTATCTGCCTACGCTAAAGCTTGGCTTCCGAGTTGCCTAACGAACTCTAGGCACTTCGAATGATATCCAGTTAGGGTGACAGGTGAAATGCCTTTTTTTTAGTCTATAGGGCCGAAGTAATGCTGCCTAGTAAACTAAAGATCAAATCTTCCCGAGTCGAACTATACACCAACAAGGATGAAATATCAAGAAGACAGGATGATATTTCCTTTGGCCAGAACTGCCTAGAGAACTTCGTATGGCCAGGCCACTTCTCGATAATGGTCGAGCCTACGATAAACACTTGTGGGTTCTCCTAAGTGCTTATCGATGGAGGGAGTTGCTTGAACATCCTCTTCATAGGAGCACTCAAAGCGATGCAAATCTCCCGATCTACCATCAAGCCAGTTATGCAAGCCTTTCACGGCATAGTAACCTGGATCATCTGCTACTCCCATTGACCACGGGAAGCATGACAACTTCCGAACATATAAGATTTTGTTCGACGTGGTTAATTTTGAGACAACGTACAATGCCATCTTGGAACAACTAAATTTGGCCAAGCTCATGGCCACCACACACTATGCTTACCATTGTTTGAAGATCCCGGGAACCTAAGGGGTTATCACCATACGGGGTTTCCCAAAAGCAGGTCTCCAGCTGCGACAAGCGGAGTCTCGATATGACATCTCAACCCTGACCCGATAAGGACTAAAGAGCTCAAGGAAATGTGAATGAGAAGCCTTAGTCGTGACCGCAACCACAACACCTTGAGATGCAAACCTAGACACCTGGGGGCTTGGTTCCACCACTAGTTCGAAACCCATGTAACAGCGCCTTCGTTATACCCGAAGTAATACGGTCCCTTCTTATCGGCTTAATCTAGTTTGCATCATTTAGGTTTAAGACATTATGTCTATAATATCTCATGGGTCATCAATTAGCTCTGTAAGTCCTAAATGTAAGTACTAAGAATACCTTTATAATAATAAAGATCATATTGCCTAGAAAGACACTTGATTTTTTTCCTTACTTGTCTTCTCGTGCATCCTCATACCCGTCAATAGGATAAGCCACTTCTAGAGTCCTTCATCCCATACGCATACATAGGGCGGGAAATGTTTTTCTCAACCCGAAGGCAATATGAGCTTTTTTCGCTTTATTACACAGTCTATTTAGATTGGCTACCCGAAAAACCTTTCTGGGTAGACAGTCGGGGGCTTAACATGTACTTAGTACTGAAAATCAAAAACAACATTATGTGTACCCTCTAAAAACCAATTCCAACTAGAAGGGAAGGATCATTAAGTTGTGAACTCAGGTTTACGAAAAAGGCTCCCTATCTCATTCCACAAGTGATTGGGGGCTACAATGCCTTCCACTCAAGCAGATCTAAGGCCAACCATAATAAGTCCTCTGACGATGAATACATGATAGTTACCATATCTATGCACCCTAGGGATTACCATAATTCTTTGGGCATATCTCTATCTACAGGAAGGAGATCCCTAGATGAAAGAAAATTATCCGTAGGTATCAAAGGCATTGCGTAAAAGGGAAGATTTATCTCTAAGTAAGGGAATAAGGACTCCAGAGGACATAGGACATCCCAATATATATGTGGAGCTAGAGGCCATGCGAACAACAAGACAATACAAGTCGAACAAGAGCTAATAAAATTTGAAGAAATTGCTTTAACCTTTTGATAAATCAGAAGACACCCGAGGCCAAGTAAGGAAGTCGCTGACTAGGTTCAGATCTATCTAGGCTAGTCACATACCTCCTTGTAATAAGCTCAGATCAATACAAGACAAACATGATATACAATTATTATCCTCAAGAAGGCCCGATACTATATAAAAACCCTATGTGTTCTCATATGATTCGTCTACTCGAAGCATCCCCTACTTCTTCATCAAGTTTGTTAGATCGGCGCTTCACAAATTGTCGATAGCTGGCACCGTCCGTGGGGATCATGAAAATAGCCATTGAAGAGTCTACACAGAGCGTGTCGTCAACATCTCCCAAGCCTTCGCCGAGAACTGGTTTTTCGGATGAGGGGTTCTACGACAACTTTACCCTCTTCCTGGCGAACCAGTGATTGATCAGGTGAATTTCGTTGATGAAAACTTTCCAGAAATGATTTAAGTGATGAGGTAACTCAATTTACGGATCAATACACCAAAGATTACGATAATGAGTTCGAACCACTCAGTTGCCAAGACAACTATGAATGTCTGATTCACAGCAAGCCAGGATCCTCTCCCACAGTTTGTAACAATATGGATTGTTGAGATGCCTACCTAGAGCAATCCAATGCCAAATCCATGATGGATCTGAACTCCTCAAGTGGAAATTACCTCCACGAAGTCTTCACCATTGAAGATTGGGATGACGATCTAGGCAATCATGATGATGATCCCATTGTCATGCCCTTCCATGACTTGAGGGTTGGATATTATATGGCCCTTCCTGGTAGCGCCCGGGGGCTTCAAGTTTCGTTTTGTCTCCATCAGTACCTTTACCAATAAAGGACTTAAGTCCTAATACGATTAGCTAAATATCGAATCGCTCTGGTGCTACTATGACTAAGATGTCCGACAGTGAACCCTCCAAACCGGAAACATGGTTCGATGACCTATTTAGAACTAATGTAATAGCAACAAGCTACCCCTGAAGTGGGACAATCTCTACATGGTGGTTGAGACTACTTGCCCTAGGTCTCTTAGCAATGGAATATGGAGGATTAATTCGGCTCAAAAGTCAAGTCCATCTCGGTGTGGGAATCAGTGACTTGATAGAGGAGCGGTTAAAGGTTTGAACCCACCTCAACGTGGATTAGAGAAGACCGAAAAATCTCTGAGACCATGGTAAAAAATTCAGTGTCTCCTTTGTGATTTGTCAACTTAAGCTTATTTACTTTGTGCAATTTACATTTCTAGAATTATAATTGCTTACATGCCACTCTAGGTTACAAACCTTGACATAGATATAGAATTGGTCATTTTATTGAGACATAGTATTTAGGGGTTTTATATGTGTTGACCTATCATTTTAATTCTGCTTTAGAATTGGTTAAATCTTGCTAGAAATTTTAGAACTACCTATTCACCCCTACCTTTAGTCGGCATCCTTGGTCCTACAGCTCTCATTATTTTTTGAATTTTTACGGAACTGCTAGCTCTAGGAAGATCATTGTCTACTAGGGAAGCTATGTTAACAATGGAAGTGTGTTTTCTCATCTTCATGATGTGTAGGTGTTTTTTTAGACGGTAGGTGTGAGATGGTATGACGGTCAACCGGCATTAGATCAGGCAAGGCTTCGAAAGCTGAGGTCTTGAGAGTTCGACAAGGAAGCCGGGTGATGTCTAGGGTTAACATGGTAGGGCGATGTGGCAGCTGTGGTGGTCATGAGTAGGATCTAATCCCGGCCGCGTATGCAAGATCAGATGGATGATGGTTGCCTACCTGATCTCTGGTGTGCAGAGTATTGACGACGTCTCCTCCTACGGCGGTAGCTCATCGGAGTTGATCGAGATCGACATTGCAGAGGTCACGATATCTAAAGAGCAATGGAAAGCTTCGGAGAGGCTTCTTTGACCACGTTTGAGGCTACTCTAGGAGTTGGGGAGCATTGTAGGAGCAAGGGCGATGGCCTAGATGGTGAAAGCTTTGGTGAATGGCAAAATAGCATGGTGGAGTTCTCTGGCAGCAATTTGATGGCGTGGGGGTGTTTAGAGAGGGCGGGGGTTCCTCGGGATGGAGCTTTAGGCCACCATTTATAGCTCAGGTTGGAAGACAGAGTTGGAGATCAGATCGGCTACGGTTCAAGTCGTGTCGACCATATCCAATTCAATCTCCTCTCTTAAACGACCTAACCCTTGGAGATAGAGCATATGATAAACTGCCGAGGTCATCATGAATCCAATTGAAATCTTCTCGATGTCTATCATTCTTAACCAACACACAATTCATGCAATTTTCAAATGGTGGTGGGTTGGTTTCCTTCCTATATTCGACTTTGACACCGGTTTGGCTAGAGATAGGGGATAGGGTCAGAATCAGACGAGAAACCTTCCAAAGTTCATTGGAACTGATTCTAGGAAATTTTCCTTCTTATTTCGCCACAGATTTGGCAAAAGAAATCGTTGCCGGATTGGTAACATGACGAAAATGGGATCGGTTTCCCTGGCATCAGTTGGAGATCAGAGAAGGCGAGCATAAGCGCAAGAAGAGCCTTGGGCCGCAGCGATCGATTTGGTCCAAAGCGAGAAAGTGTGTGGGGCGACTGTCACTGGTCGTGATGGCCCTGGCCCAAGTGCACACGCGGAATGATTGGACTGGCCGAAGGAAAAGAGAGGAGCAAAAGAATCAAGCCAAGGAAAGGGTTGGAGAAAGATGGGCTTGGCCCATAAGGGTTTCTCCTTTTCTTTTCTTTTTCTTTTATTTCCTTCCTTTATTGTATTTCCATGTATATACATACTTGTATATGCCTACCATATATATTATTTAATATACTGTCACACCCGGTTTTATAAAGGGGCAAAACCATATGTAAACCACATGTATGCCAGGATAAAGTTTTATACATGCAGCGACTTCATCAGTGTATCACACACGGTGTCATTATTACAACGCTTAACTTAAACAAAATAGAAAGAACTCAAAGTCTTTAGCTAAAACACGCTAACAAAACACAGTGAAGCTCCCATCTTCCACAGGCAATCGACCGAGGGTCCACCAGTCTAGCAATCTTCATCTTCATCGGTGAGGTAGTCTCATTCTTCTTCATTGTCTGAGCAACGTTTGATGTACATTTGGATGGAAATAGCAAGTGTGAGTAAATATCGTACTCAACAAGTGTGGGAAATAAATGACATGCAAGCTTAAATAAAGGAACATAATATAACAGGTTAAATTTGCGTAAATGCCAACTATGCTATCGTAGAGTTACAAAAGCATCCTATTTAACTATATGATTCATCACTAGAGTTGCAACTTCTAAAAAAATCTCCGTATATTTCTCAACTTCCTAAAAACCACTTTAGGTTCTCAAACCATACGACTTGATACCCTCCACAGGTAACCAAGAACTATCCAACCAACCAAACTAAACCAAACCAACTAATCATGTGAGGATTCAAGTCTCTCATGACCATGAGCACGACTGATATATCAGATTTTACACTCTGCAGAGGTTGTCCGACTTTCCCCACGAGTCGTGATTTCCTTATTACCGTGCCGGCCAAGCACTTAACACAAGCCTATGGTGTGTCGCTCGGAAATCACTACAAAGCAGTTACAAAGTTTCATTCAGTATGTGCACGCTCGCTAGGTTTCACCGCCGTCAAAGTGATTTTCACACCACCCAGAAGCCCCCTTTTGCACCTTGTAGTCTCCAGTAAGTTTTCACCATTCGCTTCTACTACACATCTCATACCACTAACCAAATGGTTCTGGCCTTAGTTGTCTCCATATATCTACTCTTTCGTTTGGCATGCACAAAAACTGGAATAAACTAATTAATAGGATAGGCCTGTCCCATACCAGGTCTCGTGGTTGGTACGATACTTCTTGGGTTGTCACTCCACAAACCGGTCTTTACTTAGGTCACTTGAGAACCACTAAATCAACTACATAACCATCATCATCAACAACACTCCTTTACTCAAGGCCTAAGGTTCCATGTTGCTATACCATTACCAAAATTTTTCAACTCATAGTTACATAGTTCATTAGTCATGTTTAACTAACTACCCATCCATACCCTTGCGCAAAGCTAAGCATAAGTTACCCAACATAATCACTATCGACAATTAGGCGATAAGGAATATATGGAATATGGTACTATACGTAAATAGGATTGAGAATTAACAGCATGCATATTTGAAATAAATAACGCATTTGAAAAATTAGGATCAGAATGTTCAAGGACACTTGCCTCTTCAACCTCGCTGCTCACACTCTTCAAAGACTTGGTCCTGGTGATTCTCAAGCTGCTCTTCGTCTGCTCTCGAAACACACCGGAAAAGCACACAACCAAAAATAACTAAGAACAGTACACCAAACATCATTAAAACACTTTAAAAATACTATGGTTGTATAAGTATGATTTTAGAAGAATTTAGACGCAAGAATTGCCTAAATTAGAGTTAGAATGAAAGAGAACGAACTTTTAGGAGATGGATTAGGTTGAAAAGCAAAGGCTGGTTTACTGGAGTTATCTTCCTATGGGAATAGAAATTACCATGTAATCATTGCGTCAGGCTTGACTGCATCATTGCACAAGGTTCAAGAAGTGTAGGGCTGACTAGACTTTACTGACTGGTTAAGGAGGATGATGTGGTGCTAACTTGGCTGATATGCAAGCACCATCTTGGGTTAAAGAAGGGGTACGCTGAGATCTAGTCTCAACCACCTATGATGGATGAAAAAGGCCAGGGGTTGTGCTTCTGGGTTAAGGATACTGTCGGCGACTCTGTGTAGCGGCGGTGGCTTGGGTTCCGTCGGAGATGGCGATCGGGCACGTGGCCACTGACATCGATGTTGGGCTTCAGTGGTATTTCAGTGAAACGAGAGAAGCATAGCGTAGAACGTCGAAAGGCTAACTCAAACGTAGGGTCGGTTATGGAAGGGGTCATCTGAGGTAGCGGCAAAATAGTAATGACTGCTGCTAGGTTTGGTGATGACTGTGAACAGATGCAGCAACGAAGACGCTCACGTTCTTGGAGATTGGCTATGAATTTTGAGGAACAGTCTAAGCATAGATGTTCATATTTCCTCGGAACACAATTCAATAACACTGATTTGAGCATATCATTCCCTGAGAGGAATAATGAACAGCAGAGATGAGATGAGGGGCGATTACGATATGTTGTGGTTGGCAAACAGGTTCCGGTGGAGACACTGCACAACAGGTGAAAAACTCCTAAGGTCACATAGAAGACTTCATGGGACATGTTGTGACGTAGATGGAACATCCATACGGCTTCCAAATTGATGGGCAACGCGACAGTAAACTCGGTGCACGCGCAGAACACGTCCAAAAACCAAATAGCGGGCATGTCGACCTTGATCTGGGCGATTTGGCTGATCTACTGGATGACTTGATTGGTGAGGGCATAGGCAACATCATGGGTCATGCACTGGTGAAAGGCCATGGCGATTTGACCTCTGGTCAGCCAGGAACGTCGATGCCAATTGGTGACGGTGCGGCTGTCCACAACAGCGACGACTGTGGTGGCGTAGATCAGGTTTTGACCGTGGCTAGAGCTTGGCTAGGGACTTAGTATGATGGTAAAATAGGGGTAAGGAAGGATAAGTACGGGTCTTCATGTTGCTTTGACGATCGGGGAAGGAGGATTCGTGGACACGATGGCGTAGCGCATCATAGGTAGCGACGATGGCGACACCGGCGAACGGCAGCGCACGAGCAGGGCACCTGCGGTGGCTAGTTCTTGGATGCATAGAAATGAGGTAGGGGAGGACGTTGAACACCCATTTGTAGGGATAGGGGCGGCTGGTTGAGGTGGAGTCCAAGCCGGACACGATTCGGGTTCGAGTTCTAATCGGTTAGGATTTCCTTTTTCGTAGCTCTCTATTTTGATGACGATATCTCCACCGTTAGGACTCCAAATTGGACATTTCTAGACTCCAAATTTTATTACTCAAAAAGATCTACAACTTTGGTATTCATTCGAACTTCTGGAAACGTCATTTTGATTTCAAAAATGTGTCACAAGATAAACTGTTTGAATTGATACTTATCTGCGCAGCACTGCTTTTTGTGGCCATAACTACTAGCTCCATTATCCAAAAGGGGACTTCCATGGGTTCAAATCGAATCCCTTGACAAGACCTACAACTTTGGTACTGTTAATATTTGCATTTGAGGCTGCCTTGAACTCCGAAACTGCATTGGAAGATGAGGCTATTCAGAACTCCGCGAATATCCACAGATTTTGTGGATCCTTTGTGTTGAGCCTCCTAGATGACTTGTGCGCCGGCTAAAAGCTTGGGTTTGTATAGGATTGGGTCTAATGACACCTTAAGCATATCTAGGGTTTTAGAAAAGAAACTTTTGCAGAGAAATTTGAATAGAGTTTGGATTTGAATTGAGCTTGGAGTGAATTTGAGATAAACGAAAAAATAAGGTTGAACAAGAATGGGAGTAGAGAAGGAATTTGAATTTGAATTTGAGTAGAATTTGAGAAAGATGAGAGATTGGCTTTAAACAAGGATTTAGAGAAGATTTGATTTGAACTAGAGAAGGATCATGTATAATCAAGGATTGAATAGATGATGAATCCAAGAATTTTGAATTCCAACCATTAAGATCCTTAACTAATTTACTATACAATTTTGTAAAAACCTTTTCAAAATCTTTTCACTCAAAATACTAAAGAGAAATAAAAAGAAAAGAGATTCTAATATATTTACCTGGCTCCTAGCAAAACTCAACATGCAATGACCTATATTGATTGTTGTTTATGTAAATAGGTTTTAAACCTATTCTACTGGTGAAACTACTTACTAATGTTGGAGATTTTTTTAAAAAAATTACAAATTCTAAAAACTAGGGTGTTATATATACACTATAACCAAGCAATATATACAAACAATTCAAACAAACACAAATCAAATATTTGCAAACAACAATTAAAACCTTTTGTATATACATATACCTCTACTCATTTTAGTTTTATTTATTTTATGTAAAATAAATTTTGAAAAGCTTCAAAATTAGGATGTTACAAAGAATAACTTGTGCTGGACCACCAACGGCGATAAGCAGCGGATTAGACTCAAACGTGCTTAATTACTGACGCTTCTATGCTTTTAGCTGCACAAGTTCAAATCGAACAGATCGAGCAGCCTTCCGCACTAGCCGCAACACTTGTGGCTTATCAAAAACAATAAATTAAACGATAAACAATTGGCAGTTGCTGATTTGCAAGTGGCGATCGATACCAGGAGCAACCATGGCGTCAGAGGCCATCGGCCGTTGGTGGATTTTGGCGGGAAAAACTGGACCCCGCGCACGGGTCCTCTTTCTTTATCCGTGTACCTGACGAAATTGCCCAAGCTCTAGGGATGGAAACGGATCGGATACGCATGGAATCAAATTCGGATAGTAAGATTTACCATATTTTAATCCGAATACGAATACGGATCCGGATATCTTCGAATACGAATACGAATCGGATAGTTCGAATACGAATCCGCATTCGGATATCTACTCGATCTTCGAAATTCAGGTTGGAAATTTAAATTTTTGAAAAAATTTGACTGAAATTTGATAAAATTCGAATGAAATTTGTTCTACTTTGATTGGGCCGGAATTTTACAAATTTTGTTCAAAATTCATGTTGAAAATTTAAATTTTTGATCAAATTTAACTAAAATTTGATGAAATTTGACTGAAATTGTTCCAATTTGATTGGGTTGGAATTTCGTTCATATCTGAAATTTCTAAAACTTTAGCAAAATTTAGTTCCCTGGTTGGCGGATACGGATACGAATCGGATATATCTCGAATTCGGATATCCACATTTGAATCCAAATCTCGAAAACGAATTCGGATATATCCATTTTAGTATCCATTTCAGAAACGAATACGAATACGGATATCCATATTCGCATTTTAACGGATACGGAATCGGATAATTCGGATTTCCTGCCATCCATTTCCACCCCTACCAAGCTCAGTCATTCCCGCATCGGCCTCGATGATGCCGTACGCAGGACGTAAGCGCAAACGACAAAATAAAGGCCTCCGAAACGAACGAAGAACCAGCTGGATCCATCGCGGGTGAGACTATCCCAATTATATTTTCTTCATTTTATTTCCTTCCTAATTCTCCTCTCTATTCTATTTTTTTTATTTTCTTTTATCTGGTGGAGGGTCTTGCTGCAAGAATAGAAGCTTCAGGGAAAGGCATCTACAAGGCATTGACATGCAAGGACCCTCCAACTCTGTATCAGCTTTCAGCAATGCAAATCCTCTTTGAAATCTGTCCATGCTTTCGTTTGGGTTTCATGGCTGCTAATTATGCTATACTTGAAGCGTGCAAAGGTGAGGAAAGACTGCACATTATAAACTTTGACATCAATCAGGCAGCCAGTACAGAGTTCGCATTGATACAATTTCTGAAAAACAATGCAAACAAGCCACGCAATTTGAGGATAACTGGTGTCGATGATCCTGAGATTGTGCAGAGGCCCATTGGAGGTCTGAGGGTCATTTAGCAACGCCTAGAGAAGCTAGCAGAGGACTATGGGGTATCTTTTGAGTTCAGGGCAGTTGGTGCTAACATTGGGGATGTTACACCTGCAATGCTAGATTGTCATCCCGGGGAAGCACTTATGTCAATTTTGCATTCCAGCTGCACCACCTTCCTGATGAAAGTGTTCCGATTATGAATGAAAGGTACCAGCTTCTTCGAATGGTGAAGAGCCTCCAACGAAAGCTAGTGACCCTTGTTGAGCATGATGCCAAAGGAAACATTTCAGTTTGGGGTGAAGATGCAGGATGGCAGGATGACCAGGAAGTAGAACAAGGACCAGAAGCTCACGAAAGACCTCCACAAGGTAAACAAGATCCAGACCAAGAAGAAGGGCGAGAAAGATGAAGCGGACAATGGCGGCCATTATGATGATGATTTGCCTAGCGCGAAGAAACAACGGCACTGATGTTGTAGCTCATTTTTCGTTTCTCCTGCTTGTAGCATAGTATACTGAGAGAGTTACAGTGCAACGTTTCGACCTCAGTAGGTATGTCTCTGTTTGTAGGTATGTATTGTAAAGAAAAGTGACTCATGATTGCTTTATGTACAAACAACTTTGTATTGTAAAGCATGAATTTTTGGCTTTCTGTACAAACAAGTAAGCGTCATTTTGGGCTTTCTATAAAGCATCAATTGTAAGAACAGTATTGCAAAATTTGTAAGATTGCTTTCTGTACAAACAAGAACATCATCATCATCATGAATTTTGGGCTTCAGAATCATAGCAAAATTACTTGACATCATAAATGATATTGAAGCTTAAATCATTTAGTACTGAAGAGGACATAAGTAGGGGAGTATCAGATACAGAAGAGAGTAAATAGGAAAGCTGGACATCAGTAGCTACATCCTATAAATCCTGCCTTAACCAGTACTAGTAGTAACAATGACCTACAGCAATAAATAATTTCCTATAGCAATTTCATCGAACATGTGGTATGCATAAATACAATAATAGGAGGTAGAGATGGATTGAGCACATAGCATTCCTGGCGCAGATGATGGGAATCAACTTCATCAACGATGGGGCTCGTAGCATGTGTTGGCCAGCAGAGGTTGCAGTCAACAGCCGAGCGCTGCAGCGCTGCGAGGCCACATCGTCCTCCTAGTATTTTTTTCCGTTTTGACTCTTTTTACAAACTATTTTAGAAAATGGATCGACAGCAAAACTATTTTCAGTTTTGACCCTAGGCTACGCGCCAAAGGCTATGGCGCGGATGTCAGGCATGTCCGCGCCAGTAGAAATGGCACGGATATTGGTGCCAGTGTGGAACACTGCGAGGAGCGATGCTGATGGGGATCCAACGTGGCCCATGCTCCACGCCAAGAACTCCGGCGCGGACCTTTCATATCCCGCGCCACGAGCGCTGGCGCGAACCCCCGACACATAGAGCCCCACGCAGGCCCATCCTCCTTGTCTATTCTCCAGTCTTCTTCCAACCGAGCCACACACAGGATGGCTTCCGCTCTCTCTCCCTCTTAACCACCCCTCCCAAATCTCTTTTTTTTGTTGATTTTAACTGTGATTTGTCATCGGAATCGGATTGTCAAGGTAAACTTGTCCATCTTTCCTTAATTTCTCCTCCGATTTTATCATATTCATTTGGGTTTGAGTGAAAACCCTAGATGTAATTTGTGGTATGAAATAGACCATTCTAGTTGATGAATTATGGTTTGGAATGGTTAGAAATGCAATGTAGGTTGCATATGTATGAATATTTGTTCTGGAATAAAATTTGATACTATTTTTAAATGCCCATATAATATGATGTTGTGATGGGTTGAAGTTGTGTGCAATGATTTTTTAGAAGATGGTAACTAAGTTTGGTGCATGTCAAATTCGTAATGGATTGGTGTTTATGCAGTTGTATGATACGATGAACCATTTGTGGCGTAAGCAAAAGTGGGTACACATTGGCAAGGAGTATCCCGATGTTAGTTGTAAGGATGCCCCTGTTCCTCCCGCTCTTCCTGTCCCGACTTGTGACTGTGATAAGCCTGCTGTGGTCCTTCAGTCCCTACATAAAGATATTGCTGGCCACATGTACTATATGTGCCGGGATTATCGTGTGAGTGTATATTTGTTTTGGGTTAGGATAGAAGCATGTGATATTACTTTTGTTGACATGATGTTTAAATAATTTACAGGAGTGGGAGATGTGCTACTTCTTCCAATGGATTGATGGGCCTGAGATGTATGACTCGAGGATTTTGAAGGTGAAACGATTTACTCAGTATTCGAAGCCATATGACAAGTTTGTTCATTGGGTTCTTCCTCCACCAAATCCACCAAAACTGACCTATAAAGAGAAATCAGATTTGAGGGGAAAACGTGTAGCGGATCCTCCGTTATGCAATTATGGAAAGCGAAGCATGCTTTGTGAACCTTTAGGGGATCTCCTTACTCCCGTTGTGAAGGGATGACGAAGGTAAAAACTGGGTATGGGTGCTTGTTTACAATTTGAATGAGATAGAATTAGATGTCATGTACCATGTATCATGAATTTGAATGCAGCACCATGGTGCTACTTGTAACTTTAGGGATTTGTTGTACGGTCCTGTCGGTGTACCAAGTAAAGGGGTACCCTGACTAAACGGATCCACGAAGGGTACAAATGGTCAGAGGAACATCTCCTATAAAATCTAGTCAGTTGATGAGCTACCCCGACCGGTGCAAAGCAATCCAGCGACCACTCTCACCGCATCTTCACACAAACCCACGACCAGCCCCCCTTGTCGCAGGATCTGATTGGACACTTGCCCGAACAATCCTCTTCACCAGGCACCAACCCCGATGGATAAGGTCGTGGGCGGTGCAGGGGGTGTGTCCCGTCCCGTAGCCTTTAAGGCTATGGTGTGAGACTCTATAGGCCGGCGCAGCGCCACACAACAGATGGGATGTTATCAGCCATTCAGTAGAGGCAAGTGGGCGAGAACGGCGCGCAGAGGCAAGTGGACGAAGATGGCGCGCAGAGGCAAGTGGACGAAGACGGCGCACAGAGGCAAGTGGACGAAGACGGCGCACAGAGGCAAGCAGACGGGGACGGTGCATGAGTGCACCGTTCTGTCCCGTCGCATTAAATGCAGCAGGATAAGGTTCTACACGCTGGGCAAAGACGGTGCACGGCTGCGCGATGTACAATGCTGTCAGAGCAAAGTTACATGCCCGGTACTCCGTAATGATGATCTGAGATAGATATTAGGATGAGCAGAGGCCATCTATATAGAACCGACATGTTAGTTCTCCCATTCCCTAGTATATAAAGGGATGAAGACCTTGTTGTAAAGACAGGGCAGATCAGTTCCAGCAATCCTCTAGAACACCGTTGTAACCAAGTTAGATCTACTATAACATACAAAAGAACTAGGATGTAGGGTTGTTATCCTCCGAGAGACCCGAACCTGTATAACCCCCGGTGTCCCAGAATCCTTCGTTTGCACGGATAGACACATTCTCTCCCTAAAACGCCGTTCACGCACCCACCAACACACCCCGAAATCACTGTCAGGGATTTACCCTCGACAAGTCCCGATGGTGAATGGATTGAGGAGGAAGAGGATAAAGGGAAAGACAAAAGGGTGATAGGACCACGCCGTCCAAGGAGAGCTATGGAGGGTCAAGAGGCAGCGCCTAAGGCGGTGCAAATGGAGACAACGAAGGCACTTATTGCTAATTTGCCTTTGCTTATCCCGGACGACGATGATGATGAGTTGATCTCTAATGGGGTGGACGATTAGTATTATGGGTTTGTTGGCTGGGTATGTGGTTGCGTTGGACCTATCTATTATTTGTTAGGCGTAATGTTGTGAACTATTTGGTGAGCTTAATGTGTAATCATCGATGATTGTACTATGTGAACCATATGTGAACCATATCGTCGATGATTTGTGAGCTTAATCTGTTATCCCCAGTTTGCATGACAAGTCTGATTGGTCAATGTGGCTAATTTGGTAGATTCCTAGAACGGTTCTTGTGCACTCCCTGCTATGCCTCGGCCACTACTTCTACTCCCTTAAGTAATCACCTTGGTCTGGTTAGTTGGTTCCTCCGCGCCAATCAGCTTGGCGGAACAATAAGATCTCAGCGCCAAAAACTTTGGCACGGAACAATGGAATCACCGTGCCAAAGTTCTTGGCGCGGAGAGATCCCCCGCACTGCCACCCACTAACTCTCTGTATCGTTGGCGCTGGATTGGTAATCACCCACGCCAAATACCTTGGCGCGGATAGGTCGCTCGTCAGCCCCCACCAAACTCTCTGTATCGTTGGCACTGGACTGGTCATAGCCCGCGCCAAATACTTTGGCGCGGATAGGTCACCCGCCCAGGCCCCAACAAACTCTCTCTATTGTTGGCGCTAGACTGCTCATAACCCCCGCCAAATACTTTAGCGTAGATAGGTCACCTGCCTAGGCCCCACTGAACTCTCTGTATCATTGGAACTAGATTGCTCATAGCCCGCGCCAATACCTTTGGCGCAGGGCTGCTCATGTACAGTAGAACTTCCGCGCCAAATAATTTGGCATGGATTATTCACAGTCCAGTGGTAGCGATACAGAGAGTTTGGTGGGGGGTAGCTTGGTCGATATGTCCGCGCCATAGTATTTGGTGCGGAGCATCCGTAGGGCCACGCCAATTTCTTTGGTGCGGTATTCCTGTATTCTAGGCAAATCCTCACCAGTTTGCATTCGTGTCAAAGGCACATTCCGGGCACTTGTCACATAGAATTCTGGCAGCAGCAGCAGAGTCACAGACATAGTTTCTCAAGCTAACACATTGGATAGTTACATAGCTCATTGTTTTAACAGATTTCATACTGAATTCATACAGATTCAAGTCCATAGTTCATACATATCATATTGTTCATAAAGTTTTAACAGAGTTCATACATAGTCATATACAGAGTTCATACAGAGACATACACATTCCGACAGGGTCATGCACACATACTTAATACATAGCCATAGTAACAGAGTCATACACATAGCACATGCATTTCACCTATTGCCTGCGGCGGCATCCCAGAGCATGTGTACCAAGAGTGTACTTCTTGGGCTGCTTGTGACGACGCTCCCCTTGGATCATTAGAGACGGATCGATGTAACGGACATGGGGCTTTCTGCGAGGACGTGTCTGCAACACCTGAGAGCCCGATGGTGCATTGGCAAGCTGGGATGGTCCTATTCCTCAGGGCCTTCTACATCTTGTTCCTCCTTGTCCTCTTCATCCTTGGACACATTGACGTCTCCCTCCTCCTCCTCGTACTCACTTGCCGCGGGTCCCTTGTGGTGTGAACCTCCCGAGGTGGCAGCACTTGCTGAATGGGAAGGACCTTGTGACCTTGACCTGCTGGCTGCTGGATGTGGGGGAAGGACAACATCATCGATGGGCCACAACATCCAAGATGGGCATCCATCTTGCGGCACCTGGAACGCAAACGCTACAATCACGAAATGTATGGAGTGAGAACTACGAATAATGATCATAGAACACATGGTCAAAAACACGTGTTCGTTAACGTACCTCAATGAAATGCTTAAGAGTAATCGACTCGTTGGGAGCTCCAATGGGTGTCCCTAATACAAGCCTGGCCTCATTGACAGTACTAAGCAACTCATGTGCCTATTTACAAATTCACATGAAATATGTAATGTAGTTAACACAAAAAGTATGTAAGTGCAAATGAGACAATTAGTAAGCCTTACAACCCGGTCTGCAACTGGGGCGCCCTTTACTTCGGTTCCTTCATGAACTCCCCTGTCGAATTCATTGTTCACCTCATCATCGGACTCGTCCTCTAACATATCCGCCTGTGTCCATCTAGGCCTCAAGTGAACACGGTAGTTTGCATGATACCACTGAAGGTACCAGTTGAATTGTCCAATGTCGTGCTCAAGGGGCTGAATGACATTGTTGGCTTCAAAGTGATGGAACTCATTGATGTAGCGTTGGTGCTCATGAAGCCAGTCTGTAATCTTCTTACACTTTTGCCTATCCATTCTGTCATGCATATATGGAGTTGTCAATACGATAAAGTAACATGGACAAAAGGGGGAGACATGAAAACATTAGACGTACTTGTGGTGGTCGATGCTAGTAGAGAATGGCTCCGATGGACAAGGTTTCCATCTCCCGAATTGCCTCATGACCCTATGTGGGAGGTGGTACTCGACCGCATAGAAGCAAATCAAGGGGCATCTCATCAACCACAAGTGCGAATCTCGCGTACATAAGATGTTCAAGTCCATCGCCTGCACTGCCTGAGATTGATATGGCGTCCATTCCACCTACAAGTGCGATCCAACCATTAGTGCCAAATAAACATCAAAATACCATAACCTACGATTCCCTTCTAAACCAACACTTACATGTCCAGGTTGTAGGTAGTCTAACTCATTTGTTTAGGACTTGTACAATATCTTCTTTCGGCCAACTGACACGGCAACTCTATCATATAGATAAGCTGTTGTGGGCTTCCTGTCGGCAACAGTAAACCTCCAATGCTTCTTCTCCACCCAAGCAGGCCTACCAACTGGAAGCCAAATCCACATCCACTTCTGAAGAAGGTACACACATCCAGCCAAACTAGAATTCACACTGCTTCACCGGCATGCGTAGCACAGCTGTCGGTGCAGCCATGCCAGGGCTGATGATCCCCAGCTGTAAGTCCCTGCGACCTCTCAATCTCTGAGTAGTGGCAAAAAAACATCCAAGAAGCAACATTGCTGGCTAAATCCGGAAACAAAACATCCCAAACAAGTGTAGGACATACGCCCTCGCATACCGCTCAATAGTCTCCTCGTTGGCATCCACATCCAAGTTCTGAAAGTTGTCCTCCAGCCACGTGAGAGCGACACCGGAGGTCTTCGACTCATGTGAGTCCTCGTCAGGGCGAAGACCAAGCAGCTCCTCCACCATATCCCGCCAACCACCTGAGGTCGTGCTCCACATGACCGGCTCACCGCTGATAGGAAGAGCTAACATCATGGCCACGTCCTCAAGCGTGATAGTCATCTCTCCACATGGCAGGTGAAAGGTGTGCGTCTCGACCATATCGGTAGGTTAAAGGTGTTGCTAGTCATCATACCTTATCGGCTTCCTTCCCTATAAAATGTCCTAGCCCACTTATATTTTTCGGCCATATGATCTTCCAACCACTTACGAGGACCTTCATCAAGAAATACAACCAACTTCTTCAACTCCTCAAAGAACAACTTCTTCTCCTCAAGCATGCAAATACGTCTGATATCCTCCGTATGACCCTTTGTAGCGCTGTGCCGGTGGAAGTTGGCTGCAAAGTGCCGCATGCACCACCTATGGTGCACATTGCAATGACCAAGGATGTCCATCTCCATAGCATTCAGAACACCTTTGTACCTGTCGGATATGATACAAACTTCACGATGTGGCCCGATTACATTAATCCTAACTAAGTGCAGGAACCATGCCCAATTCTTGTTGTCCTTTTCCATTAGAACAAAAGCAAGAGGAAGCAGCTGATCCTCCCCATATGCACCTATCACGGTCATCAAAGTGCCCTTGTATTTCCCCATCAAGAATGTGGCATCAACTGAGAGGATCGACCTGCAATGCCTGAACGCCTCCACACACTGCCCGAAGCACCAGAATGCACGATCGAAAATAGGCTTTCGGACATTATCAACCATTACAAACTTCTCCTGATGTGGCTCTATGTGGTACACCGTGCTCGGGTTCCACTCCTTAATTGCTTCGAACAAGGTAGGAAGATGTACATACACTTCACTCCAATCGCCATAAATCATCGTCCTTGCCATATCCCCAGCCTTCCAAGCCTTCCCATAGATGATTTTGTAGTCAAATATCTCTAGGAGTAATGTTAGGCTCTGCGTTCACAGTGCTGCATAGACGATATGCAATGAATCTGGCATTCATCTGCAAATGCTTGTCCGAATATTCATCATCAGCACATGTGCGGGGCTCCACAACACTAGTGACTCTCCATGTGCCGTGGTTTGTCTTGCGGGCCCGGACCATCCATGCACATCCAATTCTCTCATATTACACAGTGTATCACACATTACAATTATAGTGAGCTACTTTATATGGCTGGTTGTGCTTCACTGAATACTCTTGGAGCCACATCTTCAAGGATAGCATTGTGGGGAATTCATTACCTTTCTGCACAACTGGTCTTCGAGAAACGTTAGATACCAAGGCCGTAGTACAACCTCCATCTACTATAGCACCTCCAATCCCACTAAGGTCCCTAAATTCAGAGACACGAGGATGGAGACCAATCACCGACCTGAAAGCATGGCAATCCTCCTCCCTCATCTCACCAACGGGACCATCATCATCGGAGTACTCCTCGTATTCAACCTCATAAGGGACATCGTCCGTTGTCATGTCGCCAAATACACGAGGGTCCAATTCATCGGATACCCTTGCTAGATCAAAGTCATGCCGTACCAACTCCCTCTTGGCTACATGACTTGCTTCCTCTAAATCAGCTTGTTCCCTAACACCAACTGTTGGTGCATTGATCGTACCAACCTCTTGTGCCAAATGCACTAAATCACTCTTCAATACCTCCTCTTCACAAGCATCTTCAATTGCAGGTTGGGAACCACCATCCAAGGGCAAAGGCTGGCTTGCACCTACTTCAACCTCGATATCTAATCGCTCGGCAGCCCAACACATTGCGCCGATGGCTTCAAGACATGGAGACCGGTTTAAATCCAGTCCAACCTCAGCATATGTTTGAACCACCTTCCTTGCCACAACCACCTCAAGAGTTTTCCACTGAGATCCTTCACCGTGTGCCAACTCAACAAACTTAGGATGATTCTTGAAAACTACAACCTTCAATCTCATACTATTGCTAAACTTAGCACTTCCATCATCATTTTGCAAAATTTCACCATCATAGTGCACACGGACTATTATTTCCATCTATAGCAGGACATCAACAGGCAGCATATAAGTTGTTTGGCAAAAATAAAACACAACATTTATGATGTGTCGAACAGCATGTACACACTACATAGGATCAAATGAAGACACAATATCACAAATTATCAATGCATAACAATAAACCCTCACTTTTCAAATGTACTAACACAATCACAAAACAAATCTACATTTACCATGCACATACATATAAATTTCATCCCAAATTGAATAAAATTGCCATGACATACAACCCTTAATTACCAAAAACCAAAAAATTTAAACGAAATTGAACCAAATTACATATACAACCCATATGCTACCTACATTGCCCCACATGAATCCAAACTACAAATGAAGCCCAAAAACAAGCGTTTCTTCATGGATTCTTACCTCTAGGGTTCACACCAAAATCGCCACAAATCGAGACAAACAACAGGGGGAACGGATTAGATTACCTTGAAGACCTAATCTCCAAGCAAATCCATGGTCAAATCACCCAAAAATCTTGGATTTAAGGAGGTGGTGGTGGAGAAGTTTTCGGGCATCCTGTGCGGCTCGGTTCGGTTGGAAGAAGACTGAGAGTAGCGAAGGAGGATGGGCCCACGCGGGGCTTTATGTGTCGGGGGGTCCATGCCAGTGCTCGTGGCGCGGGATACGAAAGGTCCGCGCCAGAGTTCTTGGCGTGGAGCATGGGCCACATTGAATCCCCGTCAGCATCGCTCCTCGCAGCGTTCCATGTTGGCACCAATATCCGCACCATTCCTACTGACGCGGACATGACTAACATCTGCACCAGAACCTCTAGCGTGGAGCTGGGGGTCAAAACTAAAAATAGTTTTGCCACGATCTAGTTTCCAAAATAGTTTGAAAAAAAAGTCAAAACGGGAAAAAATACTCCTCCCACGTCTGGTTCTTTGGCCACCGCCACCACCAGCCATCGTATCTTCATGCAGGCGAAGGCAATAGAGAGAGCAGGGGGCACGTGCCATACAGATGAAATTATGTCGATGGCGGCATTGGTCGATCTGGTCAGGGATTTGTGGTGAGCTGCCTCGAGCAGCACGATTTGGAAGTTGTTGGCTCGGCTCGGTGGAAGTTTTGGCTCATTCTTCGTCTGGTGCTTTGAGATTGAGTATGCGCAAAAGTGGCTTCAATCGGGAGGGGTGCTGCAGAGGAGGGAGTTGCAGCATGCTTGTAGAGATTTTTTTTCCCATTCGTTCGTGCATTCCGGCCTGTGTAGGCTATTGTAGCACTAGTATTATAGTTGTTGGCATCATAGCGTAGGTGCATACCAGCACGCGTGCTTCACATGACCAAACAAACCCTAGTAACACACTATAAAAAGTTTATATGTAAAATTTAAAGCGTTCAATATTTCTTGACAGACCTAAAGGCTTCAAATAACATTTGGAAGCGAAAAGATATCCAGATTATTTTATATGCACTTGGAAGCCTCTAACCCTAAGCCCCTTCAAAAAATTTGGGCATAGAAGAAAAGATGATGAGAAGAGGAAGAGGAGGAGAAGAAATAAAAATAGGGAGAAATACTTGATGATATTGGATCCTGTTAGCGATGTACATTCACCTATTGGACTCTTTCTGCACACCATGTTAACCACACATCGCTTCTTTTGCACACGATACTAACTGGCCACCTCTGTAGCCAGATTAGTTAGCTGTTAGTTATGCACATAGCTGACTCTTTTGTCAGGTTGTACATCTATTTAAACTACAACTGGTTATCAATACAAATTAGTGTTGTAAATCTCTCTTTCTCTTTCGCTCAACAGAGTCTTATATGGTATCAGGATCGTAACAATTCTTGCCACTTTCGCTGCTCTCTCTTTCTTCCTCCTCTTGCCACCATGACTTCATCTTCTTCCTCCTCCTCCTCTGACTTGAGCTCCCCTCGTGCTACAAGCCTGCAAGTTGCCATGCCCCTGCTCCGCTCACCATTATTCAAAGCACCAACATCCAATCTCGTGTCCCCATTGTTCTAGATTTCAATGAGTCCAATTATACTCCATGGTGTCGCTACTTTCATGCCCTGTTCAGCCAGTATGGTCTTGCCGACCACATTGATGGATCGTTGGCAACGGGAGACATGGAATGGGTCCAAAATGATTTTGTAATCATGAGATGGATCTACAACCATGTCACCCCTGAGCTTCTTCGCACTGTCTTCGCAGAAACGGACACGATGTACTCCTTGTGGTGCGCTATCAAGAAAATCTTTCGCGACAATCATGATATGTGTTTCGTGTACCTTGGTGCAAAATTTCGCAACTTCTTCTAAGGTGATCTCCCTGTCATCGAATATTGTACATGCATGAAGGCCATGGCGGATCGACTTGGCAATCTTGGAGCTCCAGTCCAGTACAAAGAACTCGTCTACAATCTTCTTCGCGGACTCAACTCCTGACCCCATATCACCTAGTTTTTTTGCCACGTGACAGCCACCTCATCATCTTCCTCCTCACTCTCTCTCCTCTACTCCTTGCCCATGCCCACCTCTACTCTTGTGCCACCGATGTTGCCGCTGGTGCATCTTCCCGTGCCGTTCAGCACGCACAGCACAATGCACCGTCGAGCCGACCCGGTTGGCCTCCTTCCTCTGCGGCACCGCTTCCCCTCTCTGCTATCCCTTCCGCCGTCCCGATAGCCTGAGGCTGCGCCACCGCTGGCCGTGCCATCCCACCTTGAGTCGCTGCCTTAACAACCCCCGTGGCGCCCCGACCACAACCGCACCGTGCCGTGACCACCCCCGCGACCTCCTCTGCTTCGTCGACAACACCCCAACCACCTTAGTGGCGCCCCCGACCATGTTGCCCTCTCCCTCCGTGACGCCCCCGGTGAGCACCTATGCCACCCGCACCCCTCCTCTCCCTCCTCCCTTTCCCCGTCCCCTTCGGCCCGGGCTGCCACCGTGCACATCTCCTCCCACCGAGGGCAGCCCACCTCGAGCTCCCCACGAGCCCCCTTGGTCAGGGCAGTGCTTCCCCTCACCGAGGCGGTGCTCATGCGCGCGCCTCCTCGGCCGGGGAAGTGCCAGAGCAGGGTGGCCATCGACTGCCCGAGGCTCTGCCCCACCATGCAAGCCGTGAGCTCACGCGCCTCTGGGTGCGGCCTCGCCGTCGGGTGCCATCCCCCTTCTTGAGCTCCAAAGAGCCCGCCATGGGCATCCCCTCCCCCTGCGCACCTCCGTCCACCGCCTGATCGAGCCGCCCAGCTGAGCCATCGCCTCCCCCTCTCACTGCTTCGGTGGAGAAAGGAAAAAAGAAAGAGAAGGAAAGAAGAAAAAAGAAAAGGGGGGCTGACGTGGCAAAAAACCAAGCGACATGACATCCACATCATCAAAACTGCTTAGGAAAACCACTTCAAGGGTTAAGTGATCCGGTATTGAAACTTCAGTGGAGTAAAATAGATAGTTTAAAAGTTCAAGGGATTATTTGAACCACTGGCATAATTCAGGGGAGTAAAGTGGACTTTGTCAAAAAAATTCATACTAATTTGGATGGGAACGAACTTTCTACGAAAATTATAGCCCTCGACAAGATTTACAACTTTGTAGTTGAATTTTTTTTTCTTTTGAAGTCATTTAGGTATTGAAATAATCGTTTGAAATTTAGATATAAGATATTGATAAAAAAGAATGTATATGTTATTATTATCATTAGTACTTTTGTAAGTCAAGTCTTGTTGTTGATAGTTGGAGTCTTTGATTTTTTTTGTTGTTGATCTTGTTGGAGATATTAGAGTTGGTAATTTTTTTTTCTTGTTCTTGAGTTTACTTGCATTAATATGATTTATGGTAATAATAGCATGTGAAACTTATGTATAAAACTTCGACGGGTTATTTGGACATTTAAATAAAAAAGTTTTCAACTACAAAATTTAAAATCTTATCGAGAACTACAATTTTCATATAAAGTTTATCCCCATCCGAATACGTATGAAAAAGCTATTAAATTTTTAAATAACATACCCTCTATTTTCAAAGGTGGTTTCTCATGTGAATCGTCCCTAAAAATAGTCCTCTATTTCTACATAACCGTCTTTAAAAATGATCATTATCATAAGTGGTTTTTTATGTGAACCGTCTGTGTTATCATCTAATTTTTAGAGATGGTTCACGTAATAAACTGTCTATGAAAATAACTTTTACATAGGTAACTTCTTATGTCGCTCGTCTCTAAAAATCGCTTAGGTGGTTCGCTATATAACCCACCTATATAAAGACGTCCTGACTGTCTAAAAAATAATTATTATAGTAGTGTTCGGTGATTTCACCAGAGAGCGAAACAAAATGCCCGACAAAATTTTGAACCTGCGTAAAACCTCTCCAGCAGTCGTGGCCCCGTCGACAGCGGTCGCAGCTTCATATATTAGGCAACGGCACTAGCTCAAATTACTGACGCTTCTAGGCTTCTAGCTGCACTAGTTCAAATCGAACAGGTCGAGCAGCCGCCGGCACTGGCCACAACACTTGTCTTATCAAAAACAAGAAATTAAGCGATACACCATTGACAGTTGCAGATTTGCAAATGGCAATCGATACCATGAGAAACCACGGCGTTAGAGGCCATCACTCATTAGCTAGGAACAGCAACTGATCGGATCAGGTACGGGTTCAACAAAAATCCACCCCTCACGGAACCCAAAAACTAAAAATCGATCAACACCCGAATTACTAATCGGGTTAAAAAATGCCTCACGTACAAACTCAACGGGGACCTGAAACCCAGTGGGTACCTGTTGGGCCCAAGCTACTGCACAGACCTATCGCTTCTCCCCTCCCTATGCACTGACCTCCATTACTGCAGTTCGGTGAGCTCCATTCCTCCTCTCTCTTCCACTCCTTTCCCTCTCTTCTCTCCCCCACCGAAGCTACCCCGAACCAAGCCGAATGTCCATTTTTTGGGATCTGCGGTGCCTTTCATTTTTTTTCGACCGCTAGAGCCTACCACTTTGCTTCAGAGGGGGTGGCATAGAGGGCGCCGACACAAAGGGGGCTGACGCGGATGGTGCTAGCACGGCAGCACAGAGGGCCAAAAGGGTGGCGAGCTGGTGTGGTCGCGTGGAGGTGAGACCAAAGGGGTGGCGGGGGTTGGGCAATGAGTGCCCTATGCTTGAGTGGCGATGGGTAGTGGAGTGAGTGCTGGCTGGTTGGGCTACGTGAGTGCCCCATGCCCGAGTGCCAGAGTGGGCTAGACTAGCTAGCTGGGTTGTGTGAGGTGTTGCGGCATGTTCGGGTTACCAATGGGCGCCCAAGGAGTACGTACAAACCCACGCCCAACTTGCCATAGTCCGGGTACCCAACCCGTTAGACTCGTGGGTAGAATTTAGCATCTGAACCCGCACCCAGTGGGTGCAAAAGCTGCGGGGACCCAAATCCACGGGTCTGACCGCCATTCCTATCATTAGCAGATTTTGGAGAGAGAAACTGGACCCCATGCACGGGTCCTCTTTCTTTATCCGTGTAGCTGATGAAATTTCCCCCGGGCAGCTCGGTCATTCTCACATCAAGCAGGGATGACATCGATGGTGTTGTACGTCAGTGAGACGATGTAAGCGCAAACGACGAAATAAAGTTTGCTTATTTTTATGGTGATTCTAACAATCTAGATTATGATTCTCACAATTTTGAAAATCCAGATGGTACAATCTAAAGCAAATAACATTAGATATTATAATCCCCTTTCTCTCTCCCCCTCCCCTAAAGACTCGCTCTCCATGTAGGACCACCATCGCCACCAATTGTTGCGGCTCCAGTCATCTCTTTCAATGCCAATGACCTCATCCTGCTGCTCTCCAAATCCCCTACTGATTTCACTCACTAGATTGTCGCACTACCACATCATGACGCAGCTCAGGATTTTCACTCTTCCGCTCCCTGTCTTCTCCTCGCTCCTCTACCTGTGGTGGACGGTTGATCTAGAGGTAGACGCATCGCCGAGAAGCTCTTCACTATGCACAACCGTAATGCCATGACCCCGCTGCTGCCCTGGGGCCACACCCAATTCCACCACCGCCGAGGGCATCGCCGCTTTCCTCTACTCCCCACTGGTGCCGCCCTAAAATCCAGCATCCCCGCCGGTGACACTCCTCTGAGTCCGACTGGATTCGCCACCTCTCCACCTTTGTGAGCCCAACTGCAACTCGGGTTGGTGGGAGCTCTGGCCAGCGAGAGATCGGTCGGAGGGAGCTCGGGTCGGCATCAAGAGAGAGAGAGCAAAGGGAGAAAAACAGTGAAATATTATGTTTCTAATGGTAATAGTAGGTAAATATGGTAACTCCTTGTTTGTGATGCCAGTCATCTCATATTTAATAATGCAAATATTACTACTAGTAAAGTTGCATCATGTTGCTAAATTAGATTACTGCAAATTTTTTGATATTTTCTATGCTATTATATGAATTATACTAAATTTAAATACATAACAGGCAATTTAAACAGTAAAAATAATACTTAACAACATAGAAACAATAATTACATAATTAGGCACTGCACAAATGCTAAAAAAGATACAAAATCGAATTCTAGGGGTATTTCTATGCAAAACCAAGGCTTCTAGATAATTTTTAGAACTACCAGGGGTCTAAACACAAAATTTAAGGGATTACGCTCAAATACTAGAAAAACCAGGGGGCTAGAAGAATAATTCAGGTGTTTTTTCTTTTTCTCTTCTTTTGTCCCCTTTTTTTTTCTCGATTTTCACCTTTGTTGGGCCAGCATTCTTTGCATTTGGATCGACTCGGCCCAAATGTCCGCATCTACTAAAGACCGGGGGGGGGGGGGGGTAGGGTTTTGGAACACTAGCCACCACTTGGTTCGATGACGGTCGGCGCACAGCAGCACTCATGCAGGGCTATCGGGCCGACGGCGAGTGGCGCATCAAGATATGGTGTGCGAGAGCAGCAAGGCAGGCAGCAACATCGATCCGGGTAGCTGCTTTCGGTAGCACGTTTGGCAGGTGGTGGCCCGATCGTTCGGGCGATTCAGTGGTGCGACAGTTCTGTGTGGCAGTGGGCGGCTGGCTTCAAGCAACGGCGATCGAGCGTGTGAAGGTGAGGGAGGAGGTGGCGTGTTACAGGCAGCCAAGGGGTGGGATATGCGCTTCGGATGGCGGCTGGAGCGGGTAGCACTAGCTAGGCCATTGCCCATGCAGGGGCAACGCCGGCATGGATCGTGGAGGTTGCAACGATGCATGGTCTGGCGGCGAATGTGGCGCGACGGAGCTCCAAAAGGTCACCGGCTTCATGCCGACGATGTACTTTTCCTTTTTTTTCTTTCTTTCTTTCGATTTTGTGGTGGTGGCCATATAGCCATCACATTCGGTGTGGAGGACGGCCATCAGGCCCGACTGGCGAGGTGTCATGCCTCTTCCTTTTTCGATCTGTGCGGGGTGTTTGGCCGCCGGTTTGCTAGCCAGCGGTGTGGTGGTCGGTGGCTGCGAGCCCCACCATCTCGCCGTGATGCCTTTGCTATGTAGATCAATCTCGGTAGCTATTGTTCATTACATATTCGGTACTATTCATGTATACATGGTGCTATAGATCTGTTCTATACTGTTCATTGCTACGGGCTATACGATTCACAGATCTATTTAGTCACGAATAGTAGCATCGAGAAAACATACTGAACGATCTCGTACCTTTTAATCCTTGTGAGCAAAACGTGATTTCCTAGCTTATCTCTGAGCAGAGTCTTGTGCTGATAACGTATTGCGAAACTGCTGCTACCGAGCGTAGTCCAGTGTTTTCATAAGAGAACGGTTGCAAAAGAGAGACACAATGTAGAAAAAAGGTTGTCTATTTTTTATTTATCTGTGTTTACAATAAAAGATACTGCCCGTATATATAGTGACAAAAAATCTCTAAAATATAGAGACATATTTCTAAAAGGTTAAATCTTTAGAGATGAAGGTGAACCTAAGTTTTATTATAAACTTTCAGGCCTAACAGTTGGCGCGTAGGTGCGTACCAGCTCGCCTGCTTCACATGACATGACGACACAAGCCCTGGTAACACGGAAACTATAAAAAAGTTGATATGTAAAATCTAACGCGGTTTGGGGGGTTAAACTGGGTCAATATCTCACGATCGAGCGAAATCAGATATCCGAATATTTTTTTTAATGTTAGAGTTGAAATTAGACCTTGAAAGATAGCTATATATTTGATATCAGATATCTGAAAATAAAATTAGATATATTCAAATACTATTCAGTTCCAAAGCTTGGACGAAACTCACAGAGGGCCGATGTAATTAAATAGGTTTCAACTGGATCATAGGGAGACCGAATTAATGAAATATCAGAGATTAATTCCAAAATATCCTATAAAATGTAAAAAATACAATACAAAATACTGAAAATTTATTGGACCAAGGGGCCACGGCCCACCCTGGCTACAATATGACAACACTTCACCCTGGACTATCCGATTACTATTAGAGGTGTCTTCTGGAGATATGATTTCTTCATACGGAGTTGGAGGAAGATGATCTTCATATGAAAATTGTAGTTCTTGATGAGTTCTACAAATTTGTCATTAAGATTTTTTATTTAAATTTGTTAATGTAACCAAAAAGTTAACCAAAGTTATAACCAACATTTTGGGCCATAGTAACTCCTTCGACTTTGCTCAAGCATGTTCCTTGTATATAAGTATATTGCTAATTTCTTGTTGAATTGCTAATGTAGTTGAGTTTTAGACATATGAAATGATCGAATAATATATGTATCTGGTCTATCTGCATCACTAAGAATTCTATCTTTCTAAACATCCAACGAAAACCTATTCACGGAAACATTACTTTGACCACATGTGTGATCCATGAATTAGCGCGCCTCCAACAATCCTTGTACGCTAGCTATAAAGAAGGTCATATCAGATTTTTTTATATATAGACTAGTATGATTGGCGCGTTTACACGGTACTCGTTTTTATTTTGCTGTGTAGAGCATGACAAAAGAAGGTAAAAAATTAAGTTCACAAATTTTGTACATTTTAATATTTATTTATGAAATTATTAATATTAAATATATTAAATCAATTATAGAGAAAACGATAGTACTTTTATGCATGCGCATAGTTTTAACATGCAGGTGAAAAGTAATACTAACCTAAAAAAATTTGTTTCATATTTTTGTGTGTTTTAGATATTTTTCTTTGCATTTTGGATTTTTCAACCAATTTATTAATGTAACTAATATTTATTTTCACATTTTTCTAGAATTTCTCAGAAAAAAAATTACATACATATATGTATACGCATATATATACATATGTTTATACATATATATGTACACATATACATACATAGGGCTACTGCTACAGTAGCAGAGGCTAGAGAGGACGCCTATCCTGCCACCACCGTTAGAATATAGTATTGATAAGAGAACGAAGGAAGAGAGAAATGCTAGCTTCTGGTGACAGTTCTCGGTTTTGGTAGTGGGGTCACGTGAAGAAATTATGGTGTCGAATGACCGGCTCGATCGTGCGTGTTTCCCGTGGTGTCCCTACGGCAGCTAGCGCGCTCCATCACCAACTACCAAATTGCACTTGCTTTTCGTAGCAAATTACACATGTTCCTCATACATTTTGTATTAGTTTGACCAGATTTGGTAGATGCAAATGCAAGGCAGATTTACACAGCTGGTGCATGCCTCGATTGCATCACACATACACTCGACGCATGCGAAGCGCGTAGCTCGATCGCGCGCGCGCGGCGGCTCGTCACATGTTTTTACTGCTGCGGCTGCCGAGCCGTACAGCCGCGCGCCGCGGGGGCGACGACGTTCGCTGACGCGAGGGCGAGTACTGGACGCGCTCCGCTCTCCTCGCCGTCCGCCTCGTTTCTCCGCCTCGTCTTGGCGCGCCGCGCGTCGTCGGTCGTCGGAGAGGCCTCCTCGAAGTCCTCCAGCCTAAACGCCGGCCTCCACGGCGGGTCCGCGCTCCTCACCCGCTTTCTCGCCCCGCAGCCGCCATCTGTCTCGGCGCCGTCCGTGTCGGCGGCCCTGTGCGCGCCCCTCAAGGCCCGGATGTTGGCCAGCAGCGCGTAGAACCTCTCCACCTGCTCGTCGTCATCGTCTTCCTCGCCGCCGGCGCTACCCCCGCCGCCCTCCGCGCCTGCCGCCACAGGCGCATCGACTGCCGCAGCCGCAGCGTCGTCCGACAACGGCGTCTGCCGCTCAACTCGGCCAGACGACGGGGCGGCGGCGTCGCTGCCGGCTGGCAGCACCGCCTTCCCGCCGCTTGCCGTGGTGGCGTCCATGACGATTCTGTGAGCTAGTAGCTGGTTGGTTGCAGCTTAGTTGAGCAAACAATGCCGCGCGTCGGCGCGTGCTGTGATCTACGAGTGCAAGGAGGAGGAAACACTCGAGGAGAGGTGAGGTCAAGCGTGAAGGGGGCGCTCGCTTGCTGCTGCCGATAACGTCGTCGAGGGGTCGATGGCGAGTAAATTTATAGGGACAGAGATTCGCTCGTGATCTAGGGAATAAAGAACCGATCTAGGATCATGTTAAAAGAGATATTTTAAAACTTATCTTCTATATCCTTGTATAGGGAGTTTTTTAATAATATTTCATCCATATATTATTATACTTTTCAACCCACTCTATATATCATAATTCTTATATTTTAACGACTCTCTCTCATATCTCATTGACGAGTAGATCCCAACCATCAACTCCATCTCTCTCCCAAATATACAGTGTCTCTGAGGAGCCCACACCTGTGCCTGTGGCCACCGCTCCCCACCACCTAGGGCGCTCTTGCCACCGCGCCTTAGCCACCAAGAAGTCCGGCGAAACGCTCCGTCAAACCAAAACGCTCTTTATTAAGAGCCATGGTTTTTTTGGAGTTTAACTAGTTTGGCGGATCAATTTGAGCAATAAAGAGCAGGAATTTAAGAATCCATCCTTTGCCCCTTTTAGTGCTGAAGCCACCTTATACTGTATTGTTGTGAGTGCCTGATAGCTCCAAGCACATCATCGGTGTCCAAGAATTGCAATTTGGATCGAAGCCTGAGTAACGGTGGGAGATTGGAAGGATGCAAAGCGACGGTGAGGTCATTTACAAATTCTGATTCGCCGGATGGAGTTCTACGCAACCTGCTGCTGACGGAATGATCTCTCGTCCACTCATGCCGCGGGATGGCTACAGTGGTGTCAGCGGCAGGGCGGTGGTACTAGCGGAGGAGCAATGCGGATTTCTTCCCAAAGCCCTCATTTTGGAGCTGGTGCGTGTACGGCGACACGCTCGCGGCCATCGAGCCACGGCTGTTGGACCGTGTCACGAGCCACTCCTTGGAGGGTATCGAGGTAGGCACGCTTCTCGCCCAGAGCGAGAACCCGCTACGGCTTGATTGAGCACTACGGGCAGGGGACATAGGCATTTGGGTGGGTGAGGACGGGTTGGATAGGGAGCGAGGGGACACTCCCTAGAAATAGATAGTGAGATAATCGTTTTTGAGAGTGGGTAAATATTGAAAATAATATTAGGAAGTCGTTAAAACTGAATTTTAGAATAAAATTCTCTAAATTTAACTACAGAAAATACGATTAGGAGACTTCTAAAGATGCTTTAGGGCCTATTTGTTTCCAGCTGTTTCTAGCTTCTGCTTCTGTCAGAAGCTCAGAAGTCAGAAGCTAGAAGCCAAAAGCCAGAACAAACGAGTTTGCTGAGAAGTGGCTTCTGGAGAAGCCAGAAGCTGCTTCTGAGAAAAATGAACTAGAAGCTGAGAAGCTCATTGAGAGTAACTTTTTTGAGAAATTATATGCTGAGAAACCGAAAATTTATTGTAAAAGTCAACAATATATTTTCAAAAGCAGTTTTTAAAAAAACAAAATATAGTTTTTCAGAAAAACCAAAAACAGAAGCTCAAGCCAGCCGACAGCTACAAGCCACGCGCCGGCCTCCTGATTGGATCAGACGATTAAATAAACGCGCGAAACGTTGACGCTTATGCCGGCTGCGCGGTCTTTCTAGTTCCCACTAAAAATTACTCCAGCGCCGATCTTTTATTCGTTGCCTAGCGCACAAGCCAATACACACTTCACATGAACCGTACCGTATAGTTCAAGTCTTCTTAAAATTTGTGCACAGGCTCAAATCGTATTTGCACAGGTCCAAGGCCACACAAGCTGAGCCCGGCCCGCGCATTAAAAACTGTGACCAAGGATCCAGTCGTCCAAAAATATTACTAGGTCTAGTACTACGTTCGTGCAACTGCCAGCACTAGACACGATTCTCGTCCTATCAAACAGGGGAACATCCACTGTTGAGTAGGGATTAATATTTCAATAAAATTTAGAGGGAATTGAAATATCTAATTTAAGAATTTTGTCCCACTGATATGTAGATCCACAAAGCATATAATGAAAAATTACCAAAATTTCAATCTTTTTATCAGTAAAAAAAATTATAAAACAAAGTTGAAACCCCTGTATTGAGTAGCCGCCCGTTCAAATGACTGATCTATACCATCACCAAGCAGGGCGTACCATCGTTACTGATTAGATCCCCTTTCTTAATACATTCGGATGGAATCACCCTTAGGTAGCTTTTAAACTATTTTTAACGGTTTTCCTTCAGGGTCTATAATCTCTTTACGATGAAATTTTTGTTCCCTTCAGCGCTCTAACGATTTTCTTTCACGGTTTTCATCACGAAGGGATTACAAGGTCATTCTCTCCAGGCGAAATTCTCTCTCCTTTCACTTCACAATTCCTCTTGAAGAGAAACTGTTGAAGATAAGAGAAAATAAAAAGAATTAGAACAGAAAAATGAATCGAAAAGGGAACGAAATAATGAGAATATAATTAAAGATGATCTTAGTGTCATTGCAATGAAGTCCATGGGCAAAACGGGCAACTTAAGGAGGGCTCCATTCCACGTCTCCATCGCCATCGGCATTTGAACGTAAGCGCAAACGACAGACGGATTCCAACAGAAAGCGAAAGAGAATATGTCCTGCTCCTTCCTCTCCTCATGACGACAGGCATGTGACGTCAGACCGGGAGGCACTGGTGACGACGACCGTGCGCTTCGGCGTGGCGTGCTTCACGCAACGCCGGCCGGTCAAGTCCCAGCTCCACGACTCGCCTCGTCGTGTTGTCACGCGCCGAAAGCCTGCAGGTCTCGATGCGGTGAGGTGACGTGCTGCTGCTTTAATATTAAGTCCTCTCATGTTACTGCCGATCGTGGCAGAAAGATTCGGACTGATAATAAGCTGCCACAGAGAAAATCCAGTGACAGTTAAACATGGATCTGGCCGGCGTTTGATCATATGAGTGGTTTTTGGTAGCACCACGCCACCACTTTTACTTTCTATCAGGCTTTGATAGTGATTGAGTGGGGTACCAGAGAGGTCTGTGTAAATTAAACAACCATGTGGCGGCATAAAAAATCCGTGGGAAGGAGATGCGTTGGGTCGGATACCACTGGTGTTGCTAATGCTCAGCTTCATAGCCCCATAGCGGAATGATTCAATAAGTCCGATGGAGACTACAGGGTGAATAGATATTTTAATAATTTTTTTTAAAATTAATGATCTTATTCTATTTTAATATCTAACGTATCTTTATAAAAAAATCATAATAAATACAACACAAATACATAGTGAAAAAAATATATCTATCTAAAAATTCCGGAAACTCCAGAGAGATAAAAAACCAAACTAGAAGATTCGATAAAAAATATATCTTATAGTTGAAATCGAACACTAGGTTTTATAGCAAACCAATCAATAATTCATCCCTACATAAAGGTTGAATCTTGAGAAAAGATCACTCAAAGAACAAGAGATGAACACTGGGTGAAGAAAATATCTAAGATGATGATCTAAAGGCAAAGAAATTCAAGACTATCACATATGTATGTGTATGTGAATTTTATATCTTTAGCATCAATAAGAACAACCTCTTAATGTGTTAAAATTTCAGCTAAATAGAAAAACGAAAATCAACACCGAAAAAGAAAATCTTGCACACAAGGAAAGGGAACCAAGAGAGAAAAACTAGAAAGAGGAGAATTTAAGCATATGAAACAAAATATTCATTACTCAAAGAGATCTGCCATATTTTAGATGGATTACAAAGATTTTCCTCTCACAACTCTCACCTATTACATAAGCTAAGCACTCATCATCCTCTCATTTAAAATCCAAACACAATGCTCTCATATGGGTAGCACAAGGGGCTCAAATGGCTGATTCTCCCTCTCCTATAGCCCTATCCTTTTATTTATAGGTCTAGAAAACTTGACTTCTAAGTTTTTCTAGTTTTTCCCAAAATACTCTTCTCTTATAGTACACTTCTACCTACCATCGAAGGTATTTTAGTCTATTTTCTTCTTCATTTATAGGATAGCTGCGATGCCTTCACAACGTAGTTTTACCTTGACGCAAGCTTTGTGATGGTACCATGTACTCCTTCAGTCCTCCCATGATTTTGAGGCAAAACTGTGAAACCCTAGCATGCTTCTCAAAGCGTGACTAGCTGCTAGTTGTTTCCACCTGAAACAAGCGCTCCGATGATAGCATGTGTCATCCGTCTTGCGATCTTGACCGTCGGCAAGTCTCTCCCGCTTCAGATCCCTCAGACCACCTTATGACTTGCACCGGCATCCCCTTCGCTTGACTTTATCAACACGCTATTTCATCATCTGTTTCATATTTTGCTTAACCTTCATGTGTACAACTAGGATCACCCTTGACTCTGTCCCGCCCTCCTTGATCGTCCGGCACCAAGCACCCGCTTAGTCCCGATCACCCGTCGTCGATCGCCAAGTTGCATCCATCACATGCACACCTTAAAACAAGCAAACACATTTCTTCATACTCTAAAACATCTCTAGGTTAGCACAAAATCAAAAACTTTAACTCAGAGCACATCCTGCAGAAAACGTGAACACTGGATATTTCGGTGTGTTCTGCTCTAAAGGTCGGACTATCCGGTGAGAGTAACACTATATGTTCCATTACCAGATAATCCATCACCAGATAATCATGTCCATCACTCTTGAAAAATTTGCTCTCTGCAAGAAAAGATCCGGTAAAAGCTTTCGGTAATCTCATATCCATCACCGGATAATCCGGTGTGTGCCAATCCACCAAACCACTTTTCTTCAACCTCTATGCAATAAAAGATCTGGTTCATTCTCTGGTGTTCACAATCTCAGCACCGGACTATCTGACATACATAATCAAACTTGGCGTTAAAAATCTACTCTCTGCAGAAAATACTCTAGCGCTCTCAAAGTCTATCACCGGACCATCTAGTATTTGCTTTCATTTTTGCTTCAGCACTAAAAATGCTCCCGGTGCTACCCTCCTGTGTAGCCACCACACTCACCAGACCTTCCAATACATTGATCTCTAATTTTTCCCGAAAAATTGCTCTATGCAAAAATAGTCTGGCGTATACACTGTCCACACCGGAACTTTCGGTGAACACCGGAACATCCGATGTTCACACCAGAACTTCCAGTGTGTGTAACTTTTCTACGTACAAAGAAGAATTCGCCAATTCTAAATACCATCAACTCAAGTTAGACATGAACAAGAACAAGCATCCACAAACATATGCTAACCAAGTTCAAGACATATCAACTATTGTCAATACCTCATCATATACAAACCAAGGAACTTCTCCACTTGGTTTCTCAATCTCCCTATTGATGAGTGCATTTACAACCCTCAAGGCACAAAGATTTGGGATAGAAGAAGTGAAGCGCATCCAAGTGACAAAAACTCGAGAAAGAGTAAACACAAATAACTTGGCATAAGACAGAATGAAAAAGGTAGAAGATAGCAAAAGACAATATAAAACCTTAAAAGGGCAAGAAAAGCTCAAAAACTCAAAAACAAATGCTCCCCTTGATGAATGCACATTTCTCATTTTTCTTTGAGATTTGTTACAAATTTTCTTATTTCTCCTCCTTTGTAGCATATTCTCTTCTTTGTGCATATGCTCTCCCTCTTTGGTAATGCAAACATCAAAGACAAAACATTATGCAATGTATAAACATGCAATCCTAGTGAGCTTTTATAAGTATACCACAAAGTATTTGCAAGTAATAGAAATGTCAAAAGGGCTCCGAAAAGGAGAGGACAGAGCTCACAATTGCATAGACGCTAAAAAGAGATAGTGACACAAGAACATGAAGCTTGATAAGCTAAACCCGAAGAGTGGATTGGCACATTTAATTTCACGTAGCCGAATCATGTGCAAGGTGGCCACCACATAAGCATCCACTCGTGCCGAGGAAGGATAAGCATTAAGAACTCACCAACTTCAATCTCAAACTAGGCATACAAGCATTCATGATAGTAAGCTTTGCAAATGCTCACATAGAAAATCAAGACTTAGATTGATTAAGTGATTAAAAAGAATTAAACAGTTAGGCACATTTATTTGAATTTCATTTCATCCTCAAGTTGCCTCTTATCCAAGCAAAGTGTCGTGCTACTAGGTACGGCAGACACCATGAGGCTTCAAGACAACCATATTGGATCATATTTTAGCACAAGAGACTTGATCTTTCATTATTATTCGATTCACACAAGTTATCAAGATGGTCACAAGATCAAGTTAAGTAGTATGTTTATGACATAAGGAACACATGTTCCCCAAAGTTCTAATATGAGCAAAACATTTAACAAAGAAAAATATAATGTAATATTTCCTAATCCATTGTCTTGATCAAGAAGGTCTAGAGCAAGATATTCATGAAACTAGCCTTAACGTAAGCATTGACTAAGCCTAAGCAATTACGAACATGGTGATAAAAAATATAGCATTTCATAGCCTACATGATTCATAAAATTACCAAATTTCACTTTAAGAAAAGCAAACTTGCTTGAAATGTGTCATGTCAAAGCATTAAGAAGATCCTAAGATTAAAATATTGCTCCACACAACTACTCAACTTAGTCCAAATTCAAGTCTAGCAATAGAAATTGCTAAAAATATATAAGTCAAAGCTCAACTACGATTATTATCTTACATATTGAAATATAATGCAAATGCAAAAAAAGTAAAATAGAGTATGTACAAAGGACAACGCCCCCTCACACAATGCAATAGTGATGGCAAATCTTATAGCATATAGAGGCTTGGTGAATATATCGGCTAGCTGATATTAGGTATCTATGTAGCTCAACTCAATGTCTCCCTTCTCATTGAGGTCTCTTAGAAAGTGGAATATCAAATCTATGTGTTTGGTTCTGGAGTATTGAACTAAATTATTGGCTAAGCTTATGGCACTAGTGTTGTCACACAAAAATGACACACTCCTAAAATTCAACCCAAAATACCTCAAAGTAGCAACCATCAATAAAATCTGTGAGCTACAGCTAGCAACAGCTACATATTCAGCTTCAGCAGTAGACTACGTAATGCTAGATTGTTTGTGAGAAGACCATCACACAAGAGAAGTACTTAAGAAGTGACAAGTACCAGAGGTACTTTTCCTATCAATTGTACAACTAGCAAAATCCGCATATGAAAAATCTCGAAGAGAAAGCGAAGAGGAAGCAAAAAACCAAAGCCCATATTTGCAGCCTAAGGAAGAAGTTGAGCTCGCCCATCATCGACATCTCGAACTCTCTACCCCTAGTTTCTGCAAACTTGGCCACAAGTGCATGAGAAGAGCCACTAAAAATGATATCATCCACATATATCTGAACAAGTAAGAAATCATTGTCATGCCTGAGAGTAAACAAAATTTTATCAACTGACACCATCACATACCCATGCTCTATTAAGAAAGATCTAAGCCTATCATACCAAGCAACGAATGTAGAATCGGTAAAATGAGCATGAGAAGCAGATTTGGACATCGTTACCCTCTCATTGATATCACCAATCATCATATGTGGAGGATTACGCCGCTGAATGTGTTGAGGGGTCTCACGCAATGAGTGTACCTCCCCCTCAAACACTATTAGTGTAAGCTTGAAAGCAGCTGAAGTGGAAGTAGAGGCTGCAACACCCTCTGCTGGAGTAGAAGCAATCATAGAGATAATTATATCACACATCTATGTTCATGTACTTTTGAATAACGTGTTATTCCAAGAATGACTATTGTTTACTTTGATTGGCAAGTATGTGACTTATTCATGAAACTCTTTGTTTATATCATGATGTTATTCTTAATTGATCCCTGATTGTATATCATTGTGATGATACATAAGATCAGCACATGTATTGATTGATAATTATGTTTTATGAATCATAGGTATAGAGATATCATGTCAATAATGTGGATATTTATGTTGAAGAACATAATATCGGATAGATCCACCTTGAGATATTATTGGGATTGTAATTATGATGTGCCATTAGTTGTTATTTCAAATAGTGTACCTACAGGATCCTTAGACCTGAGATCGTCATTGATTCCTAGAATGTGTTACATACTTTGGAGCTGTCAAACGCTATTTCGTAACTGGATAATCATAAAGGTAGTTGTCGGATTTGTCATGAAACATGTCGTGGGGTATGAGCGATCAACATGGAATTTGCCCCTCCTTGATAACATGAGAGATATCTCTAGGCCCCTCGAGGAAGGTGGATTGAGAAAGTGTATGGCCATGCCAATATGATTAAAGACTTAATCATGATGAATCCACTACTTGATTGAGTGAATGGTCGAGTATCACAAAGGTGGCATGTATCTCACCTTGAGCTTGAGTGGTATTGTGAAGTGAAGGGATCAATGCATCTGTATATCAAGGTTCAACCGATATGATCTTTTGTGTATACTCTGGAGTCAATATGTCCTTCTAGGGACCGCTATTGATTTTGGTTTGGAAAGGGTTTCCAAGTCGTAGCCGTATGTACATGAATCTAACGGGTCACACACTTAATGGGTTACAACAAACCATACGAATTGGATTCGTATATGGGTTTGATTAGATTGTGATCCATGAGGTGTTAGATTCCTAAAGGGCTTCCAATGTGGGAGCCCATTAGCGACCTCTATATAAAGAGAGGCATGGGGTGAGGCGTGCAGATGTTGAGCCATTTTGAAACCCTAGCCGTAGCCTTCCACACGATCTCCCAAAACCCTAGCCGCGCGCGATGTGCTAGCACATCAGCACTCGACATTTCTACCCAGTACGTGTGGGTACTGTAGAGGCGCTACAACTATTGTGGTGCTGATCTTCTTGATGAGTTGATCGTGATGTGTTCGGGACTGGTCACGAAGCACAATGCGACCACTCGGATCTGGTCAAAATGCACAACATGACCACTCGGATCTGGTTGGATAGCATGACACGACCACTTAAAACTGGTCGAGGTCGCGACAGACCTAATCGGGAGCTAGTCGAGGAACTGGTCGAGGAGCACGACCACCTACTCAGAGTTGGTCGAGGAGCATGACAATCTGTGCAGGACTGGTTGCAGTTTTGACCGAGAAGCTGTTTAAGGAGTTTGATGCGCACGACGCTCTTCTTCCGCTACACTGTGCATCGAGTAGTAACGATATATGATCTCCTACTAGTATGATTTTCTAGATGAATGTGGTAGAAAATTTTTGTTTTAGGCTAGCGTGCCTACCCGTTTTCTAACAGTGGTATCAAAGCCATCTTGTATAGTTTTTTTTGATCTAGATCAGTCACATATAGATGCTATGTGGTAGTAAAAGATTGGATCTTGATCAGTTCATGTGATGGATTGGTTATTGCACGATATCTTGTAATTGGGGTCGGATGAAGTGTGAGTTGATGGAACCATATGACCAAAGGATTAGCTCGCTTTCCCACCTGGTCGCGCGTGCGACTTGCTTCTACCGGCTGAAATCACCATCGGAGCTAATAGCATGCACCATTGCATGGTCGGAAGAACATCAGATCGAGGTTGTGTGTGTTGTCGTCGATTCCAGAAAACCTCACGCGATGATCAATATGACTGATCCAATGAAAGTTAAGGCATTATGAATGACTCGGAATCGGCTTGATATGATCAATTTGATGTGATTTTCGCAGTGATTTCATAGATACGATCTATGTATTACTGAGAGATTTTCAGGGCACTGCCCTAAAACCTGCGGTTGGTGGTGGGGGGGGGGGGTTTCCCCTCGAACCCCCCCCCCCTCGCACGCTAATCGGCTAGCGGGACTGCCATGTTGTTTGAGCCTAGGGCTTTTAAGGATAACATATTTTTGTCATCCCGTAATTCGATTGTGCACTTAACTTGTTTTTGCAGGGAATGATATGAGTAGCATGGCCTTTATGTGTATATGATGCATGCGTGTAATTTTCATGGCCTGTGAGTCATTGTTAATTGCAGCCAAAGGCTGTCATGCTATTGTATAACGGCCTGCGTGCAGACTTGTGATGCTTTATGTTCTCATGTAATTTATCTAGTGCTATTAGGTGTAGTAGACTAGCCCATAACCATGGAGACTCAAAGCATGATGACCTGGAGGACAGGGACCATGGCGATGGAGATCACCATGTGAATGGGCCATGCTATGTCACAAATAATATGATTGCTTGTGATGCTTATCTATGTTCATGTCATGCTATTTTATTCATGTTTTCTATGAGATGGATATGTCTACATGATAGAATAGCCTCCCTTAGAAAAATTAAGAGTAATTGATGTCCTTCCATAGTTGTACTGACATAGGTTTTGATCATTGTTTGGTAGGTCTGTCAAATTAGGGTGTCATCTTTTATCTTAACCAGTTAGGGTGGATTTCGGACATCCACACACATAGTGTTGATTTACTTAACAAAGCTATCAAAATGGGTTTGAGCTTCGAGGCATAGAGTTAGACGTTGGGGCATTCGATGCCACCCAACAAACAAGAGTCACATAGGGATGTGATTAGCAAGATATTGCTTACCTATGCACCTAAGTTTTTAGCAGTGATGCCAAAGCTCACTACAACCTAGTCATATATGGATCTTGTTCCACTATATGTCGTTAGAGGGAAACGGTTTCGAAACATATAGTAGGAGTATCTTTGGTTAAATTATTTAATGAAAGATTTACATAAACATAGTGCTAAACTTTGCATATTTATTTCTATTGTAGATCATGGCACCTACTGTTAACGCTAATTTTAGTTTTAATTTGCGTTCAACTCTTGAAAAGGAAAAGCTATTTGGAACAAACTTTATTGATTGGTATAGAAATATGAGAATTGTTCTCAAACAAAAAAAAGGAGTATGTTCTAGAGGTTCTCTATCCTGATGAACCAACTGATAATGCATCTGCCGCTGATCGGAGGGCTTATGAGAAGCATACCAATGATTCACTCAATGTTAGCTGTCTCATGCTTGCCACTATATCCTCTGAGCTTCAGAAGCAATATGAGAATGTGGATGCTCATGATATGATTGTAGGACTCCGAGGCATGTTTGAGAACCAAGCTAGGGCCGAGAGGTTCAACACCTCCAAGTCCTTGTTTGCGTGCAGGTTGACAGAAGGCAGTCTAGTTAGTCCTCATGTGATCAAGATGATTGGTTACATTGATAGCCTATAAAAACTTGGTTTTTCCCTTAGTCCTGAGTTGGCTACAGATGTGATTCTCCAGTCGCTCCCTACGAGCTTTGAGCCGTTCATTTTTAATTTTCATATGAACAACATGGAGAAGAGCGTGACTTAATTGCATGGGATGCTTAAGACTGCTGAGGAAAGCATTAAGAAAAGCTCTAGTCATGTGATGATGATTCAGAAGAATAGCAAGAAGAGAAAGCATAAGGCCAAGGCTAAAGTGTCAGATGAGATCTCGAGCTCAAAGCTTAAACCTGTTGGAAAGTCCAAGGCTGACCCTACTGCTTCTGATGCTTGCCACCACTACCATAAGCCTGGCCATTGGTGGAGGAACTGCAAACTATACTTGGAAGAACTCAAGATGAAGAAGGGAAGTAAGACATTCATTTCATGTATAAATGTTATTGAAATTAATCTTGCTACTCTTCCTAATGATTCATGGGTATTTGATACTAGATCGATGATTCATACTTACAAATCATTGCAGGGACTGAAAAGGACTAGGAAGTGTGCGAGAGGCGAGATGGATGCTTGTGTCGGTAATGGTGAAATAGTTGTTGCGTTGGCCATCCTTGTTTAACCCTTATTGCTACTCTCTGCATTAGTTTTGGAATTAAATAATTGTTATTACATTCCTGCCTAGGGCAAAAATATTATCTCTTCTTCATATTTGGAAGAAGATGGATATGATTTCATAATAAAGAACAAGTGTTGTTCAATTTATTTGAATGTCATGCTCTATGTCAATTGTCCATTGGTGAAAGGATTATATATTCTAGATCTTGAGGATGTCCCTCTCTATAACATTAATACGAAGAAGCCTCAGCTTAATGATTTGATTCCCACTTTTATTTGACATTGTCGCTTAGGTCATATAAATGAGAAACGTATGCAGAGGCTCCATAAAGATGGTCTTCTTGATTCATTTGATTTTGAATCATTTGATCCATGAAAATTTTGTTTGGCAAGATGAATAAGGTGCCTTTCACCCGTCAAGGAGATAGGTCGAGTGAGTTGTTGGCCCTTGTACATATAGATGTATATGGACCAATGAGCTCTATTGCTAGATGTGGTTTTCAGTACTTCATTACTTTTACCGGTGACTTTAGTAGATATGGTTACATCTACCTAATGAGGTACAAGTCTGGGTCCTTTGAAAAGTTTAAGGAGTTTCATAATGAAGTACAAAATCAACTTGGCAAGACAATTAAATTTATGCGGTCTAATCGTGGAGGTAAGTATTTGAGCCATGAATTCGGTGATCATCTAAAGCAATGTGGAATTGTTCCATGGTTGACTCCGTCGGGTACGCCTCAATGGAATAGGGTGTCCGAATGGAGGAATCAGACTTTGTTAGACATGGTCCAGTCCATGATGAGCCAATCGGATCTTCCATTATCCTTCTAGGGATACGCTTTAGAAACTGGTGTGTTCAATTTGAATAGGGTTCCATCTAAAGCTGTAGAGAAGAAACCATATATGAGATATGGACCCGGAAGCATCTAGGGTTGTTTCTCCTTAAGATCTAGGGTTGTGAGGCCTATGTAAAATGTTTGACATCTAATAGGTTCACTCTCAAATCAGATAAATGCTTCTTTGTGGGGTATTCTAGGGAAACCAAAGGATATTAATTCTATAACCGGGAAGAAGGCAAAGTATTTATCACTTGAAATGATGTTTTTCTGGAGAAAGAGTTTCTCTCAAAGAAAGTTAGTGGGAGCATGGTGCAACTCGAAGAAATTCGAGAACCACGAGAAAGTGTTTCAGCCAATAGTAAACCACAATTGGATGTTGCAGAACATGTTGTGGAGATATCAGCCCCACATTGGTCGAAAAGGGTCAGTCGCCCACCTGAGAGATTTATGTTCCTAACCACGGAGCAACTTGATATATTATTGTTGGACAATGATGAACCTAAGACTTACATGGAAGCAGTGGTGGGACCGAACTCTAAGAGATGGCTTGGAGCCATGAGATCTGAGATAGAATCCATGCATGATAATCAAGTTTTGAACTTGGTTGATCCACCGATGGCGTTAAAGCAGTCGAGTGCAAATGGGTTTTTAAGAAAAAGATAGATATTGATGGAGATGTTCACATCTATAAGGCACGATTGATGGCTAAAGGTTTCATGGAAATTCAAGGTGTTGATTATGAAACATTTTTGTCCGTCACAATGATAAAGTCTATCCAGATCATCCTAGCAATTGCCGCATATTATGACTATGAAATATGGCAGATGGATATCAAAATGGTTTTCCTTAATTAAAATCTAAGTGAGGATATGTACATGACACAACTTGAAGGTTTTATCGATCCGAAAAATGCTAGGAAGATATGCAAGCTACAAAAGTCCATCTATGGGTTGAAGCAAGCTTCTCGGAGTTGGAATCTTCATTTTGATAAAGTGGTCAAAGGGTTTGGTTTCATCAAGAATGAATAAGAGCCTTGTGTTCACAAAAAGGCTAGTGGGAGCTTACTTCTGTTTCTGGTCTTATATGTAGATGACATATTATTGATCAGGAATGATATTCCAATGCTTGATACTGTCAAATCTTCGTTGCGAAAGAGTTTCCCAGTGAAAGATCTTGGAGAGGTAGCCTACATATTGGGCATAAAGATCTATAGAGATAGGTCGAGAAGGCTGATTGGATTAAACCAGAGTACATACATCGACAAGGTATTGAAAGGGTTCAATATGCAGGATTCCAAGAAAGGTTTCTTGCCAATGTCACATGGCATCACTCTCAACAAGAGGCAGTGTCCTTCGACCAGTGATGAGCTCGAGAGGATGAGTGTGATACCGTATGCTTCCGCTATCGGGTCCACCATGTATGCCATGCTTTGTACAAGCCTAGATGTTTCTTATGCTCTAAATGTTATGAGTAGATACCAATCAAACCCGGGTAAACCTCACTGGGTAACAATAAAAAATATCCTCAAGTACTTGAGAAGAACTATGGATATGTTCCTAGTCTATGGAGGTGAGGAGGAGCTCATTATAAATGGTTACACTGATGCTAGCTTACCAACCGATAAGGACGTTTCAAGATCTCAATCTAGTTTTGTGTTTTGCCTCAACGGAGGAACAATGAGTTGGAAGAGTTCCAAGTAAGAAACAGTGGCCTATTCCATGACGGAGGCCGAGTATATTGCAGCTTCTGAAGCTACAAAGTATACTGTTTGGATCAAAAAAATTGTTTCTGAGTTAGGTGTGGTGCCTAGTGCTTTAGGTCCAATAGATCTCTATTATGATAATAGTGGAACCATTGGGCAAGCTAAAGAAACTAGGTCGCATCAGAAGTCCAAGTACATACTACGGCGCTATCACCTTATTTCAAGAGATTTTAGATCGAGGTGACGTTAACATATATAAGGTGCACACGGATTTGAATATTTTTGATCCGCTGACACAGCCACTCCCGCGGCCAAATCATGAGACGCACATGAGAGCTATGGGTATTAGATACTTACTTGATTGACTCTAGTTCAAGTGGGAGATTGAAGGTGATATGCCCTAGAGGCAATCATAGAGATGATTGTTTCACATGTCTATGTTCATGTATTTATGAATAATGTGTTATTCAAAGAATGTCTATCATTTACTTTGATTGGCAAGTATGTGACTTATTCATGAAACTCTTTATTTATATCATGATGTTATTCTTAGTTGATATCTGGTCGTATATTATTGTAATGATACATAAGACCAGCACATGTGTTGATTGATGATCACATTTCAAGGATCATAGGTATAGAGATACTAGGTTAATAATGTGGACATTTATATTGGAGAACATAATATTGATAGACCCACCTTGAGATACTATTGGGATTGTTATTATGATGTGTCATTAGTTGTTATCTCAAATGGTGTACCTGCAGGATCCTTAGATTTGAGATTGTGATTGATTCCCAGAATGTGTTACATACTTTGGGGCTGCCAAACGCTATTTTGTAACTGGGTAGTCATAAAGGTAGTTGTCGGGTTTGTCATGAAATATGTTGTGGGGTGTGAGCGATCAAAATGGAATTTGCTCCTCCAAGATAACATGAGAGATATCTCTGGGCCCCTTGAGGTAGGTGGATTGAGAAAGTGCATGACCATGCCAATATGATTAAAGACTTAATCATGATGAATCCACTACTTGATCGAGTGAATGGTGGAGCTATCACAAGGGTGGCACATATCTCGTCTTGAGCTTGACTGGTATCGTGAGGTGAAGGGATCTGTGCATGTGTATATCAAGGTTCAGCCGATTTGATCTTTTGTGTATACTCGGGAGTCAATATGTCCTGCTAGGGACCACTATTGATTTTGGTTTGGAAAGGGTTTCCAAGTCGTAGCCATATGTACATGAACCTAACGGGTTACACACTTAATGGGTTAGGGCTAGAGAACCATGATGAATCTCTAGTCATGTGGCACGAACAATCGGAGTCAATGAGCCACTTGTTCTCCAGGCCTCCGCTTGCCACCTGCATATGATAACAGTAATAGGTGGATGGCTCAGTACTGGAGTTAGTCAAAAACCACTTGGGAATCTAGTACTGGGTCATCCACCGTGAAGTGGTAAAAGCAAGTGCAGATAAAACAGGTCTAGTATGCTGAGGGCGAGTACTATGATGAGGAAAACGTGGTCCGCCAAAGCGTTGAGACTCAAAGCCTCTTACACGTGGACCAAAACCATATGAGTCATGACAAAATCCACACTAGGCAACAGCTCTAGGAAGAGACTGAAAAGTGCTAGGGACTCGTGAGTGGAAGTGAAGAAAAGGCTCATGTACACCAACAGAGGGGCGGTACATGTCTCAGGTGCTCCACTCCACTCAAGCCGCTCATCTTTTCTACAGCGAAAGCAAAACCCAACTAAGTGACCCTCTCTCTAGCAGTAGATGCAGTGGTAGCATCTCTTGGGAACTCATCTGCCGGTCACTCGAGGCTCTCTCATAGGCTCTCTCATCTTAGGCTATGGAGCTCTCTTGGGTTGTGGCGCGGGTTTCTTCTTTGTGAGTTGAGGAATGTGTTTCTTGCTGGGTTGTGGTGTGGCATTGATTTTGGACTTCTCAGCTTCTAGGGTAGTAGGTGTGGTGAACATAGTCTTACTCTCCCCACTGTCACACCCTGATTTTCAGATTTCGCAAATTTGTATAATTTTCCAAGATTAGATTGTATGTTGAATAATTAGAATAGGAAAAAGCCTATTTTCTAAATTCAAATTCAAATTTGAAATAAGGTTTATTGTTTTGTTTGTATGCATTTATGATGAAAATAGGCATATAGGTTTTCTTTGGTTTTTATTGGACTTTATTTGAGCTCTTTTGGAGTTTATTAGAATTTATTTGAGTTAAAAATGATTTCCAAAATATCAAAATGTTTTCATAAACTCAAAATATTTTTATTTGGCTTCTAAATATTTTCAAAAGGCTTGTTGGATTTTTCCTAGAATTTTTAGGCTTTATTTGGTGTTTTATTTGAATTGTATTTGTTTTGTTCCTTTTTCTGAAATTCCAGAGCAAATAAAAGCTAAAACCCTAATCTATCCCAGCCAACTCCAAACCCAGGCCCAACTTGTGCTCCCTCCTCCCTTGGGTGCAGCCCATTCCCTCTTCTCCCCGGCCTGCTGGCCTGGCAGCCCGCCATCTCTTCTCTCCCTCCTCCATCTCCCCACCTGGGCCTGGCCGCCTCGGCCCATCTCGCCATGTCGCCCGTTGCCGAACGCACGCCTGCTGCCTCCACGCTGCTCGCACTCCATTGGCGCTTCGCGCCGAAGCCGCCTTCACCCCGCGTCGCCGCCACATGGGCCCGTGTCCTTGTTGTCTTCCTCACGGACTCCCTGCCGAGTCCGGCTCGAACACGCCACGTCACCGCTTGGGTCTCCAGGCCTGTACGCCTCCTCTTCACCTGCCTTCATAAATTCCAACCCGGACCGCGCCTCGATCTGTTTCCCATCGCAAATTGCCGCCTCCCTGAGCCTATCTTGTCGAGTCACCGAAACCTCAAGAGCAGCCGCCGCCGCCATTGTTGAATCTCGGCGTAGCTCATCGATCCGCCACCTCGAGCTGAAATTGCCTCAATCGAGCCACTTGGAAGCTTCCCCGTCGACCGTTGAGCATGCCAATGCCTTTTTCTTTGCTTCCTGATCGCCAAAACCCCTCCACCGATGAGGTCTCGTGCGCCACTGCCTTCCTCCGGTGCTGAACCACTCGAGGTAAGACCCCAAACAGGTTCCTGTCTCCCTCCGGAAACCTCTCCACCACTCATCGTCGAAGTCCGAAATCGGCGACGACCTTTTTCCCGTCCTCCGGTGAGTCTCTGTCGTGCCCAAGCTCGGCTCTGCCGTGGATTTCCTCCCCGCCGACGTCAATTTGTCCCCAAACTCCCAAGACGTCGGATCCAAAATCGAAGGCCCAGATTAGATCTAACTTACCCCTTCGCAGACCAATCATCTTTTGCCACGTGTCCATACATAATCCACTCAGCCAGGCTTGCCATCTCAGGTTGCCATGTCAGCATCTTTGCTGACATGTCAACTCAGTCACCATGCCACATCACCGATATGCCCAGTCATCATGTCCAGTTAGCAAGCCTTTTCTTTTCTTTTATTTTCTTCCCTGATGACATCATAATTCCTCTGTTGACCTCATAAATCTTCTTTTCTAGTACAAAAATAATTCTAGAAATTCCAGAAAATAACTCTTTTGCAATTAAACCCTTCAACTTTTCTATAATTACCTAAAATCCCATGTCTTTTTATAGATTAGTCCCTAGACTTTTCCAAAATTACAAATAGATCCCTTTATTTTTACAAAAAGGTCCTTGAACTTTCTGTTTTATTCAAAATAAGTCCTTTTTCTTTTTCAGATTTAACCTTAAAATTGTTTTAGCCATATCTTCTTCGTTTTAGCTCCAATTTGGATGACTCTTGCGCTCAAATTTTCCTAAAAATATGATCTAAACAACCATGCTAGTTTCAAATAGCCATCCTCGGATCTTTACAGTAGTTATTCCTTAGTAACATCTGGATCTCTACAACCATATCTTTCCCCAAAAGAACTTCAGTCAATCTTCTCTATCTTTTCATGTGAAACCTTAACCCTAGTTCCCATCCCTTAATCTTTCCTCAATAGAAGTCCAGTCAATTCTGTTCCTCCTGTCCAGCCCAATCAAATCCCAGTCCATCGTTCTTTTTCTTTTATGTTTGTTATTTGGAGTTTATTCGATGTTGTTTTGTTTGTCGGTAGAATTCGCGATTAGTGGAACAATTTGACTGCACATCCTTAGAACTCCCAGCACTCTCCAATCTAGACTCTAGCTCCTTCAGGCGCTTATCTTTCAGTTCAACATCCTTTGCAAGCAAAGGACAGTTCTTACAAGCAACTAAGACAGTAGACCTAGACTCCTCCTCAAGGAGCTTCTTATCGGCACTCTCAAGCCGACTGATGACTTAAGCATGCACATTACGAAGCTTAGCAAGTTCAGCCATGACAATCAAGCAACTCTCACACTCCTCACACAGTAGAGACAAACTCATACCTAGGTCTAAGATCCTTCAACTCATGCACATCTTTCTTAAGTAACTTATCCTAGCTAACGAGAGTATCATTTAAGGTATCGACTTGAATGAAAAGCTAGTTGTGGGAAGGCAATACCTCGGAAGGATCTAGCTGAGGGTCATCGTCGTCGTCGTTGTTGTCTGTCATGAAGCAGAGGTCGGTCAAGTCTGTGGCCTTCTTCTTGTTCTTTGCTTATGGTTCATCCTCCTCCGAGCTCTTCTCCTCACTGAAAGAGGTATCGATGTCGCTGAGAGCCACCACGAATGCCCTAGAAGCCACCTTGGCCATCTGCTTGGTCATCTTGTCGTAGTTCTTCTTGAAGAAGAGCTCTTGTTCTTCTTTTTGTGCTTGTTGTAGTTGTGGTCACCACCCTCCCTGTTTTTGAGCTTGGGGTAGTCCGCGTTGAAGTGGGTAGTGTCACCACACTTAAAGTAGGCACGAGAACCACCCCTCCTTCGGTCTTGGTGATTATTGTAGAAGCGGGCTTTTTCACGATTAGCGCAAGGTCCTTATCATCCAGCGTGTTCACTTGCTCCTCTATGACAGAAACCAAGGAAGGAAAAGCAAATCCACTTGATGAAGTGTTTGCACAAGAAAAGCCAGCTGCAGACTGATTGCCACCACCAGGTTCGAAAACCAACGTCATATTCTGAGATAGGGGATTTCTGAGACTGATCCGAGTCTCCTTTGCTATCTCAGTGGATTTGAGCTTACTAAAGAGCTCATCATAAGTCATTGTATCATAACTTGCAGACTCTTTAATGCTTAAGATCTTCACTTCTCGTATGTTGTGATCAAGAGCATAGAGAAGCTTGATCGCTCTCTCATGGTCAGAATGGGGAAAAAAATCAGTTGATCGAAGATGGCTAACAATCCCATCAAAGCGACCAAACATCGCATCCAAAGACTCTCCGGGGCCTTGCATAAATAGTTGGTATTCTTTGTTGTATGTGTTTTGCCGTTTGTCCTTAATCTGATTACTGCCTTTATGAAAGATACTCAGTGTATTCCAGATCTCCCAGGCATTACGGAGATGCTAGACCCTGTCAAACTCATTCCGACTCAGGTTAGTGAATAAAATATTTCTAGCCTTGTTGTTGGCCTCATACTGTTCGATTTGAACCTAAGTCGTGCAAGCAGTAGGGATCTCATAGTTGGAATCAACTACTTCCCATATTGCACTTCCATGGCTTAGAATATAAGCCTCCATGAGCACCTTCCAATACGAAAAATCACAGCCATCAAATGGTGAAATCTTCCTACTTCTCTTCGTGTCGCCTACGGATCACAAAGCCTATTAAGGTCAATAAGTGATCAAACCGGCTCTAATACCAATTGTAGGACCAAGAATGATGACTAAAGGGGGGGGGGGTGAATCTGTGCTGCAACAAATTTCTTGTGAAATTGATAGCTTTCTTCTATTTGAACACCCAACGCACCTCTACAAGAGAATCACAAAAGAATGCAACACAAATACACAACAAAAAAACTACACCAACCTAGAAATAAAGGAACTCCGGAGAAAGATCAAAAACCAAACTAGAAGATTAAACAAAAAAGGGTCTCATGATTAGAATCGAATACTAGGTTCCATAACAAACTAATCCATGACTCATCCATACATAAAGGTTAAATCTTGAGAAAAGATCACTCAAGGAACAAGAGATGAACACCGGGTGAAGAAGATCTCCAAGATGATGGTCTAAAGGCAAGAAAATTCAAGACTCTATCACATATGCATGTATATGTGAATTTTATGCTTTTAGCATCAAGAAGAAAAAACTCCCAAGGTGTTAAAATTTCAACTCAAAAAGAACAAAAATCAACACAGAAGAAGAAATACTTGCACACAAGGCAAGAAAACCAAGAGAGGGAAACTAGAAGAAGGGGAATTCAAACATATGAAACAAAATAAACTTCATTACTCAAAGATTTCAGCCCTATTTTAGGTGGATTACAAAAATTTTTCTCTCAAAACTCTCACCTATTACATAGTTGAAGCACTCATCCTCCTCTCCTCTAAAAACCTAGCACAATTCTCTCATAAGGGTGGCATAAGGAGCTCAAATGGCTGGTTCCCCCTCTCCCATAGCCCTACCCCTCTATTTATAGGCTTAAGAAACTTGACCCCCAAGTTTTCTTGCTTTTCTCCCAAAATACTCCTCTCTTGTAGTACACTTCTACCTACCACCGAGGATATTTTAGTCCATTTTCTTCTTGATTCATCGGACGGCCGTGGCACCTTTATGACTTGGCTTTGCCTCGATGCAAGCTTCGCTATGGTGCCACATACTCCTGTAGTCCTCCCATGGTTTTGAGGCCAAACCACGAAACCCTAGGACGCTTCTCAAAGTGTGACTAGCTGTCACTTGCTTCCACGTGAAACAAGGTTTCGATGATGATGCGTGCCCTCCATCTTGCGATCTTGACTGCCGACAAGTCTTTCCCTCTCCTGATCCCTCAGGCCGCCTTGTCACACTATGCCAGAACAGCACATTAGTGACGGTTATGGCACCCATCACTCTTATTGCGTCACTAATGATAAAAAATTAATGATGGGTCATAATTGAGACCCATCACTAAAATGCGTCTCCTATGACCTAACTAGGCATGTTGCCCGTCACTGTGACCATCATTAGTGATGGGTGTATGTACCACCCGTCACTAGTTATCGATCCCCAATGACAAGTAGCTTTCCAACCCACCTGTGGGACTCGGTAATTAGTGACGGATGTTAACTACAAACCGTTACTACTGACTGAGTCATCAGTGACGGGTTGTTACCACCCGTCATTGGTTACTGAGTCATTAGTGATGGGTAGATTTCCAACCCATCTCTGGGACTCTATCATTAGTGATGAGTGCTAACAACAATACTTCACTAGTGACCTAGTCATTAGTGCCTGGTGTATTTACCTCCCATTACTAATTATCTAGAACCAGTGACAGGTAGCTACAACCCGTCACTAGTGAACGAGTCATCAGGGATATGGTGTTATGAGTTATTAGTGACGGGTATCTTTTCAACCTGTCTCTAATGATTGAGTTCCAGAGATGGGTTGGAAAGCTACCCATCACTAGGACTTGGTTATCAGTGACAGGTGAATTTACCACCCGTCACTAATATCCTGAAGCAATGTTATGATTTGGTAGCCGTCTTCTCCTGCAAATAAGACACATCCAGATACATTCATGCCATAATCTCCATTCATTTCAAGATATATACCCACATTGTAGGGACCAAGTCACGAGATATGCAACCATAAATTACATAATCAAAAGTCCTCGAAACGTACAACGGCGCAAGTCCACATCAAGAGCTCGAATTACATAAATTGAAAGTGCAACCTTGAATTACATAAGTTGAAAGTGCAACCACAAATTACATAAGTCAGAGCTCTGCCTCCCTACAATAGAACTCACCTTTCGAAGAGATGTCTTCAGTCATTAAGAACGAGGCGATCCGTGTTTGAATGTTAGAGAGTGCAGACTCCCAAAGTTGCCATCCGGTAAGCTGAATTCCTACTGAATGAAAGTAGTAATGGAAAAAGTATGCAATTGGCATGACAAAAATCATTTTATCATCGGATATTTGTAATGAAAAAAAGTAGGTATGAAAAGACTGTGCAATTATCTTACATCTAGGGATTTTATATCCTTTGTTGCCATGGATAGCAGCATGTGACGCGCAATGTAGAATCTGCAGGAGTTTCCTGGTGGTTGTTTGTGACACTGGAGAGGGAAAAAATCGTTAGTTCGAAACGAAAAAATGTAGTAGTAGAGTATTGGCAAATATGTTTCTAGTAGTACTTACCGTGAAGACGGACTTATGTGTCAGTATGCGGGGCTCCTTTGGATGGTACTTTGGATCACAACGCATATAGATGTCAAAACCCTACTATAACACCCTAAACTTTCAATTTTTGTAATAGTTTAAAATTTTAATAGAATTAAATAGGAGTTGTAAATTTGTTTGATAGAAGAAATTAATTTCTAAATTTAAATTGACATAGGTTATATTCATGTTTGATGCATTCATGTTGTAGTAGTTGCAATAGGCTTTTAGCGTGAAAAATGTTTGCAAAAATTCACTAGAAGTCGCTCATTTAAATCTATTTTTGGAAAATTGTTCAAAAATAAAAAGAAAAGCAATTTCCTATATTGCAAAACCTTTCCAGGCCTAATCTTTTCTTTTTTATCCCAAAATCCGCTCCTCCCCTCTCCTTTCGGCCTGGCCTGAGCTGCTCTCCACCTCCCTTTCACGCATGGGCCCTGGCCTGGCCACTTCCCCGCACCCCCTCTCTCTTCCATGTGCTGGGCCAAGCCACAAGGCCGAGAGGGCCTTTCCCGCATGTGTCCCGCATGCGTGGGCCCGGCTCAAGCCCAGCCGAGTTGTCTCCCCATCTTCCTCCCTCCACTAGCTCCGATCTCCCTCCGTCGGCTCTGATCTCCTCCGTCGGCCACCAGTTCTTGAAGCATGTTACCCGGCTAAACCGCACAACCACGAGGCTTATATGGGTACGGCCTGACCAACTAATTAGCCACCCCTCCAGTTCTGTGGGCACTAATAGACGGTTGAGTGGCACAAGAGGAGCCTGAACTTCTTCTTAATTAGCTGGGATCAGGTTTTTGGTATGAATATTTGGGTAGCCAGGTAATGGAATTACCTAGTGAGTTTGGTAGTCGGGTAGGATCCGATGAGCTATTTTTCTTGTTATAATTGTGTTTCACACTTAGTAAATAAGATTCTTGTTGTTGAAGTCATAGGTTAAGATTGCTTAGTTGTGTTAACCAGTGTCTAACCTTTCCTTGACTTAAGCCCCATAGCATATTTGTCCTACACTTGCAAAGTACATTTTGTACTCACACCCGTTGTCCCCTTTCTTGTATCTCCTTCTGCAATTCAGAAGCCATTTATGAAGCTGTATCCTTCGATGAGGATGACTTCGACCTGAAGCTCCTGTTCTAGGCTGGTGTGCCCCCGGTTGACGCATGTGGAAGATGTAAGACCCGCTGGCGCTGAAGCACTCTTGTTCCGCTGTGTTTTCTTTTAGACCCTCGGGTCCTTTTGTATTAAGTTATTATCGTTATTGTAATAATGGCACTATGATGATACACTGATCATGCAGCGCATGTATGAAACTTGATTATGGCATATATGTGTTGTGCCCGATTTTGTTCCTTAAAAACTGGGTGTTACAGAAGTGGTATCGGAGCTGTATTGACCGTAGAACGCACGCCTAGATAGAATGGTTGTGATACCTATTTTGAAATGCTTTCTCCATGGTTCCTAGTCTCTCTGATTTTCCCCTCTCTGCTTTCATATTCCAATCAATTGAATAAAATAAATTTCCAACACACTCCCTTTCAAAATTTTAGATGTTGAACTAGTGCCAGCTACTCCGATGGAGAAGGATGCACCTGAAGATCTCACTAGACGCGTCTACCTCATATGAAAATTCTGATGATGAAGTGAAGACTCTTCGCTACAAGGAGGAATCATCTACGACAACATTAAAGGCATGAAGACCTAGCTCTGCACCGCTCTCAGTTTTAGTTGTTCGATTCAGGAGGACTTTCCCTATTCTTCAGAAACGTTAGAACAATGTTAGTAGTGTACCTTTGTGTGGTGTGTCTTGAGTGATTTGAATTTTTGTTTGAGTGCTAGAGTGCGTTGTGTGATGCTTTAGCATCTGGTAACAACATCGTTCCTTATATATCTCTACAATTAAGAGTATAGTTAGGTTTTTCTCCTTCTAGTCATTTCTCTTCTTGCTCCAACCTTCCTCTTCAATCCTGACCAGATGGTGAACAGAAAGGAAGACCAGCATGGTGAGGACACCAACCCTAACAACAACGGCAACCATCAGCATACACTGCCACAGTTCAACAAGGAGCAACTTCTAGCAACATAGACTCATATCGTCCAAAGCATGGCTCAAAATATGGAAAGGTTGCTACAGATCAGTAAAGCTCTAAGTACAGAAGATGAACCTAGTTAGCAGGACAACAAGAAGAAGAGGAAGATACCATTCCAAGGACAGGGAAGCAATGCACGTCCTTGCGTGTCAACTCAAGCTCCGTAGCAAGGGCTTATGCTCCATCCCAACAATAAGTACATGCCTCAACCTCAAGCACTTTTTCAACACTCCAATTATCAGACACCCCATTCTACTCTGCTTGCCACTCCTCAAGCCAAAAATAGCCCAGCTACTCGCACCTCGAGCAAAGGATGTTTCCATTATGGGGATGAAGGACATTATGTGAATAGGTGCCCTAAGAAGTTTCCAAATCAGGCGAACACCAACACTCTGAAGCCTACTTAGTCTCAACCCCAAGCACGTAATGGAAGCCAGATGCTTGCTCAGAATAATTGTGGACAGCAGGACACCAGGACGCAAAGTGATCCTCAGGATCTCAACATCAATGATTGGGTGATCACCTACAATGAATTTCAACCTAACAGGGCCAAACATTTCAAGAAAAGCAAAAATCAAGTTGGATTAGTGCAACAAGGCAATCTCATCGGTCAAGAAATGGATCATAAGGCATAAAAAACTTCTCTCCCATGCCCTAACATTCAGGTTCCCCAACTCACAAATCTGGATGAGAACAAACCACAGGATTGTACTAAAAAAAAGTAGTGTGTTTCCACTATGGAGGAGAAGGACATTACACTAGTAGATACCCTAAGAAGTCTTCTGCCCGAAACTGGATCAACCCTTTGCCCCATGTGAAGACCTCAATTTAGCATTCAGGCCATCACGATGCTCAGGCAGCAACTCAAGATAGTCAGCTCAACAACATCAAGACCAAAGAAGCTTAGCAGCCAAAAGAACACCCCTTGTGATGTATTCATCGATCAACTCTGTAATAAAGTATCCACAACAAATTATATTTTCCTTCATAGAATCAAATATTATTGTAAGTTACACCTTATCAATGTAAATGATAAAGTTTTTGGAAAGAAACAAGAGTAAGATGTGTATGCTTTAGTTCAAACCTTTTTAAGGGGGTAGACCTTCTAGCCAATTTATTTGTTCTGGAATCTAAAGACCCAGATTTTGTTCTTGGAAGAGGCTAGTTAGCAAGAGTAATGGAGTAATAAGGTGTGCCAAAGAAAGGACAGTACTCAGAAGCTACACTCTGATCCTCTGCCCTGCATTAAAGATCTGTTTGACCAGTGGAAAGGAGCATGTGTGTTTTCCAAGATTGACCTTAGGTCTAGGTAATATCTGTTGAAAATTTGCACCTCCGAGATTCCTAAGACTGCGTTTGTTACTCGGTATGGTCTGTATGAGTACATGGAGATGTCATTCGGATTGACAAATGTCCCAGCCTACTTCATGTATCTGATGAATAAGGTCTTTATGGAGTATTTGGACAAGTTCATTGTGGTATTTATCAACGCCATTCTGGTTTTCTCCAAGAACGAAAAAGAGCACGAGGAACACTTATGGTTGGTACTGCAGAAGCTTAGGGAGAACCAGCTGTATGCTAAGTTAAGCAAGTGTTAGTTCTGGTTGAAGGAAGTTCCCTTCCTAGGTCACATAATTTCAGCAAAAGTGTATATGTGGACGCATCCAAGAGAAGGATGTACTGAACCAGAAACCCCTGCATAATGTTTCAGAGATCCGCAGTTTCTAGGGTCTAGCAGGTTATTGTCGTTGGTTCATAGAGGTTTCTCCAAGATAGCAAAGCCAATAACGGAGCTGCTGGAGAAAGGAGCAGAGTTCAAGTGGACAGTAGCTCGAGAAACTAGTTTCAATGAGTTGAAGAAAAGATTAACCTCAGCTCCAGTAGTGATCATGTCAGACACCCTAAACTGTTCTCGGTGTATTGTGATGCATCTCATCAAGGTTTCAAATGCATGCTCATGCAAGAGGTCACATGGTAGCATATACATCCAGGAAAAAAGGAAACATGAGGAGAACTACCCGACACATGACTTGGAGTTAGCTGCAGTAGTGCATGCACTCAAGGTCTGGAGACATTCCCTGATAGGTTAAAGGTGTGAGATCTATTCAGATCATAAGAGTTTGAAGTATATCTTCACTCAAATAGATCTTAATCTTAGACAACGCAGGTGGTTAGAACTTATCAAGGACTACAATTTAGGAATCAAACACCACCCAGGAAAGGCAAATGTAGTAGTTGATGCTTTAAGCAGGAAGTCTCGAATCAATGCTATAACTCTCCAAGTGATGAGTCCCGAGCTATGTAAGGAATTTGAGAAGTTGAATTTAGGAATGGTGTGTAACGCCGAGATAGTTGCAATGGAAATAGACTTAACACTTGAGCAAGATATAAGAAAGGGTAAGTTTGAGAATGAAAAGTTCTTGGAAATCAAGCAGCTTATCAAAATTGGCAAAGCCCCGAATTTCACCAAAAGATGAGCAAGACACAGTGTGGTACAAGCACAGAATATGTGTTCCAGACGTGAAAGTTAATCGGAATACAATACTAAGGGAAGATCATGACTCTGCATATTCCATTCACCCAGGGAGTACCAAGATATACCAAGATTTTGAAAAATTAGTATTGGTGGTACGAATGAAACGCGTAGTAGTAGAATGCGTGACTGTCACACCCGGTTTTAACGGACAAAACCAAGTGCGACTTATGTGTGCCCAGGAAGTTTAACACACATAATGACGTCATAGGTGAAGTAACAAAAACAATACTTTAACTTATAATCGTTCACTTCTTACAATAAAGACTTCACCTAAACAACTTCAATAACTAAACGACAGCATATAAACGATGACAGTGGGATGAAAGCATCGACGACCAAGCACTCCACAGGCGCCGATCGGAAGACACACTCCTAGAACGCCAGGTCGTCATCTTGGAAATCTTCAAAGTCTTCCACTGAGTAGCATATGTATTGAGATAGCAAGGGTGAGCATATAGAGTACTCAGCAAGTGTAGAAAAATAATGATATGTAGGCTTACAACAAGAATAGGCTAACACATGGTATATTTGCGTAAATGCAAGTAATGAAAACATATTTGGACTCAAAAATAATAAGCAGTTATTAAGTGAATGTAACCCTTACAGTCTAACACCCACCTTGCATATCATAACCGTCTAGTACTCCATATACTATATCCAAAACCATGACCAAACCCATATTCATAACCAATTAATCATGCGAGGATCCAAGTGTCCCATAACCATGGGTACAGCTGTTGTAATAGTTTTTACACTCTACAAAGGTTGTCTAGCGTTCCCCACGAGTCAGTGAATTCCATGTTACCGTGTTTGCAAGACACTTAACACATACCAGTGGTGTGCCACCAAGAAATCACTAAATGACATTTTCCACTAACCAGAGACTAATCCAGTATGCGTCTGCCCACTAGGTTTCACCGCCAGGATTTATGCGAGTTCAGCTCCTACCCAGAAGCCCCCTTTTGTGCCGACACAACACACATTAGATAGACTCTAACTAGTATGTCACGTCTTACCCATATCAGTCTCGTGGTTGGTACGTTACTTCTTGGGTTGTCGCTCCACGAACAGGTCCTTACTTAGGTTACTTGAGCAAACACTAAACCAACATCATAACCATGATAACCATCAAAACCACTTTGCTCAAGGCCTAAGGTTTCATGTTGCTACACTATTAACAAATTAACCATCATTGTTGCATATGTTCATTAGTCAAGATTATGACACTTCCTAGTATCCCAAAAGCATGGCTAAGCAATCTACCCACCAAAGATACCTAACCATAAACCATCTAGGTTCCAAGGGATGATATAGGAAAATTTAGGAAAAACCATAACATAGGTGACTACCCATCATATTGACAGACATTGCATGCAATTTATAAAACAAAACATTTAAAAACATAGGTACAAGATGATCAAGGACACTTGCCTTTTCAATGTTGCTGCTCAGTGTATTCTTGCTCCTGGTCTTGATGTTCCTCAAATTGATCTGAGGTATTGTCGACTAATCACACGTTTACTGACAAAGCACACAAACAAAATACACTAAGAACATAACACAAAACAAAAGAACAAGACAAAACCTATCTAGAAAAATAGAGCTCTATAAAAACAAATCTAACGGCGCAAGAATCACATAAAACAGAGCTACGACGAAAAAGATATTTTAAAAACAAGATTAGGTTTATCTTGAAAAAGAAAAGAACTAATTTGTAATTAACAGAAAGTTTAGAGATCTTTTCGTAAAAATGGAAGGACCTATATGAAATTTTGGAAAATTTCAAGGACCTAAGTGTAAAAAAGATAGGACTCTTTTTGTAATTACAGAAAAGTTTAGGGGCTAAATTGCAATACCAATTTTTGGGAATTATCAGATTTATTTTTATATTGATAATCCTTGGATTATTGCTTGGCGGCTGACTGTACAACACATGGCTAACACATGTGCTAGGAGGCCGAGGTGGCTGCTGAGTTAGCAGGCTAACAGGGCAGGTGAGGTGGCCAGGGCTGACTGGATTATGGGATGACGCGTGGCAATATTGGATTGGACACCGTAAGGGTATATAGGTGATCTAATCTGGTCCGCCGATTTTAGATCTAATGGCGCACGGTGATCGGACGACCAGGAAAGAAGAGAAGCAGCGGCGCCGAAGGTTTCATAGCGGCGAAGTCACCAGAGCAGAGCAGGAACCTCGTCGCTGGCATTGGGTCTCGACGACGAGTGACGGAACACGATGACAAGCTCGTGGGGAATCTGTTTTGGTGCTTACCGACGATGATGCGGCACTGGAGGAGCTTGGCGACGACGAAGGGCGGCGGAGGGGTCGGATCTTCGTCAGAAAAGGGTCTCCAGCGACCAAACGGTGTTGGCGAGCGGCAGAGAAGATTCAGCGGCGGTAGGTACTTTGGAAGGAGGCTTCGGTTGGGGTTCAGTGGCACCGGAGCGGCGGAACGGTGAAGGCAACTGAGCGGTGGTGACTATGGCGATGGGGAGCTTCGAATCTCGGTGGATTTGCGGGGAACTCGGCGACTTCTGGATGGGATCTGACCGGGGAGAGGTGGGTTACCTATATAGGGGTTCGGAAGGTCTCGGGGAAGCTTAAGACTCGAGATACGTGGTGGAATCGGACTCGAACAGCTTGGCGGCGGTGGAGTCCTCTTCGGAGACGACGGTCCTGACAAGAGAATCCCACCTATCAGTGACTCCAGCAGAAACGCCAACCAGGCAGGGGTCTTCACGGGAACATGGGCACGGCATGCAGCTGACGGGTTGGCTCGACACGAGGGCGCAGCCCAGCAAAGCGGCAGGGCGGGGGAAGTGGGCAGGCGTAGGTCGGTTGGCGTGGGACGTCGGGCTGAAAGGGAGGGGAGGCGACCCAAGAGGAGGTTTAACCTTTTTGTTTTGATTTTTTAAATTCATTTGAAGTTTGAATTTGAAGCAAATTCAACTTAAACAAGGACTACACCACACAAAGAAAAACCTTACATGCCTAAGGACAGCATGGATGCACATATTCTTATATATCCTATGTCCATTTGAATTTTCTTTTAGAAAATAGATTTAGCCTCTTGAAAATTAGTTTAACTCAAAATAAAATCTAGAAAACTTTTATGAATTGGCAAAAAATGAAAATTAGGGTGTGACAGTGGCTTTGTGTGATGTCTGTCAGCGAGTCAAAAGCTAAGCATCAGAGACCAGCAAGACTGTTACAACCTTTGAAAGTACCTGAATATAAATGGAAAGAAATTAGCATGGATTTCATAGTGAGCCTACCTCGAATACAGTCAGATATGAATCCATATGGATCATAGTCAATCGGTTGACAAAAGTAGCTCACTTCATTCCAATCAAGGAAACCTACCAAGATGCAAAACTAGCTGAGTTATATATGTCCAGGATTATGTCTATATGGAGTACCTAAGATAATTGTATCCGACCGTGGTAGCCAGTTTACTTCACAGTTCTGGCAACACTTACATGAGTCTATGGATACAAGGTTAAATTTCAGCTCAATGTATCACCGACAAACTGATGGACAAACAGAAAGAGTAAATCAAATTCTTAAATACATGTTAAGAGTGTGTGCTTTGAAAAACGGTAACAATTGGGACAAGAATTTACTTTATGTAGAGTTCTCATACAACAACAGTTATCAAGCTAGTCTCAAGATGTCCCCTTTTGAAGTCTTATATGGAAGAAAGTGTAGAATCCCGCTATTCTGGAACCAGACCAGGAAAAGCCAAGTATTCACATAGAAGTTCTGAGAGTAGATAGATAAGTACAAGGGATTAGAGATAATCTAAAAACTTCTCAGTCAAGACAAAAGAGCTATGCGGATCATCGACGCTAAGAGTTGACCTTCGTAGTAGGAGACTTTGTGTATCTCAAAGTGTCACCTATAAGAGGTCTACGCAGATTTAAGGTCAAGGGCAAGCTTTCACCTCGGTTATTGGCCCATACAAGATACTAGAAAGACAAGGAGAAGTAGCTTACTAGCTTGAGTTATCACCCCAACTCTCTGGAGTGCATGATGTTTTCTATGTGTCACAGTTGAAAAGTGTCTGAGAGTTCCTGAGGAACAGCTACCGGTAGAGGAACTGGATGTGCGAGAAGATCTCTCTTACTCAAAATATCCAATCAAGATTCTTGAGATGTCAGAATAGGTTACCCGAAAGAGGAGAGTGTGTATGTGCAAAGTACAGTAGAAGCATCACTCAGAAGAGGAAGCCACCTAGAAAAGAGAAGATGATCTGAAGATAGAGTTTCCCCATGTCTTCTCTGGTCTTTTCGAATCTCGAGGGCGAGATTCAACATAAGGGGGTAGGTTTGTAACACCCTAAACTTTCAATTTTTAAAATAGTTTAAATTTTTTTCTAGAATTAAATAGGAGTTGTAAATTTTGTTCAATAGAAGAAATTAATTTCTAAAAGTGAAAATGTTTGTAACAATTCGCTAGAAGTCGCTCGTTTAATTTTTTTTAGAAAATGGTTCAAAAATAAAAATAAAAGCAATTTCCTATATTGCAAAACCTTTCCCGGCCTAATCTTTTCTCTTCTAGCCCAAAATCCGCTCCTCCCCTCTCCTTTTGGCCTGGCCCGAGCCGGTCTCCACCTCCCTTTCACGCATGCGCCCTGGCCCGGCCACTTCCCCTCGCCCATCCCTCTTCCGCGCGAAGGGTTGAGTCGCCCAGTCGAGCCAGCCTTTCCCACCCGTGCTGGTCGCCTAGCACCAATGTGTGGGCCCAGCTCAAGCCCAGCCAAGCTGGCTCCCCTTCTTCCTCCCTCAGTCGGCTCTGATCCCCTCCGTCGGCTGCCAATTTTCCTGCACCTGCCCGCGCCTGTTCTCCTCCCCATAATGGCTGGACCCGAGCCTTTATGTCCCATCACGTCACCTCCATCCATTTCCCCCTCATTTATTCCCAATTTTTGCTCAAATTCGTGCGGTAACCGCCGGCCATCATGGCCATTGGAGCCACCAGCTGTTTCTCCGTTGCTCGGCCACTCCGTTCCCACTCGTGCCCTTATAAGCCTCCGTGCACGTTCACAACAAGGTTCTGCAACTCCCCCACCTGCTCACACTCTCTCTCTCTCTCTCGCTCGGATTTGCCATCGGCACCGTCGTTTTCCTCAACTCTGACAAGGTTGCACCACCACCACCATTTCTTTGCGTTTGTGCCGTCTCCGGCTGATTTGACCTTACTTCAGCTCTGCAAGACCCTCCGGAGTCATTTTTCTGGCACGTCATCGTCGTTGGGCCGTCGGATCCCTTTCCCTGCTGCCGCACGAACCGCCTCTGCCATCTTCACTATCGCCCGACCACCCCGACCCCTCTCCGGCGCCGTTTTCGCTCGAGGTGAGCTCGCCACATGCCCCTCTCTATTTTTTGCCGCTCGTCGGCAAAGCCCAGCCACCGGAGCACTGTTCCAGCCGCTCTTCAGCCGCCCGTCGCCATGCCGAGCCTGCACGCACATTTGGTCCATCGTGGACCGGTGGACCCAGGGCCTTTTCTTTGGTCCCATGGACCCGGTCTGTGGGTTTTTCAACACAAAAATAATTTATTTTTATTTTTGACATCAGAGTTCACAATAATCAAGATTTCCATTATAAAAATTAATCAGTTTATTCTCTGAAATTAAGTAAAATTTATAGAAAAGTCCCTAGAACTTCAAAAGCTTATAACTTTTTGTTCATAGGACCGATTTGGGCGATTTTCACGCTCAAATTCTAGTAACGTCGTGTAGAATATTTTTATAGGGTTTTTTTTTTACCTAGTTTTAGTACTGTTTGTTGTACTATTATTAGTGGTTTCCCTTGTGTGCTTTTCCGGTCTGCCGTTTGGGAGGTGAGCAGTTCGTGAACCTGCAAGATCGAGCTTTTAAAGACTTCGAGCAACCCTCAACTGAAGGAAATGTCCTTGAACATCTTGCATCTATTTTATGACTTTTATATTAATTGTTTATCCTTCTTGCATGCTTGTCTAATTTGGAATCACATGATTAGGACTTACTAGATTTTGTATGATTATCCTTGTCGTCGTTGATGAGTCATGGGAAATGAAGGGCAGATATGCTAGATGCTGTCATGATTGTGGTAAATGTTAATCTTGACTAATGTTTATGCAACAAGAATTGGGTATGGCAATCTTGTTGCAACATGGTATAGGGATCCTAACTGAATTTTTGGTTTGAGGTGGTGCTGTATAGCAGGTTTGTGGTTGTTCCTGTGTGGGATCCTAAGAACCGGTTCTTGAAGCATGTAACATGGCTAAACTGTACAACCATGAGGCTTATATGGGTACGGCCTGGCCAACTAATTAGCCACCTGTCCAGTTCTGTGGGCACCAATAGGCGGTTAAGTAGCACAACAGGGAGCTTCAGCAGTGATGTAATCGTCTGTTAGCGGTGAAACCTCAGTGGGTGCCTACGGATCAGCGGGAGCTTTGTAAAGGCCTTGTAGTGAGACCCTAACTCCACACCCCGGAAGTGTGAAGCAACACGGAAATCACGACTCGTGGGGAAAGCTGTGCAAACTCTGTAGAGTATAAACCTGATCGATCAGTCGTGCTTATGGTCAAGAGCGGCTTGGACTTCTTCTTGATTAGGTGGGATCATGTTTTTTATATGGATAGTTGGGTAGCCGGGTAATGGAATTACCTAGTGAGTTTGGCAGTCGGTGTAACACCCTGGTTTTTAGAATTTGCAACTCTTTTTAAATTTTTCCAACATTAGTAAGTAGCTTCACCAGTAGAATAGCTCTTCGGGAATGTGCCATTTTGGGGATTCCTACTATTTCTTTAGTCGATACAAATTGTGACCCGGATCTCGCGAATATATCGATTCCTGCCAATGATGACACTATGACTTCAATTCGATTGATTCTTAACAAATTAGTATTTGCAATTTGTGAGGGCCGTTCTCTCTATATAAGACATCGTTGATTAAGATTAAGAAGAATAAACAATCAACCAATATATGTTATTATTTTCTGTGCATTGCATGCTGAGTTTTGCTAGGAGCCAGGTAAAAGCATTAGAGTTCTTTTTCTTTTTCTTTCTCTTTTGTGTTTTGAGTGAAAAAGATTTTTAAAAGCTTTTTACAAAACTCTGTAGTAAATTAGTTAAAGATCTTAATGGTTGGAATTCAAAATCCTTGAATTCATCATCTATTCAATCCTTGATCATACCTAATCCTTCTCTAGTTCAATTCAAATCTTATCCAAATCTTTGTTTAAAGCCAATCTCTCCTCTTTCTCAAATTCTACCCAAATCCAAATTCAAATTCTTTATCTACTCCCATTCTTGTTCAACCTCATTTTTCGTTTCTCTTAAATTCACTCCAAGCTCGATTTAAATTCAAACCCTATTCCAATTTCTCTGCAAAAGTTTCTTTTGTAAAACCCTAGATATGTATAAGGTGCCATTAGACCCAATCCTATCCAAGCCCAAGCTATTGGCCAGCACACAAGTCATCTATAAGGTCCAACATAAAGGATCCATGAAATCTATGGATATTCGTAGAATGCAGGACAGCCTCATCTTCCGATGCAGTTTCGGAGTTCCAGAGGCCTTAAATGCAAATATTAACAATACCAAAGTTGTAGGTCTCGTCAAGAGTTTCTATTTTAACCTATGGAAGTTCCCTTTTGGATAATGAAGCTAGGAGTTATGGCCCCGAAATCAATACTGCACAGATTAGTCTCAATTCAAACAGTTTATCTTGTGACGCATGTTTGGAAATGAAAATGGCATTTTCAGACGTTCCAATGAATACCAAAGTTGTATATTTTTTCGAGTACTACTATTTTAAGGCTAGAAATGTCCAATTTAGAGTCCAAAAGGTAGAGATATCATCCTATGAATAGATAGCTACGAAAAAGGAAATCCTAACCGACTCGAACTCGATTCGTGTCCAGCTTGGACTCCACCTCGAATAGCCGCCCCTAGCCCTATAAATAGGTGTTACACGTCCTCCACTACCCTCTTTACATCCCTCCATGCCCTAGCCGCCGCATGTTTGTATAGTGACAACCCAAGAAATATCGTACCAACCAGAGACCTGGTTCGGGACAGGCTTGGCTTATTAATTAGTTGATTCCAATTTTGTGTGTGCCAAACAGAAGAGTGGATGTGTGGGGATGGCTAAGGCTAGAACCATTTGGTTAGTGGTATGAGATGTGTAGTGGAAGGGATGGGTGAAAACTTGCTGGAAACTACATGGCGCAAAAGGAGGCTTCTGGGTGGCGTGAAAACCACTTTGAATGCGGTGAAACCTAGTGGGCGTGCATATACTGGATGCAACTTTGTAACAGGTTTGTAGTTATCTCCAGGTGACACGCCATATGCGTGTGTTAAGTGCTTAGCCGGCACGCCAACAAGGAAATCATTACTCAAGGGGAAAGCTAGACAACTTCTGCATAGTGTAAAATCTGATATATCAGCCATGCTCACGGTCATAAGAGACTTCGATCCTCACATGATTAGTTGGTTTGGTTTAGTTGGTTTGGTTGGATGGTTCTTGGTTACCTTTGGATGGTATCAAGTCGGATGGTTTGGGAATCTAAAGTGGTTTTCAGGAAGTTGGGAAACATACGGAGATATTTCTAGAAGTTGGAAGTCTAGTGATGAATCACATAGTTAAATAGGATGCTTTTATAACTCTACGATAGCATAGTTGTTATTTATGCAAATTTAACATATTATAGCTTATTCCTTTATTTAATCTTGCATGTCATTTATTTCCCACACTGACAGAGTACGATATGTACTCACACTTGCTATTTCCATCCGAATGTACGACAAATGTTGCTCACCGACGAAGATGAAGATTGCTAAGCTGGTGGACACCCGGTCGATTGCCTGTGGAAGATGGGAGCTTCGTTGTATTTTGCTAGTGTGTTTTAGTTAAAGACTTTGAGGTCTTTCTATTTTGTTTAAGTTAAGCATTGTAATAATGACATTATGTGTGATACACTGATGAAGTTGCTACATGTATGAAACTTGATCCTGGCATACATATGGTTTATATCTGGTTTTTTCCCTTTATAAAACAGGGTGTAACAGTCAGATGGGATCCGATGAGCTATTCTTCTTGTTATAGTTGTGTCTTCAAACTTAGTAAATAAGATGGTTGTTGTTGAAGTCATTTGTTAAGATTGCTTAGTGCTATTAACCAGTGTCTAATCTTTCCTTGACTTAAGCCCCATAGCATGTTTTTTCCTACACTTGCGGAGTACATTTTGTACTCATACCCATTTTCCCCTTTCTTGTATCTCCTTCTGCTGTTCAAAAGCTATCTATGAAGCTGTATTCTTTGATAAGGATGACTTCGACCTGGAACTCCTATTCTAGCCTGGTGTGCCTCCAGCTGACGCCTGTGGAAGATGGAAGACTTGCTGGCACTGAAGCTCTCTTATTCCGCTGTGTTTTCTTTTAGACCCTTGGGTCCTTTTGTATTAAGATATTATCGTTATTATAATAATAGCACTGTGATGATACACTGATGATGTAGCGCATGTATGAAACTTGATTCTGGCATACATGTGTTGTGCACGGTTTTGTTCATTTAAAATTGGGTGTTACACCTACATCCGAAGAGGGATCCAATAGTCAATATTTGGTGTAATATTGAAAAGTTCAATATATAACCTAAGTCATGAAGAGCTTACTCGTCGAGGATTTGTTTGATGAAACTATAGTCAAATTGTCCCCATTCTTCATTAGGTCCCACCATTGGTCTTGATGAATCGAGATACCAGACCAAGTTTCACTTGGGGGCAATGACCAGTAAGATCCAATAGCCACCCGTGTTGTGGAAAGCCATCAGGTAGTCCCTCTTCGGAAAGTGGCTCATTGCCCAAGCCACATATTCCACAATGAATTCCCTTTGTTATTCCATCAAACAAATCATCACATTTTTGGTATCAAGGAATCCGAAGGGCTCCTTCTTCCTCGTTTCTTGTATCAAGTGTCTATCTCTCCTACTTAAAAAAATAGTAAGACATGCTCTTTCACCAGAATATTCTTCTACCAATTCCTCTATCCACATCCTCCGTTCATCTGTCCGCTAGTTCGCTTGCCCGATCGGACGACCATGCCCGCTCGCTCGCACGATCGCCCACCCTCATCCTCCTCGGCGTCGATCGACCGAATGATTCCTCTCTTGCATTCCCTAGCTCTCTCCCTCAATCCACCATCTCCTCCGCTGATCCACCCTCATTCGTCGATCCACTCTCTTCCGCCCCCTCTCTCCTTCTGTCCCACCGCACGCATCGGGGGCGACCAGATCCGGCGTCCTCCGAGCTCGGGCGGCCAGATCTAGTGGCCCCTGAGCTCAAGGCAGCTAGATCCAGTGGCTAGACAAGTGGAGGAGGAGTAGCAGCTGGACAAGTCGAGGTGGAGGAGGCAGAGGAGCGGCGGTTGGACGAGCAGCGCATGCACGAGGCGGTTGGGCTTCTTCCACCTACGGTAAGCACCTCCACCGCGTTGGTGAGAGCTAGCATTGGCCTCCCTCCCAGACCAAGCCACTAGAGTCTAGAGGCCTGCCTGCCCCATGCCTCCCCCGTGATCGGGCTGAGCACCGGCAACTACCTCTTCACCACCTCCTTCGGTCCCACCGATGAAGCCCACCTGTTGCACGCTACTGTTTTCCCCACCGCACCAAAGGTCACTGTTGTCATGCACCACCCCTCCTCCTCGCCCCACGTCGGTGGCGGCTCCTCCCATGCCCACACTCATGCCATCTGCATGCTCAGGAACCACTCCGCACCCGCCCTCACACCGTCTCCTCCTTTGGTGCCAGCTGAGACGGAGCCAACCCTGGAGTCAAAGTACAAATTCGAGCCGTCCCTCTATGCCATCATGCTGCTGCAGCGGTCGATGCTCAAGAAGCAGTGGGAGCTCCCCTTCGAGGATGAAATCTCCTCCACCGAGGAGGAGGAGGGCGATGATAATGAGAAGAGCCTTAGCAAGGCCACGGTGGTGGTGTGGTGATCGGGCGTGTCGGCACGGCAAAGGCGGATGAGCGGGCAACAGCGGGGAGCTGGGCGAAAGAGCGTGAGCATCAGCCCAGAGCTGATGCAGTGCCGGAGCCGGATCTACCTCAGGGCATCGTTAGCAAGGAGCTCCTCACGCACAAGCAGGTCGTCCAACTCTCCAAGAAGATCAAGAACGACATCTAGCTCCAGCACCAAAGATCAAAGTAATTAAAAAAACTGCCCTTTACTTGTAACGCCATATCAACACTTGAAAATTGACATGGTATCTCCAAAACCAGAGTGTCTGCATTATTAACATAGTAAAAATGCAACGAGCCAGTGTCACATCCGGTTTTAATAGACAAAATCAGATGCGGTTTATGTGTTCCCAGGAAGTTCAACACACATAAGGATGTCATAGGTGAAGTAACAAAAGCAATACTTTAACTTACAACTAATTAACTCTTACATTAAAGACTCCACCTAAATAACTCTATTAGCTAAACGACAGCAGACTAAACAACGGCAGCAGGATGAAAGCATCGGCGTTCAAGCACACCACAGGCACCGACCGAAGACACACTCCTAGAACACCAGGTCGTCATCTTGAAAATCTTCAAAGTCCACCACTGAGCAGCATATGTATTGTGAGAGATAGCAAGGGTGAGCATATGGAGTACTTAGCAAGTGTGGGAAAATAATGATATGTAGGCTTTCAACAAAAACAGGCTAACACATGGTATATTTGCATAAATGCGAGTAAATAAAAGATATTTGGACTCAAAAGCATTAAGCAGTTATTAAGTGAATGTAACCCAAACCACCCAAGGCTAAACATCCCATAAACCATAACCAACTAGTACCATATATACTATACCAAAACCATGACCATAACCATACAAAAAAAACCAACTAATCATGTGAGGATCCAAGTCTCTCATGACTATGAGCACACTGATATATCAGATTTTACACTCTGTAGAGATTGTACAACTTTACCACAAGTCATGATTTCATCACCTGCAAGCCGATGATTAAAGTCTCCATATTGCAGTGCTGGCCAAACACTATACACACACCAGTGGTGTGTTACCAGGAGATCACTACAAAGCCTTTACAAAGAATCCTCCCAGTATGTGTCACCAACACTCCAGGTTTCACCTCCAGGTGCTGCCACCTAGAAGCCCCCTCTTGTGCCCTGTGGTTTCTGAGAATTAACTTCCCTCATCCATGCCTTCCATCTATCGCACACAACACTGAAAGAACCCTAATTAATCGGCTAAGCCTACTCATGTCAGTCTCGTGTTTATACGGAACTTCTCGGGTTGTCGCTCCATGAACCGATCCTTAATTAGGTCACTTGAGCAAACACTAAACCAACCATATAACCATGACCACTATCACCAACATCCCTATGCTCAAGGCCTAAGGTTCAAGGTTGCTAAACAATTAACAAGTTAACCACAATTATTGCATATGTTCATTAGTCAAGATTATGACACTTTCCAGTATCCCAAAAATATGGCTAAGCAATCTACCCACCAAAGGTACCTAACTATAAACCATCTAGGTTTCAGGGGATGATAAGGGAAAATCTAGGAAAACACTAATGTAGGTGACTACCCAACATATTGACAGACACTGCATGCAATTTTGTAAAATAAAATAGTTTAAATCATAGGTTCAAGATGATCAAGGACACATGCCTTCTGCTTGGTGCTGCTCAGTGTACTCTTGCTCCTGGTCTTGATGTACTTCAAGTTGATCCAGGGAAATAATCGCGCAATTATCAACAAAGCACAAAAAAAACACAGTAAGAACAGAGCAAAAAATAAAAGAACAACAAGACAAAACCTATCTAGAAAGATAGAGCTCAGAGAAACGAATCTAACGGCGCAAGAATCACTTAAAATGGAGCTACGACGAAAAAGATACACTAAAAACAAGATTAGGGTTTATTTTATAAAAGAAAAGGACTAATTTGTAATTAAAAGAAAGTTTTTGGGACCTTTTATAAAAAATAGAAGGATCTATTTGTAATTTTTGAAAATTCTAGGGGCCTAAGTGTGAAAAGGTAGGGGTCTTTTGTAATTACAGAAAAGTTGAGGGGCTAAACTGCAAAATTACCAATTCCCTGGAATATTTGGAATTATTTTTGTATTGAAAAACCATATTTATTGTGTGGTTGTTGACTGGGTATGACTGGGCTGACACATGAGCGAGATCTGCTGGGGTGGTGCACACGTGGTGATGACATGGCTGGCTAACAGGGCATGGAGGCTGATTGGGATTAAAGTGGACACGTGGCATGCTCTGGTTGGCTGTCAAACCGGTAGGTTTTTAGATCTAATATGGAATTCTCAACACAGATCAGATGGCTGGGCTAAAGGGGGCGACCAAAGAGAAGAAATGCGGCGGCGCCGAGGGAAAAGCGGGGACACTCGACTGGATGAGTCATCGGAATCGGGTTTGGCTCGCCGGCGGTGTCGAAGAGCGGCAGAGCAGAACTAGGAGAACACAGGGAGTCTGTTTGGGAGCTTACCGAAGGCGAGGCGACATGGGAAGGCAGTTCTTGACGACGGAGGCGGCGGTGAAGCTCGGGAACTCTTCGGTGAGGGTGCTCTGGCAACCAAAAGGTGAAGGCGACGGCGGCTCGGGCTTCGGCGAGAGCAGGCGGGTCTACTGGTGGCTTCGGGTGAGGTTGGATGGCACGGGAGTGGCACGGTGGCGAACTTGGCCGAAGGCGGCACTGATGGCAGCGACAGCGATGAATCTCGGTGACTTGAGCAGGACTCAGCGGTTTTGGCAATGGGAAAACCCGAGGGAACCGGCTAGGAATATACGGGCGGCTAGGAGAGGTCTCGGGGCGGACCGGGTCTCTAGGGCGGCGGTGCGAGGCCGAGTTGGACATAGCGATGGGTTCGAGTCCGAGACGACGACGACGACGCGGAGTGTAGACGTAAACCGGATGAGCGCGTTCTAGTGGCGGCTGTGCTGCTAGGCCGGGAGCGCATGCTGCGGCCCAGGCGGGAAGAGCGAGAGAAGGGAAAGAAACAGGCCGGCTGCGGGTTGGGCCGAAAGGGAAGAGAGGGGGAGGCGTCCCAAGAGAAAGATTTGGTTTTATTCTTTCTCATTTTTTTCTTTCTAATTTCTTTTGAAATTCAAAACAAAGCAAAATAAACAGAAACCCTATATGGCTAATTCAGCTTGAAAGCATATTAAACAAATAAAACCTAAGTCCATTCTGTGTTTGAATTTAGAAAATAAGACCTTTTTTCCTATTCTAATTATTCAACCTATTTAATCTTGAAATTTTTTAGAAATTTGAGAAATCGGAAAATCAGGGTGTGACAGCTAGAAAATTGGAATGTGCATATGCTTGCCATAAAGAATTAGTGAAATTACTTTCCAGTCTGTGTTTTAGTTCACGATATCTTACAGGTTCTGTCTAAATCTAGATAGCTATGCTGGAATAGTGGAATGTACTATTGTAGTTTGCTGAGGAATTTTAGTTCCCTCTTTGATTGACCTCTGCCTCAATTCTGAATTCAGGCTGAAGGAGAAATTGGGGAATGAGCTGGTGCAATCGCTACGTATATTAGCTTCGGAGCTGCATGCGAGGATGCACGAGTCGTTTGTCGCAAGGGAAATGCTAACAATGAGCAACATCGTTTGGTCATATCCATTGCCCAAAAGTATGACAACATCGGTGTCGAGTTGGCATACCTTATTCAGGTATTGACATAAGCTATGTTGATTTGATCATCTGATTGTTCCTGCTTATTCCAATTGTCTCTTTGTTGCATTAGGCCAGTTAGTGTACTCGAAATAAATATTTGAATATGACATGTATTGTAACCTCCATTAATTTTGCAGGGTAGTCTGATAGGGCTATTCACTAGGATCGAAAAGTTTGATACCTCAAGGGGCTCTAGGATTTCCACTTATGTATACTGGTGGATTCGTCAGGTGAGCAAGTTTTCTCAGTTCATTAATACTTCATGTTCATATAGATGGTTCGGAGCTACTAATGTCTTCGTGCTATTCCAATCTAATCAGGCCATAGCTGAATTGAGATTTCCATTCATTTGCTTGTTACCAGGGTGTTTCAAGAGCATTGGCTGAGAACTCCAAAACATTTAGGCTTCCTGCTTATATGCATGAGAGGCTCATCATGATTCGTGCAAACTATGTGTTGGAAGATCAGGGAATTGCTCCAACAATAGATGTGAGGAGGCTATATAGATGCGGGTTTTTTTTTTCTACTTGTGTTTTAACGAACTGCAATGTATTTGACCTACGATTTTCTGCATTTTCAACACGATGCTTTTGTTAATTTATCTGCAATTTCCTATGTCTTTTTCACAAAAAATGAAATTTCAAACATAATTCTCTGATGGTTGTTATTAACTTTTGTGAGGGTCCTCAGAACATCGTAGCGCTCAATATATTGGAAAAGAAAGTACACAGCACTATAGAGGTAAAACTTCTTTATCTTACCTGGTGGAACTACTTTTACTAAACGGTATTTGACATTTCTGCCGTTCTTAAAAATACATTTTTCTGGTTGCAAATGCAGGCTGTGAACAAGGTTCTTTCACTGGATCAATAGGCATTCCCCTCCTTAAATGGCTTACTTGGCGACACACTCCCTAGTGTAAGTTGTTATTTAACAGATTTAAAAGTTTAAACACTGTTCTGTCTTCATTTTTCTTGCTATATGCCATAAACTAACTTTGCTCCCCTTCCCCACCCTTGTATTCAGTATATAGAGGATCAAAATGTCGCAAATGATCCGTGGCACGGATTTGTGGAGGGATATCTCAAGGTACGCATAGTAATGTTCTTCAGTGACGCGTTCGGGGTGACAGGTCACCCATGATGATTAACACCCGTCACTTATGCCCTTTTTTCACGTAGTGATCAGATACATAGTTCAGTAGTTCGTACAAATTTGTACCTCTCGTTGCAACGTATGAGCAAAATGGTAGTAGATAAGAAATCAGTTAGATTGGAGAATTTAGTGGTAATAATTAATGAACGTCTAGTTTGAAAGGGCTTACAATGTAAAGCATCGCAATAATCCCACGTCCAGGTCATCGAGGTTGAAGAGGTCATATAAGTCATTGAAGCCCACGAGGAAATAGCTGTCTCCAGTCAAGAATTGATGATTTTGGTAATATAAGACAATGGAAACCTTCTTATATCTACAACCTTGCAATTAGTAATTATGCAACTCAACACAAGATTGTCCTACCCACTGAAGTGGATCTGCCAGCAGCAAGAGCTTCACAAGCTTATATTTTGGGTTTTCCTTAGTCCAAGTATCCCCTATCCAACGCTTCTTGGCAATTGAGTCTTTACCAGAGAACTTGGATTTCTTCAGCAGCTGCTTCTTGGACCCTGGCCTGGACATCTTCTTCTTCTCCGGGTTGCCCTCAGGTTGCTTACTTGTAGATGGTGGAGTGGGCAAAGGATTCTTCTTCGTCTATGGACTACCCTCAGGTTGCTTAACTGTAGATGGCGGAGTGGGCAAAGGCGACACAACTAGCGCGTCTCGAGGCTAAGGTTGGGGTAGGGAACTTGAACGTCCAGGCAGATCGCTCCTACATACCTTGTGCACCACGATGTTCCCCCTCTTTCATTGGATCGTTTGAAGACGACCTTGACTCAGTTTTTGGAGCTCATCATTTGGGGGGGGGGGGGCAAATCTGTGTCCATGGCATTGGCATGTACAAAATTCATGAAGACCACGACATAGCCAGGATGTATCGGAACCATATGTAACACCTAGATATTTGGATGCACCTGGCCCTTTGCAACCTTGATATAGTAGCATCCAGGTCTTATGACCAGCGAGCATGGCGTGGGCCCATCGAGAATGTCTATGGTATCGGGCTCTACAGATGGAGAGAAGACATGTTGTTCAATCTCCCTGGAGGCTTGACTACTCTTGCATCCAGCAATGGGGCTACCACCTGCTGGTGCACTAGGAATTATGACTCCCTGTGCCGCAAACCTTTGCAGGACATCTTCATAAATGATCTTCTGGATTGACTGGGTCAATGCTTCCACATCTATTGGGACTGACCTCCTCCTCTTCTTATACATCCTGACATGTCCAGGGAAGCCTAACTTCCAGCCCTGGGAACTGGACACGTCTCGAACGCGACTTGGGTGCTCAGGGTTTCCCAGCGCAGTTGAGAGCACGTCATGTTCCCTGACTCCGGTGAATGAACCTTCGGAGGAATTGGTTGCTATTTCTTTCACCTTTTGAGTGAACATCTTGGTTTCACTAGATCTGAAAGTGATTTCTCCACTATCTGACAGCGTACCCCTCGCGCGCAAATACAATTGCGATCATCCCGAAAATTGCAACCAAGGATTCTTGCAGCCTTCGTTCGCTAACTTTGTATCCTCCGCCTGCCATTTATCCCTTTTCCTCACGTACCCGCCTGTGCCCAGGTTGTGATTTTTCTTGTTCTTTGCATGAAGCTGCTTCTTTGCTGAACTCTCTATTTGGAACGTCTCAAAGCTCTTCAACGCCACAAAAGCTTCCCAATCCTCTCTTTTAATACATGGGTACTTGTTGAAGGGCTCTAACTCTTTTGCCAGATACTCGTTCACAAGCTTGCTCTTGTGGCTTCTCCAAAGTTTGGCGATCATTTTCATAGCAGCCCTGCAAGCCTTCGCCTTCATGTTCTCCGGGGACTCCAGAAACGTATTGACACCATCATCGAACAATGCATTCTTCGGATCCACAGTGAGGTCATTGAACTTTCGAAGGGTCAATGGCACCCTCTCCCGAGCATTAAGGGCTGTGAGCTTCCACAACATCTGCAGGGTCTTTTTCTCTGTAGGCACGCTGTCATCATCGATTTTCATGACGGTAATCTTTTCAGTCGGCCACTTTGCTTGTGTCGTTGCCTTTCGTACTGTTGCTCTACTAGGACCTGGTTGCGCAGATGTCTGACTGGGAGCTTGTGCTTCGTCAGAGGATCCCGATGACTCATTGGCAGACATCTAGTAGATACGAATATGTAAATACAATTGTATAAGTCTTAGTACCTATATTCACTTTTATAAGAATTTATGAAAATATGATGTATTTCTTATCTAAAGAGAAGGATCCTAACTAATTTCTAAAATGCAAAGCTAGGTCTTAATCCCATTCGAGGATATGCGGCCCGAGTAGGTTTCTATACTCTTATATGGTTCTAGAGAAAATTTCAGCAGCACCTCCTGCTATTCTCCAAATACACATCTCGACAACTAGCCGAGAGGGTGTGTATCTGGAGAACGACACGGAGACGCCACTGAAATTCTCTCTAGAACCATACAATAGCACAAAAACCTACTACTCGGGCCATATATCCTCGAACTATCCAAAGTACGTGGAAAATTTGGGAGCATCTTCTTATAAATATGACGAGTTGCCAAGTCATATTTATAATCAAACACTCCCGAACGGGAGACGACGTAATAGGTTACGCAACCTAAATTCATTTTTGGGATTTTCTTACAAATTTAGTTTTAACCATCATGAACTTGTTGTGCAATATGCATACATTAGTGACAAGAATATACAGCAATAGATAAACAAGAATAAGAATTAATGTGCGTTGTCAGGACTGAACATAAGCAAGAATAAAAATAGGTCAACACAAAAATTGCATATGCCAAGCATATAAACATCAAGAACATGTTTATCTTATTAAGTTTTACTCTTAGAAAGTGGGTTATGACTGATGTCGTCATCTAAACACCAAATTGTCTATCTCATATCATCGGTATGTGTGACAACGCACTCTTAATTCTTAGATCATTCCCAAGAACAGCATGCATTGCAGCCTCCATATTTATTCATATTGAAAAGCAAAAATTCTACATGGTTGTGCTAAACTGCTAACCATTGATTTACATACCCTCTATCTCCTATATTACCATAAATACTACATCAAGAATCGCAACTCAAGGGTCAACATTAGGAACACGTACAGTTTAAGTATTCGATAGTAAGTGTTAAATAGGTAAAATAACAGCATGCCTAATTTATCTGTGCTAAACTGCTACGTTCATATTGTCGCACCTAAGTAGACAACACTGTTAGACACAATCTCACTTAGCCGCTGTTATCATCGAGTAATATAATCTGACATACCATTTGCATTCACCCCCGACACACAAAGTATGGAAGAATACACAAAAGTAACTCACAATGACAAATGAGGATGATGGTGGTAGGCTTCGATGAGGAGGGGACGGCAGGAGGCCTACCTCGACGGATGAGGACGATGGCGTTACAGAGCACAATGGCGTGGGCTCCTCGGTGTCAGGGTGCTCATCGGGGAGGAGGTGACCACGGTGTGGGCTCCTCATCATCAGGGTAGTCGGGGATCAAGGCGCAGGGAAAGACGGCGTCGAGGAGGGGGATGGGGACGGTAGGGAGATGGCGGTGGCCTTGGGGAAGACCGGGAGAAGGAGGTGAGGAGGAATGGGCAAACGGACGCGGTGGGACTTAGGCAAAATCGGAGCCTAGGGTTCCCACGCCCATTATTTATAAACATATCATTTGTGACGGGTGAATTTACCACCTGTCACTAATGATCGGGTCATAGTGACGGGTGGATTCACTGCCCCGTCACTGGGACTTGGTAATTAGTGACAGGTGGTACATTCACCTTTCACTAATGACCTCTTTAGTGACGCATGATGTTATCACCCATCACTAATGTGATCATCCCTCTATTGACATGTATACTGGCTGCATCCTGAAGCAAAGTCAAGATTTGGCAGCAGGATAATTCGATGATGAGAAAAATATACTCAATTAGCTGTCTCACTTGCATTCTCAATTTAACACACTTTTCCAATTAACTGACATTTTCATTAATTTAGGATAAGTAAGTTCATCACTACAAAAGATGGTTCGGATTACACAAAAAAAATACCCATCCGGACTACAAAAGAAGGGTGCTAAATCCAAATTGCTAAATTCGGATTACCACCAAAAACCTAGGTAAGTAATGAACTATGATTCATCAGTGTCGTCGAGCAGTCACCACCGACGCTGGCCACCTCCTCATCCTCCTCCTCCTCCTTGTCGGTCATGTCAGAGTCGCACATCTCCTCGTCCTCCTCCTGTCGTCGTTGGTCATATCGGAGTCGCCACCCATCTTCTCAGCCTCCTCCTCCTCCTCCTCGTCGTCGGTCATGTTGGAGTCACCGCCCATCTCCTCCTCATCATCATCGTCAGTGTCAGAGTCGCCACCCATCTCCTCATCCTCCTCCTCCTCCTCCTCCTCCTCACCATCGTCAGTGTTAGAGTCGCACACCTCCTGCGCCAGAAGGTGTGCGATGGCCTCATCACTGACGATGGCCTTTGCCATTCCCTCGGCTTTTGTCGGAGGATTAACTCCAGTCGCAGGGATCCCGAGAGACCCCTTTTTAGATATTCGGCCGGGGGGATGATCCTGAATACGTTCGTCAGAGAAATAAATGGGAATGAATGCAACGGCCGGTGGGGGGTGTTGACCTAGTGCAAGAAGAAGTAAATGCACCGGAATTTAGACAGGTTCGGGCCGCACGGGGGCATAATACCCTACTCCTGTATGGATACTATAACTGTCCTGAGGAAGTCCCTCAAGGATGTTGCTGGTTACAAGGATCTTGATCTATCTAAGAGCCTGGGACTCCTTATTCTTCGGCTGGGACTGGGCTCAGCCTTCCTTACAGTGTTTCTCTTACGATGTGTTCTTGTCTATCTGTTGCCTCTAACCGTCTTCTTCAGCTATGCTCTCTCCTTTTTTTTCCTCTCTCATTCCCTCTCCTGCTTCTGTGCCGCCGTCTGCTTTAAGTACCCGCTGGCAGCAACATGCCCCGAACGGAAGGGGGGCACGAGTTCCGAGACACCATAAATGGAAAGGGCGTCATCATTTCCTCTAGGCGAAGTGACCGGGGGTGGAAAATGCGTCGCACGCCCGGTCATCCGTCACAATAAATGCCCTGGCAACAGGCGCCGTGGAGAGGGCCCACCGGGCAGCCGCAGAGCAGCCTGGCGTGCCCGCCCTGTCATGTTCCCCTGCCACAGCAGCGCGGTAGACGGAACGCCTTGGTCCTTACGACGTTATCCTGAGACAGGCCGGATGGCACGGGACGGGACCCGTGCAATTAATAACCCCACGCCTCTCTGCCAGAACGTGGCAGGAACTGACGCTGAGCGCGGCGGGAGCAGTTGGAGGTGACAAGCCACGCACGCTCATTAAATGCGGCCTCGGGCCTTTGACTGGTTGACACCTCATCAGTGGGCCCCTCAAGGGCCTTTCTGGGTCGTCGGGGTACCGAGTGCTCGGGGGTACTGTTCACCTCCCCGAGCACTCTCTCCCAAGAATGCCTTTCCTTGTTCTCGGGGAACCGAGTGCTCGGGGGTACTGTTCACCTCCCCCGAGCACTCTCTCCCGGGCACACTTGTACGGATCCTCGGGCAACCCCGAGCACTCTCTCCCAGAACTTAGCTCTCCTGGTCGTCGGGGGACTAGGGTGCTCGGGGGTGACCGTACACTCCCCCGAGCACTTTCTTCCCTGTACTTGGATTCCGTGGATCATCGGGGAACTGGGGTACTTGGGGGCCACTGACTGTGGCCCTGAGCGCCCTCTCCCGGGACTTGAGAGACTCCGCGGGATGGCGCCATGTGGCAGATGGCTGGCCTGCCTCGGGATTCGTGGACCCCCGGTTCCTGATACACCGACAGCTTCACTGATGAGTTCTGCCTCATGGATGGTGTGAGCGATAACCTCATCGTTGGCAATAGCTTTCTCCTTCTCATACTCCTCCTCTGCCTCTACCATCAAGAGGTCCCAATCGATGTATTCATCGACGTGGACCGACACCGAGGACGACGACGCAAGGTCCTTGTCGTTGGCGGCCATAGACGGCACTGTATTAGAGGAGTAGGGCGGTGGGTGCGGCAACGAGGAGGAAGCTTAGGATGTGTAAATCGGAGGCTAGGGTTCCCAGACCTGTTGTTTATAAACATACAATTAGTGACGGGTTATAGATACGACCCGTCACTAATGATCGGGTCTCTCCATCCTGTGATTCGATCATTAGTGACGGGTGGTAAATTAACCCATCACTGTATATATCTTACTGACGCGTGAAGTTCTCACCCGTCACTAATGATGATTCGATCATTAGTGACGGGTAGTAAATTAACCCATCACTATGTATATCTTTACTGACGCGTGAAGTTCGCACCCATCACTAATGTGCCCATCCCTCTAAGGGATTTACTTGTATATTGGCTGCATCCTGAAGCAAAGTCAGGATTTGACAGTCGTCTTCTCCTGCAAATATATCACAAATTTGAGGTTACATTGAAATTCAACCTTAACTAAATATTACAAATTTGATGTTACATTGAAATTCAGACTTAACTAAATATTACAAATTTGAGGTTACATTGAAATTTAGACTTAACTAAATATTACAATTTTTAGCATACATTGAAATTCAGACTTAACTGAATATTACAAATATTAAAAATTTGAGATTACATTGATTCATGTATCATTTGGCATGTGGCAGCCGTTTTCGTGCTTTCTTGACATGGATCCTTTCGTTATGGTCGGAATGTAGGTATAGAGTCTTCTCGTTCTGTGCAACTTGTGGCATGATTGCAGTAGCAAAAGGGAGGATTTCATCAAATTGATTGTACTTGTCCTCATCAACCACGTTTTCAACTCCGATGATCCGTCTTTTCCAACCGAGAACCGCATGAAGTTTCTTATCTGTCATGTTAGTCACATAAAACACATGGGCAAGTTGTTTAGTGACTACGAAAGGTTCGTCCGTATATCCGACAAGTTTGAGATAAATGCTAGTGAATCCGTACTTGTCTTTCGTAACGCCCTTTGTCCCGTGTACCCAACGGCACCAAAGCAGGGGTACCTTGAATCCCAAGTAATCCAGTTCCCAGATGTCCTCTATCTAACCGTAGTATGTGCTCCTGTGCATGTTGTTGTCATAAAGCATCTATACGGATACCGCTATTCTGATATGTGCTTTTTTGATCTTGGGAAAACATGTAAAATGTGTGACCATTTATATCGTACCCTTGATATGTTGTAATTGAGTATATAGGGTCTGCTGCTAGTTTCCTGATCAAATCACTTGTAGGAGTACTCGATTGATTGATTCAATCTCGAAACCAAGTGTTGAACGTTTGCATATGTTGCTTCGCAAGTCAAGCTTTGGCCCACCCTAGATTCTCCTAAAGAAGCAACTACTTGTGCTCGTCAATATATGAGGACACTTCGCTCATTTGTTGCAACACGAGGAAATGAGCTTAGTCGTATGCCTTCAGCTTAGGAGTAATTGCATGTTTCCCCAGAATTCCTTGCCCTACAAGCCTACCCTCGTGGTGAGAATGAGGCACACCAATTGGGTTATCTGGGTCCGTGTAATTAATGCACCACTCCACTACCTCCTCTGTAGAGGAACCCTGCGTGATGCACCCCTCAGGAAAAGCTCGATTCCTTACGTACGACTTGAGAATGCCCATGAATCGCTCATATGGATACATTTTATATAGGAACACAGGGCCAAGAAAATAAATCTCCTTCACAAGGTGAGTTGTGAGATGGATCATGATATCGAAAAAGGATGGCACGAAATACATCTCGAGAAGACATAGTCTTGAAGTGTCTTTTCTCTAGCTCGCCTAGCGCTTTTGGATCGAGTACCTTCTGACCAATTGCATTGAAAAAAAAAAGCACAGGCTCATGATAGCCTCTCGAACACCAATTGGTAACATGTTTCTAATTCAAACCGCAATCATCTACGTCAACATCACATGGCAATCATGAGTTTTCATGCCATCAACTATTTTCAGCTCTTTCATCGAAACAAGTCTTCTAATGTTGGACGAGTAACCAGAGGGAACTTTCACACCGTGCAAGAACTCACAAAATTCTTTTTTCTCCTTCTTGGATAGGGTGATGCAAGATGGGGGTAGAAATTTCCCTTTATCCGTATCCTTGACATGAAGCTCTGACTTTATGCCCATTTCTTCAAGGTCAGCTCTTGCATTTTCATGATCTTTTGTTTTCCCCTTCATGCTGAACATTGTACCGAGGAGACTATCACAAATATTCCTCTCTATGTGCATGAGGTCAATACAGTGACGAACGTTTAAGTATTTCCAATAATCGAGCTCCTAGAGAATTGATTTCTTGTTCCACATTCTATTTTCATCACTCGTGGAGGATCATTTTCGCTTGCCAAGGACAACATTGATATCCTTAACCTTATCATAGACATCTTGCCCGCTGAAATGCCTTGGAGATGACGCTTTATCCCTTGTGCTGTCAAACTGAGACTTCATTTTCCGATACCGGTGGTTCCTTGGAAGGAAACGTCGATGCCGCATGTACACTGTTTTCTTTGACTCGTTCAACCACACACTCTCAGTGTCATCTAAGCATTGGGCAAGCTTCACCATTTCTTTTACTCTGCCCTGGCAAGTTACAAACTGCTGGCAGATCATTGATGGTGACGAACAATATGGCATGTAGGGTGAAGTATTCTCATTTGTACTGATCCCAAACCTCAACACCTTTAGATCAGAGTGCTTTAAGATCATCCACCAAAGGCCTAAGGTACACATCGATGTCGTTGCCAGCTTGCCTCGGACCAAGAATTAAGGTCGACAATATAATGTATTTTCACTTTTTACAAAACCATGATGGAAGGTTGTAGATAGACAGTACAATAGTCCATGTGTATTTTGAGATACTCATGTTACTGATTGGATACATGCCATCTGTGCTCATAGCAAAGCTAATATTTCTTAATTCTTCAGCAAATCACCCAAATGTGGAATCAATGGTTCGCCACTGAGCTGAATCTACGGGGTGTCGTATCAATGCATCGTTCTTATGACCCTCCTTGTGCCACTGCAACAGTTGGGACTCCTTTTTGTTCTAGAACAAACACTTCTAATGGGGAATTACTGGAAAATACCACATCACCTTTCTATGAGGCACTTTTCTCTTGTTGCCTTCCTCCACGTCACCACCATCATTTTTACGTTTGTATCGATGGGTTTCACAAATAGGACATTGATCCAAGTCTGCATACACTCCATGAAATAGGACACAATCCTCCTTACATGTATGTATTTTTTTCTACCTCAAATCCCAAAGGACAAACTATCTTCTTCACGTTGTAGACGGTCTTGGGCACCTTGTTCCCCTCTGGTAGCATGTCCTTTAGGAGATGCAACAATGTTTTGAAACTCCTATCAGACCAATGATGGGTTGCCTTCAATTGCAGAAGCGTAAGCACCGCAAAAAATAGTGTATATTTCTCTTTACAACCAGGATAAAATGGTGTCTTCGAGTCTCGCACCAGTTCCTGAAATTTGAAAAACTCACCATCACTATACTCGTTGTGCCCCTCAGCATCACGCACCATTTGGTCCACATTCTCCATGAAATCTACATAGTTATCATTGAATCTTAATATGTCTGCGTCCCTGAGATAATCATCCATATCATTGGCTGGCAAGAGTCCTTGATCCGTACTGCCGCCCAGGAGGACCTGAACTATTTCCCCTTCATTAAGACCTTCATTGCCATGTTTGCTCCAAACGTGATATCTCTCTTTGAATCCACGCCTTAACAAATGATCGTACACATTGTCAAGTTTTAGGAAGTTCTTCTCATTCTTGCAATCACAGTATGAACACCAAATTGCCGTTTACCCCGACCTTCCATATCCGCCACCATGACAATTAAGAAAGACTTCACCCTGCTTATGTACTCATTACAAGTACGGCAATCAAGGTACATCCAACTTCGGTCCACCATCTAATCAAGGTACATCCAACTTCGGTCCACCATCTACAAATTGAAAAAAATATTAATTCTAAATAGAAATGACAGAGAAGATAGAATAAGTATAAAAATTCTAACTCAATTTAACTAAATTAAGTGCGTACGTGTGTTCTAGTGATATTCAAGAGAACAATTAACATCCAAATATGATACATGTTATTTATGGCGAAGGATCCTAATTAATTTCTAATAGGCAAAGATAGGTCATAATCCCATTTGAGGATATGTGGCCCGAGTTGGTTTCCATGCTCTTGTACGGTTCTGAAGAAAATTTTAGCAGCACCTCCCCGCTATTCTCCAAATACACACCTTGACAACGAGCCGAGAGGGTGTGTGTCACACCCGGTTTTAACGGCCAAAACCAGATACGGCTTATGTGTTCACAGGATGTTCAACACACATAAGGACGTCACAGGTGAAGTAACAAAAGCAATACTTTAACTTACAATCGTCAAACTCTTACACAAAGTCTTCACCTAAACAACTCTACTAACCAATCTATAACTATTAAACGACGGCAGCGGAACGAAAGCATCGGCGATCAAGCACTCCACAGTCACCGACTGGAAGACACGCTCCTAGAACACCAGGTCGTCATCTTGAAAGTCTTGAAAGTCTTCCACTGAGCAGCATATGTATTGTGGTAGATAGCAAGGGTGAGCACATGGAGTACTCAGCAAGTGTGAAAAAATAATGATATGCAGGCTTTCAACAAGAATAGGCTGACACATGGTATTTTTGCGTAAATGCAAGTAAAGAAAACATATTTGGACTCAAAAATATTAGACAATTATTAAGTGAATGTAACCCATACAGTCCAACACCCAGCATACAAGCCTTCCCACCTTGCACACCATAACCGTCTAGTACTCCCTGTACTATAACCAAAACCATAATCATCCAGTACTCCCTGTACCAGAACCTTAACCAAACTCATAACCATTCCACCACCAACTAATTATGTGAGGATCCAAGTCTCTCATATCCGTGAGCACGGCTGTTATAACAGTTTTACACTCTGCAGAGGTTGTACAACTTTCCCACGAGTCGTGATTTCATCACCTGCAAGCAGATGACTAAAGTCTCCATGTTGCAATACCAGCCAAGCACTATACACACGCCAGTGGTGTGTTGCCAAGAGATCACTACGAAGCCTTTACAAAGAATCCTCCCAGTATGTGTCACCAACACTCCAGGTTTCACCGCTAGGTGCTGCCACCTAGAAGCCCCCTCTTGTGCCATGTGGTTTCTGAGAATTACCTTCCCTCATCCACGCCTCCCCTCTGGCCCACACGACACTGGAAGAACCCTAATTAATCGGCTAAGCCTTCCCATATCAGTCTCGTGTTTGTACGGAACTTCTCGGGTTGTCGCTCCATGAACCGGTTCTTACTTAGGTTACTTGAGCAAACACTAAACCAACATCATAACCATGACAACCATCAAAACTACTTTGCTCAAGGCCTAAGGTTCCATGTTGCTAGACCATTAACCAGTTAACCACTATTGTTGCATATGTTCATTAGTCAAGTATATGACACTTCCCAATATCCCAAGAGCATGGCTAAGCAATCTACCCATAAAAGACACCTAACCATAAATCATCTAGGTTCCAAGGGATGATAAGGGAAAATCTAGGGAAAACCCTAACATAGGTGACTACTCATCATATTGACAGACATTGCATGCAGTTTTGTAAAACAAAACATTTAAAAACATAGGTTCAATATGATCAAGGACACTTACCTTCTCCTTGCGGCTGCTTAGTGTATTCTTGCTCCTGGTCTTGATATTCTTCAAACTGATCCGGGGTGTTGACGACTAATCGCACAATAACTGGCAAAGCACACAACAAAACATACTAAGAACATAGCACAAACCAGACAAGCAACAAGACAAAACCTATCTAGAAAGATAGAGCTCGGAGAAACGAATCTATCGGCGCAAGAATCGCTTAAATCGGAGCTACGACGGAAAAGATATGCTAAAAACAATATTAGGGTTTATTTTAATTAAGAAAAGGACTTAATTGTAATTATGGAAAAGTATAGGGACCTTTTGTAAAAATAGAGGGACCTATTTGTAATTATGAAAAAGTTTAGGGACTAAACTGTAAAAAGATAGGGCTCTTTTTGTTATTTTAGAAAAGTTTAGGGGCTAAATTGCAAAATTACCAATTAAGGGAATTATCAGATTTATTTTTATATTGAAAAACCCTATATACTGTGTGGCTGCTGATCGGATGGTTGACTGGCTGCTGACTAGGCTTGATTGGCTTGTGTGGCGCACACGTGGCACTGATGTGGCAGGGTGACGTGGCTAAGGCGCTGACTGTGTTTAAAGAGGCGACACATGGCAACTTGCTACTGGCTACTGAAGAGGTATTCTAATATGTAATCGGGACCACACGCTATAGATCGGACGGCTCAGGACGTTTGGGGACAGATAGATACCGACGGGGAGGGAGTCCACAGCGGAGCCGAGCTCGGCCACGGCGGCGACACTTCGGAGTTGGCCGGAACGGCACTCCGGTATGCGGATTGTGACGGCGAGCAGCGGATAAGCTTCAGGAGGGAGAGAGTAACCCGTTTGAGGTCTTACCGAGAGCGATTCGGCACTGGAGAAGCTCGGCGACGACGAGGGGCGGCGGAGGGCTCGGGTCTTCGTCGGAGAGGGCGCTCTGGCGATCTAACAGCGATGGCGAGGGTCGGAAATGCTTCAGGTAGGTCACGCGGCTCCGATGGTGGGCTCGGAAGGCTCCGGGATGCTCGGGATCGGCGAGGCGCCGAGCTCGTACAGCGGCGGCGGCTATGGCGTCAGCGGCGAGATGAGTCTCGGCGAGAGGGCTCGGTTTCGACGAGTTGGCGATGGGAACGGGTCGAGGAAGATCGGGGCTAGATATATAGGAGAGTTCGGGAAGGCGGGGTGCGCTAGGACTCCAGGGCGACGGCGGATCAATTCGGACACGGCAGCGGTCGGCCGAGTTCGACTCGAGAACGACGGATCTGACAGGTGGGCTCCACACGTTGGCGACTCGGGCAATGGCGAGTTAACACGGGGCGTCTTCAGCGGCGGGCGGCAGCACGGCGCTGGGCTGGCTCGGGTGCGCGAGCGCGGGGCGCTGGGCCGGAGTAGGGGCACAGCCCAGGCGGGAAGAGAAAGAGGGAAGCGGGCCGGCATGGGGAAATGGGCCAGAGGGAGGAAGCAAGTCGGTGCGGGCTAGGCCGAAGGGGTGAGAGGGAGAGAAGGGAGGTCTGGTAGACTTAGGTTTTTCTCTTCTTTTATTATTTCTTTCTTTTTGTTTCCAAATCTATTTTCTATTACTTTCTAAATATTGCTAAATCTATTCTGAAGCAAACAATTCAAATAAGTCAACCAAAAACCTAAATGCCTAACTCCAGCATGAATGCATTGAAACAATTAATAATCCTAATTCAAATTTGAATTTAACATTTAGAAATTAGGTTTTATCCTATGCTATTTGTTTAAACTCAAATTAAATCTAGGAAAATTTTAGAGAATTGCAAAATTTGAAAATCAGGGTGTTACAGTGTGTATCCAGAGAACAACAAGAAGACGCCACCAAAATTCTCTCTAGAACCAGACATATTTATAATCAAACACTCCCGAACGGGAGACATAGGTTACGTATGTACACTAATTAAGGGGGACAATCAACATATATCAAGATTTGGGAGAAGGAGCAAAATTGTTGATTCCCACTCAAACCCTAGAATCCAACATGCATATATGAGCAAGAGGAGGAAGAGAGGGATGAGGCAAACCTTCAAAGGCCAGGGACACACACCAACTTCAAATCACCGAGATTTGATTTGGCCTCAACAGAATAGCCAAAAAAATCGCCCCTTTGATGAGCAGCCACGGTGGACAGACACTGTCTGGTTGTGCTACTCGGTGAATAAAATAACAGTAAACATCACTCATTAGTGACAGGCTATAAGGACACCCGTCACTAATGAGTGAGCCATTAGTGATTGATCTCATAACAACCCGTCACTAATAAGTGACCCTAGTAGGGAGCCGTCAAGGCTACATTTAGTGATAGGTTATAAGGACACACATCACTAATGACTTAATATTAGTGACAAATTATAAGAGCACCCATCACTAATTATTTAATATTAATGATGGGTGATAAGGATACCAGTCACTAATGACACATTAGTGATGGGTGAAAACTAAGACCTATCACTAATGACTTCTACAAGAAGAGATCGACTTTCAGAATAGAGGCATGCATGCAAACATAGAGTACTTCAACATCCTATTCAACTGAACTGAACTGAACTTCGATGGACTACATCCTAAAGCAATGTTAGGATTTGGTAGCCATCTTCACATTCAAGAACACAGATATACATCCAAAAACTTAAATTTAACTCAAGTCAGTCATACAATATAGTTATGCATAATTTACGTACTTATGCAAATATCCATACATCATTACACTTGAGCATTTACCAGAGTACGTAACCTATGATATTTAACATAGTTGAAATCTACAATATTGTATCTAGTACTTTATCGATATACATTGGCGCATGAATTAGTGCACTCTCTTTCACTTGACATGGATGACCCGATGCTTTACCATATATAATAAACAATGTCTTATTAGCTAATTCATTTCCACTTAAATGAAACCTTATATTAGCCTAGAAGTTGCCTTCAACAGTGAAGTCCACTCTGGAGCCATAAAAGCTTAACCCAAGATGCTCCATGGGTTGATCTAAGATAGCATGAAAACTAATTGTCACAAAGGTGTTACTAAAAATATCCTACAAGCAATGAAAATAAAATTATGAAAACAATATATGCTAACAGTCATGTATATCAAAATAACCAGATTACATATTACTGTACCATATCATATTCATCAAACTGAGCAAGTCTCTCTCTGATCGAAGCTAAATCCTCTTCGCCCTCCTCAAGCGCTTTTATTTGAAAATAATTGTAGTTAGGCAAAAAAGAACCCATACTCTTCAAGCACTTTTAGGCACCTTTCAACGGCGATTTTTTTGAAATGCAACGAAATCGTTGATGCCTTGCCACATGCCCTAATAATGATATCTCCACTACTTTCTCCCCTTGAACGTATGTCAAAAGAGATAGATAGCTTCATAAAATTCATTCCATCTAGAACGGATTGCACCAAAGGTACAGTACCACCTATCGCAAGGATTACCTCTTTAAGTCATAGGATCAGTTTTAACACCTACATGATAGGATGATATGAATTGAGCCTAATGTACTATAAACTCAATTAAATTGATGTGTCCTAATGAGTGTTACTATGAGCCTAACAATGAGGGAGAAAAAGAAAAGAGGTTACTATGATCAGTCTCGATCGTGGCCGGTGGGGGAACACCGGTGGGCCAATGCCTGGAGGGTCATGTACGCCTGGTGCGTGAGCCAATGGAGGAGTTATTGGGATCCATCCAAGTCCACCATGGCGATGGAAACGGCCCCCGCCACTACCTTGATCCATCACCCTAATCCTAGCGGGTAGAGGGGAGCAGCGGCATACATCGGGCTGTGGTGGAGAGGGGAGGATGACGGAAGCGACAACAGCGGCGGCGGCGGGAGGAGGCGAGCAGACATGAGCGGAGATGATAGTGGTCGAGAGAGAGAAATGGACGGATAAGAGTGGTCGAGCAGATAGGAGTGGTAGAAATTAGTGACGGGTGATAAGGACACCCGTCACTAATGAGTCAGTCATTATTGACGGTAACAACTACAACCTATCACTAATTACTTTAATATTAGTGACGGATCTCATAACGATCCGTCACTAATGAGTAGGCTACATTTAGTGATGTATGCCCCATATACACGCCACTAATGACTGAATTATTAGTAACAAACATTAATATGACCCGTCACTAATATCTTTAGTAATGGGCCATTCGCTCGCCGTCACTAATGAACCCTCATTAGTGACGGTTCATGGCTGGGTCTCGGCCCATGCCATATATTAGTGACAAGTCGGCACTGGATCCGTCACTAATAGTGCATTAATGACGTGTATTGAGAAACCGTCACTAATGACATGTCTCCTTTGATGATTTCTTACGTAGTCTCATTTGCACCGGCATCCCCTTCGCTTGATTTTGTCAACACACCATCTTCATCCTCCGTGTCATATTTTGCTTGACCTTCATGTGTAAAGCTAGGATCACCCTTGACTCCGTCCGGTCCTACTTGATCGTCCGGCACCAAGCACCTGCTTAGCCCCGATCACCCACCATCGATCGTCAAGTTGCATCCGTCACCTGCACACCTTGAAACAAGCAAACACATTTCTTCACACTGCAAACACATCTCCAGGTTAGCACAAAATCAAAAACTTCAACTCAGTGCGCATCCTGCAAAAAATGTGAACACCGGATGTACCGGTGTGTTCTGCTCTTGAACACCGGATCATCCAGTGAGAGTAACACTATTTATTTTAGGAAAAATTTACTCTCTGCAAGAAAAGGTCCGGTGAAAGCTTCCAGTGATCTCACATCCATCACCAAATAATCTGGTGTGTGACAATCCATCGAACCACTCTTCTGCAACATCTCTGCAACAAAAGGTCTGGAACATTCTCCAATGTTCACAATCTCAACACCGGACTATCCGACATACATAATCAAACTTGCTGCTAAAAATCTCCTCTCTACAGAAAATACTCCGATACTCTCAAAGTTCATCACCAAACCATTCGTTATTTGCTTTCATTTCTGCTTCAACACTAAAAATACTCTGGTGCTACCCTTTGGTGTAGCCACCACACTCACCAAATCTTCCGGTACATTGATCTTTAATTTCGCTCGAAAAATTGCGCTTTACAAAAAATAGTTCAGCGAGTATACACTACCCACAACGAAACTTATAGTTCATATCAGAACATCCGATGTTCACACCGAAAGTTCCGATGTGTGTAATTTTTTTTCATACAAAGAAGAATTTGCCAATTCCAAACACCACTAACTCAAGTTAGATATAAATAAAAACAAACATATAAAAATACATACTAACTAAGTTTAAAATATATCAACTGTTATCGATGCTTCATTACATATAAACTAAAATACTTGTTCAATTGATTTCTCAAAAGAAATCCTTCAGGAATCTAAAAGGTAAAATTAACGGCTGTGGTAAAATAGGGTACGGTTTTGATGCCATATATAGCGATACATATTTCGTTTTCCTAAACAACAAGTGATGTCACTATTAGCAGCATAGACCCGAAACATGGCGGCAACTTCTTATCAATTTCAAATTCTGATACATATACGATATGCCAAAGTTAAAGGGCATGATACATGCTGTCGGTGACAAATTAACATCCGAAACGTGCAAGGCATGCATAAGATTCGACGACTATCAACTTCCTAGTCGGTCAATACCCGACCTTCCGCGCGCTGCGACGCGCCGACCCGACCTTCCGCGCGCTTCCGCGGCATCGCCCTCCACGTTGTCGTCGGCAACGGTGTCTCCTTCCCTGCCCGCCGGCCGCCTCGCGCCGTCACTGGTATCCATCTTCATGACGCACCGCACGTTGACCGTGGCCTCCTCGAAGTCCTCCATCCTGAACGCCGGCCTCCACGGCGGCTCCGCCTCCCGCGCCCGCTTCCTCCCCCGGCCCGCTGGTCCGCTCCTGCCGCAGTCCGCGCGAGCGCCGTCAACGCCAACGCCGGCGCCGGCGCCGTACAATCCCCTCAGGGCCCGGATGTTGGCGACCAGCGCGTAGAACCTCTCCACCTGCTCGTCATCCTCGCTGCCGCCCTCCATGGCCTCTACGGCGACGCCAGCAGCAGGCAATGGCGCCGCGTGCTGCTGCACCGCCGGCACGGAAGCCTGGGATGCGCCACCGCTGGCGGACCGCAGAGGCTTCTCATCTCCTATCGTGGCATCCATCGTCGCCCTCCACACCTCCAGAGTCCAATACTAGTAGTATAATCTTAGTATAGCTTAGGAGCAAGCGGTGAGTGATGAAATTAAAAAGGAAAGAATAGAGCACGGGAGCGATCGAGGCAATGGAAAAGCTAGCGCTCCGCTCTAGGTGGGTGCGGTTGATGAAATGGCGAGTGGTTAAATAGGGGCCGTGAGCCCGTGGCCTACATTTCACCTACAAGAAGTTAGGTTAGGTGTACAATGGTCTTACTATTATTTACCAATTAATATTATAGGTAAGGTGAACAACAAGTTTACTGTATTAACTAGGATTCATTTAAGTAGGGGCTGATATAAAAGAATGAAGCTAAAAGATGTACTCAGTAGAGTTATAATTAACTTATATTTGGTGTATTTAAGATGTTCCTATATGGATTTATATTTAGGATTGGTAGGAGTAGTACTGTTGTGGAGTTGTTATTGCTCCAATTAATGTGTACTGAAACCAAGACATGGACTAACATTCTAGAAATAAATTAATTCTCACATTTCACCCGCTGCTTGCAATAGTGTCCTCTCACCCCTTTGGTCATGTCAAAGAAGGAGAGAAGCTAGTTAAAAAGAAGAAGAAAAAAAGGCGTGCTGTGCCCCCAAAAGTTTAAGGAAGGAGCAAGACTGCGAGTACCGAGAATCTAGTTTTGGTTTAGATATTTTGTAAAGGTCACGGCCTGGGTCACGGTCTCACTGTCACAGGATTAAGTTAGATTGCAACTTGCATGAGTTGTTTGGGCTGAATGGAGGAGGTGGGCTGGTGGTCTGATGGTTGTTAGGCGACTCTGGATCCATGGATAAATGGGTTTAATACTTATAAGAATATACTGAACGTTTTATCTGAGTTTTATCCGATGTGTAACAATTTTATCTGATAATAGGTCTGTAGATAAAAAAAAAATATTTTATATCTAGCTTTTAACAAAATAATTACCCGTCGGCTAGATGGAGGTTAATAGGTACAGTTGCCATCGCTAACTGTCCTGTTTAAATTTCCTCTCTCAATGACCGTGACTGACAAGGACACCACGGCAATTTGTGGACCCCAACAGAAATTCTGGTCATCAAGGCCGTCATTTTGAACCCGTCGGACGTCACTGCCGCTACGTCAGCCTACCCTCCCTAGGCTCGCCGTGCCAGTCGGTGATGGGCACCGCAGGAAAACGACTCCGACCCCCCCACGAATGCTGGTACCCAATTGTACAGTATCTAGCTCTTTGTGCGGACGCCAGCCGGTGACGTGCACGCGGGGAGAAGAAAACAGAGAAGCAAGATATTAATCGCATTCATGATGTCGCCGTGGCGACGTAAGCCGTGGTGGTGTCACAGCGCGTGCACGGGTCGGTCCAGTCCAGCTGTTTGGTTGCTGCTCGATATCCCGTAGCTCGACGGGGATGGGGATCACGATGCTACGCCAAAGTCCAACGCAAATGTCGACCTCTTGAATGAAAATCTGTCATATTCATGTGCTCCTCGCTTCAAAAACACAATCGTGGGACCGTACCGTGGATAAAAATCTACCATATGTTGTATTCCCATGTTCTAGTGGGAGAGAACAGAACACGATCTTTCAGCACGAGGGGGGGTGGGGAGGCAGTTGCCCTTGTTTGTAATATAATCGGAAGAATACGCAACAAAAAAGGAAGTGACAATAATGTCACATGGCGTTGGTAGAAGCTTCCAAGGAGATCACCGTGTCTCTCTTCTAGTTTACCTTCGTCAATCCAATCGGATCCGTTGCGAGTTGTATCTCTTTCTTATTGCCTTATTGGTGATGGCATGTCCTCTGCCTACTGACTACGAAGATTAATATAGTACAAACGTCGAAGTCACGAGTCCTCATTTTAATATTTGATGTCTTTTGTACTTGTGAGTTTGGTCCGTTCATTTACGATGGAGCTATTCAATCTTTTATACTGATTGTAAATGTTGATCGTTTTAGTCTCCTTAATTATTTTTTAAATATAAGTTATTCTCAAACTTTTATGCATTTTTTTTCTCTTATATTCTCTTCTTACCCTTTTTAATAAATGCTATCACTCTCACAAATGAATGAGTTATCTTTTCCAATGCACAATAAATAATAGGTAATAAGGTCATTTGATCTACTTTCTTAATTATTGTGCATAAGTCTAAAACGACCTATATTTACAATCGGAGGGAGTATCTATTATATAAAACATGAGTTATTTATTTCCTACGCTTCTCTCATCTAAAATCTCTAAAATTTGAATAATTTAAGGTATGTTTAGTTAGATGGATATCTCTAGATGGAAGATGGTAATTCAGTTTTTAGAGATGTTTAGTTAGAGAACAAGATGTATGGGATAATCATATAGAGGGAATTTTCTTATCAGATGCTGGATGTGCTCATCCGTCAAAAAACTGCTGCACAGAGTCATCCATATTCTAAATGAGTTTTTATCACTACTGATGTAGCATATTTTAATTGATTAGAGTAAATATACTTTTTTTATCATGCTTTAAATGAGAGTGTTAATTAGATTCATGTCATTATAAATTCGGTATTTAGAAATATGCCATTACAAATCTTTTGAAATTATATCTATGTCATTATTGTTATAAATCAGGTACATCTTATAATGGTATGGATTTAAGAGATTTATAACGGCACATTTTCAAATACCATATTTGTAATGACTTATTTTAAAACCATGATATTTTATAATGATATGAATCTAATTGACCTTAAATGATATTATCTTCTAAACTGTTTATCTGATTTACAATCTGATTGTAACATTGTATTCATTGCAATTAAATCAACAAATAAGATCCCACAAGATTATATTTTGATGAAAAATAAATACATGACAAGCACAAAATTTTTGCTAATTCCATCTAAGTTCTATCTATCCAACCAAACAAAAATTGGATCCCCCTATCCATGCAACCAAAACATAAATTGGATCGCCCCATCCAACAAAACACAAATAATCATATTTCATCAAACCTTAACCTCCAACCAAACATACCTTACCCACTTTTGCCATACACCCTCGTTCCCAAGCCTTATTACCTCGTTACTGGCTATAGATATGAGATCTATTTTACTAATAAAAATAAATAAAGAAATTAGTGGATAATCTTCTCTTCCTTTTTAGATCATATCTGAAATCAAACTATATCATTGTTCCCAATGTATTTATTCAATAGCGCTCTCATGGTGTATCCACATCTCTATGCATTAAGTTTGTGATTAATGTTATAAATTGAAGAATAATAGTCAATTTTAACAGATTTTTGAGAATTTATTTGAAGCCCTAACAATTATAAGAAGTTATAAAAGTAATCTTTTTTAAGAATTTTAGTTTAAATTCTACATAGAATTTTTAGGTAAATCAAATTAAAATAGGTTACACATGGATTATGGAACAAGTATAAAAAGTTCTACAATTTTTGGAGCAATAGAAGGTCATTGTTTTCAACCGAGAAGATGAGAAGAGAAATTAGAGTTGTTGAATACTGTTCATAATGGGTACACATGTCATCTTCTCGTTCCTTCGAAGCGAACCAGAGATGGCGAGAGTGTTTGCCTCTCCAAAAGTCTTGAGTCGATCACAAGAGATGGTGAGCCCAATAGAATAACGAGCGGAATAGAGAGCAGGTTCGAAACCATTTTTTCGGTCAATTCGCTAAATATAATGATGTTGAACGGGAGAAGAGCCGGTTGGAGTTACTCTTAGCACTCGATTTTTGTGGATGTTGAATCCGCTCGTTTGCTTCTACCTCTCGTCATCTCTTCTTCTTCCCTCGACACCCCTCACCCCGTCATCGCCCACACATGCCATGCTCCATGCTGTGGCAGGTAGAGTCTCACTAGAGCTCTGCGCCGTCGACGAGACCCTACCCTGTCGCGTTAGCTTCGTCTTAACCGCCTCTCATCATCGCCTCTTTGCTGCCCCTAGCCCCACTCTGCCCACCAGCTGTCCTCCACAAACCCGACCGATGACGCCCCACCACCCTTGTCACCAACCGCCACCACCGTTAGATAGACTTGCTCATCACGGCCATCACTCTAAACCTGACAGCCTCCGATGAACCTCCAACTTGCCGTCGCCATTGTAGCATCTAGGCCCCTAGGTAAGAGGTAAGAGTTTCGGTGATTAATGACAACCGTATCATTGTGACTAACGTATGCGCTTTGAACAGTATAAAAGAAAAGGAAAAACATAATTGACAATGATGTCTTGATACTCTTGCCTTTTAAAGAGCTTATATGGACGATCAAAGGACCGGTACATGAAGGATAAGGATCTTCTAGTTCTAAGTGTCACAAGAAGATGAAGGACACTTAGAATAGTATAGGTTCTATTTCTTTTTAGTCTTTTGACCGTACTATAAAGAGGGGTTAAGAGTTGTAGCTTGACCTAGGTGAGTCTAGACATAGTTGATGCACACTTGTGACTTTCTATTGCTAGGTTGGCCATAAAAGCTTTTGGTTCAGTATCCAAGAAGTTAGAACTCAAGACGGCTTTGAATTAGATAAATTCAGTGAAAATTCAACTCACCGGATGATCCTCTGTAGAAAGAGTGATCTCACCGGAGCAATTTCCTAAGAGTTCTGACTTGAAAATTTGTTGAAGACCACGCCGGATAGTCCGGCGTTTGAGTGGTGAGATCACCGGAGAAAAATTCGCAGTGAAGTCTCGGATTAAGTGTACACACCGGATGGTCCGGCGTAGCAAAGAGTCATCACCAGATGATTTTATACAGAGAGGTTGCAAACTATCATCTGGGCGGTTTCAATGCGCCGGATGGTCCGGCGTAGAATAGAGTAATCACCAGATGAATTTATACAGAGAGGTTGCAAACTATCATCTGGCCCGTTTCAATACGCCGGATGATCTGGCGTAAGTTCTGATTAAACGCCGGAGCTTTAACGGCTAATGGAACAGTTAACGGCTATTTTGTCAGGGACATTAGCACCGGATATTCCGATGTGAAGTGAGTTATTCACACCGGAACTTCCGGTGTTAAGAAAAATTCTGGGTTGTTAGGCAACGGCTAATTCTTGATCCTTAGCCTATAAATACCCACTCATTTGGACTTCTCAGTATCTCTTGCGACCCTGTAGCAGCTCATACACTTGGTGTGTCATTTAGAAGCAAAAGAGAGCACTTGTGTTAATTCCAAGTTCTTAGTTGAAGATTAGGGACTTCTTTAAGTGCTTGAAGAGTAACAAGTGTGCATCTAGCTGTTGTCTAGGCTTGGTCTTTGTTAAGTGAAGCTTGAGGCTTGTTACTCTTGGTGGTTGGCAACACCTAGACGGTCTTGGTGATCGGAGGTTCTCTCGGTGAGCTCTTGGAGGACTTGTGGGAGCCCCGGGAAGAGATGATGTACTTGGTTTGATGCCCGCCAATCCGGAGATGGAGAAGGGGCAATCAAGAGGGAGCACTTGAGTCTTGGTGACTCAAGGGGGAGCTACATCCTTGGTGGATGCTCCAACAAGGACTAGGGGAAAGTGCCAACTTCTCGAAACCTCGGAAAAAAAAATCGGTGTTTTCTTCTCCAACTATTTACTTTCCCGCATTTTACTTTGAGTATCTTTGATATTGCAAGTCCTTCTTTAAAATTCTCTCTCTTGGCTATCTTGTTTGTTTAGTTGCCTTGTCCTAGTTTAAATCACGTAGTCACATTCTTTTTATCTAGGCTAAAGTTTTATTTGTTTAAGCGGTAGAAGTTTTAATTAGCGCCCAATTCACCCTCCCCCCCCCTCTTGGGCCATTCGATCCTTTCAGGTAGAGAAGAAGTGTTAGTGATATGGGAACCGGGGGTTCCCGAGTCCCGAGGCCAGGACAGCACAGTGCCACGTGGCGCCATCCCTCGAGGACCATTCCCCCGAGGGACTGAGAAAAGCCAGACCCGGGAGGGGGTGCTCGAGGCTAAGAACAATTGGCCCCCGAGTATTCAGAGTTTCCCAAGGACCCGAGAAGAGCCAGGTCCGGGAGGGGTGCTCGGGGCCATGACCAGTTGGTCTCCGAGTACCCAGAGTTCCCCGAGGACCCGAGAAGAGCTAGATCCGGGAGGGGGTGCTTGGGGCCAAGGACAGTTGGTCCCCGAATACCCAGAGTTCCCCGAGGACCTAAGAAGCCCCTTGCCGGTGGACCCCGCAAAGGCTCCATGGTGAGGTGTCAATTGGTGGAAAGCCTGATGCTGCATTTAAGGGGGAGCATGGCTAGTCACATCCAACCACTCTCCCCTCCACACACCTGTCGTACTGAGTACGTCAGTCCCTCCCACCATCTGGCAGAGAGGTGTGGGCACAATTAATGTAACAGGTCCCATCGCACGTCCCCCACGGGGCCCATAAAGGAAGACAGCTTGAGGATATCATCGATGGGCTCGAGGCGTATCGCCTGTCGCCCTACTGCGTCAGACCGTGTCAGATCTACTCTGACCGGACAGGCACGCAGGGATACTCGGTGGCTGGCCGATGGGCCCCCCTTGCACCTGCTAAAGTTGGGGCGTACTGACCGATGGGACCGACCAAAGGGCGTATTTTTAACCCTTGTAACATCAAACTGTAGACCCATAATGGTTGTTTTCCTTTTATGATTTACGGGAACTTATGCCCCCGTTCTGGGCACGCCGAGCCTCCCCCGGTAGGATAAAAGGGGGAGCACTTCGTAGAAGTTCGGACGAAGTTGAGGCTAAGTTCAGGCTAATCAAAGCTCACCTCCACACAAGTTCAGAGAGACCGGCACTTGAAGACCGAAGTTCAAGACTTGATAGATAGACAAAAAAACCTGGTAACACAGAGATCCAGAGAAAGATATTTTAAGAGCATTAATAGCACATCAGACACACAGGAGTAGAGTATTACACTCCGTGTGGTCCGAACCTGTCTAAATCTCTTGTGCATTTACTCCTACTAGCTGACGATCATTCGTCCCTCCTAGATTTCATACATTCACATTAATCCTACGTATAAAGTAGATTCAGAATCAGTTCCCGACCGAATCTCAAAAGAGATCCTTAAGATCCTCATTTATGGTGTTCATCCGCTGACAAGAAGGTAGACCCAAATTAGAATCTCGGTTGGCTCATAAATTGGGTGTCAGAGAGGCTCGAAACACCAGGCAGCCCATTTTTATTCATTGCTATTGACTTTTTACTGTCGTTCTCCATTCTTTTTAACTTTATCATAATTGATTCTTCATGGCCCGGACTACTTTTATTACTTTATACCAGGGTATATAACGAAATATTACTTTATGAAGATATTTTAAAAGACAAATTTAACAATATAATTTTCATATAGACAATCTCGATAGCTTTTGGCATATTAGTCGTCAACTGTTTTAATGTTTAACGGCATGACATATAGAAAAGAACAGAAGGAGTACAAAGTTCTCGCAGCGAATGCTCATAAACATGATGCCCGGTGCAACTGAGGGGATCATAATGTAACTTCGGCTTTAAAATTCTCGGAAATTTTGCTCTTAGCAGGGTCGATACTTCAACCATCCTTAGGCACTTTTTTTTTTTTGCAAACAGAAAACTTGAGCACTTCATGTAAATCAAAACTACCGGTCTTTTTCTCTTTGCGAGACGCGGAAGAAGCACGCGATATTTTTCTCCTCGCAAGGCGCGGAAGAACATGGCAATCGCACATCGGAGATAAACCAAGGTACAGGCCCTCTTAGACTATGGCTAAGAGTACATGATTCTTAATTTTACATGACAAGAGTTACAGCGAGCACATAATACATGTCCCTGATGGAAAATTAACAACGGAAGTGTGACATCCATTCATCGAATTCGACTATCTACGAGCTAGCTATTAGCTGGTCAATGCACCCGCACGCGCCGCGCCGCGACTGGAGATGCGTCCGGGACCATTCCGCACCACGACCTCACCCTCGTCGTCGCCGGTGACGGCGGCCGTCTCACTCCCCGCCGGCTGCCGCCTCGCAAGGCCCTTTCTCTTCTCCTCCTCCTCCTTCTTCTTCTTCTTCCCGGCGCACCCTGCGTCGACGGTGACCTCCTCGAGCTCGAAATCCTCCATCCTGAACGCCGGCCTCCACGGCAGTTCCGCCTCCCGCGCCCGCTTCCTCCCCGTGGCCGTGCCGCCGCCGCTCCTAAACATGGCCCTCATGGCTCGGATGTTGTCCAGCAGCGCGTAGAACCTCTCCACCTGCTCGTCGTCCCCGGCGCCGCCGCTCGTCTCCACACCGGGGACGGCGGTGGCGTTGGGCGACGATGGCTCTGCCTGCTGCGCGTAGGGGGGCGGAGCTTTTTTTGCTGCCTGCCGTTGCATCCATTGCCTCCGGACCTTGGTTGATAAGTGGACGCTCAGAGGGAGAGACCGAGGGAGACAGGCGGAGAGAGCTACGGAGGAGGACGCAGTGGGGGCGGTGATTGGTGGCTGGTTAAATAATGCTGATGATCTTATTACTTGTGGCAATGCGAACATGGAAGCTTCCCCTATTGGAAATATTCTTTAACATTTCTGCACCTTTTCAGGTTAGACTCCAAATTAGAATAAATCTTCCACTCTTTTCAATAACAAAATCCCTATTTCTGTCCAACAAGACGTACAATCTGTTTTCCCTATTCCTATGGTCAGTCAAAGAACTATGAGAAATTCTATAATTCGTCATCGAATAACCACTGATTCTACAATTCGTCATCGAATAAATTCAGTTTACTTCTATACCATCGAATAAATGGTTTAGTTACTTATTTGCCATCGGGTAGTCTGATTTTTGAAAAAATCCGACACTACCCTCCGTGATACTGTTCAGCTCATTATGAACAGTACCCGAGAGCTAAAAAAAGTCAAAAAAATATGTCCATTTTTGTGCACGCTCTATAATTCATAATCAACCCATTTAACTGTATCCACTAAAAATACTGTGTAGAATTCAAACTAAAATTCTTCAAAATGTGTTACTTTTGTAACTTCTTACAATTTTTAAGTCTCATAAAAATTTACAAAAAATCTGAGAAGATTTACTAATATTCCTCTAATGTGATGTAATAATTTCTAAAATTATCTCCCGCGGTGAAAAAGTGAGTTCTTTATAATGCACAGTATTACAAAAGGATCACATTTTGAGAAATTTTAGTTTGAATCCCAAACAGTATTTTTATGTGAATACAGTTAAAATGGGTTGATTATGAATTATAGAGCGTGCACAAAAATCGACATATTTTTTTGACTTTTTTAGCTCTCGGGTACTGTTCATAATGAGCTGAACAGTACATCGGACAGAGGAACAGTACCGCGGAGGGCAGTGTCCAAAATTTTAAAAAATCAGACTACCCGATGGTAAATAAGGAAATAAACCATTTATTCGATGGTATAGAAGTAAATCGAACTTATTCGATAGCGAATTGTAGAATCAATGGTTATCCGATGACAAATCGTAGAATTTCTCAAGAACTATCCATCTTAGCCACCATCTGCTCCTTTCTTACAAAGACAGAAACCGAGCCTATAATTTCATTTTCCTGAAATTCAAAAACAAGCTTATCACTGTCAAAGCAAATAAGCTTAGCCGTACAGCTCGTCTCAGTTATATCAACTCTGCCTTTGCTTCAATTCCCATCTATTACATAGCTAACATCCTTTTTTTTCAAAGCTTTTATTGCTCAAATCACTACCATTGTCAAGAACTTTTGGTGGGTTGATGTTCAAGAAGGTAATACATTTAAACCCATTCCTTTTAGGGCCTGGAATAACATTTGTCAGCTAAAAAATAAAAGTGGTTTGGAGATTAGAGATCTTGAACAAGTCAAAGGTTTGGAGATTAGAGATCTTGACCAAGTCAAACAGAAGCCTCATTGTTCGTTCTGCTTGGATGATTACTTATAACCATGACTCTCATCTCTCTGTTGTGCTGAAGGCCAAATACTACCCCTACACTTCTTTCTGGAAGAAAAAAATTTACGGTGATCTTGGAGGAATTTGAATCATCTATTTTTTATCGAATGATCTAGATCCGTTAGAATACTACCCATTATTTAGAGGTAATATGAGTAGTATATGAGAGGAGTATATATAGTATAAGGGTATTTTGGGAAAAAAGAAATAGCATGTTAGTTATATCGTGTAAATTCATATGTTTAATATTTAGACTGGCCTGAATGCTGATTATTTGGTTAAACGATTATTTAGGGATTAGGTATAAAAAAAAGATTGCGGTGCCCTTCAATAGCATGATGGGTAAATATTAATACTACTGTCGCAATCACAGAAATATTCAATCATGTGAACGGTCAGATTAAATTTATACTACCTCTTGCCTACAGGTAGTATGGATCACTGTAAAAAGAGCTCTTCTGGAAAGCTCCCACTTTAGGCTCCAAATCGATGTTCTGATCCTCCATCCAACAAGTTATCCATATTCTCCCTGATCCTCCATCCAACAAGTTATCCATATTCTCTCTAATAATTGCATCGTTCAAATCTCTCAAGGCAACACTAATATTTGGTCTCAACCTTGGTGTCCTATTTGGCAAAATGTTCATAGTTTCCTAAACAACACCTCTCCAAATGATCAAATTCCTAATATTGTTTCATCTCTAGATTGCTAATACTAAAACCTGGTATGTAAGCAAAATAACATACTTCTTTGGTGACAATGCAACACAGATTATTTCACAAGTACATATTGCAGATCATGAGGGAAGGGACATTCTTTCGGCTAAAACATATTTTGAACTATCCATACAATAAATTTGGTATGATTTAGACCGCAAATGGCAATTCTTTTTGGCTCCACAAGTCACCTAAGTATTATTGTTATAGAACAAATTGTAACATATACTAACATTCAAAATTGAATAATTCAAATTCTACGACTCTATTGGATGTGCATGTTTGGAAATAGGACCTGTACATGTTGCATTAAGCGCTGGCAAAATTTTGAGGAAAATTGAACATAATTTCTAATTATTTAGAGGGTGTTTACAAGGCTAAATAGTATGAAATGACAAAAATGCATATAAATGGAGCATTGCAAAGGAACTCACTTTTTCACCAAGTAACCTAGGGTTGGAAATAATTTTAGAAATTATTACGCCACGTGAGAGGAATATTAGTGAATTTTCTCAGATTTTTGGAATTTATTTGAGGCCTTAAAAATTACTAGAATTTCTAAAAGTAACCATTTTTGGAGTTTTTTTATTTTGAAACCTAGATGGGGTATTGAGGTGAATCCTTTTAAAATGGATTCATCATGAATTATAGGATATACAGAAAAAGTTTCATGAATTTTAGAGTACAGCAACCCCACTGCTCAAATAGAGAAAGCGGAAAGAGAACAATTAAAATCGCAGAAAATATTGTTCATCCGAGTCACGTCAACCAATTTGGCGTGACTCAGCTTGCCACGTCAAACCCACGTGTAAAGGCGTCGGGGTTTCTGCCAGCGTGGCCACTTTGGTCACACCAATGAATATGACGTGACTACGTTGGGGAGTTACGCGGAGTCACGTTAGAAACTTTGGTGTGACAAAAGGGGCTAGTTCCTAAAAATTTAAAGTTCTACGAGTTATTATTAAAATATTATTTTTAAAAACACTAAAATTAAAAAAAAAAGTCTAGCACCAACAAGAGGCCTGGAGTTGTTACTGTGAAGCTAATACATGCTGACACTTGGTTGCAGAGCGACAAAGACTATGGTCTTGGACTGATGTTTTTAATGAAGGGCCAAGTGCTACCATAAAAAGAAGATTTGATGTGTGTTTTAGCGCCAAAGAGTAACCGTGGACTGATTAGCTATCAAACGCATAGCATGGCATCCGATTTAACCCTATTCCACACGCCCCTCTAGACGACCGACCGGCTCCCAACCGACAAGCAAAGCAGATCCCTGAATTGCCTACACCTCACGAACCAGCAAGCCCCCAACGGATTCGATTCACGGGCACAAGAGAAATCAATCAGATCCGCACGTGCCAAATCGGATCGGTCGCGCCTTACTTACCCACCGCGTAAATCCTTCCAACCTCAATTGGACCCGGATCAGTTCAAGCTTACACCTACAAAGATCCCCACATATCAATCAATCAACGAAAGCAGCTACAACCAGCACCCACCAACAAGACCTCATTCCTCCTCGTCGTGGAAATTTCCCATCCATCTCTTTGTGTGTTCATTTATTGTATAAAAATTACTACGTATTTTCCCCCTTACAAAATATACAATAAAATAAATGGAAACAATAAAAACAACAAAACAAACTTTGTGTGTTCAAGGAGCTAATGCTACGCACTTTAAAATAACAAGTGAAAGCACACTTAGTGAAACAAGCAAAATATTATAGAGAATGAATCAGTCAATGACCTATTGCTATGAGATGCACAAACAAAAATTCAACAGCGAACATCCTTCACCCTGTTACATCAGAGCTAATCAGTTTATAACCTAATCAAGATGGCACTAATTCGCACTGAAGTTGACATCAAGAAACAGAATTACCTGGTTACCATAGAGCACAACATAGAGAAGGCAGGGGAGACCAATCTTACTTGCAAAGTGACGAGCCTATCCTTCACCTCCTTGGTGAGGAAATCTACGTCAATCGTAGCCTTGTATTGGTTGCTAAACAAACAACAATAAAAAAAACAAAAAAGAATTACATAAAAGGAAATTCATCCTAATAGCAGGATAATGGTTCATCAAGGACGTCTTCCCAACTCTAGATAGATCGCAGGAAACAAAGGTCAGTAAGGAACCAAAGATAGCTGCAGTGAACTGAGGGGGGGGGGGGATCTGAATTGTTCAACTGCTGTCGCCAAGGATGATGACATTGAGGAGGGTGCGGTGGTGTGAGGCCATCGGGATCTAGGCGTCGAGGGCGTTGGGGCCGGCGACGAAGACGGAGGGGATATTAGGGCTGTTGGGTTCCTTAGCGGCCTGGGTATCTTGGGGGTTGTCTGGTTCCTAGGCGGTGTGGGCAGGTGGAGGCCGTGGGCGCTGCGCGTTGGGAACCCAAACCAATCGTCATCGAGAGAGTAGATAAGGCAGAGGGCCGGGGAGGAGAGGATGTGGGCTGCTAGGGTGGTTGTCGAAGAGTCAGAGGAGAAGGTGGCGGCTCGGGCACATGGATCGGGGAGTAGAGGAGGCGGCGGCTCGGGCGTGGAGGAGAGGAGAAAATGAGCGCTAAAGGGACCGGGGAATGGGGAGGCAAGTGACGCGGCGGCAAAGGATCTCGGGCACAGCGAGGGAGGCGACGGCTCGGGCGCAGAGGAGGGGAGACGGAAGGCCAAGCGGGGGTGGCATCAGGCGCGAAGGAGAGGAGTGGAAGAGGCGACGCGTGGGGAGGAACCGAGGGGGGTGAGCACGGCATGCAGAGATGGGAGCGGAGGGACCACCTGTCAGAGCTCAGGGGAGGGATGGCAGGACATCCTGTCTGGTGCTGAAACCACTACATATTTTTTAAATAATAGAGAGTAGAAATATGCACCATATTCACCGCCAACTTCCTGATTTGCGCCACTCCTTCCATAGTAGTCCTTGTTAATCTGGTTTCTACGTTGAAGCCCAAAAATCAATCCGATGGAATTGTACGACCAATGTCAGTTGGTTCACATAGCAATTTCCGTGGAGCAATTGCATGGCATATCTTCTACCCAATGAGCCACGCATCTTTCCAAAACCTATTGTTATCTCCACTGCCCACTTTTCATTTGCAGAAGTTGTAAAATAAATATTTATCTTCATCAACCCCTCTCAAAAAAACGAGATACTCCTTCTTTCAGCATGTCTCAATATGAGCTGAAACTTTGCCACATTCCTTCCTCATTCTCCGATTTCTAATTGAGTAAATGCTTAATTAACATGGTTTGTAAATATTTTATTAAATAATGAATACATGCTTAATTGGAGAATGAGATACTCCTTTTATAGCGAGCAAACTTTGCCACATCCCTTCCTCATTCTCCGATTTCTAGACCCATTCTCCAATTAAGCATTTATTCATTGTTTCTAAATCTAAACTTCGCAAATCACCTAAGTCTTTTTGCATGCAAACTGCTGACCAGATCACTAAGTGATACTCTTTCTCACCTGGCTCCTCTTGCCACAGCAAGCTATCAGCCCTGAAAAAAAATATACAGCCCTGAAAAAAAGACACCCTTTTGAGTTCTTATAAGGGATACCACTTAAGCAGGCGTTGATTAACAATTAACGTCTCCTATTTGTTAACAACCCACCTCGCGTTTCTCAAAGCTCTCTTCTACCGGTTTCCATTTACTAATAAGGGCAGTGAAAATCAAGCAAATGAATGAAGTTACAGGTAAATTTTGCAAGGTCGCCCTATCCAGCAGGTAACAACCGAGACTTCGTGCTTGTACGACCTGAGCAAAATCAAACAAGACCGTCCAAATGTAATGTAATTTTTCGTTGTACAAATTAAAGTTTTCTTAAGTTGACATGGGCGTAGTCAAGATATACAAATAATAGCAGGAACTATCAAGATTCACAAATGCATTTGGACTGAAAACCGCCCATTGACAGTAACCAAACAGTAATTTAATGGAATTCGATAAAAACCAATCAAATTTTATTAGATTTTTAATTTTTTTTGAAATTTTAAATTTAAATTTGATCGGTAACCGCTCGGTATATGAATACGGAGCCAATGAAATTGCTGGGGCGTGTACCATACCTAACTTGAGGACTAATTGCTGGGGCGTTTACCATGCATAACTTGTGCCATTGGACAGATTCCGGTTTTCCAAAGGCAGTACGCTCAGGATGCGTGTACCTTTTCTACCGAGGGATGAGAAGGTCACCACGTCCAATTGTTTACGAAGATCCGAGGCAGTCTCGGCAGCCAGGTCGTCCCCTTTTAAACCAGATCTGACGAAACTACCCTCGCGTCAGCCTGCCTCTCTGCCGTCGCCCCACCGGTCGGTGGTTGGCATCGTTGTGCGCCTGCCCCTGTCTCGCTGACGTCGCGGTGGTGACGTGATCGGAGGGGAGTCACGGCGCATGAGTCACCTGCCGTGCCGTCGAATATTCGGGGGCACGGTAGCTTCATCGAATTGGCCCAATAATCAGCCAACTCGTTTTGGCCGTGCTATGGGCATGTTTGAGTGAAATCAAGTTCACGCGTGTAAAAGCACATTTCGTTTCTTTGAAAAGAAAACGTAGAGAAAGAATTGCCTAGAAACTCTAGCATTCAGCGAAAGAGGAGACGAAAACCTCACTCGAGTCCAAGATTAAACCATGGGTGCTCAAGCGGGTTCTGCCCACGGTTCACAAATGCGACGATAACGGCCCAAAAATCGCGATTACCGACCTTCTCGGTCCGGTCCGGTCCGGTTTCAGAAACCGAACGGTAACCGAATTTAAATTAAAAAATTCAAAAAAATAATATAAAAAAATCTTAAAAAAACTAGACAAAATTCTAAGACCTTCTGTGAAAAAAATTGTCAAAAATAATGTCGTTTGCATCATATTCTATAGGGAGGAAGTTTGAAAAAAATGAAAAAAATTGAAGCGTGCGGCTCAGTTATTAACTCATGTTAAGGAAAAGTGTACATGCAAACACATTTTTTTCTTGTGTAAAACGTATTTTAAGAGAATCTTTAAAATTGATTTCACTTTATTTAGAGTTTTATTAATTTCTCTATGATTTTTACAAGGTTCACAAGCATAAAGTGAATATGATAAGAAACAATACTGTAATGAACTTTTTCATGTCTACTATTATTTTTTATACGTAAATCATAGTATAAATAAGCTAATGAAAGTGGTTTCACTAATTTTTGAGGTATGATGGGTCAGTTATGAATTAATCTAGTCGCAATATATTTACACAATCATGCATGTTAAAATAACTAATTCATGAGTTCATGTATTTTTAAAAGACATAGGATCATGTAAGAAGACTAACAAAATTAGTTTCATGATTTTTGGATTAGCAAAGAGTAAACTGTGTATTTAAGTTGGTTTAAAAAATACAATTTCTCACAGAAAATTTTGAACTTTTTTTATGAGTATAAATACTTTTATCATGTAGATCATATCACAAGGAAACCAACAAAATTTGTTTCACTTGATTTGAAGCTCATATGAATTAGTTATTGATTTTAAAAAATTGAGATAATTTTTGGGTTTTTTTTTAACTTCACTGAAAATCGAGAAAACCACTCGATAAATCAAGAAAACTGAGCGGTTACCGAGAAAATCGAGCGGTTACCGACAATACGGAAAATTCGAGAAAACCGCTCGATAAATCGCAAAAACCGCTTGGTAACCGGTCGGTAAAATCGTGATTTTTTTTTTCAAATTTCAAAATTTGCCAAATGAATTTTCTCCGAATTTTTTTTTTTGAATTTTTGACCGGTAACCGCTGTTATCATGAATTTTCGGTTGCCGCCGGAGCTCAGTAACTGAGCTCGGGTCGGTAACTTTAACCCTGGTTCTGCCTCCTCACCAAGGTTCACGTTACCGACCGAAGCTCGGTTACCAAGCTCCGGCGGTAACCGAAATCTCGTGCTAACCGCGGTTACCGGTCAAAAATTCAAAAAAATTCAGAGAAAATTCATTCGGCAAAATTTGAATTTTTACGAAAAAATCGTGTTTTTGCCCTCTCGGTAACCGCTCGGTTTTGGTCGGTTACCGAGCGGTTTGGGTCGGTTACCGAGCGATTTTCTCGCATTTTTGATTTGATCGGTTACCGAGCGGTTTGGGTCGGTAACCACTCGGTTTTCTCGATTTATCGAGCGGTTTTATCGAATTTCAGCGCAGTTCAATAAAAAACCTAAAAAAGGGCTCAATCTTGTAAAATTAATAACTAATTCATCTGAGCTTCAAATCAAGTGAAACAAATTTTTTTGGCTTCCTTGTAACATTATATACATTATAAAAGTATTTATACTCATAAAAAAGTTCAAAATTTTCTGTGAGAAATTTTATTTGTTAAACCAAGTTAAATACATAGTTTATTCTTTGCTAATCCAAAAATCATGAAACTAATTTGGTTAGTCTTCTTACATGATCCTATATCTTTTAAAAATACATGAACTCATGAATTAGTTATTGTAACATGCATGATTGTGTAAATATGTTGCGACTAGATTAATTCAGAACTGACCCATCACACCTCAAAAATTAGTGAAACCACTTTCATTAGCTTATTTATACTATGATTTACGTAGAAAAAATAATAGTAGACATGAAAAAGTTAATTACAGTGCTGTTTCTTAACATATTCACTTTATACTTGTGAACTTTGTAAAAATCATAGAGAATTTAATAAAACTCTAAATAAAGTGAAATCAATTTTAAAGATTCTCTTAAAATACGTTTTATACAAGAAAAATATGTGTTTGCATGTTACGCTTTTCCTTAACGTGAGTTAATAACTGAGCCGCACGCTTCAATTTTTTTCATTTTTTTCAAACTTTCTCCCTATAGAATATGATGCAAATGACATTATTTTTGAATTTTTTTTTCACAGAAGGTCTTAGAATTGTGTCTAGTTTTCTTTAAGATTTTTTTTGAATTTTTTTTAAATTTTTTTATTTTTTCAAATTTTTTGAATTCAAATTTCGGTTACCGTTCGGTTTCTAAAACCGGACTGGACCGAGAAGGTCGGTAACCGTGATTTTTGGGTGGTTACCGACGGTTTTTTGAACCCTGCTCCTCACAACCCAACTGTTGCTTGTTAAACAAATATATATTGGTTGCGAGCAATGACATTCCCTAAAGATTAAGTTATTTTAACCGGTTTTAGAACTCATATTCAGATTGATGAGAAGAGCAACATCGGTTTTACAGGTGTAAAATAATTGAACATAACTAATGAACTGTACACCGCTCAACCCTCCTTCTAAAAATATACAAATGAATTATAGGAGAACCGATATGATAGAGTTGTGAGAATACGACTGCATCCACAAAATTTAAATCTAGGTTCTAGGCTTTTTATACAAAACACATGTTTTTAGTGCATAAAAGCTCGACCGTATTAAGCAATTTTATAAGCGTGCTATAGAAGTCACACTCCTGTAGGTATGAACGCAACGTGGAAAAAGTCATATCAATAACGAAAAAATAATATTATATTATTGAGTATTCAGATAACAGAGCATATGACGGCACATGCAATGTGAGAGGAGCTAAGTCTTCCATGTAAGCAGGAGGTACGTAAATAAAGTTACTTCAAAATCTCAGATAAAACTAAAACAAAAAAAAGAAATAAAACCCATAAACTCAAATTCTCTTCTCCCTCTCGTGCCCTCAGCTGCCGCTTAAACTGTCAGGCTGTACATCACCGGGCCTTCCTCTGCGGTTTCCTTCTTCGTCTCGGCAGTCGGCAGAAGCCGCGGTTTCCGAGCTCAGGCGGCCGCCGTTGCCTCAGATCAGATGTGTCCCCTGCGTGGGCCGCACAGTTGCCGCAGTTTATTTTCCAGCGCCGCCGCAGATGACACGGCCCACGGAAGGAAAGTTCCAAAACCGCCGATTGCCTCCGTGCCGCGTGCCTAACATCGGCAGGGTCCGCCGTCGTGGGAACTAACTGCAAGTCTGCAAGTGCATTACAGTTCGTTAATCCTTGTCGTGAAGTTTCCAAGCTAACCAAGACAAATACTCCTGTACTGTATGTATACAAAATCTTAGCAGTTCGCATTGGCAGATATGTTGAAGATGCAGCCCAAGTTCTGCGCATGATAACACAAAGGCACGCAGAGGTAGCAAAAAATTATGCAGTTGTCCCTGGCAGTCTCATGCTGCCATCTGCATGTCCAGTTTCGGGTCGACGAACTACGGCTATGTGTACCCTTATGTATAGTCCGGGACATCATTCATATTCCGTTATAAAAAAGAAAAAAAAAGAACTACATAGCAGGACAATGCTATGAACCATTGTAGCATATTATTTAATTTTAGTCATTTACACATACGCAAGAGATGAGGGTGGATTTTTTCCTTTTTGGCCCCTTTTGAAAACGTATTTTACAAATGAACCCCTAAAAAACATTGTTAAGAAATGAACCTTTTCATGGTGCCACAAAATTTTGCGTCGTATACCAATTGTTCGGCGCCACTTAATTTGTCACCATCTCCTACCACGTAGGCTCCACATAGTAGGGCTTGGCTGATGTGGCGCCTCATATCAATGGCACAACACCAAGTTCGTTGGTGTCATACCCTAGGACTCAGATGTGAGTCAGCCCGCTTCTTTCCGTTCCCCACCTCTTCCATTCCCATGACCCGATGCGCAAGAACAGAGGGGTTCTTCTTGCCCCTCCACTCTCCTTCATCCCCGCCCCCTCCAAATCCACCATAGATTGATTGATTTTTTTTTTTTTTTTGGAAATCAGATCATAAAGGTAATCTCCCTCCCCTCTTACAATTTTATCCAATAGATATGCTATTTATTGTGTGAGTTTTTGGTGACCAGAGAAGTTAGGGTTTGGGGCCATGTAGGAGTGGTAGCTCGGTTTTTTGGATGTGAATGTAGTGGAATAGTCCTTGGGTATGAAATGTACGAAGTAGTTCATCCTTGAAGTTTCAATTTTGCTGCATTCATAGTCTGTCATGGTTGTAGGCAATTAGGTCATGTAAGTAGTTTTCTTTTCCCAAAAATATTTGTAGACTTGTAATTGGTAATGAACATTATGGCATTTAATAGAAATAAAACTTGTGGGAATATATTTATGTGGTCATAAATTAAGCCCAAAAATCTTAGTATATACATGACATTCCATTTGTGCATATGTTCCTATGCTTATTGTAGTTGAATAGATTGAGGTTATGTGATGTTGTATGTATGTAGATGGTTATTGTCGGTGATATAGGAACCAGAGGTTCTCGAGTCCTGAGGCCAGGACAGCACAATGCCACGTGGCGCCATCCCTCGGGGACCATCTCCCCGAGAGCCTGAGAAAAGATAGTTCCAGGAGGGGTGCTCGAGGCCAAGAACAGTTGGTCCTCGAGTACCCAGAGTTTCCCGAGGATCCGAGAAGAGCCAAGTCCGGGAGGGGGTGCTCGGGGCCATGAACAGTTGGTCCCCGAGTACCCAAAGTTCCCCGAGGACCCGAGAAGAACCATGCCCAGGAGGAGGATGCTCGAAGCCAAGAACAGTTGGTCCCCGAGTACCCAGAGTTCCCCGAGGACCTGAGAAGCCCCTTGCCGGTGGACCCCGCAAGGGCTCCATGGTGAGGTGTCAATCGGTGGGAAGCCCGATGCTGCATTTAAGAGGGAGCGTGGCCGGTCACATCCAACCACTCCCGCCCACACCTGTCGTACTAAGTACGTCGATCCCTGCCACCACCTGACAGGAAGGCGTGGGGACAACTAATGCGACGGGTCCCATCGCACGTCACCCTGCGAGGCCCATAAAGGAAAACGGCTTGAGGATATCGTCGATGGGCTTGAGGCGTATCGCCTGTCGCCCTGCCGCGTCAGACCGTGTTAGATCTACTCTGACCAGACGGGCATGCAGGAATATTCAGCGGCTGGCCGGTGGGCCTCCCTGCACCTGCTAAAGTTGGGGCGCAAAGACTGATGGGACCAACCGAATGGCGCATTTTTAACCCCTGTAACATCAAACTGTAGACCTATAATGGTTGCTTTCCATTTATAGCTTACGAAAACTTATGCCCCCGTTCTGGGCACGCCGAGCCTCCCTCCTGGTAGGATAAAAGGGGGTAACACTTCGTAGAAAGACAAGTGACAAGTTCAAGCTAAGTTTTAGCAAGTCGAAGGTCCAACTGGCGAGAAGCAAAGGTTCAGGAAGTTAAGTTAGAAGTTTAGCAAGTCCAGAAAGACCAGCACTTGAAGACCGAAGCTCAAGACCTATTAGATAACCAAAAAACCTTGTATCACAGAGATCCAGAGATAGGCATTCCAAGAGCATTAATAGCACATCAGACACACAGGAGTAGGGTATTATGCTCTGTGCGGCCCGAACCTGTCTAAATCCCTTGTGCATTTACTCCTACTAGCCGACGATCATTCGTCTCGCCTAGATCTCATATATTCGTATTAATCCCACGTACAAGGTAGATCCAAAATTAGCCCTCCGACCGAATCTCAAAGGGGATCCCTTAGGATCCCCGCTTGCGGTGTTCATCCACCGACAGCTGGCGCGCCAGGTAGGGGGGTTGCATCCCTGAATCCGCCTTGTTTTTTGCAGGAAAAATGGCTGGCGGACATCGTCTTCAGCGCACTGGCTCGAACTCGAGCGAAGAAATGGAAAACGTGGCCTAGGAGGCCCCGGCTCCTGTTGATCCTCAGCAGCGTCAGCAGTCGGCTCGTACGGCGCCTCCCTACATCGGGGGACAACGGCACTAGGCCCAGCAGGGCCGCCACCACCGGGCCGCCAAACCCATGGCAAGCGGCAATCGTCTCTACCGCAAGGTCAGCATTCGAACAACGTCGGGCGCCATTACGGCGTAAACTCACCTTCGGTGACGCCAGCCCTGGGAGCACCTTGCTTGCGGCACAAGCACTCCTTAGGCACCCGCCTGTCTAGGCACCAGGGGAAACACCGGAGGGTCGTTGGCTGTAGGAGGTGGTCGACTTGGTGGGCACGGCTCACCAGCAAGTACTTACTGAAAGTTCTCGCGCCACATCCCACCACGGTGCAACAAGAGCCGGACCATCTTCGGGTGGCGGCAGAACTGGCTGGGGGGGCTCCAGACGGAGTGCCGCCCCCTGGTCACAATGGGAGCTCAGGACCTCCACTTGCACCTCAATGAGCGAAGGGCCGTTGAGGATGCGCGCGTCACCCTCGAGCGCCACCGGGAGTCCCGGCGCGAGGTCGAGGCAGAGGACCAAGCTTCCTCTATGCCCGCCCGCGACCGCCAGGGTTCCCCGGCGCGTCGGCGTTCACCCCCCAAGGGCGCAGCCAGCGCCATGGGATACGGAAAGGGCTGCCGTGCATTCACCAGCGAGCTTCTCCAGGTCAACTGGCCCACGAAGTTCTGGCCAAAGCTACCGGAGAAGTATGACAGGTCCATAAACCCCGTCGAGTTCCTCCAAATCTACACCACCGTTGTTCAAACAGCGGGCGGGAATAAAAAGGTGATGGCCAACTACTTCCACGTGGCCTTAAGGGGCTATGCCCGCTCTTAGCTTATGAACTTACCCTCAGGATCTATTTGCTCCTGGGATGATCTGTGCCACCACTTTGTGGCTAATTTTTAGGGCACTTTCGCGCTCCCCGGCCTGGAGTGCGACCTCCATGCCATTAAACAGCGGGAGGGGGAGACGCTGAGACGATTCATACAACGTTTTAGCCAAGTCCGCAACACCATCCCGCGGATCACCCCCCACGCCATGATTGTCGCCTTCTAGCAGGGCGTCCGCGACAAGCGGATGCTCGAGAAGCTAGGTACGCATGAGGTTGAGACCACCGCGAAGCTTTTCGCGTTGGCTGACAAGTGCGCCAAGGCAGCGGAAGCTCGGGCATGGCACGTTCCGCACCCCGAGCAACTCACAGCCGACAAAGCAGGTCCTTCCTGCTCTGATAAGTGGGAAAAGAAAAGGAGGAAGAAGCGCGACGCTGCCCCCATCCTACCAGCAGAAGGCGCTGCCCGCAGGCCGGCACGCCGGGCGGCTGTCGACGAAAAGCCAGCTCCCGCGAGGCCCGAGGAGGGGGAAATGGTGTGAAATCCACCAACCGACTGACACGACCTCACTGAGTGTCGGTCGGTCAAGGGTCTTGTGGAGCAGCGCGAGGAGCACCGCAAGGGTGACGACGACAAGGGTGGCCCTGAAAATCAAGAGCTTGGGTTTCAAAAGCCCGAGCACACCGTCGCTTTCATCGATGGATGTGCGTACACGCCCTCCTCTCACCGCTGCGTCAAAAAATACGGCGTGAGGTGTGCTCAGCAACCACTGGTGCTGCGGCCGCAAGGCCCCTCAAGTGGTCGGAGACCTCGATCACCTTCAGTCAGGCGGACCATCCCGCGAGTACTACAGGGGTGGGGCGATTGCCTCTGGTAGTGTCCTCCACCATCTGCAATGTGAAGGTTAGCCGAGTGCTGATTGACGGGGGTGCAGGCCTGAACCTCCTGTCCTAGGAGGCATTCAAAAAGCTGCAGGTGCCTTCGAAGCACCTAAAGCCGTCCCTCCCCTTTTATGGGGTGACGCTGGGACACACACTACCCCTCGGGCAGGTCGAGCTGCACGTCACCTTTGGGAAGCCGGGATAATTTCCGAACAGAGAACGTCGTCTTCGACGTCACGGAAGTCCCTCTCCCCTACAACGTGATCCTCAAGCGCCCGACGCTCGCCAGGTTCATGGTGGCGACACACTACGCTTACCTCACGGTCAAGATGTCGGGCCCTGCCGACCCCATCTCTATGCCCGCCAAGACCGGTAGCACCGTCTCCTGCGCCGAGAAGCTATACTCGGCCTTGGGGGGCCCGGGACCCTCTTCATCCAAACCCCGACTCGCCGCCGACGCCTCTATCTCCACGAAGGAGGTCGCGGTGGGCGAAGACCCGTCCCAGGTCACCAGAATCGGTGGTGACCTGGGCGACAAATAGGAAAGCGTGCTCGTCGCCTTCCTCCGGGCTAACGCTGACGTGTTTGCATGGCAGCCGTCGGATATGCCCGGGATCCCTAGGAAGGTGATCGAGCACCACCTTACCGTGCGCCCGGACGCACGGCCGGTGAGGCAGAAGATTCACTGGCAGGCGCCCGAGCGCCAGGAGTTCATACGGGAGCAAGTCAACAAGCTCCTTGACATCGGCTTCATTCGAGAAGTCCTCCACCCGGAGTGGCTAGCAAACCCAGTCGTCGTCCTGAAGGCCAAAGGCAAGCTGCAGATGTGCGTCAACTACACTGACCTTAACAAGACTTTCCCAAAAGATCCTTTTCCTTTACCCCGCATAGACCAGATTGTCGATTCCACTGCAGGGTGCGATCTTTTAAGTTTTCTTGATGCAAATTCGGGTTATCACCTAATTCGCATGGCCAGACAAGATGAAGAAAAAACATCTTTTATTTCCTCAGTGAGAACTTATTGCTATGTGTCTATACTTTGGTTTGCGCAACGCTGGATCTTCATTCCAGTGGGCCGTGCGCATTACCCTTAACACGCAGGTTGGTCGCATGCCGGATGCTATTCACATGTTGAAGCACAAAAGGTACCTCAAAGTTTATAGTTCAAGTCCTATTTATGTGGTTAGATATTAGCCTAAAAAAGGAAGATCTCAATGGTCAGGAAACTTCTACTTTCGACCTCTCGTTCTACTGATGGATCGGGTAGTCGGGGAAGGGATATAACTCAGCGGTAGAGTGTCACCTTGACGTGGTGGAAGCATCAGTTCGAGCCTACCTCGATTCAAGTTCTGACAAAGACTAGGACGGAGCTAGTGAATGGTACAGGGGTTTCAGATTGACGTTTGAGCCCATGTACACGTTCGGCCGCAGCCATAACTTCTTGGGGATCTCTGCCAAACATTAATCTCTGCATTTCCTCGTGTATAGCGCCTTGAGCATGGTAAAAACAGATTATTACTTAATTACACCATCAAATTAGATTATTCTAGTCAAGAAACTTTATGCTATGGGAACTACACACACACACACACACACACACACACACACACACACACACACACACACAAAATATATGAAATGACAACTCAGCTTAAAGGTGAAGATCTTCGTTAATCCTTTTTAGGATTTTTCATTTTCGTATACGCTGGCATGAGCGAATAACATTTTTTATTCATTCTCGCAAGAACAAAATGGCAGGCAGGCCAGCCGGGCCGTGAGTGCGCTGGGAACGGGCTTCCCAAAAAGCGAGCCCCAGCCCGGTCAGCATAGAATGGGGGGGGGGGACGGCCCTAATGTTGTGTACAGCGCATGGTTTTATCAAGATCGTAGTTAATTAAAGAAGAACGGAGATTGAGAAGAAGATAAAATGAACTTAAGTCCTCGTGGAAAACTCAAGAGAGGGACGAGCCGAAATTCGTTCTGGACTTGTGCACGTCGAAGCTTATGTCGACGACCTCGTGGTGAAGTCCCGAGAATGGGCCACCCTGCTGGAAGACTTGGCCGAGACTTTCAATAGTCTCCACACCACCCGCCTGAGGCTCAACCCCCCGAAGTGCGTCTTCGGGGTGCCCGCGGGCAAACTCCTCAGCTTCTTAGTTTCCAGCCACGGAATCGAGGCCAATCCCAAGAAGATCCAGGCCATCGAGCAGATGCGTCTCCCGACTCAGCTCAAAGAGGTCCAGTGCCTTGCTGGGTGCATGGCGGCCTTGGGGTGTTTCATCTCCAAGATCGAGGAGCGGGGGCTCCCACTCTTCAAATTACTGAAGAAGACCGGTCGTTTCGACTGGACACCGGAGGCCGAGCAGGCCTTCCAAGACTTGAAGAAGTATCTCACCTCACCGCCCGTACTGGTGGCCCCCACCGAGGGTGAACCTTTATTGCTCTACGTCTCGGCCACTTCTCATGTCGTGAGCATGGTACTGGTGGTGGAGCGTGATGAGTGCCCGGGGCAGGGTGCTGGGTCCAAGCTCCCGGCCGCCCCCGAGCAGTCTCCAGCACTCGGGGCCACTCCCGACCAGGGAGTCGAGCTTGAGACCTCAGCCGGCCCCGACCATTGTGTCGAGCTCGGGGGCTGTGACAAGGCCTCGGTCGAGGACGCAGTCAGGGCCCGTCAGATACAGCGACCGGTGTACTTCGTCAGTGAAATCCTCCGAGATGCCAAGACAAGATACCCCAAGCCCAGAAGATGCTCTATGCAGTGCTCATCGTTCCAGGAAGCTGCGTCACTACTTCCAGGCACACAAGGTCTCGGTGGTGACCACCTACCCACTGGGGCCGATCCTGCGGAACCGAGAAGGCACTGGGCGTATCGTCAAGTGGGCGGTCGAGCTCGCGGAATTCGATCTGCACTTCATCACCCGCCACGCGATCAAAAGCTAGGCTCTGTCCGACTTCGTGGCACAGTGGATGCCGGTCCTCGAGATCGACAATGAAGAGTTGCCCGTCTTGCCCGGGTACTGGGTCATGCACTTTGACGACTCCCTTACGTTGAAAGGCGCGAGGGTTGGAGTGGTTCTCACCTCTCCAACGGGTGAAGTACTCCAGTATGTCGTGCAGCTGCATTTTCGAGCGACGAGCAATATGGCGGAATACGAGGGCCTCATCACTGGACTCCGAGCAGCGGTGGGTCTCGGGATCCGGTGGCTGCTTGTCAAAGGTGACTCCCAACTGGTGGTCAACCAAGTATCCAAGGAATACTAGTGCACAGACCCGCAGATGGCGGCGTACGTGGCGGAAGTCAAGAGGCTGGAGCGGCACTTCGACGGCCTGGAGCTGCGGCATATACCTCGCTGCGACAACGCTCTGGCCGATGACCTCTCCTGCCAGGCCTCTGCCCGGGCGCTCGTCCTGGCCGAAACCTTTGAAGAAAGGCTCACACGGCCATCCGTCCTGCCTGCTGACCAGGATGAAGGGGAACCCTCGAGCTCAGTCGGGGGGACCCAGGCTGCACCCTCAGTGGGAGGTCCCGTCAGGGTGCCGCTGCCCGACGAGCACACTACGCTGGCCGGTAGTTCTCAAGAATCCTCGTGGATCGATGAGATCCGAGGGTACTTGAAAGAAAACATCCTTCCCGGGGACGATGCCTCTGCAGAGAGGATTGCACGACAGTCCATAGTAGATGGGGATCTCTACCGGCGCGGCACGGACGGTGTCCTCCTGAAATGCATCACCCAGGCAGAAGGCAGTGAGCTCCTCACTGAGATCCATGAGGGCGAGTGTGGTGGCCGTGCATCATTTTGCACGCTGGTCGGGAAGGCCTTTCGGCAAGGCTTCTACTGGCCAACAGCCCTCCAGGACGCTTCCGAGCTGGTTCGGTGCTGCAGGGCGTGCCAGTTCTACGCAAAGCAGATTCACCAGCCAGCTCAGGCTCTTCATACCATCCCCCTGTCTTGGCCCTTGGCGGTCTGGAGGCTGGATATCTTGGGTCCATTCCCCCGAGCAATCGGGGGCTATGAGTACATCTACGTCACCATCGATAAATTCACCAAGTGGCCGGAGGCGGTCCCAGTCGCCAAGGTTACCAAGAACACGTCGATCCAATTCATCCGCGGTATCACAAGTCGCTTCGGCGTCCCAAACAAGATCATCACCGACAATGGCACCCAGTTTACAAGTGCCTTGTTCGGAGAATACTGCGAGGACCTTGGGATCAAGTTTTGCTTTGCCTCTGTTGCTCATCTTTGTAGCAACGGGAAAGTCAAGCATGCAAATACCGAGATACTGAAGGGACTCAAAACCCGAACCTACGACGTGCTCGCAAAGCATGGGAAAGGGTTGATCGATGAGCTACATGCTGTGTTATGGGCCAACCGGACCACGCCAAGCCGGGCCACCGAGGAGACGCCTTTCTTCCTCGTCTACGGTGCCGAGGCGGTCCTCGCCTCCAAGCTTACGCTCGGCTCCCCTCGGGTGAATGCATACTCGGAAGGCGAACAGGAACAATGAAGACGCGACGACGTCGAGCACTTGGAGGAGCGTCGATGACGAGCCGCCGTCCGAGCCGCCAGATATCAGCAGAGCCTGAGGTGCTACCATCAGCGCCACGTCCGGGCCCGCTCACTCGAGGTTAGGGATCTAGTTCTCTGACGCGCTCAGATGCGCGAAGGAAAGAATAAACTCTCCCCTATGTGGGAAGGCCCCTTCATCGTGACCGGTGCCCCGCGGCAAGGCTCATTTCGGTTGGTCACAGAGGACGTGCAGCCTCTCCCAAACGCGTGGAACATCGAGCATCTACGCAAATTTTATTCATAAGTGGGCATGTTTGCACTCGGGCCAACCAGGATAGGGGCATTCCCCCTGCCCAAATTGGCCGAGGGCTGCCACCAACCACGTAAGTTAGCACCTGCTATTTATTTTCGTCACTTCTGTACGAATCATTAATATACGCCCATATTACTCTTGTTCCAATTTTTTTCCTCGGGAATCCATATGTTTAATCTGCTTGGTGAGATGCTCGACTTGTGCGGGAAAAACACGCTCTCTCTCATTTTCCCGCTGATAAAAACGGGTGCCGGTCGGTATTCGGCACAGGTAGTGATCGCTGACCTAAGTCTGTTGTGGTAGGCTGTGGTGCCCGGCTGCATGGCAGTACCCTGAGCACTACCGAGCCTATGGGGTTCTCGGGTAATCCTACCGCTCGAACATGAGTAGTCGGGACCGCCTAGACCCCAGGGGCGGGCTGTCGGTGCTCAGCCCAGTCAGTCCTACCCTGGGCACTACCGAACCATTGGACCTCTTGGTCATGTCTCTGTCTGTACACTTCGCCGGTCCAGCCATTCGAGAGGTCTCGGGTCAAAAACGAGAGTAGGCTATAATGAGTACTGCACTGGCAGAGTGCACCAAGCAAATAATCTTTGCCTATTTTTCAAGCTTATAGATAAATGCTTGAAAACCAAGCATCCCGATCATAAGGGCCTTTGTGCCCAGGGCGCTACTCGAACCTCCGGGGTCCTCGGGTAATCCTACCGCTCGGACATGAGTGGTCGGGACCGCCTAGCCCTTGTTTCCATTGCCGGGTTTGCAGTGCTCGGGTGCGAAAAGGATGTCCTAGGGGCTTAAGCGCTCTACACAAAGGAATACATGTTCGTGGGCGCCCCGAGCTCAGGGCATCTACCCTTTTCTGGCCTGGTCGGCCGGAAGACTAACACCTACTCGGTGAGTCACTCAAGTCATATGAATTTTCTTTCATACTTACACAATAAATTATTGTTTCCGAGTTATCCTCGGGCCCCTCGTATGCTAATCTGTTCGGCAAGGCAGTCTCCTCGTGCGCAAAACCCCGCCCTCGTGTTCGCTTTTCTGTAACGACAAAGACAAACAGTAGTCGGTGTACCGCACAGGCGGCGATGGCTGACCTAGGTCCTTTATGGTGGCAGTGGTGCCCGGCCGGCTTGGCAGTACCCCGAGCACTACCGAGCCTCTGGGGTTCTCGGGTAATCCTATCGCTCGAACATGAGTGGTACGGACTGCCTAGACCCCAGGGGCGGGCTATCGGTGCTCGGCCTGGTCAGTCCTACCCCGAACACCATCAAACCGTGGGGACTCTTGGTTGCATTTCCGCCCGCGCGCATCTCCGGTCTATTTGTTTGAGAGGTCGCAGGGCGAAAAGCATTCACTGGTCGTGGCGTGACCCGGCCGTGGTTGAAGGCGACGCCAACCTTCTTGAGTTCTATGAGTATTGTGCGGGGAGTATCAGGTGGTCACCTGAGCAGCAAGGCAAGCATCTAAGCATATTGCACTCTTTGAATGAATTGTGGAGCCTAAATTGATAAATTATGCTTTATGTATGTTCGCATGTTTAGTGAGTTAATGTCAGGTTGATGTAAGTAGAATCTATGTTGATGCATGATTTCTACCTTGATTTATTGATGAATCTGTATCATTGTAACCTGGGCTTGATATAATGTTGTCAATATAAAAGTGATATGAGATGCTTAGCAATGCATAGGTCACCGGTAGAAGTCGAGTGGTGGAATGTTCCATCACTCGCTAGCTATAGGTTTACTTACTGTTCATACTACAAAATTTGATGATGGTTGGATGAGTGGTGAGGATGAGACGAGATGTGAGTGGTGTTAGGGGTATCATCTGCCCTGGAGGAGGTTCTTGGGGTAGTTCAGGGAGGGAGCCCGGATACCATAGACCGCTTTGCATCGGTTAAGCACCGACCGTTGGCCGCCGTTGGCTTAAGCACTTACCGTACTCATCACATGCTGATCTAATGGTAAGCTAAGCCGAATACCTCTGGAGCTGTGATCATTTGGGCCTGAACATCGACGGTATGAGCGGACGGGCTTGTAGAGGTATCTAGTTTGCTCCGGGAGTAGTTCTGGATGCCTCCGTGTCAAGCAATACATGTATCAAATGGTTGGAACTTATTAGGAAAGGTTATCACGAGTACCCCCTTGTGTGGACTTTAGCAGGTTGCACAAGCCGAATGGTCCTCATGTCATGTGGGTAAAGGAGTATCCCCTGCAAAGTATAAAAATATTTCGAAATATTGCGCTCTCGGTCACGAGCATGCTTTCTGTCCATGTGCACCATCATAGAGTTTTGTTGTGGGTTAATGGTGGTATGGGTGCTGGTTGGAAAATGTTAATGTTGCCTCTAATATATTACTTTGGTTCCTTTTACACTCATATACCAGTTGTTTGGTTCCAGTTTATGTTGCTTAAGTGTAGGTGCTCACACATATATTTAGGTTGCTTAATCATATTAATGTACTTAACCTTGTGACATTTTTTTCTTGCTAATGGTTCAATGCATGATCCTTGGAGTCGTTCTATGTATATGTGACCTTAAGTCTTGTGAGTACCTTCGTACTTAGCTGCTTTACAGGTTTTGCAGGTGAGGAACAGGTAGTGTTTGGCTACTTTACGCCTGCCGAGGGTGGTGGCAGGCATGAGTAGTATATCCTACTCTGCTGGCATATTTTGAGGTGGAGCCTAAGGGCATATGGCTCCACCCATCTTTCATTATTTAGCTTTTGTTTCCGCTGCATGGTTTCTCTTTTGTCTAGGAGTTGATCAGTTTTAGTCTCCTTCTAGCTCTTTTGTTGTAAATTGTAGAACTTGTAAATGCTTAAGAACTTGTAATATAATGTTAATTACTTGCTCTTTCTTAAACTCTGTTGTGATGCTATATGTTGTAAAGGTATTTGTTTCGATCCTGGGCACAAAACACATGCCGGGACTACCGCAGCGGTATTATGATTAATCATTGAAGTCGTAACAGGTAAATGATCAACTTAATGATTAATTAGAATATTGTTTGCACGGTTCCTTACAGTAATATTTTGCCTTGGTGGCATGGTAGCTCATCCGGCTTAAGGCCTTAGTGGCTCAGAAGCCTTGATCGGATGCCATTCGGGAGTATATCCTTGGTGGAGCTCTAACGTAGACTAGAGGTGGTATTTATACCATCGATACCATATGATAAAAATCACTTGTGCCTAGTTTGCTTTCTGTACCATCTTTACGCTTCCGCATTTACATTCTTGCAATCTACTGTTGTGCTTTACTTTTCTACAGTACTTTGCTAGGATTACCTATAGGTTGTAAATCTTTTAAGCGGTAGAATAGATACACTACATAAACCTAGAGCATATTTAGATAAAAATTAATATAGATTTATCTTGTAGAGTTTTTAGAGCCAATTAAAATAGTTTTTAAGTTTCCTAATTCATCCCTCCTCCCTCTTAGGACGTTACCAAACCTTACACCGGTTCTTGGTGTGGACTTGGATGAAGTCGACGCATGTTGTGTGTTGAGGATTCGGTATCTTTGGTTATTATCCTAACGGACGATGCCAGTTGTGTGACGATTCGTGAATCGTCGATCTTACGAATACGTGAATGAAGTAAAGGATACTCTCAGTAGCTGAATCACACGTCACACACAGAAATTTATACAGATTCAGTCCTCCTTTAAGATAATATCTCTACATCATATTTATCTTATATTAAACTTCGAGAATGTTTACAAGATGATTTTAGCTAGCCTAAATAGATCTAAATTTAGTCGAGAACTCCCTTCGTGTAGTCTTAGATCGTAAGTGTTGAAGACTCAAAGCCTTAAGGCTTCTGTAGACTTGAATGGTTTGAGTGGATATGTTCTCTGCATGGTCCCTAGCTCCATATATATATGAAGATAATCGTGTGGCCTCTGGACTTAGTTTTATCATCTTTAGAGATAAATTTATCTGTTTACGAGATATCTTAGTACTTGCGGATAGTTGTCATATGTTTAGAGATTTTTTTCTAGATATGAATATATGCTACTGAGAAAATATAAAACCTAAAAGACCTACATGTGTATAAAATACTAATATACAATAATTTTATATTATCCTATGGTCGAGGATTACTATTAGGCCTAGTGGGCAGCCAGGAGCACGAGATGTGCCTTCAACACTGGTACAGTAGTACTACCCTGAGGTTTGGGCAATGCCCGCGGCCTAGACCTGGTAGATTCTGTGTGGCCCGGCCAGAGCCTGAAGCCCAACCCAAGCCCAGCCGAAACAAATCCGAAAGTGCAGGTCTGGAGTAGCTTACTAGACGGGCCGAAACAAATCGGGACTAGGCTCACAAATAATTGGTTTATTTATTTTTGGAAAAATATAAAAACCCCAAAAAGTCACATGTTTTTTGACTTTCCTCCCCAAAAATTATTTTTGTTAAAAAAAACCCTAAAAATTTGACTTTGTTGAAAAAATCCTCCAAAAATTCAAAAAATAAAAAATCACAAAAATTTCTAAAAAAAACTAGAGACAATTCTAAGACCTTCTGTGAATTTTTTTTTTTAAAATAATATCATTTGTATCATATTTCATGGAGAGGAAGTTTAGAAGAAAAAAAGAAAATGTGCAACTCATTTATTAACTAATGTTATTTTAACTTTGTTATGTCTACCATTATTTTTCCTACACAAATAATTGTTTAAATAAACTAATAAAAGTGGTTTCACTAATTTTGGGTGTTATGGATTAGTTAAATTTTGGGTGTTATGGATTAGTTATGAATTAATCTATCTGCAACACATTTACTCAATTCTGCACGTTACAATAACTATTTCAAGATTTCATATATTTTTACAAGATAGAGGATCATGTAAGAAGACTAAAAAAATTTGTTTCATGATTTTTGGATTATTAAATAATTAACTATGTATTTAACTTGAATTAATAAATGAGCTGCATGTTTTTCTTTTTTTTTCAAACTTACTCTCCATGAAATATGATGCAAAGGATATTATTTTTGAAAACAAATTTTACAAAAGATCTTAGAATTGTCTCTAGTTTTTTTTAGAATTTTTTGTGATTTTTTTAAAATTGAATTTTTTAGTGCTTTTCAACAAAATCAAACCTTTAGAGGTTTTTTTAAAAAAACAATTTTTAGGGAGAAAATTAAAATTCAAATGACTTTTAAGGGTTTTGCATTTTTCCTCTATTTTTACGTGATGGCCAGTCGCAGTCAGGGCCCAACCCGAGCTTGGCCCCCGATGGGCGGGTCTGGGCATGGATTTTAGGATCCTAAACCAAGAAACAGGATATGGTCCTCTCAAAACCAAGAAAATAAATAAAAATGAAACAGGAACGTCGGCGGCGACAACACTGCAGAGAGATAAGAGGCTCAAGAAGAGAAAAAAATGGAAGGAAGAAGGGAAGAGAACCATGGATTGCAAAAGAGCCTCAGGATCCTGCTTCTAAGATGGACAATCACTAGATCTGAAAGATAAGCACAAAATCACCTAGCTGAATAATGGTTTAGTGCACAATGCTGGGTAGTTCTTTTTTTTATCTGCCCAAAAGTGGAGGCTCTTTGGCCAAATCTTTTAGTATTAGTGATTTCCTCATGGAAACCACTGATCCATCCGAGTCACTAAAGAACCACCTAGCAATCAGAGAAGACCACTGAGTCTGTTTGTTGCCTGATTGCACTCTTAACTGTGTTAATAGATAAGCCAGTTCTTGTGTTCACCCTGTTCTGATCAGATCAAAATCTCAAAAAGCAAAGAAGAAACGAAGAGCAGTGGAATAAGACATAGAAACATAGCAAATTTGATAATATCTACATTTCCCTAAAGCTACCAATTCAGGTTACAGATGAACAGCATAATACATCGATAACATGACTTGTACCAGGATGAATATTACAACTCAGTAGAAATTATTTCTGAAGAGAAAAATCAGGAACCAATGCCTGGCCTGCTCTGCCCCTCATGAACCTTCTCCCTGCACACATCTTCAAACATGGAAGCTCCCTTCTCCAAAGGCCTGCAGAGAGAGACTGCTCCACCTCAACAGCAAGGGTAGATGGTGACGCACCGCCGCCGCTTGGGCGGTGTGCAGAGGAGAATGAACACCAGAGCAATGACGGCCGCAACCAGCAGCCCCAGGAGGTTGAACCCGGCCTCCTCCTCCGACTCGCTGCTGCAGCACAACTTGCCCATGGTAGCTGGTGCAGTGGAAGCTGAATTCCTTCCTCCTGGTACTACGCAGGAGATGGATGGATGGTGGTTAGAAGAAGAAGGCTTCTTGGTACTGGTATGTGCTTTCTCTCTTAAACTTTGGTGATGATTCTTGGCTTTGAAGGCATTGCACACCCAGTTGTTGAGGCATCGCTATCAGGTCCCCAATGATGCCATCCCCTTCCACGTTCCCCATCCTCCCAAGATGGAGAGGGGACAGCTCAGCTCAGCCAACCACGCCCACCGGTGGCACTTACACCGGAGTTGGACGAAACTGTTAGGCAGATCAACTGCTCAGGTATATATTTGGTAAGTAGATCTTGTCATTACTCTTTCAGTATGGAATGTTCTGAGCTACTTCATCTTACACTTGTCGCGCTTTTTCGATGGCGATAGCGATGAAAACTACAAAAATATTGCGTTAGGGTGAGATGGTTGAAAACTTTCATGAATCCACCTAGCGATGAAAACTACAGAAATAACTGCTGTTCTCTTTTCTCTGTTTAATGAATGGGTAGAGCTCCTGCCGTCGGTTTCGAAAAGGATATGGGTGAAAAGTACACTGAATCTCTGGTATCCTGCTGCTGAAATTCAGTATCGATGGCTCCTTGTCGCAGCCAATGATTGATGGCGATACCGAAAACTAGGTCGGTAACGTAATTTTTTCTGACACTGATGTTCTTGGCTCTGTGAGGTAAACACTTGTCCATCAGCATTAGGCATTGTGGTACAAGATTAGGTGACACATGTTGCTTATCGGCTGCTTGGACTTGCTGTGAGTTGTCATTACATGATGCGGCACATTTTCTTTGCAATGAATAGCCAGGCAAGTGGCGATGTGCCTTGTTTTTCCTTGCAGCTTCGTTTGACTAGTGTGTAGCTTTCTGAGTCTGTTTGGGATCACAATTCATTTTTCATGATAGGAAGGAACAGTTAGGCCGTCTGGGTTCACTGTATGAATCAAGATCTTAAGCTGCATTTGAATCCAAAAGGGGTTTTGCCCTTAGTTTTCTTGGGTTAATTTTTGCCCGGAAACACTCTTGTAAAATCCCATCTTTATTAATTAATACAATACAATTACAATACAATAGGCAACCCTCTCGCCTGTCCATTTCGAAAAGGAAACGGAATCAAAGGGGTGATGAAAAAGAAAGATGTGGAGTTCTATCGTCTGGGATTACATTTTTTTGGTTTTTTGTTGCTTGGCTTTCAGATTTCTAGCACTAGCACCTAACCGTATTTGCCGACGCCATGGCGCATGGGCGGATGGCAGTGGCAGCTGGCGTAGCATAAACAATTTAATCTCGTATGTGTTTAGAACGTGCGGATATAAAAGATTAAGGGTCACTACCTACTCACTACTACAGATCTACAAATTTTGCTGCCAACTGGGGGTTGAAATCACGATCTCTCGGATGGCACAGCTCTAAGGCCCCCCCAACTTAACCAGCCGGCCACTGCAACTCTACTAACGCATTTGCCATGTCAAATCAAACAGCCTTATTATTATTTAGTATAGTAGGGCTGTATCATTACCCCTTTTGTACGAAGTTTCGCGGCTTCCTACTTTCCAAATTCCTTACAAGATTTGTCAAAATCTTGAGGGAAACATACATGGAGGGGAACTTAGAATTTTGCTGCCTTTTGTCACCTTCAAAGTTGATGTCTCTCTGACGTGCTCCTTGCAAATCGTATCTTTTTGTTTCTCGAAACTACCGATATGCCTTTCTCTCATGTTCTCGGAATTCCTCGCTGAAACATGACGCGTTGGTGACCATGTGAGCACCGTCCCTGTTGCTCGAGTGACGATCGCTCATTCGGTTTAGCCGGCCCCGGCCCCCACCGCTTCACAGCCAATGGAGCCTTTGAGCCCTCCGTCCTCTTTTCCCAAAAAAAATCTTTTACCATGGATGAGGGAGAGGAAGAAGAAAAGAGATGGAGAAGAAGAGGAAGAAGAGGAAAAGAAAGAAGAGGGAGGGAGAGGTGAATAAGTCTCATACAAACCTGACTCATCTGCATCCGTCACTAGCCATTTTGTCTCCTTTCTATCCACACGGGTCCCTCTTTCTTGTGGCGAAGTGTTCTCACCCAATAACAAAAAATGAAACTAACATACTTTTATTATGTGATCAAGATCCACAAGAATGACCGTTCATGGCTTATTTGGATATGCATGGATTACACGATATTTCTCTGTTGGCTCCAGGACTAGAATGGCAATTTAATGGATCCCTTCCCGTTACTTATTAGAAAATTTCTCCATTATAGGATTGCCATGGGGATATTTTTCCCACAACATAAATGAGGATTTGTTGGTAATGTTTTTGCAAGGAGCCTCTTCAGGTGATTTGAGCACCACGGGTGGTGGGCTAGCCACCCCAGGTTCAACTTCTACCTTCTTTAAAATTGCTAGAAGGGACGTTTTTCCCTTTCGATCACACTTAGGGCTTGTTTGGATGCAAAGAAGGAATAACTATGTGGAGCTAAATCATGACGGGGAAATTTAGCATGCAAATGACATCCCCATCAAACCCCATGGACATCCCCTCTTGACGTTTGGGGGATAGAGGATGAAAAATTCTACCCAAACAAAAGAAATCCAAAAAAATTTGACAAAAATGAAATAATTTAGAAACGTTGGAGGAAATTCAGAAATTGCTATACTCTATGCAAACATTCATCAAATCCGTGCATGCATTCGATCCAGAAGTTATAGCACTAATCATATCCATTAACATCCCAAGATAGAATCAAAATAAAAAAAATTGAATTGTTTCTCCATAACAAATTGTGCGGCATCACTCGATGTGCTTGGTGGTGGAAGTGGAAGTGGAACTCGTGGAGGAAGAAGCCAGGCCACCGCCAGCCTTGCAACTGCAATCCAAGTTGGTCACACCTTCACCGGCTCGGAGGCCGATGGCTAGGTCGGAGGAATGCCCAAGGGAAACGACAAGTTGGGAGACAAGATGCAATATGGAATGACGAGCATGATTTACCAAAAGCCAATAATCAATTACAGACAAAGGCAGCCCACGCTGAGATCCCAGTCATGCATATGGATAGCTGGTTCTCGGTGTTGTCGAAGCTTGTGGAGCTCCCAATGAAGGCGATGCCCGTGGATCTCCCAACGGCAGCTTGCAAAGCTTTTGATGATAACAGAGCTCCTAGATCTATCGACGAAAGTCACAGAGAACCAATGGAGGTTGAGAAGCACCTGCTGCAACTGACGATGAGCTTGAATCTAAATCAACGTCTCCTACCAGGATTATGCTACTCGCCACCAAAATCAAAACTCTGCTGTCAGGATCCAGCTCCACTCCACCCAAATCGATGCCCTGCCACCGGGATCCAGCTCCTTGCCGCCCAAATCGACGCCATGACGCCGGGATCCAGCTCCTCGTTACTCGAATCGACGGCTTGCTGTTGGGATCAAGCTCCTCTCCGCTCGAATTCGTGTGCTACTACCAGGATCTTAGCTCTTCTGACGTGGGATTGAACTTCTCTTCACAGGGTTCAGGCTCCATGAGGCGAAGAGAGAAAGAGGAGTCATGGGAGAAGTATGTGTTGCAACTAGCGAGATGGAGCGAGCGAGGGGGAGAGAGAGACGGGGAAAGAAATTCACGAGTGCGGAGGAGTTTTTTTCTTCTCCCGTGGATTGATATGGATAGTGGTGGAATGGGCTGGGAATTTTTTAGCCCGTGAGCTATGCAAATGGCCACCGTGGTTTGGCGAGGGACCAAAACCATGGGCTGAATTGCCTCTAGGGTTTGGGGTGGGATCCCAACGGGGTTTGGGGCACCCAAACAAGCCCTTATAGTAGTGCATTCTCCATCCCCGCTATAACCCTGATGTACACTCATATATAAGTAGATAAGTACATTTACGTTTCTGTGTGAATCGTAGGTATTATGTCTCTAATCTTGTATGCAGATATTTTTATAACTACGGCATATAACTTATTTAGCATTATTCTACCATCTCACGTGTTACTAATTTCACGGTGGGGGTGAGGATAGGAGAAAAATGGACTCCAACAGCCAAACAGGGACGAGAATGGAAAGCATCCGAATTCCGGCCCGGAGTGAGCTATAATTTGGCCCAGCCAAACGAGGCCTAAGAGGTCATGGATTGATTCCGCGTAGACACAGACGAATTCTCCATCATTCGGATCTCATCTCTCTTCGCTCGGATGCATGCGTTGAACGTCTCCTCGCCGCCTCCTAATTGATTAGTTGGCCGGCGGTTCGCTTGAGGCTGCGGCAGCGGCAGTTTGTTCGGCGTCGGCGTCCTTCTTCTCCGACGACGACTCCGAGACGGCCACCTCCTCCACCCTGTGCTCATCGACCGGTCTGGCCTCCAGGGGCTCCGTGGTGTTCTGCTGCCCAACTGATTCTCCTGCAAATTCGTTGCATACACACATCAATTTTGATCTCTCCACTCTCCTGTGTTCTTGTGATCGGCAAGATCGATCCACAGACAATATGAACAAATTCTTTAATTTGGGGTTAGAGATGTTAAATTCTGATTGAAAAGAAGTGTTAGATCGATGTGCTCAGTAAACTTACCGTCCTCATTTGTCGGAGCAGGAGACGTAGCCTTCTCGACGTTTTTGCTCTCCTCAACCTTCTTCTCCTCCTGATGGTTGAGTGCTACTTCCTTGGCCTCATCAACCTTGGGCACCTCCTCCACCACCGCCTCATTGGTCATGGTGGACTCCGGCAGCTGCTCCTCCACCACCTTGTTGACTTGCTCCGATTTGGGCATCGGTGCCGCCACGGCCTCGGTCACCATTGCATCAACGGCAGGGGCAGCGGCAGCGACATCCTTCGTCACCACAACCACCTCCTCTCTTTTCTCCTCAACGACAGCAGGGGTGATGGACTTCTCGGCGCATGTCACATCGACGATGCCCGCTTTGGCCTCGCCGGCGGCCGAATCCTTCACGACGTCCTTGATGGCAACGCCGGTGTTGTTGGAGGAAGACGAGGAGATGTTTCTGGTGGAGATGGAGGACTTCCTGCGGAGCAGCTTGCCGCCGGCGCTGGCAGTGGTGTTGCTGGTGGCCACTTCCGCCTTAGAGCCACCGCAACCCATAGCCAGCACTGGCGACGCCGACGCTGACGCCGACGCCGGCGAGACTGAGGAAGAGGAGGGGTAGAGAGAGAGAAAGCCAGGAGAGAGAACGGAGGTGAGGAGTCGTTGGGCGACCGCGGTGGCACGGGCACTCTTATAGTACCCGACGTGCTCGCATGCAATGCAACTGCACACTGGCATGCGTGGAAAAGTCAACCCGACGCGTGGGCAAACATAGGGGCACAAGAAGTTTTTTTTTATACGTGGACGCCGACAAGTTTGGGAAGGCATGGGCAGATCGGCAGCAAGCAGACCTGCCTATCGGGCCAACCTGTTATGGGGCCGGTTAGCTAAGGCTTGATAAGTCTGATAAGGTTAATAGGACGTGTCGTGTCGACTCGTATACTACTTCCTCAGTTTATAGTATGGCTCGTCAATTATCGTACCGTGTCGGGTCAGTCTGGATACGATTGTAACACGCTGGGTATGACAGCACGGCACGGCCGGCCGGTAGCACTCAAAAATAGAAAAAAAATCAAAAATAGTTACAAAATTTAAAAAATAAATAATATAGAAAATAAATAAAAATAAGTTTTATTGATTTGTTACCTTGTTAAAAACCTTTCTACGAGAAGAAAAAAAGAGTACAATATATGCTCCAAAAATTACAGGTTTTATTAGAAACTCTATTTTTTTTCTTGCAACATGTAATATGCTTTCTCAAGTGTCCCATTCCACTTATAGACTTAGCACATAATTCATGGTCGTATATATTATACTTAGCAAATCTTACATGTTCCTCATTTATTTCTCTAAAGATCTTTTCAAAATATTGACATATTGATGATTATGCACACGAGCTATCGGTGTCTTGATCCATGAATGAAAATATGAAATTGATTTGTTGAAGTGGGCAAGTGGCTACTGACTAGCAAGTAGAAGAAGAGAGATTGGTGGCCGATGGGATCACCGGGAGTTTAGGATGATGAGTATTTATAAGCCAAGACAAGAGGTAGGTGACGGGTCATATTTAAAAAAAATAAAGAAAAATAAAAAATAATATGGACACATAATTAATTTTAAAAATGAGTTTTATTGATAGGTTGTCTCGTTAAAAAACCTTTCTAGCAAAGAAAAAATGAGTATAACCTAGCTTAGACAATTTAAAATTACACGTTCTCATCAACACATAGATACAATTTTTTAATGAATCTTCAAACTTAGTGTTCTCTATAGTGTATTGCATTCGTGTTTCAGTTTGTTCCTAATCTTTTACTATTATGAGTATTTTTATTATCTCACTTGTGAGATTTATTCTTCTCTCTTCGATTATCCTTTCAGTAAGACTGAAGTCAGCCTCAGAAAAAACTGTAGATACGGGGATCATTAACAAATCTCGTGTTAACAGTGAAAGCACTGGATAATTCATCTTGTGTGCATGCCACTATTACATTATGTTGAAATTTTCTTGTTCGTGGTTGATAACGTCGCTATCGATGAAGGTTGTTAGCTCCCCTCCAAACATTGGAATTTCGACACTACGATTGTGATGAAGAGTCTATACTTCTTGATGAATACACCAAATATTTTTCCCTATGTTGTCATCTTTTTACTTGTTGTGGGTGCTAGTAGAGGTCGTTGCAGACAAATTCTAACATAATTTGTTTCATATTTACTACAAACATCAAATAACTTAGAACACATATTAGTATAATAAGTAAAATAATCGTGGCCAAAAACATCACTTAGAATTGTGATAACTCTACAGAAATATGTAATTTAACTATAGGAACTAAAATAAAGGCAAACACATACAACAAAGAAATTTCTTTTCAATATTTTAAAAATTTAGATTTCATAGGACTACACAATCTCTTAGAAGATTATCATTTTCCTAGTTTTTTTAAATAAATAGCAATTTTAATAATATTATGCACTATTAAACAAGATGCTGGATAATAAACTAATGAAAAATTCACAATTGAATCATAAAAAAATTTAAGAAACTTTAGTGTCCTTTCAGCAACATACTAATACGCTTTTACGAGTAAAGTTTAACCCCTGTACTCATGATAGTATGTATGAATAAACACATCAAATGTGTTCTTATATGGTATAATATTTTTAAGCATCAAGAAAGTGGAGTTCCATTTTACTGGCATATCCACAGAAAACTTACATAGATGTACACCCATTGCAATACAGTATTGCTTATATGCTGCAATTTGTTGGTTAAAGGAGTTCACAAAATTTATTACAGTACAAAAATCATCTAGTTATTGCTCCAACCTCTTTAAACTGAATTTTACTATAAGATTGATAATATAACAAGTACAACATTGATGTAACAAGAAAGGTTAAGCATATGTACTAAACAATAGAGTAAAAATATTTATTGCTCTAGATTTTGCACCAGCATTATCTAAAGTAATAGAAAATATTTTATTTAGGAGCCAAAAGTCTTCAACTACTTGAGATATTTTTTCATCAATATTTTCACTGGTATGCGCATTGTCAATCAACCAAAAACCTATTATTTTCTTTTCTAGTTCCCAATCATTATTAACAAAATGAACAACCATACTAATATAATCCTCTCTAGCTCTATCTACATATATGTCCGAGGTCAAAGCAACTAAAAATATACATATTTCCAACATTTCTTTAAGATTGCTATGACACACATTGTAGTATTTTATTCATCCCTAGTAGTTGTCTGTCTAGAAATATATGTGAACCTAGAATTATGAGCTTACTTAATGTAATCTTCAAATCCAGCCGACTCACCGATGTTGAGTGGTAGATCCGCTCTTGCAATGAAGCGGCATAACTCTTTTCTAGCATTGGTGGAGTCATACTTCAATGACAAACAGAGTCGTCGGGGTTGTCCTGCAGCACTGTCTGCTTCATGATTGCTTCACTTTTTCGCTTGCAAGTTCTGGCGTGTCTCATCAAGTGTCTTGTTCCACCTGAGGACTTTGCAGATAATTAATATTTGCAAATATAACACCTATCATACCTGACACTTACCCCATCTTCCTCTCTGTAGATCCTTTCGAAGTCTTGCTAAACTTCGAAAGTAGCTGCTTTTGATCTTTTAGAGTCGGTGCTTACTGATATATGTGCACTTGTAGAGTCTGACAATGAAAGTACTGCTACATGTGAACCAGCTAGACATTCACCGTCGAGTCATTCTTCACCTACAACACTGCTATCAAAGGGGTTGTAGTCCCCTGAGAGTCATTGAATAAAAAAATCATGATCGATAGATGTATTATTATGACCATGATCACCGGCGTCTATGATCAATGTCGAATGGCACTATAAAAATTCAAATATTCAAAGATAGAAATAATCAAATAATAAAACAAAGAATGGAAGAAGAAACAAGAAAGAACAACAATGCAAAAAAATTACCAAGACATTAGGATGACTGTGTTAAAATTTCTCGAATTTTTTGCAACAATTCAAAGTAATTTTGCCAAATTATCATAAATTCTCAAGAACTTTAAGATAAAAATATGAGAAAGAAACAAGAGAGCAAATTTTATTGCTGGTGTGGAATAGAAGGGCATAGTGGCACTCTATTTATAGGTACAAATAGTGATTTTTGCAAAAAAAAAAATCAAATTATTTTAGCCTAAACGGTCACAAAACAACTCAAAAATTCAAAAGTAATAAGTTAATGGGTTAAACGGGCCAGACGCAGCCCATTCAACCCGTTAACCCGGGAGTGCCCCTGCGTGCCTGCCCGTGCCCAGCCAGACCGACCCCACACGCCAACGGCTAGGCGTAGGACCAAGCGTGCCTAGCCAGGCCAATGGCGTGTCGGGCTGATCGAGCCTCACTGGGCCGATGGCGTGTCGGGCCAGGCCGTGCCCGTGCCGACACAATGTGCCGTGCACTCAGCCCAGACACGGCCTGTCATCGCGTGTCGTGCCTACAATAGTAGGCCTCAAGCTGAGCTAGTAGGCACGACCTATTTAGACAACTTTAGCAGCAAGTGTTGAGTAATTGGGTTAAGTCTAGCAACTCGTGGTTGCATGATGTGCCGCCCAATTTCCTTCCTTATAAACTCAGTCGGTCGGCATGCTAAACCTAAGTTTGTTTAGGGTGCTTTTGGTCGCAAGGTGAGGTTGGATGGGATGCAGCTATCCTTGTTTTATATGATGGGATGATTCAATTTTCTATTTTATTGGTATGGATAGAATGAGCCAGTTTCTTATTTAGTTAGTGGGATTAGAGTAAATAAGATAAGCTAATTTTCTGTTTGATTGGATGGATCAGATAAGTTAAATTGGTTATGATGCTCTTTCAATGAACTTACCTTATTTAGATGAATTTATGCATGTTTGAATTTGTTTGAATTCAAATTGAATTAAAAAGAAAACAACACATGAAATGATAAAAATGCATATAAATAGGGTATTATAAAGGAACTTACTTTTTCATCAAATAATATAGGTTTCAAAGTATTTTTATAAATTAGCACATCATATGAGAAGAATATTAATGAATTTTTTCAGATTTTTGAGAATTAGCACATCATATGAGATTTTTTGAGATTTTTTTTAAATATTGGCTTGGGTTTTTTTATATCAAACTAATTAAAACAGATTTATATTAAGCTCTAATTTACTCATAAAAATGTTTAGCTTTTGTACTCTAGATAAATCAAGAGTTAAATAAAAACATAAATACATACACATAACAGATATAGACAACGCACGAACCATGGATGGCTCGGTCTGACTGTTTTTGACTGGATCGACTTATCTAGGATATTAAAGAATATTCTCCAATAGCTACCTCATCCACCCCATCCATCCAACGAGAAACCACGAAAAATTTAATGACCATCTTCCATCCATCCATCCATCCAAACACACCCTTAGTCATCCAAACACACCCTTAGTCGCCACCGACTCGTCGTTCGGTGAGGCTCATTCGTCCTCTGCGAACTTCACTGGCCAGCAGGAGGCCATCCAATTATTGGAGTCTTGGAGATGCATATTTAGAAAACGATATTATTTAGTATACAGTACAATCATAACAAAGTTGTATTTTTTTTCATTTTGAGGGAAATCACAAAGTTGTATTCATAGCAACCAATCGTCAGTCTCCTCTTAAATGTCTTAGTTGATTAGTTCCACAAATTTTTCTTCTATAATAGTTCTATACAATGTGAAATTAAACTGTTCTATACATTCCAGTTATTAAAGCAACCTCAGCTGTGTATGTACCTATGGACCGATGATGTGACGATCATCACACGGCAGTAATTCCTCTCTGATTAAGTACCGCAAGCTTACCTACCTCTCAGACTCCAGAGTTTCCAGGAAGCTCAGCTACGCCCAGGTGCTTCATCTCCAATACGCCAATTTCATAGGTGCAATATGTAACCGAGTGACATGCCAACAACAGCCATGTAGACGACAAACAGCAGCGGAAAACCGGCCTGACTCCGTGCAGTGCCAGCCCTTTTGAAGAATACCTATTCAAGAGATGCATACTGTCAGAAACAAACGGTTGAAGGGTAAACTTGTGAATATGTCCAGTGTTAAACAATTGTAAGGGAAGCAACTACGGATTGTAAAGGACAGCAAACACAATCTGTATATGGATATATACAAGCTCATGGTCGTGAAGTATGTTCTGCCCTAAAAAAAGCAAAAAAGTATGTTCTGCCTCCGCTGGTACTTCAGAAACATACATAACTAACATGCAAAGTACGACATAGACAACTTGGCAACAAGTCTTCAAAAGTTGCCTAAATTAGAAATTTGAAAGCTATGAGCACGAACTATAAAATAACATTTGGGTATCAATCAACTCTGCAGTTTACAGACTTTAATTTGACTCAGATGCTAGCAGTCACCATTCAATATAAAACATGATTCCAACTTGTCGATAGTAGCCATTTATTTGGGCTTGTGAATTCTGATCACAGTGCCAATTTATTAGATGTCAGTAACAGAACTGCAGGTTTTGGTTATTGTTATGAAGTTTGAATAAGAGGTGCTTTCCTTTGGATAGGAATAGAATGGGTCAACACAGTGATATGGACTGTTTGGCTATGCAAACTGGAAGACCATGCACCACCACTAATGACCTAGATGTATTTGACAAATTTTGCGCCATGTGTCCATCATTTGGCTTAATTGACAGATGAAAGCAAAATATGGCAGCCCCTTGCCAAAGTCAAAAGTGCATATACAGGAACTTAGAGTTGTTCTTTCAAGCTTCAGTTATCACAACAGAAGAAAGTTTCTGCGAAAATGGTGTGTATGAACGTGCAGTTAAAATTTTACCATCTCTTTCCTTAGTTTGTCCCGCTCTTGGATGGTAGTTCTGGTCTCTTCCCTCAATTTTACAATCAATGTTTCAGCCTACAGAAAAAGACGATCCGACAACGTAGCAGTTCAGGAAGTGCCCTCAGAAGAGATTCAGTAATCCCTAAACTCAACTCAAAATGTTAGCACTAAATACTTCTTACCTCCTCTAGTTTTGCTTCAAGATTATTAAGCTTCGACTGTAAATTCTGAACATCTTCGGTTATCTGCTAAAGAGTAACAAACATAGTTAAACAGCAGAATGCAAAGTAAACACATCATTGTCGATTAATAACCAAGTGACTGTATTTAATATTCATCACCAAGATAAAATAATGTAATGCAATTTGTTGGGAATACTTGTCATGCACATAGCTAAATGAACTCAAGAGTATCAAATAAACGGTTTAAACGGCAGATTTGGTTCAAGAATAAGCTAAAAAGAGTTAGCAGAACATACACAATACTTGAAAAGGAACCTACATGAGATAGATGAAGATTCTCAGCATTGGCAGGCCCTTTATCACTTAAAATTGCAAATTCTCTTGGAGCAGGAGTATCTTTCAGTGGTGGAGATTCGTTTAAGGTTGCACTTGTTTCTGTTGAAGAGTAAAGAGATCCAACAGAGACAGCAGAGGTTTCTTTCAAACTGGGAGCAGATTCTGTCAAAGTAAATGGAGATTCTTTTGATGGGACTAGAAAATCTCGCAGAACAGTAGGCCTTTCTTTCACAGGGGAGGGAATGTCACTCAAAATGGCAGGAGTTTCTCTTAAATGGGGGTAGCTTGCCTTCAGGGGCTGATGAACTTCATTCACCACATTAGGTACTTCATTCATATTATCCAGTATCTTTTCTGCCACAGGAACCTCAACTGTTGACTTGGCATGGGCAACTCCAGTGATGAGTTGCTCTTCTTGAGGCTCTTGAGGCTGAGTCGTGCTGACAAGGACAACTCTCAGCTTATTCTCCTCGATATACCGGCCAGTTTCTTTGGAAAACTACAAAGGAGATTCAGCCAAATTAGAAAATTAGCATAAAAGATGCAAAGCAACATCACATAAGCCAAAAGCATAAATTGTTGCATACTTACAAAAGCACGAACAATGTCTTCATCAGCTGTACCAAAAGGAACAACTGTTGTCTGCACAAGGAACTTGTCTTTTATTTGCAGATCTGGTGGAGCATTCTTTTGCGCTTGCATAGTAACTACATTTAATGAAACAAAAGTTAAACAAAATACAAAATAAAAAGTCAACAAAAATCACATCCAAGAAAACTAAATAAACTGGAAAAAAGGAACAAAAAATGCATAAAGCCTTTTTCTCTTCATCAAAAGCAAAGCATGTCATGTTGTTTTAATGAAATGACAGGTGCTAAAGTAGAAATCAGCTTATCACGATTACATCATAAGAGTCAAGCAATGGACTTTGTCTCGGCAAGCTATAAATGCTAACTTTGCATAACTGGAAAATTAGCATATGAGTTGATTTCTTAAGAAGAATCCACCTATATCTATTAGGAAAAGAGAACATCTAGCTTGCATGACAGTCTACTGCAGTCACTTCTGAATATGCCAAAACGCCATTTTCACTGTCAGCCAGTAGAAGACAACATTTACCTACGAAATGACAGGATGCCCTTGGAAGAATAACTCCTACATTTGGCCGAACACAGTATCTTTTTGGAGAAGTTGTTTTGATCTGGCAAAATTTCGGTAGCAAGATTAGAATTTGTACTAAATGCTCAATCGATGATAAATATGAATAGTTCCATTTTCACAAACCAAGCCATGTAAACAAAAAAAAAAATGATAAGTGCAAATGTATGAAATCGTTGGTCCACAATTTTCCAAAAAAAAAAAAACCTAGGTGTGAAGGGCTGACCACACATAGGGAGCTTTGGAATCAAGCATTACCAGACACCAGTATGAAAAAGCTTGCGCTTACAACACAAAAACATGAATTAGAAAATAAAATTGCATGACCAACCTTAAATGCAACATACTGATCTGATCTGTTCGCTAGATGGACAGAGCATGAACTCTGCTTCTTCACCTCAACTGATAACAAGAGAGTCAGATATATATTCGGAGATGGTATAAAAGTAATTCACCGGACTACATGACAATTTGAAAGTATGATCTAAGACTATATGAAATTCTAGTACACATTCACTAACCTCTGAAGAATAAAATGCCAACACAGTCACAGAAGCACAGCTATAGAAAACTAAATCCTATAAGCAGTGAGAATTGCTAATGCAACAGCGTTCAATATACCAATAAAGAAATACAGATTTTGGCTTTCTTCAAATCTGTTTGCAGACTGGTGATACTCTTCTGTGTAAATGAACCACTCCATAAAGCTGGTAACTGTAAATCGTAACGTTTCTCAAGGATAAACCAAGGGCAATTTACAAAGTCTTGATGCTTACGAATTGCTTGAGACTACAAAACAACAGAAGCAACCAGGATTACAACTTCTAAACAACATACAAGAAACAAATACTACCTGAATAAAACAAATGCCCAAAACATTGAATGGTAACTGACAGCACTGTAGGTACCAGTACCCACGAGGAAAACATGAACAGTACAAACCCAATTCCTCTTTCATAGCCATTCCAATTTCTCTAATCGCCAGTACATTGCCTTAGTAGGTATTTAGCATGTGACAGTGATCCCATTTATTATATTTCTAAATCTCAGGCTGTACCAAACACCATTTTCGGATTTTCCCAGTTGAGCTTCCACAAGTTTCTACATATGAGGCTTCTCCTTTTTTCTAGTTGAGCTCATCGCAGCTGTATACATGTACAAGACTACTATCAGCCTTAAGCTGCTAACCACCCTAGTGAATACTGAAAAGTGAGAGAGTAAATCCAAATGGAAACACTAAGGTTCCAGCCCTCACCCTAGAATCATAAACACAACAGATAATTTTGGATAATATGATAGACCCGAGTTTTCTATGCAAATATGAATGACATGCAGTTTACACCCATTCAACAAAAGCGCAATCACTTCCTTCTCATGAATATATAGGTCATTTGCACAGAACATCTTGCATGTTTAGACACGGTCAACAATACACCCGTATGGTACAAATACAGAAATAAACTAGACGGGTCCCATATTGACACCAGTCCTTAGCACGTAACTAAATGCAGTGTGACTGAATACAGCAGTCAACTAGAGTTCTTGCTACAACAGTACATTGCTTGACTACCTCACCAGCACTACCAGTCTTCCACCAACACAAAGCATTCATCCTCCTGTGATTCTTCAAAGGCAATATGAATCCATACTAGAAACGTTAACACCCTCAGAAAGTTGCTAAAATTTGTATATATAAACCTTATGCATGGTGTGCTTATTTATCTCTCTGAAAGAAAGAAGGAGGGAGTACATCAAATTTTCTAATATTGCAAAACAAAATTAAACAAAAAAAAAACTAGCAAACAAAATGCTGTATAGCATGGCACAGACAATCAAATTCGTTCTAGTTCTCAACAAGCCTGATAAAATACATTGGTTCACATTACCAAAAAAATCAGTGGATCTTCCTATTTCTCAAACCTGTTCTTGAGGAGATCTATTTTCAAAGCTTAGCCAGACATATTACACTCTGTCACCAAGGATACACTCCAGTGGTCCAGTAACATTTCGTTGCCAGTCCATTACCTTTTCAACACCTGTATGTTGCCAAAATAGCTATCTTGTATTCTCGCAAGTTTGAACGAAAATTCCATCTATTCTATTTCTGCATCCTAGGTTATGCGTAACCTCATTTGTCCTGTTGAGCCTTCTTCACTTGTTTCTACTTCACTGTGTTCCTTTGTTTGAGTTTACTTCAACCAAATTCGTATAGACAGACCACTCTAAGTCCTAACCATCTTAGTGGCACAGGACATCAAAAGCAAATACACAGTTCGTTTCCAACCTATGCCCTTGAATAATAAATTAAACAGATCGATTTGGATAAATCTGATAAACCCCAAGTAATCTAATTGGGCACAGCCAGCAAGTGGGGTTGCTCACTTTGTCCTAACCTTTTGCATCACATAAAACAGCATGTCATGTTTCACCACCTCTCTGCAGTCTAAATTCTAATGCATACAATCAGAATATGTACAGCACAGAGCACACTATGTTCATCTACTCCTTGTTTTATCACAGTGGTGAGTAGTGAGAAAACAAGCAAGGCATCAAGAACTAAATTTACATATGTATCAAGCAGATATCACGTGGCCACTCACCGCACATCAGAACTACTCGCAGCACAGGAACTACAACTTCACAAATGACAACCACCTACTAGCACTAGCACCACCAGAATGCACTCGACCATCCATTAAAAATACCAATCATGAAGGGGACAACAACCTAAACGGATTCGGATGCGAGTACAATTTATGTTACAGAATGCTAGTTCCACGGTAAGTCCCTAAAATTTGTTTGTATAAACCTTACATAACTGAATGTTATTGCTGTTTTCTGTTGCAGTAAGTGGGGAGAAGAACTTAATAATCTAGTATTCTCCCTAGACTGTTGTATTCCGAAAGTACCATCTGAACCCCGAAAAAATCGCTAACCCGCACCAAAAATTAGATTACAACGGTACAAACGCAAAGCGAAATTTCAAATTAAAAAAAAAGGAACACGCAGGGCAATGACCAGATCGCATGACATTGTAGAACAATTTTCGTACATTTTAGGCGGTAAATCGCAATGGAAGCATGGTTAAACCCGCGTTACCCACCCGTCAGAACCCCAATTCGACCCAAGCGGGAGAACACGAAGGGATCAACCGAACTACACATCACCAACTAATCAGCAAGCAATCGGAGATTCATCTGGCCGAGCAACCCATCCTATTGCGGATGGATCACGGCAACTAGAGCCGTTGGGTTAGAGAGGGAGGATGGGGGGGGGGGGAGCGAGGGGCGGCACGTACAGAGAAAGCGGAGCTCGCGGGGGTGGATCTCGACGAGGTCGTCCTCGCTGCCCATCGCCGCCGCCTCCCGCTTCCCGGAACAGTCGGTGGTGGACGGCTCGCTCGCAGTTGGTGGAAGCGAAAACGAAGGCGACGCACGGGGACGGGGACGGGGACGGCGACGCCACTCCGCCTCCAACGGTTTCGGTTCGGCCGCCGGAAAGTAATGGGACGTGCGTTTAGGTGGGTACGCTCTGATGGCAGCGGGCCGGGTAGGGGCCTGCGAGTTTTAGACCCGGTAAGGGTGAGGACGGGTATAGAAACCGTTCTTTGGGACTATTGGATCAGACCCTGATTTGAGTTGGGTCTGGGCCAAGGCAGATTCTGCATCCGTGGATGCCCCATGGCCCTGAGTACAGCTTAAGTGCCCACGGGTCTCCATGCATCCCGGGCCGGTCAAGCACGTCGTGCCCATTAGCACGCACATGGCCACCAACCCCAGCCGCCTTTAGACCCACGATGAAGTCCGACACGACCGGTAGCTGATGGAGGCTAGACAGGACAAAGCATGCGCCCATCGAACCTATGGTCTAGCACCTCTATGAGGTCAAACGAGGTGGGGATGTCGGATCAGTCCCACTTTGCACCCTGCTGGTATACTTGTTCAGTCTTCCCGCTGATCTCCATCATTCTTCCTATAACCAGGATCGCCCATGCATTACGCCCCTTCAATGGTTGCACATCACCCGCTGCTCCTTCTAGGGCCAAGCACAGCCAGGCCCCTAGTTGCTCCTCCCACAGTGATGGCACTGGGTATAGGAGACAACAACATGTTGCGGAGGGGTGGTCTATCGCGACGAGATGTGAGACAAGACAAGTGGAAGAGACGCTGGCGATGACATGGAAGTGAGGGGGTGGACCTGGTGGCACTGGATATGTGGAGGCGGGGGTCACACACGAAGGGTGATGCCACCAGTGGGGGAGGTGGAGGGCGTGAACACCAGCGGGGAAGATGACAACTTACACTAGGTGAATGAGGGAAGGGATTGAGAAGGATCGAGTGAGACCGAAAAGGGGGGTTAAGAGATATGTGGTGGGAGAATCCGATTGCAAAATTGCATGAGGATACGTGGTGGCCAATATTCTTTCATGGAGAGATCCAACGGCTCATGTTTTGATGAGAAACGTGGAATTGCATACATATCAGATTTTGGGTTCCCGTCGGATCTCGGGTCCCCACCAGGGTCGGGACCAGGGCTAATGGTGGTTTTGCACTCAATATGAATTTCAGAGCCAGGTCAGGTTTGATGTTTCAGGTTGGGTGTGTTCTCGCTCCACCCGGCCCTAACCTAACATGTTGTCACCCTTAGTATGCTCCTGGCGACATAAAGCGGGAGGGGTGACTTAAGGCCTTGAACTTTTTTAAGTACAAGGATGTACACATGCACACCACACTCATACTCACGCACACCTATGTGAGTGCGTCCTAGAACACACTTAAATAATATTAGAGGCATATCTTCATATAGCGTGGGCACGCGTGACCACTAACACACCCATGTGTGCATGTACAATTCCTCTTGGGATTTAATCCTAAGAAAATACGAGCATCCGTATTGAGTTTAAAACTCAAACCCGGGTGGGCAGTTTCACCATAAAGACCATAACTAATTGAACTATGCTACTTTTGAGGTGCATGTTTTTTTAGTGTTTTTTTTCAGTCGATGAACCATCTAGGTAGTGATTGATGGCGCTTATCTTTCTTCTTCCTCTCTCTCGCAGGCGCTTATCTTTCTTCTTCCTCTCTCTCGTAGATGTTAAAGTTGTATCGAACTTCTCATACCATTTCTTAAAAGATTGTTTAAGACTATACAAAGATTTTAATAGCTTACATATCTTGTCCTCATGACATTCTATTACAAATCAATCAGGCTAGTCTATAAATTTTCTCATCCAACTCTCCATTAAGGAAAATTATCTTAATGTACATATGATGAACGAGACGATCATATGAGGCAGTTAAGGAAAGTAGAATTCTTATCGTGATCAGTCTAGCGACATGTTAATAAGTATCAAAGAAATTTCTGCCTTTCTTTTAGATATAACATTTGGCCACAAGCCAAGCCTTATACTTTTTGACAGTACTATTAGGCCTAAGTTTCTTTTTGAACACTAACTTATCGATGGTTAGTCCCTGACAATGATTTCATGATATGTTGGATAGTGGGTGCATGAATGACGTTCAAGAATTGATGTGTGCGTGTAGAATGGACTCAGGGACACAGGGAGTTATACAGGTTCAGGCCTTCCAGAGGATAATAGCCATACGTCCTATGTGTTGTGTTATGGAGGATCTCAATTAGTTACATAGTTAGTTCTAGCTGGCTGCTAGACTTGATCTCCCTTTTCTTACAAACGGGGTTCTCATCCCTTTATATAGTAAGGAAGAGGAGAACTTACATGTGGGTTCAAACAGAAGACCCTGCTCATCCTAATATCTAACCCAAGTCATCATTACGGAGCACCGTCCCCGACCACTTGCTTGATCGGCCTGCTGACAACGTCCCTCCTGTCGTGCGGTGCCGCGTCGACCTACAACAGTCCTACTCCATAGCATTTAATGCTATGAGATGGGACAAGACCCCTCTATGCTGTCCATGACTTCGTCCACTGGAGTTGGCGCCTGAAGGAAAATACTTGAGTTGATGTCAATAAATATGATTAGTCAGGTTGTGTCAAATCTAGCCCTGCGACCAGTGAGGTTGATCATAGGTTTATGTGATGGTGCAAGGAGACTGGTCGCATATGCCTTGTACTGGTCGTGGGAACCATACCCTAGTCACGCGACCGGCCAGTTTTAGGAAATATACATATTTGGCCGGTATATCCCTCATAGGCCCGTTTGCTAGGGTACCCCTTTACTCAATATATCTACAATAGCCCCCCGAGCTTCCTCGTGATCATGGCCTAGCTTGGTCACGCCACTTGGGCTCCGAGTAGACGTAGTCTGCCTAGGGAGCTGTCATTGACGTCGTCAGTCCTCAGAGTGCAACTCTGAACTCCGCGTCACATGGGGAGGCTTAAATGTCCCAAGAGGGAAAAAAAGAGAGTACGAGCGAGAGTGATATTGACTGCCGCTAGACCTGAAGGACTCTTGGTTCCTTCTGTATGCCCCCTCGGATTTCAAGTAGTTTGAAGGCCGCATAGGTTGGGTTGTCGCTGTGGTTTTTTAAGAAAGAGGAGTGTTTGATGGCCTTTCGAACCACCCCCTTGCCTTCCTTCTCACCCTCAAGCTTTTAGTGCCTAGAGTCCATTTGCCTCCATCACGTCTTGCATTTTGCTCCGTAGTGTCTGCAGGCCCTGAGGCCATGACATATTCCCCTCCCTCATCCCCAGAGAGGTCGATGACCTCGGATGGCTCGGTGGGGGCAGAGTCGGCTTCGGTTCCAGATCTGCTCGTCGTGTTGCTTCCGGAGGCAGCGGTTGTTGTGGGTATGCTTGCGAGGTTGAAGTCAGCGACCATCGATCTCACGCCCTTCCAAAGAAGGCCGCCCCCTTCCGGTCCGTCTCGATCTCCTGCCCGGGCGGATCTCTCAGCTGAGGTCATCGATATCTCCGATGATGAAGAGGGGGTTTATTGGGACCTTCTAGAGAAGGAGATCAATGAAGAGGAAGAGTCAGAGATGAAGCGGAAGGAAAGTCTGTAGGGTGCACCGGTGGCGGTCAATAGCCCCAGCAGGGTCTTTGCGTCAGTCACCTTCCCTGGACCTTATGTCGATCATCATCCGATCCCCGGAGTGGTGAGCTGCTATTCCAAGGAGAAGTACATGAGGTTCTTTGACTCATTCAGGGGCAAATAGAGGCGAGAGTTCGACGGACCCTTTCTGTCAACTTTGCACTAGCCGCTTCAGCCAGGGCTATGGCAGGCATGTAATAGGGTAATTAGTCCAATTGGATACAACTAGTCGGAATGTAACCTAACCTTTCCATGAATGAAAAAAACATGAGGGTTGAACGTCTATTCTTGTTCTATCCGCACACTAGTCAGGTTCTTTGTGCGTGGAACAAGACACAACTTGTCCAGTCCGTCGGGGGCGAGTAGCGCTAGGCACTAGTGAGGACTTGTGGCTTGGTGGTCGTTGTCTCCGGCCTCCTGATCGTTTGGCATCTTGGTCACTAAGTTTCATAGTGGTCCTTGAGTGTGGTCGCGTGCTGTGGTCGGAGAATCAATCTGTTGAGAGCCCATGGTCTCGTTGTGAAGTCCTGCAAAACAGAGAGTCTATTTTTTTTTAATTTAAGAACTTACAAGCTATATTCCACGCTCGTCCAAAAGGTCCTACAAAATAGAAAGATAAGCCCATCTTTGAGTGACCCTACATATAGAACCTGCGCAATAAGGCGATGTTCCAAGAGTTGTGTAATTCACAGCTGAGACCCTCCATGGCTAGCTTGATCGCGCTAGGTCAGGTGATGACAACCACTTTGTAGGGTCTCTCCCATTTAGGGGAGAGTTTATTCCAACTGGCCTTATTCTAGATTTGCCTAAAGACGAGGTCGCCTACGACTAGTGCTCGCTTCCGCACCTTTCGGTCATGGTAGCGTCTGAGGCTCTGCTGATAATGGTCGGCTCGAATTAGAGTGCGATCGTGGAACTCTTCGATCAGGTTTATGTCATCCTCCCGTTGTGCCACCTGGTCGTTATCCGAGTAATTATTGACTCGGGGCGACTAAAGGGTGATTTCAGAAGGGAGCATTGCTTCGACACCAAAAACCAGGAAGAAAGGGTTTTTGGCTGTGACCCAGCTAGGGGTCATTCACAATGACCAGAGTACTGTGGGAAGTTCATCCACCCAGCGTCTCTAATAGCTTTTAAGCTGGTCAAAGACCCAAGTTTTGATCCCTTGCAGTATCATTCCATTTGCCCTTTCGACATGTCTGTTGCTTTGGGAGTGAGCCACAGACGCATAGCAAACCTTGGTCCCGATCTCTTCGTAATAGTCTTGAAAAGCACGACTTGTGAACTAAGTTCCGTTGTCCATGAGTATGCGGTTTGGACTGCCAAACCACATTACCATCCCTCGTTTGAACTTAATCGTGGATGTAGTGGTGATCTTCCTAACGGGCTTGGCCTCGATCCACTTAGTGAATTTATCGATTGTCACAAGCAAGAACTCAAAACCGCCTGGGGCTTTAGGGAATGGTCCCACGATATCGAGCCCTTAGATAGCAAAAGACCAAGAGAGTGGTATAGTTTGCAGTGCCTGGGCTAGTAGGTTGGTATTTCGGCCGTAGTATTGACACGGCTCGTACCGTTTCACTAGCTCGCAGGCATCCTAGAGGGCAGGGGACTAATAGAATCCTTGCCGGTATACTTTTCCGACCAGGGTGTGGTATGAAGTGTGGCTACCACATACGCCTCCATGGATATCAAAGAGCACTATGTTCCCCTCTTCCCGAGTGATGCATTTTAGTAAAAGGTCATTGCTCCCTCGGCGGTAGAGGTGTCCCTCTACCAGGGAGTATCTGCGGGCTTGCCGCGAGACCTTTTCTGCTGACGCGTCATCGTTAGGGACTACTCGATTCTGATGGTAGTCCAAGATCTTATCCATTCAGGTTGTACCTGAATCGAGCAAGGCGACCATATGATGGTCGCCCGAGGTCAACAACACCGAAGGAGGCATTTGTAATAGCCCAGACGGCTTAAGTATGTCATTAAGCATCATAAACATCATTGGCATCATGCTTAATTGTTTTAGTGAATTATGAACATGCATTTTCAATTAAACATAAATTGTGAAAATCGATGTTTTTGGTGCATTATTAAGCAACTCACAATGTTGCTATACAACATAGGGTTGGAAACAATTTTAGAAATTAGTCCATCCAATATAAAGAATATAAATGAATTTTCCCAAATTTTTGGGGATGGTATTGAAGGCATAAAAATTACCACATGTTAGAAAAGGTTCATGTTTGGGGAATTTTAGTTTGAAATTGGCTCAGGCATTATGGGTCAAACTAGTTAAAATGGGTTGCACATGAATTGTAGTTTCACACAAAATTTGTCCCATAATTTTTGGACCATGGGAAGGTATTCTTTTGAATAGAAGAAGTGGGATGGATATTTTATTGGTCGGCTACTGTTCTTCACCCATCTCTCCCGCTCTCTCTGCGCTCTCTGCCTCTGGCCGCCGTTTTCCTTGACTTTGGAGGCCAGCCACGTCGTTGGTCGAGTCGAGCACGGCATCGTGCTCCTTCCTGAGGTACTGGGCATCGCCCTTATCTTCTCCCCCCTCGCTCTCTCTGCTCTCCTCTCTCTCTCACTCAGCCGCCCAGCACAGAGCAGCAGAGCAGAGCGCACCGCAACGCCGCCGCCCAAATCCGCTGCACCCGAGCATGAATCCGTCGAGCTCGAGCTGCAAGAAGCAAGAGAGAGAACCCAGGGAGCATCACTGACCGCCTCTCACGCGGATTCCACCTTTCCTCGGCCCGATTCACCGCGCGGGCATCGTCTTCCTCGGCACCGGCCAAGTGGCTCCGCCCCTCACAGTCGAAACCTTCGGTTTGAAACTTCTCTACTTGACCGATCATGTGGTGAGCCTCTCCTTGCTCACCTCTTCCTTTTGCGTGAGTCCGTTTCCTTTGGGCACGACGCCGGCGTGGCTCTTCGCGAGAGCCAAGCGCCATCACCCATGGCCGCACGTCGCCGGCCGTGCTCCGGTCGGGCCCAGCGGCTGATGAGCACACAGTTGAGTCCACGTGCTTGCGTAGATGCTTGACCGAGCCGCCGCCAATGATTGCCGCCGTTTGTCGTCGATGGTCGCCCTCCGGTCGTCGCCGGCGACCACACAACCCTCAACCGAGTCCCCCGTGTCATGCTGGTGCCGCCGGTGCCCTCCGCTGATTGCGTCGTGCTGCCATTCGCCGGCGACGAGTTCGCCGTGCCACCGACACTGTGCTGCCCCGACCCCGTCAATTTTGACCCGAGTCAAAACCCGCCGGGCCCGCTGTAGCATCTAGGCCCCTAAGAAAAAGGTAAGAGTTTCGGTGATTAATGACAATCATATCATTGTGACTAACATTTCAGCCTTTAAGCAGCATAAAGGATAAAGAAAAACTTAATTGTCAATGATGCCTTTACACTCTTGCCCGTTAAAAGACTTATATGTTGATCAAAGGACCGGAACTTGAAGGATAAGGATCTTCTAGATCTAAGTGTCACAAGGAGATGAAGGACACTTAGAGTAGTATAGGTTCTTTTTCTACTTAGTCTTTTGACCGTACTATAAAGAGGGGTTAAGAGTTGTAGCTTGACTTAGGAGAGTCTAGACATAGTCGATGCACACTTGTGACTTTCCATTACTAGGCTAACCTCAAAAAATCATTGGTTCCTAATCTCGAAGGTAGAACTCAAAATTGTTTTGAAATAGATAAAATCAGCAAAATTTCAGTTCACCGGATGATCCTCTGTATCAGAGTGAGTTCGCCGGAGTAAATTCCTAAGAGTTCTGACTTGAAAAATTGTTGAAGAGCACGCCGGATAGTCCGGCGTTCGATAGGTGAAATCACCGGATAAATAGAAAGCAATGAAGTCCAGAACTAATTCTACACACCGGATAGTCCGGCGTAGCAAAATATGATCACCGGATGAATTTATACAGAGAGGTTGTAAACTATCATCTGGCCCATTTCAATGCGCCGGATGATCCGCTGTAGGACAGGATTAATCACCGGAGGTTTAACGGCTAATGGAATAGTTAACGGCTATTTTGTCAGAAGTATTAGCACCGGATATTCCGTTGTGAAGCGTGTTATTCACACTGGACCTTCCGGCGTTAAGAAAAAGTTTTGGGTTGTTAGGCAACGGCTAATTTTCGATCCTTAGCCTATAAATACCCACTCATTTGGACCTCTCTCCACCTCTTGCGACATTGTAGCAGCTCATACACTTGGTGTGTCATTTAGAAGCAAGAGATAGAACACTTGTGTCAATTCCAAGTTCTTAGTTGAGGATTAAGGACTTCCTTGAGTGCTTGAAGAGTAACAAGTGTGCATCTAGCTGTTGTCTAGGCTTGGTCTTTGTCAAGTGAAGCTTGAGGCTTGTTACTCTTAGTGGTTGGCAATACCTAGACGGTCTTGATGATCGGAGGATTTCTCGGTGAGCTCTTGGAGGAATTGTGGGAGCCCCGGGAAAAGAAGATGTACTTGGTTTGATACCTACCAATCCGGAGATGGAGAAGGGGTAATCAAGAGAGAGCACTTGAGCCTTGGTGACTCAAGGGGGAGCTACATCCTTGGTGGATGCTCCAACGAGGACTAGGGGGAAGTGCCAACTTCTCGAAACCTCGGAAAAAAATCGGTTTTGTCTTCTCCAACTAATTACTTTCTCGCATCTTATTTTGAGCTTTGTTACTATTGCAAGTTCTTCTTTAAGATTATCTCTCTTGGTTATTTTTGCTTAGTTAGTTATATTGTCCTTGTTAAATCCCATAGTCGCATTTCCTTTTAGTTTTATTTGCTTAAGCGGTAGAAATTTTAATTAATATCCCAATTCACCCCCCCCCCTGTTGGGCTATTCGATCCTTTCAATTGGTATCAGAGCCTCGTTCTCTTGATAGGCTTAAAATCCTAGAGAAATGACTCCGGGGAGCGGAAGTAGCGTGCCAAGGTTCGAGGGAAAGAACTTTGCCTATTGGAAAGTTCGCATGGCGAGCTATCTTGAGGCTATTTCCCCCGAGTGTTGGCAAGCAACCTCTGTTGGGTTTGATCAACCTTTTACCGAACAAGAAGTTAGGTGGAATGCTAAGGCTAAGAATGCTATATTTGAGGGAATTAGTGAAGAAGTTTTCTCTAGAGTTAGAAGTAAGGAATTTGCTCATTACATTTGGGTCGCTCTTTGTGAAATTCATGAGGGATCTAGGAGAATTCGTGAAGAAAGATATCATGTACTTATGAATGCTCTAAATCAATTCCAGATGCTTCCAAATGAATTATGCAATGACATGTATTCTCGTATGAACATGCTTGTGGAAGAAATCAATTCTCTTGAACTCACTCAATTGTCCGATGGAGACGTTATTCGTAGGATCTTGATGGTACTTCCCAAGCCACAATATAATATTGTTATCTCTCTTCTTCATGAAAGGGACATCAATGACATGACCATCATCGATGCCGTTGGAAAGATATGTGCGCATGAGATGTTCTTGTTTGGAGATCATGAGTCTTCATCCAAGAAAAACCTTGCTCTCAAAGCAAAGATGGTCGACAACAAGAAGAAGATCAAGCTTCCATCATCATCAAGTGAAAGTGATGAAGATGACGATAATGATGAAGATGATGATGATGACTCCGACACCGAGCTTGCTCTTCTCATGAGAAGAACCACAAGGATGATCTCTAAGTTTCAAAAGAAGGGCTACAACTATGATCCCAAGAAGAACAAATTTCGTCCGAAGAAATTTGACAAGTTCGGTGGTGGAGACAAGAAGAAGTGCTACAATTGTGGTAATCTTGGTCACATATCATATGATTACCCTCATCCTGACAAGAGAAACAAGAACAAGTCCAAGAAGCTTGATGCAAGTGAGGATGAGGACAAGTACAAGAAGAAGGATCAAGACAAGAAGAAGAAGAAGCTCTTTAACAAGAGAGGTGGAGGACGTAAGGCCTACATTGTTGGTGAATGGGTCTCCGGTGAGAGCTCAAGTGATGACTCAAGTGATAATGATGACAACAACTTCGCGGGTCTTGCAATCGTCAATGATGATCCACCTCTACCTCCACCACCTATGTGCCTCATAGCAAAAGGTAACAACAAGGTGAGTAGTGAGGAAGATGATAGTAGTGATGATAATGGTCTTTCTCCTAATGATCTATCTAAGCTAATGAATGACTATGCTACCATTATCAAAAGGCAAAAGGCTAAAATCAAGTTGCTTGAAAATGCTAATTCCATGCTTAGTTCTAAACATGATGAGTTGCTCACTAAACACAATAATTTGCTTAAAAAATATGATGAAGTAGTTGAATCTAACAAGTCTCTCAAAGCAAGTAACTATAAGCTAAAACTTGAGCATGATGGCCTAATATACAAACACCAAGAACTTGAGTATGCCTATGATGCCATTGATCGTAGCTTGGATGAATTGGTTGATAATGATGTAGTTAAGGTCAATGCATCTACCTCTTGTGATGATCTTCTTGATATATCATGTGATATTACATCATCATCTAAGACTAACCATGCAAGGGAGCAAGAGTTTGAAAGTGAGATTGCAAGTCTCAAATCTTGTGTGGCCCGGTTGACTAAAGGGGAGTACAAGCACAAAGAAATCCTCATGAAGAATGTTTTGTACTACAACAAGAAAGGACTTGGATGCTTCCCCAACCCGGTAAAAAGGGTCATAAAGACACCGGAGATCAAGAATTGTTTCATCAAGGAAGTTGGTTCATATTACCAACATTGTCAAGTCACCGGATACCACACAAGGGAGTGTCCAATTCCTACTAAACCTCTCTACCTTGACTTATTGATGAATCCTTGTAGCCTTGATGATATAGTTGGTGTCTAGCTTCAAGGATTATTCAAAATGCTTAGCAATGCTTAGGTTCTCGGTAGAAGTCGAGCGACGGTGCTGCCGTTGTTCACGAGCCTAGGGCTTAATCACTATTCATAGATACAAAGATGAGGTTGAGATGGATGGTTGAGGTGTGAGATTGAGACGAGATGTGGGCTGTGTTAGGGGTATCTTCTGCCCAGGAGGAGTCCTTTGGGTAGTTCGGGAGAGGAGTCCGGGTGCCATAGACCGCTTGCATCGTTTAAGACCGTCCATCGGTATAGTTGGCTCTAGCACTTTCCGTACTCACCACATGCTGATCTAATGGTAAGGTAAGCCGATTATCATATACCGTGCTGACACTTGCCTTGCGGCTCTATGACGCATAAGAGAAAAAGAAAAGGAGAAGCAAGGTCGCGGGAAGCCGGAGGTGTCTAGGACACGCTCGCGGTAACCCCGGTGCCATAGGGGTATTGCAAGTGGGTGGTTCCAAGTATGAGAAAGGTTGACTCGAGTACCCCCTTGTGTGTACTTTCGTGAGTAGCACAAGCCGAATAGTCCTCAAGTCGTGTGGGTAAAGTTGTACCCCCTGCAAGGTGTAAGAACAATTCGAATTGCCGCGCTCTCAGTCATGAGCATGCTATTGTTTCATTTGTATCGGTCTTAGAGTTTACGAATATGGGATAAGGTTATGGTATAATGGTTTTGGTTGGTGGTTTGTTGATGAGGTACTATGGTTACTATACATACATGTTCAAGTTGTGATTTACAGGGTAGAAAGGTAGTTGTTTTTTAGTTAAGTATAAATGCTCACACATATGTGTCTAGGTTGCTTACCTCATATGTTTTACTTAACATTGTTGCCTACTCTTGCTAACAGCTCAATGCATAATCCTTTGAGTCGAGCTAGTATATGTGCTCTATATGGATTAAGTCTTGTGAGTACCTTCGTACTCATGCCTATGCTTTCAGGTTCTGCTGGTGAGGGTGATGCAGTGTTTGGCTACTTCGTGTCTGTCGATGCAGATGGTGGGCAAGAGTAGTGCATCCTACTCTGGTGAGGCGTAGCTGTTGGGGTGGAGCCTAAGGGCATATGGTTCCACTCTCCTTTTGTTGTGGTTAAGGTTTTATTTTTCCGCTGTGTAGTTTCTCTTTGTGTAAACTGTTGCAAATGGTTGCATGCTTAAGAACTTGTAATATAACTTTAACTACTCGCTCTTTCTTAAGCTATGTTGTGATGTACATGTTGGAAAGGTATGTATTTTGATCTTGGGCACAAAACACGTGCCGGGACTACCGGGATGGTATTCTGATTAATCATTGAGGTTGTATTTATGAATAATGATCCTCCTAATGAATAATTAAAATACTATTAGGACGGTTTCTCACAGTGTTGCCTCCAAAGGTGTTGCCTCGGGTGCTCCGTTTCTGAGCAGAGCATCCCCTTCACCTTAGTACAAGACCGCGGTGGTTGGTAGTGAGAGTCTTTCTTCAAACATTCCAATCGGGACAGGTTCACGAGAAGAAGCTAGATGGGCCAGCTCATCGGCTAGAAAGTTGTCCTTGCTAGAGACGTGCTTGACCTCAAAGCCGACGAAGCGTCGCTCTAGTTTTCTCACTTTGGCGATGTATACCGCCATTGTCAGGTCAGAACACTAAAATTTCTTTTGCACCTAGTTCACGACTAGTAGCGAGTTCCCTATCACCAATAGTCATTTAATTCTAAGTGTGGAGACTGCTCGCATTCCGGACAAGAGGCCCTCATATTCAGTAGTGTTATTAGTGGCTAAAAAATATAATTGAACTAAGTACCTGAGGATGTCGCTGGTAGGTGAGGTTAGAATCACTCCAACCTCGGCTCCCTTTAGTATAAACGATCTATCAAAGTGCATGGTCCAATGTTCGTCTACCTCTGGTCGTTGTACCTGCTCGGGCTCAAAGGACGACCACTCGACTACAAAATCGGCCAGCGCCTAGGACTTGATAGACGTTTAGGGGATGAACTGGAGATTGAATACCCCAAGCTCTACTGCCCACTTTGCTCTTCTTCCTGTCACATCTCTATTATGGAGAATTTCCCTAACTGGGAATGAGGAAATCACTTTGATTATGTAAGCCTGAAAGTAGTGTCTGAGAATGCGAGAGGCTATTAGGATGGCGTATAACAGTTTCTGAGCCTGTGGGTATCGAGCATTTGCGTCATGCAAGATCTCACTAACGTAATACACAGGTCGGTGAACTGTGGTGTTGAGGCAACATAGAGCAAAAGCTCCTTATCACGGTCAGTATGGGAGGGGAGGAGAGGTACCTTTTGAGCTCTTGGAATGCCGCCTCTGCCTCCAACGTCCACTGAAAGTGGTCATTTTTCTTTAGGAGTTTGAAGAGCGGCAGTCCCTTCTCCCCTAGCTTGAGATGAACCTTCTCAGAGCAGCAATGCATCTTGTTAGTTTCTGAACCTTCTTTAACCTGGTCGGGGATCTCATCTAGTTGATGGCCCTGATCTTATCAGGATTCGCCTCTATCCCTTGATGAGACATGAGGAATCCGAGCAACTTCCCTGATGGAACCCTAAACGTACACTTCTCTAGGTTTAGCTTCATGCGGTACTTTTGGAGATTGTCGAACGTTTCTTGAAGGTCTGCGATCAGGTCTGTCTTGGTCCTGCTTTTGATGACCACATCGTCCACGTATGCCTCGATGTTTCTTCCAAGCTGTGGTAGGAGAATGAGTTGAATACACTATTGGTAAGTGGCACTGGCACTTTTTAAGCAAAAAGGTATTTTTACATAGCAAAAGACCCCAAAGGGTGTAACAAAAGCCGTATTTTCCTCATCTTCCCTAAACATACTAATCTAATGGTACCCCAATTGAGCATCAAGAAACATAACAGATCGCTGCCAACCATTGAGTCAACTAGCTGGTCGATTCAGGGAAGAGGGAAAAGGTCCGTTGTGCACGTCTTGTTAAGGTCATTGAAGTCGACACATATTCTCCACTTGCCAATGTGCTTTTAGACCATGAATGGGTTAGCCAACCATTCTGGATACTGTACCTCCCGAATGAAGCATGCTTCCAGGACCTTGTCAATCTCCTGACGAAACTTTTCCTTCTGGTTGGTTGTGAATCAACATGTTTTTTGCTTTATTAGTCGCGCGTCTAGTCGCACAGACAACTTATGCTCGATCACATCCCTGGGGACTTCGGGCATATCAGACGGACTCCATGAAATGACATCCGCATTCGTCCGGAGGAAGGTGATGAGCATGATTCCCTATTTGGGGTCCAATGTAGCCCCTATCTGGACTGACTTAGTCAGGTTGATGTCATCCAGGCTCACTGCCTGGAGCCGATCGTCTGGGCTGGTGACGACATGGACCTTTACCAGTCACCCGCTGGGTTCAGCAGTCACGGGTTGCGATCCGGGAGTCGGCTCGACCATGTCGATGCTCCTCTTGTCACAGTGAAGGCTGTTTTGGCGTTACCAACAATGGTGATGGCCCCTGTTGGCTCAAGGATTTTTATCACTTCGTATGCATAGTGGGCAATAGCCGTGAAATGGGCCATCGTTGGTCATCCGAGGATCGTGCTATACGCGGTCCCGAAGTTAGCCATGTCGAATAGGACCCTTTCGGTTCTGAATTTGTCCAATGAGCCAAAGGTAACGGGCAGCTCGATTTGTCCTAGAGGCTTAGCCGAGGAGCCCAGGGTGATCCCAAAGGGTGGAGATGGCCTCAACGAGCTCCTCGGAATCTGTAGGGCGTCCAGCACATCGGCAAGGAGTAGGTTGATCGAGCTCCCCCCATCAATGAGTACTCGGCCCAGCCAGATGTTCTGCATCGTGGGTTCGACCACAATAGGGTAGTGACAAGGGCGTCTAATGCACGTGGGGTGGTCAACCTACACCTCGCGGACCACCGACTTGTATTCCCTGTTAGAGGAATATGTCGTGGCGCCTCCGAAGATGTGGTGGACCATGTGACCGGCCAGCTGGTATCCCAGTGTCGACTGGTCAGGGAAGTGAAAGGACAATGATGTCGCCTAGAGGGGGGTGAATAGGCGTTTTACAAAAATTCGTCCCCTTTTACCGTTGGCCTAAACATGCAGTGGAATATAAATTAACGGATTTTTCACAAGTGAAAAACCTAAATATGCTAGACTCAACTAGTGCACAATCACCCTAAATAAGTGTGGAAATTACAATCCTAAGGTGACAAAAATTACTCTAAACTTGCGAGAGATATGCAATAAAACTTAAATTGAAAAAGGCTGAGAATGCTGTTCATATGCTTAGAATTACTGTTCATACGGATACTCTGGTGAAGACCGGAGTCTCCGGGTTGTACAGGTCCGGAATCTCCGGTAAAGTCCGAATTCTCCGGATTCTGTACAGAACTGAGCCCGAAACTGAATATAAAGGATGGGTAGAGAGTTCTAGCTCAAACCAAGTGATGTCGTGTGTTTCCGGAGATGATTCCAAGTAGATCTACGGAGAACCTACACTCAAATATACACAAACAAGTAGATCGAGCAATATGCACAAAGATTTGAACAATAACTCAAAAGTAAAGAAACAAGAGAGGAGAAACAAGATTTGTTTCCCGAAGTTCGAATTCATCACCGTGAATCCTACGTCTCCGTTGAGGAAGCTCCAACGAGCCGGGTCTCTTTCAACCGCTTTCCTCGATCCACTCTTGATTTCTTCCCTTGCGGAGGCAAAATCGATCCCTTCACAAACTTCCGCGGCAACCCACAACCTTGGATGCTCGTTGGCGACGCCTAGCCTCCTAGGAGGCTTCACCTCCAAGAGTAACAAACATGACGACGAACTTCTTGCCGAGAACTCAAGTGCTCAAGATTGGATTTTAGCTCACTTGCACTCAATCTTCCAATCTCTCAACCCAACTCACTTTTCTTCTCAAATCAGACACTAGAATGGAGTGGGAAGGAGTTTTTTGGCTCTAGAGGATGTTCTTTTCGTGCCCTTGCAGCTGCCCCAAAGGATGGGGGTGAGGGGATATAAATAGCCCACTTCAAAAAACTAGCCGTTAGGCTCTTTTTTGAACTTTACCGGAGTATCCGGCCTACACCGGAGTCTCCGACCACTCCAGGTACCGGAGAATCCGGTCTTCACCGGAGTCTCCGAGTACAGCACAGCTGACCTCCGAAAAATGGTGATAACTTTTGATCCCGGAGTCCGATTTCGACGATTTTGGACTCTATGAAAAGCTTATTTAGAGGGCTACACATCCCAAATTAATTCATGACCTAAATCACATAGGATCAAATTAGGAACACTCCAAAACCCATTTTGGACACTTCCACACTTTCCGCTTCGGACTCTTAACAAGAAACTCTCACTTTGGGTTTGGTTGGGAACTCTTGAGCACTGAGACGCGATAATTAGCTCACGTTGCATCCCTCTTAATAGTGCGGCATACCTATACTCAAATTCAAAGATAAAACTCGTTTGAACCACTTTGAGCTTTTGAAAAACTTTCAAGTACCGCTTCTTTCTTTCAAACCATAAGGGTTGCCAACTTTCATATATTCTTCACTCCATCTCTTCTTGATTCTTCATATGATTGATGTGAATCATTCATAGCTTCCCATGGCCTCGCACGGTCCATCGGCTCAAAGCCTTTACTCGCTCTTCACCACCTCCTTGGTCCTTCGGCGCCAAGCCATTTGCTTGCCCTTCACCACGGATGGTCCATCGCAGTCGAGTCTTGCTTGCCCTTCACCGTCTTGCCATAGAAAACCACTTTGTATTCGACATCTTCAAGGAATTCATATTATCAAATATGGAGTCCACTCTTGTTCTTCTCTCTTGGCATATATGATTTCAATTCAACTTATGCCTTCTTATGGATCCTAACCCCAACTCACTCTCAAGCACAAAGCACATGGGTTAGTTCATAAAACCTAAATGACAATATTTATACCTTAAGTTACTTGATCTCCACAAGTAACTTATTAGCCTTCATGCATATTGTCAATCTTCATATAGAACCTAACCCCACTCATTCTTAAACACGTAGCACACGGGTTAGTCCATAAAACTCTATTAACAAGTCATACCTTTAGTTACTTGATCTCCACAAGTAACTTAGCCTTCAAGCTTATTGCTAGTCTTACTGAGCTTCTTCTTCTTCTTATGAGCATCACCAAAATCTCAATGACTTTGATGCAATTCTTTGGACTCATGGCATTTCTCAAAGAATCCATGCTTCATCATTTATGCATCTCCTATGGAATAACCTAATAGCAATTCTCAATATGATTGTTAGTCCATAGGCATTGTCATCACTTACCCGAGCATCACCTAGAGCTCATTCATCTTGATGCATTTTCATTCTCCCCATTCACCTAAAGCTCATGCATATCTCTCATCCATGCATCACCTATGGAACAACCTACTAACAAACTCAACACCATTGTTAGTCCATATGTATTGTCATTAATTATCAAAACCACACATAGGGGCTAGATGCACTTTCAGGGAGGCCCCGTCCTCATCATCCTTGTCGTGCTTATGCTTACGCTCCCCGAGCTCCTAGTCGATGATGCCTCGAACGACCTTGCACCCGGTCAGGTCGTGGGCATCTGTATGGTGGATCGGGAAGTTCGGCCTTGTGCTTGCTCTTCTTTTCCTTTCGGCCGACCCCTTCGGAAAAGGTGGGCTGGTCGAAAGCAGGTCACGGCATGGCGTCAATCTGCCACTCTCAGGCCTCGGTAGCCTGTGCGCACTTGTCCGTGAGGTCGAAGAGCTCGGTTGTGCTTCGGATTACCCGGGTGGCCAGCTTCTCGACCATTTTCTAGTCTTTGACCCCCCCCCCCCGCTTGAATTCTATGATCATAGATTATCTCGTGATCCTTAGAATGGTGTTTCTGTGCTCGGTGAAACGCTGTATGAAGTCTCGCAGCTACTCTCCTTGTCGCTACCGGAGCTGATATAGGTCATCCTCGACCCCTGGTCGGGTGTAGATCCCCTGTAAGTTGACGATGAACTCGTCGCACAGGTCCTCCCAGGAGTGAATGTTCCATGGGGGGGTCATTAGCCAGGATTGGGCAAAACCGGTCAAGACGGTAGGAAAGTAGTTTGCCATGACCATCCCATGGCCTCCCGCAGCCTGTACCATGGTAGTATAGATATGCATAATTCCTCCGGGTTGGTTAAGCCATCATACTTTTCGGCTAGGACTAGTCGGAACTTGTCTGGTCAGCGCACCTCCCTTAACCGGGCGGATAGGGTGTTGCACCCTGTCCCGTAACAGGGAGACACTTGTTGTTGGGCGGCGGCACGAGTCCAGGGGGAGAGACGGCGGTCTTGGGGTTTCGGCGACAGGGTGGAGCCGTCCAATGCCTCCCTGCAGGGGGAAGGAGTGTGGTTGGTTTGCTTGCCCCCTTCCTGCTCTCGCCTATCTCGGTCCTCATGCTCTTTAGTGGCCACCTGGCTCTGGATCACGCCACGAAGGTCACATTGGCGTAGAGAGTCGCGTAGGTCGGAAGGTTGGCGGTCCTGACGTGGCGGTGGTCCACGAGTACCCCCTGTGGTTGAGGGAGCATGGGACTTATTCCACTGCGGGCCTTGTCGTGACCCTTGGCAACCATGACCCTCACTGGCCTTTGCGATGGGCGTAGTGCATCTTGACGCAGTCTGGCGTCGGGCGGTATTGTGTGACCATGCCCTTCGCTCTGGCCCCAGGAGATGAGCGAGCGCGCATGTGTGTTGTCCTAGTCATCTCATTCACACATGCTATGTGGGTGAATGAGATAATTCTTTTTTAGTTGGTCTCTCTCCACCTCCACTAACAATATAAAACTAAAAGATATACACACCTCCATTTAGTTAGGCCTTTAAAATTCATTTTAAATTCCTCTTGAATATTACGGGCTAGGCCCATATATATCTAACAAGTACCACATTTGCGACCTGGACAAGGTGACAACCTGTATAGAACGATGTATCTACATGGGAAAAAAATCTAAAATTAGATAACATATGCGACCGTATTTGCCAAAATAGACAATATAACATTGTATTTACAATTTTAGCATCCGTATTCGGCACCTCATTTACCGAAAACTGACTTTTGGTACACCGTACGCTGAAAAAACACGGGCTCGACCATTCGGCACACGAGGTGCTGAATATGGCCTGTACCGGCTGTGGGCACTTTGATGCTGTCATTTTATATCGAGAAGTGATGCATCACGTAACACTTCGTGTTTTCTATTTTATGCCGGGACCGGCTGTGTCACGTAACATCCGCCGATAGATATAGAAAGAGGCATGTTGCCATTTCATGTTTGAAGCTCTGTTATGTGGTCACTCCGTGTCTAAAGATAGAGTCAGGATAGAGGTGTTGTCATTTTATGCTTAAAGCTTTGGTCACTTCTTGTCTAAAGGCTGAGTCAAAACACTAATGTTAGCAATTGCCAAGTATCGATAAAATTAGAAATTATTTGCTAATTTAAATGTACATTTCAAAAATCTTAATTCACCATGTAGTCTCAAAGGCTGTAAGTAGTCTTAACACTTAGCCATGTTTGAAGATGCACAATTTAAAATGTAGTAGTGGAAATATTTCTCCTTGTATCATTGATCTCAAGATGCATAGTGCATAGCTGTTGATTACCTAGATCATCTCAAGATAGCGGTAGAAAGTGGCGACGTAAACTAGTGAAACAATGCTAGTTGTGCCAGTCCATGCTATCAGGGTAAGATGGTGATTGGAAGATGTGAGGATGGGTATAAGCAAACCCACCATAATCTTCAGGATCCTCAGTGTCCTCCAGAGATGGAGACCTCGGAGGGAGGGGGCGTTGTGGCATGAAATCATTGTCCTCGTTGTCATCTTGAGCTATCACGGTAGGAGCACGTCCTATTTCCTTGTTGGTCGTACACCATATCGATGTGGTGCATGAACATCCTCTTGTAGTATTCCTTGAACCTTCTCTGTAGTGCTGCTGGAACATCGAGGCATTGGTGACATGAAATCATCATCCTTATCAGCCTCGTTATTTTCTGGTTGAATAGTAGAGCGTTCCCTTGTACCTCTTAGGTTCGCTGATCTTCGTCGTCTTCTACGCGAACCAGGCATCGCACCCCCGCTGAAGAGCATATACATCACCAAGAAGTTTGAGATTTCTTTGTTAATCAACTTAGCGTCTTTCAGGAATGCCTAACGCAAAAGATGAGCATTTGAACCAATGGAAAAAAGATAAGCATGGTGACCAAATAGAAAATGACAAACCTGGATGTGGGATGTGAGAAACCAAGTTGAAATGTGCATTGGTTTTCTTGTGATGAGTGATTGACATTGCCATTTATTTGGTTTGATGATCTTCGGTTTTTGCATGAGCTTTGATGTGATTTGAATTGATTTGAGAATATGGATTTTGGACTAATTGGAATTGGAGTTGGAGATATGTGTTTGCTTGTCTCATGGTGTGCAGGTGATGGATGCAACTTGGTGGTCGACGGCGGGATGATCGGGGCCAAGCGGAGTGCTTGGTGCCAGACGATCAAGGAGGCCGGACGGAGTCAAGGGTGATCCTAGCTGAACACGTGGAGGTCAAGCAAAGCATTGAAGGTGGATGGAGACGGCGTGTTGACAAAGTCAAGCGAAGGGGATATCGATGCAAGTGACAAGGCGGCCCGAGGGATCGGGAGCGGGAGAGACTTGCCGGCGGTCAGGATCGCATGACGGAGTACACGCGTCGACATCGAAGCGCTTGCTTAAGGTGTAAGCAAGGCGGTGAGTCACGCTTTGAGAAGCGTGCAGGCGGTTTTGCGGTTTGGCCTCAAAATCGTGGGAGGACTGGAGGAGTATGTGGCACCATCGCAAAGCTTGCGTCGAGACAAAGCTAAGTCGTGAAGGTGCCGCGACCGTCCGATGAATGGAGAAGAAAATAGATCAAAATGCCCTCGGTGGTTGGTAGGAGTGCACTACAAGAGAGGGGTATTTTAGGAAAAGCTAGGAAACTTAAGGACCAAGTTTCATAGGCCTATAAATAGAGGGGTAGGGCTAGAGAAAGCTTTGAACCAACCACTTGAGCCCCCTTGTGCCACTCATTTGAGAGCCTTAGAGCTAGGGTTTTAGAGGAGAGAATGATGAGTGCTTAGCCTATGTAATAGGTGAGAGTTTTGAGAGATAAATCTTTGTAATCCGCCTAAAATAGGGCTGACCTCTTTGAATAATTAAGTTTATGTTGTTGCATATGCTTGAATTCTCCTTCTTCTAGTTTCTCTCTATTGGTTCCCTTGCAAGTTTGCAAGTTTTTCGATTTTCGGTTTTGATTTTCGTTTTGGTTTTTCAGCTGAAATTTCAGCACCTTGTGAGATCATTCTTCTTGTTGCTAAAGGTATAAAAACTCACATACGAGTGTATGCTCATGGGTCTTGAGTCCCCTTGCCACTAGACTATCATCTTGGAGGATAACCTTATCCGGTGTCCATCTTATCTAGTTTCTTTGGAAGTTGCGAGTTTTTGTACACAAAGACACATGGAATGGTCCTGAATGGAACATATGGTTCATATTCCATCTGTGGAGTCATGTTGACATGGAAGTAGTCTTCTTGCTTTGTCTCTTTAATTCTTTTGCTTCCGCTTGAGCGTTTTGAGGTGCGTTGGGTGAGAAATAGGAAAAGGCCATCTATTTCGAAAGAAATTTGTTGAGGCGCCTATTCACCCCCCCCCCCTAGTCGCCATTCTCGTTCCTACAGGATGCATACTACTTGGGCAACATCGCCATCATTCTTTGCCTCATAGAGAGAGACCTAGCATAAAAGGATGGTTGGCTAGTTCGTACACTCTGAGATACATTTGACGTCACTCATGCAAGAGGGCCATAAGGTCGTCGGTGGTTACATATTGGAGCGGAGAGGTTAATGCAAAACTGAAGGGTCTTGCATACAATTTAGACACGACTTGGATTAGGTTGTTCTCCTTGAAGGGATGATCATTCCCTCCATGCACAACCTGTAATGAGGCATTTAATGCTATATCGATCGTTGTAGGTGTTCACGAAAAGCATGTACTAGAAGATCCCGCTATGGATTTATTGTTCCTTGACTACAACGTTCTGGCTCTGCACTAAAGCACGAATCCCTTATTATTTAAGAAATATTAAATATCATAATTAATATGTAACAGTGCTTAATAAATAAGAACAAATAAAGTTATATGCCATAATTATTTAACAAACCTTAAATAAATTAAAAATAATTACATTAACAATACAATGAATAAGACATAATAGAGATGACTACGAAAATAAAGTGAATAATATATGTGTCATGAATAAGTACAAGTGCACTGCCTACTCAACAACGATGACGCCGCACGCAATCCCCAAGAGTGTAAACGTCCGACGGGTGTGTGGCCCTCATCCCAGTGGCATGCGTTGGCCCCTGCCACGTGTGCCCTTGCTCGTCATCGTCCTGCCCTATTGGACCCCCACTGAACGTGTATCCAGACCTACTAACTCGGCTCTGCATGTACCATGATGAAGGATCCTCATACGAAAGTGTGGATGCCTCTAGTACATGCTCCGATGGAGTCCGATGTGTCAAAGTCTCACCATGCTGGTACCACTGCAAACCCCCAGGTGCATCGGGATATTGGGGGTACTAGCCGCTTAGAAGCTCAGCAAAGCTACCAGCCTGCATTGCAGTAGCGCAGTCAAAATCATGTGGGCCACTCCAGTTAGGCGTCTGCTGCTTTGAGTCAATGACATCCTCGTGATGGGTCGATACTACATGCGGAGGTGTCATCGTAGTCTGAGGAGGTTGTGTCCACTACGGGGGCTGCGAACCCAGTGTACACTGCTCAGGGATAAGGTACACACTTAGGCCCCTCGATCGCTTTTTAGTTGCTTCCGATGTTGAAGGAACGCATATTTGGAAGCCATATACTCCTCAATGCATCGATCATGAAGTACGGTGATACATACTGTGACCTGTCGTTGCTGCCTATGTCCCTGCAAGCGACGAAGACATGGGAGCACGAGATATGGTGCAGTTTTGGCTTATTGCATGTGCACTTTCACCTCATGAGGCCCAATTTGACATTGTTGCATAGTGTCCCCCACGCTATACCTTGAAGCATACCTGCAACGGCACATGACCTCAAATTCATTATTGGCCAGGTCGTAGATCCTAGTCCAATGAAAGTGTGCCTTATTCCTTCTTCTAGATATGATTTCCTCCACCTTATGTGCGAACTGTGTGCTGCACTCCATAGTAGCTATACCATAGTCTCAAAATTAGTCCATCATTCTATAAAATGTGAGTTCAATGATGGCACACAATGGGAGACCCCGTACACCCTGTAGTACATTGTTGAACGCCTCCACTATGTTCGTTGTCATTATGATGTACCTAATATGGGAGACAATAATTTTAGAAGGGATATTTGTATAACAAAGGGTAGAATACGATCATTAAAATGTTATGTGCTAACCTGGCACTAAGAGTGTCATGGATTAGGGCCCAACGCTCCATCGGCTTTCCCGGTATTTACTGGCTAAACGTAGTACGTGAACGACTAACGATAGTTTGCCCCCCCCCCCCACTATTTGCTTCCGCGGATGGTCCTCATGTGCTTCTTGCTCTACCATCATCTTGCGAGTAGTCTCATTTGACTCTCTCCATATCTCGTTGAACTTCGCCTGCTGGTTCTAAAGACACAACCCTTTGAACCTTATAAGAGCTTTGTTGTGGTACCTTGTGTATAAGTTCGCACCCAAGTGTCGCATGCACCATCTTCTCTCCACACCAGGCTATACAATGGAGTAGTTTGTGTTGTCATGCAGCACATTTAACATATGCAAAAGGCCCTTGTTACGGTCTAAGATGATGCAAACTCGTTCCCTATTGGCCATGACATGTATCCTCACAAATGTGAGAAACCACAGCCAGCTATCATTATTCTCACTCTCAACCATTGCAAACGCGAAAGGAATGATCTGATCGTTTGCATCCGCCGCCATCGCTGTCATCAGGTTACCATGATACTTGCTGCTAAGAAATGTGGTATCCACGCATCAACCGGCTTGCAATGTCTGAAAGCTTCAATGCACTGTACAAAGGACCAGAAAAACCAAATGAGGTATCAGTTAATGGTGCTATATGACCCATCCTCCAGCTTGATCGGCTCATCCTCCATGGCCCACTGAGTCCCTGGATTCGTCATGGCAATCTTCTGCAGCAGCCTCAGAGCATAGTTGTAAGACTCTTTGAAGCTTCCAAACAACATCTTCAACGCCTTCTGCTTCGCTCGCCACACGGTGTAGTAATTGATCAGCATGGCCGTCTTATTTTGTACCTCCTCCATAATGGATTTTGGCAACAAACATATGTTTGTGCCAACAAGGATGATGAGGAGTTGGGCTATGAACCTCGCATCAATGGCGTGGCTCAAATTCCTAATAGCCTCTTCGCTGCATGTATGTAGAGTGTGCCTACTGAGCACAAAATATTTCTTATATTTTGGCTTATGTGCTCGTACGAAGTAAGGACAATTCGGATGCTTGATACACCTGACCTCATACTCTGTAGGGTTAGACCGGCCACACTTGTGGTCCCTTCTTGTGATTACAACATAGTTGCTAATAAAGTGGATGACCTCCTCCTTGTTACAAAACTGTGGTCCGACCTGGATGTCGCTATTCCGGTATCCCCAATTGGATAGGATGTTATACTCAACGATGACACGATCCAGCAATCCAGCAGCCTAGCATCACGAAAGTACTGGATCGCCGATACTGGGTCATCATTGTTAGCAGCTTCTTTATCCTTATTACCACCGGCTCTATTATCCATGCATCCCCCATCTACCTCAGAATGGTCCACTCCAACTCGCTCTGCACCGGAACTACCCTCCCCGACATGCCCTCCCTCCTCTTCATGCATCACATGCTGGCCTGAACCTTCCACGCTAGTCACTGCATCACCTTGCACCAGTTGTGACACTATGTTTATGTACACCCCTATTTCAAAGTTCTCCTTCAATGTCTTGTGTGAGTACAAAGCGCATACGTTGTTCCTTTTCATCTCGAACAACGTATAGACAATGACCGAACTGTTTGGAACAAGTCGTAGCCGCACACCCTCTAAGACAACATTATAGACCATTGGTTAACATGTAAAAGGCTCATAACATGTGATTTCAAGCCATCTAGATAAATAGGTACCTCAACTGTACTCTCTATGTGCTGGTAGTTTTGAATTGATACGAGCCTCTTGTGCAAAACAACGGGACATTTTCCATAATAAATATGGATAGTCATAACGTATCGGCTAAACAAACATACATGTAATAAAATAACTACTTAGATATATATACAATACACAACTAATTACGCCCCTGAATAAATAATAAATATATTAACTTAAGTGATTAAGCTAATTAATAAAATTAGTTATGTTAAACTAATTATTCTAATTAATTATATAACTCTAATAACTCTGATTAAATTACGTAAATACTCTAATTATACTGGTTAATGACATGCATACAATTATACTAAGGAAATAATCTAATTACACTACTTAAACTAAATCAATAATATAATTACACTGACTAATTAAATTCATATAATCAAACTATTCAAATAATCTAAATACTCTAATTTATCAACTTAATATAATTTAACAAATTAATCAATCTACTTGCTTTAATTACTATTACTAATCTAAGTATTAATTACCTACATAATCTAAGTACTCTAATTTATCAAGTTAATATAATTTATGAAATCTAATTGATATGCTTAAACAATCTACTTACTCTTATTATTATTACTAATCTATATTAATTACCTACATAATCTAAAGTACTCTAATTTATCAAGTTAATATAATTTATGAAATCTAATTGATATGCTTAAACAATCTACTTACTCTTATTATTATTACTAATCTATATTAATTACCTACATAATCTAAGTACTTACTATAATTGATCTCGCATTGCTGCTCCTACTCTCCTCGCGTTGCTGCTCCTCCTCTCCTTATTATGTTGCTGCTCCTCGCCTCGCGCTGCGCTGCTACTCCTCCTTGCCTCGCGCTCCGCTGCTTACCTTTGCTGCTCCTCACCTCCTCACTCCTTATTTTATAGTACAAAATGGCGTAACGACGCACAAAAAAGAAAGCAACATGCATGCATATCGGCCATTTACGCATAAAGCAAACACCGAAGCGACGGTGACGCGACAAAAGCAGGACATGACAGCCGGTCCCGACCATATTCGACACACGAGGTGCTGAATATCGCACCGTAGCCTATATTCGGCACCTCATGTGCCAAATACAACTGATATTCAACACATGAGATGTTGAATATGGGATATAGTGCCATTTTCAGTACCTCGTGTGTCGAATATGGCCGAGCCAGCTTTTTTGGCATATGATGTATCAAAAGTCAATTTTCGGTAAATAAGTTGCCGAATACGGATGCTAAAATTGTAAATATGATAATATGTTATCTATTTCAATAAATACGGTTGCGTATATTATCTAATATTGGATTTTTGCCATATATATATATATATATATATATATATATATATATATATATATATATATATATATATCAAGTGTTTCCTAGGTGTTAATCTATGTATTTCTATGTGTTTTCTAGGGCTGAAAATAGGTTAAATTTTTCCCGCCCACTCGATCGTCCTAACCATTTTAGATGCTAATCGGATCTCGGATAACAGATATTAAAAAAATATCAGATACCGAATTGGATCTTAGATAGTTGTATTGGATATCGAATTCGGATATAGGAGTCAGATATCCATATCGGATATCAAAAATAAAATTGGATATATCCGAAGACTATGCGATAACTATCCGAACCTATCTTCTGAAGCTTATAACTTCTCATACGGAACCGGATGGAGACGATACTTATATAAAATTTTCAGTTCTGGATGAGATTTACAAGTTTGTAGTTGATTCTTTTTTCATTTAAAGTTATTAATATGTTTAAATAATTAATAGAAGCTTCAGTCAATATATTAAGTACTCATAACTTCTCTGCTTTTGCTTAAACATAACTCATTTCATGAAAGTATATTACTTATTAGCTTCATTAGATCTCTAATGTAGTTGAGTTTTACATACATATATAGAATGATAAAACATCATAACGTATGCAATATATATGATTGTTGATTTTACTCAATACCTAAAGAAATATTTGTAACCGATATTATCTACATCTAGCTCATCATATATTCAACCTATATTTATAACCGAAACTATTTACATTCGTATCTATATTTGATTTCATCTATGTTTGGTTCTGATCCGATTACAGGCTGGTGTTTCCTGCGCTTCAGAGACTGAAATTTTGGCCGTTAACGTCGGTTGAGGTGTGCACTCCTGTTTTCATCCTTTCTCTGGAGGAGATTACTGTACCTTTTCTTTTTGGGAGGAAATTGTTGTCGTAAGTAGGATCACCCTTGCATGACAATGAGACATGTGCAGCTTAATTGTCATGAGTGTTGGTAATCAGGTTTGCGAAAAAGGTAACTTTCTTCGAAATGGTAAAAAGATAACACATGAAGAACAGTAATCCAGACTACCAACTTTATATGGATCCTTAGGTCATCTCCAGCAGAATCGGCATTTCTAAGATCCAACTGCTACAGTGATTTGCAGGGTACTGCTCTAGCAGAGTCGGTATCCGGTACTGTTTACAGAGGCTGACAGCGGATCCGGAGAGAGAAAAAGTATAGTAGAAAGTAGAAAATAGGTAGATGCTGGAGATAAAAAAATAAAAGATACTGTAATAATGATAGGGGATACTATAATAATATTTTAGAGGATGAAAATTTAAAATAGCTACTAGAGATGATCTTACCAAATCGTCGCTCTATCTCTTCGTATATTAATAAGCCAAGTAATTTTCACCTCGAAGTGAACAACGTTCATGTGCAGTGAGCTGCACGGACTACTTTTGCTGGTCATACATATCCACATTGTGAGTGTACGTCAACTTCGAAAGATCAACCCACAATTGCTTGTTTCTTAATCCTAGCAACCCAGTTTCGCAAATCCCTAGGTTCTAGCCATTTAGTCCACTGTAGTCGACAGTGGGATTTAAGAAGTTAACATTCATTTTATTTTATCTTTCGGAACGAGACGATTGGCTATTGTTCAATTTCAATGCAGGTGGGGGTTAGCCCGGATGAGTGGATATGTATTGTTCAATTTTAAGCATATATAATCCCAGCCCACGGGTTTCGATCCCAGCAAATTCATATAAAACAATGGACAGGCATAGTTCTCTGGGAATTTCTAGAACCGGATATCCTTAGCTCTAAACATTCATAGAGCTAAATATATACGTACATCAAAGCATTCGGTGAGCTATTTTATAATAGAGACTTAGCCTACAAACTCTGTATCTAGAGCTGAGAGTTGGAACTCTACCAAATATAACCTAAATAACCAACCAAACTTTAGCGGAAACCTGACTTCCATACTCAACTAGATAAGTAAGGTGTCCCACTATTAACTTGGGCTATGCAATGTCCAGGAGACATCTATACTCAGTTTAACCTTATACTATTTTTATTCTTTTTTACTTGTCGTTTATGACATTGTATGGTCTCTAACACATACTCATTCCGATTGTAAATATAGGTTATTTTAGACTTATACACAATTATTAAGAAAGTAGACCAAATGATTTTATTGTCTTTTATTTATTCTGTATTGAAAAAGATAACTTATTTATTTATGAGAGTAGTAGTATTTATTAAAAAAAGATAATACAAGAACAAAAGAGAAAAAAAATGCATAGAAGTTTGAGAATAACTTATATTTAGAAAATAATTGAGGAGACTAAAATGACCTACATTTGCAACCAGAGGGGGTATATTTTAGCATTACTTTTTATAATATTTTCTTAGTAAAAACTACTAATAATAAAACCATATGAAAGGAATAATTTTCATGGTAAATCCATTCATATTTTTTTCATGTGTCAAATCCAAACTATTTTATGTGTATTAGTGGTAAAAAAATTAAGGTTTGTTACATGCATTTTAAAGTAACATCGTTTTTAAAAAAAACTAGTACTATTTTAGCTAGGTTGCGCGTAGCTTACATTCATTAACATGAGATTTTGTTTTAGCTAGTTCTAGGTGAGACAGGAAGTAGGCACGGCACAAGGCAACCCGATGCTCAGCCCGACTTAAGTCCCACCACTAGTTCTAGGCACACATTCCATATCAATTTCAATTAATTACTTTTGCAATTTATAGGACACCTTTTCGGCCCAAATTTGAGTGTCTTCCTTTTCTCATGAAAATAGTCCCCCGCCCCCTAAAAAAATAACTTACTACGCCATCGTCCTAGTAACCATTTCCAATCACATCTGTTAAAACATTTCAAAAGAAAAAAATAGTAACCATTTTCACTGCCTCTATCTGTCCATGGCTGGTCAACTCTTCTCGTAAATATAATAATAATAATAATAATAAACAGTGATCCAACAATACGAATCTTTATAACCATCCCTATCTCCATCCAGATCTTGACATCACTGCAGTCTAACCAAGTACAACATGTCGATGCCCAAGCTTGCCACCATGCGTCTGTACGTCCTCGCCGTCTCAGTGCTACTGTCAATGGCAGTGCAGGAGTGCGCAGCGCAACGGAGCAGCGGTGACCACTCTCCCCTGGTCGCCCCCCTCGCCAAGGACCCCGCCACCTCCCTCTACACCATCTCCATCAAGGACGGCGGCGCGCCGCTAGTCATAGATCTCGCCGGCCCGCTCGTCTGGTCCACGTGCCCGCCGGCCCACCAGACGTTCCCCTGCGGCTCCCGCGAGTGCGCCGCCGCCAACGGGGTCAGCTCGCCGCTGGGCTGCGACAACGCCGACGACGGTACTGACGGAGGCCGGCATGATAATAGGCGGCCGTACTGCAGCTGCACCGCGCACCCCTGCAGACCGACCACCTCCGGCCGGCCGTGCGCGACGGGAGATCTCACGACCTTCGCGATGTCGGCCAACGCCACCGACGGCCGGAGCACGCTGTACCCGGTGTCGTTCACCGCCGTGGGCGCGTGCGCGCCGGACCGCCTGCTGCGGTCGCTCCCCGCGGGCGCCGCCGGCGTCGCTGGGTTCGGGCGCGCGGCGCTGTCCCTGCCGTCGCAGCTGGCCGCGCGGCGCGGGTTCGGGCGCAGGTTCGCGGTGTGCCTGCCGGGCGTGGTCGTGTTCGGGAGCACCCCGATCTACCTCAAGTACTATCCTGTCGAGCTCACGGCCACCATCGCGTTCACGCCGCTCGCCAAGAACCCCCGGAGAGGCGGGTACTATCTACCCGTCAAGGACATCTCCGTGGTCTGGGACGGCGTAACCACCCCGGCGTCCCTCCCGCCGCGCGCACTAGAGATCGACGCCTGGACCGGCCGCGGCGGCGTCACGCTGAGCACCGTGCAGCGGTACACGACCATGCGCGCCGACGTGTACCGGCCCTTCATCCGGGCGTTCAACGCGAGCATCGGCAAGCCAGGGTACGTCAAGTCGGTGGCGGCGGTGGCGCCGTTCGAGCTGTGCTACGACACGTACTCGTTGCGGCGGCTGAAGCGGACCGGTTGGAACGTGCCGACGATCCACCTGGAGCTGGGCGCGGGCGCCTCGATGAACTGGATGGTGAACAACGGAAACTCCATGGTGCAGATGGGGGACCGCACGGTGTGCCTCGCCTTCGTCGAGATGGGGCCGGAAGCGGGGTACGGCACGCCGGCGCCGGCGGTTGTGATCGGCACGTACCAGTTGGAGGACAACCTGCTGGTGTTCGACGAGGACAAAGAGGTGCTGCACTTCAGCGGCCTTCTCTGGGGCTCCGGGGCCACCTGCAGCGGCTTCAACTTCACCTTGGCTAGCTAGTAGTTCAGTACGCATTAGGCAGGCAGGCATGTGTGGTCTGTGTTAATTTTTCTAAGGGTTATTTAACTTTTTTGTCACTTTTTAAAGTGGCAATTTATATTCTCATTGATATGTGAGGTTATTAAGTCCCTAAAACCAAAGTGATTAATTTTTGTATAACCCACTCCATAAAAATGATAAATAGTTAAATATCTCACTTTTGGGGTCCAATCCTCATATTCTTCGTAAACCTAAATGAGCTCGATTTCAAGAGTTAGATTAGAGGTTTCGGAATTTAGGAGTCTTCCATGGCTGCCAAACTTAGATGAGACTTAGAGAGAGGTAGATAGGTCAGACGAAGGAGCGGTGGCGGATGCAAGGTGGAGCAGTGAGGCGACAGACCGTTGGTGGGCCAATGCCGGGTAGTAGAGCTCTAAAATGGAACTTTTTGTTTTGTTTTTAAAAAAGTGTTGACTTTCCTCATCGGCTTAGAGCGTCCCTGACCATTATAGCTAGTTGGTAACTACAATGTCCCCGTGTTACTGTCACGTCAACTAGAGATAGCTACTTAACAATCTAACTTTAGCACAAACCCCAAAAGTAGCCAAAGACCCCACATGGCAGTAGTATTGTATTAGTTCGTCTACAGTCTATGTCGTGCTCTCACCCCCTCACCCATTGGCAACCGCCCACAGCCAAGCCGGCGATAGCACGGTGCATGCGACCAATGTGGCCCGATTTCTCATCCTCCACCACAAGCCAGCCCGACAACCCCACCCGAACCACCACAAGTCGACCGCAGCCCCCTTATCGACGACCGTATTAGGCGGATCAATGCCCCGACGCTACGAGAGGTTCAACGCAGATGAGGACTCCTCCGCGGTGCACATCCATTTGAGAGGGGGAAAGAAGATGAGAGCGACACGCATGGGTCCACCGAGCATGGGAGTGCATTCTATCGCCTATCGCTAGGTCAAATGCTAGCATGTTCTTTATTCTCCCCCTCCCTCTCTCCTCCAAGTGCCTAGAAATCCAAGTCACTAAAAAGTAGCAATGGTGGTAATTTATGTTAAACTAATTAAGTGTCTATGAGTTGTAACGAAAATATAAATATTAAATATGGTAACATTAAACACAATCTCAAGATGTGGATGTGTCATGAGAGTATCACCGAACGAATATATTGGCAGCGATGCTGTAGTTTGATTTCAGATAAGATTAAAAAGATAAAGAGATTATCTGCTAATTTATATTCTAATTTTTTATTTTTATTAGTAAAATCGGTCTCATATCCGTAGACGGTAATCGAGGCTGGGAGGGTGGAGGACGAAGATGGATAGTAAAAGTGAGTAAATTATTTGAATTTTAAAGGTTTTTATTAGATAAGAGGTGAGTATGAAAAAATATGACGTAAGAATTAGCTCGTGTATTATACGGTAGAGATAGAGATTGTGCAATGTAGATTTTCCTTTCCATGCATGCCGAATCCCAATGGCGGGAATAATCTTTTGGAGTAGACGACCGATTTAAGTATGTTTGTTTTAATTTTGATTATACCCAAAATAAGAAGTCTGGACAAATAGAAGTCTCTGAAACGATTCGAAAATCTTCTAGCACTAAATCCACAAAGTAGATTAGGACTCTGCGTGTTAAAGTTATGAGGTCGCAACCGAAGTTCGGTGAAAACTACCGAGAATTCCTATACGACGGGCGGTCATTTTAAGCCCCCAAAATGGATATTGCCATGGCGCTCTATTATTGGTCGAGGCAGATGGGGAGGGGAAAATTTGTTGAGAGTTTCTGAATTTCAAATGCATTTTCTCTCAAGACATACATTCAATTAGAAAATCATTTGAATTGTAGTGTTATTTACAATTAAACAAAACAAGATATGTGTTGATTTTTTTTAAAAAAATGAGTATAGTATTTGAACAATTTAAATATACTATTCAACAAATCTCATACAGAATTTTGATTTTGTCTTTGCACATAGTTAAATTAGGTTTCATAGATTATTGAATCAAGAGTTTTAAATTGTTGAGTGCATATGGTAGGTGCTTCAGCAAATCACATATAAAATTCTGAACATACTTTTGCCAATTGTTGTATTATGTTTTAAAAATTGTTGAACCAAGTGTATGAAAAGCAAAATGTTAGAAGCTTAGACCACGGCAAATTAATCATATGGATTAGAGAAAAACAAAAAGGACAAAAATAGCATGTCGTTTCAGGCTAACTAACTCACGTTGGATATATATAGAAGGTCCCACAAAACCAACAAAATCCTATATGGCGGGTGAACGACCATTTCCCTCAAAACAGTCGATGACATAGGGCTTGCAGCTGGGCGTGGTGAGTGGTGAGGAGATTTTTTTTAACTTCAAATGCATTTAATGCCCATTTAATATTTTTTTCAATATTTTGTATGTAATTAATGCAATGAAATAAGATCTATATTGAATAGCATGTTTCATTTATCTTTTCTGTTTTTAAAAAGTTGATTTCTATGGAATTTTCAAAACATGTTTACTAGAACGATTCAATTTCTCTTGTGGAACTTTGTTTATATACTATGGAACTTTTCAAACTTTTGGCTGATCAACATTGGCATCTTATGCATGGAACTCCAAAATATACCTCATAGAACTTGTCAATATTTTTTATGGGCTTCCCTTGGTCGTGGAACAACTAGATCTCGATTATCCTCACCACGACAAGTATGAGGATCTTGTTGAATGTGATGTAGGGGCGTCGTATATGCATGGTCGCGGCCTTCGTCAAGGTGACCCTTTGTCACCCATGCTTTTCCTCTTGTCGTGGTGTTTGAATGGACTTATCAGGAAAGCGGATGTTGCAGCCCTTTTTCGCCAATTGCCCATCGCGCCATCATTCACTGGCTATCGCTGTACACCAATGACATGGTCGCTAATGATCTCACCCTGATGCGGGATATTCTCTTGTGCTTTGAGGGAGCTTCCGGCTTGGCAACAAATTTGTCCAAATGCCACATCACCCCCATTTGGTGCACCAGGAGGACCTTGACACCGCTCAATCATACTTCCCATGCACGATCACAGAATTCCCCTACAAATATATTGGTATCCCTCTCTTCGTCACCAATCTTGCAAAGGTCGATCTTCAGTCGTTGGTCGACCATGTCACAGATCGGCTCCCGGTCTGGATGCCTGACCTCCTCACCTCTGAGGGTTGCCTCATTCTCACAAAATTGATGCTAATATCGATCCTCATTTACCTCTATATTGCGATGAAGCTTCAATATCGAATATATTCCGGGGGCACTGAAGTTGTTTCCAGGGGCCATTGCCTTGTTGCTTGGGGGTAAGGTTTGTCATTCAGTGGACTTAGGAAGTCTTGGCATTCTCGAACTAAAGATCCTAGTCCATGCACTTCAGATGCACTGGTTGTGGCTCAACAAAATCGCCACCTCTCTCCCTTTGTCGTCTATTGCCATGGGTGCTAACCATGACATGGCGAGCATGTTTGAGGCTTCTGTAATAATTCAAGTAGGCGATGGCTGTCGGAGGATTAACTCCAGTCGCAGGGATCCCGAGAGACCCCTTTTTAGAAATTCGGCCGGGGGGATGATCCTGAATACGTTCATCGAAGAAATAAATGGGAATGAATGCAACAGCCGGTGGTGGGGGTGTTGACCTGGTGCAAGAAGAAGTAAATGCACCGAAATTTAGACAGGTTCGGGCCGCACGGGGGCGTAATACCCTACTCCTGTATGGATACTATAACTGTCCCGAGGAAGTCCCTCAAGGATGTTGCGGGTTACAAGAATGTTGGTCTATCTAAGAACTTGAGGCTCCTTGTTCTTCTGCTACGATTGGGCTCATCCTTCCTCACAGTGTTCTCTCGTGCTGTGTTCTTGTCTACCCGTTCCCTCTAACCGTCTTCTTCAGCTCTGCCCTTTTTACTTGGTCTCTGTTTTGCTATTCTTCGTCTCCTCTTCTTTCTCCGTTTGTGCCGCCGGCTGCTTTAAGTACCTGCCGGCCGCGACATGCCCCGAACGGAAGGAGGGGGCACGAGTTCCGAGACGCCATAAATGGAAAGGGCGTCATCATTTCCTCTGGGCGAAGTGACCGGGTGTGGAAAATACGTCGCACGCCCAGTCATCCGTCACCATAAATGCCCTAGCAACGGGCGCCGTGGAGAGGGCCCACCGGGCAGCCGCAGAGCAACCCGGCGTGCCCGCCCTGTCTTGTTTTTCTGCCACAGCAGCGCGGCAGACGGAACGCCTTGGTCCTTATGACGTTATCCCGAGACAAGCCAGATGGCACGGGACGGGACCCGTGCAATTAATAACCCCACGCCTCTCTGCCAAAACATGGCAGGAACTGACGCTGAGCGCGGCGGGAGCAGTTGGAGGTGACATGCCACGCACGCTCATTAAATGTGACCTCGGGCCTTTGACTGGTTGACACCTCATCGGTAGGCCCCTCGGGGGTCTTTCTGGGTCATCGGGGTACCGAGTGCTCGGGGGTACTGTTCACATCCCCGAGCACTTTCTTCCGAGAATGCCTTTCCTTGTCCTCGGGGTGCCGAGTGCTCGGGGGTACTGTTCACCTCCCCGAGCACTCTCTCCCGAGCACTCTTGTACGGACCCTCGGGGAACCGAGTGTTCGGGGGCTGCCGCATGCAGCCCCGAGCACTCTTGTACGGATCCTCGGGGAACCGAGTGCTCGGGGGCTGCCGCACGTAACCCCGAGCACTCTCTCCCAGAACTTAGCTCTCCTGATCGTCGGGGGACTAGGGTGCTCGGGGGTGACCGTACACCTCCCCGAGCACTTTCTTCCCGGTACTTGGATTCCGTGGATCATCGGGGAACTGGGGTACTCGGGGGCCACCGATTGTGGCCCCGAGCACCTTCTCCCGGGACTTGACCTTTTCTCATCCTACAGGAGAGACCTTACGGGATGGCGTCATGTGGCGGATGGCTGGCCTGGCCTCAGGATTCGGGGACCCCCGGTTCCTGATACACCGACAGTAGCCCCTGGGCCCATTGGCAGGCAATGGCCTAGAGACTGCGGATGGGCCCTTCGTCGCGAACGAGGCCGAAGCCGGCGCGGTCGCCACGTGGCGAGCTTTCAAAAGGTGGTCTCTTCGGTCCGGGCCTTCGGTACGGCCCAACGGGGAGCTGAATGGACACGCGTCCACGCAACTCCCGAAGGGTATGACAACAGGACGGGCGGTGCGTGATGACAAAGCAGGCGGCACGCGCAGTAGCCGCGCAAATCGAGAAAAATACGCCTGGCAACCGCTAACACCGCACGACCTGTGGGAGACTCGCCTGGCGGTTGCGTCGATCGAGGAAAACGTCCCACCGAGTGTGCTGTGGCAGGAGACATTTGAATTCCCTGAGGTATAAAAGGAGGAGGGGAGCGAACCGCCCTCCTCTTTACGCCATCTCGTGATCCAGCCCCTGCTTTCTTCGTGCTCTTGAGCCCTTAGACTCTCCCTAGGTGATCAGAGCACATCCCTTTCTCCACTGTCCAGACCATCTCCCGCCCCGACGAAATACCGAGAGCTGGAGGAAGCCGCCGCAACAGGACTCCCGACGGCGTGCTGCCGGAGTCTCGCCTGTCGAACGAAGAGGCGGCGGGGAAGATCAGGAAGTTGTTTGTCCCCGAGGGCCAGCAGGGGGCCCTAGTGGTGACACCGGCGAGCTTCCCGCCGGTGACAACCCGCCTGGGGCGCATCGTTCTGTTCACCTCCTTTATGGCGGCCGGGCTGGTGCCACCGTTCTCCACGTTCTTTCTTCAAATCCTCGACACCTACAGGATTCAGCTGGTGCACCTGAGCCCCAATTCGGTCGTCATCCTGGCGGTCTTCGCCCACTTCTGTGAGATGTTCGTGGGAGTGCCGCCATCGGTGACACTCTTCCGGCATTTCTTCGCGCTGCGATCTGCCGGGAAGAATAGGGGTTTCTCTACCGCGGACGTCGCGTCGCGGGGTGCTGCAGCTTCCGGCTGCGGGACAGCCTGGGGGAGCGATACATCCCCCAGGTGCTGCGAAGCAAGTGGGAGGAATGGCGGTGCGATTGGTTCTACGTCGACGTCGACCCCCACGACCGTCTCACCCTGTCGGAGGTGGCTGCGGAGCCCCAGAAGGTGACCTGGGAGGTGCCGCCGCCGACGGATGCGCGGCTAGAGCCAGTCTTGGAGCGCATCGGGTTCCTGCGCGACACCGGGCTCACCTCGGTGATGGTGGTGGCGGACTTCCTGCGCCACCGCTTGGCGCCCCTGCGGGAGCGGGCCCGGCCTTGCTAGCTCTACACCGGCCCTGAGGACATCACCCGGACCCAGATCGGCGAGGACTGGGACCTGGGCACGACGGAGTTGAGGGGCATTCTCCGGGTGGTGACCGGGGTGGATGAGCTGAGCCGGGCGGAGCTCCCGTGGAAAGAAATGGCGCTCTGCTCCAATCCCGAGCGGGTGGCGATCCAGGCGAAGCTGCCGGAGTTCACGCCCAGGGGTTGGTCGACCGGCCGAGGCGCCGGAGTCCCGAGGCCACTGAGATCCCCGGGTTGGATGAGGCGGCCGGCGAGGAGGCCGCAAGCGGTCCGGCGTGGACTGGTGGCCCGGGCGCCGCGAGCGGCGAGCCGCCGGCTAGCAGTGGGGCTGCGGCGGGCAGCGGCCACCGCACCGGAGGACGAGGCACCGCCGGCAGCGGGGCGGCGCCGGCGCCAGAGGACCGAGGGAAGCACCCCCGGCTCTTTATTCCTGTACCGGAGTCCCCGCCGTCGCTGTTGCCAGGCGAGGGGGGAAGCCGGGACGGCCAGCCGCCCAGCGTGGGGCCGTCGGCGGGGGCGGCATCTGCGGTTCTGGAACCGCACTTTGGTCTGCTTGGGCCCGATCCGGCACCCGGAGACCACGCGGCGGCCCCGCAGAACCCCCGACGGAAGAGAAGGAGGTAGGATTCCGGGCCAGCGCCATCGAGCCCGGAGTTCATGATTCCGGCAGCAAGATGGCAGTACCAAAGACCCACAACCACGTAAGTTTCGTCCTTCATTCTTTCTTTGGCGTGCCTTGCCCGAACTAAGTTCTGGATTTTGATCTTGTTCTTCTCCTGCAGGCCGCCTACGGGCGCTGCTGAGAGCCAGGGGCGGCCAGAGGCGCCGAGTTTGGCAAGCACGGCGGCGGAGACGGGGCCAGCGAACACGGCGGCGGTGCCGGGGCCGACGGACGCGGCGGCGGAACCGGGGCCGACGGACGCGACGGCGGAGCCGAAGCCGGCGGACGCGGCGGCCGAGAAGGGGCCGGCGAATGCGGCAGCCGAGACAGAGGCGCAGCCGCCGCCCGAGCGTTCGGCACCGTCCGAGCCCGCCCCAAGTGCGCCGAGCGCGGGGCGGGTGATAGTGTGGCAGTTTTTGAGGACCCCGAGCCCCCCGGGGGAGGCTCGCAGGGGACCCAGCGCCCAGCCACCGCCCAGCCAACCCGCCGAACCTCTCCCGATCGTGCTTGGGAGCGCCCGGGAGGTGATCAGGCGGCTGGAGGCGACCGTAGCGGAGGAGATGGCGCGGCGAGAGGCGGAGCGCGCCGCTCTGGCCACGGAAAGAGCGCAGCTTGCCGCGGCGCGTGCCGCCAACGAGGACGAGCGGCGCGCCATGGAGGAGGGCCGGAAGGCCTTGGAGGAGGTCCACGTGGAGGTCGCGCGGGAGAGGGAAGACATCGCCCGCCTGGCCGAGGTGTCGCGGCAGCAGGCTGCCGAGGCCCTTGCCAGGGAGAGGCAGGCGCAGGAGCAGGAAGAGGCGGCGGTGAACCACGAGAGGGCAGTAGAAGCCTTCTAGGCCGACCTAGCTCGCCAAAGAGGCGAAGTCGACCGGACCTGCACCGACCTCCAGCACTGGGCGGAGGAACTCCAGCACGTTGATGGGGATCTCCAACGCCGGGAGAAGGACGTCGCGATCCGGGAGACCGACGCTGAGATAACAGCGGCAGACTTGGGCGCCTGGGAGGACCTGCTGGCCCACCGGGAGGCAGAGGCTACCGAGGTGGCGGTGGCCGCTGCTGCTAGGGAGGAGCGGATCGCCAAGTCCGAGGCGGAGCTAGCCACCCGTGAGCAGGCCCTGTCCGTCCTGGCGGGGCAGGTAAAGCTGGCCGCGGGCCATGCACCTGGCGCCGACTCTTCTGGCGCGGTCGGGGGCCAGGGGCTCGAGGAGCGGCTGTGGATCGCGAAGGAGGAGCTCGAGGCCGCCTCGGTCGCACGGGCCAGTCTGCAGCTGATGCTGGAGGACACCCTCCGGCGGATGCAGCGGTCCGTGGCGGCGGCCGGACTCGGGCAACTTATCATGGAGACGAAGGGGGAGGCCCTGGCCAGTACGCCCTAGGCTTCCAGCAGGTCTGCGAGCGCCTCGAGGCGCTGCCCTGGGCTGTCCTGGAACTCGCCGCCCGGGAGGGGCGTGGCTTGGCCCAAGCAGTGGCCGAACACATCCTGACTTGCTACCGGAGCCGAGACCCAAACTTCCCGCTGGAGCCGACTCAGGAAGGGGTGGTTGAAGCCGAGGAGGAGGCCTCCCGGGGGGCAGTTCAGAGCACTACCGCCGCGGTGGCGGCCGGTTTCAAGTGGGAGGTGCCGCCGCCCCCAGTCCCGAGGAGCGGCAACGAAGGCTCCGACTCCGACTCCGACTAGGCTTTTGTAGTAGTTTTTTCTTCTTCTTTTCTTTTTGACTTGATGTAAATATGGGAGTGATCCCTCAGAACAGCTATCCTTCTTTGTGAATATAATGAAAGCCTTCCTTTGGGGTCGCAACTCCAGTATTCCTCTGAGTGCTTAGTGTATTTTCTGATGTTTTCTCATGATGCCCCGAGGAGTACTCAGTCGGACCGACCCCGACCTTTCCTTCCCCGAGAACGAAGTCGCCCCGACCATCCTTCTCGGTGCATTCAGCCCCCGAGCCCTCGCGAGTCCGCAATGGCTAAGTCAAAAGACAAAGGCATGAACTTCCTTGCTCGGGAGATAGATCGATCCAGCACGGAGCACGCCATGACCGGTGAACACTTTTCCACCTTGCGACCACTCAGTCAGCAGACTGGAGACGCGCGCGGGCGGGAATGCGACCAAGAGTCCCCATGGTTCGGTGGTGCCCGGGCTTAGGACGGACCGGACCGAGCACCGACAGCCCGCCCCTGAGGCCTAGGCTCCGGACTACTCGAGCGATAGGATTACCCAGGGCGCCCAGGGAGTCGGTAGTCTCAGGGCCCTAAAAGCGGACCGAACACCACGACCACCATGAAAGACTTCGATCGGACATTACCGCACGTACGGTACACCTTTCTACGGACCGTTCTGTCGTTCTAGGAAAAAGTGGACACGCGGTAGGGTTTTGTGCGCGAGGAGACCATCTCACCGGGCAGATTAGAATACGAGGGCCCCCGAGGATGACTCGTGAACAAAATATTATTGAATGTAAATTCATCTGAATTTAACCACTCATCGGACAGCTGTCAGCCTTTCGGTCAACCGATCCAGGAGGAGCATGCGCTCCGAGCTCGGGGTGCCCGAGGACTTGGTTCCCACAGCCGGGGCGCCCGAGCATCAAGGGGCGCATGAGGAGCCCGGGGTCAAGCGATCTCGACCACTCACGCTTGAGCGGTAGGACCACCCGAGGACCCTTGGGGCCGAGCAGCGACCTAGGCACTGAGGCCCTCACGGTCGAGCTGCTTTTGCACTTAATTGTCGATCTACGACTTGAGAAAAAATAGAGAAATTCTTTGTTTGGTGCGCTCTGTTAGTGCGGTACTCATTGTAGACTGCTCTCGTTTTCGACCCGAGACCTCTCGAATACCTAGATTGGCGGACAAGAGCAGACAGAGGCATAACCCAGAGGTCCTATGGTTCGGTGGTGCCCGGGTATGACAGACCAGACCGAGCATCGACAGCCCGCCCCTGGGGCCTAGGCTCCGAACTACTCGAGCTGCTCGAGCGATAAGATTATCCGAGAACCCCAGGGACTCAGTAGTGCCCGGGAGCCTACCACGACACCGAACACAACAGACGTAAGCCAGCGGCAACTGCCTACGCGCATACCGATCGGGATTCTTTTATCAGCAGGGAAAAAGAGAGAGCGAACTTTTCTCGCACAATCGAGCATCTCACCAAACAGATTAAATATATGGAATCCAGAAAAACGAAATTGACATATGATTGCGCATTAACATTCATACTGTATTGATAATTTTTTACAAGGTTGGGTGACTTACCCAGTTAGTGGTAACCCCCGGTCAACTTGGTCGGGGGGGAAGCCCCCGGCCTGGTTGACTTGAGCTACGAGCATGGCCATCTACGGGTAGAACTTGCGCAGGTGCTCGATGTTCCACGGGTTGGGGAGCAGTTGCCCGTCTTTTGCAGCCAGCCGGAAGGAGCCTTCTCGCGGGACACCGATCACGGTGAAGGGGCCTTCCCACATAGGGGACAGCTTATTCCTTCCTTCGCGCGACTGGATGCATCGGAGAACTAGATCCCCCACCTCGAGAGACCGGGCCTGGACGTGGCGCTGATGGTAGCACCGCAAACTTTGCTGGTAGCGGGCTGCCCGGACGGCGGCACGCCGCCGGCGCTCCTCCAAGTAGCTCCTGTTCGCCTTCAGAGTAGACATGCACCCGAGGGGAGCCTAGAGTGAGCTCGGAGGGGAGGACCGCCTCAGCGCCGTACACGAGGAAGAAAGGAGTCTCCCCGGTAGCGCGGCTTGGCGTGGTCCGGTTGGCCCATAGCACGGCAGGCAGCTCGTCGACCCACCCCTTTTCGTGCTTTGCGAGCACGTCGTAGGTCTGGGTTTTGAGCCCCTTCAGTATCTCTACGTTGGCGTGCTCGACCTGCCCGTTGCTCCGAGGATGAGAGATGGAGGCGAAGCAGAGCTTGATGCCGAGATCTTCACAGTAGTCCCCGAACAGGGCACTTGTGAACTGAGTGCTGTTGTCGGTGATGATTCGGTTCGGGACACCAAAGCGACTGGTGATGCCGCGGATGAACTGGAGCGCCGTGTTCTTGGTCAACCTTGATGACTGGGACCGCCTCCGGCCACTTAGTGAACTTGTCGATGGCGACGTAGAAGTACTCATAGCCCTCGATTGCTCGGGGGAATAGACCCAGAATGTCCAGCCCTGAGATCGTGAAAGGCCATGATAGGGGGATGGTGTGAAGAGCCTGAGCTGGCTGGTGAATCTGCTTTGCATGGAACTGGCACACTCTGCAGCGCCGAACCAGCTCGGAAGCATCCTGGAGGGCTGTAGGCCAGTAGAAACCTTGCCGGAAGGCCTTCCCGACCAGCATGCGGAACGATGCATGGCCACCGCACTCACCCTCGTGGATATCAGCGAGAAGCTCGCCGCCTTCTGCCCGGGAAATGCATTTCAGGAGAATGCCACCTGCACTACGCCGGTAGAGATCCCCATCTACTATGGCATAGCGTTTGGACTGCCGAGCAATTCTTTCGGCAGACGCCTCATCCCCGGGGAGGAACTTTTCCTTCAAGTACCCTCGGATGTCGTTCATCCACAAGGCATCTTGAGAACATTCAGCAAGCGCAGCGCACTCGCTGGACGGCGGCACCCTGACGGGGCTTCCCACTGAGGGCGTCGCCAGGGTCCCCTGAATTGAGTTCGATGTTTCCCCTTCGCCCTATTCGGCAGGCAGGACGGAAGGCCGTGTGAGTCTTTCTTCAAAGATTCCGGTAGGGACGCGTGCACGGGAGGTGGCCAGGCGGGAGAGGTTATCGGCCAGAGCGTTGTCGCGGTGAGGGATGTACCGTAGCTCCAGGCCGTTGAAGCGCTTCTCCAGCTTCCTGATTGCCGCCACGTAGGCCGCCATTTGAGGATCCGTGCACTGGTACTCTTTGGATACCTGGTTGACCACCAGCTGGGAGTCTCCCTTGACTAGTAGGCGACGAATCCCGAGGCCCACCGCGGCTTGGAGGCCAGCGATGAGACCTTCATATTCCGCCATGTTGTTGGATGCGCGGAACTGCAGCTGCATGACGTACCGGAGTTCTTCACCCATTGGAGAGGTGAGAACCACTCCAGCCCCCACGCCTTTCAACGAGAGGGAACCGTCAAAATGCATGATCCAGTACCCGGGCGCATCGTGCCTGGGATATGCAGAGATCTCTTCTGGGATGACCTCAGGGACGGGCGTCCATTCTGCCACGAAGTCAGAGAGTGCCTGGCTTTTGATCGCCTGGCGGCTGACAAAGTGCAGGTCGAACTCCGCCAGCTCCACTGCCCATTTGACTACACGCCTAGTGCCTTCTCGGTTCCGGAGGATGGGCCCCAGTGGGTACGTGGTAACCACCGAGACCTTGTGCGCTTGGAAGTAGTGGCGCAGCTTCCGGGAAGCGATGAGCACGGCGTAGAGCAGCTTCTGAGCCTGGGGGTACCTTGTTTTGGCCTCCCGAAGGACTTCACTAATGAAGTACACCGGTCGCTGTACCTGGTGAGCCTGGACGGTGGCCTCGCCCGAGGGCCTGCTACAGCCCCCAGGCTCGGCGATGTGGTCAGGGCTGACCGGGTGCTCGGGCTCTACTCCCTGGTCGGGAGGAGCCGAGTGCTCGGGCTCGGCCCCCTGCTCGGGGGGAGCCGAGTGCTCAGGCTCGACCCCCTGCTCGGGAGGAGCCGTGAGGACGGCGGAGTGCCCTGGGGCGACCGGGAGCTGGGACCCAGCACCTGGCCCTGCGCACTCGTCGCACTCCACCACCAGCACCATGCTTACGACCTGAGGAGTGGACGATACGTAGAGTAGCAGTGGCTCACCTTCGGACGGAGCCACCAGGACAGGTGGTGAGGTGAGGTACTTCTTCAGATCGCGAAAGGCCTGCTCAGCCTCCGGCGTCCAGTCTAAACGACCGGTCCTCTTCAGAAGCTTGAAAAGGGGGAGCCCCCGCTCCCCAAGTTCGGAGATGAAGCGCCCGAGGGCCGCCATGCAGCCGGCGAGATGATGAACCTCCGTGAGTCAAGCCGGGGGTCGCATCTGCTCGATGGCCCTGATCTTCTCTGGATTGGCCTCGATCCCTCGGTTGGAAACCAAGAAACCGAGGAGCTTACCCGCAGGTACCCCAAAGACACACTTCTCGGGGTTGAGCTTCAGGCGGGTAGTGCGGAGACTATTGAAAGTCTCGGCAAGGTCTTCGAGCAGGGTGGCACGGTCTTGGGACTTGACCACGAGATCATCGATGTAGGCCTCGACGTTGCGGCCAACCTGCGAATCAAGGGTGATACGGATAGCGCGCTGGAAAGAAGACCCAGCGTTGCGCAAACCAAAAGACATTGACATATAGCAATAAGTCCCCACCGGGGTGGTGAAAGTAGTTTTTTCTTCATCCTCTATGGTCATGTGAATCTGGTGATAACCAGAGTTTGCATCTAAAAAACACAAAAGATCACATCCCGCGGTTGCATCTACAATCTGATCTATGTGGGGCAAAGGAAAAGGATCTTTAGGGTAAGCCTTGTTTAGATCAGTGTAGTCCACGCACATGCGGAACTTGCCATTGGCCTTCGGGACGATAACTGGATTCGCCAGCCACTCGGGGTGGAGGACTTCTCGGATAAATCCGGCGTCAAGGAGCTTGCTGACTTGCTCCCGGATGAATTCCTGGCGCTCGGGCGCCTGCCGCCGAACCTTCTGCTTCATCGGGCGTGCGTTCGGGCGCACAGCCAAGTGGTGCTCGATCACCTCTCTAGGGATCCCGGGCATGTCGGACGGTTGCCATGCAAACACGTCGGCGTTAGCCCGGAGGAAGGTGACGAGCGCGCTTTCCTATTTGTCGTCCAGGTCACCACCGATTCGGATGACCTGGGAGGCGTCTTCGTCCACCACGACCTCCTTTGTAGGAACGGAGGCGTCGGCAGTGAGTCGGGGTTTGGATGAAGAGGGTCACGGGCCCCCTGGATAGCCTTCGACCTTGGCCTGAGCTGAGACCAAGGCCAGGTATGACTGCTCGGCGCAGGAGACGGCGCCACCGGAGTCGGCGGTCACGGAGATGGGGCTTGCTGGGCCCGGCATCTTGACCGTGAGATACGCATAGTGCGCAGCCATCATGAACCTAGCGAGCGCCGGACGCCCGAGGATGGCGTTGTAGGGGAGGGGGAGCTCCACGACATCGAAGAGGACGTTCTCCGTGCGGAAGTTGTCCCGACTCCCGAAGGTCATGGGTAGCTCGACCTGCCCGAGGGGCAGGGAGTGCCCAGGTGTCACCCCGTAGAACGGAAGCGACGGCTTTAGGCGCCTGGAGGGCACCTGCAGCTTCTCGAATGCCTCCTTGGAGAGGAGGTTGAGGCCTGTGCCCCCGTCGATCAGCACCCTGCCGACCCTTACATTGCAGATGGTGGGGGACACTACTAAGGGTAGTCGCCCCACGCCTGCAGTACTGGCGGGGTGATCGGCTATACTGAACGTGATCGGAGCGTCCGACCATCTCAGGGGCCTTGTGGCCTCTTCGCTCGGGGTTGCCGAGCATCCCTCTCGCCGCATGGTCTTGATACCACGCCGCGAGGAAGGCGTATAGGCGCCTCCGTCGATGAAGGCGACGGTGTGCTCGGGCTCCTGAAAGTCGAGCTCTGCGTTGCTGGGGGCGGCCTCAACGTCGCCTCCCCCGCGGGACTCGTCGCGCTCCCTTTGACGCTGCTCGACGAGGCCCTTGACCGTACGGTACTCCGTGAGGTCATGCCATCTGGTCTGGTGGATCGGGCACCATTTGCCAGGCTCGGGCCCTGCAGGAGCGGGGGCCCTTACTGGAGCAGGAGCCCGGGCGGGGGCCAGAGCCCTTGCGGGAGCCAGAGCCCTCGCGGGAGCCAGAGCCCTAGGAGGGGCCCGGGCCGGGGCTCTCACGGGCGCAGGCCGTCTATCGACGGCTGCCCAGCGTTCTTGCCGGCGGTCGGGCTCTTGGGCCGGCCTATGGGCGGGGCCCTGGGCCGGCTCGACGGGAGCAGCCTCGCACCTCCTTCTCTTTTTCTTTTCCCGCCTGTCAGAGCGGGAAGAACTTGGTTAGTCGGCAGCGGGGCGCTCGGGGCACGGAGCGTGCCAAGCCCGCAATTCCGCCGCCTTGGCGCACTTGTCGGCCAGCACGAAGAGTTCCACAGTGGTCTCGATCTCGTGCGTACCTAGCTTCTTGAGCATCCGCTCATCGCGGACGCCCTGCTGGAAAGCAACGATAACAGTGAGGGGGGTTATCCGTGGGATAGTGTTGCGGACCTGGCTGAAGCGCTGAATAAAGCGCTGCAGTGTCTCCCCCTCCTGCTGCTTGACGGCATGGAGGTCGCATTCCAAGCGGGGGCGCGTGAACGTGCCCTGAAAATTAGCCACCAAATGGTGGCAAAGATCATCCCAGGAGCTAATAGATCCTGGAGGTAAGTTCATGAGCCAAGAACGGGCAGAGCCCCTCAAGGCAACAAGGAAATAATTAGCCATCACCTTCTCACTGCCACCAGCCGCCTGGACGGCCGTAGTGTATATCTAGAGGAACTCAACGGGGTCGATGGACCCGTCGTACTTCTCCAGCAGCTCAGGGCGGAACTTGGAGGGCCATTTGACCCAGCGGAGCTCGTTAGTGAAGGCACGGCAACCGGTTATGTACCCTGTGGCGCAGGTGGCGTTTCTGGGCGGTGAACGCCGGCGAGCCAGGGAGCACTGGCGATCGTAGGCCAGCAAAGAGGAAGCCTGGTCCTCAGCTTCGGCCTCCTGCCAGGTCTCCCGCTGGCGCTCGAGAGTGACACGCGCGTCTTCGAGATCCCTCCGCTCGTTGAGACACAAGCGGATGTCCTGGGCTCCGGACGCGGCCAGGGGGGCGGTGCTCCGCCTGGAGGCCCCCCAGCCTGTGCGAACGTTACCCGACGATGGGCCGGTTCTGGCGGCGCCACACTAGGTGGTGGCACGAGAACTATCGGCCAGCACCTGACGGCGAGCGGTGCCGACCAGGGCAGCGACTTCTTGGAGCCAGCGGCCCTTCGGGGTTTCCGACATCGCCTAGACAGGCGGATGCCTGAGGAGAGCGTGCGCCGCAAGCAGCGCGCTCCCGAGGTTGGCCTCGCCGAAGGCGAGCCTACGCCGGAGAGGTGCCCGGCGCTGTCCAGATGCGGACCTCGCGGCAGGAGTTTCGACCACCAGCTGGGGGTCGGATGGTGCACCGGCGGCGGCGGCGGCGGCCCTGCTGGGCCCAGCTCCCTGGTCCCCTTGGGAGGGGAACGTCGCGCATGCAGATCGCGGCTGCTGCTGGGACACAGCAGTGGCTAGGGCCTCCTGTGCGAGGGGCTGCATTTCCCCGCTGGAACTGGAGCCGGAACGCTGGAGGCGGTGACTACCGGCTATTTTTTCTACGGAAGAAAACAAACAAACAGATTCAGGGATGCTTCCCCCCTACCTGGCGCGCCAGCTGTCGGAGGATTAACTCCAGTCGCAGGGATCCCGAGAGACCCCTTTTTAGAGATTCGGCCGGGGGATGTGAAAGTGCCTAGAGGGGGGGTGAATAGGCTTTTCTGAAATTTAAAACTAAAAACAGCGGATTAAACTGCCGGATATTCCGGTGAAGTCCGGATACTCCGGTATGGTCCGGAGTATCCGGTCTAGTCCGGAGTCTCCGGCCTGACAGGAAAATTAAGAATAAATTTGCACTGAGGATCACAGCTAGATTCTATGAGATGCACTAGGTCAAGAAGATGTTACTAAGCTAGAACAACAAATAAAACTAGCAAGATTGATACTATAGCAATTTAAATGACAAATGATTAAATGCACACGATCAAGTGAGTTTCACAAAATAGAACACGAGAATATATCCCGGAGTTCGGCCACCTCGCAAAGAAGTGCCTACGTCTCCGTTGAGGAGCTCACAAAGAGCCGGGTCTTCTCCAACCCTATCCTCTTCTAGCGACCACAAAGATCAAGCTAGAAATTCTTACTCAATATGAAGGTGCTTACAAACTTCCCGAGGCACACCACAAGTTTTGGGTGCTCTTCGGGCAACTCCTTTCCTTTTAGAAACCCAAAGCTTCAAAGGAAATGATCGCAGAAAATACTCGATGAAGAACTCAATGCTCAAGTGGCTTGAACTCTCTCCAAACCCACACTCTCAAATTTTTGCAAATTTGGCTCTAGAGATGATTGGAGAGGCTTTGAATGCTCTTAAAGTGCTCAAGAGGTCTCAAGGAAACCAGCCACAGCAAGCCCTAAATGCTATGGAGAGAGGGGGCATTTATAGCACTCTCTCACAGACTAGCCGTTACTGTTTTTGTCAGAGCTTACCGGAGTATCCGGTGTACACCGGAGTCTCCGGTCCTAAATCCAAAACGGCGTCAGAACGGTCACCGAACGTGTCAGAACTAGCCGTTACAGTTCTGTTTAATTATCGGAGTCTCCGGTGAACACCGGAGTCTCCGGTCCTGACAGTCTTTCCAAGAAGATTAAGTTCGGAGACTAGCCGGACCCTCCGGCATCTTCAGGTACCGGAGTATCCGGTGAACACCGGAGACTCCGGTCTTTCCTATTAAATATCAAAAAGATTAAAAGCTAACCGAGAGCCTCTGCCGGAGTCTACCTCGGAGACTCCGACTGCAAACAAAACATTTTACCGGAGTATCCGGTGAACACCGGAGACTCCGGTCTTTTTCCTTGAAAAGATTAACCCGAAGCCGAGACTCTCTGCCGGAGGCTAGCACGGAGACTCCGGCTGAGCGCTGAGTACCGGAGTATCCGGTGAACACCGGAGACTCCGGACTCAGAGAATTTTCAGAAAGAGTTTCGTGTCCGTGAGTGAATGTGTCTCTCAATTGGGTGATTCTAAAGGATCTCTTGAGCATTGAGACACTAATCGAGCAAATAAATTCATCCATCTAGGAAAAAATCTATCCTAGACTCAATTGCAAAAGTAAAGAGAATTTAAGCCCTATTTTATATCCTTCGTTGATTCTTCAATTGTTTCGACGGGCGTCAAACGTTATTTACCTTCACAACTAATGCTCATACCTGTTCAATACTCACAAAGCACGTTAGTTCTTTAATCGTTTTGTCATCAATAAGCCAAAACCCACTTAGGGGGCCTAGATGCACTTTCAATCTCCCCCTTTTTGGTGATTGATGACAACACGATTAAAGGATACATAAGGATATATGAAAAGGTTTTAAATTCTAGAAGATATGGTAAACTCCCCCTAAATGTATGCATTGTTCTAAGCAAAGTTAAGCAACAATGCATTTATTTAGGAAGTGGAACACAAGAGCTCCCCCTATATCCTAGAATCCGTGGGATGCAAAAGGTTATGAAAAGACATAGAGCACACAAAACTAATGAAAGAACAACAATCATCATACTAACATAAAGGTCTTATGAAATTAAATAGCACAAGGTTCATCACAATCCAGAATCCAATTGTCCAACAGCGAAAGAGATTTAAAGGAGACCAAAACTAAGGAAACTAAGATAAAGGATAACTATCTCTCCCCCTTTGGCATCAAGCACCAAAAAGAGATAGAGAGCCTACTCGCTGCTACCATCTTCCTCATCATCTTCTTCCTCGTCTTCACTTCCTTCGTTGCCGTCAGAGGGATCGTCTTGAGCTTGTTGTTGAGAACTTTCGGCTGCTGCTTGAGCTTCATCATACCATGCCCAAGGGTTCTCAACCTCAAAAGGTGTACTCTCCGCTTCATCTGACTCAATAGGAGAGCAAGGGGGTTGGAGATTCATGGATGTGTACATTTGTTTCTGACGATTCTCTATTTTCTTTAAGCGAGCACCTTGATTTTTGATTTCAGTGGTATTGTGAGTGCAAATCTTGAAAATTGCTTTGAGAGCACTCTTGATGAAAGAAGACCCTCGAGGTGGAGCGCGTCTCGAGGCAAACGGTCTTGAGCTAGGAGGAGCATGAGGAGGAGATGGAGAAGGAGATGGAGCTTGAATGTTCAAGGGCCTCATTCTGTATGGTTCATGCTTGATCTCCTTGACAAAAGTCTTTTTGGATATCCTTTCAATGATAAACATGAGATAAGGAGCATATCCACAACTTTTTATAGGCGACTTGGATGTAAAAACAATTTCCTCCCATAGAAAGTGAGCCACGCTGAAAGGAGCATGATCATTTGACATGGATGCAAGTAGATTTCTGGAGATACTTTGAACTGTAGTTGCATCCCCACTCTTGGGTGCCAAGGTGAGCCGGAATAGGGAGTTCAAACATCGATAGAAAGGCCTCATCCCTGTGAGTTTCCCAAACTCAACTCGTCCATGATTTAGATCCATGAACCCAATTTCTTCTAATGTCAGTTGATTCTCATTGTGAATCTGATCCCTGGAAGTATCTCTGACATCTAGATGGAAGTAGTGAGCGAAGCCTCTGAAACTGATCCTGTATTTGACTCCCTCTGTCATCCAGTGCATAATGGGATTTTCACATCCCTCAAACCACACTGTGGCATAGAATTGTGCAATAACCTCCTCGCACCAATCATATCTGAAAGCCATAATATCTTTCACCCTTTTGCTCTCACATGCTGCAATCACTTCAGTGAACACTAGGTTGTTCTTCCTGGCCATATAATCCCAATCAATCCATTGCATGGGAGTAATAGGCTTCTTCTTGGCCAAAATTACCGTTTCATAGAAGTCTGCCTGAAAGTCATTCCAGAAACGATAATCGGCAACATTCTTTTCAAAATCATATGGGTTGTTTAACCTTTCACTAACAACCCTTGATACATTCTTCATGTAGTTTAGTGTCCTTTTTGGAGCATCAACAACAGAAGCTGTTCTCCGAGGTCTGTGAAGCTTTAAGGGACCAATGACTTCATCAGCTTGTTCTTCTTCATTATCCTCGGATTCAGATGAGCTATCTTGTGCAGCACCTTTGCCTCTTTCTTCAGTAGAAGGCATCGTTCCTCGACCTCTTCCTGCAGTTACTTTGGCTGGCCCCTTTCCCCTTGCAGACTCTCGGCCTCGCATAGCTTGAGATTTGGTTCGGCAGATGGTCACAAGGTCCCTGTCACCACTTCCAGCAACTCTGCCTTCCTCGATGTGAATACCACCACTTGTGGCTATTTTGCGAACTCTTTCACCACTAGCATGGCCGCTTCCACTATCTTCTGATTGGGCAGGAGCACTTGATACTTGAGCGCGGGGATCACTTCTTTGTTTCTTCTTCCTCTCAAAAGTGTGACCCTTCTCAAAACGGTCTCCGGCCATTGCAAGAGCACCTAGAAGCAATGGAATGAATAAACAATTTGAGGAATAAAAGATTGGACAGGAAAAGCTGAAATTTCAGGCTGATACCGGAGTATCCGGTGTACACCGGAGACTCCGGTCTGCCCCGACAGAAATCCTAACAAGCTAGGGTTTTGAAGATATGGCCAACTAGAGATGAAACAAGTTTGGGAATGAGTTCTAGAGGGTACTAGAAACTATTCTACCAAAGGAAAACAACTCTAGACAAGAGCATTGAGAGATCGGGAAGATTGATGAAAACGGTACCTTTGAGCTCAAATCCTCCGGGGATTTTTGAGAAATAGAGATTTCCGGAGATTCCGGCCTTTAATCCAAGAGAGAATCGTAGCAAGACTTGAAGATCCTTGAGTTCCTCTCAAAATCGCCGGAGAGAAGGTCGTTTGGAGAGAGGACAAGAGAATAGATGGGAAGAGGTAACTGTTCGGGCTGGGGAAATATATAGAATTCTGGAGACACCGGAAACTCCGGTGTAGACCGGAGACTCCGGTCCTGACACAGGTACCGGAGACTCCGGTGAACACCGGACTGTCCGGTAACTGGAAGCAGAACGAAATAACGCTGAGTCTGTGAACAGTGTCAGGTCCGGATACTCCGGTGAACACCGGACATTCCGGGACCTGGAACTGTCACAGCAGATTTTAGAGCTGAAGGAAAATTGAAAAGGATTTACTGGAAGGAAGAAGTTGGACAAGAGGATTAATTTGTCAAATGTGATCAGCCAATCAAGCATCATTACATAACTATGATCACAAGTTACAAATTATGATCGGGAGATCAAAAAAATCCAAATAATTTTGAGAAAAACACTCAAAATGCAGTTTTCGCAAACTCTTAACTAGAAAGGCTATAAATCTACAACAAGCAAGTGTATGCAACAGTTCAAGCCACGTTCCGAGAATCTAGGACATTTAATTCACTTCTCAACTCACAAAACCTTTGCTCATCTAGTGGTTTAGTGAGGATATCGGCTAATTGTTTTTCGGTTCTCACATGGCGAATGTCAATATCCCCTTTTGTTGCATGATCTCTCAAGAAATGATGTCTAATATCTATGTGCTTGGTTCTTGAGTGTTGTACGGGATTGTTGGCTATTTTGATGGCACTCTCATTATCACATAAAAGGGGAATTTTGGGAGTTTTGTGGCCATAGTCTCTTAGAGTTTGCTTCATCCATAGGAGTTGAGCACAACATGCTCCCGCGGCAACATATTCAGCTTCGGCAGTGGATAGAGCTACGGAGTTTTGTTTCTTGGATGACCATGACACTAAGGACCTACCCAAGAATTGGCAAGTACCCGAAGTACTCTTCCTATCCACCTTACAACCGGCATAATCGGAGTCCGAATAGCCGATAAGGTCAAAGGATGACCCTTTTGGATACCAAAGCCCAAGGTATGGAGTATGAACTAAATATCGAAGAATCCTCTTAACAGCCATCAAATGGCACTCTTTGGGAGCGGCTTGAAATCTTGCACACATGCACACACTAAGCATAATATCGGGCCTAGATGCACATAAATAAAGCAAAGATCCAATCATGGAACGATATACCTTTTGATCCACACTTTTGCCTTCTCCATTGAGGTCAAGATGTCCATTAGCTTGCATGGGCGTTTTGATTGGTTTGGCATTCTCCATGTCAAATTTCTTGAGCATATCTTTGATGTACTTGGTTTGGCAAATGAAGGTTCCTTCCTTGAGTTGCTTGATTTGAAAACCGAGAAAGAACTTCAATTCTCCCATCATGGACATCTCAAACCTTCTTGTCATGATCCTACTAAAATCTTCACAAAATTGTTGATTAGTAGAACCAAATATAATGTCATCGACATATATTTGGCAAACAAATAAATCATTATCAATATTCTTAGTAAAGAGAGTAGAGTCGGCTTTGCCTATTTCAAAGCCCTTTTTGACAAGAAAATCCCTAAGGCATTCATACCATGCTCTAGGAGCTTGTTTTAGTCCATAGAGCGCCTTATGGAGTTTAAAGACATACTCGGGATGTTTGGGATCTTCAAAGCCGGGCGGTTGCTCCACATATACCAATTCGGAGATTGGTCCATTTAGAAATGCGCTCTTCACGTCCATTTGATATAACTTGAAATCATGGTGAGTAGCATAGGCTAATAAAATACGAATTGACTCTAGCCTAGCTACGGGAGCGTATGTCTCACCAAAATCCAAACCTTCGATTTGAGTGAATCCTTGAGCAACCAAACGAGCTTTGTTCCTTGTTACTATCCCATTTTCATCTTGTTTGTTGCGGAAGACCCATTTTGTCCCAATCACATTTTGTTTTGGCCTTTCCACCAAAGACCAAACTTCATTTCTTTTAAAGTTGTTCAATTCTTCTTGCATAGCCATTATCCAATCTGGATCTTCAACCGCTTCTTCTACCTTCAAAGGTTCCAAAGAGGAAACAAAAGAGTAAAATTCACAAAAATTTGCAATTCTTGAACGAGTAGTTACCCCCTTTTGTATATCACCAAGGATGTTGTCCACGGGGTGATCTCTTTGGATACTTTGATGAACACGTGGATGTGGCACTTGAGATTGATGTTGGATGTCTTCCACTTCATTATTCAAGAAATTGTTCGGATCTTCATGGTCTTGATGTTGATCTTGTGATCTCTTGTCGTCTTGATCTTGGGTTGACATTGATGGTTCAACTTGCATTAAAGAAGATGGTTGATCCCTATCTATTTGAGCTTCTTGAGTCTTTTCTTGTTCTAGGGGCTTGATTTCGCCAATTGCCATCTTCTTGATTGCTTCGCTTGGTATTTCTTCATCACCTAAGATATTTGTATCGACTTGCTCCACTTGGGAGCCATTAGATTCATCGAATGTTACGTCTCTCGCAATTTCAACACATCCGGTGGTTTTGTTGAAAATGCGGTAGGCGTAAGCATTTGAACCATAACCAAGCATAAACCCTTCATCTACCTTTGGAGCAAATTTAGAACTTCTAGATTTCTTGTTTAAAATAAAGCAGTTGCTACCAAAGACTTTAAAATAGGAAACATTTGGCTTGTTACCGGTTAGAAGCTCGTATGAGGTTTTGTTCAACAACTTGTGTAAATATAACCGGTTGATGGCATGGCATGCGGTGTTGATTGCTTCCGCCCAAAATTGATCCGATACTTTGTATTCATCAAGCATTGTTCTTGCGGATTCAATTAGAGTCCTATTCTTCCTTTCGACCACTCCATTTTGTTGAGGGGAGTATGGAGCCGAGAACTCATGCTTGATTCCTTCTTCATCAAGAAACTCTTCAATTTGTATGTTCTTGAATTCGCTTCCATTATCGCTTCTAACTCTCTTGATCTTTACTTCGAATTCATTTTGTGCTCTTCTCACAAACTTCTTGAGAATGGCTTGAGTTTCGCTTTTATCATGCAAGAAGAATACCCAAGTGAAACGTGAAAAATCATCAACAATAACTAAGCCATATTTGTTACCTCCGATGCTTATATAAGTGATTGGCCCAAATAAGTCCATGTGAAGAAGTTCCAATGGTCTTGAAGTGGTCATCACATTTTTCAAGGGATGAGATGCTCCAACTTGCTTTCCCGCTTGGCATGCACTACAAACTCTATTTTTCTCAAAGGTCACATTCGTTAGTCCTAGAATGTGTTCACCCCTTTGAAGTTTGGACAAATTCCTCATGCCAACATGAGCAAGTCGGCGATGCCAAAGCCAACCCATGCTAGACTTAGCCATCAAGCAAGTTTTAGGCATCACTCCATCCGTTGAAAAATCAATAAGATAGAGTTTACCCTTCAACTTGCCCGTGAAGACTATAGAGGCGTCCTCCCTTCTAGAGACGACCACACCCTCATTTGTAAAAAGACAATTATAACCAATTTTACATAATTGAGATACGGATAATAAGTTGTAATTGAGTGATTTTACTAACAAGACATTTGAAATGGAAGTATCATTTGAGATGGCAATTTTACCTAGTCCCATTACCTCTCCTTTTCCATTATCACCAAAAATGATGTTTTCATGAGGTCCTCCATTTTCTTCAAAGGAGAAGAACATACTCTTTTCTCCGGTCATATGATTGGTACAACCGCTATCAATGACCCAACTTGATCCACCGGAGGAGTATGCCTACAAAACAAAGTTATGCCTTTATTTTAGGTACCCAAATTTGTTTGGGTCCTTTAGCGTTAGTCACAAGCACTTTTGGCACCCACACATTCCTTTTTACAATTCTATCTTTTGTGCGGGGACCAACATAGAGAGCAACCACTTTACCATGGTGGTCTCTCTTTAGCATGTATGAAGCATAAAAAGAACATTGGGGGGCATAAGCCTTCGGTTGCCTTGTTTGAGTAGGTTGATCAACTTGTTTGCCTCCTTTAACAAACTTGAGGCATTCCACTCCATTTAATACCACACGATCATTTGGCTTGCTTGTATATTGGTCAAAACCAAGACCTCTCTTTTGTTTATTGTCTTTGGCTTAGATAGTCTTGTAAAGTGCATCCTTTGACTTATAAGTTTTGATGCATCCATATTTGACCAAAGCATTTAGCCTCTCATTTTCCTTTTGTAATGCTTGCAAGGATTCAATATTAGTTGTACAAGCATTTATTTCAAGGTTAGAACAACGAGAACATCCATTGCTAGTAGATGCATTAGATAGTAAAATTGCTTCACTAGAGTAAGAAGAGCCTTTCTTAAGAATATCAATTTGTGTTTCAAGAGTTCTATAATTTTCATCTAAACAAGATAATTTCTCTAGAAGCACGAAATTGTTACTCTTAAGCTCGGCAATTGAGGAATTGGCTAAATCACAATCTTTAGACAATTTCTCAACTTTTTCTTTCTCTTTAGCAAAGAGCTCCTCGAGTTCAAGGTTTCTCTCCTTTTCAAGGATGAGCAAGTCTTCTTGCCTCTCAAGGGTCTTTTCATGACTATCTATTGTATCCATTAGCTCCTTTATTTTAGCCATGACATTTTTATTCAAACCTTTGAACAAATTGTCACAATCACTATCATACTCACTATCACTATCTAGGAGCTTGGATTGAGATTTTACCTTGCGGTTCTTGGCCATGAAGCATTTTGGGGAGTCTCCATCATCATCATCATCATCATCATCACTCATTAAGAGTGATTTTCTTGGTGTAAGCTCATGAATAGCAATGGTGGCGACTCCTTCATCATCGGAGTCCGAGTCGGAGTTGGAATCCCACTCTTCTCCAATATGTGCTTGACCCGAATATTTCTTCTTGTACATCTTGCTCTTGTCTTTCTTGTATGACTTGACTTTATTGTCTTCTTTGTCCTTTCCCTTCTTCTTGTTTGGACAATCGGCTATAAAGTGACCAATATCGCCACATTCATAGCATGCCCTTCTTGATGTTCTTTTCTTGGGCATGTCTCTCTTGTACTTTGAATAGCCTCCTTTTCTCATGAATTTCTTGAACCTTTTCACAAAGAACGCCATTTCTTCATCTTCGGAGCTTTCATCATCACTTGTGCTTGATTCTTGAACTTGCTTGCTCTTGCTTGCCTTGAGTGCAATTTCTTTATGCCTTGAGGTTGAGCTTTGTTTAGCATGAATCTTCACTTCATTTGCTTCTTCTTCCATAAGCTCATGAGCAAGAATCCTTCCAAGCACATCACTTGGTGTGAGTCTCTTGTAATCTCTTCTCTCACGGAGGAGCGTTACCAAAGTGGGATTTCTAGGAGCGAATGCCCTAAGAAGTCTCTTGACCACTTTGTGATCATCAATGTCCTCGCTTCCAAGTCCTCTTAGCTTGTTCACAAGCACCATCATCCGATCATACATTGCTTGAGGAGTTTCATGATCCTCCATCACAAATCTTCCTAGCTTTCCCTCAAGCAATTCTATTTTAGATTCTCTCACACTTGTAGTCCCTTCATGAGCAACTTGAAGTGTGTCCCAAATTTGCTTAGCTTCCTCAAGTCCATCTACTTTGTTGAATTCCTCCGGACTCAAGGCACTAAGCAACACACTTGTAGCTTGAGCATTGCGATGCATATTTTGTTCTTCACTTGAGGTGAGCTCTTGGTCTTCCTCCGGCAGCTCAAAACCTGTGCAAACAATCTTCCAAATACTTGGATGAAGAGAAATTAAGTGCATTTTCATTTTGTGCCTCCAAGCGGCATAATGTGTACCATCGAAGAATGGTGCACGTCCGGAAGGCACGGAAATGTAATTGCTAGAAGAATTCAAACGATCAAAATTGAAAGGAACCTCACTTCCCTTTCCTTTACCATTACCATCATCACTTCTTGATGGATCATCTTTCGGACCCCTCGGACTTCCGGATGTCGACATAATAATTCCCTCCAAGCGGTGAAGCCTTGTAGGAGGTTAGGCTCTGATACCAATTGAAAGTGCCTAGAGGGGGGGTGAATAGGCTTTTCTGAAATTTAAAACTAAAAACAGCGGATTAAACTGCCGGATATTCCGGTGAAGTCCGGATACTCCGGTATGGTCCGGAGTATCCGGTCTAGTCCGGAGTCTCCGGCCTGACAGGAAAATTAAGAATAAATTTGCACTGAGGATCACAGCTAGATTCTATGAGATGCACTAGGTCAAGAAGATGTTACTAAGCTAGAACAACAAATAAAACTAGCAAGATTGATACTATAGCAATTTAAATGACAAATGATTAAATGCACACGATCAAGTGAGTTTCACAAAATAGAACACGAGAATATATCCCGGAGTTCGGCCACCTCGCAAAGAAGTGCCTACGTCTCCGTTGAGGAGCTCACAAAGAGCCGGGTCTTCTCCAACCCTATCCTCTTCTAGCGACCACAAAGATCAAGCTAGAAATTCTTACTCAATATGAAGGTGCTTACAAACTTCCCGAGGCACACCACAAGTTTTGGGTGCTCTTCGGGCAACTCCTTTCCTTTTAGAAACCCAAAGCTTCAAAGGAAATGATCGCAGAAAATACTCGATGAAGAACTCAATGCTCAAGTGGCTTGAACTCTCTCCAAACCCACACTCTCAAATTTTTGCAAATTTAGCTCTAGAGATGATTGGAGAGGCTTTGAATGCTCTTAAAGTGCTCAAGAGGTCTCAAGGAAACCAGCCACAGCAAGCCCTAAATGCTATGGAGAGAGGGGCATTTATAGCACTCTCTCACAGACTAGCCGTTACTGTTTTTGTCAGAGCTTACCGGAGTATCCGGTGTACACCGGAGTCTCCGGTCCTAAATCCAAAACGGCGTCAGAACGGTCACCGAACGTGTCAGAACTAGCCGTTACAGTTCTGTTTAATTACCGGAGTCTCCGGTGAACACCGGAGTCTCCGGTCCTGACAGTCTTTCCAAGAAGATTAAGTTCGGAGACTAGCCGGACCCTCCGGCATCTTCAGGTACCGGAGTATCCGGTGAACACCGGAGACTCCGGTCTTTCCTATTAAATATCAAAAAGATTAAAAGCTAACCGAGAGCCTCTGCCGGAGTCTACCTCGGAGACTCCGACTGCAAACAAAACATTTTACCGGAGTATCCGGTGAACACCGGAGACTCCGGTCTTTTTCCTTGAAAAGATTAACCCGAAGCCGAGACTCTCTGCCGGAGGCTAGCACGGAGACTCCGGCTGAGCGCTGAGTACCGGAGTATCCGGTGAACACCGGAGACTCCGGACTCAGAGAATTTTCAGAAAGAGTTTCGTGTCCGTGAGTGAATGTGTCTCTCAATTGGGTGATTCTAAAGGATCTCTTGAGCATTGAGACACTAATCGAGCAAATAAATTCATCCATCTAGGAAAAAATCTATCCTAGACTCAATTGCAAAAGTAAAGAGAATTTAAGCCCTATTTTATATCCTTCGTTGATTCTTCAATTGTTTCGACGGGCGTCAAACGTTATTTACCTTCACAACTAATGCTCATACCTGTTCAATACTCACAAAGCACGTTAGTTCTTTAATCGTTTTGTTATCAATAAGCCAAAACCCACTTAGGGGGCCTAGATGCACTTTCAGGATGATCCTGAATACGTTTGTTGGAGAAATAAATGGGAATGAATGCAACAGCCGGTGGTGGGGGTGTTGATCTAGTGCAAGAAGAAGTAAATGCACCGGAATTTAGACAGGTTCGGTTCGCACGGGGGCGTAATACCCTACTCCTGTATGGATACTATAACTGTCCCGAGAAAGTCCCTCAAGGATGTTGCGGGTTACAAGAATGTTGGTCTACCTAAGAACTTGAGGCTCCTTTTTCTTCGGCTGGGACTGGGCTTAGCTTTCCTCACAGTGTTCTCTCGTGCTGTGTTCTTGTCTACCCGTTCCCTCTAACCGTCTTCTTCAGCTCTGCCCTTTTTACTTGGTCTCTGTTTTGCTATTCTTCGTCTCCTCTTCTTTCTCCGTTTGTGCCGCCGACTGCTTTAAGTACCCGCCGGCCGCGACATGCCCCGAACGGAAGGAGGGGACACGAGTTCCGAGACGCCATAAATGGAAAGGGCGTCATCATTTTCTCTGGGCGAAGTGACTGGGGGTGGAAAATGCGTCGCACGCTCGGTCATCCGTCACCATAAATGCCCTGGCAACGGGCGCCGTGGGGAGGGCCCACCGGGCAGCCGCAGAGCAACCCGGCATGCCCGCCTTGTCTTGTTTCCCTGCCACAGCAGCGCGGCAGACAGAACGCCTTGGTCCTTACGACGTTGTCCCGAGATAAGCCGGATGGCACGGGACGGGACCCGTGCAATTAATAACCCCACGCCTCTCTGCCAAAACATGGCAGGAACTGACGCTGAGCGCGGCGGGAGCAGTTGGAGGTGACATGCCACGCACGCTCATTAAATGTGGCCTCGGGCCTTTGACTGGTTGACACCTCATCGGTAGGCCCCTCGAGGGTCTTTCTGGGTCATCGGGGTACCGAGTGCTCGGGGGTACTGTTCACATCCCCGAGCACTCTCTCCCGAGAATGCCTTTCCTTGTCCTCGGGGTGCCGAGTGCTCGGGGGTACTGTTCACCTCCCCGAGCACTCTCTCCCGAGCACTCTTGTATGGACCCTCGGGGAACCGAGTGTTCGGGGGCTGCCGCATGCAACCCCGAGCACTCTCTCCCGAGCACTCTTGTACGGATCCTTGGGGAACCGAGTGCTCGGGAGCTGCCGCACGCAGCTCCGAGCACTCTGTCCTGGAACTTAGCTCTCCTGATCGTCGGGGGACTAGGGTGCTCGGGGGTGACCGTACACCTCCCCGAGCACTTTCTTCCCGGTACTTGAATTCCGTGAATCATCGGGGAACTGGGGTACTCGGGGGGCCACCGACTGTGGCCCCGAGCACCTTCTCCTGGGACTTGACCTTTTCTCATCCTACAGGAGAGACCTCGTGGGATGGCGCCATGTGACGGATGGCTGGCCTGGCCTCGGGATTCGGGGACCCCCGGTTCCTGATACACCGACAATGGCCATTCAGGCCTCTTTTGGAGAGACAGATGGCTTGATGAACAATCCATCCAATCTCTCGCTCCCAACTTGTCCCTGATCATTTCGAGGAAAGTTCATAACACGAGGACCATTCAAGAGGCTCTTTTGAATCGTCATTGGGTGAGGGACCCATAGGGTGGCCTCATTGTGCAACTTTTGCTAGAGTGCCTATCTCTCTCGAACCTCGTGGATGGGATCACCCTCAAGCCTAACACACTAAACACCTTCATTTGGAAGTAGGGTTCAACTTATCATCGGTTACCGCTCGTTAATCACGATTACCAAGCTTACCGGACCACACCGCATTTGTAAACAAAACGATTTTTGAATTTGAATATAAAAAATTCAAAAAAATATAAAAATATAAAATCTTTAAAAAACTAAAGACAATTCTAAGACCTTCTATGAAAAAAAAATTAAAAATATTGTTGTTTGTATCATATTCTATAGGGAGGAAGTTTGAAAAAAAAGAAAAAAGTTGAAGTGTGTAGCTCATTTATTAACTTATATTAAGGAAAATCTTAACGTAAACACATATTTTTCTTGTATAGGGATTATCTTAAGAGGATCTTTAAAATTTGTTTCACTTAATTTAGAATTTTATTAATTCTCCATGATTTTTTACAAATTTCACAAGCATAAAATGAATATGTTAAGAAACAGCACTGTAATTAACCTTTTCATGTCTACCATTTTTTTCCTACATAAAGAATAGTATAATTAAACTAATAAAATTGGTTTCACTAATTTTGTAGGTGTGATAGGTTAGCTATGAATTAATCTAGTTACAATACATTTACACAATCCTGCATGTTACAATAACTATTTCATCAGTTTATATATTTTTAAAAGACATAGGATCATGTAAGAAGACTAAAAAAATTGGTTTCATGATTTTTGGATTAACAAAGAGTAAATTATGCATTTAAAATTGTTTAGAAATACATTTTCTCACAGAAAATATTCAACTTTCTCATGATTATAAATACTTTATCATCTAGATCATGTTACAGGGAAACCTACAAAATTTATTTCGCTTGATTTGAAGCTCGGATGAATTAGTTATTGATTTTACAAGTTTAAGCCATTTTTGATTTTTTTTTAACTTCACTAAAATTCGAGAAAACCACCCGATAAATCGCTAAAACCAAACGGTTACCGATAATGCAGAGAAATCAATTGATAAATCATTATCACACCCAGTTTTAACAATCAAAACCAGATGCGGCTGATGTGTACCCAATATGTTCAACACACATAAGGACGTCACACGTGAAGTAACAAAAACAATATTTCTATTAAATAAATATTAACTGTTACAGTAATTGATATGTATTGTCTTCTGTAAATATATCTGCAGCAGAATAGAAGCACTGGTGTTCAAAAACGTCGCAAGCAACTAACCGGAAGACACGCATAAGGACGTCACAACCTTGTCTTGATAGTCTTCAACATCTCTACTCACGGAGCAGCACCACACATATCACATGGCATAGGAAAAATAGCAAGTGTGAGCATATGGTGCGCTCAACAAGTGAGAATAATGATATGCAGACGTATATCAAGAATAGACTAATACATGGTATATTTGCATAAATACGAGTAAAGAAAAGATTATTCAGTGAATATAACTCATATAGTCCAACAACTAAGTTAACCACCTTGCAAACCATAACCATCTAGTACCACCAGTACCATAATCAAATCATTCCACCACTAACTAATCATGTGAGGATCCAAGTTGTAGGGATCAGTGACGTCCTAAGAGGGGGTGAATTAGGATACTTAGAACTATTTTGGTTCTAAAAGTAACACAAGATAAACCTATATCAATTTCTATCAAAATGTGCTCTAGGTTCATCTAATGTGTATACTCTACCGATCAAATTGCTTGCAACTTATCTAAAAAGGTAAATTGCAAGTAAGTAAATGCAGAAACGTAAATAAGGTAGAGAGAGTAAACTCGGCATAAGAATTTTTTTCCCGTGGTATAGATGGCATGAATGCTACCCCTAGTCCATATTAGAGCTCCACAAAGGATATACTCCTGATCGGCACCGGGTCACGGCTCTTGAGCCACCAAGTCACAAAGACAAGGCTTCCACCCGGATGAGCCACCAAGCCACCAAGGCAAGGTCTCACCACTAGCCTCCCTTCCGGTTCCTCGTCACTGTGATCACTTCGGATCTTGAGCCACAAAGGCAAGAGTCTCCGTGTCCCTCACAATCGTCTTGTCGTCGCTCCACACCAAGTTAGAGGATCAACAAGCTTGCCAACGAATCACCAAGACTCTAAGGTGCTTGCGCACCAAGAGGAACACTGTTGGATCACTCATTGATCCACTCCCTAGGCAGCAATCACCTAGCAACACACTCTCTAGGCCTATAAGCACTAATCACTACCTAATCTTATGTTTAATTGTCTTGGATGATTACTTTAAGCACTTTGGTGGCTTGGATGTCTTCTCGGGTGTATATAAACTTCTCTGGACTCCAGCACATTCAAATGACTGAGTGGAGGGGTATTTATAGCCTCAAACTCGCACACTAGCCATTAACCCAATGACTCTAAAAAGCCATTAACATCGGATGATCCGGTGAGAACAGTAGTACTAACACCGGATCATCTAGAGAGTACACTCTCACAAACTAGTCGTTGGAACCCCACTCAAGCCTCTATGAACACCGGATACTCTGGTGTATACTCTATCTTCATCACTGGACTTTCCGGTGAGTATACCTTAGCCATCCGAGCTAACATCTTCTCTGTGTAAATTGTTTCAGTGTATTCTCTGGTGCTTATCACATCATCACTGGACTATCTGATGAGATCACTGCATTCTCCCATTTTTCAACAATGCTCTGGTGCTTTCCTCTGGTGTGTTCAAATCAATCACCAGACTATCCGGTGGAGTCTTCTACTTCTTTGTCATCTTTGCACTGTTCATTTGTCTGGTATATTGTCCGGTGTTGTCTTACTTCATCATTAGATTATCCGATGAGGCTTTCGTGCCTCTGTCCCTCTTTGACAAAGATGCTCCGGTGAGTGTAAATACCCGGAGCACCAGACCATCCGGTGTATCATTTCTCTTGAATTTTTTCCAATTCAACCAAACTTTGTCTCAACTTCGGTGACTTCTTCATATATTGCATCCATGAGACTACTAATATATATTGTTGATAAACATGTTAGTCCAATGACTATATTGTCATTAATCACCAAAATCACAAACATGACCTAATAGGGTCATTTTCGTTACAATCTTCCCTTTTTGATGATTGATGATAACACAATCAAAGCAAGTGACAAATAATAAATGATTCCAAATATAAAGAATAAATGAGCACAAAGTCTTACCACATTGCTTAGATGCATGTTCTTATCACTTAGTTCCCATTTGTTGTGGCTCCTCCTTTCTCTATTACCATTATCTCCCTTGATTTGACCTAAGCAAGCGCTTCTCCTCCTTCGTTAACCTTCATGTATTTTGCACTTTCTACAATCTCTCCATATTGTTCATCTTGCATTCCTTACTTTGGTCATCAAACTTCTCCCTCTTTGTTAACAATTTCCTAAAAAAAGATTATATACACATTGAACTTAAAGGGAAAAACATTAGAGCACACAGGAGAGAGATTCATGGGGTAGTTGATTGATGCCATTGAGCTTAGTAACAAGCACATGGTATTTCTCATTGTGCACATTCTTTATGCCTTCATGTATTTCAATGAGACTATTCCAAATATCGTGTGCATTGGTGAAAGAATAAACACGATTAAATACATCAACACATATAGATGATAAAAAAGTATTCTTTACAAATACATCTAATTGCCTCTCCTTATTGGTGATACGAGATTCCATCCCTTCTTCGGTGACTCTCCAAACATCTAAGCCTCTAGCTTGCAAATAACAAGACATTAGAATTTTTCAACACGGGAAATTTGTGCCATCGAAAAGTGGAGCACTATGGGAATCCATCTTAACCCCGGACGTCACAACTCTAAGATGTTAAGTCTATTAAGAGCACGAGGCTCTGATACTAAATATAAGGATCGGTGACGTCCTAAGAGGGGATTAATTAGGACACTTAGAACTATTTTGGTTCCAAAAATAACAAAACATAAACATACATCAAATTCTATCTAAATGTGTTCTAGGTTTATCCAGTGTGTCTACTCTACCAAACTTAGCATGTCTACTCTACCAAACTTAGCGCTTGCAACCTATCTAAAAAGGTAAGTAAATACGAAAGCATAAATAAGGTAGAGAGAGTAAACTCGGCATAAAGATTTTTCCCATGGTATTGATGGCATGAATGCCACCTCTAGTCGACGTTGGAGCTCTACAAATGATATGCACCCGGTCAGCACCCGGTCACGGCTTTTGAGCCAGTAAGTCACAAAGATAAGGCCTCCACCGGGATGAGCCACTAAGCTACTAAGGCAATGTCTCATCACAAGCCTCTATTTCAGTTTCTTGCCACCGTGATCACTTTGGAGCTTAAGCCACAAAGACAAGAGTCTCCACGCTCCCGCACAATCGTCTTGCTGTCGCTCCACATCAAATCAGAGGGTCAACAAGATTGCCGCCGAGTCACCAAGACTTTAAGATGCTGGCATACCAAGAGATACACTATTGGATCACTCCTTGATGCACTCTCTAGATAGCAATCACCATGCAACTCACTCTCTATACCTATAAGCACTAATCACTCACTAATCTTATGCTTAATTATCTTGGATGATCACTTTAAACACTTTGGTGGCTTTAATGTCTTCTCAGGTGTACATGAACTTCTTAGGACACCAGCATACTCAAATGACTGAGTGGAGGAGTATTTATAGCCTTAAACTCATGCACTGGCCGTTAACCCAACGGCTCTGAAAAGTTGTTAACAACGGATTATTCGGTGAGAACAATAGTATTAACTCCAGATCATCCGGTGAGTACACTCTAACAAACTAACCGTTGGAACCCCACTCAAGCCTCTGCGAACACCGGACACTCCGGTGTATACTACATCTTCATCACCGGACTTTCCAGTGAGTATATCTTAGCCATCTGAGTCAACATCTTCTCTGTGTAAATTGTTCTGGTGCATTCTTCGGTGCTTATCACACCATCACCGAACTATCCGGTGAGATAATTGCATCATCCACTTTTTTCAACAATGCTCCGATGCTTACCTACGTTGTGTTTAAATCAATCACCGGACTATCCGGTGGGATCTTATGCTCCCTTTCCATCTTTGCATTGCTCATTATCCGGTGTATTGTCTGGTGTTGCCTACACTCGATCACCGGACTATTCGGTGAGGCTTTCATGACTTTGTCCCCTTTTGACAGATATGCTTCGGTGAGTGCAAATACCCGGAGCACCGGATCATCCGGTGTAGTCATTTCTCCTGAGACTTTTTCTAATTCAATCAAATTTTGTCTCGCATTCGGTAGCTTTTTAATGTATTGCATCTATGAGACTTACTAACATATATTCTTAATAAATATATTAGTTCCAATAATTATATTGTCATTAATCACAAAAATCATAATCATTATCTAATAAAACTATTTTTGCTACATCTGTATATCATTAATGCTTTATAGAATATGAATATTATATTGTACAATATAGTGTTTCATTACATCTCGTCATGTGACACTTAATCAATATCTGATTGAAATTTTTGGTTTCTATTGAAATGCAGTAAAATTTAACTATCGAACATTATATTTGAGCGTCTTCCATTTCGTTTCGCAAATTGTCCGAAAATTATTGACTTTTTTAGACGAGTCCGGAAATTATTTGCAGAAATCAAAAACCATCAGGGGTTACTCCACTTGGGCCGGCCCGCGAATGGGCTTGTGGGCCAGCCGATTCGAAGCAAATGATCCATCATCCATTACATAAGAGCCCTCTGGCCTCATCCCCGCCGCTCCCCATCCCGTCTCTATCACACCAGGGCGGCTAGGGTTTCTCTCCAAGAATTTGCACACCGTCCTCCCCGCCGCCGCCGCCGCCTCTCGAACTCCTCCCATCGAGGCTAGTCTCCGGATCCACTCCCTTCTCCTGCTTTGATCTTCGGTATACTTTTGTTTAGCGTATGCTTTTGTTTAGCGGTAGGCGTGTGCTAGTAGCGCGAGTTTTAGGTGGTTCTTCCCAGTCGGCGCGTGAGATTTCAGTCGATTTCTTTGGTGGTCTCGTTTCTTCTGGACTACTAGCTTGATCTGTGGTGTTTAGCGCCTTTTTACTTGATTTAGAGGCTTAATTCCTATGATTTCAATCTGGCGAGTAGGACTTGAATTACTTTGAAACGGTAGATTTTAGTGCCAAACGTTTAATGGTCTAGGCTTTCTCTAACATGTTTATGTTTGATTGCAACTGTGTATCAAACTATGCGGTAGATGTAGTATGCTGTATTTTCATGTCTGATCTAGTTTCCGATCTGTCAAGGTGCTTCAAATATCTACTGACCACCGAGTTGTATTGTTTACTTGGTTTGCCCCCATCTGGTGGTTCTGACCATTGATTTATTATATGCAGCAGTTTAAGCTTTACCTGTAGCCATGGGTAAGGAGAAGACTCACATCAACATCGTGGTCATCGGCCACGTCGACTCCGGCAAGTCGACCACCACTGGTCACTTGATCTACAAGCTCGGAGGTATTGACAAGCGTGTGATCGAGAGGTTCGAGAAAGAGGCCGCCGAGATGAACAAGAGGTCATTCAAGTATGCGTGGGTGCTTGACAAGCTCAAGGCAGAGCGTGAGAGAGGTATCACCATTGATATCGCCCTGTGGAAGTTCGAGACCACCAAGTACTACTGCACGGTTATTGATGCCCCTGGACACCGTGACTTCATCAAGAATATGATCACTGGTACCTCCCAGGCTGATTGTGCTGTCCTTATCATTGACTCCACCACTGGTGGTTTTGAGGCTGGTATCTCCAAGGATGGACAGACCCGTGAGCATGCTCTCCTTGCTTTCACTCTTGGAGTGAAGCAAATGATTTGCTGCTGCAACAAGGTATGATATCAGATTTTCCTATTTCACTCTTGATCACGGGCTGGCATGTACTGAAATATGCCTGATGATAGTCTAGCTTTATATATTTGCACACTATTGTAGTGCCTTTTTCTTTATCAGTATATCTGGTACTTGTTTTCAATGCAAATGTATCTGAGTGGTATGCTGAGTTCAGCCAATTTGCAATACATGCCAAATCCTTGTATTAGTAAATAACCATTTCTGACACATTTATGCATGATTGTAGTCTAGTTGTGATGTATATTGACTTATATAAACTTGTGGAAACTTGTATTGTAGTCTACCTTCATATGTTTTCATAAACTTGTATGAGCTGCCCCAAGTTCTCTCAGTAATTGTAGTAGACGTTTGTAATTCAGTTCTATATTGACTTTTGAGTGCTCTTCAGAAGTTAGAAGAATACTAAGGGTGTAATGCTTGTGCATTGGTGCTGCAAGCTGCATCTTGTTCTTTATTTGCTTGCTTAAGTTACCTTATGTGCTCCTTCAGTACTTGTAGTATATCTAGAATATGTTGACATATATTGTGTTAACTCTGTTTTATGACTTGCTCTATGTTTGTTACAGCCTGCACTAGGTATCATCTATTTATCATCTGCTAATAACTGTGTGTTGCTGTTGAATGCTATTTTATACAAGTTCATTCTCTAAAATGCGTGCAGTTCATCTGTTATTCTGTTTGACGTATTGTTCTCTCAATTATACTATTTATTTGCCTGTGTTGGTTAAGGTTGATGTAACCTGTTTCATTACTGATGATAATTATCTGCTGCCTGCTCTGTTTATAGATGGATGCCACCACTCCCAAGTACTCAAAGGCCCGTTATGATGAGATTGTGAAGGAAGTCTCCTCCTACCTCAAGAAGGTCGGCTACAACCCTGACAAGATTCCCTTCGTTCCCATCTCTGGTTTCGAGGGTGACAACATGATTGAGAGGTCCACCAACCTTGACTGGTACAAGGGCCCAACCCTGCTTGAGGCTCTTGACCAGATCAATGAGCCCAAGAGGCCTTCGGACAAGCCCCTGCGTCTCCCCCTTCAGGATGTGTACAAGATTGGTGGTATCGGTACTGTCCCTGTTGGTCGTGTTGAGACTGGTGTCCTCAAGCCTGGTATGGTTGTTACCTTTGGTCCCAGCGGCCTGACAACTGAGGTCAAGTCTGTTGAGATGCACCACGAGGCTCTCCAGGAGGCCCTTCCTGGTGACAATGTCGGTTTCAACGTGAAGAACGTTGCGGTGAAGGATATCAAGCGTGGGTATGTGGCCTCCAACTCCAAGGATGACCCTGCCAAGGAGGCTGCCAGCTTCACCTCCCAGGTCATCATCATGAACCATCCTGGGCAGATCGGCAACGGCTACGCTCCAGTGCTGGATTGCCACACCTCCCACATTGCTGTCAAGTTTGCTGAGCTCCTGACCAAGATCGACAGGCGATCTGGCAAGGAGCTTGAGAAGGAGCCCAAGTTCCTGAAGAACGGTGATGCTGGTATGGTGAAGATGATTCCCACCAAGCCCATGGTGGTGGAGACCTTCTCTGCGTACCCTCCTCTGGGTCGTTTCGCCGTCCGTGACATGAGGCAGACGGTTGCTGTTGGAGTCATCAAGAGTGTGGAGAAGAAGGATCCTACCGGTGCCAAGGTGACCAAGGCTGCCGCCAAGAAGAAATGATGTGTCTGCTGGTTGATTCCGTGCCTGCTTTTGGGTTCACTATCACCTAAGTTTTTTCAACGGCCATTGCTGTTATCTCGTGAACTGCTAAGCTGTGCTGGCCATGCACCATTTGTCTGTCGTTTAAGTACTGTCCCGTTTCTTTTACTTTGGCAAAACTTGAATGCTCTGAGACCGATTTGTGCCCTTTTGCGGGCGTTGTTGAACGCGAGTCCTTGGATTATTATAAGTCATCTAGTAACCTTTTATGCAATTCATAATGGTTTTGTCTCTTTGATGATTGATCTGCTGATTTATTTGCTTGGTAATCTGTGGATTGAGACCTGAAGCCTTGCAGACCATCTGCAGCTGACAAAGCAATCTACAACACCAGTATATACATCGCTGCTGCTCAGATTATACGATCAGCTGTAGCAATCTCTTCTCGGTTATGGACATTCACAAGTGAATTCACTTGATCTAACAGTCAATTTTACGCATTTGTATTCCTTTCCGAAGTTTGGAAAACCCTGTCAGCTTGATGGCAAGCACATTGTATGGCCCTTGTATTGGATCTTTTAGTGCTGTCTGTCGTTGAAGTACTGTTTCGTTATTTTTGTATTGGCGAAACTATGCTCTGAGTTTGATTTGTGCCCTTATTGACGTTGCTGAATGTGAGTTACATTGTTATAAGTTATCCGATGGCCTTGTTTTCTGTGGTGTTATTTCTTTGCTTCGTGTGCTGATTTGCTTATCAAAAAATATCCCCGTTGAAAACTCTTTTTTTTAAAAAAAAAAAAAAACAACGATCTAGCTGCGCTGCAATTGCATACCTCGATCAGTTTGTGTTCCTTTCCTGTTGGCAGAACTCTGGATCTCCTTTGCACCGACGGCATGAGTGCACATGTTTCTGTTAGGAATTATCATAATCGTACATGCTGGCATGTCTGTCACTAGCCATCAGCTATCTGCTTGCTTGGACTGGAAGTCTGGAACTATATCCTACCGTCATATATTTTCAATTTACATTTACGGTTTCTCAAATGCTGATCGCGTTGCATTTTTATGGGTTGATGTCCAAAGATATTTGTATTAATTTTAATATAATTTCACGCCTGAAATATTTAAAGGGGGTTAGGCAAGGTCTAATACATTTTAAAGTGGGTTAGGAAAGTCTTTAGTATCTTTTGCCGTTAGTACTATGATAAATTATGCCCTTGCTTCTCTCACAATAGGGCCTTCGAGACAACTATTACTCAGCTTTGACACTTTAATTATATAATTTGTCAAATGCGACTCATGGTCAACTAATATATGTGGTTGTCTATGTTTAATTGTTGTCATGCTTAGTTTATAAATTTATTCTTCCGAAATTGTCATTAAAACTATATGATATTCGGATACGGATTTAGATTGGAATAATCCGATTCGTATTCGCATTCGCATTCGAAGATATTCAGTTTTATATTTATACTCATATTAAAATATATATAGCAATGTGATAGTAAGAGTACTCGATTTGTATTTCATCCGTTTCCATCTCTGTCCGTAAGGGTGCAGGCTGGTTTCACCCACAGACCGGTGGGCTTAGCCCATCACTGTAGCCAGTAGTGGTTGGCGTGCCCTACAGGGAGCCTATACTACGCTTTGTTTTCTGGCCCATAGTGATTTGGAGGCCCAATAGCCCATTCACCCATTCCTTGTTATATATACTTCCCAAAACCTAGCTCCTATCCCCTTCCCAACTCCCACGCGCAGCCAGCCGCCGCACACTGGGAGTCCGCGACCGGCGGTCCGATCCGAGGCCGCGAAGTCGCCGACGCTTCCGCCGTCACCGGCACCAGATCCGCGGCGAGGTACGCTTCCGCCGCACGCACCTCTCTTCCTTCTCGTTTGATGCCTGATCCATTATTTGTGTTGTCTATGTGTGATAAAGTCTGCTGATGCGTGCTCTAGAGTTGATGAAGGCTGCTCTGACTTGTTCTAATACGTTTATGTTCGATTGCTACTGATTATAGCGCCGTAGGTTATTACTGTTGCGTCGTCCTTGTTTGATCCAGTTTGGGAACTATATATTATCTGTTGCAGGCAGCACTTCAAATCACTAATTGTTTCGTCACTGATAGTCAATTTTTTTGTGATGAACCTTTGATCTGGCCTTCTCTAATATGTCTATGATTGATTGCAACTGAATATAGAGCCGTAGATTATGGGCCTGGTTGGCAGAGCTCTAGAAATTCGTGGAGCTGAGCTGAGTTTACACTGTGGGTGTTTGGGTGAGTCATATTGTTTACATTCTAGACTAAAAATGTATACTTAAACCACTTATATTCACCCACAAACACCAGATCTGAGGTGAATCTGGGAGCTGGAGCTCTGCCAACTAGGGTCTACTACTGCTGTGTCGTTCTTGGTTGATCCAGTTTCCTATCTATAATATTATCTGTTACGGTACCCTAACTAATTGTTTGCATAATGGTCCCCATATGTTGTTTCTGACTGTTGATTCATCTCATGCTGCAGTTTAAGATTTCCCTGCAGCCATGGGTAAGGAGAAGACTCACATCAACATCGTGGTCATCGGCCATGTCGACTCCGGCAAGTCGACCACCACCGGCCACCTGATCTACAAGCTTGGCGGTATCGACAAGCGTGTGATCGAGAGGTTTGAGAAAGAGGCAGCGGAAATGAACAAGAGGTCGTTCAAGTACGCATGGGTGCTTGACAAGCTCAAGGCTGAGCGTGAGAGAGGTATCACCATCGATATTGCCCTGTGGAAGTTCGAGACCACCAAATACTACTGCACTGTCATTGATGCCCCTGGACACCGTGACTTTATCAAGAACATGATCACTGGTACCTCCCAGGCTGATTGTGCTGTCCTTATCATTGACTCCACCACTGGTGGTTTTGAGGCTGGTATCTCCAAGGATGGCCAGACACGTGAGCACGCTCTCCTTGCTTTCACTCTTGGAGTGAAGCAGATGATTTGCTGCTGCAACAAGGTATAATTCCAGAAATTCCTATTTCGCTTGTTCAGAAGCTGAGTTGTTCTTAAATATGCATGTCGTAGTTCAGCTTTATATGCACACAATTGTACTGCCTGTTTCTTTCAGTAAATATTCACTTCTTTTTCAGTTTCCAATAAAATTGCTAGTATATGAGTGGCCTACTGAATTTGACGAACAAAGTTGAAGTACATGCCAATTGCTTGCATTAATAACCATATGTTCCCTACATAGTAATGTTCTGAAGTAAGTGGATGCTAAAGGTTTAATGCATCTGAAATACGAACATAAGTGCTGCAGCATTTAATTTTCTGCATATGCTTGCTATCCTTACTTTTTGCAGCGTATTAGTTGTTACTAGGATACATAGACATATACCTGTTGTGGTCTGTATTTTTGTACTAGAACTTGCTTTATATTTTTAATTGGGGGCAATTGCAAATTTGCCACTGTTTTGAACCGTTATCGCAAACTTACCATTAAAAAATTGCAAAAATGCCACCAGAGCTGTCATTCGAGTGGCATTCTTGCAAAAAATAAAAAACCAGTGGCAAATTTGCAAATGCCCCATTTTAATTGACCGCACTAAGCATTCTTGATATTTTTTCTTTGTTTTATGTTAGCTACCTTTTTATAAATTTTATTGTTGTTGACATGCCACTTTACACAGGTTATTCTTATTCCCCAAAGAAGTGCTTTTAACCGGTTAATTTTGATTGATGTGTTATTCTCGTGCATGCTGTTCACTCACTGTTGATGTCACCTGTCTCATTTAACTAATGGTAGTGTTCTGCTGCTGTTCTTTTCATAGATGGATGCCACCACTCCCAAGTACTCGAAGGCCCGTTATGATGAGATTGTGAAGGAAGTCTCCTCCTACCTCAAGAAGGTCGGCTACAACCCTGACAAGATTCCCTTCGTTCCCATCTCTGGTTTCGAGGGTGACAACATGATTGAGAGGTCCACCAACCTTGACTGGTACAAGGGCCCAACCCTGCTTGAGGCTCTTGACCAGATCAATGAGCCCAAGAGGCCTTCGGACAAGCCCCTGCGTCTCCCCCTTCAGGATGTGTACAAGATTGGTGGTATCGGTACTGTCCCTGTTGGCCGTGTTGAGACTGGTGTCCTCAAGCCTGGTATGGTTGTTACCTTTGGTCCCAGCGGCCTGACCACTGAGGTCAAGTCTGTTGAGATGCACCACGAGGCTCTCCAGGAGGCCCTTCCCGGTGACAATGTCGGTTTCAACGTGAAGAACGTTGCGGTGAAGGATATCAAGCGTGGGTATGTGGCCTCCAACTCCAAGGATGACCCTGCCAAGGAGGCTGCCAGCTTCACCTCCCAGGTCATCATCATGAACCACCCTGGGCAGATCGGCAACGGCTACGCTCCAGTGCTGGACTGCCACACCTCCCACATTGCTGTCAAGTTTGCTGAGCTCCTGACCAAGATCGACAGACGATCTGGCAAGGAGCTCGAGAAGGAGCCCAAGTTCCTGAAGAACGGTGATGCTGGTATGGTGAAGATGATTCCCACCAAGCCCATGGTGGTGGAGACCTTCTCTGCGTACCCTCCTCTGGGTCGTTTCGCTGTCCGTGACATGAGGCAGACGGTTGCTGTTGGAGTCATCAAGAGCGTGGAGAAGAAGGATCCTACCGGCGCCAAGGTGACCAAGGCTGCCGCCAAGAAGAAATGATGTGTCTGGTGGTTGATTCCGTGCCTGCATTTGGGTTCACTATCACCTAAGTTTTTTCGACGGCCATTGCTGTTATCTCGTGAACTACTAAGCTGTGCTGGCCATACACCATTTGTCTGTCGTTTAAGTACTGTCCCGTTTATTTTACTTTGGCAAAACTTGAATGCTCTGAGACCGATTTGTGCCCTTTTGCGGGCGTTGTTTAACGCGAGTCCTTGGATTATTATAAGTCATCTAGTAACCTTTTATGCAATTCACAATGGTTTTATCACTTTGATGATTGATCTGCTGATTTACTTGCTTGGTAATCTGTGGATTTAGACCTGAAGCCTTGCAGACCATCTGCAGCTGACAAGCAATCTACAACAACACCAGTATATACATCGCTGCTGCTCAGCTTATACGGTCAGCTCTAGCAATCTCTTCTCGGTTATGGACACTCAGGCGAATTCACTTGATTTAACTGTCAATTTTACGCATTTGTATTCGTTTCCGAAGTTTGGAAAACCCTGTCAGCGTGATGGCAAGCACATTGTATGGCCCTTGTATTGGATCTTTTAGTGTTGATTGTGCCCCAAGTTCCTGAAGAACGGTGATGCTGGTATGGTGAAGACGATTCCCACCATGCCCATGGTTGTGGAGATCTCCGAGTACCCTCCTCTCGGTCGTTTCGCTGTCCTTGACATGAGGCAAACTGTTGCTGTTGGAGTCATCAAGAGCGTGGAGAAGAAAGACCCAACTGGCGCCAAGGATATCTAAATGCTTTAGTATCATCGCTTAAGTTTTGTCAACGGCCATTTCTGTTGTTGTGTGAACTATTAAGCTTTGCTGGCATTGTGCGTTGGTCCGTCGTTGAGATCATGTCCAACGGATTTCTTTCATGATTTAGAATTTCTTCGTTAAAAAATTTACCTTTTTTTCAACGTTCTAACGATTTTTTTTATAGTTTTTTTTTTTAAAGGGATTCTCAAAGTTCCCTTTAGAACGGTATTTTCTTTTGTTTCACTTTACGAATTCGTTCGAAGGAAACTGTTAGAGATAAGAAAAAATTAGAAAGAAAATAAAATGAAGAGAAAATGGTTAGAATGATCTTAGGTCTTATTTGCATTGCGCCCCTGCCGGCAGCGCCTAATCATGCGCTCGCCAATATTTTGGCGAAGCTTTTCGCCGCCGTCGTTTCGCCCAGAGTTGGCGTGAAAATGAACTGGCGAGCCAACGTTGGAGTGGGCGCGCCAACGATTCGGCGGCCAACCAAACACGGGTGCAATGAGTGGTCAACGCCAAAAAGTTGGCAGGGCGCATCGGGGCTGTAATCCAAACAAGCCCTTAATTAGCGTCTTGTTGTTTCGGCTTTGGCAAAACTTTGAATCCTCTGAGACTGATTCGTGTCGTTATAGGCGTCGTTGAATGCGGAGTCTTTAGATTGTTATAAGTTGCCTAATTACCTTGTCTTCTTGTGGTGTTATTGTTATGATTCATCTGCTGATTTGCTTCACTGCTTGGTAATCTGGATTTGAGACCTGAAGTCATTATTCTGTTCTCAAGTGAGCGCGGCTAGTGGCGTCTACTGATGCGATGGCCCCATGTCCTCGTCTATTGAGGTTCAAACTTTTCATGTTGCGGGTCTTTGTTTTAGTCACTTGCACCATGCTGTGATGCTTTCTTAGCTAGTGAATCATCTGCAGCTGACAATCTAAATATATTGTCCATTTTGTGCAGTATTGTTGCTTTCTGACAAGTTAAGGTGTTATCGGTGTAGTCGATCTGACATGACTGAGCGCTTTGGCGTTACATCTGCTTCTTGTTGTGACCAGTACTGCAAGGCTTGAGGATGCAGTACTCTCGACCCTCCAACAAAGCTGCGTCGTCTTGTCAGTTGCAGGGGCATTCTTTTTTTTTACATTTTGAGAAAGTGGCAATTGCTTATTTGCTTCCACATCTCATATGTATAGACTTAGAATGATTCACATGTCATTCTCAGTATTAATTATCACTTAATGATAACTAAGCAATTATCCCTCAGCCGTATCGGTCCAGCTGGAAAATTTGTAGCCGTGCACAGCAGTCTCCAACTTCTTTCTTCTTAGCATCCTCCCGATTCTTCCCAGCAGCACCTTAAAAATGTCGCAAGGTATTTCTCATTTTCCATGTACACCTTAAAAATGTCGCACAGCACATATTAAGAACCTCATGTTTCTTGTTATTGACCCACCAACGGGCCACAGACTCAAAATCAGCACCTACCGGTACCTCACAAATCACAGAAATGTCCTTGAAAATAAGATGAACCACACAACAATCAAAGAGAAAATGACTAACCGTCTCATTTTCTGCACAAAATAAGCAAGACAGATATCAGCATGCCTTCTTTAGCAAGATTATCCCTAGTAAGCAATCTATTATTGGCTAAACGCCACAAAAAAATATGGATTAGAAGATACTGTCAACTTCCAAACAGCCGGCACATATACGGGATTAACACCTCAAACTTTTATATAGGGATTGTACAGAATAAACTCCAGAGGAATCAAAATTCCAAATTATGGCATCACAGTCATCAGAAAAAGAGATGGATTCTGCTATTGACACGACTTCTAACCACATATTCATCACTCTAGAGGTCACAGTTCTTCTGAAAGTGGACTTCAAGTTCACTCCATCCCAAGCATCTGCAATACATGTTCCTTTTGTTGTAAATAATGTCATATTAACATGAGCAAGTATTTCCAGCAAATCCCATTTAATACAAAACTGATAAAACAGTCTATTGCATATGGAATTGACATATACATATGTATCTCAAGCATATTACAGAGTATAGCTGCTATGTCAAAGTAGCAAAGTATTGAACCAACAGGTACAAAAGATAAAACCAAAACAACTAGCATAATGCTCAAGTTGACAATAGCCATTTGTGCTCTCAGGTGACGAGCTACTGGAATTTGAACCTTGACTTCCTCGCCACAAGGTGTTGCTCTGCTAGAGATTTCTATCTCAACAACACTAGGTCTAGAAATAATCACAAGTTGAAGTGGACAATTTTCTAAGCAAATAAGGCCTTGAACCCTGACCTTACTAAATCATGCTTGTAAGTATCAAGAATTTACTGCTCAAAGTGAATTACTAACCAAGAGCTAAGTACAACATAAATGTACTGTTCGGCCAAACAAAAACAGGTTTCAGAACTTGCAGTACTGCACAATCCTATTGGAAAAGGCTAACAGTATGTGTGAAAGGACTAAAACACTTCCTGAACAGAAAGACTTGATCAGCAAGTTCTAAACAGAAATTAACCCTTAATACTTTCTAGCATAACTGGAAACAACTAGTGATCAGACTGCTAGTTCAGGACCAAATCTGCAACTACAACCGTTCAATTCAATTTCAACAGACCTATGTCCATCATCTAGCTTAAAACACTAGCAACGAATAGTATGAGGAATTCGTCCAGAATACTCACTAAGGAACAAGCACAAATTGTTCAGGAGCACGGCGAAGTTGCCGCTGTGCCAGAAATCCAATTACCGCTGTTTGTGCCGCGGTCTCACCAGCAAAGAAGATAGAGATACAATGCCTCTCCCGCACAACGTAGCACACCTTGATGCGGAATCAAGCCTCGAATGCAGCTGCTGAAGATGGCACCTCCAATACTCGATGAAACAACCTTCATTCTCCCCCGAACCTTGCAGACCAACCTTGCCGGAAGCCGGCAAGCTCGTCGCCGATCTACTGCAGAACCAGAAGAGAACAGAGGGAAGCAAGGGAGTTGTCGATTGATGTGTTTTCTCCGTGTGCTTGAGAAGAGCACGTGGAAGAGAAGATATAGAGGAGTCGATGGCCGCGGAAATCGGGCGCACGGCGCAACGGCTTTGCGCCCACCCCGCGCGAAGCACGTGACGGGCAAAGCCGCCACTGCTCCTGTCGAAAGATCGAGAGGTCCTGATCATATCCTGTCATCCCTTCAGCCAAGCCTATTGGGCCTCTTTCCAAAAGCCCATAGACATTTCTCAAGCCCAACCAAATTAAAATTTCAGGAATTTTTTTTCCACAACACCTTTTTCATTAACAATATTGTACAGCTACCAATACTGAATAGCACAACTAGATGACCCAAACCATTGATCTTCCCAGAACCGAATACTCTTACCATTACCTGTTTTGCACCTAAAATCCATCTTAGCTTCCTCACAAGCCCACATCAAACCTTTCCAAAAAGGGGATGCATCCACATCAGGACAACAGAAAATGTTTGGATCAGTAGTCTTATGCTTGAAATCAACAATTGTTTTCCAAAGAACATTCTCATTAAGATGAAATCTAGATATCCAAGAAGATAACAGGTAGAGCCGCAGAGGTTAAGATTCCTCAAATCTGGAATAGCCAAGCCATTTGAGAGTTAATAGCCCCAATTGCTCATTTTGGAAATTTTATTACTGATAGTATAAACAATTGTTTGGGAAAATGCATGGTGTCTCGTACTAGTCTATGGTCAGTCATTCAGCCTGGAGCTTTGCATCCCAGCATTGTCAACTGCTGCCGTTGCCTACAGGCATCAAGATGCTGTTCTACATAGTGCGATAAAAGAGCATGGAAATAATTTCATATATAAAAATAAAGCAATATAACACCGCAAAATTTATTAAACATGATCTTGCATAAGAATGATAGCATACCATCAGAAAGACACCTTTCATCATGTTTAAAGCATCAATAGAACAACAAGTAGCTATTGTAAGTAAAATTATTCTCAGATACTAAACAACAGTTGACCCTAGGACAACTGAGGTCCTGGCTCCTTACTGTGTATTGCACATATCATAAATTGGGTAAGCTCTAAGTCTATGATTTTAGAATATCTTCTTGGACAGAAAGAGTATAGACAGTTATGCAAGAGAAAAAAAATACTACTACCCATTCTGATGCCGAGCAAAACAGAGATCAACAAAACTGAAGCTAACAACAGCACTCCGTCTAGGGATCAAAACTAACAAGCAGCATACCAAAAGACAGCATAAATACCAAAATCGGTATACAGGGAATGAATAGAAAGTCATAAACCACAACCTTCAGTAGCTGCCTATTGAACTCAACCAATCAGAGAACTATGTCGGTTCACAGCTGGTGTACTCATACAACAAGCCTAGTTTTAGTGCTATTTGATCATCATCGAGTATTACAGCCCATATAGCCTTGCTATCCAGATTAAACGAATGAAGGAGAGAGATGTGAAACCTGAAATACTCACATTGCTTTGCACCCAAATAAATCAATAATCCATGCTAGGCACGGTAAAGAAGTCATTGTCCCAGAAATCCTATTCACCGTCATTGCCATCGGCAAGGAATACGGAGATACAAAGCCTCACTGCACCGCGTTGGCACGTTCGTGCGAGCCTTGGCATTCACAACTCCGGTCAAATCCAACATAGGTGCTCCTCTAATCAACCCCTCTAGTCACAGCACCACCAAGGCCAACGATTGAGCTGCTCTCAGCTCAAGCTCAGAGATGGTGATCCAAATTGAGAAGAGATCAGAGAGGAAAACAAGAAAATTGAGATGATTCAAATCCACACTCAGAGAAGTAGTTTTCCTGTGTCCCACCAGGAAGATGGAGCCAGGCCTCAAAATGTTGTGATGTCACCCTCCAGCTCCCCACGATTCCCATATAAACCGGAGGAGCGGTTGCACCGCCGCCGCCGCTGCTCAGCTGCAGCCACCAGCCCCTCTCTCTTTCTTTCTCGTTTTCTAGCTCTCAGTCCTAGCAGATGGATGCCCTTTCTTTTGCACCCAGCACTTAGGCTTGGGCCGCACAAAGACCAAAAGGGCCACCAGTCCAGCCAAGAATGAGCCTAGAAAAACATTAAAATTCATGTAATTCTCAACAATCCCTACCAAATTTTAATGTTGGAGTTATTCGTTTTGATATACATGATTTGAGTAATTTGTATATTTTGGGTTTGAACAAGTTACCTAGTCACATAAAATTTGGCTCACACAGGATGAGGAGGACAAAACCTTGATCCTCAGCCTTGGTGCGAGAGCCTCCTTTTATACAACGCCTTGTACTAGGCTGCTCTTGCCTTAACTCTCAAGTTGGACGTTACAGTCATGTCCATGCACCTTAGTTCATGAGTGCCACCAAGAGAAGTACCCAGCTTCTCTATGGTTACGACCCCACAATTGGTGAGAACAGCCAGAATTGGTTTATCCAATATCGGCAGGTGAGAAAGGAGTTCTCTGATCCATTCTACCTCTATGACTACTGAGTCTTGCGTCTTAGCTTAGCCTCCATCATGGAGCAAGTAAGGATGATCTATTTAGATGACCTCCAAGTCATAGTTCCACCTGATAGAGTGAAAATATATCCACTATTAACCTTCATATCATCCGAGTCACTGATCCAATTGGAATCATTGAATCCCTCTATGATTGCAGGATGGCCAGAATAATGAATCACTAGGTTCTTTGTCTCTTTCAGATACTAAAATATCCTCTCCAGTGCTATCCAATGATCATCTCCTAGGTTGGACGTATAACGACCCTGCATACTGCATACGAGATGTTAGACATAGTTACACTGGCCAAGTACATGAGGGAACCTATCACATGTGACTATTTTAACTGGTCTTTCCCATGTCCTACATTTTTCTTTAGCTTAGCATTTGGATCATAAGGCGTGGCTACAGGCTTGTAGTCTATCATACCAAAACATGCAAGCACCTTGTCTACATAATGGGATTGATTTAAAGTTATCCTATTCTTGACCTTTAGCAGCTTGATGTTTAGAATTACATCAGCCTCTCTCAGATCCTTCATATCAAATTTCTGAGATAGAGAAGACTTAATTTGGTTAATCATTTCCAGGTCTGTCCTAAACAGCAATATGTCATCCACGTATAAACATAGAATGGCATCTCGTCCCCCACCATAGTGGTAATACATACACTTATCGGCTTTACTGACACAAAAGTTGACCAAAGTCAATGTAGTATCGAATTTTTCATGCTACTGCTTAGGAGCCTGTTTGAGACCATACAGGGATTTGATTAGCCTGCATACTTTACCCTCCTATCCTGTTACCATGAATCCATTTGGCTACCACATGTAAATCTCCTCATCCAACTCTCCATTAAGGAAAGCAGTCTTGATATCCATGTGATGCACAAGAAGATTATACGAAGCTGCCAATGCTAAGAGCACGTGGATAGTGAGCAATTTGGCAACATGAGAATATGTATCGAAGTAGTCCTCACCTTCTTCTTGTGTAAAAACTCTTAGCCACTAATCGAGCCTTGTACTTTTCTATAGTACCATCGGGTCTGCGCTTTCTCTTGAGGACCCATTTGCAGCTGACTGGCTTGTAGCCAACTGAGAGGTCTGCTAACCCCCAAGTTCTGTTAGTGAAGATTGAATCCATCTCACTACGGACTATTTCCTTCCAGTACTCCGCTTCTGAAGAAGCGTATGCCTCTGAAAGTTTTTATGGTTCATCATCTACGACAAAGGTGACAAAGTCATCTCCCAATGATTTTTCAGTTCTTTGCCTCTTGCTCCTCTTGAGTTCCAATTCAGGAATTGTGTCACTAACACTCTGAAGAGCAGGGTCATCAACTAAAAGATCTGAGATATCAACCTCCTTCACTCATATAGGAAAGATGTGCTCATTGAATGTTGTATCATGAGACTCCATTATCAAGTTAACGGTAATGTTTGAGACCTCAGAATAGACCATTAGGAATCTATAGACAATACTCTAGTGTGTGTACCCTAGGAGGACACAATCGATAGTCTTTCAGGACATAGTTAACTGTGAGAACAACCTCATCTCACCATGAGTTAGCCATACCGAAACTTTGTAACAAAGCGTTAACCAAGTCGCAAATTGGTCGGTTCTTTCTCTTGGCTACTTCGTTGGCCTGTGGTGAGTAAGGTAGCGTAAACTCATAGAGTGTGCCACTTTCTTCACAGAACTCGAAGAAACCCTGGAAATATATTCCTCACCTCTATCAGACCCTAGTCTCTTTATTGTCTTCCCCAGCTGGTTTTTCCACCTTGGCCTTATAGATCTTAAAATATTCTAATGTTCCATCTTTTGTTCTAAGCAAATAGATATAATATAACCTAGTACCATCATCTATAAGAGTAAAGAAATATCTTTTACCACCCTTTGTCAATATCCCATTCATCTCACAAAGATCATAATGGATCAGCTCAAGTAGCGAGATGCTTCTCCCTTCAACCGAGAGCAAGGTTTGGGAGGTTGCTTAGCTTGCACACACACCTCACACTTATGGCTCTTGTCATAATTATCTGAGGGAATAAGATTCATCTTGCTCAAACACACAATTGTTTCATTATTAACATAACACAGATGAGAATGCCATATATCAATGTTCTTATTAGAATATGAAGAATAGGAAAAGTTTGCAGAACTGTTAATAATGGAAATGCAGAACATGCCTTCGCAAACATAGCCTTTTCCTACAAATGACCTACACCTGGTCAACACTACTTTATTTGACTCGAAGACTAACTTTATTCCTTACCAGCACAACATTGATCCGCTGAGTAGATTACGGGTCATGGCAGACACAAACAGCATGTCCTTTAGGACAAGAATCTTGCTAGAAGTCAACTTTAGTCTCACTCGTCCTACTCCACGTACAGCATCCGAGACCCCGTTCCCCATCAGTTAAGATCCACCATCTGCGCCCCAATAGCGGTGTCTCCTTTGCTGGTATTATTGATCGTTGCAACCGTCACATGCACTTGGGATTTACCTGCATTCTGCTGCTCAAGCATCGGCCCCTTGTCCTTTACGGTTGCAGCATCTGTTGACCTTGTGGTCCAACCCACCGCAGATGTAGCAGATAATCGTGGGCTTCTTCTTCTTCTTCATATCATTAGCCCTCGCTCCTAAAGATCCAGGCTTGGCCTTCTCATTTATTCACATTTCTCCTAGGTTGGTTATTATGCTTGACAAGGTTAGCTTGAGCGGACGCCTTCACCCCACCATAGCATGTCTTAGACTTCTCCTCGACAATTATAGTAGCTATGAGCTCATTAAGAGTCAATCACTGCTTTAAGTGCCGATGTGCAATGATAAAGTCACACCAAGAAGTAGGCAGCTTCGCTAGAATGACATTAACCTGAAAATTCTCAGAGAGGATACAACCATACTGGCCTAAGTCTCGCACGATCAGCTGTAACTCATGGATCAGTTCCATGACTGATCTGCCATCTCTCGTACAAAAGTTCAGGTAACTGGCCACCATGAAGGACTTGTTGCCATTATCGCTTTCAGCATACTTGTCATTCAGCTCCAACCACATCTTCCATGCTTCCCCAACCTCATGTAGACATCAAAGAGTATGTTAAATAGGACGACCAAAAGACGTGTTAGGGTTGAGGCATAGCCTTCTCCCAATGGGCCCTTAATGCGTTGAGACGCATTCTTTTGACCTCGTCTTCCACTGCTTCCCCTGGTGGGGCGGGCAGTTCTTCGGTGAGGTCCCAAAAAAATCCGAGCACCATCAATCATAGCCTCGTCCTGGCCTACTATAAGGAACCGTCCAAACAATATTCTAATTAATCATTAAGTCGATCATTTACCTAATCACGGCATCAACGATTAATCAGAATACCGCTCCAGTAGTCCCGACACGTGTTTTGTGCCCAAGATTGAAACACATGCCTTTCCAATATTTAACATCACAACACAGCTTAATAAAGAGCGAGCAATTAGCATTAAATTACAAGTTCTTAAGCATAAACAAGTTATTAAAATTTACTGCAAAAGAGAGTTAGGAGGAGACAAAAACCAACTCAACTCCTAACTAACAAAAAAAACTACACATCGGAAGACTAAAAACTATACAATAAAAGGAGGATGGAGCCATATGCCCTTAGACTCCATCACAAAAAGCACAACCTCAGAGTATTTGCCTACTTACGCCCGCCACCACCCTCGTTAGGCGTGTGTCGGTGACACAGGAATCGGGGGTCCCCGAGTCCCGAGGCCAGAACAGCAGAGTGCCACGTGGCGTCCTCCCTCGAGGGATATCTCCCTGAGGCCCGAGAAGACCAAGTTCCGGGAGAGGGTGCTCGGGGCCATGAACAGTGATCCCCGAGTACCTGAGTTCCCCGATGACCCGAGAAGACCAAGCACCGGGAAGAGAATGCTCGGGGCCATGCCCAGTGGTCCCCGAGCACCCAAGTTCCCCGATACCCAAGAAAAGCCAAGTTCCGGGAGAGAGTGCTCGGGAACGTGAACAGTGCCCCCCCGAACACTCGGTTCTCCGAGGACCCGAACAGTCAGTTCCGGGAGAGAGTGCTCGGGGTCGTGAACAGTGGCCCCCGAGCACTCGGTTCCCCGAGGACCAAGAGAGGGAATATCCAGGAGAGAGTGCTCGGGGCTGCGAACAGTAGCCCCCAAGCACTCACAGTTCCCCGAGGGCCTGAGAAGTCCTTCGCCGGTGGTCCCCACAGAGGCTCAGCGGTGAGGTGTCAACTGGTGAGAGGCCCGATGCTGCATTTAAAGAGGGCGTGTGGCCTGTCACTTCCTACCACTCCCCTCACGCCTGCTGTCAGTCCCTGCCACGGCCTGGCAGGGAGGCGTGGGGACATTTAATGCACGGGTCTCATCACGCGTCATCCGGCGCGCCTTGGGATAGCGTCGTGGAGCTCAAGGCACCCCGCCTGCCGCCCTGCTGTGTCAGGCTTGCTTTGACCGGGCGAGCACGCCGGGCTGCTCGGTGGCTACCCAGTGGGCCCTCCCCACGGCGCCTGTTGAAAAGCGGCATTATGATGAACAAGACTGGACGGGGGCGCGTTTTCAACCCTCCCCGTCACCTCGCGCAGCAGCCCATGATGGTTGCTTTCCATTTATGGCGCCTTGGAACTCACGCCATCCTTTCTGGGCATGCTACCGCCCCGACGGGTACATAAGGTGGGGCGGGCTCCCCGGAAGAGAGAGGACAAGTGTGAGAATCGACGACAAACACCGAAGCACGGAACACATCGACGAGTCTCGAAGAACAAGGAGCACAAAGCTCTAGACTTAGGCAAATATTCTTGTAACCCAGCAAATCCTCAGAGGGACATTCTCAGAGCATTTATAGCATACACACAGGAGTAGGGTGTTACGCTCAGTGCAGACCAAACCTGTCTAAAAATCCTATGAGCATTCACTCCTTCATGCATCCGATCATTCCACCTCCACCTGCATCTCATTTACTCCCATTTATTTCACCTACAAAGCGGATTCAGAATCATCTCCCCGGTTGAATCTCAAAGGGGGTCCCTCCGGATCCCCGCTTGAGGAGTTCACCCTCCGACAGCATGAAGTAGCCAAAGACACACTCCTCCTCGCCGGTAGCACATGAAAAAACAGCATGAGTACGAAGGTACTCGCAAGACTTAATCCATAGCGGGCACTTATAAAACTAGCTCGACTCCAAGGATCATTCATTTGGATGTTATTAAGAACATAGCCACGTGGTTAAGTAAAAATCATATGCGAAAGCAAATTGACATAAACATGTGAGCAACTATCTCATACCAAAATTGATATCACTCTATTCTAGAACCACCCACATGAATATACCAGTAACAATAGCCATAGTAAACATATGTGTGAAGAAACCATCTTGACATATCCACCATATCATCCCAAGACTCATAACTCTACGACTGATGTGGATTGACAGAAGCATGCTCATGACCGAGACGCGCGGCAATTCGAATTGTTTTTGCACCCTACAGGGGGTACTCCTGAACCACAAGACTTGATGACCATACGGTTTGCATGACCACACAGGTCCATAGAAGAGGGTACTTATGTCAACATTTCCCAATAAGCCTCAACCGTCTGGATCGTGCATCTCTCAGTGCGGAGCCCACTTTGGTTAACTCCCGGAGCAACCACAAGTGTCTCTACTAGCCTGCCTGCTCACACTGTCGATGTTTAGGCCCAAATGATCATAGCTATAGAGGTATTCGGCTTATCTTACTATCATATCGGCATGTGGTGAGTACAGAAAGTGATAAAGCCAATAGCACCGACGGACGGTACTTAAACAATTCAAGCGGTCTATGGCACCCGGGCTCCTGCCCCGACCTACCCCAGGGACATCATCTAGGACAAAAGGTACCCCTAATTCCGCCCACGTCTCGTCTCATACTCACCACTCATCCAACCATCAACATCATAACCCACATTATCATAGTGAGCAATAATTAAACCTATAGCTCCTGAGTAATAGAACATTACACCACTCGACTTCTACCCGTGACCTATGCATTTCTAAGCATCCCGGTTAACCTTTGAATTGGACGACATTAAAATAAACCCCGGTTACAAGGATATGGATCATCAATATCTAAGACAGGGAATGTAATACATCAATATAGGTTCTACCCATTTGAAACCCGACCTCGACTCATAATCATGCAAATAGACATAAAACATAATTTATCACATTAGACACATATGATACAAAGTATTGGGAGAAATATGCTTAGATGATTGCCTAGCTGCTCAGGTGATCGTCAGATACTACATTTGCAGCACTCACAAAATTTGGCATCACCTTCGACCACGGCCTGGTCACGTGTCGCTTCTTCGTTCACTAAACAAGAACACGTGCAAGGATGAGCATGAATAAAATACAACAAAGTATGTCACAATATGTATAAGATTAAATACCATAAAATTATACTTTATAATGCATGAAAATATTTTTTCTAGATGGCACTAATCATAACATGAATTTTCCAAGTAGTTTCACAATTTTAGGACATGATATCAATTAACTATGATTTCATTAATATAAAACCTATTTATTTAACTAATTAATTCTCAAAAATAATTTAATGAGTTTCAAACAATTTATACTTCATACTCATACGAAGCTAACGCAACTGGTTTTATAATTTTTGGAGTTTGTATGAATTAATTATGACTTTTACAAGCTATCAACACAAAAGGAAAATGGTTGATGAACAGTACCCGCGGAGTCTCCGCGAATTTTTGCGGACACTCCATACTTGCCGGGGGAAGCCTAAGGGACTTACCCACAGTGGTTGTGGAGGTTAGTGACCATTGGGGGATGAAGAAAACAGAGTGAAACGCTCGGGAGGAGAAGAAATCCGGTGTTCCTCGTGTTTCAACCCTAAACACCAAAACGAGTTAAAACCGGCTCGAATCCGTTGGGAATGAGCAAACAAATTGGATGGATGCATAGGTTAGGAGCTAGTGATCACATGGATACCACATGCGTACCTCGGCTTCGCTTCTAGAGAGAGGAATCTGAGGATAAAGAGAGAGAGCTTGAGAGAGAGGGAGAGCAGCAACTTGGCTGCTCAGGTGGAGAGGGAGAGCGTGGGGAGTGTGAGAGAGAGAGAGGGGGGAGCAGGTGGTGCTGCCCATTTGGAGTGGTGGGTGGTGGGGCCACATGTGAGGTCCACGTGGAAGAGAAAGGGGTCTGTTTTAACCGCGAATTCAATTATTTTGTCTCTCCAAATTTCTATCTCTCGCCTGAATGACTTTTAAACGAAGTGCTCTACTGTGCCAAAATAAATTGCTCAAAATTAAGCACGATGCTAATGATGCAAGATTATACTTAATCACGTGATTATAGATTTTAAGATGTGACAAACCTCCCCCCTCCTTTAAAAGAATCTCGTCTCGAGATTCGGTACGAGTCGGGGAGAGTACGGTGACTCTAGGAACTTCATGGTTTGCACAGTAATAGAAAGATCCGAGGAATATCCACTTGCCACGCTGTGAGGAATAATACTAAAGTAACACTCACAGGTCGGAGAAGAACTTAGGATAATCGGTACGAAGCCGATCTTCACGCTCCCACATAGATTCATCCTCGAAGTGATTACTCCATTGAACCTTGAGGAACTTAATAGACTTGCACCGCGTCTTCCATTTAGCTTCATCAAGGATGCAGATTGGATACTCGTAATAAGAAACATCTGGTTGCAATTCCTGAATCGCCATCTCAATGACTTCGGTCGAGACTCGAAGACATTTCTTCAATTGTGAGACGTGGAAAATATTGTGTACGACGGAGAGAGATGGAGGTAGCTCCAGCTGGTAAGCCACCTCATCATGCCGACCAATAATCCTAAAAGGGCCAACATAATAGGACGCTAACTTTCCCTTCATCTGAAAACACTACGTTCCTCTGAGAGAAGACACCTTAAGATAGACAAAATCTCCAATCTTGAACTCCAGCTCACGCCGACGATGGTCAGTATAGCTCTTCTGATGAGACTGAGCTGTGAGTAGATGCTAATGAATGGTTAGGATGTGCTCTTCTGCCTCTTTGACCAAATTCGAGCCTAGAAAAACTCTTTCACCGGACTCGGACCAATTCAACGGCGTTCGGCATTTTTGTCCATATAGAGTTTCAAATGGTGACATCTTAATGCTCGATTGATAAATATTGTTGTAGGAAAAATTTTGCGAACGGCAAGCATATATCCCACTTCTTCCCATAAGTGAGAACACATGCTCGGAGCATGTCTTCTAGAATTTGGTTCACCCTCTTAGTTTGACCGTCGGTTTGAGGATGATAAGCGGTGCTATGGAAGAGCTCGGTTCCCATGGCTTCATGAAGGCTCCTCCAGAAATGAGAGGTGAATTGAGTGCCTCGGTCAGAAATGATCTTCTTCGGAATCTCATAGAGTCAAACAATTCAAGTGAGATACAACTCAGCATAGTCCTTGACACTGTATCGAGTCTTAACCGGGAGGAAATGTGCTGACTTTGTGAGTCAGCCAACGATGACCAAGATCGAGTCATACCCTTGAGGGGTCTTCGGCAATCCAATAATGAAATCCATTCCAATTTTTTTCCATTTCCAGGAGGGAATAGGCAAAGGCTGAAGTGTACCGACAGACTTGAGATATCTGGCCTCGGTAGACATCGCACTCAGCTACATATCGAGCAACTTATCGCTTCATGCGAGTCCACCAAAACTTGGGCTTGAGACCTTGATACATTTTTGTGCTCCCGGGATGAATGGATAGCAATGATTCATGAGCTTTCATTAGAATTTTCTTCCTCAATACATTGACTCTCGGAACCACTAGCCAGTTCCCAAACCACAAGACACCTTGCTCGTCCTTATAGAAATAGATAGCCTTGCCTTCCTTCATTTTATCTCAAATTTGGGCCATGCCCTTGTCATTGTTCTGAGCTTCCTTGATTTCATCTAGGAGGGCGGATTTTATCTCCAAATTTGCAAGAAATCCCTCCAAAACCATCTCGAGCCCAAGCCGTTGGAAATCATCACAAAGTGTGGTATTCCCAGGCTTGACCATAATGCAATGCATCGAGCCTTTCGACTCAGTGCATCGGTGACCACATTCGCCTTACCAGGATGATAATGCACTTCTAGCTCATAATACTTGATCAACTTGAGTCATCTCCGCTATCTCATATTCAAATTGGCTTGAGTGAAGATGTATTTGAGACTTTTGTGATCCGTATAGATACGACACAAATTTCCTACCAGATAGTGGTGCCAAATCTTCAAGGTATGCACAACTACCGTAAGCCCTAAATTATGGGTTGGGTAGTTCTCTTCATGGTGCTTCAACTAACATGAGGCGTAAGCCACAACTCTGCCCTTTTGCATAAGGACACATTTGAGGCCTATGCGGGAGGCATCACAATAGACGTCGAAACCTTTGTCCACTTTAGGCCGAGCGAGAACGTTAGCGGTTGTGAGTAGTTTCTTCAAGGTTTGGAAAGCTGACTCGCATTCACTCGACCACTCGGACATGTTGCCTTGCTTTAATAACTCAGTCATGGGCTTGTCTATATTGGAGAAATTCCCAATAAACTGGCGGTAATAGCTCGCGAGTCCGAGAAAACTCCAGATGTTGGTGAAATTCTTGGGCTGAAACCAATTGAGCATATCCTGCACCTTTCTCGGGTCAACAGCGACACAATTCTCTAACAAGACATGACCTAGAAAAGCAACTTCCTTGAGCCAGAACCCGCACTTGATGAACTTGACATATAGTTGGTGATCTCGAAGGCGGCCAAGTAAACACGGAAGTGCTTAGAATGTTCCTCTTCAGTCTTGGAGTATATAAGAATGTCGTCGATGAAAACCACGACAAACTTATCCAGTTCCTCCATGAACCCGGTGTTCATCAAGTACATAAAAAAGGCCGACGCATTCGTCAAGTCGAAGGACATGACGGTGAAATCATAAAGACCATAATGAGTCGAGAAAGCCGTCTTCAGAATATCCTCCGGTTGGACCTTGATTTGATGATAGCCCAGTCTCAAGTCAATCTTCGTGAAAACTTGGGCACTGGTCAGTTGGTCAAACATAATATCAATTCTAGGGATTGGATACTTGTTCTTGACAGTGACTTCATTCAGCGGACGGTAATCAACACACATCCGCACAATACCATCCTTCTTCCCCACAAAGAGTGTCGGGCATCCCCAGGGTGAGGAGTTCGAACGAATGAATCCCTTTGCAAGCAACTTCTGAATCTGTTTCTTCAACTCTGCCAACTTGTTGAGAGACATCCGGTAGGACCACTTTGAAATCAGGGCCGTTCCGGGCAAAAGTTCAATCGAGAACTCTACAACTCTGTTGGGTGGCATTCCTGGTAATTCTTCAGGAAAGACATCAGGAAATTCATACACGACTGGAATATTCATTAGATCCATGGCTGTGACAACCTTCAGAGCGTAAAGGCAAGGATCGACGTCCTTAAGCTTCAAATGAATCTGGGCGCCGTATAGACCATTAAGGGTGACGGTCCGTTGAGCACAATCCATGACAACCTTATTCTTGGTGAGCAAATTCATTCCTAAAATGATATCAATCCCTTTGGAGTCCATTGCCAATAAATTTGCACCAAAAGACATCTTATTGATAATAGCCAACATTTTTCTCACACATCGATTAACCAGAATGTTGGCTCCGAGTGCATCTATGAGATAAGGTGTAGAGGTGGCGCTAACTTTCAGCTTGTGACACCTAGTAACTCATTGTTATGAATGAGTGAGAAGCTCTAGAATAAAAAAGAACAACTGCCGGAATGACCACAGAATTAAAATTCACAAGCAACACACCCATCAACACATTCACACCCTCTAGAGCTTCTTCGGCGATGGTGTAGTGTACTCACCCATGCATAGGGACATGCGTGGCCTGGGAGGCTTATGGAGTAGATGGCGCGGGTAGTGGTGGCCTTGGAGCAATCACCGCGGCTCCTGGCTTCGAAAAGAAGCAATCTCTATCATAGTGTCCAACACGCTCACAATTGTATCACGGGCCGCTGAGGCCACCTGTCACGCTCCTTTAAGACACCGTAGGTCTTGGAGGCTGTCCTTGAGGAGCGAAGAAAGACGGGTGTCTCACTATCCACATTGGCTATGGAGCAGTCGAGGCTGGCATGTGAGATGGAGGAGGTTGTTTCTCCATCCGTGCACGTTGAGAACTGCCGCCTATGAAAGGCGACAAGACCCTCTTACGCTTCTTCTCCTCCTGGTGGTTTTTCAACTTGAAATCCACCATGAGTGAGGTGCTCACAAGCTTGTTGAAGTCGGTGAACTCATGCACCAACAACCGATCTTGCATCTTGGAATTGAGGCTGTTCACAAAGCGGTATTGCTTCTGCTCATCGGTGTTTACCTCATCCTGAGCATATTGTGTTAAGTGGTTGAACACCTGCACATACTCCACATCGCTCTGTCTTCTTGCTTAAGGTACATAAACTCTCGTCTCTTGATCTCCATAAGGCTCTTAGGAATATGAAAGTCACAGAATGTCTGGCGGAACTCTGCCCAAGACACCCAGTGATTGGTAGGGTGCATGGCCAAAAAGTTGGACCATCACGCGCTCGTTGCGCCTTGGAGTTGATGGGAGGCGAAGAGCGCTTTCTCGTGGTCCTCGCACCGAAGGAGGGCGAGTTTCTGCTCGATCGTCCTTAGCCTATGATCGGTGTCGAGGGGATCCTCAACCCGCGTGAAGGTGAGCGGCTGAGTCCGTAGAAAATCTGAGAAGTCATCTCAGCGCCCGGCCCCACCTCCACGTTGAGGAGCCATATTATGGACGAAAGCTTCGAGAAGCGTCGTTTGAGCCTAACGGTTCTGCTCAATTTGCATTAGCACATCCGCCATACTCAGCGATGGAGGCAGCGGAGGATTGTTCTCATTAGAACTATTGGGAGGTCTCGGCGGGCTCTCATCCTGTTGTGATGATAAAATGAAAGAAATGAAAGTTCAAATCCCGACATCGCATACTAGCATTAGCCGGATATCAAATGCAAGTGATGCACACTAAGGCATCACACATCAACAAAAAGTGCACGTTCAAATGTGCAGAGAGTCCGCAAAAAATCTCCAGAGTGTCCACAAAAATCTCCGGAGTGTCCGCATACTTTTGCGAAGAATCCACATTTTGGGCAAAAATTCAAACTTAGATCTTGACAAGGAAAGATGCATCCTCAAAAGTATGGTGTGAAATGAACAATGGAACAAGAAAGTATGCTCGACCCATATCTACATGTTTCCTTCTCGAGTGCATCTCTCCCCATAACCAAACTGCACGCTCAATGCTTGTGGGGAGTCATCGAGGTCACAATCATCACAAACATCACCCTTCGCGCGAGAAAGAAGAAGTTTTCGCGCGAATGGTGCTCGTGCAACTTGCCGCACAAGTGACGTTTCATATGTGGTTTCCCGCATATTCACTTCCTGTACCTTCGTCTTACGGGACACACCAGGCCCCTACCTCACACCAGTTGAGCCACCGATACGTGCTGCTATCGGGATACGTTGATGCAATATAATTAACAAATGTATCATAATGAGAAAACCACACAATGCACAAACAAGAAATTCAAGTGCATCACTCAAGAATATGTTACACTTATGGGTATATTATAACAAGTTCATACATATTAATCATGAGGAAACATAAAGGAAAATTTAGTGGGTTCGACACAGTTGCTAACTTACGTCCTAAGTATTTTTAGGCTACTTCATTAAACCAAGCTCTGATACCACACTGTAAGGAACCGTCCAAACAATATTCTAAGTAATCATTAAGTCGACCATTTACCTAATCACAACATCATCGATTAATCAGAATACTGCTCTGGTATTCCCAGCACGTGTTTTGTGCCCAAGATCAAAACACATGCCTTTCCAATATTTAACATCACAACACAGCTTAATAAAGAGTGAGTAATTAATATTAAATTATAAGTTCTTAATCATAAACAAGTTATTACAATTTAAAGCAAAAGAGATCTAGGAGGAGACATAAACCAATTCAACTCCTAATGAACAAAAGAAACTACGCAGTGGAACAAAAGGAGGATGGAGCCATATGCCCTTAGGCTCCATCACAAAAAGCATGACTTCAGAGTAGTTGGCTACTAACGCCCGCCACCACCTTCGGCAGGCATGAAGTAGCCAAAGATCAACTCCTCCTCACCGGCAGCACCTGAAAGAGCAGTGTGAGTACGAAGGTACTCGCAAAATTTAATCCATAATGGACACTTATAAAAATAGTTTGACTCCAAGGATCATGCATTTTGATGTTATCAAGAACATGACCACATGGTTAAGTAAAAATCATATACGGAAGCTAATTGACATAAACATGTGAGCAACTATCTCATACCAAAATTGATATCACTCTATTCTAGAACCACCCACATGAATATACCGGTAACAATAACCATAGTAAACATATGTATGAAGAAACCATCTTGACATATCCACCATATCATCCCAAGACTCGTAACTCTATGACCGATAAGGATGGACAGAAGCATGCTCATAACCGAGAGCACGATAATTCGAATTGTTTTTGCACCCTGCAATGGGTACTCCTGAACCCACAAGACTTGAGGACCATACGGCTTGCATGACCACATAAGTCCATACAATGGGCTACTCATGTCAACCTTTCTCAATAAGCCCCAACCGTTTGGATCGTGCATCGCACAGTGCGGAGCCCACTTTGGTTAACTCCCGGAGCAACCACAAGTGTCTCTACTAGCTCGCCCGTTCACACCATCGATGTTCAAGCCTAAATAATCACAGCTACAAAGGTATTTAGCTTGCCTTACCATTATATCGGCATGTGGTGAGCACGGAATGTGCTAAAACCAACAGCACCAACGGATGGTGCTTAAACAATGCAAGTTATCTACGGCACCCGGGCTCCTCCCCCGACCTATCCCAGGGACATCATCCAGGGCAGAAAGTACCCCTAATTTTGTACACATCTCGTCTCATATTCACCACTCATTCAACCATCAACATCATAACCCACATTATAATAGTGAGCAATAATGAAACCTATAGCTCGCGAGCGATGGAACAATCTACCACTCGACTTCTACCAGTGACCTATGCATTGTTAAGCATCTTGTTTAACCATTGAATTAGACGACATTAAAAATAAATCCCGGTTACAATGATATGGATCATCAATATCTAAGATAGGGAATGTAATACATCAATATAGGTTCTACCCATTTGAAACCTGACCTCAACTCATTGTCATGCAAACATACATAAAGCGTAATTTATCACATTAGACACATATGATCCAAAGTACTGGGAGAAATATTTTTAGATGCTTGCCTTGCTGCTTAGGTGATCACCGGATACTACCTGCGCAGCACTCACAAAATTCGGGGAGATTGGCATCACCTTCAACCGTGGCCAGGTCACGTGCCAGTTCTTAGTTCACTAAACAAGAACGTGTGCAACGATGAGTATGAATGAAGTGCAACAAAGTATGTCACAATATGCATAAGATTAAATACCATAAAACTATGCTTTATAATGCATAAAAACATTTTTCCTAGATTGTACTAATCATAACATGAATTATCCAAGTGGTTTCACAATTTTAGGACATGATATCAATTAACTATGATTTCATTAAGCTAAAACATATTTATTTAACTAATTATTTATCACCAATAATTTAATGAGTTGCAACATTTTTAACATGTCCTTCGTACTCATACGAAGCTAACACAACTAGTTTCATAATTTTTGGAGTTCGTATAAATTAATTATGAATTTTACAAGCTATCAGCACAAAAGGAAACTACTGATGAACAGTAACCGAGGAGTCTCCGCGAATTTTTGCGGACACTCCGCACATTTTTGCGGAGTCTCTGGAGTTCTGCAGAAAGCATTTCTTTGCAGGGAAAATGGTTGATTTGATTTTGCGAGATTCTCCAAACCAAATGGGGATATGTTTGATATAGTTCATGGACTCTAGACCTCACCCATCAACCTAGCAACTCGATTCCCTCGCTCAAATTCATCTAAATCACTAAATTGCTCTAAAGCTCAAGAATTCAAGAATTTTGCTCCAAGTCGAAATCGAACACCCAAATCACGCATACTTGCCGAGGGAAGCCTAAGGGACTTACCCACGGTGCTTGTGGAGGTTAGTGATCATCGGGGGATGAAGGAAACTGTCACGTCTTAAATTCCATAATCACATGATTAAGCTTAATTATGTGTCATTAGCATCATCATTAAGCTCGTGGTAAATTATTTTGGCACATTAAAGCACTTCGTTTCGAGGCAATTGGATGAGAGAAATAATTTCGGGAGAGAAAATAATTAAATTCACAGTTGAAACAGACTCTCTCTCTAACATGTGGGACCCACCACCCGACCCCACACCTCTCTCCAAATGGGCAGCTCACCCACTCTCTCCCTCCCTCACTCCTCACGCCTCCCACCCGAGCAGCACAGCTATTGCTACCTCTCTCTCACTCCCTCTCCCTTGGATTTTCTCACTCTAGAGGTAAGGCCGTGGTGCGCATGTGGTGTCTACACGATCACGAGCTCGTAAGATATCCATCCCTCCAATTCGTTTTCATTTTTCCAAAGGATTAAAGCTGATTTTGGTGTCTTTTGGTTTTTAGGGTTGAAACGTGAGGAATACCGGATTTCTTCGTCTCCCGGATGATTTCCTCCATTTCCTCAATCACCCGATGATCATCCAAATCCACAATCTCTTGGGTAAGTCCCTTAGGCTTCCCATGGCGTGAATTCAAGTTTTAGTTGGTTGATTTCGAGTTAGAGTGGAGTTCTTGTGGTTTTGGAGCAAAATGAGGATTTAGATGAGTTTTGAGTTAAGAATCGAGTTGCTAGGTTGATAAGTGAGTTCTAAACTTCATAAACTCTCTCAAACATGTTCCTCTTTGGCTTGGAGAGGTTCCCAAATCAAACCAGTCAATTTTTGCTATCAAAACGGATGTTCTGGAGCTACCCAGAGTATCCGGGTCGCCACCCGGAGTATCCGGGCGGTCCCAGCCAAAGATGACAGAGGATCCCCACCTGGAGGGTCACCCAGAGTGTCCGACCCAACCCGGATAATCCAGATTTACTGTTCTTCAGACTTTTCCCTTTTGTGCTGATAGCTTGTAAAATTTATATTTAATTCATAAGAGCTCCAAAAATTTATGAGACCAATTTTTTTGCCTTCATAATAACCTCCTCTACCTATTAAAAATGTCCCCAACTATTAAATAGTTAATTAAATTTCTGAGATTAATTAATTAGGTTGAGGCTTCATTAATTCACCATTAATTCTTTACAAGTCCAAAATTAGAGAAACCAACTTTGATAGTCTCCTTATGACTTGTTCTAACTAGGAAAAATATTTTCATGCTTTATATGGCATATTTTATGGAAATTCATCATATACATATTGTAGCATGCATTATTGCATTTCACTCATGCTCATCATTGCATGCGTTTTTCTTAGTTAACAAGGAGTCGGAGCATGATACAACCGTGGTTGAAGATGACTCTAATCTTTTGGATTTCTATGAGTATTACTTGGGCAATTATAGGCAATCACCTGAGCAGTAAGGCAAGCAACTAAGAATATTGCACATTTGTTCAATTGAATGAAGTTTAAAAATTGATAAAATTATGCTTATGTATATTGCATGTTTAGCGAGCCGGTGTTTAGTATAAATGGGTAGATCCTATGTTAATTGCATTAGCTCTCCCTTGAGATATTGATTACCCGCATCCTTGTAGCCTTGAGAGCATGTTGTCATCTAAGTACAAATTTGACTTAATTGCTTAGCAATGAATAGGTCACCGGTAGAAGTCGAGCAGTGGAATGTTCCATCATTCGCGAGCTATAGGTTTAATTGTTGTTCACAATAATTTTAACCTTGACGGGTTGTTGATGATGGTTGGATGAATGGTGAGTATGAGGCCAGATGTGGGCATTGTTAAGGGTGTTTTCTGCTTCGGAGGAGTTCCTCGGGATAGTTCGGGAGATGAACCCGGACACCATAGACCACTTGCATCGTTTAAGGCCGTCCGTCCGTGCTGTTGGCTTTAGCACTTACCTTACTCACCACATACCGATCTAATGGTAAGGCGAGTCAAATATCTCTATAGTTGTGATCATTTGGGTCTGAACATCGACGGTGTGAGCGGATAGGCTTGTAAGAGGTGCTAGTTTGCTCCGGAAGTAGTTATAGTACCTCCGCATCGAGCGATGCACGATCCAAATGGTTGGGGTTTATTGGGAAAGGTTGACATGAGTACCCCTTATGTGGACCTGTGTGGTCGCATGAGCCGTATGGTCCTCAAGTCATGTGGGTCCAGGAATATCCCCCTTCAGGGTGTAAAAACATTTCGAAATACCACGCTCTCGGTCATGAGTATGCTATTATTTCATCCATATCGTCGTAGAGTTTTCGATTATGAATTGTGGTTTGAGTATGTGGGAGATGGATGAATTGATCTTTGTTACTTATATGTTCATAATGGTTCCAGTTATTTATGTTCAGCTGGTTATGGCTGGGTAGAATTATGTGGTTGTTGGTTAAGTTAGTTGCTCGCACATATGTGCCTAGGTTGCTTACCACTTATGTTTAACTTAACTATGTGGCTTTTTTCTTGCTAATGGCTCAATGAATAATCCTTGGAGTCGAGCTATATATATGTGCTCTATATGGTTTATGTCTTGCGAGTACCTTCGTACTCATGCCTGCATTTTCAGTGCTGTTGGTGAGGAAGATGCGGTGTTTGGCTACTTCGTGCCCACCGGCGATGGCGACGGGCAAAAGTAGTTCATCCTACTCCCGGAGATCGTATTTTTGGGGTGGAGTCTAAGGGCATGTGGCTCCACTCTGTTTTATTGTATAGGTTTATGTTTCCGCTGCGTAGTTGTTGTTATCTTTTGTTGTAAATTGATGCAAATGGTTGCATAACTAAAGACTTGTAATACAAATGTTAATTACTCGCTCTTTATTAAGCTATGTTGTGATGTGTTATGTTGGAAAGGTATGTGTTCCGATCTTTAGCACAAAACACATGCCGAGACTATCGGAGCGGTATTCTGATTAATCGTTGAAGTCATGATTAAGAAAATGATCTACATAATGATTAATTAGAATACTATTTGGACGGTTCCTCACAGAAACAGAGTGAAACACTCGGGAGGAGAAGAAATCCGGTGTTCCTCGTGTTTCAACCCTAAACACCAAAATGAGTCAAAATTGGCTCGAATCCGTCGGGAATGAGCAAACAAACTGGATGGATGCGTAGCTTAGGAGCTAGTGATCGGGGGGATACCACATGCGTACCTCATCTTCGCTTCTAGAGAGGAATTCGAAGAGAAAGAGAGAGATAGCTTGAGAGAGAGGGAGAGCAGCAACTTGGCTGCTCGGGTGGAGAGGGAGAGAGCGTGGAGAGTGAGAGAGAGAGAGAGAGGGAATAGGTGGTGCTGCCCATTTGGAGTGGTGGGTGGTGGGGCCACATGTGGGGTCCACGTCGAAGAGAAAGGAGATCCATTTTAACTGCGAATTCAATTCTTTTCTCTCCCGAATGACTTTTAAATGAAGTGCTCTACTGTGTCAAAATAAATTTCTCAAAATTAAGCATGATGCTAATGGTGCACGATTAGACTTAATCACGTGATTATGGATTTTGGGGCGTGACAACTGCCAACGCCTAAAGCCAGTTCCATCAAAGCTTACAGGCTTAATTGCCCGAGGACGACTGTGGTAGGAAAGAAGAGCTAGAACTAGCTATTTCAGAAGCAATAAAATTTCTAGATTGTTGTACATAGTGCGATAAAAGAGCATGGAAATAATTCCACATATGCAAATAAAGCAGTATAACACCGCAAAATTTATTAAACATGATCTAGCATAAGAATGATAGCATACCATCAGAAAGGCACATTTCATCATGTTTAAAGCATCAATGGAACATCAAGTAGCTATTGTAAGTAAAATTACTCTCAGATACTATACACCAGTTGGCCCCAGGACAACTAAGCTCCTGCACCCTAACTGTTGTATTGCACACATCATAAATTGGGCAAGTTCTAAACCTCAACTAGATGCAAAACCTAAAGAAGTTCTCTGATTTTAGAATATCTTCCTAGACAGAGAGAATATAAACAGTTATACAACAGAAAAAATACTACTGCCCATTATGATGTCGAGCGAAACAGAGATCAATAAAACTAAAGCTAACAACAACACTCTGTCTAGGGATCAAAACTAACAGGCAGCATACTAAAAGATAGAATAAATACCAAAATCGGTATATAGGGAATGAATAGAAAGTCATAAACCACAACCTTCAGTAGCTGCCTATTGAACTCAACCAATCAGAGAACTACGTCGGTTCACAGCTGATGTATTCATACAACAAGCCCAATTTTAGTGCAATTTGATCATCATCGAGTATTACAGCCCATATAGCCTTGCCATCTAGATTAACCGAATGAAGGAGAGAGATGTGAAACCTGAAATACTCATAGTGCTTTGCACCCAAATGAATCAATAATTTAGGCTAGGCACGACAAAGAAGCCACTATCCTAGAAATCCTATTCGTTGCCATTGCCGCCAGTGAGGAAGACGGAGATACAAAGCCTCACCGCACCGTGTCGGCGCGTGCGGGCAAGCCTCGACATTCACAGCTCCAGCCAAATCCAACTCAAGTTTTCCCACAATCAACCCCTCCAGTCATAGTACCACCAAGGCTAAAGACTGAGTTGCTCTTAGCTCAAGCACGGATGAAAGGATCAAGTGACCCAAGAGGGGGGGGTGAATTGGGTACTAATCAAATTTTTACCGATTTTTAGAGCACAAGACAACCTTATACTAGATGAAATGAAATGCTACTAAACGAACAAGAAAGAACAAGGCAACTAAGCAAGCAAGCAAAAGAACCAAGAACAAGAGGAGATAGAAAGCTTGCATGAAGAAAATGCTCAAAGTAAATTACGGGAATGTAAATAGATGGAGAAGAGAACACCAATTTTTTTCCCGAGGTATCGAGAAGTTGGCACTTCCCCCTAGTCCTCGTTGGAGTATCCACCAAGGATATAGCTCCCCCTTGAGTCACCAAGACTCAAGTGCTCTCTCCGGATTGCCACTTCTCTATCTCCGGATTGGAGGGCATCAAACCAAGTACAAGCTCTTCCCGGGGCTCCCACAAGACCTCCAAAAGCTCACCGAGAACACCTCCGATCACCAAGACCGTCTAGATGTTGCCAACCACCAAGAGTAACAAGCTTCAAGCTTCACTTGACAGAGACCAAGCCTAGACTACATCTAGATGCATATCTTGTTACTCTCCAAGCACTAATGATGTCCTTAACCTTCAATCAAGAACTTGGAATTCACTTAAGTGCTCTCTCTTGCTTCTAACTATCACACCAAGTGTATGAGTTGCTACAGTGTCGCAAGGGCTCGTCCAATTCAACTCTCTTTGAGCTCTAACTCCTCGACAACTTCACCATGGACTTGTATGCTCTACCTAGTGCTAGAATTTAACAAGTGTGCATCAGCTATGTCTAGACTCACTAAGTCAAGCTACTACTTTTAGCCCCCCTTTATAGTACGGTCAAAAGACTAAAAGAAAAGAAGACCTATACTACTCTAAGTGTCCTCCATCTCCTTTGTGACACTTAGAACTAGAAGATCCTTAATCTTAAAGCATATGTCCTTTGATTGTACATATAAGCACTTTAGGGACCAAGATTACCCAAATATCATTGTATACTAAATTTTTGATTCCCTTCAAAACAAATTGTTAGTCACAGTAATATGGTTGTCATTAATCACCGAAACACTTACCACTTACCTAGGGGCCTAGATGCTACAATCTCCCTCTTTTTGGTGATTGATGACAACACAAATAACAATAGAGATATGAATTTGAAGAGCACCCTATCATACTAGGCAAAAAAATGCATATAGCAATAAAAGCGAGATAAAGCCTAGCGCTACAAAAACTATCATGCTAGAATAGGTAAGAATTATGCGAGCATGAAAATAAACACAATGTGATGACAGACGAAACACATCCATATACAGAGCCAAATAGCCTATCATAACATCAAAATCTATAAGATCCAACATTTCAAAACTAGCTACCCAAAAATCTAAGCTCCCCCTGAATTAAAATCTCACTAGACCCTCCAGCTACTCTCTCTACCAACTACCCCTATTACTAGACTCTCCCCCTTTGGCATCTAAGCACCAAAAAGAGAAAACTAGGACACGACTAAGCATCCGGAGCTGGAGAAGACGGAGGACCCGACGCTGTCGAAGAAGGTGCCACGACGAACTGAGAACCGTTGGCCTCGGAGTCAGAGCTGGACGGACTGTGACCCGCAGCTGCTGTCGCCTCATCGATCTGATGCTGCACTGACTAAAGAGTAGCGTCTGGAGCGTCAAGTGCTGGCTCAGCGACTGAAGAAGGCACAACTGACAGCTGAGGGGCATGAGGAGACACGACTGGCTGCTGCTGCTCGGGGACTGTCGGCTGTGGGGTGTCCTCGAAGCTCAGAGGTCCATTGGGTAGAGGTGAAGTCAACGATGGTAACACTGGCCTCTGAGACATCCCGGCAGGCTGAGAGTACACTCCGGTAGCCAAGAGAGCTGACAGAGGGAAATCGGACCCCAGAGTACGCAAAAGTGCACTAGCACTGCCTGGGAGAGGACTCGGGGCAGGAGCCGGAGCAGGTGCGGGAGCTGGCAACTGAAGGCCCTGTGCCTGGAAAAGAACGGAGAACAATCTGGCGTTGTTCTCACGGTCTGCCTGAAGTGCTGCAAACATGGCCTCCTGCTGCTGCTGTAGTGACTGTATCAGTGCAAACTGCTGCTCCTCTCGGCGGCGAGCATCCTCTGCCTGAGCTGCCTGCTGCTGCTACATCTGCCGAAGGATAAGAGTGATCTCCGAAGGCACTGCAGCAGAGGGCTCGGTGGTAGCTGTCTCAGTATCTGAGGAAGGAACTAAAGTCTGAGGCGCACCCTGAGTAGAACCACCGGCCTCAGCATCGTGACGTCTCGGGAGTGGTGGAATGAACTCGATGTCCTCCGAGTCACTGTCGTCGTCATCCAAGTCTATGAAGGCATGAGGTAGCTCTGCCTCGGCCTCTGCAAGGGCCTGGTCCTCAGCTGCAACTCTGTCTCGCTCCTCTGCTGGGATCTACCGCTGAGCCTGTGCCATAGCACGCTGTCCGCGACGTCTGTCCGTCGGAGCGCTAGGAATATAGTCCGGGAATCACTTTGGGGATCTCTGGTAGACGTCAAGATGCTCTGGATAATGAATCAAGCGAGCCAACAAATATGAGATGAAATGCGCGAATGGCTGCTGTCTGGCCAGACCCTCTGCTATGTTATCCTCAATCTCACACAAGATAAGATCTAAAATGTCGAACTACTGATGAGTGAGGATAGATAAGAGCAACCACTGCTGGATACTGGTGATAGCCTCTGCGTTCCCGATCCTAGGCAACAGGCTGCATCTGAGTGCAAAGTGAACTGCCCTCACCTCCAGAGTCAGCATCTCTGGCAGTCTCAGTGAACCTGGAGGGAAGGGCGACTGGAACAGCGGACGGATCTCGTCATCCGTCGGGAAAACACCACCGGTCAGAGGACGACGAGGAGGATGAGCGTTCGGATGAACGACCTCATGCAAGAATCTGGTACTCTCCTGAAGCCTCAGAGCCTCGAGCATATCTGCCCGGTACAATTTGTAGAACTCTCCCTGGAACATGAACTGAATGAACGACCTGTCGGGAGCGATCGACACTGTCGCATAGAATACTCTGACCCAATCCCCAACATATCTGTCCACCTGAGTGAGGAGAGCGGTGAGACCGGGGAATGCATCAAAGTGTCGTCTCACATCTGCTCCCCCTGCAGCTGACTGCAAGTACTCCCATCTCAGCGTCCTGTGCTGGCTCAACTGAACGCTCTTCCTGCCAAATGAGCGATAGAAGCTCTCCTGTACCACTGTCCAAAACCGAGGATCAATCCCCTCCTCTCTGACCTCAGGGAACCACTCCTCGACTGGTACGAATCTCAGCCTCTTGATCCTCAGACCCTTGCAGGACGTGAGATCAAGCAAGCGGACCTCTCCCTGAGCTGGAGGCTGCTGCTCAGACTGCTCGGACTGCTGCTGCTGCTGCTGCTGCGCCTCCTCTGCCTCTAGCTCCTGGTGAACCCTCTTCCGGCCCCCTGACCGGCCGGAAGGCGTCGAACCTGACCTCCCGGAAGCACGAGTGCGGGTGGAACGACGTGTAGGAGGGGTGGTGTCGTCTCTGATCACAAAACCCTCCTGCCTGTTGTAGGCATCAACAACAGCAAGCGCTCTGTCCCACTCCTTCTGAGTCTTCGACTTCTTCTGCTTCGGCTCCTCAACTGCCTTGCCCTTGCCCGTGTCACTGCCATCACGACCCATCTGACAGATGCAACGTGAAATAGAGATGAGTGATCACATTAGGTTTAAGAATTCGAATGAAATTAACCCGAAACCGAACCCTAAGCATGGATGGATATGAATTGAGACAAACATGCTATGGATACAGGCAAGAGACAATAGATATTGATCGATTGCATAGAGTAAGACTTGAATTTGAGCAAATTAATCAAAATAGGCATGAATTTGAGGCAAATATGAATGATTTTGCTCGAATTTGAGTGAAATGAGCGATATATGGCACAAACAGATGAACATGCCCTAGTAGGTGATCAAAAAGGTGGAGATGAAGCTAATATCATGATTTGATCACAGCAAGAGTCAAAATTTGAACAAAATTCATCTAATTTGACATGAATTTGAGGCAAATTTGCATAAAATTCAACGGATTTAACAAGGAAGGCGCACATTTGATGAACATGCTCTCAATTCATGTCAATTGAAACTGAATGATCACAAATTTGAGAGAAATTGACTCAAATTTACATGAATTTGAATGAAATTTGCATGGATTGGCTTGAATAATCACGAATTTGGCCAAATTATGCGCAATTTTGACTATCATGTACTTAATTCATGTCTAAGAGATGGAATAGCAACAAATTGGATCAAATTTGCTTTGATTTTTGAAGAAATTTCATGAATTTTGGCACAAAATTGTATGAATTTGATCTAGGGCTTCATCAATTTGAATAGACCGGCCACAAATGTGCTCACCACGATGAAGGAGAGAGAGAGGAGGTGGCGATGATGAGGTCACGATGGCCGGAGACGATAGCCGGCGGCGCAGGAGGGGCGGCGGCGGTGAGTGGGGCACGACGGAGGCGGCTCTGCGCGCGGGAGCTCGGGGCAGCGACGGGCGACGAGCCGGCGATGGCGACCTGGTGGCGCCGGTGGACGGCGCGACTCCGGCGGCGGCGCTAGAGAGCTGGGAGGCAGTGAGTCGGCGAGGTGGTGCGAGGACGTACGGGCGGCGGCGAACAAATGAGAGAGCCGGCCGACCGGAAAGACATATATGACAGGTGGGTCCCGCAGTTTTTGAAAGCACCGGATAATCCGGTGGAGGCAACAGAGAGCACCGGATATACCACCGGACTAATTCTTGCAGAACCAACTTTCATAGACCGAAATCTTCTTCTGCTCACCGGATGTTCCGCTGAGCATATATTTAGCACCGGATGATCTCACCGGATATTCCGCTGATCACCAGGAAAAGACATCGGACTAATTTTTGCAGAACTAAATTTTTAGAGGCCGAAACCTATTCTACTCACCGGACTTTCTGCTGAGCACAAGATAACATCACCGGACTTATGTTAAGATTTTGAAGTTCACAGAACTGATGAGCACCGGAATGTCCGCTGATAACTAAACTGATCACCGGACTATTCCCATGGTTGAACTGATCTGAGACAGAGATCACAGGATATTCCGCTGGTAAATTGAAAGGAGCGCCAGACTATCTGGTGATATGAGAAAAACTAGGCTGAACTAATTTCTCTCACTGAGTCCAAATTTCAAATAACCACTCAACATAAACACATATTTGGACCAGTTTGAGTGAATCCCTTACCCTCTCAAACTCTCATTTACAAATATTTGCCAAAAAGGCTCTAACATATATAATTTTTGAAATAAACAAATAACAGCCAAAGAAGGTGGTAGAAAACTCCAAGGAAATATTTGAGCCATATTTCCTATGAACTTAAAGATGAAGGCTTTAAATTCGCTAGGACATGACTCAATAGGCATTAAGCACTTATATCTTTCTAATCACACTTTTAGAAGTGTACGTTCACATTGAGAGCGAACTACAATCTCAAAGAGTGATATTCTCCTTTGTGATCTCTCTACCACCAATGCTTAAGCAATGCAAGACATATGCATGAAAGTAGACATGAGTGCATATTATATGACATGTGAATGCGAGGTATAAAATTAATCTATCTTGTCATGTTACTTCCCTTCTCAAGCTTCTTCATGGTGAACCCTTCAACATGCCTTGAGATAAACTAGAGAACCACCATCTCAAGCAAAACCCGAGTTCACCACTATCTTGAGAAGGTTAGACAAGCTCCTATCATGAATGCATCTACATGACAAGGCATCACATGACATTTGAAGCGTCGATTACATTCAACTCATTTCGCAACCTACTAAAAGTGGCTTCATCTAGAGGTTTTGTGCAGATATCCGCCAATTAATCTTCCGACCTAATACCACTAAGAGAGATATCATTGTTTGCCACATGGTCTCTTAGGAAGTGATGACGGATATCAATGTGCTTTGTGCGAGAGTGTTGAACGGGATTGTTGGCAATTTTTACGGCACTCTCATTATCACAAAGGAGTGGAACCTTCTCTAGACGAACACCAAAATCTAACAAGGTTTGCTTCATATAGAGAATTTGAGCACAACATGCTCCGGCGGTAATGTATTACGCTTCCGCGGTGGATAAGGCTACCGAGTTTTGCTTTTTAGAACTCCAGGATACTAGGGATCGCCCTAGCAAATGGCACCCACCCGAGGTACTCTTGCGATCCACACGGCATCCGGCAAAGTCTGAATCCGAGTATCCCAAGAGTAGGAAACTAGCGCCTCTCGGGTACCACAAGCCTATGCTAGGTGTATGCTTTAGGTATCTAAGGATTCTTTTAACCGCGCTAATATGCGATTCCTTAGGATTAGCTTGAAAGCGAGCGCACATGCATACACTAAACATGATATCGGGCCTAGATGCTGTAAGGTAAAGGAGTGACCCAATCATAGAACGATAAAGTTTTTGGTCAATCGATTTACCCGTTTCATCCAAGTCGAGATGTCCATTGGTAGGCATGGGGGTCTTGATTGGCTTGCAATCATCCATCTTGAACTTCTTGAGGATGTCCCTCGTGTACTTCTCTTGATGGATGAATGTCCCTTCCTTCAATTGCTTGATTTGAAACCCAAGAAAGTAGTTGAGATCGCCAATCATTGACATCTCAAACTCTCTAGACATCATGTCACCAAATTCCTTGCAAAACTCTTTGTTAGTTGAACCAAAGATAATATTATCAACATAAATTTGACACAAGAAAAGCTCATTGTTAATGATCTTTGTGAACAATGTGGTGTCCACCCTCCCGATTTTGAATCCTTGGTTGATGAGGAAGTCACGTAGGCGTTCATACCAAGCTCGTGGGGCTTGCTTGAGTCCATAAAACGCCTTGTGCAACCTATAAACATGATTAGGGTATATAGGATCTTCAAAACTGGGGGGTTGTTCAACATAAACAAGTTCATTAATGAAGCCATTTAAGAATGCACTTTTCACATTCATTTGATAAAGCTTAATGTTATGATGTGAAGCAAATGCAAGGAGGATACGGATGGCTTCAAGCCTTGCCACGGGAGCGAATGTTTCGCCAAAATCCAAACTTCAACTTGTGCAAAACCTTGCGCGACAAGTCTTGCCTTGTTGCGTACCACCACACCATGTTCATCTTGCTTGTTGCGAAAAACCCACTTTGTTCCAATCACGTTCTTGTCTTGAGGCCTCTCTTCAAGTATCCATACTTCATTGCGAGTGAAGTTGTTAAGTTCTTCTTGCATTGCCAACACCCAGTCCGGATCCTTGAGAGCCTCATCTATATGTGTAGGTTCCAAACATGAGACAAACGAGTAATGTTCACAAAATGAAGCAAATTGATGAGAGCGAGTTTGTACTCCCCTAGATGGACTTCCAATGATCAAGTCAATCAGGTGATCCTTGAAAATGTGTGTATGCTTCACTTGTGGTTGTTGAGGTGTGTCTTGTGGTGGTCCAACATCTTGAGCTTGAGTTTGAGCTTCCTCTTGAGAGATATTGACATCATGTGATGGAAGTAGTTGATCATCATTGTCCTCATCTTCATCAACTTGGGGCGTCATGGAGGTGTGCGGAATGGAAGTGGAAGGTACATCTTCATCATCCTCCTTAGGCTTGATATCCCCAATTGCCATATTCTTCAATACGTCTCTCACGGGTTCATCACCTACATCATGGCAAGAAATACCTTCTCCTTGGGAGCCATTAGATTCATCAAACTCCACATCACAAGTTTCTTCAACAAAACCGGTGGCATTGTTGAATACTCGATATGCTTTGGAGTTTGATGCATAACCAACAAGAAAACCAATATCACAACGTTTTTTGAACTTACCTAGGCGTTCCTTTTTCTTGTAGATGAAGCACTTACACCCGAACACCTGGAAGTAGGAGACATTGGGTTTCCTCCCAATGAGAAGCTCATATGGCGTTTTCTTCAATAGTCGATGCATGGCACGCCGTGTTGATTGCTTCCGCCTAAAACTTCTCCGGTGTACCATACTCATCCAACATTGCTCTTGCAAGAGTGATCAAGGTCTTGTTCTTTCTCTCAACCACGCCATTTTGTTGAGGGGTGTAGGTTGAAGAGAACTCATGTTTGATGCCTATATCATCACAAAAATCTTCAATTTGAGTGTTCTTGAACTCCGTACCGTTGTCACTCCGGATCTTCACAAGTGTGGACTCAAACTCATTTTGGGTCCTCTTCGCGAACTTCTTGAAGATCCCAACGGTCTTGCCCTTGTCATCTAGAAAGAAAGTTCAAGTGTATCTTGTATAATTATCATCTAGAAAGAAAGTTCAATGACAAGGCAATAGAGATTACCACCAAGACTTTTGTAGGTGGTTGGTCCGAAGAGATCCATATGTAGAAGCTCCAAGGGTCTTGATGTAGACATCATTGACTTGTATGGATGTGAGCTCGTAACTTGCTTCCTTGCTTGGCAAGTGCTACACAACTTATCCTTCTCGAATACCACATCCTTCAAGCCAACCACCATTTCATGTTTGAACACTTTCTTAAGTTGGCTCATGCCAATATGTGCAAGTCGACGATGCCAAAGCCAACCCATGGAAGTCTTGGAGAAGAGGCATGTAGTCAAGCTAGCTTCATTAGAGGAAAAATCCACAAGATAGATATGTCCATGTCTAAAGCCTTTAAAGATTAGATCATTATGCTTCTTTCTAGTGATGACAACATCAACATCACTAAATAAGCATGTGAAGCCTAAATCACATAGTTGAGCTACGGAAAGTAAGTTAAAACTAAGAGACTCAACTAAAAGAACATTGGAAATAGAGAGATCATGAGAGATTGCAACCTTACCCAACCCTACCACATTTTGCCTTAGAGTTATCACCAAAGGTGACTTTGTCATGATCGTCCACTTCATCTTCTATAGAGGTGAACATCTTTACATTGCCGGTCATATGTTGTGTACATCCACTATCAAGCACCCAATGCTTTCCACCGGCTTTGTAGTTCACCTACACACATGGGATCAAGCTTTTTGTTTAGGTATCCAACTAAGTTTGGTACCTTTCATGTGAGACACAAGAGCTTTCGGCACCCAAAGTTGCCTAGGAAGCTTGCCCTTAGCTTGAGTTCCAATAAATTTAGCCATGACTTTTCCACTTTTAAGTTTATGCAATAGGAAATGATGATCATTAAAAGTGGACTTGTATTTTGAAGGCAAAGTAGGGAGGGGTTTAGTAGGAATTGGACACTCCCTTGTGTGGTGATCGGTGACTTCACAATGTTGGCAATATGAACCAACTTCCTTGATGAAGCAATTCTTGATCTCCGGTGACTTGTTGACCTTGTCCACCGGATTGGGGAAGCATCCAAGGCCTCTCTTGTTGTAGTACAACGCATTCTTCATGAGAATTTCCTTATGTTTGTACTCCCCCTTGGTCAACCGGGCCACACATGATTTGAGATTTGCAATCTCACTCTTAAGTTCTTGCTCCCTTGCATGGTTAGTCTTAGAAGATGATGTAGCATCACATGAAGAGGAGTATGGTATATCAAGAAGATCATCACAAGAAGTAGATGCATTGACCTTAACAACATTAATATTAACCAATTCATTCAAGCTACGATCAATAGCATCATAAGCATACTCAAGTTCTTGGTATTTGTAAATCAAGTCATTATGCTCAAGTTTTAGCTTATAGTTACTAGCCGAAAGAGACTTGCTAGATACAACTACTTCATCATGTTTTTAAGCACATCATTATATTTAGCAAGCAACTCATCATAACTAGAACTAAGCTTGGCATTATCATTTTCAAGAGACTTGATTTTAGCCTTTTGTTTCTTAATGATGATAGCATAATCATTCATAAGTTTAGATAAATCATTTGGAGAGAGACCATCATCATCACTACTATCTTCTTCCTCACTACTCACCTTGTTGTTACCTTTTGCCATGAGGCACATAGGTGGTGGAGGTAGCGGTGGATCAACATTTGTGATGGCGAGGCCGGCAAAGTCCTTTTCTTCATCATCGCTTGAATCTTCACTTGAGCTTTCACCGGAGGTCCATTCACCAACAATATAAGCCTTACGGCCTCCACCCTTCTTGTTGAAGAGTTTCTTGTTCTTCTTGTCTTGGCCCTTCTTCTTATGATTTTCTTCATCCTCACTTGAATCATCCTTCTTGCTCTTGTTCTTGTTTCTCTTGTCGGGATGAGGACAATCATATGAAATGTGTCCAAGGTTACCACAATTGTAGCACTTCTTCTTGTCTCCGCCACCGTACTTGTCAAATTTCTTGGAGCGAAACTTGTTCTTCTTGGGATCATAGTTGTAGCCCTTCTTCTTGAATTTGGAGATCATTCTTGTAGTTCTTCTCATAAGAAAGGCAAGCTCGGTGTCGGAGTCGTCATCATCATGTTCCTCATGATCATCATCACTTTCACTTGAAGATGGAAGCCTCACTTTCTTTTTCTTGTTGTCAACCATCTTTGCCTTGAGAGCAAGGTTTTTCTTAGATGAAGACTCATGATCTTCAAACAAGAACATCTCATGAGCACATATCTTTCCCACAGCATCGGTGATAGTCATGTCATTTATGTCCCTTTCATGAAGAAGAGATATGACAATGTTGTATTGCGGCTTGGGAAACACCATCAAGATCCTACGAATAATGTCCCCATCGGACAATTGAGTGAGTTCAAGAGAATTGATTTCTTCCACAAGCATATTCATGCGAGAATACATATCATTGCATAACTCATTAGGAAGCATCTTAAATTGATTTAGAGCATTCATAAGCACATGATATCTTTCCTCACGAATTCTTTTAGAGCCCTCATGAATTTCACATAGAGCGGTCCAAATTTCATGAGCGAACCCCTTGCTCCTAACTCTAGAGAAAACTTCTTCACTAATTCCCTCAAATATAGCATTCTTAGCCTTAGCATTCCACCTAACTTCTTGTTCGCTAAAAGGTGGCTCAAATCCAATAGAGGCGGCTTGCCAACATTCGGGGGAAATAGCCTCAAGATAGCTCGCCATGCGAACTTTCCAATAGGCGAAGTTCTTTCCCTCAAACCTTGGCACGCTACTTCCATTCCCCGGGGCCATTGCTCTAGGATTTTAAGCCTATAAAGAGCACGAGGCTCTGATACCAATTGAAAGGATCGAGTGACCCAAAAGGGGGGTGAATTGGGCACTAATCAAATTTTTACTGATTTTTAGAGCACAAGACAACCTTATCCTAGATGAAATGAAATGATACTAAACGAACAAGAAAGAACAAGGCAACTAAGCAAGCAAGCAAAAGAACCAAGAACAAGAGGAGATAGAAAGCTTGCATGAAGAAAATGCTCAAAGTAAATTACGGGAATGTAAATAGATGGAGAAGAAAACACCGATTTTTTTTCCCGAGGTATCGAGAAGTTGGCACTTCCCCCTAGTCCTCGTTGGAGTATCCACCAAGGATATAGCTCCCCTTGAGTCACCAAGACTCAAGTGCTCTCTCCGGATTGCCACTTCTCAATCTCCGGATTGGAGGGCATCAAATCAAGTACAAGCTCTTCCCGGAGCTCCCATAAGACCTCCAAAAGCTCACCGAGAACACCTCCGATCACCAAGACCGTCTAGGTGTTGCCAACCACCAAGAGTAACAAGCTTCAAGCTTCACTTGACAGAGACCAAGCCTAGACTACAGCTAGATGCACATCTTGTTACTCTCCAAGCACTAATGATGTCCTTAACCTTCAATCAAGAACTTGGAATTCACTTAAGTGCTCTCTCTTGCTTCTAACTATCTCACCAAGTGTATGAGTTGCTACAGTGTCGCAAGGGTGCCTCTTGAAACCAACTGAGTGGGTATTTATAGCCTAGAGATCAAAATTAGCCGTTGGCTAACCACTCTCATTTTTCTGTAATCACCGGATAATTCGTTGGCTATATCCTTAAGATCACCGGATAATCCGGTGGGTTCAAACCCAGAGCCAGCTGTCACTAGCCGTTGCACGGCAACATTTGTCCGGTGATAAACTCCGGTGAACACGCAGTCATCACCGGATAATCCGGTGAGTACAACTCACCCGACCCTTTGAATTTTAGAACCTTCTGCAAGAAATACTCCGGTGATATTTTTGCTCTCACCGGATAATCCGGTGAGTTCAATTTGTCTGAGTTTCTTCACAACATTTCTCCGGTGGTCTGCCAGCTAAGTCACCGGATAGTCCGGTGAACGTAATTTTTCACTGTGGCCCGAAGCAATGCTCTCTGCAAGAAATAGTCCGGTGTTCATATTATGCAGTCATCGGATAATCCGGTGAGTACAAAATTATTTTTCTCTGAAAATTTTCTCTTCTGAAAAAGCTCCGGTGGTCACCGGGCTTCCATCACCGGATGTTCCGGTGTAACACTTCTGAAATTTTTCATATAATTCGGATGCCTCAATTAGTGTTTATCCGGTGAGTGATATATATATATATATATTTTTTGAGCTCGTCCAATTCAACTCTCTTTGAGCTCTAACTCCTCGACAACTTCACCATGGACTTGTATGCTCTACCTAGTGCTAGAATTTAACAAGTGTGCATCAGCTATGTCTAGACTCACTAAGTCAAGCTACTACTTTTAGCCCCCCTTTATAGTACGGTCAAAAGACTAAAAGAAAAGAAGACCTATACTACTCTAAGTGTCCTCCATCTCCTTTGTGACACTTAGAACTAGAAGATCCTTAATCTTAAAGCATATGTCCTTTGATTGTCCATATAAGCACTTTAGGGACCAATATTACCCAAATATCATTGTATACTAAATTTTTGATTCCCTTCAAAACAAATTGTTAGTCACAGTAATATGGTTGTCATTAATCACCGAAACACTTACCACTTATCTAGAGACCTAGATGCTACAACGGAGATGGTGATCCAAACATAGAGGAGATCATAGAGGAAAACAAGAAAATTAAGATGATTCAAATCCACACACAGAGAAGTAGTTTTCTCATGTCCCACCAGGAAGATGGAGCCAACCTCAAAACGCTACGACGTCGCCCTTCGGCACCCCACGATTCCCACATGAACCGGAGGGGCGGTTGTGCCGCCGCCGCTACTGCTCAGCTGTAGCCGTCAACCCATCTCTCTTTGTTTCTCGTTTTCCAGCTCTCAGCCCTAGCAGACGGATGCCCTCTCTTTTGTACCCAGCACTTGTGCTTAGGCCACACAAAGACCAAAAGAGCCAACAGTCCAGCCAAAAATAAGCTAAAAAAACATTAAAATTCATGTAATTCTGAACATATGCTAGAGTGGTTAGGGTAGTTTCCTCCTTGGCCACGGCTCCAGCTTCTTCCAACGCCATACACCTCTCGAACAGCAGTTGAGAATTATCATGAAACAAAAGAAAAGGCCTATTTTTTGCAGGATCCCTATGACAGTAGGGCTGCAGGCTTCATTTGTTTGGTCAGTTTTGGGAGTGTCAACACTAGGCCGATGAACACGCAAGAAGATCGCGTGCAATTAGCGATTCTTAGCAGGCCCAACTACTTGGATCTGCCAGATAGAAACATTAACAGGTCATGAGCACGACGACTTAGATTATAAGCACCAAAACGACTTCAGAGAGCCATACAAGACGAGTAGGCTCTTAGTGTTAGCCGTTTCGGCTTGCAACCTAAGTCTGCCAACTATGCCAAACATTCTTATCCAACTTGTCTAACTTCTCGTCTAACTTATGGCCAACTTAATCAGCGCGACAAAATAGATCTAACTAAGAGAATCTTACCACAATTCTAGTGTCCATGACGTGCGGAACTTGTATGTGAATTTTTTTTGCATGACTAAGATTTAGCTAAAACCAAACAGAAGTTCGACAACCAACTAAAAACTGCTCTTTGGTTAGGTCTGTTTGTTTGGTTTTCTAGCTTCTAGCAGCAGAATTTTTATCTTTTGTGGCACTGTTTAGTATAATTTTTTCTATCAGAAACCAGAAATCAAAATAAACAAAATTGCTAAAATATAACTTCTAAAGAAATCATAAGCCTACTTATAATAAAATAAACTAGAAGCAAGAAACTTACTGAGAGTAATTTTTCTGAGAAATAGTGTGATGAGAAATTAAAAAATATTATAAAATCTAATAACTAAAATAAAAACAAATTTTTAAAAAAAATAAAAAACATGCACTTTAAAAAAACTAAAAACTCAAACAAACAAACAAACACTGGTCTTCCTGTTCATCAATTCTGTAGCATGATTTTACTTTTACTAAATACTGTAGCACTGAATCTGAACTGTTTATCTATGATTCAATGGCTCAGGTTCACTTGAAGTTACTGACTTAGATATGAGTGAAGTTAGAGATCTCAATCCTTCACCTGGGCGGGCCCTATCGCTGTAGCGGGTGTGGGGGCATTAGGAAGGTTCTTGCCCCAAAGCACATATGCGTCAGTTGACTGACTTGTACTGACGAAGAGCGGTCTATCTTCCTTTGAGAACGAATGCACGGACGTCGCTGAGAGAAGGGAACAAATACTTGCACAATTGATACAAACGTGAGCATGAGGACCATCATAGGCACGAAACTAGGAAAAAGACTTATACTAAGAAATAAAATCGAACGACCCAAGCAAACTATGATGCATACTGAAATTAGAACGACAACTCTGGCTGCTCACAGTCCGGGATGGGATTTGGGACTCTGATGGCCAGCACTCAACAATTTTCAAGTGTAGGTACGTTCTTGTTCTTTTCCCCCTTTTTTAATTTCGTGTATAGTTTACTTAGTCACGAAAAAGATTTATATGTATAGATTTTTTCCATGTGCATTTAAAAATTCAAAAAGATTTAATCAACAACTTACGAAACCTTGTGAATACCTAGTTTAACTATTGAAAAAAAGATATGGTTAACATTTTTAAGACTTTTTAGCAATTCGTTATTCCTATTTGAACATTTTGCATATAGTTTGTTGCAACATTGTATCTAAAATGTTGAAATAGCACTTTGATATGTAATTTCAAATAAAAAACAATTCATATTTTTTTTAATTGCAAACAACACCACATTGCAAACAATTTTCAAAACAGACACCAGATCTATGAAGAGAAGGAATAAGTCTACTTCACCGTAATTGAGGTTCGTCTACTTGACACTCTCAAATATAAAACCAGATATTCAGTCCCCAAAGTATCCCAAACCGTTTAAAAAACCCTCCGAAGCAATTTTAGAGGTGGTTTCGCCATCGTGGACGCTACTGTTGCAAAGGTCCACATGTCAAGCCCCTCTTTCTTTCCTCTTCCTTCCTCTTCATTATTCCTCCATCTTCGATCACTCCCAAACAGAGCATCGCTACCGTTACCATTAAGGAATCCAAATACGGTGACTTCACTCCCGATGAAGTCAGAGGTAAATAGTAAATTATGAGAATGTAAATAGCATCATAACGTCGAATATTGTAGTAGAGTTAACGTAGCGGTAATTGTAGCAGTACTACTGTTTACATACTACTATAGCATCAAATCCTGACTGTTCAACTGTGATCCAACGCCCCACGATGAAATAAAGTCACCTGATTTCACTTCACCGTGAAGTAAGGTGATCCCGTTCCACCACTAAGAAGGTCCCGTCGATGCCATTCTGTTTCCTCATCGCAATACCCAATTCCAAATATCCTACTTCTGAATGCTGACATCGACTAGGGATGGACGTGGATGTCTATGGGGCTTAGATTTGGGCCCCAGGGCTGGGCCTTGGTTTCCCTGTGGCCTCGGTCTCTCAATTACAGAGCCTTTGCACGCTTTCGCAAAACTTTACCCTCCACCCTTCTCACATGATGTACTAACCATGTACTCCCGTCATCCGACACCTAGCCAACTGCTCACTAGCTCTCACATTGAGCTCCTCGCGTGCTCCCGTCGCTCTTTACCTGAGATCCGCCACTGCACCAACCTCATTCCATGATGCATGGTCGTGCTGTGCCATCACCTCGTGGTGTGGTGACCTCCATCCATGGACACCCTGTCGCACCTAGAGAAAAGGGCCAAGGCAAGGGAAATCCAGGGCTGGCGGTGAGGGGCAAGGGATTGGGAAAGGAAGAACAAGAAGCAAGGGGAGAGAAAGAAATGACAGTGGTCCCAATCCGTAAGAGAAAAAAAATAGAAGGGGACTGGCATGTGGGTCTAGTGCCACATATTCCTACATGTCATCCTCCACGGTTGCCAAACTATCTCCAAAACTTGCAGGAAAATCTGTGAGCACCACGTGCATGATCATTTTGAATAGGAAAATGGTGTAGGACCTCTTATAGGTAGCCCAACGTTCAACTATTAAAAAAACTCGAACAAGACCATAACATAGACAGGACTATAAAAAAACTTGAAACTTACGAGCTACTCGAACTTGACTTGTTTTAAGCTCGATTCGAGATCAGCTCGAGACCCTAACAAGCAAGTTCAAATTTAGTTGTAGACTCGATCAAATCTTTAGCTTGAATCGAGCTTGACTCGAGTTTCTATCAAACTCACTTGAGCTCGGCTAATTGAAAAACCTAGCCCAACGTAAGTTGCTAGTGGTCACACGGCCCATAACCTGCCTCTTCCTTCTTCCCCACCCCGTTGCCACATCTTCCTACATCCACATCCTGCGCTCCGTCACCCCACCGCCTCGTTGTCGTCGTCCCTGGCGCCATCTCAGCCTACCGACGACCACCTGCGTCGCATGTCCTCCTCCCTTCTTCCCTGCGCCATCATCATGCCCCTCTTCTTCCTTGCGTTACCTTCTTCTTTTCTCCTCCTTCTTCTTGTTAGATCTACACTCACCATCCTCTCCCTCACTAACCTAGCTTCGTCGGGAATATCGCTATAACATTCTCACCCCGACAGTGCCCGCCTCCCGTGGCTGGTAGGGTTCTCGCCCCCTCACCCAACCACACTTGGGAAGACAGGGAGGAGGGAGAAGCGTCCATGGCCATTCGATTTTCCTCCGCACCAATCTTAAAGCGAGGTGCCGATAGGAAATTCGAAACGGTCTTGCCCCCACGGGCTGATGCTACGCTTCATTTTCTTGGCCCATCTGCTGATTTAGTGGCCCAATAGCCCATTCACCATGCCTATTTGTACCTCCCCAAAACCTAGCTCCACCCCGTTCCCAAATCCCACACGCACTCAGCTCAGCCGCCACAGACCGCGAGGGGCGACGCGAGCAAGGCGAGGAGAGATCCGACGTCCTCGATCTGCCCCCATCCGCCGCCGAGGTACTCTTCAGCCGCACCCGCACCCGCACGCACCTCTCTTCCCTCTCGTTTCGCCGAGAGCCTTCTCGTTTGATGCCTGATCTATCACCGTTGCCTCGTTCTTGTTTGATCTGGTTCCCGATCTGTAATATTATCCGTCTGGTTGTATTCTTTGCTTGCTGGTTTGGCCCATACATTGCTTCTGACTGCTGATTCATGTCGCAGTCTTGAGATTTCCCTTCAGCCATGGGTAAGGAGAAGACTCACATCAACATCGTGGTCATCGGCCACGTCGACTCCGGCAAGTCGACCACCACCGGCCACCTGATCTACAAGCTTGGCGGTATCGACAAGCGTGTGATCGAGAGGTTCGAGAAAGAGGCAGCGGAAATGAACAAGAGGTCGTTCAAGTACGCGTGGGTGCTCGACAAGCTCAAGGCTGAGCGTGAGAGAGGTATCACCATCGATATCGCCCTGTGGAAGTTCGAGACCACCAAGTACTACTGCACTGTAATTGATGCCCCCGGACACCGTGACTTCATCAAGAACATGATCACCGGCACCTCCCAGGCTGATTGTGCTGTCCTTATCATTGACTCCACCACTGGTGGTTTTGAGGCTGGTATCTCCAAGGATGGCCAGACCCGTGAGCATGCTCTCCTTGCTTTCACTCTTGGAGTGAAGCAGATGATTTGCTGCTGCAACAAGGTATAATTAATGAAATTCCTATTTTGCTTTTTTGTTCATGAACGTTCTTAAATATAATCGTTGGTAGTCCAGCTTTGCGTATTTGCACACAGTTACACTGCCTGTTTTTTAATCTGATACTTATTTTACGCTTCCAACACAAATGCTAGTATCCAAGTGGTATACTGAATTTGACGGCCAAAGTTTAAATAGATGCCAATGGCCTGCATTAATAACCATCTGTTTCCTGCATATTTATGCATGATGGTTCAGCTTAGTTAATTGTGATATGCTTACGTAGGTTTTTTCAGTAATTTTTATGTACATTTCTTGTTCACACATCCAAAGTATTGTCCTGAAGTATCGGGGTATTAAAGGTGTACAGCATATGAAATGCGAACATAAGTGCTGCAGAATTTAATTTTCTACTGGTGCTTGCTATCATTATTAGGATACGTCACATATACCTAGTGGGGTCTGTATTTTTGTACTTGTTTTATATTTGTTACAGCCTGCACTGGGTAACATTTATTTATTTGTCTATGGTTTAGGATATATATTCATCTACCTGATTATATTTACTTATTGCCGTTTGACATGCCACTTTAAACAAGTTTATTCCCTGAAAGAAGTGCAGATGACCAATAAATTTTGTTTGATGTACTATATTCTCTCAAATATACACTGTTTACATGCTGTAATGGTATGCTGCTGTTCTGTTTATAGATGGATGCCACCACTCCCAAGTATTCGAAGGCCCGATACGATGAGATTGTGAAGGAAGTCTCCTCCTACCTCAAGAAGGTTGGCTACAACCCTGACAAGATTCCCTTCGTTCCCATCTCTGGTTTCGAGGGTGACAACATGATTGAGAGGTCCACCAACCTTGACTGGTACAAGGGCCCAACCCTGCTTGAGGCTCTTGACCAGATCAATGAGCCCAAGAGGCCTTCGGACAAGCCCCTGCGTCTCCCCCTTCAGGATGTGTACAAGATTGGTGGTATTGGCACTGTCCCTGTTGGTCGTGTTGAGACTGGTGTCCTCAAGCCTGGTATGGTTGTTACCTTTGGTCCCAGCGGCCTGACCACTGAGGTCAAGTCTGTTGAGATGCACCACGAGGCTCTCCAGGAGGCCCTTCCCGGTGACAATGTTGGTTTCAACGTGAAGAACGTTGCGGTGAAGGATATCAAGCGTGGGTATGTGGCCTCCAACTCCAAGGATGACCCTGCCAAGGAGGCTGCCAGCTTCACCTCCCAGGTCATCATCATGAACCACCCTGGGCAGATTGGCAACGGCTACGCCCCAGTGCTGGACTGCCACACCTCCCACATTGCTGTCAAGTTTGCTGAGCTCCTGACCAAGATCGACAGGCGATCTGGCAAGGAGCTCGAGAAGGAGCCCAAGTTCCTGAAGAACGGTGATGCTGGTATGGTGAAGATGATTCCCACCAAGCCCATGGTAGTGGAGACCTTCTCCGCGTACCCTCCTCTGGGTCGTTTCGCTGTACGTGACATGAGGCAGACGGTTGCTGTTGGAGTCATCAAGAGCGTGGAGAAGAAGGACCCTACCGGTGCCAAGGTGACCAAGGCTGCTGCCAAGAAGAAATGATGTGTCTGGTGGTTGATTCGGTGCCTGCTTTTGGGATACCTAGATGCTTCGCTATCACCTAAGTTTTGTCGACGGCCATTGCTGTTATCTCGTGAACTGCTAAGCTATGCTGGCAATGTGCCATTTGTCTGTCGTTTAAATACTATCCCGTTAATTCTGCTTTGGCAAAACTTGAATGCTCCTAGACTGATTTGTGCCCTTTTGTGGGCGTCGTTGAAGGCGAGTCCTTGAATTATTACAAGTCATCTAGTAACCTTTTACGCAATTCACAGCCTGTTTCCTTGTGTTTTTATCTCTTTGATGATTGACCTGCTGATTTATTTGCTTGGTAATCTGTGGATTGAGACCTGAAGCCTTGCAGACCATCTGCAGCTGACACCAGTATACACTTAGTCTGATTTGGCGTGTGTACGTCGCGTTTATTTTTTTTCTGTGTAGAGTACGATAAAAGAAGATTTAAAAATTAAGTTTATAAATTTCATACATTTCAATATTTATTTATAAAATTATTAATGTTAAACACATTAAATTAATTATAGAGAAAACAATATAGAGAAAACAATAGTACTTTTATGTATGTACATGTAGGTGAAAGTAATAAAAAAAATTGTTTCATATTTTTTTTAGTTTTAGATATTTTTCTTTGCATTTTAGATTTTTTCAGCTGATTTATTAATGTAACTAATATTCATTTCGATATTTTTCTAGAATTTTTGGAAAAGAAAATTACATATATATGTATATACATATATACACACATATATACATGTATATTGTACATATGTACTACATATATATGTGTACATACATATTTAGGATCTACTGAGAGGCCACTAATTCTTCCACGGTTAGGGTATAGTATTGATATCTCTGTTGCTCAGCTTATACGATCAGCTGTAGCAGTTTCTTCTTCGGTTATGGACGTTCACATGTGAATTCACTTGATTTAGCAGTCAATGTCACGCATTTGTATTCCTTTCCGAAGTTCCGAAAACCCTGTCAGCGTGATGGTATGACCCTCTATTAGTGTTGATTGTGCCCTCAGCTTCCGAGACGGGAAGGCGCTCTCGTTCTCGATCCCAATCCATGGCGTTGACTCCGAACCGGAGCGTACCAGGCAATTCCCAGAAGCAAAAACGCGCACTCGGCCGGCGGCGACTGGTTTTCCGCGACGAGAGCTCCACCACCATCGACGCGCCGCAGCACCAACGTCCATCGTGCGGCGACGACTGGCTAGGGCGACCCGATCAGATCACCCGAGGCAGAGTCAGATCGACGTGGCAGTGACACCCACCCACGTGGGTGGCGGTGCCGCAGCGTGATCCTTTCCGAAAGAGGCGAGAGGCCGCGTGCGTACCGGGGCCACCGGGCACCACGCGCAGTATGCTCGCGCGTCGCGTGCGGCAGTTTCCGGGCCGTTGCTCCGGTGGTTTCCGAGATTTGCAACGGGACGTTCCATGAACAAACCAAACCAATCGAAACAAAAGTGATGGGACTTGGGAACCGTACCACTTCAAAGTATGGACCTAGAAGTTGGTCTTCGGTCCTTTTTGTTGTCGCTATTTTACTAGCGTTGTCGAGGTCATGTATGTACAGCGTGTTTAAGGATTCGGTGGAGATGAAAGTTATGTTTTTCTTTTTTTCAAATCACAATGTATGTTGCAACCGAACATCTCCACTGTCCAATACTGGGCAGTATTTCAAAAAAGTTATGGTGCTGTAAAGATTCTAAAATTAGTATGCATCCTGTAGTATTTAGGGCATCTAATGTTTGAAAGAAATCATGGTGTGCTTGGTCGGTTGGCAGAGGATGTGCAGAGAAAGTGCGCTTAGTCGGTTGGCAGAGCTCGAACTAGGGTGCCCACCTTCTTCATGATTGAACACCAGAGCTCTGTTTGATTGAACTTTCATAGCATCTTTCTAATTGAAATGAGAGGGAGCTCTATCAAACAACAATTTTCAGTTTTTAATTCTTCAAGTAGAATCCGAATGAGTGATTTTCAAAACTAAATGAAATGCTAAGAGTTGAAAAAAAAAATAGTTTTCTCTGATTCATTTTTCACATAGAGTCACTTTATCAATAAAATTTACCATAAAAATTCACTTTCAATCACAAAACCACTTTTATTAAAAAATTACTCCCTCTAAAAAATTTAAATCAATAAAACTCTACCAAACAAGTTAAGTGAGGTTTTTCATTTTTCTAAATTCATCCTCCTATTTTAACGCAACTGACTCACAATGACTATTATCTTTTATAAATAAGTCATCATAATTTTATCATAACAGAAATAAGGCAAACCGCGTGCGAATAAGCCTGTTTTTAGCACGAAAGTTCCTGAAACAAAAATGCTTCCCTTGTACGACGCTCAGGACCTTCTGCAAATAAAATTGCCGCGTCTCAGAAATAGGAACAGTTTGTGACGAAAATTGAACAGCTTCTCCAGGTGGTCTCTGTCGCTATGGGCTGGCTGGCTGGCTCCCTCCCTATAAATATATCCCGTCCCTGGGCGAAGGCGAAACGAAATAGTAGTACTACTGGCTAGTCAATCGCCTCTCCGGTCCCCATCTCAAACTCACTACTGGCTAGTCAATCGCCTCTCCGGTCCCCATCTCAAACTCGTAACGCTCGAGATCGAGAGAGAGAGAGAGAGAGAGAGAGAGAGAGAGATGGGAGGGTGCTTCTCCGTCGCCGGCGACGTGCGGGGCGGGATGGAGGCCGTGGGAGGCGGCGGGGGCGGGAGGAGCAGCGGGGCGGCGCAGCCGGATGGGCCGAACGACGCGGTCGACTACTTCTTCCAGACGCGCGGCCTCCGCAGCCTCTACACGCCCATCGAGGTAACGCTCGTTCTTCGACGGGAGCCCGAAACCCTTGCTGGTTCCGGATGGTTCCAATTTTTGCGCTCCGGGTCCGGGTGGTTGAGCTCTCTCTGTCGGCCCCGGCCAGTGGTTGGAAGTGGGGTTTGGGAGATTGTGATTGCTGCGATTTCGGGTTAGGGCGAGGGATTGGGGTTTTGTTGGTTGTGTTTGGTGGTCCGCTTCGTTTTGAACGGGTTACGCGGGATTCGAAGTTTGGAGTTAGGATTCTGGTTGCATTTTTATGTGCACTCGCTTCAATTTGTGTTGATTTTGATGTGCCAAGTTTTTTTTTGGCGTTGCTGAAGTACTTGTTTGGAGTGGCTTTTGGGAATTGAATGTCGAATCCCCATTTTAGGTTTAGGTGCTTACTTTTGATAGACGTTTTTTTCCTCTAAAATTGCTCGCGATGCAAGTGATATCATTAGTTGATCCCAAGCAAGATTGTTTTGTATGTCAATTTTTTGTCCGGACTTAGTTTTGGAAAATATATTCCGCACCAAAAATGTTGCGGAACTCTATGTTGTTTTTTAAAATGATTTAGTACAAGCCTGCAATTGCATACCTCAATCAATGCTGGATCCTCATTGTAGTTTTTTTTATTAAAATTTCATCACGGAGGTGTTTTCTGGAAGGGGATTAGGAAGGTCAAATACGGTTTCAGTTGGAGTGGGTGGTGGATATCATCTTTTGCTCTATTTATTTTGAACGCCCAGGAGAAGCTGGGTGGGGGAAGGAGAGGAAGATCTTTTGCTTTATAAAAAACCATATGAGATGCAGAGACTGGCCGGCACTAATACCTTATCGTTTGACATAATGACTTGGTGGGCTTACTTCCTATAGTTTTGCTAAATAGTTAGTCAAACATTTAATTTTTTTATTCCCGATAAATTTTGAAACAATTCAAACAATATGCTTTGCCATCTGCCATCCACATGAAGATATCTGGGCTCAGGCATTACATTTGTTGATTTTACACTCCTCACTCACTTCTTGTCCCACATCCCTTGTGGCCGGTCCATGCACCCTGAAAATGGATACAAAAATTGTACGTCTGTTTCTGATTTGTGGGTTGGTTTGTTTGAATTTTTCTTAGTGATTTTAATGCATGCAAAGGGTGGTGTACTAGCATATGATACCGTATCACCAATTCGGTCTACATTGCAAAGCTTACGACCATGTTCCCAAGTTGATTTTGGGTGTCAATCTGATGATCTTCTATGCTGATAGTTGTTTTCTTCCTCTAATTGCAGCTGTCGTTTTCAGCATCAAAGTTGCGGGATATGGATGTTCTTTCAAAGGTGCAAACTTGCATTCTATTTTCTAAGCAGTTTAATCTCAATATTCATATTCCTACTTCTGTTTCAGTAGCACAAGTCTTTTTCCAGAGGCATAACACCATTATGTCAAAAAATTAAAATATATCAGTCTTGGAATGGGTATTGCTGAATTCTTGAATATTCTTAGCTACAAATGATAGGTTAATGTTGTGTAAAATGAACAAACTATAAGTTGATATTGTGTACAATGATCCTTGTAGTTTTATGATTTCATATTGATATGCCCATCTTTCACCGTCAACTAGAGTAGACAAACTCCATCTATATTACACCTGACCCACAGAAAACAAATTTAGTACAGTGAACAGTGTATAACCGTATATGTATCAAACGAGATGCACTGTGCTTAATTCTGCTTGGTTGCTTTCCATGTGTACCTTTTTCCTTTAAAAATTAATCTATTATCTGTTTGCTCTAGAGTGATCCTATGTTAGTGGTCTACACTAAAAAAGACGGAAGGCTAGAAGAGATTGGCCGTACTGAAGTGATTTTGAATTCACTGGAACCGTCATGGATCACAAAGGCTACAATGTCTTACCAATTTGAGATTGTGCAGCCACTCATGTAAGTTTTTGACGATAGAAATGTAGATATTACTCGCAGAAAGCTCCTACTAACTGCTAATGCTCTTTAACTCATGGTAGATTCAAGATATATGACGTTGACACAAAGTATCACAAAACTCCAGTGAAGGTTTTAGTTTTCTGTACCCTTAATTCATTCTTTTATTTCTTCTGTGCCTCTATTCAAACTGAATACTTAATTACCTATGGACAACTGTTGAAATCAGCAAACAGTTCTTTCTTATTTTATTACAATATACAATATTCTTCCTTGTATGTGCATGGCCACATTTGTTGATGTATATATTTTAATCATTTGTTTTCCAATATATTGCACACATATAGTTAATATTTGCTCATGACAAGAAGGTTGATTTGCAAGGAACAATTATCTCAATTGTTCAATTTGCAGAAGAATTTAGCAAGTGATAAAATAGCCTAGGATAGAATTTCTGTTTTACCGCAGTCACTTAGATGGATTATTTTGTGAATGAAAATTTAATCGGTAACCGTGGGAAATAAATCCTCACTCATAGCAGAACTATATAGCTTTGCTTTCATTTACAGCTGTCAACTTTATATACAACTTATGAAATCTGCATTTGTTCTTCTATGCAGATGTTGAACTTGGCTCAGCAAGATTTTCTAGGGGAAACATGCTGCAACGTATCAGAGGTTGGTACAACATCAATTAGATTGATGATTGCAACAAACAATTTGTTGCAGAATTTTCGGTTTTGTACAAGTTATCTAAATATTTGCAAATTAAGAAGTGAAACAAGATTGTGTTGCATGATTTTGTTTTGCGCTCCTTTGCTCCATTCACAGATTGTCACAAAATTCAACCATAGCCTAACATTGAACCTCCGAAGCGGTTCTGGACATGCTCTTCTGGGAACAATGACTGTGCATGCTGAAGAAAGCGATTCCTCTAGAATGGCTGTCGAGATGGCACTGCGGTGCCTGAACTTGGAAAACAAAGATGTGTTCTCCAAAAGTGTATGGATATCTTCCTTCAGTAGTACTGCAGTGCAGAATGTTATAAGCTGATAAATTATTTACAGTTCTCAAAAGTCTTGCTTGATATTGATTACACAGGATCCCTTCTTGAGAATATCAAAACTGGTAGAGACAGCTGGTCCCATTCCTATCTGCAAAACAGAAGTCATAATGAACAACTTAAACCCTGTTTGGAGGCCAATCACTCTAACTTCCCAACAATATGGAAGCAAGGCAAGTACAAGTCAACTGATATGATGATATTTGTACTATCATTGCTTAGCACATGTGTAAATTCAATGTTGACCTGGTGTTTTCCCCCCTCTGTACTACATTTCAGGACAACCCTCTGCTAGTTGAGTGTTTCGATTTTGATTCCAGTGGTGACCATGAACTGATTGGGTATGTAAATGACTAACAAAGTGTTTTGTATCATTTGCTGTTGGTTCTGAGATTAATTATGCTCTTGCTTGTCTGATAATAGGGCCTTCCAGACAACTATTACTCAGCTTGAAAATCTATATAACTCAAAGTCTGGAGCAAATTTTTACAGCCATAAGGGACAAAAAAAGGTTTGAGTTCTCCTATATGATGTGACGTGATATACCGAACAAAAATTCACTCTATCTAACTTCTCTTCATATGTCCGAATTGTTTTCAGTTGAAGGGACAATTGTTTGTAGATAAGTTGCAGGAAAAAGTCCAGCATACTTTCTTGGACTATATTTCCAGTGGATTTGAGCTTAATTTTATGGTGGCTGTAGATTTTACCGGTTAGTTCGGTTTGTCAGCTTATGTTATAAGTATATGTAGCTCTGTCTATGTGTTTAACATATGTGATTTTCTTCTCTCTTGTTTCAGCTTCAAATGGCGACCCCCGTGCACCACAATCCTTGCACTACATTGACCCCTCTGGCAGACCTAATTCATACCAACAGGTTAGTATTTGTCTGATTTTCTTAACTTTTTCAAAAGCAACAAAAGGCCTCTAATCAGATCATTAAACATGTTAGGCAATCCTAGGGGTCGGCGAAATTCTACAGTTTTATGACAGTGATAGGCGATTCCCTGCATGGGGCTTTGGAGCAAAGACAGAAGGGCGTATTTTGCATTATTTTAACTTGAATACAACTAGCAATGACTGTGAGGTGAGGTTCATGTCTGCTGAGTTGTTTATTTTAACTATGTTGAACATTTCCGAGTTAATTTTTTTCTCTACTTTCACAACCATATAATCGTCGACTAACATGAGTTGTCCCCTATAAACCAACTTTGGAAACTTATCTTAATGATAATACCTGTATGACTTGTGAATGTCATGTTTGTTTTTCTTATTCACCTTTATTATTGTTATAGATAAATTTTTACTCTTAACATTTGTGTCTGTGATAGTGTGAACCGATTTGGAATTTGTTTATGTCAGTCATGTATTAGTATAGTTATAGGACTGCCAGTCATGTGTGGTATTGTTTCTGAAGTCTTGTTGAACATTGCCAGCAAAATGGGCAACATATATATAGATTATAACTATTGGTAGCATTCATATTGCTTATACTGATATTATGTTTCTTTATTTCTTAATGATGCTATCTATAATTCCCAGATCATCACTGGTGCTAAGGTTTTATTTGTTTAAGTCACAGGTCGTTGGAGTTGAAGGCATCATGTCAGCGTACACCACTGCTCTTTGCAGTGTTTCGCTTGCTGGGCCAACTATGTTTGGGCCCGTGATCAACAAAGCTGCAGAAATTGCAAGCCAGTCCCTTCAATGTGCAAACAATAAATATTTTGTCTTGCTCATTATCACGGTATGCAATCAAATTTCTCTGTGACCTCTGTTAGGCCGTGTCATTTACCTGAGCAATTTTGCAGGATGGAGTTCTCACTGACATCCAAGAAACAAAAGATTCTATTGTAAGGGCATCAGATTTGCCATTGTCAATTCTCATTGTTGGCGTCGGAAATGCTGATTTCAAACAAATGGAGGTAAAGCATCTACTTCGTATGCGATAAATACCCCATTTTTAACAAATGAAAAATATTATGAATATTTTCCTGTCAGCTATAACCCTGAATAAACTGTATGCTCATTTACTTTATGCTGTAAGTAAAATTATGCCATACAGAATGGATTCAACACATCACTGAGTTTCCTTTTGAAGCTGAGCTGTTGCATGCTGTATCACTCCATCTGGGTACTTAGTAGTTTAGTCTGGCATCGCAGCATGGTTCTGCAACTTTTTAATTGCACCTGTAGTACCCTTGCATTCGATGAAGCTGCAGACATACATTCACTTGCATCTGCCAGAAAGTTTGTCTACTTATGATGCAGTACTACTTTACTCCTGTCTGATACTAAACAAAGGAGGATGTTGGATTGGATTACACTGTTTTGTGATCTTATTTTCGCTCTACCGAATAAAATTATCTACGGCAGATCCTAGACGCAGACAACGGTAAGCGACTGGAAAGCTCGACTGGCAGGATTGCGACACGCGACGTCGTCCAGTTTGTTCCCATGAGGGAAGTCCAAGGTCAGCAGCTATTTGCCACCATCATATTTGTACCTCTAATACTTTGCTTCAAAAGAAAACATCTGTACCTGTTACCATCATCAAACTCTAGCTGTCATATTATAGCACAAAGTATTGTTTCTGATACAATTTCATCGCCGGCATTTACGTCCTTGTGTGCAGGTGGCCATGTCTCCGTTGTCCAATCTCTTCTGGAGGAGCTGCCCTGTCAGTTCCTGACGTACGTGCGCAGCCGGGACATCAAGCCACAGGTTCCGGGGTATGCTTCAGCGCCTGTTTACCCTCCTCAACAGTGACCCAAAGAAACCTGCTACGCTCTACACGAGCTGGTTGTAATACCAAATTTTTGAGAGAGAGAGAAAAAAAAGGAGATTTGACCAGAATTTTGACTTTTTGATCCGTGGCTCGTATAGACGATCGGAGACCGTGGTTGCGTTCATCTCGTCGAGACGAACCCATTTTGCTATTCATATGTTCGTTCCGGGCACTTTGTGATCCGTAGCAAGTCTATTAAATTTAGACAGTTCGTTGTTAAAAAAAAATTAAAAAAAACAACAGATAAAAGCTCCGGATGGATCGGTCGACACCTCGACCCATCCAGAGCCTTCGAGCTGCTCGCGTTTTCTCTCTCTCTGTCGCGCGTCGAGTTTTCCCCGCCGTCGTCGCGTCGCTGCCGCGTGTCGCCGGCAGCTGTCGTCGGCCGAACTTGCTCCCCCGTCGCCACACCGTGCCGTCCCGCGCCTCTACGCCGCCGTCGTGCCGTTGTGCGTGCTGTCGCGCTCGCTCTGCGCCAGCCGTCGTGAAGAAGCAAGCAAGCAGCCAGCAGCTGAAAGGATCGAATGGCCCAAGAGAGGGGGTGAATTAGGCGTTAATTAAAACTTCTACCGCTTTCTAAAACAAATAATAACCTTAGCCTAGATAAAGGAGAATGCAACTACGTGATTTAAACTAGGACAAGGCAACTAAACAAGCAAGATAACTAAGAGAGAGAACGGTAAAAAGAAAGACTTGCAAGAATCAAGATACTCAAAGTAAAATACGGGAATGTAAATAGTTAGAGAAGAGAACATCAATTTTTTCCCGAGGTTTCGAGAAGTTAGCACTTCCCCCTAATCCTTGTTGGAGCATCCACCAAGGATGTAGCTCCCCCTTGAGTCACCAAGACTCAAGTGCTCCCTCTTGATTGCCCTTTCTCCATCTCCGGATTGACGAGCATCAAACCAAGTACATCATCTCTTCTCGGGGCTCCCACAAGTCCTCCAAGAGCTCACCGAGAACACCTTCGATCACCAAGACCGTCTAGGTGTTGCCAACCACCAAGAGTAACAAGCTTCAAGCTTCACTTGACAAAGACAAAACCTAGACAACAGCTAGATGCACACTTGTTACTCTCCAAGCACTAAAGATATCCTTAATCTTCAACTAAGAACTTGAAATTAAACACAAGTGCTCTCTCTTACTTCTAAATGACACACCAAGTGTATGAGCTGTTACAGGGTCGCAAGAGCCATTTTTAAGACCAAATGAGTGGGTATTTATAGGCTAAGGATCAAGAATTAGCCGTTGCCTAACAACCCAGAACTTTTCTTAACGCCGGAAGGTCCGGTGTGAATAACTCTCTTCACATCTGACTATCCGGTGCTAATACCCCTGACAGAATAGCCGTTAACTGTTTTATTAGCCATTAAAGCTCCGGCGTTTCATCCGGACTAACGCCGGATCATCCGGTGCATTGAAACCAGCCAGACGATAGTTTGCAACCTCTCTGTATAAAATCATTCGGCGATTACTCTTTTCTACGGCGGACCATCCGGCGCATTAAAACCGGCCAGACGATAGTTTGCAACCTCTCTGTATAAAATCATCCGGCGATTACTCTTTTCTACGCCGGACCATCCGATGTGGACTTCAACAATTTTTCGACTCAGAACTCTTAGGAAATTGCTCCGGTGAGTATACTCTTCATACAGATGATCATCTGGTGAGTTAAATTTTTGCTGAATTTATCTAATTCAAACAATCTTGAGTTCTAACTTCTTGGACACTGAACCAAAAGCTTGTATGACCAATCTAGCTCTAGAAATTCACAAGTGTGCATCAACTATGTCTAGACTCATCTAGGTCAAGCTACAACTCTTAACCCCCCTTTATAGTACGGTCAAAAGACTAAAAAGAAATAGAACCTATACTACTCTAAGTGTTCTTCATCTCCTTGTGACACTTAGAACTAGAAGATCCTTAATCTTCATGTACCGGTCCTTTGATCGTCCATATAAGCGCTTAAAGGGCCAAGAGTATCAAGGCATCATTGTTAACTAAGTTTTTCTTTTTCTTTGATACTGCTCAAGACGCATACGTTAGTCACAATGATACGGTTGTCATTAATCACCGAAACCCTTACCTCTTACCTAGGGGTCTAGATGCTACAATCTCCCCCTTTTTGGTGATTGATGACAACACATACTAGAAGTAGAGATATGAAATTGAAGAGCACCCTACCAAACTATGCAATCATCAGCATATATCAATTAAGCAAGAGAAAGTATAGAGCTACAACGACCTGTCATGCTAGAATAAATAAGAATTATGCGCGCATGAAAATAAACACAATGTAATGACAAGCGAAACACATCCATATAGAGAACCAAATAGCCTGTCATTACATCAAAAACCATAAGATCCAACAATCTGAACTTAACTACCCAAAAACCTAAGCTCCCCCTGAATCAAAACCTCACTAGACTCTCTAGCTACTCTCTCTCTACCAACTCCCCCTATCACTAGACTCTCCCCCTTTGGCATCGAAGCACCAAAAAGAGGAAACTAGGACACGGCTAAGCATCTGGGGCTAGAGGAGACTGAGGATCTGACGCTGCCGAAGAAGGGGCCACGACGAACTGAGAGCCGTCAACCTCGGAGTCGGAGCTGGACGGACTGTGACCCGCAGCTGCTGTCACCTCATCAATCTGATGCTGCACTGACTGAAGAGTAGCATCTGGCTCATCAAGTGCAGGCTCAGCGACTGGTGGCATGACTGGCTGCTGCTGCTTAGTAACTGTCGGCTGTGGAGTGTCCTCGAAGCGCAGAGGACCAGTGAGCAGAGGTGAAGTCAATGACGGTAGCACTGGCCTCTGAGATGTCCCGACAGGCTCTGAGAGAACTCCGGTGGCCAAAAGAGCTGACAATGGAAAACTGGACTCCGGAGTACTGAGCAGACTAGTGCTGCCGCCAGGGAGGGGACTGGGGACTGGAGCTGGTGCTGGAGCTGGTGCTGGCAACTGCTGCCCTGGCTGCTGGAGCAAAAATGAGAATAACCGAGTGTTGGTCACCCTGTCGGCCAACAGAGTATGCTGCTGCTGCTGAAGGGCTGCAAGCATGGCCTGCTGCTGCTGTTGGAGAGACTGGATAATCAGTGTCTGCTGCTCCTGCTGGCGAACGAAATCAGCCTGATACTTCAACTGCCTCTCCTCCTGGGCTGCCTGCTGCTGAATGATCATCTGCTGCTGCTGCATCATCTGCTGCTGCTGCATCTGCTGCAGGAACTGAGAAAATTCTGAAGACTGTGCAGCAGGAGGTGGCACTGGAGGGGTCGTCTCAGGTGCTGAAGGAAGAGACATTGAAGGCTGTGCACCCTGAGTAGACCCGCCTGCCTCGTGATCGTGACGACGTGAGAGAGGCGGCAAGAACTCCTGGTCCGCGGAGTCTGAGTCACTGTGAGAGACTATGTCGAGAAATGCCTATGGTAACTCAGCTTCGGCTTCTGCAAGGGCCTCATCCTCAGCAGTCACTTTCTCTCTATCCTCAGGTGGGATCTGCTCCTGAGCGTGAGCCATCGCTCGCTGACCACGACGCCTGTCAGTAGGGGGAGCTGGAGCATACACCTTGAAAGACCGAGAAGACTCGTAGGTCTCAAAGATATGATATGAGCATATGGCTGTTGTCTGACCATCGTCATCCCATCGGCGATCACATCCTCAATCTCACACAGAATGAAGTCCACAATATCAAACGGCTGGTGAGTGAAGATGGATAGAATCAGCCACTGCTGAAGACTGGTGATCGACTCTGCGTTCCCAATCCTAGGTAGCAAGCTATGCCTCAGAGCATTGTGAATGACTCGCACCTCCGGTATCAGCATATATGGCAGTCTCCGAGAACCGGGAGGGAACGACGGCCTGAACAGAGGTCGGATCTGGTCATCCGTCGGGAAGATCCCTCCAGTCAGACCATGGCGAGGAGCGCTGGCTCCTGGATAGACAATCTCATGCAAACTCCTGTCAGACTCCTGCAGCCTCAAAGCCTCGAGAATGTCGGTCCTGTATAGCCTCTGAAACTCCCCCTGGAACATGAACTGCACAAAGGATCTGTCCTCTACGATCCAGGCTGTGGCATAGAAGACTCTCACCCAATCCTCAACATAATGGTCTACATTTGTCAGCAAATCTGTAAGGCCTGGAATCGAGTCAAAATGGCACCTCACATCAGCTCCCCCTGCAGCTATCCCCATATACCTCCAGTTGAGCGTCTTGTGAATGCTCAAACTGACCTTCAGCTTCTGATATGAAACAAAGAAGCTCTCCTGCAAAAGGGTATGGAACCTCGGGTCTGCTGCCTCTTCTCTCTCCTCAGGAAACCACTCGTCAATAGGTACAAACCGCAGCTTCTTGACCTTTGGTGACTTGTAGGAAGTCAAGTCACGCAAACGTCTCTCCGCCCGTGGCTGAGGCTCCCCTGACTGCTGCTGCTGCTGCTCCTCCTCGGGCTCTGGCTCCTAACGAGCCCTCTTCCGGCTGTCTGATTGGCCGAAAAGCGTCGAGCTCACCCCTCTAGCGGAACGGGAGCGGGTGGATCGACACACATGAGTAGCGGTGTCTCTAATCTCAAACCCCTGCCCCTGCTGTTGCCTATTGTAGGCATCCACTGCTGCATTTGCTCTCTCCCACTCCTTCTCAGATGGAGTCCTCTTAGCCTTCTGAACCACCTTGCCCTTGGCTTTGTCAGTGCGCTCATGACCCATCTGAATAGATGAAAGATAATGCCGAGATGAGCGAACGCATTGAGTTTATGAGATTTTCAAGAAAAGAACCACAAACATACCCTAAGCATGTAAAAGATGGAAAATCAACGAACATGCTAGGACTTGGATTACGACATAAGAGAATGGATCAATTTGCAGAGTATTTGAGCCAAATTTGATTAAAAAAAACAAGAATTTAAGGCAATATTGGATGATCTTGACGAATTTAGCAATTTAAGCTCCAAAAAAAGATGAACATGTACTCAATTTATGATAATTGAAAGTCAATTGTCACAAATTGCAAGAATTTGACTCAGATTTGCTTGAATTTGCTTGGATTTGCATGAATTTGACCAAAATTAGCCCAAATCGATGAACATGTACTCAATTTATGGCAATTGAAAGTCAATTGTCACAAATTGCAAGAATTTAACTAAGATTTGCATGAATTTGGATGAAATTTGCTTGAATTTGCTTGGATTTGCATGAATTTGACCAAATTTAGCACAAATCGATGAACATGTATTCATTTATGGCAATGAGTAGGAATTCAAGCTAATGAAACAAATTATACCTCAAATTGATCAAGATTTGAAAGAAATTTGAATGAATTTCATTGAATTGATCTAGGGTTTTACACATTTTTGAAATTTCGATTGAAATTCGTGCTCACCACTACTTAATGGGTGTAGAGGTCGGTGGTGAGGGAGAAGCTCGTCGGAGATGATGGCCGGCGGCGCTGGAGCATGGTGGCGCGGAGATGAGGGCGGAGCTGGAGAAGATGGCGGCAATGGAGCTCGGCGGCGCGGAGAGGAACGCGGCGCTGGAGAGGAAGACGGCGCTGGAGCTCGGCGGCGCAGAGAGGGAGGCGGTGGTGCTCAGGGCGGTGCGGGAGCTGAGTGCGACGGCGAGTACGGGCGGCGACGAGGGAGAAGAAAACAGAAGGGGCGGCGACGGGCGGCCAACGAAACGCTTATATGACAGGCGGGGCCCGCTCAAATTTGTGAACGCCGGAAGGTCCGCTGACTTAGGAACTGAATGCCGGAAAGACACCGGATCAAAATTTCCCGAGCGCATTCGACCCAGGTTGCGAACGCCGGATAGTCCGGTGATGAGGGCACTGAACACCGGAGAAACGCCGGAACAAATTTTCCAGAGAGCACTTCAAACTGACCAAAAATATCTTCTGCACGCCGGACGTTCCTCTGAGGCATGTACTGAACGCCGGACCTTCCGGTGCATATCCTTTTGAGCTCGTTTTCATTAAACTGACCGGATAATCCGGTGATAACTTTGAGCAGATGCCGGATCATTCGGTGATAAAAAAATACGCTGAACTAAAATCTCTCACTGTGTCCAAATTTCAACAACCACTCAACAAAAACACATATTTGGACCAGTTTGAGTGAAATATTTACCCTCTCAAACACTCATTTGCAAATATTCGTCAAAAGGTTTTACCTTATATAATTTTTTGAAATAGACAACTAAGAACCAGAGAAAGAGGGAGAAAATTCCAAAGAAAATGTTTGAGTCACATTTCCTATGAACTTAAAGATTAAGGCTTTAAATTCGATAGGGCATGACTCAATAGGCATTAAGCACTTATATCATTTTAAGCACACTTATAGACTTGTATGTTCACATCAAGAATGAACAACAAACTCAAAGAGTGATATTCTCCTTTGTGATCTCTCTACCGCCAATGCTTATGCAATGCAAGATACATGCATGAAAGTAAACATGAGTGCATATTATATGACATGTGAATGTAAAGCATAAAATTAATCTATCTTGTCATATTACTTCCCTTCTCAAGTTTCTTCATGGTGAACCCAACAGCATGCCTTGAGAAAAACTAGAGACCCACCATCTCAAGTAAAACTCACGTTCACCACTATCTTGAGAAGGTTAGACAAGCTTCTATTATGAATGCATCTACATGACAAGGCATCACATGACATTAGAAGAATCGATTACATTTAGTTCATTTCGCAATCTACTAAAAGTGGCTTCATCTAGAGGTTTAGTGAAGATATCTGCCAATTGATCTTCTGATCGAGCACTACTAAGAGAGATATCATTATTAGCCACATGGTCTCTTAGGAAGTGATGACGGATATCAATGTGCTTTGTGTGAGAGTGTTGAACGGGATTGTTAGCAATTTTTACGGTACTCTCATTATCACAAAGGAGTGGAACCTTCTCTAGACGAACACCAAAGTCTAACAAGGTTTGCTTTATATAGAGGATTTGAGCACAACATGCTCCGGCGGCAATATATTCCGCTTCCGCTGTGGACAAGGCTACCGAGTTTTGCTTCTTAGAATTCCAAGAGACTAGAGATCGCCCTAGCAAGTGGCACCCACCCGAAGTACTCTTGCGATCTACACGGCATCCGGCAAAGTTCGAATCCGAGTATCCCAGGAGTAGGAAACTAGCGCCTTTTGGTACCACAAGCCTATGCTAGGTGTATGCTTTAGGTATCTAAGGATTCTTTTTACCGCGCTAAGATGTGATACCTTAGGATTAGCTTGAAAGCGAGCGCACATGCATACACTAACATAATATCGGGCCTAGATGCGGTAAGGTAAAGGAGTGACCCAATCATAGAACGATAGAGTTTTTGGTCAATCGATTTACCCGTTTCATCCAAGTCGAGATGTCCATTTGTAGGCATGGGGGTCTTGATTGGCTTGCACTCATCCATCTTAAACTTCTTGAGGATATCCCTCGTGTACTTCTCTTGATGGATGAATGTCCTTTCCTTCAATTGCTTGATTTGGAATCCAAGAAAGTAGTTTAGCTCGTCAATCATCGACATCTCGAACTCCCTAGACATCATGTCACCAAATTCCTTGCAAAACTCTTTGTTAGTTGAACCAAATATTATATCATCAACATAAATTTGACACAAGAAAAGCTCATTATCGATGATCTTTGTGAACAATGTGGTGTCCACCTTCCCGATCTTGAATCCTTGGTTGATGAGGAAGTCACGTAGGCGTTCATACCAAGCTCGTGGGGCTTGCTTGAGTCCATAAAGCGCCTTGACCAACCTATAAACATGATTAGGATATTTAGGATCTTCGAAACCGGGGGGTTGTTCAACATATACGAGTTCATTAATAAGGCCATTTAAGAATGCACTTTTCACATCTATTTGATAAAGTTTAATGTTATGATGTGAAGCAAATGCAAGAAGGATACGGATGGCTTCAAGCCTTGCCACGGGAGCGAATGTTTCGCCAAAATCCAAACCTTTAACTTGTGCAAAACCTTGTGCGACAAGTCTTGCCTTGTTGCGTACCACCACACCATGTTCATCTTGCTTGTTGTGGAAGACCCACTTGGTTCCAATCACATTCTTGTCTTAAGGCCTCTCTTCAAGTATCCATACCTCATTGCGGGTGAAGTTGTTAAGTTCTTCTTGCATTGCCAACACTCAATCCGGATCCTTGAGAGCCTCATCTACATGTGTGGGTTCTGAACAAGAGACAAACGAGTAATGTTCACAGAATGAAGCACACTGACGAGAGCGAGTTTGTACTCCCCTAGATGGACTCCCAATGATCAAGTCAATCGGGTGATCCTTGGAAATGTGTGTATGCTTCACTTGTGGTTGTTGAGGTGTATCTTGTGGTGGTCCAACATCTTGAGCTTGAGCTTGAGCTTTCTCTTGAGAGATATAGACGTCATGTGAAGGAAGTGGTTGATCATCCTTGTCTTCATCTTTATCAACTTGGGGTGCCATTGAGGTGTGCGGAATTGAAGTAGAGGGTACATCTTCATCCTCCTCCTTAGGCTTGATATCCCCAATTGCCATATTCTTCATTGCATCTCTCAAGGGTTCATCACCTACATCATCACAAGAAATATCTTCTCCTTGGGAGCCATTAGATTCATCAAACTCCACATCACAAGTTTCTTCAACAAAACCGGTGGCATTGTTGAATACTCGATATGCTTTGGAGTTTGATGCATAACCAACAAGAAAACCAACATCACAACGTTTTTCAAACTTGCCTAGGCATTCCTTTTTCTTGTAGATGAAGCACTTACACCCGAACACCCGGAAGTAGGAGACATTGGGTTTTCTCCCAATGAGAAGCTCGTATGGCGTCTTTTCAATAGTCGGTGGAGGTAGACTCGGTTAGATGCATGACACGCCATATTGATTGCTTCCGCCCAAAACTTCTCCGGCGTACCATATTCATCCAACATTGCTCTTGCAAGCATGATCAATGTCTTGTTCTTCCTCTTCACCACGCCATTTTGTTGAGGAGTGTAGGTGGATGAAAACTCATGCTTGATGCCTCTATCATCGTAAAAATCTTCAATTTGAGTGTTCTTGAACTCCGTGCCATTGTCACTCCGGATCTTCACAAGTGTGGATTCAAACTCATTTTGAGCCCTCTTTGCGAACTTCTTGAAGATCCCAACGGTCTTGCCCTTATCATCTAGAAAGAAAGTCCAAGTGTATCTTGTATGATCATCAACAATGACAAGACAATATAAATTACCACCAAGACTTTTGTAGGTAGTTGGTCCGAAGAGGTCCATGTGTAGAAGTTCCAAGGGTCTTGATGTAGACATCATGGACTTGTATGGATGAGAACTTGCAACTTGTTTTCCCGCTTGGCAAGCACTACACAACTTGTCCTTCTCGAAAATCACGTCCTTCAAACCAACCACCATTCCATTCTTGAATACCTTCTTGAGTTGGCTCATCCCAATGTGTGCAAGCCGACGATGCCAAAGCCAACCCATAGATGTCTTTGAAGAGGCACGTAGTCAAGCTAGCTTCATTAGAGGAAAAATTCACAAGATAGATATGCCCATGTATAAAACCTTTAAAGATTAGATCATTATGCTTCTTGCTAGTTATGACAACATCAACATCACTAAATAAGCATGTGAAGCCTAGATCACATAGTTGAGCTACGGAAAGCAAATTGAAGCTAAGTGACTCTACTAAAAGAACATTAGAAATAGAGAGATCATTTGAGATAGCCACCTTACCCAAACCTACCACATTTGCCTTAGAGTTATCACCAATGGTGACTTTATCATGATCACCCACTTCATCTTCTAGAGAGGTGAACATCGTTACATTGCCGGTCATATGTTGTGTACATCCGCTATCAAGCACCTAATATTTTCTATCAGCTTTGTAGTTCACCTACACACACGGGATCAAGCTTTTTGTTTAGGTACCCAACCAAGTTTGGTACCTTTCATGTGAGACACAAGAGATTTAGGCACCCAAAGTTACCTAAGAAGTTTGCCCTTAGCTTGAGTTCCAATGAATTTTGCCATGATTTTACCACTTTTAAGCTTATGCAATAGAAAATGATGATCATTAAACGTGGACTTATATTTAGAAGGTAAAATAGGAAGGTGTTTAGTAGGAATTGGACACTCCCTCGTGTGGTGTCCGGTGACTTGACAATATTGGCAATATGAACCAACTTCCTTGATGAAACAATTCTTGATCTCCGGTGTCTTCATGACCCTTTTTACCGGGTTAGGGAAGCATCCAAGTCCTTTCTTGTTGTAGTATAAAGCATTCTTCATGAGAATTTTCTTGTGCTTATACTCCCCCTTAGTCAACCGGGCCACACAAAACTTGAGACTTGCAACCTCACTTTCAAGCTCTTGCTCCCTTGCATGGTTAGTCTTAGAGGATGATGTAACATCACATGGTGTATCAAGAAGATCATCACAAGAGGTAGATGCATTGACCTTAACTACATCAATATTAACCAATTCATTCAAGCTACGATCAATGACATCATAAACATACTTAAGTTCTTGGTGTTTGTACATCAAGCCATTATGCTCAAGTTTTAGCTTGTAGTTACTAGCCTCAAGAGATTTGCTAGATGCAACTACTTCATCATGTTTCTTAAGCAAATTATTGTATTTAGCAAGCAACTCATCATGACTAGAACTAAGCATAGAATTAGCATTTTCAAGAGACTTGATTTTAGCCTTTTGCCTTTTGATAATAGTAGCATAGTCATTCATTGGCTTAGATAGATCATTAGGAGAAAGATCATCATCATCACTACTATCATCTTCCTCACTACTCACCTTGTTGTTACCTTTTGCCATGAGGCACATAGGTGGTGGAGGTAGAGGTGGATCATCATTGACAATGGCGAGACCCGCGAAGTTGTTGTCATCATTATCACTTGAATCATCACTTGAGCTTTCACCGGAGACCCATTCACCAACAATGTAGGCCTTACGTCCTCCACCTTTTTTGTTGAAGAGCTTCTTCTTTCTCTTGTCTTGATCCTTCTTCTTGTGCTTGTCCTCATCCTCACTTGCATCAAACTTCTTGGACTTGTTCTTGTTTCTCTTGTCAGGATGAGGGCAATCATATGATATGTGACCAAGGTTACCACAATTATAGCACTTCTTCTTGTCTCCGTCACTGGACTTGTCAAATTTTTTTGAGCGAAATTTGTTCTTCTTGGGATCATAGTTGTAGCCCTTCTTTTGAAACTTAGAGATCATCCTTGTGGTTCTTCTCATGAGAAAAGCAAGTTCGGTGTCGGAGTCATCATCATCATCTTCATCATTATCATCATCTTCATCGCTTTCACTTGATGATGGAAGCTTCATCTTCTTCTTCTTGTTGTCAACCATCTTTGCTTTGAGAGCAAGGTTTTTCTTGGATGATGACTCATGATCTCCAAACAAGAACATCTCATGAGCACATATCTTTCCCACGGTATCGGTGATGGTCATGTCATTGATGTCCCTTTCATGAAGAAGAGAGATGACAATGTTGTATTGTGGCTTGGGAAGCATCATCAAGATCCTACGAATAATGTCTCCATCGGACAATTGGGTGAGTTCAAGGGAATTGATTTCTTCCACAAGCATGTTCATACGAGAATACATGTCATTGCATAATTCATTTGGAAACATCTTGAATTGATTAAGAGCATTTATAAGCACATGATATCTTTCCTCACGAATTCTCCTAGAACCCTCATGAATTTCACAAAGAGCGGTCCAAATATCATGAGCGAATTCTTTGCTTCTAACTCTAGAGAAAACTTCTTCACTAATTTCTTCAAATATAGCATTCTTTGCCTTAGCATTCCACCTAACTTCTTGTTCGGTAAAAGGTTGATCAAACCCAACAGAGGTGGCTTACCAACACTCGGGGGAAATAGCCTCAAGATAGCTCGCCATGTGAACTTTCCAATAGGCAAAGTTCTTTCCCTCGAATCTTGGCATGCTACTTCCGCTCCCCGGGACCATTTCTCTAGGATTTTAAGCCTATCAAGAGCACGAGGCTCTGATACCAATTGAAAGGATCGAATGGTCCAAGAGGGGGGGGTGAATTGGGCGCTAATTAAAACTTCTACCGCTTTCTAAAACAAATAACAACCTTAGCCTAGATAAAGGAGAATGCAACTACGTGATTTAAACTAGGACAAGGCAACTAAACAAGCAAGATAACTAAGAGGGAGAACGGTAAAAACAAAGACTTGCAAGAACCAAGATATTCAAAGTAAAATGCGGGAATGTAAATAGTTGGAGAAGAGAACACCAATTTTTTCCCGAGGTTCCAAGAAGTTGGCACTTCCCCCTAGTCCTCGTTGGAGCATCCACCAAGGATGTAGCTCTCCCTTGAGTCACCAAGACTCAAGTGCTCCCTCTTGATTGCCCCTTCTCCATCTCTGGATTAGCGGGCATCAAACCAAGTACATCATCTCTTCTCGAGGCTCCCACAAGTCCTCCAAGAGCTCACCGAGAACACCTTCGATCACCAAGACCGTCTAGGTGTTGCCAACCACCAAAAGTAACAAGCTTCAAGCTTCACTTGACAAAGACAAAACCTAGACAACAGCTAGATGGGCACTTGTTACTCTCCAAGCACTAAAGATGTCCTTAATCTTCAACTAAGAACTTGAAATTAAACACAAGTGCTCTCTCTTGCTTCTAAATGACACACCAAGTGTATGAGCTGCTACAGGGTCGCAAGAGCCATTTTTGAGACCAAATGAGTGGGTATTTATAGGCTAAGGATCAAGAATTAGCCGTTGCCTAACAACCCAGAACTTTTCTTAACGCCGGAAGGTCCGGTGTGAATAACTCTCTTCACATCGGATTATCTGGTGCTAATACCCCTGACAGAATAGCCGTTAACTGTTTCATTAGCCGTTAAAGCCCCAACGTTTCATCCAGACTAACGCCGGATCATCCGGCGCACTGAAACCGGCCAGACGATAGTTTGCAACCTCTCTGTATAAAATCATCCAGCGATTACTCTTTTCTACGGCGGACCATCCGGCGCATTAAAACCGGCCAGACGATAGTTTGCAACCTCTCTGTATAAAATCATCCGGCGATTACTCTTTTCTACGCCGGACCATCCGGTGTGGACTTCAACAATTTTTCGACTCAGAACTCTTAGGAAATTGCTCCGGTGAGTATACTCTTCATACAGATGATCATCCGGTGAGTTGAATTTTCGCTGAATTTATCTAATTCAAACAATCTTGAGTTCTAACTTCTTGGACACTGAACCAAAAGCTTGTATGACCCACCTAGCTCTAGAAATTCATAAGTGTGCATCAACTATGTCTAGACTCACCTAGGTCAAGCTACAACTCTTAACCCCCCTTTATAGTACGGTCAAAAGACTAAAAAAAAAATAGAACCTATACTACTCTAAGTGTCCTTCATCTCCTTGTGACACTTAGAACTGGAAGATCCTTAATCTTCATGTACCGGTCCTTTGATCGTCCATATAAGCACTTAAAGGGCCAAGAGTATCAATGCATCATTGTTAACTAAGTTTTTCTTTTTCTTTGATACTGCTCAAGACGCATACGTTAGTCACAATGATATGGTTGTCATTAATCACCGAAACCCTTACCTCTTACCTAGGGGCCTAGATGCTACAACAGCCGGCCGAGCAAAGAAGCCAGGCGGAAGAAAACAAGGAAAGAGAAAGAAGAAGCCAGGAAGAAAAGAAAAGGAGAAAAGAAAAGAGAAGAAAAAGAAAAAGAGAAAAGGAAAAAAGGGAAGAAAGAGGGGAAAAAAAGGAAGAAAAAAAAAGAGACAGTTGGAAATTTCGTAATTTCGTCGGATTCGTCGTCAATCCTTCGAAGGTGATTCCTCGGTGTGGTTGGGTTGAATCAAATCAATCAATTCCTGTCGTATCATTTCATGTGATCAATAGTCTGATTCGTTTCGATAATCATTATTGATTCGAAGATACGACATCCGAGTCGAAGTATTCTTTTTGTTCATCGGAGCGAAGTCTAATTAGTGAGTTTTGGTTCAACTCTGAATTGGAAATAGTGTATCATTTCATGTGATACAGTTTTCTGTTCGGTTTTCTGAAATATAGGCGTATATGCGACGTTTTCAGGCGTAGGAATGACGCTTCATATTTTATGTGTGTTTAAATGTGTTGTAGTGCTAATAATATACCTGTACAGGTGGTACTACTTCCGGGCGTTCTTGATCGAAATTTCTTCGTCGTTTTTGGTAAAATGCAAGTAACGTGGGGGTGTGATTCCGTGCCATATTTATATTCGTGTCTTACTTCTTTTGCAAATAAAATTGAAGTATATGGTTTTTTTTTTCTAATTCATTCCAATCATGGATGATGTTGCATTTTATTATTTAAATCCATGCTTTTCTTATTGATTTGGATTGTACCATTGTCTTCATGAATCAGTTGTGGTTTTTATCACGAGTCATTCAAAAATGAAATTAAGAATTGGCGTCAATTCACATGCATATATATGCATTTATGCACTACATATGGTGATAAAGACCGATCCCTGCCATCGTGCGTGATTTGTACTGGTACATGGAGTTGCATGAGATGTTGGCATCGTCCAGCTCTCAAATGGAGTTGCATCATGGCATTCATACATCTTTTTATGACATCATGAGAATACAGAATTCTGGGAGTTGAATGCCATATTTTTTGTGGGAGATCGGGTTGGAATCTGCTGTTACTTTCTCGACAAATATTCTGAAATGATATTCTCTTCAAAACCATGTGTCTTTTTTGTTGTTATTAGAAGAATGTGCAATTCCCAAATACTTTTGAATGGAGTGAGATGTGTTTATATTCATAGCTGTTACTTGCTGAGCTCGTCTCACCCCCTGTTAAATCTTTTACAGGTATGTTTAGATGTTGACGTGCATTTTGGGGATGGATTTTGGTAGTTGCACGCACTACCTCATCACAATATCGATAACTCAACTGGTGTTTATAAGTTGTGTTTTTGGTGGTCTGTCGTTTGCTTTGTATATGTTGTGGTACGACGCTCGTAGGGTCGTGAAGATTTCTATATATATGTTGGTTATATCATATATTGCCTGCCTGTGATCTTTTTTGTGGTCAGTTAGATCGCCCTATAGATGAAATACTGCCAAAATTTCCTATTTTTATTTATAATTATGCTTAGTTGTAAAGTAGGGTGTTACAGTTTGGTATCAGAGCCTAGGCTTTAGGTCCTAGGTAATTGAATGATGAACCTGACACACTTGCACAAATAGAATGGGTATGGGATGCATTGCATTGCATACGTCTTGTTTATCTTTGTTCGCTTATGTTCACTATCTCAAATAAGTATTACTGAAGTTACTTGTTTGATTGTCCACATATTCTTTAGTGTTTTATCATTGATATATATTGTTAAGTTGTTGGAGTTAGTTCCGTTGGAATGGTGAAATTGTCAGGGCGTTAAAATGGTTACCTTGGTCATTAGAACCTGAGAAGCTTCAGAGGATCAATAGCATAACTATTGTATGGCACTGCAGATGGGTTAAGTGGAGGGCCCCCATGATGCCTTTTCTGCATTGCCAGGTGAGGTTGACCAAGAGTTAGGTTTGCGATCCAACTATCCACATACAGAGTAAATGTTTTGGGTACGAGATGGACTGGCCCCCATGTCGTTGACCCTAACTATTCGTTCTTGGAATGTCGGAGAAATGGATCGATGTGTGCCTTACCATAGAAGATAAGGTGATAATGTTTTCAACCTAACCATTAGAATGGTGTAGGATTTTTTTCCCATGGAGTCGGGGCGATCTTTTTGCCGATTATGTGAAGATGTGTTGATAGTGAGATCCTAATAGGGTTCTGGGAGTTTTTTTTTTCTAATCTTTTGCTAGACTTGTACCCTAGTTGTTGATGTTTTGAGGGTTAGTTAACACCTCGTGTTTAAGTTGAAATGTTTACATACCTTATGTGTCAGTTTCTTTAATATCTGAGAATAATCTTTTGTGGTTGAAATATCTATGCATGTTTTGAAATGATTATTTGAGGTAGTTATTTTGTTAAGTTAGCCTTTGCGGAATAGTCCACTGGCTATGGGAGTTGGAGTTATCGATTGCGTTGAAACAATTGATTTGCATTGAAGTGATGCTAATGGAGCGACACCTTCCTTAAGGAGGCATCAGTTATTTCAAACCTGTTTTGTGAGGTTTCACAATTGGAATACCTAAGGTTGGCCCTTGCGGGGCTGAGGTAGAGATTTTGGTTGAATCGCGTTATGTTTCTGATATCGCTTTGCTAAACCTGTCATCTTTGACATGGGGATTCGTTTGCTTTGAAGCTTGAAGCCAAGAATATACTTGGATTGTAGGAGCATTGGCGTTGCCAAGGGTTTGCTGAATAGTCTATGACCTATAACATCATGATAGGATGGTAAGTTGGCTTGTCACCATGGGAGCATTATCAATTGAACCTGGTGAGTTTTGCTCGTTGAGTGGTTGAAATTTAAGGTCGCCTAAACTTTTTCTAACCTAATAACCGAAGGTGTTGTTAGGGCTTGTCGTGGTGTTTTATTGACAGATTTTTTTTAACATGATCTGTTCTAGAACTTTGTTTCTTGTTGGCTCTTATGGAGTGAATGAAGTTGAAGAAGTAATTGACTAGTTTCTGACTTGAAAGTTTTGGATTTTTGTTGGTGACCCAGTTCTCTCTAAGGATGGAGAGTTGATTGAGAGATGTCTGAGTAGGTTTACATGCTAGAAGTTTGTCTCTATTGGGAGTAAGTCTATCCAAACCCTGGTTCAAGGGAAGAGTGTTGTAAAAGTGGAGTTCATTCCGGAATTTAAGTGTTAAGATTAGAGTTATGTTTGGGAGCTAAGGGTTGCTCCCCTGTTTAAAGGAGTGTTGTGAAAGAGGATGAACCATTGGGGTGTATCTTTGTAGTTTTGTTGCTGTTCAGGAGAGGGTATGCCTTCTAAGGACCCAGAGAGAAGCATTGTTTGCTAACGCTCAACCCGTTGACGGTAAATTGGTGTTGCAAATGGTGCTTGCTAAACTAAATTTGCAAAATAATTAAATTGGAGTTGGATTAATAGGGTTGAGTTTGCAGAAGTCATATTTTCAACCCTCTCCATGAGCATTCCGCAGTGATCATCTTGTCGGTTAGATTAACCGATGTCTTTTCAACTTTTGAGGAGGATGTGTTTTTGCATGCAATTTTACTTTGAAGAAGTTGTGGCGTGTTACCGATAGTATGACTGTCCTGGGAATGTGAGCAAGATGTGAAGTTATTTAGTATGCCAGTTTGGCATGTTTCTGAATGTACCGGTCAACACAGTTTACCTATTGGTCCAACTGCCTCTGGATGGAAGTGTTTTGGTATTCAAGTTGGAAAGTGCAAATCTAAACTTGTACCATGAAGGATGAGTCGTTAGATGTTTGGAAGGATTGAATTAGGCAAGTGGTTGTAATCTCCTGATCACCCCTTCTAGACTTGGTGATACATCGGGATGAGAATGACCAACTGGAGGTTTATATCTTAACGTTGTGACTGTCTCTTGTGTAGATCTACCCACACTCGTATTTTTGGAGTTAGTGATGTTGGTAGAAGAGGTGAAGTGTTGATGTTTCTTTAATCCTGAACTATAAAGGTTTTAAATTGATTCTCCCTGTGAAGGAGTTGAAGTTGAAGCGAAGAAGGTTTATATTCTTATTGGGGGTTTCGACCCGAGTTTGTGGAGTTAGCCAAACAATATTTTTGGTGTGATTGCATCCACCAAAAAGGATGTTTCTGGGCAACTAATGCCTTGGTTTTAGAACTAGTCAAAGAGAGTTTCTCATAATTGGCCGGTATAGTATTAGCAGAAATGTTGTGTGTTCTTGGATTCGTTTTCCCTTCTAAGAGTGAGAAGGCAACGAAATGGTAAAGACCGTCCAATGTAACCGAGATTTGGAGTTTTCTTGGATTCGCTGGCCATTACCGACATTTTATACAAGATTCTTCCTTTATTGCAAAGCCTATGATTAGACTTACCGAGAAGTGTGTTCCATTAGTATGGACTGATGAATGTGAGACCAATTTTCAAACTTTGAAGAATAAGTCAGTGAACGCTCCCATTCTGGCTTTGCCCGAGAGTGGCAAGTGTTTTGTAGTCTACACTGATATTTTCCGAATTGGACTTGACTGTGTGCTTATGCAAGGAGGTCAAATAATTGCATATGCTTCCAGACAATTGAAAACTCATGAACAGAATTACCCCACTCATGACTTAGAATTGGCTGCAATGATTTTTGCCTTGAAGAGTTAGAGGCATTACCTATATGGCGAGTCATGTGATATTTTCACTGATCATAAGAGTCTCAAGTACATTTTCACTCAAAGAGATCTGAATTTGAGACAACGAAGATGGTTAGAATTAATCGAAGACTATGATCTGAAAATTCAGTATCATCCAGGAAAGACAAATGTGGTAGCAGATGCTCTTAGCATAATAGGTGTTCCTAAAAACCATAATGTCTATACTGTTGGATTCGAGCCGGATGAAGATTTCTTTTGTTTTACTAGTACGATACAGAAGGAGACTCAAATGTTTATTTAGTTTGCTATACCGGAGTGTATTCATGAAGCTCAACAATATGATCGTCTTCTTTTAGAAGTTCGAAAGAGGACTTCGATGAAAAAATTCAAAAGAATTTACCATTGATGAGAATGGCGCAATACGCTTCAGAGGACGTCTTTGTGTACCACAAAAGGCAGATGTGAAAATGAATATCTTGAGAGAGGCCCACTGGACTCCTTATACAATTCATCTGGGTGGAACCAAAATGTATCGAGACCTAAAACTAATTTTTTGGTGGAAAAGGATGAAAGTGGATATTGCTAAGTACGTTGCAGCCTGTGGTGTCTACCAACAAGTAAAGGCTAAGCACAAAAGACCTGTAGGGTTAATGCAATCTTGGAAATCCCATAATGGAAATGGGAACATATCACTATGGACTTCGTAATCGAGTTTCTCATTCACCTTGAGGCAGAAATGCCATTTGGGTTATCGTGGATAGGCTTACCAAATCTGCACATTTCATCCCAATGGAAACAACTGGTTCGGCACATAACTTAGCCCCCTTGAATATAAGGAAATAGTGAGGTTGCATAACGTGCCAAAGTCGATCACTTCAGACCGAGATTCCAAATTTGTATCCCAGTTTTAGCAGAATTTGCTTATAATAATATCTATCAAGCTAGTATTCGGATGGCTCCTTTTGAGGCCTTGTATGGCCGAAGGTGTGTTTCCCTTTTGTGTTGGGATTTTGTTGGAGAGAGGTCACTACTTGGTCCAGATTTGGTTCAGCAAACATCAGAAAAGGTATACCAAATACGTCAGAACCTGTTGGCTACTCAAAGTCGACAGAAGAGCTATGCAGATATCCGGAGACGAGACCTAGAATTTTCAGTTGGTGACTATGTTCTTCTCAGAGTGTCGCCAACCAAAGGTGTTGTACGTTTTGGTATCTCTGGAAAGCTTAACCCGAGGTACATTGGCCCATTTCTAATCACAGCCCGAGTAGGCAATTTGGCGTACCATCTTGATTTACCAGACTCAATGAGTGGAGTACATAATGTCTTTCATGTTTCTATGCTAAGAAAATATCTGAGAGACCCTGAGCATAAAATTGATGTTGAATCAATCACGATAGAGAAAGACTTGACCGTAAAGTGCCACCCAGTACGTATTCTGGATTCCTCAGAGCGAGTCATGAGAAGGAGAACTATCAAGTTTGTGAGAGTCCTTTGGACAAATCAATCAGAACGAGAAGCAACTTGGGAACTTGAAGAACAAATGCGCAAGGAGTATTCTGAGCTCTTTAAGACTAGCGAGTCATAAGTTTTGAAATATTTTACCTCCATTCCATAGTTGCCATGGAAGCGGCAGAATTCGGGGACGAATTCCTTTAAGGGGGGGAATGTAATACCAAATTTTTGAGAGAAAAAAAAGAGATTTGACCAGAATTTTGACTTTTTGATCCGTGGCTCGTATGGTCGATCGGAGACCGTGGTTGCGTTCATCTCGTCGAGACAAACCCATTTTGCTATTCATATGTCCGTTCCGGGCACTTTGTGATCCGTAGCAAGCCCAATAAATTTAGACCGTTCGTTGTTTAAAAAAATTAAAAAAACAATAGATAAAGCTCCGGATGGATCGGTCGTCACCCCGACCCATCCAGAGCCTTCGAGCCACTCGCGTTTTCTTTCTCTCTCTCTCTCTCTCTCTCTATCGCGCGCCGAGTTTTCCCCACCGCCGTCGCGTCGCGTCGCGCCGAGTTTTCGTAATTTCGTCGGATTCATCGTCAATCCTTCGAAGGTGATTCCTCGGTGTGGTTGGGTTGAATCAAATCAATCAATTCATGTCGTATCATTTCATGTGATCAATAGTCTGATTCGTTTCAATAATCATTATTGATTCGAAGATACGACATCTGAGTCGAATTATTCTTTTTGTTCATCGGAGCGAAGTCTAATTAGTGAGAATTTTGGTTCAACTCTGAATTGAAAATAGTGTATCATTTCATGTGATACAGTTTTCTGTTCGGTTTTCCGAAATATAGGCATATATGCGACGTTTTCAGGCGTAGGAATGACGCTTCATATTTTATGTGTGTTTAAATGTGTTGTAGTGCTAATAATATACCTGTACAGGTGGTACTACTTCCGGACGTTCTTGATCGAAATTTCTTCGTCGCTTTTGGTAAAAGGCAAGTAACGTGGGGGTGTGATTCCGTGCTATGTTTATATTCATGTCTTACTTCTTTTGCAAATAAAATTGAAGTATATGGTTTTTTTTCTAATTCATTCCAATGGATGATGTTGCATTTTATTATTTAAATTCATGCTTTTCTTATTGATTTCGATTGTACCTTTGTCTTCATGAATCAGTTGTGATTTTTATCACGAGTCATTCAAAAAGGAAATTAAGAATTGACGTCAATTCACATGCATACATATACATTTATGCACTACATATGGTGATAAAGGCCGATCGCTGCCATCGTGCGTGATTCGTACCGGTACATGGAGTTGCATGAGATGTTGGCATCGTCCAGCTCTCAAATGGAGTTGCGTCATGGCATTCATACATCTTTTTATGATATCTGAAGAATACAGAATTCTGGGAGTTGAATGCCATATTTTTTGTGGGAGACCGGGTTGGAATCTGCTGTTACTTTCTCGACAAATATTCTGAAATGATATTCTCTTCAAAACCATGTGTCTTTTTTGTTGTTATTAGAAGAATGTGCAATTCCCAAATACTTTTGAATGGAGTGAGATGTGTTATGAGAAGAATGTGCAATTCCCAAATACTTTTGAATGGAGTGAGATGTGTTTATATTCATAGCTGTTACTTGCTGAGCTCGTCTCACCCCCTGTTAAATCTTTTACAGGTATGTTTAGATGTTGACGTACATTTTGGGGATAGATCTTGGTAGTTGCACGCACTACCTCATTACAATATCGATAACTCAACCGGTGTTTATAAGTTGTGTTTTTGGTGGTCTGTCGTTTGCTTTGTATATGTTGTGGTACGACGCTGGTAGCGTCGTGAAGATTTCTATATATATGTTGGTTATATCATATATTGCCTACCTGTGATCTTTTTTGGGGTCAGTTAGACCGTCCTATAGAGGAAATACTGCTAAAATTTTCTATTTTCATATAATTATGCTTAGTTGTAAAGTAGGGTGTTACACTGGTCCTTTTACTCAGGTGTAGATTCTGCAACTGCCCCGTGGTAGCGTAGAACTCTTGTTCATACAGGGTGTGTTTGTTCCTAGGATGGGGGTTTGGTAGAGCTGCATTGTATAGTCTAGCTGAGTGAAAGCAGGTACGACTAGCGTATCAGAGTCATATTTGTTGAAAATAATAGTGTTTGGTCGGTTGTATATATTTAGATAGATTGAGCTGAGTTTATGTTTGTTTAATCAAATCTAAGGTCATATAAGCGGATGCAAGAGTTGATATTGTGATTGGTTGCCAGGGCCGGCCCTGGAGGGGGGCGAGCGGGGAGCGGGGCGACCGCCCCGGGCCCCCAAAACCCAGGGGCCCATATGTATATGTATATTGCATATGTGTTCTGTCTTCTGTGCTGACTAGGCTATGCTCTGTGCTCAATGCCACAAGCCCACAACTCGTTCGGTCCGAAAGCAAGTTAAAAAAAAATTAGGTCTGGGCGAGTGGACATCTTGCGACAGGCGGCGTCCAGACTTCGGAGTGTACTGGGGGCATGCTATTTTTTTTTCATATGATGTATACAACTGCTATTTGTTTGATATAAAAAATATAACACTATTGCTTTGAGTCACTGTGTTATATAAATATTTCAAAATTTATATTTAATGGGGTCTCATTTTTAATCTCGCCCTGGGCCACCAAAATGTTACGGCCGGCCCTATTGGTTGCTCCTATGAAAATAGTTTTGTAACACTGACAAATAGATCTATCTGCATGAGCAGATGCAAGAGTCTGCATCCGTCGAGTCAGCTTGCGGAGTGCAGCTCGATTCGAGCTTCGCTCTTGGGTCAGGCTTAGTATATGTTTGTATTTATCGGGCCATGCTAGAGCAATGGATACAAACAACCAAATATGTTTTTTTTTTTTGAAATTATACGTATCCACCAGATCAGACTAGATCAATTTCGAACAATCAAACACACCCACCGTCTCTACTTAGGGTTGTCTAGGTTGCATTTGCATTCAAAGTAGCCGCACCTGCGCCCTTGACCCAACATTAGGTGACCGAAAAACGTTTACCGCTTTCCTCCGAGGTTGAGTGGGTCTCTCTAAATTCTGAATAGCAGTTCTGCACGTTTTCTCAAATATATTGCAAAATTGATCCTCTGTTTCCATGCTATATTATTTTGTTATTTAATTCCCAGATTGTTATTTAATTCAGAGAAAATTCTTGCATTGTGAGAGTGGTATAAGCTGCAAATGGAATAGATTAGCTGGAGCTTGCACTCCTTGTTTGGTGATTAAAAAGAAAGAAAGAATGTATTTGGTGGTGGTTATGAGTTGACCGCAGCTAAGCTGTGAGCTCCATGATGGTCCAGTGGCTGGCTGGGGCTGTGGGAGGCACGGGGCATGTGCCTGCCGCACTGGAAGCCAGCCTAGAGTTCGTGGGCATGTTAGCCTGGAACAATCACCGTCGCCCTCACTGTCAGGTATATGCAGCTCAGCTCGTGTCTTTGGTCCTCTTGAACAACTGGAATTCGCTGGAACGGCCGCCGTTTCGCTTTGCATGCATGTACGCCGCTCGAGGCCCCGTCGGTTTGGAGAAAATAGTTTGTTTCCAGGCGAATTTTCTGGGACTCGTTTTGTGGTTGTGTCCTTTTGATGGGCTGATTAACTCTTTCATCTCAGGAGGTCTAAAGTGTAAGGCCACGTTTAGAACGCATGGATTTCACGAGAAATAGTGGTCAGAAGATATCCTGTATTCAAAACAAATCTAATTGGTAGCGCACACAGCAGAGCACGCCGCAGTCGTGACAGATTCTGTATGACCCTTTTAAGCGTGGAAAGCGAAATTTACTCATTGAAGTTGAGAGGGATTGACAAGAAGAACTGTGAAAGTGACAGTGTCCAACAAACATCGTTTTTGAACCATTCTTTCTACTTATCGTGAAGCTTATTAAGGCTCTGTTTTGAAAGGTGTGAATATTTTCTGATTCTTGTGCAATTTAACTATTTTTCTCTGTGATATTCTTGTAAAGATTTTTATAAATTCCTGCGCTCTTAGCTCTAAAGATTTGTTAGCAGACATAGTAAATAAAGTACAATTATATATCAAGTCCAGACAAGACCGCTGCTTAAGACCTACAAGTATCTAAGGACAGAGCCTCCGAGGATGGCTTTGGGTTAGCGCTGCCCCTAATCATTTGAGACAACTCAGGATCCTATCAGGCTTCACCATCTTTCCCTTTGCAGTTTTCACTACACATGCCAAAGCAACGGAAGAATCATGTGTTCCTTCAAAGGAAAAAAAAGAAAAGAAGGAACAATCATGTGGACTGCTATGTGCATCAGTTCTTTTTGCCCCCATCATTTGTAAATTTCAAGTTGATTCCCTTTTCTTCATCAGCTGGTGAATTTCAATTGATAGTGCTATAATTCGTAAGAGCATTACGTTCAATAAATAACAAGGTGGATTACCAGAAAATAGAGCGACTAAATTTATCTTCGCGGAAATGCACCTTACTTTTGGACTCATGTCCAGAAATATCTGTTAGTGTACATTGCTATTAGAGTAAGATAAGACTAAACACCTGCAATCTATAAGGTCCCATTCGGAAATAATTTATGTGATATCTAACTTAATCTTGTGATGTGATATTCCATTCGTTCTAATATGTTTGACGACTTAGCCTTCGAAAAGTGTCTAGATGTGTTTGACGTTTTACTTGGGCCATCTTTGTTTGCCTTTTCCCAAACTACCCATGCTTTCATTTAATGTGACTTGTTTATTTGAGGTATAGCTGTGTGAACGGCAGTCATGTCAAAGGTTTGGAGGCACGACAATTAATGAGGGCAGATCAGTCAGCTTATGTCAGGCTTTAATCCTTCTACAAAGTGCTAAATGTCAAATATTAGAACAGATGGAGTATCTAACACAAGGACTCATACGTTACTCTGTTAGCTGAGTCGCTTGATCCCAGCTTAACTTCGCCAAATGACCATACATCCCGCTCATTTTTCTTAGATCTTACAATTATGGGCGTCTTGTTAACATGATCTAATCTCGGCTTCAAGATGTTGTCGTGCAGTGTTTTAGGGATGGAGGAATTCTACGATTTACCATTGAATATATCTGGCTCTACAATCGCTATGGAATAAGTCTGATTTTCTTCTGTGCTATTGAATAATTTTCTTTTTTATATGTTATTACCTCTAATAGGTAGGCTATAACACTCCGTTATATACTATAAAAAGACTATTTTGCTCATATTTCAATATGTGAGTAATTTCACCCATGCCTCTGTGAATTTCTGATTGAGAAGGAAAAATATAGCATTTTAGAAACACACTATACCAATCAAAAGCACATTTTGCGTACATGTAATAGTTTACTATGAAGTCAACAAGTATACAACATAACACAAGTATACATCATAATAAAGTGCATCATTTGTCCATAAATAGACCAAAAAAAAAACCATATAGGTACCATTTAAGTGGCATAATACAAGTAACATGTCCAAATAAGATATGTAACAAAATACAACTGAGCCTACAATATATACTTATGATCATAAAAATAAAAGCATACAAAATCAGCAAGATTTTTTTTCTTCTAATTCCTATGAATGGACTATCTATTGATGCCGATATAATTTTCCTGTTGCAATGGTTAAACAATAGCTGAAAGTATTAATAATTTAATTATCATTTCTTTGGTAACTTAGTATAGGCTTCTTTAGTATCTGGATAAGCCTCTTTACATTTCTTCTTTCTCAATGGAATAACAACATGATCTCAATCAGAAATAAGAACAAAAAATAGAATAATAACATAGTCTCAATCAGAAACAAGGACAAAACAACCTTTATATCGTGTCTAACAGAGTTCTACAGCCTGCATAATTGAGTGATGATATATAAGGAAAAAAAGTTATTATTCAATAATATAGAAGAGATACTGAACTTATTCGATGACGAATTATAGAATCAGACCATATACAATGGTAAATTATAGAATTTCTTTTTAGAATGACATCTATTTATAACCAAACAAGATTTAAATCGCAAGACTGGCTTTCCTTTCCCCCGAGATCGAGACCCCTGACAGAAGAAGCAGACAAAAGAAGAACAAAACCGTTGAGGGGCGATTTGAAATAGCTGTTCGGGTGAGTATCATTTGGAACGCTGGTAGAGTGGGGGAAAAAAAAATTAACCCGGGCGAAAGGGGGGAATCACAAGGAGCACACCAGTGACACCAGCACCACCACACCAGCTTTGCCTTCTTCGCCCACTCCCCCATCATCATCCTAATTTAATCACCATTTATTTACTCACTATTAATCCCTCTCCCCCGACTCCGACTCCGTCTCCACCTCCCTCCCCCGCCCCTCAACGAGGCGACCAACCCCAGCCCACGCGAACCCTAGCCAGCCTTCCTCCCACGAGGCGCCAGCCAATGGCCGAGGACGGCGGCGACAGGGACCAGCAGCAGCAGCAGCAGCCGGCGGCCACGGCGGCAGGCAGCGGGGCGGAGGAGCGCAGCAGGGAGAGCATGAAGCTGTTCGTGGGGCAGGTGCCGAAGCATATGTCGGAGGCGGAGCTCGCCGCCATGTTCCGCGGCGTCGCGCTCGTCGACGAGGTCACCGTCATCCGCGACAGGGCCACCAGGGTCTCGCGAGGTCCGGATCCGTACGCCTCTCCCCTCCTTTCGCCCTCTTCGCGCGCCGAATTCTTCTTTCCTCGCTGCAATGCAGTGCGGTGCCCGCGTGGGCCGGGAGCCTTGGGTTCTCTCGGGTCGGGATCTGGGATGCGGGTCGCCCGGAGGAGGGGAGACGGATGTGGACTCCGTCCGTCCGTCCGTCGCTGGGGAGGGTTTCCTGTTTCGGTGGGCTCGAGTTCGTGGGTTCTTTGCTTGGTTCGGGGCAATGCCGCCGCCGAGCTCGAGTTGCCGCCTTCCTGTTCGTGAGTGTTCCGGTGGGGTCGGAATGTCTCGTGCTTCGCTGTCAATTGGTTGCTTCAGTGTCGATTTCTGTGCAATGCCGTGACTTTGTCGGGATTTTGGCGTTCTCTGTGGGCGTTTGAGGGACGCAACGCTGCGGTGCGAGCTCCATGTGGTGGTGGTGGTTGTGGGGGGGGGGGGGGGAGCTTTGAACTTTGTCGAATTTCGATCTAACCCGCCCCCAGTAATTATGAGTTTTTCGTCTTACAGTCGTTGATATGCGGGAAGTTGCTGTCTTTGCTTGAAATTCTCTGGTTTACATACGTTGATATGTAGGAAGTTGTTTTGTTACATTACTGGGGCATTTCCGAAAGCTGGCGTACCATGTTGCACTGTTCTGCTTGCTCATATTCAGTGTCCATCTTTTTATTTATCCATTGGGGTTAAATCAGTAATGGGTTGTGTTGGGAAGTTTTAGCTCCCACTAATACTTTGATATTTGATTCTTCCCGGGTGTTTTTTATCCTGTGATGCAAATATAAGCATTTGGTATTGTGTTGAATTCTTGGGATTTAGACGGACTTCAGGGTCATTCGAGCTGGTTGATTTCACTTGGCCCCTCCGAATATAGGCAGTTTGTGTTAGCACAGACTAACTGATAACTGAACAAAGATACATTTTCAGTACATATGATTTGGCTAGAATTTAGGGACAATAGAAGTGCACACATATATTGCTGCTTTTGTGGATTTAAGAACTTCATTGGTCTCTAAAAGAATATTTTGGTATATGGTGTTTCAAACTTCATTGGCTGTGTTGTAGTATGATTGTGATAATTTTCATTTTGGTTGGTTCGAAACTGCGAATTCGTGTGGAGAGACTGATTCAGTATGCTTCTGGCTTGTAGCAGTGTGTTTCTCCCCTGAAGGAGTCATATGTGAAAATGATAGTCCGTGTTGTTCTTCATGTGTGAATTCAACTGAAATTGATAGCCCTTTGCCACAAAATTAGAAATTTGGTATGTTTTCCTTGAAGGATCTTTGTTACTTTTGTTGCTTGTTTCTAGTTTCCCTTTTCATTTTTGTTCAGTTGTTGCTGGACTATAGTCTGAATATGTAATCTACAGATGGCTAGCCGCTACCCTATTGCTCTTTAATTTGATATTTGAATTAAGTGTTCTGAACCTTTGCAGGCTGCTGCTTCCTGATCTGCCCATCAAGGGAGGAGGCTGACAAGGCAGTGAGTGCATATCACAACAAGCACACACTACCTGGGGTATGTGGACGGAACCTGCTTGTTTCACCTACAATTGCCCGGATACAATTTAGTAACTGAGCCCTCTGTAGGTTTTCTTCTTTGGGGTCAGGAATTGTTGCAATATTTTGAATGCTGCTTAATATAGTGGGAGCTGGTTCTGTTTGCATCCAAAGCTGTCTCCAAACTAATTTACTATGTAAGCATAAAGATTTGACCTTCAACCCTAACATTCCCATATTATTTAATGTGACTAATACCACCAGATGCTTGTCCATACATTAATTAGCTAATCGGACCTAAACCCTGAAGTATATGTGAGAGTCTATGATAGAAACACAATTTGGAATTTGGATAAATTAAAACAAAACTTGCCCTTGCCTACCTAACACTATGGTGGTGATATATTAAGCATGCTTTCTAATGAAAATTCTGAAATGTTTTGAATAATGTTTCAAGCAGTCTCCGTATATTGCAATCCATCGGCTAATAGTTCTTTAATATTCGCAACTAACTCACTTATTAAATTTTGTCAAACGTTTTTTTACTTCTCTCTCATTATCTTTAAAAGAAAAACTCGACCACGGGGAGAAGACATCCCCCTGGCTTTGTCTTAAGAGGGAGGAGTACCAAACCCTTTAGGGAGGTACTCCCAAGACCTGCGAGCACCCAGGTTCCAGCGCTAGTGGGCGGCCTCTCAACTGGAGGCTCTATCAACCGAGCTATTGCTCAGTTCGCTCTTACTATCTTTAACAGTTTCTCTTTTCTCATTTTTTCTCTGTTTTAAACCAGGCCTCAAGTCCATTGCAAGTAAAATATGCCGATGGAGAGCTGGAAAGATTGGGTATGTGGCCCTCCAAAATTATATGATTTATAATGAATTTACAGGTTGATCTTGGCTCAGTTGTTTAATATTTTCACTGACATATCTTGTGCTGTTACTTCCAGAGCACAAGCTTTTCATCGGAATGCTCCCAAAAAATGTAACAGATTCTGAAATGACTGATTTATTTTCAAAATATGGAAATATCAAGGATCTGCAGATTTTGAGAGGTTCGCAACAGACAAGCAAAGGTAAATTTATCTTGTGGAGATAGTTGATACTTGATCGCGCTTATTCACTTTTCTACAATACTTTCCTGTACACTTAATTTGCTCATCAACTGTGGATGTTGCAGCTGGTTGTGCCTTTGTGAAGTATGAAACAAAAGAGCAAGCTGTGGCTGCTATAGAAGCTCTAAATGGAAAGCACAAAATAGAGGTTCGTGAAAATTAAGGATTCCCAAATAACTTTTGTTTAACTTGTATGAATGATATTACTTCACTTATCCTGAAAATATATCACATACCCCACTTACTCTAGTTTCGTTTTGAATCCGGTTTTTGTAATCATAACACTACTGCCACAAGCACGATCCAAATTATGTTAACAGAGTTAACCGAAATCTTGTACTCTGGTGTTGAATGAGTATGGCACTCACTGTCATTTAATTTCCAAAATATTAGACAAGACATGCTCACACAAAGCATGATGCAACTAGCCAAATTGCTCAGTGCCATTGCAAACATAACCTTGAAAATTTTCATTGATATGCTACTAACGTGTGACCCAAGGCCCCACTTATCAGCCACACATTGGATGGTATTTCCAATTTATACATCTTTGCGATGGTTCTGAGCCATTTTACTGAAATATTTGAAGCCAGAATCTGGAATTTGCTAGAGGTAGCTGTTACTCGCCAAAATTTCTTAAATAGAAGATATCTCCTTTATGACATTTACTTTATGCTTGATGAAGATATTGATGCATATCATAAATCATTAATACCTTGGCATTATATTATTGATGATTTCTATTTCTTCTGAAACTTCATGACCAGTCACGAATCTAATATGCCCTCGTCACCTTTTGTTAGGGTTCAAGTGTTCCCTTGGTTGTCAAATGGGCTGACACCGAAAAGGAAAGGCAGGCACGGAAAGCACAAAAAGTTCACTTCCAGACTTCTAACTTGTCAAATGCAAATTCCATGCAGCATACTTCACTGTTTGGAGTACAGATGGGATACATGCCTCAGTACAATGGATTTGGCTACCAGGTAAATTATGCTATAAAAATCTTGAGGTTAGGTTAGCGCATCATACAGCAAGCAGCCTTATTTAAGTATAGTGATCTTAACTTGTTCTTAAGACAGCTCTGAGTCCGTGATGCAAATTATAACCTAATGTTTGGCATATGGAGCTTGGCTTATGCACTTTGCAAATTTGACCCATTTGTGGTCTTCCTTCTATAAAAATGGCGTGTTAAGCTTTTGCGTGTTCGCAATAAAAAAAGACAGCTCCGTGATAACCTCTCATGTGCTACTATAATGCCCAACAGAAACGAGCATTCTTTTGAACCGCTCAGTTTGTATCGTCCTTATCTTCATGTGCTAGTGGTATTCAACGGAACAAATATAACGAATGCTATACGAACTTGATTACTTGGATTTATAAAGTATGCATTAACCAAAAAAGTAAGTAGTGCAGTATGACAAGATGCATGTAGAGTGCCACAACAGTGCGTTTATTTAACTTGTTTTGCATTGTTGGTAATAATTCTACTTCTATTGCTCTGTTGTGCAGCCACAAGGAACCTACGGACTTGTGCAGTACCCTCCTCTATCTCCTATGCAAAATCAAGCTCCTTTCCAGAATATGGTTCAGCCTATTAATCAAGGAAGCTCAATGCGCGGGGCTAATTCTGAACTTTCCCCTAATTCAGTTCCCAGACCATTTAATTCAATGCAGTTAGGAAGCCCCTATTCGCCTGTGCCTGGAATGCAGTATCCTGGAGGGTATCCTGGTGGTGCTATTAACAATAGTCCTTTTGCCAATTCTCACAATTCAATCCAAGTTCCAAATTCGAATGCTATTTCACCCACATCTTCAAATACCAGCAGCAATCCTGGTCCCCAGATAGAGGGTTTGTCTTCTTCGATACTCAGTGAAATTTTAGTTATTTTCCTCTTTAAGAGGCATTATGTTGTTTGTAGATTTCTGCCTTAAAAATGGTTATCACGTGTACAGGTCCTCCTGGAGCCAATTTGTTTATATATCACATCCCACAAGAATTCGGTGACCATGATCTTGCGAATGCATTTCAGAGTTTTGGTAGAGTATTGAGTGCTAAAATTTTTGTAGACAAGGCAACTGGTGTTAGTAAATGCTTTGGTAACTAATTCTCCCTGGCTTGAATTTTGATGGCAGCCATCTTACAAACATTGTTTGCTAACTTATTCCTGAATGTATGCAGGTTTTGTAAGTTATGTTTCTCCAGCTTCTGCACAAGCAGCCATTAGTATGATGAATGGATTCCAATTAGGTGGTAAAAAATTGAAAGTACAACTCAAGAGAGACAACAGCAAGCACAGTAAACCTTTCTGACAAAGCGAATCCGTTGTATGCTCACACGATCAGGAAAATTGGTACATATGTGTCACAATTAATGTTACATTGTTTCCTCTGGCCTCCACCACACTGTTATCGGTGGTGGCTCATGTATCTTTATTCAGTTCACATTCTTGAAAATTGTCACATTGTGCATTTTGTCGAAGCATAGTTCTAGCATTTGTACCATCACACCCCTTGTACATCAGACATTAATTCATTCAATTGTTTTTTTTTTCACCTCTCACGAACCATTTCATGTGTATACAACGTTTTATTTTTATTTTGATGTGTTTCAATGTTTCCTTTATATTTCTGTTCCCACCTTTGTTCTCTTCCCTTTTTTGCGAGTGAGCTTTGTATGATTGTGTCATCCTTTACGTTGCTGAAACACTGTCTGCGAGTCATAATTTGTACCGACTAGTTCTGCTTGGCTGAATTAGCGTTCTAGCTCATCTTGCTCCTCCATTGTACCTTGCAAGCTTCAGGTACTCATTATAGTAAATATTTTCTAAGCAAATACCATGCTTTCGCAAACACATTATGATGGCTTTTAGAAGCTTCAGTCTTGTGTGAAAAAAAATATGCAAGAGCTAATTTTCAGATTTGTCGAGTGTATATGGGTCGACGCAAAATCTGACACTCTGAAAAAGGGTGGCAACTGCTATGCCTTCGTGTAAAACAGTATAAGCGTCTATACTGGATTCCATCTTGTGTTTTGAGCACCGTTACACGGCAAACACAGGGCAAAACATGTGCAACACAAGGGCCTGCCGCATCTGGCTTTGACCACTACATATACACAGATGCCCGTTTGCCTTATACCCTCCAGCCATATTCACACATCCTAAGTATACAACATCACCTCCAGCTTGGGTGCGTTATTCTGCGCCTATGACCGTCTTAAAACAGCGTTGTTCTGGACTACTTTCAGATTCGATCCTCCATTCGTGGCAGACCCATTAGCATACACATCAGGAGCGGCAGGGCCCATTGGCAAGGATGCCTTCGGCTGGCACATGCTGCAGTTGCATAGCAATGGATGATGGTCAGTAGGAAGGGAGGAGATGCTAATTGCGTATGACAAAGATATAACAAGGTAACACTGAATAAGTAAACAAGGTAACAATGGTAAGTTATATCTAGCATGGCGGTCATGCTGAATCAGTGAATGAAATGTGAAGTAGCTGCTCGATTCGTACCATAGAAAAATCAAACTAGAGAACGATATTGACCATTCAATATCTATAAGAACCTGGGAATGTATGCATGTTCATATGTGCGACATAGAACTGCTGTATCATGCATTTTGATAGTATCACCACATCATTTAACGAAATTACTGATCTGCGGTAGAAAGCACAAAAACTTGAGCGGTACAGCCTGCTTAGAATAGAAGTACAAGTCCTTTTTTGCCTTACATACTACTACTCCGTTCTTTTTTATTTGTCATTTTAGAATCCATGCACTCAAACTTTTAAATGTTTGACCACTTATATGTTTGAAACTACCAAGATTGGCTATATAAAAATTATATGACTAGATTTGTCTTTAGAAAAGCTTTTGTAAAAGTATAATTTTATTAGTATATATTAATACAATATTATGAGAAGTAGTAGCCAAAAGACACCTTAAAGACTGAAAAGTCAACAAGGACAAATAAAAAAGAACAGATGTAGTACTTGTTTAGAGAAGCGACTTACATGAGTGAGGAGCAGGGGCCACAGCTAGCATTTGAGCAGGATGATGTGTATGAGGGAGAGGTACTGCATGCAAAGGGGGCCTTGGAAGTGCTGGAGTTGGAGCAGGGGACCTATAGTGTTTATTGGGATTATTTGGAGAGTGACGACGAATGGGTGGTGGTGGACTAATAGATGATGGTGGAACTGCACGAGGCGTGGTGACAGGTGAAGCATAATGATGGTTACTACTAGCTACTGGCTCAGCCGCTGGGGCTACAGGAGCTTTATTCTTTGGCATGTTGGCGTATCCATATTGACAACAAAATGGGGATGGAGATCTATATTTGGGCTGTCGGACAGGGCAATGTACAGGAGCAGGAGATGGAGCAAAATGCCTCTTTTTGTTGTGACTGTGGTGGTGATGGTGGTGGCTGTGGTGGTGATAATGGTGACGGTAGTGATGATGATCTTGATGGGGCATAGGTGCTGGACCTGGTGCATCAGTACCACCCCCACCGTGCAAAGAATGACTAAGATAAGACGAAAGGCTTATTTGCTTTACTCTGCCAAATACAGTGTGATTCAGCCCTAAGTTTCCTGAGGATGAATTAGCAATTGTTTGGGCCAATTGCTTCATCCTTGGAAGGGATGGCTGGTGATTCCCGACTTCAAGAACAATGGCGGCCTGAACAATTGTTGGAGGAGCAATTGTTGAACCTTGCGAATTCGTCAATTTGATGTAGAGGTTCTGCAAAGCAGACAAATGGAGTCAGTTGAACAAATAAGAACAAGATCTAATAGTGCACATTGACCTGATGCATTCTTTGCAACACGTCATTCCCCCACCCCAAATTTTCTGATGTCCAACAAATAAGAGTCATTACTCATTAGTCTTAAGGCAAGTCCATAAGTAGTGAATGTGAATGACAAAAGAGCAGAGAACTCTCCTCATACACTACACTACCAGCCATACACTAATTGTCGGCTTGCTAGAACATTTGTCATACATAGAGAAATATTTCCTTTCATTTTTCTTTTCTAGATGTTTAACTGAGTTTTTAAAAAATCGGTAACCAGTATTAGTTCCGTCAATGACCTAGTGGCGATTATATGGCCTAACTGGCATGACAGCGCATCCTAGTAGACCCAATTTTAGCTAAACCATGTTTAACTAAAAAAAATGGCAATATCATCTTGCAATCCATATGTATGCTTGCATGTTCTTCCATACTCTTATATCTGCACAAGTTCTCCTGCATGGACCACAAATTGGCGGGGGTTCATACTATCAAAAGGTACTCATGATTAACAAGAGAACAAGAGTAAAATACATGGGAGGTACAACAGTTTGCACGATGGGTGCAAGTAGGTCATAGTCCTTGCAAAATGCTCAAATTGGTCACAGAAGTTGTTTAGGGTGTGCATTAAGTGACGTGGACAGGTGATCGTAGGAAGGGCGGCCATGCGGTGACATTTTGGCATCCACATTGGCATTCTTGGCACGTGCGGAGGTAGGTTATTGGCATAATTTTGCGAACAGGCCCTCGCTGATACTCGTTTTGACTCTTGTTTAATTCAGTTGCCGCTGCTGTGCCCGCTGTCAGGCACCCAAATTCAGTTGCCGTGCTCGGTGAGCATGGTGCCACCACCGCTTTGCTGCTGCCGCCGTGGTCCCCATGGCCACCTCCTCACTGTGCAAGACTGCAAACACCCGCGTCTTCGTACATACCCCGGCTGAGAAGTTGCAGCGGCAACGGCAGCAGAGGGACGAGACCTCTGCCAGGCATGTGTTGGGCCGGTACGGGTAGCGCTAAGCGAACTAGACTCATATCAGACTACGCCGTGGGCCATGATCCTTATTTATTAGCTGGGCAAGATAACTCCTAGAAAGATGAAAGACACCAACGCAGTTAATAGAAAAAAGATCCATGTTGAAAGTCACCGAGTTCCTGTTCGGATCCAGATTTGACACTGCTGTGGGCCCAATACAAAGCATTGGTCAAACTCACTATACACAGGAGATACTAGAAAGGGAGCTGATAGGACGAACAGGCTGCATCCTTTCCTCAAATAGAGCAAAAGACCTAGGCGTGACTGACATCGACATTGCCAAACCGATCGACACAACCTCCATTGCACCAATCGCCTAAACCTTGGAACTACCTGGCATCGATAGGAATTGGACCTCCATGTCTGCGATGCTAGGGCACACTATACTTTGCGAGACAATCTAAGAGTAGCATTATTTATGGATCTCAGAATGGGAAAAATAGACAAGGGCATGTTTACAAAATCCTGCCGACCATGTACAAACAGTACCTACGTGGACGCCACACTAGCACTGCATGGCACCCCTATCTCCACAGTTCCATGCCCATGTCACCAAGTACACCACCACAGCAACTTCCATGACCCATTTGAGCGTTTTGCAAGAACTTTGACTTATTTGCACCCACCTTGCAAGTTATTGTACCTCCAGTGCATTTAACTCAAAGAACAAAATGCAGAAGGCTATGCTGAACAAATGCCCAGTTGCTCACCAGGGTCATGTATGCACGTTCATAACAACCCACCGGGCTATAGGAAAAGTTGTATGGGGCATGTACATGGCTGCACATACAAAAACACGCAACAAGAAGCAAGCAGCCAAACAATTCGGATACAGTCGAACAACGTGGCAGAAAAAGGTGGATAAAACTAAACCCGAGAATCATTATTATAATAAAATAATTAAACATAAATTTAACTACATTAATACTAATGTAACTAACCTCATAGGGATTGAGATGTAGTCCTGTCTTCATTTGGTCTTTCAACTCATTTGTTTTCTCTTGTACTTTGTCGATTGGGAAATTCAGAGTGAAGTTGAAAGATGCATAAGGTTTCTGTAGAAGAAAAGCAGCCTGTGGAGGGATAATGGTAATTCCTCCAGGGAACTTAAGCACCTCAAAATTTGATGAGGTCCCAAACAGTGACTCGGTCAGGTGGAGTGTTGACTGCTCTACAACCAAGGACATAAAAGAAGCCCTAAGAATGCTCAACCATGTTGATGATATAGTTGAGTATTTTGGATAAGGCACAATGCTGAAGATCACATTTGTCCAGTTTGATGCACTTAACGGTTGTGAAAAAGTTACAGCCACCTGTATAATCATTTAGGAATCAGCATGACAGAACATTGGGCACATTGTACATGACAAGAATATAAATAAGGTACAAAATTGCTGCCTTACAGTAGAGTTAGGAATGCCGACTTCCTCGTATATATCGAATTCAAGCTTAGATATACGTTCACTCAACTCAGAAACTGTCTTTTGGAGCATAAAGCTTGCAACTACATCAGCTGCAAAAAGAGCATGACTTCAATAGTCAGGAATGATGTCGTAAAAGCTACATTTCAATTTCTCAACAGATTAACTACAAGATACATCTTCTTCAAATAAGCACAAGTACGCCCAGCATATGCTTTACCAATCTAATTTTAGTAGCTTTTCCTGTTCTGCATATTGCAGATCCACATCTGGAGGGCCCATGCTAAAAGTGGAACAAGATTAACTTAATCAAGTATCTTGCACCAGGGAACTACTGGAATAAATGCCTGAAGACAATTCATAAGCTTTGTCTACAAGTGGAAGATGGAAGTGTTGCCTAAATGCAGCAAGAGCGTTGATGATTGTTAATGGTCATATTTCTACTTCAAGTATTTTAACTCCTATCCAAGTCAAGCATCAGAACCTAATCAAGACAATAGTAAGTATCAACTTCCAATTCTTTATGATCAAAGCAACTTTGACAGGTACCATACAAAATCCAAGACCACAATTAAAAAAAAAACCTCACCCACGGGGAGAAGACGTCCCCCTGGCTTTGTCTTAAGAGAGAGAACCTTTTACACAGGTACTCACACGACCTGCGAGCACCCAGGTTCGAGCCTGGGTGGGCAGCCTCTCAATTGGAGGCTCTACCAACCAAGCTATTGCTCGGTTCGCCGATACCAAAATTAAGAGTTAAGATCTTGCTGTCCATTGCATATCACAGGTCATGCTTTCAATGATTATAAAGAACTGGCCAACTGGGACATTCTAATACAAATAAGATAACTAATTTGGTGTTCGTGGCACTAGTAATTTACTTTCTTGAATATACCATCCCACTTAAGGTTATGGCTCACTGTAAAATGAATTTGCAATTTGCAGTTGCATTTCGAACTCACATTCTTCCAAGCATTGGTCACACTTTAATCAAAGGATCTTTACATTGAAATCTGCAGTGAAAAAATCTGCAGCTCCAAGTAGTCAAATAGTCACTTCCAAGAGTATATGTGACTTATCATCATCAGAAGGATACAATTTTTTTTCTTGCAAAGCATTTTTGTCGGCGACTTCTAACATCATCACTTGAAGTGCTGCACTTCTCTGTGACAAATACTTTTGTCAGGGCCTTCCAACATCACCATTCCATACGCAACGACTTCTCTATCGCGGCAAATTTTGTCAGGACTCGGGACCTTCTAACATCACCATGCACTAAAGCAATGCGTTCTCTATCGTGCCAATTTTTGTCAGGGCCCTATAACATCACCGTTCAATAAAAGCATTACCTTTTCTATTATGGAGACTTTTTGCCAGAACTTTCTAACATCACTATTTTGTAAAGCATTGCCTTTGCGCGGCAATTTTTGTCAGGATATTATAAGTCCAACATATCCTAATATTTTTTTGAAAAAAACTAAAATGTTTCCATCAGCAGCACCGACTGAGAAACTGATTTCTTTTCCCCAAGAAGAGAAGAAAATAGTATCTCCAATAGAATTCTAGAGAAAATTCAAAGAGAGAACAAGCCATACTCAAATGTTTGTTGCCTAGAATTAAAGGTTCAATTTGATAACAGTTAAATTTTTAAATGTTTTATTGTAAAAAGAGAGAGAAGAGTTTACAACAGCTTGCAGAAAGCCACACACCATAAGCACCACTAAGAGCATCTAAAAACGGAACATGGTGCCGACTAGGCAATCCACCCAAATTCGCCAACCAGCACCATATCAGGAATTGCTAATACCAGTTATGGCAACTCAGCAACCATCCAAGGAAAATAGATTTGCTCCAATTGGCACAAACAAAGGTTCGCCCAAGCATTTCCTATCCTGTCCACCATCGACAACAGCACTTGTACAGGTACACTACGCATACATTGACAGCACGGATCGAATCGAAACATGTGAATCCCTAAGAAAAACAAGCTAAATGTCACGCAAAAATCGAACTGGCGCACACTAATAATAGCATATCTACGAAAGGGACATAGGAGCTAGAAAGTGGCCAACTTGCTCTGGAAAGGAAACAGGAGGCGCAACTGAAAAATTCGCCGAATTTGATCCGAGTTACCAACTAGAGAAGCGACCTTTGCAGCTTTGCTATAGATCCGAAGCTACGTACCACGCCCAGAATCAAGCGTGACTCGCCAATTCTCACAAATATTGAGCTAGAAACAAAACGAGTCAATCGCTAAGTCACTGCTCGTAGCGTCCGTACGGCGAAAGAGATTTTTAAAAAAACTACGAAACAAAACAGAAGGCAGGTGCGCGAGATCTCGCAACGCGCGCTGACCTGCGAACGCGCCGCCCGCATCCAGCAGCGTTGCCTCCTGGCCGCCGCCGCGCCCGGCGATGGGCGGCAGCCAGAAGAGCGCGGAGAGCACCACGGCGGCGCCGAGCAGCAGCGCGGCCACGCATTGCGGCCGCACAGCCCCGCGGCAGCGGCTGCTACACCTCCCGCCGCCTCCTCCTCCGCCTCTTCCGCTTCCTCCTCCTCTTCCCTCCGCCGGCGGTTGTTGCTCCTGCCGCTGCCCCCCGCCCTCCTCCTTCCCCATGCCGCGAGCCCTCACGCATCGCCGCCCGCCGCCATTGGCCGCCGGCGAGGTTGGGCTAGCAAGGGTTCGGGGCCCAGGCCGCGCGCTGCTACTGCTGCTTCCGCCGCCGCGCACGGGTGTGGGAGTGGTGGTGAGACGGTGGAGAGGCGAGTACAAGTAGTGTGGTGTGGTGATGGCCGCTTTGCCTGTTGTCCGAGCCCGTGAGCAATGAGTCACTGCGTTGGCTGTCATTAATCACTCCGGTCTTAAATACATATTTTTAAAAATAAAAAATAATTTTTAATTATTATTTTTATTAAAATATATTTATTGAATTTGTGATATTATAAAATATTTTTCAAGACAAATATATAGATATGATTTTAAGGTTTTTAAACTAAATATTTTAAAAGCAATTATTAGTTAAAATTTTAAATATTTGATGAATCTTTTACAAAATAATATGTATTTATGACGGGCAGGAGTATATTGTTTATTGTGTGTTTGAATCCTGGCGTGATCTAATTTGGAATGGGCTTGTTTAGCATGGCTTTGTTTTGAATTTGCTTTTTTTAAGGGATGCTTTCATCAATTTTCAAAGTTACGTGTTTGGCATAAATTTCATCACTCATCTTCCTTAGAGCCTCATGCTAACCACAAAAGGTCGCGCTAGGTCAGTGCGCCCGACCCATCTTTCTAACAGCCTCCACGGTGTTGTCATCTGAAAGTGACATCAATACTAGTACTGGATATACTAGTTCAACATAATCACATTAAATAGCCATATTTTTTTTGAGTGACCGTTTTAAGCTTTGTTTTACTATTGCGTTCTACATGATGAACTTAACAAAATGAGATATATTGCGTAGGTTTCAAAGACATATATAATTGGTAGTAACTTCAGTAAAAATTGTGTAGCAACTTCACTAATGTTCCATAACAAGTGTAATGAGTATTTTGGTAGCAATTTCGGTGGGTGTTTCATGACAATTCAATGATTGTTGTGGTAGAACATTACTGAATATGTGATAGCAACTTATGTGGATATTGTGTAACAATTTCAATGAGCATCTGATAGCAAATTTTGATAGCAACTTATGTTAAGGTAGCAAACTTTAGTGGATCTTTGGTCGCATATTATTTGCAAACTATATAACAATTCCAGTGAGTGTTTGGGAACAACTTTAGTGAATAGTTGGTAACAACTTATGTAGATACTTTTGTTAAGGGTATAATAGTCAAGAGTATTATCGTAATCTCTTAGTCTAGAGTTTATCTGATGTACTCTATATATTGCTCATATGTGTTACCATTGAATACAAATTGTTATTTTTAACATGGTATCCTAGCTAGTTTTTTGGACGTCGCAACTCATCCCGATCTAAATGTATTTCACTCGTCGACTTCCTCCCTGTCGGCTCTCTCTGTTCTTCTCGGCTGGTGACAGGCTCGTCTCTTCTCGGTCGAATCTCATCAACCACGTTCACCTCGTTCGCATCTCTGCTCGCCTAACGTTCGTGTCGGGTCGCCGCTTCGGTCTCAACTCAGATCCACAAGCCACCAAGCCGCTCGCCGGCCTCCCGCGCATAGTCGAACGCCCGCTAGTCTTTTCCGCCCACCCGTCTGTAAGTCCATGCACTGCCTGAGGACCCTAACGCCATTGGGGGATCTTCCATCACTAACCTCTCGCGACCGCATGTTGTCAAGATCCACCGATTTGATGCGCCGCCATTCTCTCGGAGATCCCCTTCTCCGCTCACCCCGACTTCTAGATCTTGTTGCTAGGGTTCCTTTGGATCACGCTTGTCACGTCCCAAATTCTTAATCACGCATTTAAGCAAAATTATGCTTCTTAAGCATTATGCTTAAATTTTGCGTAATGGTAATTGAGAGTGCTAATGCACTTCGTTAAAAGTCATTTAGATGAGAGAAGAAAGTTGGAGAAGAAAATAATTGAAGTTGCATTGGAAATACCCATTTTCTCTAACATGTGGGCCCCACATGTGGCCCCACCATCCCACCCACTCCCTCTCTCAAGTGGGCAGCACCCCACCTGCCCTCTCTCTCTCCTCCCTCACTCCACACGTCCCCCCAAGCTGCAGCACCAGCTCTCCCCCTCTCTCACTCTCCCACTCAAGCTCTCTCTCTTTTCTTCCAAAATCCGAGCTCAAGTGGAGGATTCAAGGTATGCATGTGGTACTATTGCATTCTCTAGCTCATGAGCTACTCATCTATCCAATCCATTTTCATTTTCGCGGAAAAATCGAGTAGTTCTTGGCATTCTTGAGCTTTTTGGAGCAAAAATGGAGTTTTGTCGAATCTGAGCTCTAGAGTCTTGTTGTTAGTTGATGAGTGAGTTCTAGTACCCTTAAACTGTCTCTAACATATTTCCTTTAGGCTTGGAAAGGATCGCAACTCGAATCAATAAAAAATCCACTCGAGAACAACTTTTCTGGGCTGACTCGGATGCTCTGGACTCACCCGGATACTCCGGGTTTAGTAGAATTTGTCCGCTTAATTGTGTTCAAAATTGGTTAGGGTTTAGGGTGTGAGTTTGGTTTAGAACCTTTTGGATAGGGCATATGCACGTTTGTATAGCACATATTTGTAAAATGAGTCAAATCACCCGAGGGAAAAATCGTGAAGAACCCAAGTCTGTATCACCCGGATTATCCAGATAAACCCGGAGACTCTGGGTAGTTATGTGATCGTGTAACCGAGAGCTTCGCTCAGAACGTCACTCGGAGTGTTCGGTATATCCCAGATAGTCTGGACCAACCCGAAGGTTCCGAGTCAAGTTAGAATAGTGCTAACCGAGAGCCTTCACCAGAGGATGGCCCGGATACTCCGGAACTCGGACATTCCGGATTTACCCGGATACTCCGGGCCGATCAAATAAAAAGCAGCAACCGAGCACCTCTTTCAGAGGGTCACCCGGAGGGTCCGAGCCCGGATACTCCGAACCATTCCGAATACTCCGGATAGCTGTTATTTTCCGGATTTCGTTTAGTATTGCGTTGATTCGCATATCTTATACTTCTAGCTTGTGTTGAGCTTTGTTGCATACCTTTTTGCACTTCATTCATACTCATTGTATTGCATGCGCTGATCCTTTTTAGAGATCACCGATCCGTCGATTCCGGAGGCCGAGGGCGATCCCGAGGCGCCCCACCTGTTTGAGCCAGTGCATCCAGGCAAGCAACTAAGCATATTAATCCCTCTTGTGTAATTGGATAAGCTTAAAATTGATGAAATATGCTTATGTACGTATGCATGTTTAGTGAGTCAATGTCGGTACCAATGGGTAGAACCTATACCGATTGCATTCTTCTACTTTGAATACTTGTGTATTTACATTCTTTGTAGCCTTGAGATGTTGTCAATGTCTAGGTTTGAGTTCGACTTATATGCTTAGCCATGCTTAGGTCATTTGGTAGAAGTCGAACGACGGCGCATTCCGTTATTCGCGAGCATAGGGCCTTCTTATGATTTCATACACTTGTTGAGGTTGAGACGGTTGTATGAGTGGTGAGTATGAGACGAGGTGTGGGCGATGCTAGGATGTTGTTTTGTCTTGCCCGGATGTGGAGTTCCCTTGGGTATATCGGTAGAGGAAACCGGACACCATAGACCGCTTTGCACCGGTTAAGCACCGATCGTCAGTGTTGTTGGCTTTAGCAGTTACCTTACTCACCACATGCCAATCTAATGGTAAGGCGAGCCGAATACCTTCACAGCTGTGGCTTTTTGGGCTTGGAAATCGACGGTGTGAGCGGGCGGGCTTGTAGAGGTACTAGTTTATTTCGGGAGTAGTTCTAGTACCGTCGCGCCGATCAATGCATGATCCAAATGGTTGAGGCTGGTTGGGAAAGGTTGTCATGAGTACCCCTTTGTGTGCACTTTGGCCGGTGGCATAAGCCATATGATCCTCGTGTCGTGTGAGTCCAGAAGTATCCCCCTGTAGGGTGTATAAACAGTTCGAATTGTCGCGCTCTCGGTCATGAGCATGCTTCTGTCCATCTGCATCGGTCGTAGAGTTTTGAGTATGGTTTATGGTTCGGTATGTGGGAGATGGTGGTGTTGGTTCTTGTTGCTTATTTATATACATGTTGTTTACATTTACTTTTGTTCAGTTGTTGGTTATAGGGTAGTTTTCATATGTTTTGGTAAAGTTTCAGTTGCTCACACATATGTCTAGGATGCTTAGTGCTTATATTTTACTTAACTTGTAGTTCATCCTTGCTAATGATCAATGCATAATCCTTGGAGTCGAGCTATGTATATGTGCTCTATATGGTTTAAGTCTTGCGAGTACCTTTGTACTCATGCCTGTGCTTTCAAGTACTCTTGTTGCTGGAGCAGAGGCTGTTTTTGGCTACTTCGTGCCTACCGATTAGGATGGCGGGCAAGAGTAGTGCATCCTACTCTGAAGGTAGTGTGTTGAGACGGTGCCTAAGGGCATGCGGCCCGTTCTCTTTTATTGTTTATAAGTTTATCTTTCTGCTGTGTAGTTTTTTTGTGGTTAGGAGTTGAGGGGTTTTGTCTCCTCCTAGCTCGCTTTTGTTGTAATATTTTGAAATCAGTTGCATGCTTAATAGCTGTAATATAAATGTTTATTACTCGCTCTTTATTAAGCTATATTGTGATGTACATGTTGGAAGGCAGGTGTTCCGATCCTTGGGCACAAAACACGTGCCGGGACTACCGGGATGATATTCTGGTTAATTATCGAGGTTATGATTATGGATAATGATCCTCCTGGTGAAAGATAAACTTATAAACGAAAGGTAATGTAAATTGTGTTCGATCGATTGGATTATTATTCTCAATTGACCATGACCCTCTCGTATTTAAAGGGCAACATGTCTTAGCCATGAGACCAGGACTCCAAATTCAAACCGAATCAAGACTTACAGATATGATTCGCTATACCATAACACCTGATCTCTAAACCTTCTATAACTAATATATCTTTCCTATTCAACCATGTAAACTTTCATATATTATTTGAGTATCCTTTAGTACAGTTCTGCCTTTTGGATTCAACTACATGCTCTACCCGAACATCTGCTCACGTACTACCTTCTCGGTTTGTCTACCTGCTTAGAGACCAATTGCTTGATGTATCTATGTGCTTGAATCTGTCCAATTCTTCTGAAAGGACAATAATGTCACCTAAAGGGGGTGAGTAGGTGTTTTTACAAAAAAAAAACCGTCCCCTTTTACTTTGGCCTAAACTTGCAGTAGAAAAAACTAACGGATTTTTCACAAGTGAAAATCCTAAATATAATAGGCTCAACTAGTGCACAATCATCCTAAATAAGTGTAAAAGTTACTAGGGCGACAAAGATTATACAAAACTAGCAAAAGATATTCAAGAAAACTCTAGTTGAAAATCCTGAAAATACTGTTCATCGAATACCCCCGAGTTGACACGAAACCTCTGGGTTCAGATCTGATTGTACAGTATCTGGAGTTTTTGGATTAAATCTGGAACCTTCGGATTCAACAGAGAATGAACTAGAAACTGAAATTAAAGTACGCCTAAAGAGTTCTAGCTCAAACTAAATGAAGTCGTATGTTCCAAGTGATGATTCCAAGTAGATCCACGGAGAACCTACAATCAATTTCACACGAGCAAATAGATCGAGAAATATGCACAAATATTAATCAAGAACACAAGAACAAGAAAACAAGAGAGGAGACATAAGATTTGTTTCCCGAAATTTGCACACCTCATCTAGAGGTTCCTATGTCTCCGTTGAGGGGCTCGGTCACACCTTAGCTGGGTCTCTCTCAACCCTTTTCCTCTTCAAGCTCGGTCACACTTGAGCTTGGCTTCCACTCTTGATTTCTACCCTTTTGGAGGTCAAATCGAAGCCTTCATAAACTTCTGTGGCACACCACAACCTTAGATGCTCGCTGGCGACGCCTAGCCGCCTAGGAGCTTAAAGCTCTAAGAGTAACAAATGCGATGATGATCTTCTTGTCGATGAACTTAAGTGCTAAAGAATAGAGTTTATCTCACTTGCACTCAGTCTTTCAATCCCTTAACCCAACTCACTTTTCTTATCAAATCACACACTAGATTACAGTGAAAGGGAGTTCTTTTGGCTCTAAAGATGTTTTTTTTGTCCTCTTGTAGCAGCAACAAAGAATGGGTGTGAGAGGGTATATATACCCAATCCCCAAAAACTAGCTGTTACACAGCTTTTTATACTGATTTGGAGTATCCAGATCAACTTGGAGACTCCGAGTTGGCACTAGAACGCTTAACTGAGAACCCTGACTGGAGCTCATCCTGGAGACTCCGGACAGAACACCAGAACTTGGTGTATCCAAGTCAACCCGGATACTCCTGGTGAACTAAAGAAGACCCAAACCGTGACCCCAACCTGGAGCCTCATCTGGAGGGTTCGGAACCCAAAAAATCCGGATTCCACCCCGAACCTCTGAGTTCAATAGAATTGACCCTTGGAAAACAACGATAACTTTTGATCTAAAATCCAATTTCGACGATTTTGGACTCTATGGAAAACTTATTCATATGGCTACACACCCCAACTAAATTCATGACCTCAAACATATTAGATCAAACTAGGAACACTCCAAAACCCAATTCGAACACTTCCACACTTTTCGCATCGGGCTTCTTAAGCTAACTCTCACTTTGGGTTGGTTAGAAAACTCTTGAGCACTGAGACACAACAATTAGCTCTACGTTGCATCCCTCTTAATAATGCGGCATACCTATACTCAAATTTAAATGTAAAATTTGTTTGAACCAATTTGAGCCTTTGAATACTTTCAAGTACCGCTTCTTTCTTTCAAACCTTGAGGGTTACCAACTTCCATGTAATCTTTACTCCATCTTTTGTTGATTCTTTATATAATTGATGCGAGTCACCTATAGCTTTCCATGACCTCACACGGTCAATTGGTGCAAAGCCTTCACTCGCTCTTCACCATCGCCTTGGTTCTTCGACGCTAAGCCATTTGCTTGCCCTTCACCACCGGATGGTCCATCGCAGTTGAGTATTGCTTGTCCTTCATCGTCTTGCCATATAAAACCATTTTGTATCCGACACCTTCAACAAAATTCACTTTATCATATGTGGAGTCCAATATTGTTCTTCACTCTTGGTATATATGATTTCAATTCAACTTATGCCTTCTTATAGATCCTAACCTCAATTCACTCTCAAGCACAAAGCACATGAGTTGATCCATAAAACTCTGTTGAAAATGGCATACTTTTAGTTACTTGATCTCTACAAGTAACTTATTCTTCTTTTCATGAACATCACTAAGATCTCAATAACTTTGATGCAATTTTTTGAACCCATGACATTTCTCAATGAATTCATACTTCATTTCTTATGCATATCCTATGAAATAACCTAATAACAATTCTCAACATTATTGTTAGTCCATAGATATTGTCATTACTTACCCGAGCATCACCTAGAGCTCATTGATTTTGATGTATATCTCTTCTCTATGCATCACCTATGGAATATTCTACTAACAATTCTTAACAATATAGTTAGTCCATAGGTATTGTCATTAATTATCAAAATCACACATAAGGGCTAGATGCACTTTCAATCTCCCCAATTTTGATAATTGATGACAATCTCACTAGATGATTATATTTGACAAAAAATTGAAGTTCTAAGTATACATTTAATCCGAAAATGAATGTATACAAAGAACAAGTTTTGGAAACATCAAACATCATAATGACATTTGAGGTTGCCAAAACTAGCTTTATTAACATCAAAAACCACAAAGGTTTTGATATTAGTAAAAACTAATATGTATATAGTAAACTCCCCCATAATCTATACATGTGTGAATGAATCTTGAATATCATTGCATATATTGTCTATCTCAAATTTTGAACGGAGTGTCACGCCCGATTTTTCAAAAGACTAACCAGGAGCATTCCACATGTATGTTAGGATCAGTTTTATCATACATGCGGTGACATTATCAGTGATATATAGTTCTATATAAAACAAAATAACTTTATTGAAATAAATATTAGAGTTTACAAGACAACAGCGGAAGAACACAAGAGGACTCATATGGATCTTTTGGGCATACCACATGCAATCGACTGGGGGCAACATGACCTGGAACGCTCTATCTCCAATCAACAGTCTTCAGCTTCCTTAATTTCTCTGTAGTCTTCTCCAACTGAGCAGTATTTATTATTAGAAAAAGTAAGTGTGAGTACATATTATACTCCGCAAGTGTGAGAAAATATAACATGGGGCTTAAGTCAAGAAAACGTTAGATATTGGTTTACTGCACTAAGCAACCTTAACCTATAACAACAAGAATCAGACATCCTATTTACTAAGTGTGAAAACACAATTTAAACAAGAGGAACAGCTCACCGGATTCCATCCGACTACCAAACTCACCAGATATTCCATATCCGGCTACCAACTTATTGGGTTACCACCACCCAACTACCAAAACTAACCATCTATGATTGCAACTAATCAAGAAGAAGTCCAAACCACTCTTGACCTTGAGCACGATTGATCGATCAATTTTATACTCTATAAAGATTGCCCAATCTTTTCCCACGGGTCATGATTTCATCACCCGCATTACCAGGTGACAGTCTCCATGTTGCCATGCTAATCAAGCAATTGCACACTTCCAATGGTGTGCTGCCAAGAGATCACTACAATGCCTTTACAAAGCTCCCGCCGACCCGCAAGCACTCACTAAGGTTTCACCACTAACAATGATTCTATCACTACAGAAGCCCCCTCTTGTGCCACTCAACCGTCCAATGGTGCTCATAGAACCGGAGGGGTGGCTAATTAATTAGCCAGGCCGTACCTATATAAGCCCTGTGGATGGTTGCGGTTTAGCTTGGTTACATGCTTTAAGAACCGGTCCTTAGGACCTCACACAGGAACAGACACATTCTAATTGTGTAGCACAACACATGCACCTTCTTGCACCATCCTCAAACCAATCATTATGTTAGGATCCTTATACCATATTGCTACAAAGATTATCATACCCAATTCATGTTGCATAATCATTAGTCAAGTTTAACTCATAACCTGTCCATAACAGCGATTAGCGTATCTACCCATATCCCAAAGGACTTCATCAACGATGACAAGGAAAATCAGACAATTACTTGTAAACCCTAATCATTGGATTCCAATTTAGATAAGTATGCATGAAGGATAAACAACTAACTTAAGATCCTAAAATAGGTACAAGATGTTCAAGCGCACTTGCCTGACGGTTGCATAGTGATCTTCGTAAACTCAATTATGACATATCTCGAAGCCTCAGTCTTGTAGCTCATCAAATCTCGAACCGTTGCTCTTGGAAAAAGGTGTGAAAGGATGTCCAAGAATATTAGCGTGAGATATCCAATATAATTCTAGAGTATTATTTTAACATCTCGAATCCATACCGTTTGTGTAATGACATGTGTGCCCTACATGTTGAAGCATTCTAATATGGATTCCACTATTAAAACAATACTTAGAGATTATATAGTCTGACATGACAAATTTTGATAGATTGACATGAATAAGTATGAATCGTTGGAACTTGTTGAATTTGATGACAGTATAAAGTGGTATTCGAATTTAGCAGAAACTTGCTGAACAAGATTTTGAATATATAACATGTATTTGAATTGAGAGGAATAAAATAGAACTAACTATAGAAGGTAGGAATTATCATGCAAAAATCCTAAACAGGAAAGTAAAGACAGAAAAATAAAGGATTTGGGATGGGTTATTTGGGATTCTCACCAAGAGAGAGAGAGAGAGAGAGAGAGAGAGAGAGAGAGAGAGAGAGAGAGAGAGAGAGAGAGAGAGAGAGAGAGATCTGAGAACAGAGCAGAAGAGCTCAGCGTGGAGGAGTTGGACGGCAGTGGGCTCTCAGCGTCGCCGGTGGGGGAAAGGCCCAGGGTTGATGGAGATGGCGCAAACAGGGTTACTGCGTAGCCATGAACTCATGGCGGGCTCATCTTGAACTGGGGTAACAAAGGACGCACACACCAGCGAGCTGAAGGCGGCAGGGTTCACGTTTTGACAGCGATGGTGGCGGTGATCACTGACGTCAACATTGGGTAGTCGTGATGTTTTAACAAATCGAGGAGAGCATGGCGTAGAACGTGAGAAGGCAAGCTTGTTTTTATGGTTGGTCTTGGCAGAGAAGTTCTAAGGTAGCGGCAAAATAGCAGCGAGCGCTCCCAGGTTTGGTGGTGGTCGCACACAAACACAACAAAGAAGACATGCACGAGCTCGGAGATTGGCTGTGAAATTTGAGAAACCGTTTGAACAGAAACGTTCATGTTTCCTGGGAACACAATTCTATAACTCGGGTTTGGCCAGATCATCCTCTGAGAGGAAGGTCAATCAGAGGAGATGAGATGGGTAATAATTGTGGCATGCTGCGGTTGGCAACTGCATTCCTATAGTGGCATTGTACAACTGGTGAAGGGACCTGAAGGTCACGTAGAAGACTCCAAGAGACACACCGTGACATGGTTGGGGCATCCATACAGCTTCTGGATTGATGGGGAATACGAATGCAAATCTAGTGCGTAGATTTGGACAAACTGATTTGGGAGGATGTATAGGACCATCAGAGGCACGTCTTGGTCAAAGGATATGGCGATCTGACCCCTGGTAGGTCGGGGAACACCGATGCCATCTGTGGTGACGTGGCTGGAAATACATGGATGATCGACATGGTACACAAAGTTCTAAGCAGAGGGATTCATATAGAGTTGTAGAACATGGAGAGGCACACACAATGGTAGTGGTCGAGGCTACAGAAACTTACCGTGGACGACAAGATCTAAGATCCAATTCGATGGCGGTGCTGAAATGTGAGCTCGCGTTCCCGTTGCACCAATGAAAATCTAGTCAAGCCCTTTAGGGATCCTCATCATGAGGTTCTGTCGACGTTCTATATGGTGACATGGGTGGCATGGCTGTATCTTCGCTGGATTATCGGGAACGCCAATGGATTCTTCGGTTCGCGCTCTGGTCGCGACCAGACACAGAACAACGCGGATAGCAACGTAGATCATGGCGGCTACGGTGCACCTTTGGCCGATCCAATTTGGGGATTAGTAGAGGATGACTAGGGGAACATACTGGTGAAAGGGCATGGCATTTGGCGCCGGGAACGAGGTTGCTAATCGAGGACGACGTGGCTGTCCACGACGACAAACAACACCCTAGCAGGACAATGGCAGCTTCTAGGGTTGTGGGAATGGAAAAGGGGCTGTGCAGGGCATGCTGATCCCTTTTGTAGGGTAGGGGCGGCTGGCCACAAAGTGGGGAGGGGAAAAGGCCGGAGGTGGAAAATGAAACGGAAGGCTCCGGTTTGAGGATGATATCTCCACTGTACGAACTCCAAATTAGACGTTTTTGGACTCTATCTTGTAGTACTCGAGAAGATATACAACTTTGGTATTCATTGAAACTTCAAAAAACATCATCTTGATCTGCAAAAGTACGCCACAAGATAAACTATTTGAATTCAGTCTTATCTGCTCAGCACTGATCTTGAGGGTAATAACTCTTAGATCCATTATCCAAATATGGACTTCAATAGGTTCAAATCGAAGCTCTCGACGAGACCTACAACTTTGATATTGTCAAGATTTGCATTTAAGACCGTCTTAAATACCGAAACTGCACGAGAAAATGAGGCTAGGTGATAAGGAGTAACTGGCAGCCGAAGTAATGGCCATTAGAGATAATTAAAGTGTCGGTTATGACCTTGAATTGAGGGAAATAAAGAGGGAATTGGTGAGGGGATTGAATGTGGACAACACCATGTTCAATTTTGGCAAGTAAACGACACGAGTGCACAATGAATTCATCGATTTTGGGAGCTCCAATGAGCAGTTATGGAGTCGGGAAGGTAAATGACATTGTTAATGTCCTCCTCTCAATCTGGAGATGAAAGAAGGGACAGGACAGCTTGGGTCATCTTTGGTATGGGAAGGATTTAGGGAGAAATAAAGATAAAGAACTTCGAAGCTTTGGAGAAAGGGTGAGAAGATATAAAATGAAAGAAGTTGATATATGGATTTTGAATAATATTGGGAAGAATGGAATAAGGATTTATCCAACCTCGAAATTCCTTAACCTATTCTAATATTTTATAAATACAATTTTCATCACATAAATAAATTATATTTAAACTCTAATTTTTTGGGAAAAGCTTTCAAATTTTAGGAAAAATATTATTTTATTATTTTTAAAATTCTCACAACCCAAAATTAGAATTTTAGGGTGTGACACAGAGTTTCCTTTATACATATCAAGCAAGCATGATAGAGTATGTATGAAGATGAATATGCTCATGTAAAGCAAAACAACTTTCAAAAATGAGTTGCATAATTTTGCTTTTGAAACTCCCCTAAATGACATCCTCTTTACAAACATACGAGATTACAAATTCTCCCCCATAAACAATCTCTCTTTTAAAATATAACTTCTAGTCCAAATTCTCCCCCAATTGATAACAATGCCAAAATAGAATCATCGACACGAATTCTTCCCCAATTGATGTCAAGTTGGTAAGAATTATGAAAAACTTGCCAAAAGAGAGATTTTCCTCCAAAGTACATTAGCTCTATCCCACAAAATGAATCATCGAGAGCTATTGCAAGACTATGTATAGTGTGAACTCCTCATGATATGTGCATTTCTCATAATTTGAGTTAAACCAAATACACTTATCAAATTATGAACTATGTGAGGAAAACAAGCTATACAATAGATCAATACGGATAAAAAAGATGCCAAATGAGATTTTAAAAGATACCAATTGAAAAATAATGTCAATTGAAACAAATTCAATTGAAGGCAAAACAAGCATGAGTCTGAAATAAATATTGAAAGCACATCAATTGGATAGTTTCAAGAGAATGCACTTGTGTTTTGGATTAGACTCCAAATTGAACAAAGCAAAATAGTTGACATTATAACGAATTTCTCGTTTATCACAAGATGTCAACATCACATAAGCATATATGTCCAAAAGAGCAATTAAGGCGGACTAAAAACCTTGGGCAAAAGATTTTTTAATTTTCATCAATATTGCATATAAAAGCAAGTAAGCATTTGATATGAAATCTTTTGCATATTTGGGATTGGATGAATCATAAATATGACTATAAAGTTCCCACAAAAATATGCTACTTCAAATTACTCATATTTGCAATAAAGAGATTTTTAAGCACTTGTATGGAAAAAAAAAATTCTCAAGTTATTTTCATGCTATGATGCAATCTAGGAACTTGTGTAGATTGTATAAATTTTAAACAAATTACCGAGATAGCATTGGATTAATGTAGTAAACCATTGTACATCTTTGCTTGGCTTTTCTTTGATATAGTATTTTGTTTTATTCTAATTGAAGTTGAAGGAAATGGTCTTCTTTTGAATACCAATTTAAAGATGAAGACATTCTTCATGAATTTCAATTGAAATTATATTTTATTTGAAAATACCTTCATTATAATTAGTCCAAGCTTACAATGTATCTCTATTTTACCTAAAACTTATTTAAGTAAAATTTAATCCCCGAACTTATTGGGTCTAAAGAAGTTAGCAAAACTCACCATATAGAGTAAACTTTTCAAAGGATAGTGCATATGAAGTAGATACCAATTGAAGGATTGAAAGTCAAGTGATACTCTATACACCTTTTATTCAATAAAATATCTTGAGAGAGGCTTACTCCATATATTGGATAAAAAAAGTAAACATACTATAGATTTTAACATTTAAGTCAAACAAGCATTCTCGTTATTTTAAATATCCAAAAATATATAATTTGGAACAAATAGCATATAAGATTTGAAGATACCAAATGAAAGACAAAATACTAATAATGATATCCAAGTTACATCTAAGATCAAAAGATCAACAAATGATCATTAACAAAGTTCAACAAATGAACTAAGTGAAGGTTGAGCATATAGAGACATGAAGAAGTTCCAAACATGCTCAAAAACTTATCTCAAGCGAGTATATTGAACATGATATAAGCATTGAGATAACAAGCTTCTATGAATTCCAATGAAAAGTTTCGTTAAAGAAACTAACATTCCTATTATAGAAGGTAAATGGAATCTTTCACAAAGAGAGAAATCACTTAGAAGAAAAATTTGAAAGGAAGATGATCGACAAGAATTACCACTTGTATTACTACCAACTGTAAGAAAATAATGGTATATGAAGATTTCACAAGTCGGTAATTGTAACAAGACATAGATCAACTTTCTTTCAAGAAGCATGAGAAGAAAGATTTTAGAAATTAAACATCATGCTTCAAAGCATCCTTCACAAAATCAACTATTACAAGTAAACACATAAAAACCATAGTTGACTTGATTCGAATGAGAAATGATTCAAATTTAAAAACTATTAAATAGATCACTAAATTAGTACCATGAACCTTAAGTTTCAATTTAAGCAAAAAATGGATCAATTAATGGATTGTTGCAAAAATAAGATTTATATGAGCTTGAAATACCACATAGATGCCAGATAAATAATTATATCAATTCCAAATGATATTATTCAAATGTTTACACTTTATGTGTTTTTAAGATGTACAAAGCATAATACTACCCCATAATATGATAATCCATTAATTTCGCCAAAAGAGCTAAAATAGAATTCAATAAGACGAATAAGATCAAATAAGGCTCCAAAACAACAATCAACATATGAATGTGCAGTGCATCCTACGTACTAGTTATATGACTTACACATACTAGTCGACAAGAGAAGCTAAATGCGCTAAAACAAAATCATAGCATACTTAGCAAACCATCAAGACATATATGGATATGAAAGATAAGCATGATACGATTACGATAAAGTCTACACATACTAGAATAAGCATAAACTCTAAATAAGCATAGATATAAAACCTATACATACAAATTGCTAGGAACTTCCAGAATTCGGAGTTTTCAAATACAAAACCTATATTTATAGTGCCATTTAAGGTTTAAAAATATGCTCTTACAGAGATAGCGATGCAAGTTATCGCCATGTTATAGGGACTTGGGGCTAGTTGAATTACACGGCCTGGGTTCAGCAGAATACATTTACCTCTAACTAGAAGATATTATCTACTATAATAAATACAATGGTGTAGGTGACCCGATACTCGGCCGATCGTCAATTGCGACACGACGCTGCACTGTTTCGAATATCAGAATGACCTCCACTTACACTGGGATGTTAGGATGGTCACCACTTGCACCGGCATTAAATATCGGTCACTTCGTTACAGCGGAGGACGGCTCGTGGGCCCCCTTTGACTGATTTTTCTCCAAAGCTTGATGACCCACTCCCCAGGCTTCGGAGAACTTGCCTAGCTCCAGAGGACTGGGGCTCCGGAAGACTGGGGCACTGAAGAGTTCCGGAGCTCGGAGACCTGAGAGGCCTTCGGAGACTTGAGATTCACAGGCATAGGCTGACGGGGCCAAGGGCATCGGGGTCCTGAAAGATGCCCCCCCAACAATCCCTTTCGGAGACCAGCAACTTCCCCTTTCTCGAGAGGCAGTAGCTGGAGAGGTTCGCGGTCTTCGGAAGCCACAACTTCGGCTAAGGATCCGGAGCCCAAGGGCTCCAGAGGAGCTCTTGATGGCAACCCTTTAGTAATGTTTGCAAGCTAGGGTATTTCCCACTAACAGTACTCTCTCATTCGCTGGCCCCGAGGTATGTAGGGATGAGCGGATGCAGAAGAAACTAGCTCCAGCCCGACATCATAGTTAGGATATCATAATATAGTTTCTCACCACTGAGGAGCCTCTCAGTGGTGACCGTGAGCAATGATGGCAAATCTTGATGGCGATAGCGCAATCTGAAGGAAACTGTGTGGTTTACCGCCTCAGTGGTTTACCGCGATGAGGCTTGACAGAGTCAATGCGCTCTGGGGCCTATGCGGAGTAAGCCCTTCAGCTCCCTTGACGGAGAGTTCTTTTGCCGCTTGCACTGTCATGTTGGAGGTTGTGTGGCAGCGATGTATTCTCCTCGTTTTTTTGGCCCGAGTAATGGATGACGTGCGGTAATGGCAGTACGTCTGACAGGGTAATGCACGGGTTCGCCTGGGGTCCTGTGTCCACGACCCTCGCATGCACCAAAAGAGGCTCGAGCCATCAATGCGATGAGACGTGCGTGCAAAAAACTAGAGAGCCACCGCAAGATGTCACCACGTAAACACAGATCGACCTGGGCGTGGTCACAACCCCCTATGGGAGTAGTTGGGAGTGCCACGAAACAACGCCCGTGACGATCTTTAGATGAGCTCTTCGGAAGCTGGATTTCTGGTTTAGGATCTAGAGCCCAAGGGCTCCAGATAAGCTTTTGATGACGACTCTTTAGTAATATCTGTAGGCTAGAGTATTTTCCCCAACAGTCACTAACAAGTGGCAGGAAGGATCGATGTTCTGTTGGGGGATCGGCGGGATCCTCTATTACCCGATGGATGTCACCCCCTATCGAGACGATGGCATATATATCGAGGAGGACTACGAAGATTTCAACTAGCAATCAACTTAATCTCCAGTGAATCTGGTCCGGGAGGAGCCAGTGCTGGCCCCAACCGCGATGGGTTAGACCCTAAAACATCCAAAAGATCGGTGCAAGAAAACCTATGTCAGTGCTTGGGAGTCACTATTGCATATAAACTTTTTTTTATCCATGATTCTGTATCTGCTTTCTAACTGACCTTTATATTTATTTATTTATTTACGAAGAAACTGACCTTTATATTTTTTTGTGAAGAGGGGCAAACCCTCAACAAAACTGTTTGTTCATTACAAGATCCGATACATAAAACATCATAAGTACGACCCCCGCACTGACGAGCACAAACCACCCGTACAGCCAACTCGGCATCGAAGCAAGCTGTGGCCTCCTCCCACGCACTGCTTTACAGCCTTGGTTTCACATCGATAATAGAGACCTAACGAATTTTAACCAACCTTTTTTTTAACAGAAAACAGAGAGGGAAACCCCACTGTAAAGGATTTTATTAAATTGAAAAGGAGAAGCCCAAAAGCAAACAAAATTACCCCTGGAAAAGAAGAAAAAGAAAGAGAGAAAGAAGAGAAGAGAAGAAAAAACTCTAAACAGAGTTAAGGAGCCAAGCTATGAACAGCGAGCTAAGCGAAGAGTTCATTCTATTAGTTCGTATAAGGGCTGTCTCATGGAAACACTCCTTCCATATATTGAAATTTGCATTAGATCTCTCAAAGATTTTTTCATTTCTTTGCTTCTAGATTTTCCATGTTGTGATAGAGAAAACCTCCATGAATAATTGATGTTGTCAATTCTAGCTTCCTGCATCATCTCAAAGAACAAAATTCATAGTTCCAAGTGAGGCCAATCGCTGCCCAGCATCTAACACTAAAGTCGCAGTCAAAGAACATGTGATATGTGGTTTCCTCTATGTTCTGATTGCAAAGCACTGAGCAATGGAGATGTTCTGGTCTAAAGCAAAACTGTAAAGCCTTGGTAGCTGACTTTTCATATAGTGATCCTTCCATACATCTTGCCAAAGAAGGATAGTTGACCCGGTACCTGGCATTCCTAAAGCAATGCCTCTCAAGTGGTCACAACAATCCATTATATCCTCCCACCACAAAGATCCCCTAACCACCATGGCGTGTGGGATACGTCCTCCTTCATAACGGGTGTTCCAAATTTTGTTCACCCAGGGGATGTCCATTTTGTTGTAGAATTTGTGGAGATGTTCTACAAGAAGAGCCTCATTCTGTATCTGGAGATTAATCACCCCCATTCCTCCTTTGTCCTTGGGAGTGCAAACCTGTTTCCAGTCCACCAGGCACTTTCCATTTGTTGCTGTATTACTTCCTCTCCACAGACACTGTTTTTGCCCTATCGATAATCTCAATCACCTTCTTTGGTAGCTTCAGGGTACACATTGTGTAGGTGGACAGAGAAGAGAGAATCGTGTTTACTAGAGTCAATCTGCCGGCCAATCCTAATAGGGAGGATGTTGCTGCAAGCCTTCTTTCAATGTTGTTCATCAGTGGAGTGTAATCCTCAACTTTTGGTCTTGTGGTACCCAGAGGCAGCAGCAGATATGTAAACAGGAGATACCCAGCCTTGCACTCAAACACCCCTGCAAACTAATTAACCTTGTCACTGGCAACATTAATTGGAACCAGACATGACTTGGTGTAGTTCACTTTGAAGCCCGTTGACTGAGAGAAACTTTGAAGGATACCTTTCGGACACAACAACTCCCTTCGAAAGGCCTTTAAAATCAGGATTGTGTCATCTGCATGGTGAACTATAGTGAAATCTTATATATGGTTTAGACCAATAGGAGGACTGAACAATCTCTTCTGTTTTCCTTTGTTGACAATACATTGCAAAAGATCCGCAGCTAGAACAAAGAATAGAGGAGATCACCTTGCCTAACTTGCAGAGAAAAGTTTTACCAGGAACCCCATTAGCAGAACCGCTGAGGTGCCTGATTCCAAGATGGCTTGAATCGAACCTATCCATTTTGCATCAAAGCCTAACTTATTCAGCATCTGAAGAATGACTTGATGTTCAATTATGTCGAAAGTATTTTCAAAATCAAGCTTCAAAATGACTATTCCTGACATTGGTGGAGATACTCATAGGCCTACCCAAGACAGTCCTGGATTGATCTGCTTTTGATGAATCCATATTGGTTTGTGTGAATTAACTTGAGGATCACTGTCTAAAGTCTGTTTGCTATAACCTTAGTGAGCATTTTGAGAGCCACATTAAGAAGAGAGATAGCCCTAAAATCATGGACCTTTACCAGGTTGTTGACTTCGGGGACAAGAGTGATAAAAGAACTATTAATAGACTGCAAATCCAACTATCCATTGTAGAATTCATAGAAAAGCTGGTAGAAATCCCCTTTAATGATGCTCCAGCACTTTTTGACAAAACATCCATTGAAACCATCAGGACTTAGGGCTTTGTCCGAAGGCATATCCTTGATAACTTCATCAATTTCCTCTATGGTGAAAGGCACTGACAGCAAACCAAGGTTTTCCCTTGTCCGAACAAGATCATTTAAGTCGAAGCGCATGACAGAACAACCCATCCTAACCCTATAAGTTTCCCAGATGACTGCAGCCTTTTCACCATGACTTGAAACAATTGTGCCATCACTCTCTTCAAGGCTTGTAATGGTGTTAATCCTGTACCTTTCAGTGGCCGCTGCATGGAAGAATTATGTGTTTTCATCTCCCATTTTGACCCATCTAACGGTATATCTCTTCTTCCAGTATTCCTTTTGTGCTTTAAGAACATGCAGGATGTGGGCTGTGAGGATAGACCTGAAATTATTTTCTTGAGTGAAGAGAGGCTTTTGTTCCTCCAATTTATCCATAATCTCCAAGTCTTTTTGCTTATGACCTCAATCAAACCCTCTGGCCATCCCTGCAAAGTCCATCGATACCTTACGCAACCGCCTTGAAGCCTCCTGTAGTTGCTCTGCCGCCCTGCATTTCTGCAAAAAGGCCCAATGATCCAGCCAATAACAATTTTGAAGCATAACATCAGTAGGGTCAATCATAAGCTTGTTCTGAAAACAAGCAGCGTTTCTGCACTTCCAAATTGCCCAAATCACAGCAGGTATCCCTACAATCAACACAATTTTCTGTTTCTTACTAAAGCCAATCAACCATCCACTCTTGCATGTTAGTAGGCATCACACCTAAGCCAAAAGTCCACTGAATGATGCTCCATACAAACTTAGCCAACGGACAGGTGAAAAAGAGACGAGCAACAGTTTCATTCTGCCCACAAAATTGTCATTTCCCATCCCCCTTTCCACCCTCTCCTGGAAAGATTATCTTTAGTGAGTATACTATTTCTCAGAGTTAACCATATAAAGGCATTAATTTTTTGAGGCAGCTTGCATTTCCAGAAAAACAAGTGAGGATAACCACTCTGTTGAACTTATAAAGCCAAATAAAAAGATGAGTTAATTTCACAAACCAACAATTTTCTTAGTCTAATAGTCACAAAATTACCACTTTTGTGGCTATTATACAAATCCACCACTATTTTAGAGTTCCTTCTCACAAAACTACCACTTCTACGATTCCTATGTAGAATTTAAATTAAAATTCTCCAAAAAGGCTACTTTTATAACTTCTAACAATTGTTAAGGCCTTAAATAAAATTTCAAAAATCTGGAAAATTTCACTAATATTCTTATTATATGACGTAATATGTTCTAAAATTATTTTTAGCTCTAGGTTATATGGTGAAAAAGTGAGTTCTTTTGTAATGCTCCATTTATATATAACGTGATAGAATAGATGGCAATAGAGCATTACAAAGAAAATCAATTTTTCACCATATAACCTAGGTATGAAAATAATTTTAGAAATTATTCATCATATAATAAGAATACTAGTGAATTTTATCAGATTTTTGGGATTTTATTTAAGGCCCTAACAGTTGTTATTTTGGAGAATTTTAATTTAAATTCTATATATGATTTTTTATGTGAATCCAATTAAAATGGGTTGCACATGGATTATGGAACACGGAATCACATAGGTGTTAGTTTGTGAGAATGAATCCTAAAATAATGGTGGGTTTATGAAATAGCCATAAAAAGTGGTAGTTTATGACTATTAGACAAGAAAGTGATGGGTTTGTGAAACTCCATACTGTGGGCATGGACCTTAATTTATATATATTGCTCCCAGGAGGGGTCGGAGAGAGAAGGATATGAGGAACTAGAATCTAGATCTTGTTCGAAGCGTGGTGCTGATAACGCCGTGGTGATGGTGGTCTCTTGCTCTCTTCATCCAAGCTTGGATGGAATCTGGTGACGCTGGCTAAGCAGCACCCTTGGGCCTTGTGATGATTCTCCATCAGAAGAGAGCTTTAGTAATATCTACGAGCTTTCTTATTGGTAAAGACTACGTGTGATCAGTATGTAACGATAAATAAAGGATAGTTATTATATCTGGGTATTCTAGGGTTTTATGTAATTCTCGAAATATATTTCTATCTCTAAAAAGATCTCTAGATGAAAGAAAATCACCCGTAGGTACTCAAGATATCCCGTAACCGGAACGATTTACCTCAAGAATAGAAAGGAGTAGTACAAATGACGTATGATATCTCCATATTTACATGAAATCAGAGGCCCTGTAGGGGAGAAACCGATGGAAGTCAAAAGAGTCACTCAAACCTTTCAACAAACAAGAATGCACCCAAAGTCGAGCAAAGAAGTCGCTAACTAGGTTTAGATCTATCTAAGCTAGCTACATACCCCTTATAACCGGCTCAGATCAATACTAGACAAACATAACGTAGGGTTATTATCCTCAAGGAGACCCGAACCTGTATAAAAAACCTCGTGTGTTCTCCTATGATCCGTCCACTCAAAGCATCCTCTATTTCTTCAACAAGTTCGTTAGATCAATGTTTCACAAAAGCTGATGCCGTCTGTGGGGATCATGATAGTAGGCCTTGAAGAATTACATAGAATATGTCGTTGGCGTCACTCAAGCCTTCACCGAGAACCGGTTTTTCAAATGAGGGGTTCTACGACAACTTTACCCCTCCTCCTGGCAAGCCAGTGATATATCGGGTGAATTTCGATGACAAACTTTCCGGTGACGATTCAAGCGATGAGATAAGTTGATTTATGGATCAATGTGCCAAAAATTATGGCATCCAGTTCGAACCACTCGGCTGCCAAGACAACTGTGAATGTCCAATTCAAAGCAAGTAGGGATCAATCCCCGCAACTTTTGACAACATTGATTGTCAAGACACCAACCTAGAGCAATCCGATGAAACATCCATTATAGATCTGGATACTTCCTCCTGAAGAGGTTACCCCCGAGAAGTTTTCACCATCGAAGATGGGGGTGATGATCTGGATAATCATAACGATGATCCTACAAACAGAGATGGTCCTTTGGTTCTAGGTAAGGGCAATGGTCAGCTCCATATGAGCACACCACCCCTGATCCTTAATGGAACCCTAGTCTTATTGTCTCTCGATCATCAACAGGAGACTAATCGCCTTAAATCTACAACCGCTAAGAGGATCCTTCTTCTACAAGATGTCCTCATGCGCCCTCCGACCATAGATCTAGCTACCCCAATCGATAAGGATTGGTTGAACTCGACGATCGACTTGATAAAAGAGGTCATCATCCAGGTCGAGAACTCTCATCTGGCCCTAAACAGAAATAGTGCTAATCGGGGTAGACCAGGTACTCCCCTGTCGCGAGACACATCGGACCCGGTGAGGTGTAACCCCTAGAACAAAGCTTCCTATGATGACAATCGAGCGAACAACCGCCGTCGTACCTTGCCAGCTAAAGGTCATCTGATCAATAACTTGTGCAAGGTCATCAACGATCGGCGAAGGCACCCGAGAACCTCTGAAGAGGCTTCATTTACCCCCTCATCGATCTAATTAGGGAACATCCTAACATTGATCAAATCAAGACTGATTTGGGATCTCCGTGGGAAAAAGTCTTGAGGATGCTGGAACCAAGCAAGGCGCCATCAATGGATGCATGGCCTTCTCTCCAGATCTGCGGAACGTAAGCTAGTCGGCAAGTTTCCGTCCCAGGGAGATCGAGAAATACAATGAAAGCACAAACCCTGTTGAGTTTCTTCAGATCTATACCAGTGCTATCCAAGCGGCTAGTAAGGACAAGAAGGTAATGATAAATTATCTCCCTACCACCCTTAAAAGGGGAAACCATGACATGGTTGACCAACCTATCATTGGGAACAATCTACTTGTGAGAATAGTTGTGCGATGTATTCCGTGCCAACTTCCTGGGTAGATACGTTCACCCTGTCATGAAAAATGATCTCTATCATTGCGGGCAGATGAAGAATGAAATCTTGCATGATTTCTTATGCTGCTTCAGCAATATCCAGAATAACATCTACAAGGTCAGTGACTACGATATCATACAAGCATTCAACCGAGGGGTTAGAAGCTGGAGATGCGTGGAAGACATCACCATTCAGAAGCCTGAGATGGTCAAGAAGCTCATGAAGATCGTGGATGAGTCTGCTAAGGCTAAAGACACGCTTCTCTTTGTCAAGAAAAAGACTCAAGGCATAAAGTGTCCTCAACTTAGGCTCAAGGGTGACAAGGCAAAAGCCAAGCACAAGAAGAACGCTAAGGGAGGTAAGGACAAGAAAAATAATTCTTAGGAAGTTTTTGCACATCTACCTGACACTCATCCCGACAAGTGTCCTGGATCCTCCCGGGACAAGAGCTCTATACTAGCTCTAGCAAATGTGACGGTAAGCCCTGTTGTGACCTCCACCAAACCAACAACCACAACCTTCACAAGTTCCACCTCTGGAAGAAGATGGCCAAAGTGGAGGTTCAGAAAGCGGCCAAAGGAAAGAATATAGAGGTTACGACCAAGAGTAGAGATTCCTGCTCCAGCTGCAGTGAGGATGACACAGATCTGATGTCTTTTCAGCTGGACGAGAGGACAATCGACCACATGTTCGGTGGCTCTGCATTTTACAAGTCCAAAAGATAGTAGAAGACGGTGTCCTGAGAAGTCTTAGATGCCATCCCCAAGGGTCTTCAAGCCATTAAGTGGTCAAACACTGAAATCTCCTTCAGCCAAGAAGACTGCCCTGGTAACTTTGTATGGCTTGGCTGCTTCCCAATAGTTGTCGAGCCTACGATAAATAACTGTAGGGTTACTCGAGTTCTTATCGATGGGGCGGGGGGGGGGGGGGGGGGTTCCCTGAACATCTTCTTCACAAATGCACTCGAAGGGATGCAAATATCATGATATGCTCTCAAGCCTTTCATAGTATAGTACCTAGATCTTCGGTCGCTCCCATCGGCTAGATATCGCTACCCGTGACCTTCGGGAAACATGATAACTTCCGGACAGAAAAAATTATGTTCGATGTGGTCGACTTCGAGACGACATATAATGCCTTCTAGGGAAGACCTACTCTCGGCAAATTCATGGTAGCCACACATTACACTTATCAGTGCAGGAAGATCCTGAGACTCGAGGGAGTCATTACTGTCCAAGGTTGCCCCAAGGTAGGTCTCTATTCTGACAAGCGAAGTCTCGACATGGCAACTCAACACCAACCAAACGAGGAACCAAAGAGGTCATGGTAGATAACAAGCCTTAGTCGTGATCGCGTTCACAACGCCTCGAGACGTAAACCCAAAAACCCAGGGGCTTGGCTCCACAACTAGTCCGAAGCCCATGAAACAACACTTACGCTACCCCTGAAGTAATAAGGGTCACTACTTATCAGCTTAACATGGTCTGTGATGTCTAGGTTTAAGATAATAGGTCTACATAGCTAGTTGGTCATCAATAAACTTTGTAAGTCCCAAGTGTAAGTGCTAAGAGGTTGATCAAATTCCTTTCCTACCTTACTTGTCTTTTTGCGCATCATAACGCCCGACAAGCGAGATAAGTCGCTTCTCGAGTCTTTCATACCTAACGCGCACCCGGAGCGGCGAAAAGTTTTCCTTGACTCAAAAGCAATATGAGTTCTCTTTATGTTATTACATTTTTATTATTTAAATTGCCTACCCGGAATCCTTCTTTCCGAGTAGACAGGCTAGGGCTTAATAAGTACTAGACATTGGAAACCGAAAACAACATGTTGTGTACCTTCTGAAAACAGATGCCAACAAGAGAAGGACTGTTGCATTGCGAACTTGGGGTTGTGAAAAGGCTCCTTATCATGTTCCACGAATGACTGGGGTCTACAACGCCTCCCACTCAAGAAAACCTAAGGCTGGTCATAATAAGCACCCCGACTAGTGATCAATGCGTTCCAAACTTATCAAAGGAAAAAGTCAAAAATAAGATCACGATATGCTGTCAAAAGAGTTTGGCATGAAGTACTTTCATCAAATGAAAAGGCGTTTAAGTTCCTAACTGAACCGACAAAGTCTACCAAGTGTTTTATCACAGGCTGCATGGTAAAAAGAAGAAGAGAAAACTAAGATAAGTCGCCATTCGGGCACTTACACCCATACGCGCAGTCAGGATTCTAAGACTACCAATCTAGGAATCCTTCCTCGATAACCAGTCGGGGGCTTCACATACACTAGGACTACAAAACTTGTTATGCGCACCACATTTCTATTGAGAAGGGAAATGTCTTTAGGAACCACAGAAAACCTTATCGTGTCCCTGAAGTGCCTGAGAGCTAAGACATTTTTCACTCGGAGTCTAACCTAAGGTGATTGCGATGAACACTCCAACAAGAAACCCTGAAATCTCCCTAACCTACTCAGAAGAAACAAAGGTTGAACACTTGTTTTAATTTTCCTTGTATTCATGAGAAGATCCATAGCCATACATAGGCATTGTAGTAGAAATAGGAACCTTTCATTTAACAAGATTTTGAGCTCTTTTACAAATAAACTAAGGGAAAGAGGATTACAAGAAGTCCTAAAAGATCTACTTGACAAAGAGAAAGGAGACTTCATTGTTTCTCTCCAACCACTAGTGCCAATGGAGAGGATAGGATCATCGAGACTCCGGTCCCCTGCCAAACTTGCTGATGTTGCTACCAGATCATCGACATCTCTGACAATGATAGGGTTTTGGTAGAGGCATTGCCTCCCCATATTCATTGTCTATGTCGCTGCTCTGACTACTCCTTCCGACTGTCCTCGCCAGAATAACACAAGGACAGAGAGGATGAAGTGGCTGACATCTTGCCGTCTTTAATGGAGATGCTACCGGATGTCTCCCTCTTCTCCGCCTCAGCCGCCACTTCTTCCTCCTCTATTTCTTCCTCTAAGAGGTCCCAGTCCACCTCGTATTGGACTGGAGACGTGGGAGGTTTGCCATCTTTAACAGGGATGTTGCGAGTCGTGTCTTATCTCTAGTATCTTTGTCGGAGGATATGTTGATAACCTCCATCACCGAGCCAGATTTGGTAGGATACGACAGCAGGGTAAGGGGTGAGTCCTCAAGGGATGATGGGAAATAGTCAAGAGATGAAGGAGTATATTCAGGCAAAGGAGGAGGTTCCATGATTGGAGTCAGGTTTGATGTAGCCAAGCTCTGGCACCTGTAGGTTTATATAGGCCAATAGGTTAAGAGATGCATCGCTTCATCCCTAAAACATTAATTCCGGGCGCAACCATATTATGAGCCACATATTCACAAGATATGCACGGTCATCGAGGCTATGTTTTTTCAGCTGGCTCGAACGGACTAAGAAGTAGTCGCCAGTGCACTCGTTTATCCACTGGATTTTTAGTGCACAGGGTAAGATAATACAACTACTCTTTCATGCTCGTAACAAAGAATCTTTTCACCACTACACAAAATTTCCGCTATCACATTTCAACTTCTGAGCCTAGTCAGTGTTGAGTCTTGTCTCCCTCGTACCTTTGCAAGGACGAGATTTACAAACTGACTAGAAAATCTACTCGAATGGAACACCTTCTCGAGGACTCGCTTGAGAACTTGGAGGTGTTCGGAATCCTGAGCAGGTGATCTAAGAGTCCAAAGAACCTGGTTAGATGCTTAATCATAATTTGGGACCCGAGTCCTACTTGATGACATGGCATGACAAAAAAATTATCTTTGTTGGTCACATTCTTGATCCGTTGAATCCTCATTTCACGTAGTGCTGGGGGGCTTGACGATGAATAAGGGATAGTTACTATATCCGAGCACCATAGGGTTTCTCGCAATTCCTATGGCATATCTCTATCTCTAGTAAGGGGATCCCTAAATAAAAGGATACCACCCGTGGGTACCCAAAGTATCCCATAACCGGGGAGATTTATCTATAAGAATAGGAAGGAGGAGTATAGACGACATACAACACCTCTATATATATACAAAGCCAGGGGCCTGTGGGGGAGAGGCCAATAGAAGTCAAAGGAGTCTTTAAAACATTTCGACAAACTAGAAGACACCTGAAGCTGATCAAGGAAGTCGCCGACTAGGTTTAGATCCATCTAGGCTAGTTACATACCCCTTTTAACTAGCTCAGATCAATACCAGACAAATAGAACGTAGAGTTATTTTTCTTAAGGAGGTCCAAACATGTATAAAAACCATCGTGTGTTCTCCTATGATCCGTCTACTCAAAGCATCCCCTATTTGTTCAACAAGTTCATTAGATTAGCAATTCACAAATCTTCAACAGTATGGTCAACAACTAGTCACTTGTTCACCGAGTCTATTTATATGGGGTTCTTTGAATCTGCATGGATGTAGTTGTATGACGGTCAGACATGTCCAAACAGGCTTGATGGGCTAGCCTAGCTAGGCATGGCATATCAGGCCCGATTAAGGTAACAGGCCATGGCGTACTGACTCGCGTGCCAGAGGCACAGCCCACGGCACGACCCATGACAGACCGTGGCATGCCGGTCTGGCCCTTGCACGTTTGGGGCACAGTGTCACGGCCAACCCGGCGGCACGGCGGAGAGGCACGGTCGCCCCAGCTGTGAAAAAAATCCTCTAAAAATAGAAAAAATAAAAAAAATAATAGCTAAAAAATTTAAAAATGGAAATAGATAAAAAAAAGCTTTATTGATTGGTTGTCTCGTTAAAAACATTTCGCCTAGAAGGAAAAAATAGTACAACCTGTGATATGCTTCAAAAATTACACGGTTTCATAGGAACTCCAGATTTCTTTTTCTTGCAACATGCAATATGTAATATGCTTCCTCAAATGCGTCATTCCACTTGTAGATCTTGCATATAATTCATTGATGTATATATTACACTTAGAAAAGCTTACCTGTTCCCCATCTATTTCTTTGTAGATCTTTTCAAAATAGTACCATATTGATGACCATGCACGTGAGTTCTTGGCGTTTCGATCCATGAATGGAAATATGGATTTGATTTGTTGAAGTGGCTAGCAAAGTAGTAAGTAGCAAAAGAGAGATAGAAAGATAAAGAATTAGAGCTCGTGAGTGGTTTTGTGGATGGTGCCAATGGTGGCTATTTATAGGCCAAGTGGGTGGGTGGCGGGTCATTTTGAAAAAATCAAGAAAGGTCACAAAAAATAAAAAAATATGGATACATAATTAAATCTAAAAATGAGATTTATCGATAGGTTGTCTCATTAAAAACCTTTCTAGCAACAAAAAAAGAGTACAACCTTGCTCAGAAAATTGAAAACTACATGCTCTCATCAACATCTAGATACAATTTTTAATGAAGCTTCAAGCTTAGTGCTTTCTATAGTGTGTTTCATTCATGTTTCAGCTTGCTCATAATCTTTTATTATGGTGAGTATTTGCACCATCTCACTTGTGAGACTTGTTATTCTCTCTTCGAATATCCTTCCAATAAGACTGAAGATAGCCTCCAAAGAAACTGTAGATACGGAAACCGTTAACAAATCTCGTGCTAACAGTGAAAGCACTGGATAATTCATCTTGTGCTTATGCCACCATTGTAGTATGTTGAAATTTTCTTGTTCATGGCTGATAACGTCGCTGTCGATGAAGGATGTTAGCTCCCCCCTCGATATTAGAATTCTGACGCTTGTAGACGATCGTGACGAAGAGTATGAACTTCTTGATAAAGAACCTCCACAAAATATTTTCCCTACATTGTCGTCTTGTTACTTGTGAGTGCTAGTGGAGGTCATTATAGGCGAACTTTGGTATATTTTGTTTCATATTTACTATAAATATCGAATAACTTAGAACGAATATTAGTATAATAAGTAGAATAATTGCGACCAAGAGCATCACCTAGAATTGTGAGAACTTTACATAAACCTAGAGCTAAGCTCTAGGATCAAAAATAAAGGCAAATGCATACAACAAAAGAATTTCTTTCCAATATTTTAAAAATTTTGATTTCATAGGAACTACACAATCTATTAGGAGATTGTCGTTTTCATAGCTGTTTAAATGACTAGTAATTTCAACAATGTTATGCACTACTAAACAAGATGTTGGATAATCCTGATAAACTCACAGTTGAATCATAAAAAAGTTCTAGAAACTCTAGTATCCTTTCAGCAACATACCAATGTGCTTTTATGAGTAAAGTTTGACCCCATGCTAATTATAGTGTGTATGAATAAACACACCAAATACACTCTTATATGGTACAATATTTTTTAGCATAAAAAATAGAGTTTCATCTTACAGGCATGTCCACAATAAACTTACATGAATGCACACCCATTACAACATAATATTGCTTTCAGCAACACAGTATGAAAATCGTCTAGGTATTACACCAAGATCTTTAAATAGGCTTTTACTATAAGATTGATAATATGACAAGCATAATATTAATGTAATAAGAAAGATTCAACATGTGTACTAAACAACAGAGTAAGAATGTCCATTGTTCTAGAGTTTGCAATGGCATTATCTAAAATATAGAAAATATTTTCTTTGTGAGCCCAAACTCTTCAACTACTTGAGATATTTTTTGCAATATTTTCACTGGTATGCACGTTGTCCATCAACCAGAAGCCTATTATTCTCTTTTTTAGTTCCCAATCATTATTAATAAAATGAGCAACCACACTAAAATAATCCTCTCTAGCCCTACCTGCCCATATGTCTGAAATCAAAGCAACTAAAAAATTTCTTTAAGCTTGCTACGACATGTATTGTAGTATTTTACCATATATCTATAGTAGTTGTCTGTCTAGAAACATGCGTATAGGATTATGAGCTTGCTTAATGTAATCTTCAAATGTAGCAAACTTACCGATGTTGAGTGGTAGATCTGCTCTTTCATTAAAATGGCATATCACTTTTCGAGCATTGGAGGAGTCATACTCCCAATGACGAATAGAGCCATTGGAGTTGTACTGCAACACCGTATGCTTTATGGCTGCTCAACTCTTTCGCTTACAAGTTACAATATGCCTCTTCAAGTGTCTCATTCCACCTGAGGATTTTACAGATAATTCATGTTTGCAAATATAACACTTAGCATACCTGACACTTACCCTATCTTTCTCTCTGTAGATCCTTTTGAAGTCTTACCAAACTTGGAAAGTACTAGCTCTTGATCTTTTAGAGTTGGTATTTGCTGACGTGTGTGCACTTGTAGAGTCTAATGATGGAGGTGCTACTGCTTGTGAACCAGCTAGAGGTTCACTATCGGGTCCTTCTTCACCTGTAATACTACTATCAAAGGAGTCGTAATCCCCTAATAGTCGTTGAAGAAAAAAAGAGCGATGGACGTATCATCAAGATCACCGGCGTCCATGATCAATGTTGAATGACACTAAAAAAATTCAAATATTCAAAGTTAGAAAAGAGAAATAATCAAATAATAAAATAAAGAATGAAAGAAACAAGAAAGAACATCGATACAAAAAATCACCAAGATTTCTTCAAGACCGCAGGATGACAGTGTTAAAATTTCTCATATTTTTGGCAATAATTCAAACTAATTTTGCTAAATTATTGTAAATTCTCAAGAACTTGAGACAAGAATGAGAGAAGGAAACAAGAGAGCGAATGTTGTTGCTAATGTGGAATAAGAGGGTAGGATGATGCTCTATTTATAGGTGAAAATGATGATTTTTGCACAAAAAAAAAATTGAATTTTTTGAAACCCAAACGGTCACAAAATGGCTAGAAATTTCAAAAAAAAATCGGGTTAACAAGTTAAACGGGTCAGGCGCAGCCCATATAACCCGTTAACTCGCATGCCCAGCTAGACCAGCGCCACACGCCAACGGCTCCAAGCCGGATGTGCCTCGACGTGTCTAGCCGGGCTGTGCCTCGCCTCGTCATGCCTAGCCAAGCTTGGCCTTGCCTGTGCCAGCCCGTCGCAACCATGCCGACACAACGTGCCGTGGTTCGATCCAGGCACAACCCGATGACTCGTGCTTACAGTAGCGAGCCTTGGGCCGGTCCAGTTGGCCAACTCTAAGTATGACTTGCGTGGTATCTACTGGGTGAACCCATTTTTGCTCTTTACAAGAACATGCCCGTGTCGATGCCATTTGCTATGATATGAATATGGCTTTTGCACAATTGTGTTCGCAGTCTGCATATAACTTGAAGTGTGTGCCAGTTTGTTTCGTGTGGATTGTGTTGGGGAATCACAGGAGTTCAGAAGAGTATATGAGCTTCAGATTCTGTAAGAAAATGATCAGACGGTGATTATTTTCCCTGATGACGTGGCTCAACCAGGAAGCATCGTCTGTTTTCACAGCAGTCCAGCGTGATCAACAATGGCCACGATAAGAAAAATGCAATGTAGTTAACCGATCGCACATGCGATGCACAAAAGCACCAAATCGTCATCTGACGGGTGAGCTTGCCTCAAACCTGCTAAGCAAATGAACCAATGTGCAGACTGACAGGCTGACGTTAAGCATCGGGGCAAAGAGAATCATTGTGTTAATTGAGTAACGACTACAGATAATTTGACAATGGAGGGTACTAGCAAACTAGTCAGCTAGTTCCTGCAAGTCCACTTCATAGTTTTCTAGTACATGCTCAGTAGGGCCAGTTCCAACATGGACAAACACCACAAGCCACAGCATACAAAAGTGCCTTCACGGATAAAAAAATTTCGCATCTCGGTGACAGGAGCAAAAATCCTAGATTCCTGCAGAACAAACAATCCCATCAGTCAAATCACTATGGCTACTCACTGATGCAAAAGGCAAAAGTGAAACAGAGAACAGTTAATCTCACATTAAATTATCATCAAGATTGGATTATAGCAGCATTATGAGACAAAACCAACACTAGAAACAGAGAACAGCTATACAAGAACAGTTAAATTGCATTGGCTACATCTAGGACTGGCCAAAAAAAAACCTGGAACTGAAAAACCAAACCGAACCACCAATATTGTCGGTTTTTTCGGTGGTCGGTTCAGTTCCTGTTTCCGTGCTATTCGGGGGTCGGGGGTTAGTTCGGTTGTCAATTGGCAGAAACCGAGCACCCGAACGATTCCTCATCCCACCGATCTGGCGATCCCATGGCCAGGCGGTCACCCCCAGCCCCCATGGCCCCATCCACGCCTTGCTGCCTAGCTGTCCCACCTGAGTCACCTCGCGCTCACCTAACCCTAGTCGCTCATCGCCGGACGCCACCACTGCCAGACGCAGCCCACCCACGCTCAAGCAAACGAGCTCGCTGCTCGACCAGACGAGCACGTAGCCCACCGCCGGACGCGGGGCGTCGCCTGCCCTACCACCCAGGCCCTAGCCTCTGTGCGGTTGTGCCCGCCACCGGACGCCGCACACCTGAGAAGACGAGCCCGCCACGGCACCGCCGGACTCCGCCTGCCCAACCCATGTGCGGTTGCGCCCGTCACCGGACGCCGCCCGCCGCGACACCGTCAGACGCCGCCTGCTCGAGCAGACGAGCCCACCACGACGCCGTCGGACTCCGCCTGCGCATCCCCTGTGCAGTTGTGCCCGCCCGCCGCCACACGCCGCCCTCCCGAGCAGATGAACTAGCCGGCGAGGATTGCAATTGTGGTGAAAACCGAAAACTGGCACCGAAATGGGCAGTTTTACAATATTCTACCACATATTTGGTTTGCATATTCTGAAAACCGAAACTTTCAAACACCGAAAAAACCGAACCAAAAAACGCGTAAAAATCAAATGCCCAGGCCTAGCTGCATCTGACCTCAGTAGCAAATAAAAGGTAGTGATTCAATGTCCTGACCAGGACAAGTACTTCTTACTATCTCAATAGCAACTAAAAGTTTAGTGAGTCAACGCCCCCATCAGGGGCAGATGTTGACCAGCTTACCTTATCAAATTATACACCATATTCAGTCTATCATGGGCATATGAGGAACACATGGACTATTCTGGTTTCTAATATGCATCAAACATCATACTTTTAAGAAATGGAAGAATAAACAATAAGATAATCAGTTGTTAAACAAGTTAGGATGATCAAGCATGGGATTCTGCATATGGGTTTGGAATCTTTCAAGCTCATAAAATCATTTTTTGCAGTGGACACTTCATCTCTGTACTTTCCATGGAACTAAAACGAAACTTTTGCCCCAATATTTTTGCAGTGGACACTTCGTCACTATACTTTCCAAAATAGGCATCATTTTTGTTCTTTTTTTACTTTCCATGGAACTAAAGCGAAACTTTTGCCACTATTTTACATCATAATATGCTATTATTATTAAATTTAATAAAATTATGATATGAAAGCAATTCTCTGTGACCAATCTAGCCATGTCATTCAGATCATTTGGCCAGTATATTTTTTGAATATCTATTAGAGGTTAAATTGAAGAAATCTGACTTCCCACAAATAATAGCAGCATGTATAGTTTGGAACAACACAAGCAAATAAATAATGCTAATGGAAATGGTAGTAAACTATTCATCAAGCAAACAGCCTAACTAGAATGATCATCTAGAAAATTACAGAAATTACAAGTACCAAGATCAATAGTAGGTTCACATTATATAAGGACATGCACTTGTAATATTGTTACAATCACTATTCCCCTCAAAATATTGTTACAATCACTATTAATTAAGTATTATCAATGAGCAAGCACAAATGATGCACAAACAGGAAAAGACGAATGCAGCAACAAAAGTGACCAGGCTATTCAGATTTAAAAATTTGGCCAAAAAAGATCAAAACTTCATTTTGTCTCAGGTATAAGAATTGAGAAAATTCCTTATTTGCCATCGGAAGATAAGGTAATTCCCTATTTGCCATCCCATGAAATGAATTTCCTTATTTGCCATTATTTCTAATTTACATTTCTTCCTTGTCACTGCCATCCATTTGCCCCATAGAAAAGACACATTTGCCTTAGGGGAGGAGGAAACCGTACTTTTATGCAAAAACCGTACTTAATATACCATATTTTCTAGTTCGAAAGTATTTTGAATATTAAACTAAATCGTATTACAAAAACAGCCACGATACTAATACATCCACTGCAGTCCAGTCACCTTGTTATTTTCATATCAATTTTTCTACAATAGGAAACACAACAAATAAGCACACTAAAATGAATATATTGAATGAAATAATGTAACAAGCTACAGTTATTTTTTCCTATATATTGGGCACATGACAGCTTGTAAACCACATGATTCAGACTTTCTTCTCTCTGATGCAACAACATACAGTTGTCCTGCGTGTTCGAGAAAAATAAAAGGGTAACTAGCTTTAAGTTTCCAAATGTGCCAACTGAGCTTGTCATTAGAACACTTTAGATGGTTCAAGCTTAGTTTTCACTTCATTGTCATCAACATGCCAATTTCTATGTATCTCACGCTAAAAAAAATGCACTAGAGCCAAGTGCATTTTGGCTACAATTGCAACTCCATTATCTTAAGAGAGTTGCCAATCTTTGTATGCATGGTTTTGATATATGCACGTGTCTAGCATAAACTAGTCAAAACAGTTAGATATGTATGAATCAAGTCCACAATTCAATAATAATAACTAAAGCAAAATATTGCAAAATTTTGAAGAGTTCATGAGCAGCTAAAGAAACAAATGATATAAGTTCAGTTCAAACTATTAGTCCAACACTAAAAATGAAAGGCATTCCATCAACCAATTATCAAAAATAATTCAAACTATTAGTCCAACACTAAAAATGAAAGGCATTCCATCAACCAATTATCAAAAATAACTTAAACTTTGCTACAACTGGAATGTAGAGGCATGCTATTTACCTGCAGGAAAGAAACTTCTGAATGGATGATGGAGTCGGCGTCTCATTCTTACGGTAAGTTTCTTAAACTGCCTTGACTCAAGATTGACCATGAAAGCACCAATATCTGTCCATAGAAATATTACATTATCGTCTTCAGCGAACCCTATTATCCTTGGGGGCTGCGTATCCACACCTGGCCTCAGCGAAAGAAGGTTGCTCAGTTCAATAGTATCCTTAAGCACCCATCCAGCAAAACCATCACTATTGGCCCTCCTCTTCCATAACCGGGCGTTGAAGCCTGATAGAACAACGAAGCTGAACCCACCACCGTCTGCAGGCGCGATCAAGAATTGGCACCCACCGTGGGCAAACAGGTCAAGGTCAATCGCATCCGACGGCACTTCTATGGCAACTAGGCTTTGCCTATTGAAATCAAACTCAAGGATGGCTAAAGTTGGCTCAGTAAGCAACGAGTAAATGGAATTCCCAACCACGGTGCTGGAACAACAAAAGGGGTGGTCCGGGAGCTGATACGAGATTAACGAGATGAGATTGCCCCATGCGCCGGTCTCCGATGAGTAAACGCAGGCGAAAAAACCCTTCCTGCTGCAGCCCAGCAAGATCACCTGGAAGGGGTTCGAGTGGCAACTCCCGTGAACGTGGCCTTCCTCGCCAGCGGCGCAGCTGACCACTCCGTTCCTTACGAACTTCTTCTCCTCGCCGCCGAACGCCGGGGGAAAGGCCACGCAGCGCTGGTCGCCAGTGACGGGAGCCCACAAAAGGACCTGGAGCTGCTCCCGGTTGACGACGAGCACGCGGCCGTGGCGGCAGCTGAGGATCTCCCAGTCGTCGGGTTCGTCGAGACGCAGGCAGAAGCGCGCGGCGGGGACGTGGTCCGGCGAATCCAACGCGGGGGTGAACCTGATGACGCCTCTGAGGGGAGAGCGGGAGAAAAAGCCGAGGAGTGGGGGTGCCCGGTGGTGGGCGCGGAAGCGGCGGAGGAAACGGGGGTCCGAGACGAGGCGGCGCCACCGCGTGCAGACGAGCGAGGAGCGCAGGAGGGAGGACGGCCGCGGAGGGAGGCGGAGAAGGATCTCGGCCATGATATCGTCGTCGTCCAGCGGCCCCGCTGAGCTGGGGAGGCGGCGGCGGAGGAGGCGGGTAATCTCGCCGTCGTCCTCGCCCGCCATGGAAGGCGACTGGTGAAGCTGTGTATCCACTAGATCAGGGCGGCCGAGCTTGCACGGAGCGCGGGAGCCGGGAGAGGAAGAAGGCGAATCGCCGGAGGTGATCCGGCGGCGCCGGGATGGCTGGGGAGCGGAAGGGGAAGCTAGGTAGGTTAGTTCTGTGCTCAAGTAGAAGTTCGGAGAAAAAAATAAAAAAAAGCTGGGTAATGCTAAACTCCGGATTAAAAAAATTACGTTCAGATTGTGACCAAATCAAAATTTTAGTTCATTCAAATTTGAGGCAGCCGTTTGGACCATGATCCAAGTTCTGCTTAGGTTTCACGTACAACCAAAGTTGGGACACCTTGAACAAAAATAATCAAGTGTTTCATTGACCTGTTAGGGGTTTAGGTGTTCTATTTATTAGGTTAGGGTTGGTGATGTCACTTGAGTTGCTATATATAATGAATTATTGAAAAATAATTTTTTTTGAGTGAATAACATAAAATTATAATTTTTTTTATTTATAACATAAAACTATAACTATTGTGTCTAGTATCACTAAGCTATAAGTTTTATACATATTTGTAACATGAAACCCAGGTAACCCACATGACATAAGACAATCATACAATATCTGTGATTTCTGCATGTGGCCCACCTGAATTTGATTGTCTCGCTGTCACGTGAGCCACTGGGTTTTGTGTTGCAAATATGTATAAAACTTGTAGTTTTGTGATACTAGACACAATAGTTGTAGTTTTGTGTTACAAATAGCATAATAGTTGATTTTTTTAATAATATTACTTTATTGAAACATTGTAAAAATAATAGCTAGAAAAACAAAATTGCAAGGATAGCTACCTATTGGCATGCGAAGTACCAATAAGAGACCTATCGGTAGTCTGTATGCCGACAGACTACATGGTATTGGGCCTAGGGGTCTGTCGACACGCGGAATGCGTAGAAAATGACTATCGGTATTTCACGTGCCGATAGACCTCGGGTAGACACCGATATGAGTGTCGGTCCAGTTGATAGCTGACAAGCCTATCGGAACGTGGAATACCAACAGACCTATCAGTAATTAGAATACCGACAGGTTTATCGATATTCTACGTGCTGACAGGTTACGTCTGTCTTTTTAAGTTGTAAAAAAATTTGGAAACTATTAATGAGGTACAGTCAAAACTCAGTATACATCCTATAGAAGAAGTCACACTAGCAACTACGACAACACGGAGGCTGAGGCAACGAGGCACGCGGATGCTTTGTAATGAGGCTAAGCTAACGGCATCTCGGAGTGATTCATTTTTTCCTAATTTTGGTTTGATGTGATCTTATCGACATTTATTTATTTAGTTGATCTTAATTTGGTGAGTACTGTTTTAATGAAGTAACGTTAGGAGGATACAAAATCTAATTTTGTGAATAATAGTAATTGTGAATCACAATTATCATAGAACCTGACATGGAGGTTACATACGCTGATAACCATAAATATGATGATAACAAAACGTTGGTATGTACGGTACGCCTAAAGACTAACCTAATAGCTTGTTGCAGCTAATCCTAACATGCCTTAGGGAATAAAAATATATCAGGTTACAATAAATGCTCTCTACTCAGTGCACCTAGGATATTTTCTCTTTCTTAGGGCATCGGGGCACTGCGCCTTAGCGCGATGGTTCCTCTCCCGCTTCCTTTCCCTCTCTGCTTCACGTGCTTCAGCCGCAGCACGCTCCTATGCGGTCATCCTAATACGCTCCTCCTCCTGCCGCTTCATCTGTCGTTCCTCCTGATGTTGCTTGTACTCACGGCGTTCGTAAGCTTCCCTCCTCCACCGCATCTCCATGTCGACCCACTGCTTTTGGTGCTCATTTCGCTCCATATCCAACCATTATATGAAGTCACGGATAGATAGAGGTGACTGGACAAATAAAACAAGAGGGGAGAATAATAAGACAATGCATGAAATCGTATGAAAAATTGTAATATGAGTGATATATGTCGCTATACTGGTGGGTACTCGTACAGCCCATGTCGAGACGGATCGTACTGGTAGTTGGCACACATGAAGAAGCATAGGCCATAAGTGTAAGATATGTCTTTAGACTCGCGAAGCCTACAAAGGTTGTCACAGAAACACAACATCGGTTCGACCCCCTGGAGATGAAAATCTCCCAATATTTCTTGTGTGGGTTTAGTGGAGCTGAGGAAGATATTGCAGTTGAGAGAGCTGAGTAATGAGTAGTGTATCAATGGATGAAGGTGGGGTTATTTATAGTAGCCGGGGTTGGGGCATGAACTGAGTGAATGGACTTGCATGGGGGCTAGAGCATAGGATTCGTTGTGAAAACAGAAAAAAGTTGTGGTATTTATGCTTGATAGAGATTCCTTGTGTAAGTGGTTGCTTGGTGTGGTCATTTCATTATGTAAAAGTTCAGCAATAAGTTATTGTTTCCTCTGCATGGAAGGTAGGGAATCCTATGAGAGCATTGGGCTTAGAAATCCAGTCATTTCATTGAAGAAAGTATAGTACATCACAAATAAGGGTAATTGTAAGCATTCATTGCATGTCTATAGGTACAGTATATAAGACAATATGCACCAACTCGTACACACTCTATGAAAAGTTACAATGATATGTAGTACTCCATCGCTAAACGAAGCATGCATTATGAAAAGACAGATTGTTAGGTGCAAGAAAATATCGGTGGAAAAGATGGAGGCTTCTCATTTAGATATTCCTAGCGGATCTCTTGGAAGTTACATTCATAGGGGTAGGGCTTGCTGCACACGTACCCTTATGCCATTCCATGTGCCATAGGCCCTGGCACAGCCAGTACCCCGCACACACATTGTAGAGGAACCTGCATGTTACTGCATGTAGTGAGGTACTTATCTCACCACTCTTCATTGAGCTCATGTAGCCTCATCTTCAACCGTTCCTCAGCCTCATCGTAGCCATAGTTGATGTTCACATACTCTTCTTCATCCGCATACAATTCATACTTGCACCTGACCTTGTCATACTGTTGGAGGGAAGTAGATGAATTAGATAAAATTCGTAGCATGGTAGGATGTCAAGCACACTTACCCCACAACATAACCAAGCAACTGTGGTAAGAGAGAACGGTTTTAGGCTTGCTATTATACCATAGTCGCACCGAGGCATGCGTACCTCGTGCTCTTCTATCTCCAACTACAGCTTTCTCTTCTTCTACTCTTGGTCTTTATTTCTCCTTCGCTCTTCGTCCTTATGCTTGCATCTGTCAGGGATGTCGTGCCATAGCTCGTAAGGGCCCATCTTGCCCTTACCCTTGTCGAATCTGGAGCTGAACCTGGAAGCATGGAAGGGATTGTGTTGGACTGTATTGGAGAAGAAGTAGCCATGGATGGGTTACCCTTATATATACAAGGGGGGCATACTACTGTTGAGTGTATTGGAGGGAGAGTTATTGCGATACCAAGGTGGTTCTTAGATATTCCTTTACGCAGATGTCGAAAGCATCCGCTGATAGAGAGAGAAAGACGCACGGTACTATAGAAGAAGGGATAAGGTCGCAGGCGAGTGTTTCCTCATCATTTTACTGCATATAGTCAGGATGTGTCCAAGCTATAGGATAGGATGCTTAAAGCTCTGTCGTGTGGTCACTTTGTATGTAAAGCCTGAGTCATGATAGAGGTGTTGTCATTTCATGGTTAAAGATAAGTCATGTGATCATGTCAAAAGTGTGAGGCATTATAGACATATCGTGCTATAGCAAGGTGTTGTCATTTTATGCTAAAAGCTGAGGCGTGCCAATGAAAGTAAGTTACATCATATATAAGGGTCATCATAAGCATTCATTGCATATATGTGGCTACAGAACATAAGGCAATATGCTTCAACTCGTGCCCTACTCGTACACAATCTATAATAAGTTATACTGGCATGTAGTTATTACTATCACTTTCTAGCAAATGGACCTCTGAGTTGTCATTTCATACTTAAAGCTGGGTCATGTGATCACTTCGTGTCCAAAGCTTGAGTCAGGATAGAGGTGTTGCCATTTTTTTTATCGAAGCTCTTTCGTGTGGTCACTTCGTGTCTAAAGCTTGAGTCATTTTTAAAATAGTAGTGGTAGGGTTCATAATGCAAATGATTTTAATGTGAAAAGTTGCAAGCTAATTTTTGAATTGTCTAACAGGACAGCAACCCTGCCCTAGCCCTTGCCTCTGGCACACTTTGGCCTACATGCTGATACTGGTTTTCACCTTAATGTAGATTAGGTTTCAGAAACTATACAGTTTTCAGTGGTAACCCTAATAGGCCAGTGCAGTCTAGCGAAAACACTTTTCAGTGATACCCCTAATAGGACGATGTATTCTTGGAAATTAGCTTTTCAATGCTACCACATCTATCTACTACCGGCAGGACTTCTCGTATATAAGCAAAACCCAATTGATTCTCTATTCACACATCGCGTGACCTCGAATTACCTCGAGACAATAGCGTATCCTCATCCTCTCGATGGCCCAATCGATCCACCACCTCCACACCTCCATTTAGACGTCTATGGTAGAGATTTATACGGAAATCATAATGCTCTTCCTTGCTCATTTTGGCCACCATATCGACATGGAGATGATGTTGTAGTCTAAGTTTATGAGCATTTCGGTGAAGCAGGCCGTCGGTTCTTCCGTTGTCGATATTTCAGGGTATGAACAAATAATACTCACTTTCTTTCATATTTTGTCAAAACCATTTACTTACCTCATCTATCACTTTTTTCTAGACGGATGATTGTGGGTTCCAGTACTGGATTAACCCACAGATAGAACCATATATTCAAGAATACATCCGTCACCCCCATGTCGTTATCGAGGAACTGCATGAACAATTGCGCCAAGAAAGATCCAACAACGTCAGAAGGTGTTATATCCTGCCTCGCATTGCAGGTCGGAGGAACAACTGTGAGTAATGTAGATGTGCTCATTTCTTAGTAAGTATGACTAGAAGCAATGTCTCCTGATGTACTACCTTAGCCTTATGTACTATTTCAATGTACCATGTTTGTAACGTTGGATTTTGTATCGTGTCATGTAACATTGGATTTTGTTTGCACACATAATTGTAGTAGGGTTTGTAATGCGTATGGTTTTGATTTCGAAAGTTGCAAGTCAACGATTTATTGCATGATAGGACGGCACACAAATATGTTCAAAAGCAGATAAGATTGCAAGATGCTACGCTTTAGGATGAAAGGAGAACACAGGTAATAAAACCATAGCTGATAACATAGTACCTACATAAACATTCTACATGACATGGCAATCACATAATAGAAATAACATAAACATGCACAAGTATTGTATAACGACGTAGTCAAGGGACGTTGCAATGGCCATGGGCGCGCTTGCTAGGCATGCCCGTCGGCCTCTGCCGGCCTGCTGCTCTGTGGCGCACGTGGTCGGTGGAGTACATCAAGGGGTCATGCGGAGGGTGCCAAGGGCATGCAGCGTCTGTAGGGGTGGCAGGGTCGGGCTGCGTCGCCTGCGTCAGTAGAGGTGCCCTAGCTGTCTGTGATGGGCCCTCCTTGTTGGCCGGCAATTACAACTAGTCGTCCGTCACGGAGTGCGACGAGCCAGACATTGAGTCGAAGGAGGTTGGAACTGTTGCAATGGTACAACTATGTCAAATGACGAGCATCACAGAATAATTGAATTGGAAGATACAATCCTGAGTGATACCATTGATAGTGACGAACCTAGAACTGAAGCACCCGAGCGGAAACCAAGAGTCAGCATGTACCACACTGGTGGTGGCCGAGACAACGAGGCTAATTCCATGTGGAAGCGTGGTGGCGTAGCACGAGCACGTGATGGCAACCTTGTCTGTATGGTAGGCTTGACAATGTCTGGTACTAGGTGGCACAAAGCACGTCAAAATCCATCGAGGCAACGCTATGCTAGTTAACGCAGACCGGCCATCAGCTCTCCCGGGTCAACCCGCTATGGTATCAACTCCTAGCGGTCCATGAAGTCTAGTAGCATTGTGATAACGTCCCTGCACGTGTCCGCCTACAATGCCCGAGAGATACCATTGATAGTGACGAACCTAGAACTGAAGCACCCAAGAGAAAACCAGGAGTCAGCATGTACCACGCTGGTGGTGGCCGAGACAACGAGGCTAATTCCATGTGGAAGCGTGGCGGCGTAGTCCAAGCACGTGATGGCAACCTTGTCTGTATGGTAGGCTTGACGACTTCCGGTATCAGCTGGCACAAAGCACGTCAAAATCCATCGAGGCAGCACTGTGCTAGTTAACGTAGACCGGCCATCAGCTCGCCCGGGTCAACTTGCTATGGGACCGACTCCCAGCGGTCCATGAAGTCTGGTAGCTCTGTGATGACGTCCCTGCACGTGTCCACCTGCAATGCCTGAGAGAACACATTTAATAATAAGAATGAAATATAGTACAATGAAACATAATCACGTACTATTGCGTGGTACGCCGTCGCTGGCTCCATAGCGAACAAGTCGGTGACCTCTGGCTCGTGCTGTGGTGGCTCCGAAGACACTGGGATGCACCTAACTCATCACCTCATGGAACCAGTGCAAGTACGTGTCCTCCGTCCTATGGTCGTAAGGCCCGCTGGGGACATGGACGTGTGCAACCACATCCGCCCACTCCTGCACCCATGCCTGCAACTTACCCCTCCAAATTGCATCGTACACGATACCCTGACCCTTCCTTGCCATCCTGTAAGACGAGGTTATGATTACAGAACTAAAAACATGAATAGCATGGAACCTGTAACAATAAATACTTACAAGTGAGTGTTGTCCGTCGGTCATCGTAGCAGGGGGAAGTGCTGGTGATAACCGAACTACCTGAGCACTTTGTCTGGGTAGTAGGACTCGATCGTGATGTCGAACACCAGTTGTCGCCACGTAAGCTAGAGAGCTTGGTCCCTGTGGCACAAGCTGGAGAGGCCAAAAGGCCCCTGCCTCGTGGCCGTACGGTGTCCAACACACCTTGTCCGTCTGTAGCCGATCGAAAGTGGCAACAAACTAAGGGTACGAAGAGCGTGTCATCGTTGGCGCCCACCTCGGCTACATGAAAAAAGAAAAGTGTCAAGCATATAAGCATCATGAAAGAACAATATTGAAAGAAATGTGTTAACTTGTATTCCTTACATCGCGCTTGCACCAAAGAGAACCCATCACAGGGCCGCCCACTGCGTCGTGCAGGTTGAACTCGTCGGGGGAGTAGAAAGCCTCATTGTACGTGTCGTACGAGCTCAGGTGCGAGCATCCTATGTCGAAGCGCCCGTACGACCATAGGATCAGGAGCAAAAGGACAACTTGTGATCGACCCAGAGTCACTCCTCATGTTGTAGGCCTCGCACAATGCCCTGATCAACATGCATCATGACCTGATTTTTTTCCTCATCATTATGTTCTTCTCTTGCAGTCTGTAGATCAACTAGTGTACTAGTTTGTAAGGGTACCTTCAGAACCACACTCTCCTACACCTCCTCATGGACAACATTTTCACCAACAACTTCTACGGTGCTTGCTTCTACAAGGATACAGTGGGAAAAACCCTATCTCAACCTAGTGACACAAATTGTTGCTATTACTTTGAACATGTAACCTCCAAGAGCTCCCATTGCTAACTGGTTTCTCAATATCTAGGAATCAAAACCTTCATCGTCCACCGTTGATGTGCCAGACTAAGTTGTAACAGATTATATAGCCAACCTAACACTTGAGACCATCGAATCTCTCTCGGACTATGCAATTATGAGTCCACATACTAGAAGTTACTGAGATCCACCCCACTGTCAAAATGTATGACAATATCCAGGGCCATAAAAAACCCTAAACCTCACTATGATCGACATACCTTATTCAACAACCATATTGTACTCTGTTAAGTTAAATAATTGTAATCAACATACAACAGCTACAACCACAAAATCTATTCAACCTCATCACTTTTATTCTACATAACCATCAAATATCACTGCTAACATACTCTTTCAGTTCACACTATACCATTCTAAATATATTGCTATAAAAAATTACTCTATTTCTATTCTAAATATCCTACAACTATAATTTCTCACTAATTCTACTTCCTACTACTCCTAAATTTTTAACTAATTCTAACGATTTAAAAAAAACATATGTATGCTTTATATTCATAACAATTCGACTTCAAACTAGTCTAGATTGTCTAACTATTGCAAAATTCCTAACAATATATGCTCTATGCCACATTATCTACACATATCTAAATTTTTCTGCTCTAAATTTTAGATGAATCACATTTTCCCCTTGCATTCTAAATACAATTTTGCAAAAATCCACAACAATTCAAATGTAAAATTCCTACATCAACAAAAAATGTGTACGTCTAATAATATCCAATTTCGAAATCATATTAAATAACCTATCTTAAATCTACATTACCGAAATATTTGAACTTCTCTAACTATTATACATTTTCTAACTAACTATACTATATTTTCTACCTTTAACTATTTTCCGAAACATACCTACTCTATTCTATATTTCATATCCTTATTTTTCTAAATTATCTATTCTACTCGCATTTCTCTAATATTGTCTAACTATTTTCTTGCAGTTTTTGTAAGCACTCTTAATTTTTCTAATATTTTTTTAATTTTTTCTAACTATTCCTAATTTCTAACTATTTTATACTATTTTCCCTAAATCAACTACAATTTTTCTACCTACTCCTATTTTTTATAATTTTCTAACTACTCCTAATGTTTCTAACTCTACTTCCTAACTACTATAAATTTCTAACTAATTATAACTATTTTTAAAAAAGAAAAAAACATACCGACCATCGCCCGCCCGCCACCTACCGCCGCCGCCTGCCCTATTTTCTGCTCGCCGACCAAAGCCGCCTGCCGCTGGCCGCCGCCGCACACCTACCCGAGCCTCCCGCCGCCGCTTTGCACCACCCGCCTCCCCGTGCCGCCCTCTCGTCATCGACGCTCGTCGTCGCTGCTCGTTGCCGCCTGTTGACAACGGTCGCGTGTGGGAGAGAAATCGCCAGCCGTGAAATATATAAAGGTATATCAGCACGCGGAATACCTATAGGCCTAACATGGCACCTGTCAGCATTCCGCGTGCCGACAAACTATAACGCATCATCTGTCGGCATTCCGAGTGCCGACAAGCCATAACTCATCACCTATCAGCATTCGAATGCCGATGGGCAACTACGCTCCACGCAAAGCCTGTGTGGCACTCCCGTTTAGTTGTGCCTATAACCTATTAGTATTCCGCATACCGACAAGTCTCTGGGCCTAGCGCCACGTAAGCTGTCGATATTCGAAGTACTGACAGGTACCTTATCGGTATTCCACGTGACGACCGATACCTTTTCTTGCAATTTTTTGAATTTATCTATTAACTTTGTAATTTTCCAATAAAATACTATTATTTAATAAAACAAAAATTAACCAGTGTCATGTACAATTCACTCAATTTTTTAAAAACGCAAATTAACATGTGTCCTGTGCATAAGGTGAATCCGTCTCTGGTTGGAGTGGTTGTTTCGTCTGCCCGAGTGTGCTTAGTTTGTTTTTGAACTCAAATTGTGTTTGGTTAGTTATAGAAAATTTTGTTGGCTACATTTTACCAGGGCACAAACAATTATAGCTGCAAACCAAATAGAGTTCAAATTTCCTGACATTAAAGCTGACTCGTAAATAGAGTTCAAATTTTGACTGTGAACCACCCTTACTTTTTTATGGAAAGAGACCAACATTAAAGCTGACTCGTAAACTATACTCTGTGCCTCTAACCACGTCGCCACACTCTGAAGTCCAGTTTGGACTTAAACGTTGTGCCTGTCCTAAAACATTTTCAATGTCTTTATGTTTGGCGATGAAATTGGTCAAAAAATTTAATGAGAGGCGCTCACAGGGTCAAATATGAAACCTTAGTGTTTCATAAATCTAAAAGGAGTTGTGATACCATATCCTACTATTTGATCATGTTCTTGCCATGATCATACAAGTTACAACTAGTATTATTTGGGTTTTTATCAGCATCGGTATGACCTTGGGATTGCAATATCCTATATCATAATTCTGATAAAAAACCGGGTGTGGGAGTTTGAAAAGGTGGGTGCAATTATCTCAAGGAGCTTAAATTAAAACGCTTATTTTGTGTCACTGATGTTGTTTAAATGGCTCGCTTGAACCAGCTGGCTTATTCTTGCTCGCATGGCGTAGACTAGGACGCCACTTCACCGTAGAACTCATTTTTTCATTTTCTTTTATTTTTTCAAAAGCACTCCGTATCCACAACTGTTTCAACAAAGTTTATTTGATGATCTATGTATGAACCACATATAATCAACCAAGATTAGATCAAAACCATTCAAAATCGGCAGCCCTCGGGCAATACCTCGTGCGAGGGCTGCAGGTTTTGAATGGTTTGGTCAAAACCCTGATGAACACCCCTCTGTTTCTTTTGAATTCCAACTTGCCGAATATACGAACGGTCCAAAATGCATCGATGAAAGAACAAGACTGTCAGAGACCTGGAGTCGATTGGGCGCGAAGGCTGGCGATTCAATGGTGATGAGTTCGCGTAGTCTGTTTGGGCCTGGCCCATATGGTTGCATGTGTGAGTTGGCATGTGGCCGTGCGCCTTGATGGCTTGTAACGAATGGAGACAACATCGATGACGTGAACTCTCTTTTCCATCTATGGAATCCTCCCCACGCCCCCCCCCCCCCCGCCCCCCTTCCGTGCCTATTCTCTGAATATCGGGCTGATGGGAACATGACAATTGTCATAAGAGCCACCCGCTGCCCACTCTGGGGCCACCATGGAAGCCATTGAAACCGGAGGCACAAATGGCAACCATGATGGATGGATTGACGAAGCAATTTCAAAGCTTTGATCTAACGATGCAGCAGACCCTTTGCCACCCACATAAGAGCATTATACTTAGATTTTAGTGAAAAACAAGATGAGTACTTAAGTCTATATAATAGGTAAGAGTTTTAGAAAGCAAATCTTTGTAATGCATCTAAAATATGACTGATCTATTTGAGTAATGAAGTTTATTTTGTTTCATGTGCTTAAATTCTTCTCCTTCTAGTTTTGTCTCTTGGTTCATTTGTCTTGTGTGTAAGTTTTTTCTTTTTTTTTCGTTTTTTGTTTTTGTTTTTGGGTTGAAATTTTAGTATCTTATGAGTTCATTCTTCTTGTTGCTAGAGGTATAAAATTCACATACACACGTTTATATGATAGTGTCATGAATTTTCTTGCCTCTAAACAATCAATTTAGAGAGTTTCGTTGCTCGGTGTTCATCTTTTCTTGTTTCTTTGCTAGTTGTGATATTTCGAGTGCTAAGACATATAGATTGATCTTAAATGTAACATATGGTTTATATATCATCCATAGAGTCATATTGTCTCGATTTTCTCTTATTAAAACATCTTTCAATTTTTGCTTTCGCTTGAATTTTGAGGTGTGTTAGGTGATCCAAATAGGAGAAGGTCATTAATTTTGCAAAGAAATTTGTTGAGGCACCATTTTACCCCCTCTAGTCGCCAATCTTGTTCCTATAATTGGTATTAAGATCCAGTTTGATTACTTGTTAACCTTAACCGGCTTTGTAATCCGTAGGCGATATGAAGAGAAGTAAGAAGATTCCGTTGTTTGATGGCCGTGATTTTTTACTGGAATGTGCACATGAGGCTTATCTTATAAGTCAAAGAAGTGCAATATGAGAAGTAGTTGATTCTAACTACGAGATCCCTGTTGCTCGCATGACTCAGGTTTAAATCAAATAGTATGAGGCCAACAACAAAGCTAGAAATATTTTGTTCACTAGCCTAAGTCGGAATGAGTTTAACAGGGTCTAGCACCTCCGTATTGTTCAGAAGATCTGGAGTACTTTGAGTGTCTTTCATGAAGACACTAATTAGATTAAGGCCAGACGCCAAAGCACATATAACTAATAATACCAAATATTTATGCAAGGCTCTGGAGAGTCTTTGATATGATATTTGCTCATTTTGATGGGATTATTAGCAATCTTCGATCAACTGTTGTTTTGCCCTATTCTGACCACAAGAGAGCGATCAAGCTTCTCTATGCTTTTGACCGTAGCATATATGAAGTGAAGATCTCGAGCATTGAAGAGTCTTCAAGTTACGACACATTATTCTTCTCATATGTAGGTGGCAGGAGAAGGCCTGAAGAACAAGTGCCTCATTGACTCTGGTTGTTCGCGCCATATGATCGGAGATTCATCATGGTTCTCCAGCCTCACCTCCATAAAGCAACATGAGTACATCATATTTGGGGATGATCGGAAAGAAAGGGTGAAAGCCAAAGGTAGAGTAAGGGTGAATGAGAGTTTCACTCTCAAGGATGTAGCTTTGATTAAATATTTGGGATACAACCTTCTCTCTGTATCTCAGTTGTTAGATGAGGACTTGGAAGTGTGTTTCAAACGTGATACTTCTCGAATTCTCGATTCTTTTGGCGCTTTTATTTGCAAGATTTCTCGAGTTAGGAGAGATTTTGGAACTGATTTTTCCGAGTCTCTTGGTTCTTCTCGTTGCTTGATTGCTCAACCTTCTTACGAGCTTTGGATGTGTCATAGGAGACTAGGACACATGAGCTTTGATTTGCTTACTCGTTTGAGTGGCCTAGGCTTGATCTGAGGATTGCCCAAGCTCAAGTTTGAGAAGAAACTTGTTTGTACTCCTTGTCGGTATGGCAAGATGGTTGCTGCTTCCCACCCACCGGTCAATCTGGTGATGACTGAATGACCGGGAGAACTTTTCCATATGAATATTGTTGGTCTTCTCGGGTTCGTTCGGTGGGCAGGAAGTGGAATATTTTTGTCATTGTTGATAACTTCTCTTGCTACTCTTGGGTCTTCTTTCTTATGAGCAAGGATGGAGTGTTCTCACACTTTCGGAGCTTAGCTTTCATATTGTTCAAGGAACTCTCTGGTGCATTGAAAATAATTCGCAGTGATAATGGTATCGAGTTCAAGAACTATATCTTTGATGCTTTTTGTCTTGATCATGGCATTGAGCATCATTTTTCTGCCCCACACGTTACTTAGCAGAATGGCATGGTTGAGAGGAAGAATCGCAGTTTGGTGGAGATGGCTAGGACGATGCTCGATGAACATAGGACTCCTAGCAGGTTTTGAGCTGAGGCCTTTAACACAACATGCTACATCTAAAATTGGATTTTCTTGCGCTTGATCTTGAATTTAACTTCTTATGAGTTGTCATTTGGAAAGAAGCCGAATGTTTCATATTTGAGAGTTTTCGGTTGTTGTTGCTTCATCCTAAAGCGTGGCAACCTTGATAAATGTGAGTCATGTTCTTCCGATGGTATTTTCTTGAGGTATTATCTTCATGATCATTCTTACAAGGTCTTTAATCTTGACACTAACACCATCATAGAGTCCTGTGATGTGACCTTTAATGAAACAAATCCCTATGCAAATTTGGTCTTTGAGTGTGTAGGTGATCACGAGATGAGTGAGAGTATCTTTGTAGATGGTGACCATCTAGCTCTCGATGAGAACGAGGATGATCGACTACTCCTCTCAACCACACCTGCTTCAGAGTTGGCACCTGCTTCTTCTACTCCAGAAAAGGGTCCTACGACGTCTACTTCCACTTCAGCTGCTCTCGAGTCTGCACCAGCATACGTTGAGGGGGAGTTCACCTCTAGACGTGAGGCCCTTCAACACATTCAGCGATGACACCCTCCACACATGATGATCGAAGATCTTGATGAGAGGGTAACGAGGTCCAAGACCGCTTCTCATGCTTATTTTACTGATTCTGCATTTGTTGCTTCTTTTGAGCCTCATGATGTTGGACATGCTCTTTCTGATTCGAGTTATGTCAATGCCATGCATGAAAAGTTAGAGAATTTTGAGAGAAACCAAGTTTGGGTTCGTGTAGAGCCACCTCCCAATGTTCGCACCATAGACACACAATGGATTTTCAAAAACAAACAGGGGAGGATGGGTCTGTAGTGAGAAACAAGGTTAGACTAGTGGCCCAGGGTTTCACTCAGGTAGAGGGGATAGATTTTGGAGAAACCTTTGCACCCGTAGTTAGGCTAGAAGCTATTAGGATCCTTCTTGCATTCGTGGCATTCAAGAGTTTCAAGTTGTATTAATAGATGTCAAGAGTGCTTTTGTAAATGGTTTCATTTAGAAAGAGATCTATGTTAGGTAATCCCTAGGCTTTGAGCATCCCAAATACCCACATAAAGTTTACAAGCTTAGAAAGGTTTTGTATGGACTTAAGCAGGCACCTAGAGCTTGATATGATAGTCTTAGGTCTTTCTTGTTAGAGCATGGGTATGTGATGGGGTCAACTGATAAAATTTTATTCACTCTCAGGCATGATAATAATTTCTTACTTATTTAGATATATGTGGATGATATCATTTTTTGTGTCTCTTCTCATGTACTTGTGGCCAAATTTGCAGAAACTATGAGCAGGGAGTTCGAGATGTTGATGGTGGGCAAGCTCAACTTCTTCCTTAGGCTATAAATTAAGCAATGCAAGCAAAGTACATTCTTCCACTAGATGAAGTACACTAAGAATTTGCTGAAGAAGTTTGACATGAGTGATGCGAAGCCCTTGACAACACCGATGGCTACCTCGACCATGCTTGATCCAGATAAAGATGGCGAGGAGGTGGACCATTGGGAGTACAAGAGCATGATTGGCTCTCTCCTGTACTTGACGGCGACAAGACACGATATCCACTTCATCGTCTGCTTGTGTGCTCGTTTACATTCTAAGGTACATCAAGCACACTCTCGAGTACGAGCTTTGGTTTTCTGCTTTCTCTTCGTTTTCTCTTTGAGGTTTTTCGGATGCAGATTTTGCTGATTGTAGAATTGACAGGAAAAGTACCTATAGTACTTGTCACTTCTTGGGTACTTTTCTTATGTGTTGATCTTCTAGCAAATAGTCTAGCATTGCGCAGTCTACTACTGAAGCTAAATATATAGCTGCTGCTAGCTGTTGCTCACAGATTTTGTGGATGGTTGCTACGTTGGGGGATTTTGGGTTGAATTTCAGGAGTGTGTCACTTTTGTGTGATAACAGCAGTGCCATAAGTTTAGCCAACAACCTAATTCAACACTCAAGAACCAAACACATAGATGTGATATTCCACTTTCTAAGATACCATAATGATAAGGGAGGTATTGAGTTGAGCTACATAGATACCCAACACTAGCTACCTGATATATTCATCAAGCCTTTAGATGCTACAAGATTTGCCTATTTGAGAGGAGAGTTTGGTGTGTGCCATCCCTATAGCATTGTGTGAGGGAGACTTGTCCTTTATACATACTCTATCTTACTTTTGTTGTTTTTGCATTACATTTTATTATGTAAGATAATCATAGTAGTTGAGCTTTAACTTCTATGTTTTTAGCATTTTCGATTGCTAGACTTAAATTTGGATTAAATTGAGTAGTTGTGTGGAGAAATTTTTTAATCTTAGGCTCTTCTTGATGCTTTGACATAATACATTTCAAGCAAGCTTGCTTTCCTTAAGATGAAATTTGAAAATTTTATAAATCGCGTAGGCTATAAAATGCTACATTCTTGATCACCATGTTCATAACTTCTTATGCTTAGTCAATGCTTGTGTTAAGGCTAGTCTGATAAATATCTTGCTCTAGGTCTTCTTGGTTCACGATAGTGGATTAGAGAATATTGCACTATATTTTGTCTTTATTAAATATTTAGCTCATGATAGAACCTTGTGGGAATATGTGTTCCTTGTGTCGCAAAGACACTACTTAACTTGATCTTGTAACCATCTTGATAACTTATGCGAATCGAAGAATCATGAAAAATCAAGCCGTTTATGCTAAAATATGATCCAATACAGTTATCTTGAGGCCTCAAGGTGTTTGTCGTGCCCAGTTGCGTGGCACTTCGCTTGGATAAGAGGCAACTTGAGGATAAAATGAAATTCAAAGAAATATGCCTAATTATTTAATTCTTTTTAATCACTTGATCAATCTAAGTCTTGGTTTCATATGTGAGCGTATGTAAAGCCTATTGTCATGAATGCTTGTTTGCCTAGTTCGATATTGAAGTTGGTTGGTTCTTAATGCTTGTATTGCCTCAGCACAAGTGGATGCTTATGTAGTGGTCACTTTTAACATTATTTGGCTATATGAACTTCAATGCGCCAACCAATTCTTCAGATTTAGCTTGTAACGCTTCAAATTCTTGTGTCACTATCTCTTTTTGAGCCTCTATGCGATTGTGAGCTCCACTTTCTACTTTCCGGAGCCCTTTGATGTTTCTAGCTTTTGCAAGTGCTTTGTGGTATACTTATAAAAGCTCATTAGATTTGCATATTTATGTATTGTATAATATTTTATCCTTGATACTTGCATTGACAAAGGGAGAGAGCATATGTACAAAGAAGAGAATATGCTACAAAGGAGGAGAAATGAGAAATTTTGTAACAAATCTCAAAGAAAAATGAAAAATATGCATTCATCAAGGGGGGCATTTGTTTTCAAGTTTTTGAGCTTTTCTTGATCTGTCGTGGTTTTGGCTTGTCTTTGCCTATCTTCGGCCTTTTGCAATCTGTCTTATGCCAAGTGATTTGTGTTTACTCTTTCTTGAGTTCTTTATCACTTGGATGTGCTTCACTTCTTATATCGCAAATCTTTGTGCTTTGAGGGTTATTAATGCATTCATCAAGGGGAAGATTGCAAAACCAAGTAGAGAAGTGCCTTGGTTTGCATGTGATGATGCATTGACAACACTTGATGTGTCTTGATCTTGTTTAGCATGTGTTTGTGGATGCTTATTCTTAGTCATGTCTAACTCGAGTTGGTGGTGTTTGGAATTAGCGAATTTCTCTCTGTACGCAGAAAAATTACACGCATTGAAAGTTTCGGCAGTGTACCGGACTATTTCTTGCAGAAAGCAATTTTTTGGGCGAAATTGGAGATCAATGCACCAGAAGGTCCGGTAAATGTGGTGGCTATACCTGAGGGTATCACCGGAGCATTTTCAGTGCTAAAGCAGAAATAAAATCAAACACCGGATGGTGCAGTGATGGACTTTGAGAGCTTCGGAGTATTTTCTGCAGAGAGGAGATTTTTGACGCTAAGTTTGATTATGTATGACGGACAGTCTAGTGCTAAGATTGTGAACACCGGAGAATACACCGGACCTTTTATTCCAGAGAGGTTGCAGGAGGGTGGTTCGGTGGATTGGCACACACCGAATTATCCGGTGATGGGCATGAGATCACCGGAAGCTTTTATCGGACCTTTACTTGAGAGCGAAGTTTTCCTAGAATAGATAGTGTTGCACTCACCGGATGGTTCAGTGTTCAGGAGCATAACACACTAGAACATCTGGTGTTCACGTTTTCTGCAGGATGTGCTCTAAGTTGAAGTTTTTGATTTTGTTCTAACCTGTTGATATTTTTGAGTGTGGAAAAATGTGTTTGCTTGTTTCAAGGTGTGCAGGTGAGGAATGCAACTTGACGATCGACGACGGGTGATCATGGCTAAGTAGGTGCTTGGTGTCGGGCGAACAAGGAGGGCCAGACAGAGTCAAATGTGATCCTAACTGTACACATGAAGGTCAAGCAAAATATGAAACAGATGATGAAGATGGTGTTTTGACAAAGTCAAGCAAAGGGGATGTCGGTGCAAGTGACAAGGTGGCTCGAATGATCAGGAGCAGGAGAGACTTGCCGGCGGTCAAGATCACAAGACGGAGGACACGCGTCATCATCGAAGCACTTGCTTCAGGTGAAAGCAAGTAGCTGCTAGTCACACTTTGAGAAGCGTGCTAGGGTTTCATGGGTTGGCCTCAAAACTGTGGGAGGACTGAAGGAGTGCGTTGCACCATCATGAAGGTTGTGTTGAGGTGAAGCTAAGTCGTAAAGACGTTACAGCCATCCGATAAATGGAGAGAAAAATGGACTAAAATACCCTCGATGGTAGGTAAAAGTGTATTACAAGAGAGGGATATTTTAGAAAAAAAACTAGAAAACTTAAGAGCCAAGTTTTCTATGCCTATAAATAGAGGGGTGGGCTATGAGAGAGTATAAACCAGCTATTTGAGCCTCTTATGCCACCTATATGAGAGTATTGTGCTAGAGTTTTAGTGGGGAGAAGAATGAGTGATTAGCCTATATAATAGGTGATAGTTTTAATAGTTAAATGTTTGTAATCTGTCTAAAATAGAGCTGGCCTCTTTGAGTAATAAGATTTATTTTGTTTCATATTCCCCTGCTTCTAGTTTCTCTCTTAGTTCCCTTGCTTTGTGTGCAAGTTTTTTCTTTTCGGTTTTGATTTTCATTTTTATTTTTGGATTGAAATTTCAGCGCTTTGTGAGTTCATTCTTCTTGTTGCTAGAAACATAAAATTTATATTTACACGTTTATGTGATGGGTCTTGAATTCACTTATCTCTAGATAATCAATTTGGAGAGTTTCGTTGCTCGGTGTTCATCTTTTCTCTTTTTTTTTGCTAGTTGTGATTTTTCAAGTGCTAAGACATATAGATTGATCTTAAATGAAACCTATGGTTCATATACCATCCGTAGAGTCGTGTTGTCTCGATTTTTTCTTATTAAAACTTTTCTCGATTTTTTATTTCCATTTGAGTTTTGAGGTGCGTTGGGTGATCCAAATAAAAAAAGTTTATTGATTTTAAAAAAATTTATTGAAGTGTCTATCCACCTCCTCTAGTTATCAATCTCATTTCTATAAATAGAAAGAAGAAAAAGAGAAAAAAAAAGAACCCTTAAACTTCGTAGCTTTGAATACGCCACTAATTACAAATTTAGATGCAAACCGAACAAACCCGCCCATAGCTAAAATCCATAGAAGCGATGTAGCCACAATTAAAGACGGATCAAGCTACTTATGAATATAACCATAATTAACACCACTAGGGTCAGACTGTCGAGCACGGAGTCGCGAGTGAACTACGAGTCAGACCAATCTGCATATCGAGCGAGCTCCCCTTGCAATGATACAGTGGTGAACCTCAAATTCGTCTTCCGTGCTCTCCGAACCGTGCAGGAAGGTTTCCCATCACACGGCTCACCAACTTCATCTTCTACGAGAACCCAATGCTTATGTAAGAACAGGCCTGGTCTCTCTTGGTATTATCGACTACAACCCACGTATTTTAATCTCATCAGAGACAAAGCCTAGTGGATGAATCTGCTCGAGCACGCTCCAATTAAGGCCCATTGCTTAGACATGTTGCAGATTGAAAGGTTAGTGCAAAATACATGGTTCAAATTGACACTTGTTGTTAATTAAAACTGGTTCAAAACACACTAATATATGATCCAAAATGAAATTTGCTTATTTTTCTTAGAGGAATAGATCAGGATAAGTTAGAACAGAACGATAAGGGGTTCTAGATTTGGCCCATGGCGGTGTAGACCATGGCAATCTGAGAAAGTCCGAAGGTACGAGCCCAATGAAGAAGAGATGTCGTGTCACGGCTATGCCGACACCAAGGTTGAGAGAGTTGGACTGGGCCAGTGTATATATGCTCGATGTGGGGAAATAGGGCGATATATCATACACACCTTTTTCATATCTTACCAACTAGAAGAAAAGGAGTACTAATTTATTCTCCATGTTTACCTTACATTAAGTATGTTTTTTTCTCACGTAAGATTGGCATTTTGATTGCTCCTACGGCGAGGTTAGTGTTCTGGGTGCATTTGGTTGGAGGGAATAAGAGTTTAGGGGTTGTGGTTTTAAGTTTTCTGGAATTTAGTGTGACGAGATGGAATTTTGAGATCACAGCTCCCACAAACCCATGGGAGAGGTGGTAATTAGGTGAGAGTTGTTTGTTAGTGGAAAATTAATATATCTCCACCATTCATTATAACTTATGTTACTTTATCCTGTGAACTAAATCAATTTCTATAATTTTTCACCCCCAAACCTACTAAGCAAGCAGTGGAAAGAGGACCTCTGAATCTACTCTCTTAATTCCAATCACAAGCCAAACGAGGGTCTACAACTAAAAATCAAGCTCCTACTTTTAATCCCTCTACCAACTCCGACCTCTAGCTCGCATGCTATATAAGAAATATCTTTATACGAAAACATTTATATACGAAAACATTTATATATGACCATTTAAGCATAGAATTGATTCAACCCATCGATACTTAATTTGAAAGGCATACCTTATCCATCTTGATCTCCAAGGAAAACACGTGAAAAACACACCGTAGGGTACCAATAACGAGGTGTTTTCTCTCCTCTCTTCCTTTATCATTTGGTGTCCCCTCGATGATTAGAGAACGAGTACTTTTATACTGTGTGTGCTCTTTTATACGTTCTGATCACACTATGAACACTTGCATTAATTAGTTCATTGGTCGGCACTAGTATATGCATGTGTGAATTGCAGTTTTGTCCATGGCCTTCTTGTGTGTCGAGTGATGCTAACACTCTGTCCATTTATTCTTGATGAACCGCATTGGAACATCATGTCCATTCATGAAGCAACACATCCTTTCTAGAATGGCCACCACCGATCATTTCACTTATTAGTTGCCATGACCCATTAGCCGGCAATCATCCAATTAACGTCCACGCAACACATCTTTTGAGCCTCCAACACGTGCACCATGAGAACAAGGCATTTGTATATATACAATACTAGAGATAAGAACGTGCATTTCTTGTATGCACCAATCACACTACACAGGTTTAGCACTTAAACCTAATGATTTTAAATCTTTTAGTTTAGCAACCATCACACTAGATCCTTTATTCTAAGAATTATTTCTATAAATTACATGTGCCACATTAATTAAATAAAATATTCTTACGCATGCCCCTTCCATTCTCTTTCTAAACACGACGTCAGGGGTTCACTGTTGCTCTGACCATATATTATACAGGGAGCAGGGAAACGTGGAGTATTTATTTTTAGCCTTTTTCAAAAACAATTTTTTCTTAAAAAACGATGTTCAGAAATGGACCATTCTCATGGCGTCACAATCTTTGATGTCATTGTACTATTTCACGTCACTTCCGAATTTGGCACCGTTATATAACATGTAGGATGTGCCCTTGTTGCCTTGTTGGCGTGTCATACCACGGCGCCACATCCTTTACTCCATTGTTTAATGGCACAAAACCACAAATTTTGGCGCCATGGAATCAACACTGACCTAACCCATCCTAGGATTGCAGCATGTCTCCAACGCCCAGCCATGCGTAGACGCCGCCCCGCTGTGTCCAATCGAACAGCTGACGCCGAGTCAGGCGTCCACCTTCCCATGTGTTCTCCATCAGTTGTGCGTGCACCAGTAACTAAGATCATTCACAATCATATTTTCTCCATTTTATTCTCTTCTCAATTTTTTTTCTGGTTCCTATTTTCTTTATTTTTTCTCATATCCAACAGCTTCCTTTCAAAGAGGGTCACGAAGGGAAAAAAGAAAGAATACTGTCTAAAAAGAATGACCTTGAGAATCTCGTCGTGAAGAAAACTATAAAGAGAAACTGTTGAAGCGCTGAAGCGAACGAAAATCTCTTCACAACAGGATTTTGGTTCCCGAAGGGAATCCGTTGGGGTTGGCCTAAGCTACTCCTTTCAGTTATAAATACTTATCGTTTTAATTAAAATTTAGTTAAATTTTAAAAAGTTTGACGTTAATAGTTTTCAAAATATTTAGTTTAGAAATATAAAAATTATATGTGCAAATTTATCTTAAATAATATTTTCATAAAATTATATTTTTTATTAGATATTATAATTATATTTTAATAAAAAATAATAGTTAAAATTACACATGGAAAATCCGTAAATAAAAAACGTCGTGTATTTTTACTAGAGGAGTACTTTTCTGCGCGGCGTGCACGGTAAACAGTATAAAGTTGTCACCTTCCCCAGATCGAGGATTCCAATGGCAATAGTATAATCTTACGAGTCCCTTTCTGACCCCAAAAGACCATGCTTGCCTCATCTGTCCAGATTCACGAACCGATGATCCAATCACTGTATTAAAAAGGTACCTTCCCTTAGTCTCTCTCCTCATCATGCTCCTCTTGTTCTTTGTTTAAAAACAAGCTAAAACTATGTCTCTGTCGGCAGCTAGTGATTTTTATCTTTGGTTTAACGTATCATTATTCATGAGTAATAGGATTAGCAAGTGTAAACACTTCATAACGATGTTAAATTAGGAAAATTAAAAAAATCAAAGACGATATTCTGAAAGTTCATGTACAAATGTTGTGTATTCTTAAAGTTCACGTATAGATGCATTTTCTATGCTTTGTTCTAAAGGTAGGGAGCACCAAACACGAGCACTACCAACCAATTCTCTCAAAATCTTAAGCCTTAAATGAAGTTTAAGAAAGTAAACCTCAACATAAGCTATCCAAGACAAAGGAACTAAAAACTGGTCCAGCTCCATTGGGCCTTTCTAACTCCTGGGGCAAACTCAGCAGCAACTACTGCTTATGCATGTTCAGCTTCAGTTATTCACTCCCCTAAAGCTCCTTTTGGATACCTAAAACAAAGGTTGTACTAACTTTTAGTACTGAGCACAAAGTACCAGTCATATTTTAACATGAAAATCATGATTAGATTCAGTTGCCAGCAAGGAACTAGGCATATTGCCTTATCTGATAGTGCTTTATGGAGCTTTTTTTTTAAATAATAATATTTTATTGAAACATAGCAAAATAATATCTAAAATCTGATATTTACAAAAAAGATAAATGTCGGCCTAGTCGGTACTCCGCGTGTCGATATGCTGCATGGCAGTGGGCTCTAGCTGTCACCTCTAAAAATGCTAATTACGTAATTATGCATGTATAATCGTCATCGCATATGCTTACACGTGTTTGTCTATCAAAAACTAGTTAATACTCCATCCGATTGCAAATGTAGGTCGTTTTAAACTTATGCACAAGGATTAAGAAAGTAGATCAAATAACTTTGTTGCCCTTTATTTATTCTTCATTGAAAAATATAACTCATTAATTTATGAGAGTGGTAGCATTCATTGAACAAGGGTAAGAAGGGAACAAAAGAGAAAAAAGTGCATAGAAGTTCGAGAATGACTTATATTTAGAGAATAGTTGAGGAGGCTAAAACGACCTACATTTGCAATCAGAGAGAGTATGTTTCAAATACCTTAGGGATAGTTTAGAGCACTTTGGATAATCCTAAATACTTTGGAGAAATACAAAAATAGAAGGAAGATGATGAGGGGAGACTTACGAAAATTTTAGCAAAATAACCCCTTGTGGTCTGACCGGAGTCACCCGCGGTCTGACCGTCAGGTGCGTTACCACGTGGGCTGCCACGTGGATTTCCCGCGGTCTGATAGCCAGAGCTTGCGGTCTGACTGCCAGCACAAGAGGCTTAGGTTAAATAGATTGATCACTTTCTTTTACTCTCTCACTCTCATTTTTCTCTCACTCTCCCTCTATTCACTTGACCCTAGAGAGAGAAAGAGAGGTGCGTTCGTCGCGTTCAAAGGCCGAAGATTGGAGGTGGGAACTCCCATGAGCTTCTCAGAGGATTTTCCCAAGTTTTTCCCCTCTTTCTTTTGCCGGAAAAGCGTTCCTCGGGTGTTTCCTCCTCCGCAAGCTTCACCGCCACTCTGGGAGCCGATCCGCGAATTGGAGCCTCCTGAAGCATTCCAATCCAACAGAAAGCTTCCATAAGCTGAGATGAGCTATCCCCTACCGTTTCCCCTTTTTTTCCGAGCTCGAATCGACCCTCGTGTTGTTTAGGCCCAAGTTGAACCTAGCCTAGAACCAATCCATGGGGTATTTTGAATTTAGCTCGGTGAATGATGTTCGAATCACTTTAAGAACATTGCACTAGTCCCATAGAACATTTTGGTACCCTTCATTGTCGAAGGTTTCGCTGGAGTCCTCGCCAGCAACCTCACAAAGATGCTGCCGGCAAGGTCTAGCGGTCTGACCGCCACTAGGGCCGGTCTGACCGCTAGTTGGGACCGAAGAATCCGAGTTGAAAACTTATACATAAGTCTGACCGCCACTAGGGCTGGTCTGACTGTTGGTGGGCGGTATGACCACCACCATGCCTACAGTTAGACCGCCAGAGGCCAAAACTCGCTACTGGCTACCGGTCAGACTGTCACCTACACGTTGGTCTGACCGCCACCCTGTTAAGGCTAAGTATACTTAGGTTACCTTATCCGGGTTTCAAACTTCAAAACCCTAACCACTTAGCGGTCATTTGCAAATGTTTTTGAAATACGACGCTCTATTATACTTCAACCATGCATCATTTGCACATTTTTTTCCATCATTCATTTGTTTATGCAATGCATTTTGATTCATTTAGAGGGCGTTGCGCCGACGGTCCAAGCGAGTGAAGACGACGCCAACCTCCTGGAGTTTTACAAGTGTTGTGCAGGAAGTATCAGGCAAACCCTAGAGTAGCAAGGCAAGCATCTAAGCATATTGCACCCTTTAATTTGAATTGTGGAGTCTAAAATTAATAAACTATACTTTATGTAAGTTTGCATGTTCAATGAGTCGATATCGGGCTTATATAGGCAGAACCTATACGATGCATTGTCCTACCTTGGTTATTTGATGATCCATATCCTTGTAGCCTTGATAACACTGTTAATGTCTAACTTAAAAGTTATTCGAAATGCTTAGCAATGTATAGGTCATCGGTAGAAGTCGAGTGATGTTGCAATCATTGTTCGCGAGCTTAGGGATTACTTATTGTTCATGAATATTGATCATGATGTCGAGGGTGGGATGAGATGTGAGGATGAGACGAGATGTGAGTAGTGTTAGGGTGTCTTCTATCCTGGAGGAGTTCCTCGGGGTAGTTTGGGACATGAGCCCAGGCACTATAGACCGCTTTGCATCGATTAAGCACCGTCTATCAGTGCAGTTGGCTTTAGCACTTTCCGTACTTACTACATGTCACATATGGGAACAATAAGCCGAAACCTTTGTAGCTGTGGTCTTTTGGCGTGCGAGTCGATGGTGTGACCGGGTGGGTTTATAGGGGCATTCAGTTTGCTCTGGGAGTAGTTCTGAATGACCCCTGCACCTATCGACGTATGATTAAATGGTTGAGGTTTATTGGAAAAGGTTGATATGAGTACCCCCTCGCGTGGGTCTGTGAGAGGCGTATGGTTCTCGAGTCGTGTAGGTAAAGGAGTACCTCCTGCATGGTGTAAAAACAATTTGAATTGTTGTTCTCTCGGTTCAAGAGCATACTTTTGTCCATTTGCATCGGTTGTAGAGTTATGAATGTGGGATGGTGGTATGGATGGTATGTTAGGTAATATTGATGGCTAACTATTGATGTATTACTATGATTTCATTTACATTTATGCGCAGGTTGGTAGTTACATGTTTAGAAGGCTATATTGGTTATGTTTAGATACTCACACATATGTGTCTAGGTTGCGGGCGCATATGTTTTAATCAACCATGTAGCTTTTTTCCTTACTAATGGCCCAATGCATAATCCTTTGAGTCGGGTTATTTATATCTACCCAAATGGATTTAGTCTTGCGAGTAACTTCGTACTCAGGTGCTCTACAGGTTTTGTAGGTGAGGAAGAGGCGGTGTTTGGTTACTTCATGCTCGCCGATGCTAGCGGCGGGAATGAGTAGGAACCTACTCGGAGGTTGCGCCTTCGGGGTGAAGTCTAAGGGCATATGGATTCATTCATCTTTTGCTATCTTTAGCTTTTGTTTCTGCTGCGTTGGCTAGGAGTTGATTAGTTTTAGTATCCTCCTAAATCCCTTTTTGTTGTAAATTGTTAAACTTGTAATTGGTTAAGAACTTGTAATATGATTTAATTACTCGCTCTTTATTAAGCTTGGTTATGATTGCTTATGTTGGAAAGACATGCGTTCTGATCTTATGCACAAAACACGTGTCAGGACTACCAGGATGATATTCTGGTTAATCGTTGAAGTCATCATTATATAAACGATCAACTTGGTGATTAACTAGAATATTATTTGGACGGTTCCTCCGCAGCTGCTATCAGAGCCTAGTTTAATGAAGTAGCCTAAAAATATTTAGAACGTGGGTTAGTAAAGTGTCAAATCCACTAAACAACCCACGAAAGTTTCTTTTATGCCTCCTCATGGTTAATATGTATGAACTTGCCATATTATGCCCTTATGTGTAACACATTGTTGTGTGCGATTCTCATGTCATTTAGTTTCGTATTGTTATGTTCCTTGTCATGAATCATGTTGCATCGACGAAAAAGATAGGGAACACACCCCGATGATGGTAAATATTAGGGGCTCAACTAGTGCGATGTAGGGGTCTGGTGTGTTCCGTACGACGATAGTACGGGAAGTGAATATGTTAGTAATAACATATTCACTTCCATCATATGATGGTAGATATGGTCGTCTACCTATGTGACGATTACATAGAGTGTCCCATAAAGCGACGGTACAGGATGTGAATACGTTGGCAACAACGTATGAAACGGTGCTTGTGCAACTCACACCATTCGTGCGAGAAATAAAAGATAGCGCGAAGGGTGATGATTGAAAACTATTGTATGTACGAATGACTATGATCTTGATGTTTGTTGCAGAGAGACGCGTTCGAGAGAGAAACGTGTAGATAGAAATCGAGCATACTTTCATTTTCTATAGCTCATGTGAATAATTTTTTTCCAAATACGCAGTATTATGGTCCAAGTAAATGATATCCGGCTAATGCTATTATACTAAGTCAGAATTTGACTTTTCCCTCTTCATCTTATCGTCACAACAAGATAAGAACCTGTCAAAATCTCGGAGACCTTCCTGAGGGTTCCAATGAGAATAACCCACCTCCACCACTAAGTATGGAGAATGATAAAACCGTCAAGACCAGATAGCGCTCCTCGAGGCTCTCGTGTGCAACACGACCCCTCATGGAGGAGGTGGGGCCGGGCGCCGAGATGACTTCTCTGATTTTCTACGGACTCAGCCGCCTACCTTCACACACGCTGAGGACCCTCTCAACGCTAATCATTGGCTTTGCACCATCGAGCAGAAGCTCATGCTCCTTCGGTGCGAGGACCACGAGAAGGCACTCTTTGCCACCCATCAGGTCCAACGCGCAGTGGGCGCGTGGTGGTCCAACTTTCTAGCCATGCACCCCACCAACCACCAGGTGTCTTGAGTAGAGTTTTGCTAGGCATTTCGTGACTTTCATATTCCTAAGGGCTTTATGTAGATCAAGAGGCGAGGATTTATAGACCTCAAGTAAGGAGGCAAATCAGTGATAGAGTATGTGTAGGTGTTCAACCACAATGCACAGTATGCTCAGGGTGAGGTCAACACCGATGAGCGGAGGTAATACCACTTTATGAACAGCCTTAACTCCAAGAAGCAAGACTAACTGTTGGCGCATGAGTTTGTCGACTTCAACAAACTAGTGAGCATCTTTCTCACGGTGGAGTTCAAGCTGAAGAACCACCAGGAGGAGAAGAAGTGCAAGAGGGTCCCATCACCTTCCATGGGCGGGAGTTTTCAACATGCACGGATGAGAGTCAACCTCCACCATCTCACATATCAGCTTCGACTGCTCCATGGACGATGTGGATAGTGCAACGTTCATCCTTCTCTGCTTCGCAAGGACATCCTACGAGACCAGTCGGTTCTCAAGTGAGTGTGACTGGTGGCCCTAGCGGCCTGTGCTACAACTGTGGATGCGTCGGGCATTATGCACATGATTGCCCTTATCTGAAGCGGGGAGCCATGGTGACTGCTCCAAAGCCATCACTGTCAGCTCAACCCCCTCATCAAGCCTCTAAAGCTACGCACGTCCCTAAGCGTGGCTGAGTGCGCTACACCACTGACGAGGGTGTTCAGTTTTCTGCATACTTGATCCTGTTGGATATTAGAGGAGTGGATGTCGTATTGGGAATGAATTGGCTTGCAAAAAATAAGGTTGTTATTGATTGTCCTCGTAGGACTGTCACTCTTAATGACATGTTTGGAACCCAAGTCTATTTGAAGCTTAAGGAGATTCATCCTTACTTTTATGCCTTGAAAGTCGTCTCAACCACGGATCTTCTAAGTATTTCGGTTGTTTGTGAATTTCCTAATGTCTTCCCAAAAGAGTTGCCAGGAATGCTGCCTGACTGAGCAGTAGAATTCTCAATTGATCTTTTTTCTCAGAACAATCCTAATTTTAAAGAAGTCTTATAAGATGCTGCCAAATGAGTTAGTTGAGTTGAAGAAACAAATTCAAGAGTTTCTTTAAAGGGTTTCATTCACCCGAGTTCCTCGCCTTGGGGATGCCAGGCACTCTTTATGAAGAAAAAGGATGGTACTCTGCGGATGTGTCTTGATTACCGTTCGCTAAATGAGGTCACAATCAAGAATAAGTATCCGCTTCCCAGGATTGATATTCTGTTCGATCAGTTGACTGGTGTCGAGGTTTTCTCGAAGATTGACTTGAGACTAGGCTATCATCAAATCAAGGTCCGACCGGAGAATATTCCAAAGACTTTCTTGACTCGTTACGGTCTTTATGAGTTCACTGTCATGTCCTTTGGCTTGACGAATACGCCAACATTCTTCATGTATTTGATGAACACTGCATCTATGGAGGAACTTGACAAGTTTGTCATGGTTTTCATCGACGACATTCTTATATACTCCAAGACTGAGGAAAAGCATGCAGAGCACCTCCATGTTGTACTTGGCTGCCTTCGAGATCACCAACTATATGCCAAGTTCAGCAAGTGCAAGTTCGGCTCAAGGAAGTCGCTTTTCTGGGTCATGTGTTGTCTGAAAATAGTGTTGCAGTTGACTCGAGCGAGGTGCAGGAGGTTCTCAATTGGGTTCAAATCCAAGAATGTCACTGATATCCAGAGTTTTCTCGGACTTGCAGGCTATTAACGCCAGTTCATCGAGAATTTTTCCAAGATTGCCAGACCAATGACTAAGCTATTGAAGCAAGGGAATGTGTTTGAGTGGTTGAGTAAATAAGAGTTAGCTTTCCAAACCTTGAAGAAACTACTCACGACCGCTCCTATTTCCGCTCAGCCTAAAGTGGACAAAGGTTTCGACGTCTATTGCAATGCCTCTGGTATAGGCCTCGGATGTGTCCTTATGCAAGAGGGAAGAGTTGTGTCTTATGCCTCACATTAGTTGAAGCGCCATGAGGAGAACTACCCAACTCATGACTTAGAGTTTGCAACAGTTGTGCATGTTCTGAAGATTTGGCACCACTATCTACTAGGAAATTTGTGATGTATCTATACAGACCACAAAAGTCTCAAATACATCTTCACTCAAGCTGATATGAACATGAGACAGAGAAGATGGCTCGAGTTAATCAAAGATTATGTGCTAGAAGTGCATTATCATCCCGGCAAGGCAAATGTCTCAAATACATCTTCACTCAAGCTGATATGAACATGAGACAGAGAAGATGGCTCAAGCTGATAAAAGATTATGTGCTAGAAGTGCATTATCATCCCGGCAAGGCAAATATGGTCGTCGATGCACTGAGTCAAAAGGCTCGATGCAATTGCCTCTCGCTCCAGCCTAGGGTCACCACACTTTGTGATGATTTTGATGGCTTGGACTCAAGATGGTTCTAGAGGGATTTCTTGCAAATTTGGAGATCAAATCCACCCTCCTGGATGACATCAATGCAGCTCAGAAGGATGACAAGGGCATGGCCCCAATCCGAGACAAAATGAAGGAAGGCAAGACTATCTATTTCTCTGAGGACGATCAAAGTGTCTCGTGGTTTGGGAACCGGCTAGTGGTTCTGAGAGTCGATACATTGAGGAAGAAAATTTTGGATGAAACTCATGACTATTTGTTATCCATTCATCAGGGGATTACTAAGATATATCAAAACCTCAAGCCCAGATTTGACTCACATAAAGCGAGAGATCGCTCGAAACGTTGCTGAATGTGATGTCTACCGAAGGGTGAAAGCCGAACATCTCAAGGCAGCCAGTGCACTCCAGCCTTTGTCTATTTCCTCCTGGAAGTGGGAGGAGATCAGAATGGATTTTATTACTAGATTGTCGAATACCTCAAATTGATATGACTTGACTTGGGTCATTGTGGACCGATTGACAAAGTCCGCTCATTTTCTTCCTATCAAAGTCCAATGGAGCAACCACACCGGAGATGAAGCGACTTAGGAGCACGGGGATAAAATTCGCTTTGAATATCCTAAACTTTTTGAGAACTTGTCAATACCGTTGTAATTTTTGTACATTGGAATATCTCACATGTCTATATTCATCACTATGTTGAATAGAAGTTTTGTTCCAAGGGTTTGTGCCTAAAAACCACCCAACTGGGAGAGTCATGCTCCTGGCGGTCTAACCATTGTTGGTCTGCCGGTCTGACGACCAGTGTCATTTGGAACTCAAAACTCTCTGCTCCCTGTGCGGTCTGATCGTCACCACACCGTCGGTCTGACCGTAAGAGCTCAAAACTCTATGTATAGATTTTGGTCTAACCGTCGTTTCCGCGATCTAACCGAGCCACGGTCTGATCGAGCCTAGCTAAGGACTGATCGCCAGTTCACAGAGAGGCCCGATGGCTATCTTTTTGTTCCATCGATGAAGGTCGACGTAATTCTTTCCCCAATAGCGGAGAATCCTTTCCCATTTCATCATCGTCCCCTTCTCCCAAGAATTTTAGAATCTCGAGAGTAGATTCTTCTTAAGGGAGGGAGGTTTGTCATGTCCTAAAAATGCTACTTATGTAATTATGCATGCATAATCATCATCGTATGTGCTTACACGTGTTTTTCTATCAAAAACTAGTTAAACATATTTCAAATACCTTAGGGATGGTTTAGAGCACTTTGGAGAATCCCTCAATACTTTGAAGAAAGAAAAGAATAGAAGGAGGAGGATGAGGGGTGACTTACGAAAATTTTATCAAAACAACCCCCTCGCGGTCTCACCTAAGTCACTCGCAGTCTAACCGCCAGGTTCACTGCCACGTATTTCCCGTGGTCTGACCGCCAGCACATAGAGGCTTGGGTTAAGTAGATTAACCACTTTCTTTTGTTCTCTCCCTCTCACTTTTCTCTCACTCTCCCTCTCTTCACTAGACCCTAGAGAGAGAAAGAGATGTCCGTTTGTCGCATTCGAAGACCGAAGACCAGAGGTGGAAACTCCCACGAGCTTCCCGGAGGATTTCCCCAAGTTTCCCCCCTCTTTCCATCATCAGAAAAGCATTACTATGGTGTTTCCTCCTCCGCGAGTTTCACCACCACTCTGGGAGCCGATTCGCGAATCGGAGCCTCCCCGAAGTATTCCATTCCAATAGAAAGCTTCCATAAGCTGAGGTGGGTTATCCCCTACCGTTTCCCTATTTTTTTAGCTCGATTTGACCCTCGTGTCATTTAGCCTAAGTTCAACCTAGCCTAGAACCAATCCATGGGGTATTTTAAACACTTTAGACACTCCAGTAGTCCCATAGAGTATTTGGTACTCTTTGTTGTCAAAGGCTTCGTCGAAGTCCTCGCCGATGACCCCGCAAAGGCGTTGCCGGTAAGGTCTGGGGGTCTGACCACCACTAGGTCCAGTCTGACCGCCAGTTGGGACCGGAGAATTTGAGTTGAAAACTTATACAAGAGTCTGACCTCCACTAGGGCTGGTTTGATCATTGGTGGGCGGTCTGACTGCCACCATGCCTACGGTCATACCACCAGAGGCCAAAACTCTCTGATGGCCGCCGGTTAGACCGCCACCTACACGTCAGTCTGATCGTCAGCCTGTTAAGGCTAGGTATACTTAGTTGCCTTGTTCGGGGTTTCAAACTTCGAAACTCTAATCACTTAGCGGTCCTTTGCAAATGTTTTTGAAATGTGACGCTCTATTATATTTCAAGCATGCATCATTTGCATATTTTTTTTTCTATCGTTCATTTGTTTATGCAATGTATTTTGATTCGTTTAGAGGGCATTGCGCCGACGGTCCAAGCTAGTGAAGGCGACACCAACCTCCTGGAGTTTTGCGAGTATTGTGCGGGAAGTATTAGGCAAACCTCATAGTAGCAAGGCAAGCATCTAAGCATATTGCACCATTTAATTTGAATTATGGAGTCTAAAATTGATAAACTATGCTTTATGTAAGTTTGCATGTTCAATGAGTCGATGTTAGGTTTATATGGGTAGAACCTATGCGATGCATTATCCTAACATGATTATTTGATGATCCATATCCTTGTAGCCTTGATAACTTTATTGATATCTAACTTGAAAGTTATTTGAAATACTTAGCAATGCATCGGCCCTCGGTAGAAGTTGAGCGATGGTGCAACCATTGTTCGCGAGCTTAGGGTTTACTTATTATTCATGAATATTGATCATGATGTCGATGGTGGGATGAGATGTGAGGATGAGATAAGATGTGAGCGGTGTTAGGGGTATCTTCTGCCCCGGAGGAGTTCCTCGGGATAGTTCGGGAGAGGATCCCAGACACTATAGACCGCTTTGCATCGGTTAACCACCATCCATCGGTGCAGCTAGTTTTAGCACTTTACGTACTTACTACATGTTGCATATGGGAACGATAAGTCGAATACCTTTATAGCTGTGGTCTTTTGGCGTGTGAGTTGATGGTGTGAGCGAGCGGGTTTATAGGGTATCCAGTTTGCTCTGGGAGTAGTTCTAGATGACTCTCGCATCTATCGACGTATGATCAAATGGTTGGGACTTATTGGGAAAGGTTGGCACGAGTACCCCTCGTGTGGGTTTGTGTGAACACGTGTGCTGTATGGTCCTTGAGTCATGTAGATAAAGGTGTACCCCTGCAGAGTGTAAAAATAATTTGAATTACCGCGCTCTCGGTCATGAGCATGCTTCTGTCTATTTGCGTCGGTCATAGAATTATGAATGTGGGATGGTGGTATGAATGGTATGTTGGGTAATGTTGATGGTTGGCTATTGAGGTATTACTAGGGTTCTATTTACATTTATGTGCAGGTTGATAGTTACAGGTTTGAAAGGGTATGTTAGTTATATTTAGATGTTCACACATATGTGTCTAGATTGTGGGTGCATATATTTTAATCAACCTTGTAGCCTTTTTTTCTTGCTAATGACCCAATGCATAATCCTTGGAGTCGGATTATTTATATGTACTCTATTTAAATTAAGTCTTGGGAATACCTTCGTACTCAGCTGCTCTACAGGTTTTGCAGGTGAGGAAGAGGCGGTATTTGGCTATTTCACACCCGCTGATGCTAGTAGTGGGAATGAGTAAGCAACTACTTGGAGGTTGCGTTTTTGAGGTGAAGCCTAAGGGCATATAGTTTCATTTATTTTTATTTGTCTTCAACTTTTGTTTCCGCTGCGTAGTTTCTCTTTTGGCTAGAAGTTGATCAATTTTAGTATCCTTCAAGATCCTTTTTGTTGTAAATTGTTAAATTTGTAATTAGTTAAAAACTTATAATATGATTTAATTACTCCCTCTTTATTAAGCTTGGTTATGATTGCCATGTTAGAAAGGTATGTGTTCCGATCTTAGGCACAAAATATATGTCGGGATTACTGGGATGATATTATGTTTAATTGTTGAAGTTATGATTATATAAATGATCAACTACATGATTAACTAGAAAATTATTTGGATGGTTCCCCCGCACTAGCGCTTATCGGCACTCCACGTGCCAACATGTCATGTGCCCTGTAGATGATATTCAATGAAAAAGTCATAACTATTTCATATGACTTTGGATGTGGATGATATTTATATGAAAATTATACTATCGACGATATCTACAACGTTGTAATTTAACACTTTTTCATTTAAATCTATTTAGATATAAAAAAATGGCTAGAAATTACAGATATAGTTTTAGATCTGAAATGTATAACTATTTTTAGACATCTAAACAGATTTAAATAGAAAAATTTTAACTATAAAATTGTAGATATTATATATATATAATTTTAATATAAAGATCATCTCCATCCAAAATTATATTAAAACTTATAATTTTTTCTTTGAATATCGTTTGGAGACACAGAACTGTATCGGCAGACATAGGACATGTCTTTTACGTGAAGTGACCGCAAGCCTCAGAGCCCACTGTCATATAGCATGTCGGCACTCCTGGTGCCGACACTGAGTGCCGACATTACTTGTTTCTACAAATATCAAAATTTGGATATTATTTTTTATAATTTTCTACTAAAATAATAATATTTTTTTAAAATCGTGCTTTATTTATGTAAAAGGAACCTGAAGTTTTCAGAGATGAAAAGTTTCTCTTGGAAAGCCTGACCTAAATTGAGGGGAAAGCACAAAGCACGCACCATCATCTGACAGATAAAATCGACTGAAGTGTTCCCAAGGACATGATGTCTTGATTTGCAGGTAAAATAATGTCTGCAATTGTTGTCTTCTTTCCATCCGCATGAGTGCAACCAGACCACAATGATCACAGCTCACAAAAAGAATCCTACTCTAGCTGCAGAGGAAGGCAGCTAGCTCCTGGTGCACGCGTAGCTAACGGACAGCACACTGGAAGATGGACGCTTGACCCGGCGTAAATTGTTGATTGGACGCGGCGGGGGCGGTGTCTGCGCACGACTGGGCGTTGGAGAAGTGGGCTATGTTGCTTCAGGTCACACCAATTACCAATATAATAATTAGCAAGCAGCACGCAGCTGCCGCGGTGTCAGATGCTGATAGAGAGGTGCTGCAGGCGTCGGCGCTTGAGGTCGAGGCTATGTTAGGCTAACTCCAGCAGCACCTGTATCCAATGTTACAGTACTCCGCAAAATACTGTAGAACTGAAAATTGCACTCCAGCAGCTACCGCATCCAGTGCTACAGTGCCAAACAGATTGGGTCTCGACGATTAGTCTGCTCGTGTACAGTGTTGGCTCATGCCGCCAAAACTTGTTGCTAGGAATAAAAAGTCAGAAAAATCATCTAACTATTATTTTCTTTCGTAAAACGAAATAAATAAATAAAAAGCGGAAACGAATACCAACTCAGAACGTCAGGATATTGAAAATAGACCAATTCAAGTAATTCAAACAGCAAATACTGAGCCATAATCACACAAAGTCACTGAGTATTTGACACACCACAGAGTCGTTGAGTCCGAACAACCACCGTATCATAACTCGAATATTTAACATAACATAAAGTTATATAAAATCACAAAGTCACAAATAGACAGTCATATACCAACACATTAGTTATACATATTACAATAATAATCTAGTAGAACAGCAAAATATAAAGACAAACAACTTTTCACTCGGACTACAGCTCATTAGTATTGTTTATCACGATTCATGTATGAATCACTTTCTATTTCTTCTTTCTCTTCATTCTCATTCTCCTTTACAATTGAAAAACGAGAATCCTAATAGGAAATTTTTGATTAAAAATAAGATACCGATAATATAGTCGGGAAAACCGGTAGTGAATATATGGAAGATAAATATTGAATATGTAGGTATGAAAGATAAATATTGGATATCTATATATGGAAGATAAATAATAAGATATTAAATGTATTTTTATATGTATAGAAGATAAATATTAGATATCTGGATATAAAATGTAAATAATAGGATATTAACTATATTTTTATAAGGAGAAATGAGGTATAACTTTGTACAATGACTATTTAATTAATTTGAATGAAATATATATATATATACACACATGCGCGCTTTCCACCCCTGATGAACCGTTGTACATTGTCCATTTGATTTGCTTGCTTTACTATTCATCATGGTGTGACCGACGACAATGTTACTTTGTAAATGTCAGTTACCTAAAAACGAAAAATAGAACCCCCAAAGTTGCGGATCATGTTTCTAAAGTCATTGGTGGGCCCGTGCCAAGGACTGATGTACACTAGAATAACACATTTCATTCGGCTATAAATAAATGACGTTTTAGATAAAATACAGTCTTAATAGTATAAAATGTTTTTTTTGACAAATCTACACAAATGATTGTAATATTTTGAAACTAAATATTTTAAAGGCTCCTTCTACTCAAAGTTATAAAAGTTTAATCAAATCTTGTGCGAGTAGTTTCTTAAAAAGGTTTTAATATAGTTGAGGGGTGTTATATTTTTTACTCCACAGTTTACAGTACATCTGTGTCTACTTTGCTCTCGTTCTCGTGTGTGTGCATAATGTATTGCCGTTGAGTTACAGCAAGCTTGACTTTTCTCACTTGATTTTTTTGGAAGGTTTTTACAGTTGATTTCAAGCACTAGTGTTCTGAAGTGGTGTGACATTTGAAAAGGTTACTCCATATCAGTCAGTCTCTTCACTGTTGGTAGCCTCTAAGTTTAGGTTTGTTTTAGCTTTAGACCTACTAAGAATTTAGTAGGTAGGATTTGTGGAAGCTTTTTCTTGCTTGATTATGTATTGTGAAATTTTATAAAATTACTTACCTTAAGAATTGTTAGAATCAGTTTTTATATTCTAATTATTTATTTTTATTTTTACTTTTCATATTAGAGTCCATGGCCAGAATAAAAAAACAAATAGGGCCGAAAGCTGCAAATTATGCTCCTATTTCAAGGAGCTTGATACGCCAGATGTGCGTCCGATGTAAGGACGGAAGATATTTCACGTGAAGCGTGGGCCCATTCGACTCCACTTACATGCAATTCTTGGGCAGGGCCGGGCGACAGAGCGCTCCACGGCCTCCTTCGTGCCTGCCGTTGGGCCCTCTCCGTACTACAAGAAACTGCTTTGGTTGACTTCTTCGTCCAACTCCTGTTTGGATTATTTACTACCTAAGATCTGGTACGTTATAATAAAAATATAATATTTGATACCATAATATTAAATATAAATTTAAGTTATAAAGATATATATACGTCATATGAGTATTGTAGAATGAATACGTCGAGAGTAATGTTGTAGCTTGATTTTAGATGAGATCGGCAAAAGCGGAAAAGATTATTTGCTAATTTCTCCTTTAATTTCTTCATTTTTATTAGTAAAACGGGTCCAATATCCGTAGCCAGTAATAAGACAGAGAGGCTAGAGGACGAGAATGGATGTAAAAAGTGGGTAAGTTGTTTAAATTTTAGAGATTTTTAATTAGATATAAAGAGAGTAGAGAGAAGTGATGTGATAGCCAACTTGTGTTTTGTATAGTAGAGAATAATCATATTTCTTATTTAAAAAATAATCATATTTCTTAGATTTTTTAAATTGTACAGTAGAGGAAGCCCTTACTATGATACTTTTTTTTATTATTATAAAAGAAAAGAGCAAAAGAAAACTTGTACATCAACTGGATCAAGGAGATCAAAATAAAGGTAAAAAAAGGCTAGGGAGAGATTCAAGCTAAGAAGAAACAACTGGGCTTAAGAATTTTCATTCCATGTAAGTGTAGTAAAGCACTAGTTCTAAATCAAGCCACCAAAACTGAAACGAAGGCACATCCCTTCGTAAGATCTTCAGATGTCTTTGTTTCTAGATTTCCCAAACTACAATAATGAAGATTTTCATGAAGAAAGAAAAATGAAATTGTTGTTTTGCCTCTTGATCATGGAGAAGAATGGGCTTGTATGATCCCAAACAATGTTAAGAGTGAACCAATATCTTGTGGCAAATAGACCAGCGAAAAAAGTGATAGGTTGTCTCTTCAACATTCTGCGTACAGAGAACACAACTGTAATCACTCCTTTCAATATGAAAGTTTTTCCTTCCAAGAAGAGTCCTGAAATTGAACGTATCTTTAAAGAGTAGTCAAACAAAAACTTTGATCTTTTTGATGCATTTAGATTTCTAGATCTAATTGAAGGGGTGGTCAGACTGTCTTAAATTAAAAGCATAGAACCTCCTGGAAGAGTATGTGCTGGAACCTCAACAGCATGTCCATGTGTCCCTTTAGTTGGCTGAGATCTGAGCTCGATTCATGTACTCTTGGAGTCTATTGAGTTCATCCAAGTGCTTATTGGCTCATCGGTGAGTGGAACTGATCTCGATGACTTCTAAGTGTTGCAAACTAAACAAGAGTTATACTTTTGTCTTTTGTATTTCTTACAATTTTAACTGCATGTTTTTCAAAACAATATTGTATTTGAGAATGCAAGAGGTATTAGCTAAGTTTGAACTGTCGAATATTTATCTTTTGCTAAAGTACAGTGCCACCGGTAAGTTCCTATCACTAAAAAAAATTATTTTCAGAGATAGTTTGTAACCCATTTTTACAGTCGTTTAGCGCAACCGTCTGTGATCGAAAGCCTGTGAAAATGAACAATTTTTAGAGGCGCAAAATAAATCGTATGTGAAAATCTATTTTTATAGGCGGTTCCTTAAGAGGACCTCCTGTGGAAATTGTTTTATAGGTGGCACACTTTAGCATTCGTCTGGAGATAGATAGATTTTCACATGTGGTTTCTTTAAGGAACCGCATGTGGAAATAGATGTCGTCGAAAAAAAATAATAAGCATATATTTTGTTCCCTCTAGATTTCAACACATTTTCAAGATAGATTTTAACAACATTTGAATCAACACAAGTCAAATATTTAACACAAGTACAATAATATTCACAAGTACATATATTATCATAATTTACATCACAAGCCAACATTGCTAGAAGTCTTTCCTCTCCCACTCACAAAGCCTCAGATGGCTAGCTAATTCGCCCAAGATTGAAGAATCTGCTACTCTTATGGATGACTTCATGAATGATGAACCAACACATGTCACATTGTACGTTTTGGATATCTTCTTCTTTAAAAGAGGTGTGGGTACGTTCGATCATCTGTGTCTGAAATGAAAACACAACTAAAAGAGTTAAAACACTACTGACAACGGAAACATAACCAAATAAGAATGTGCAAGCGCAATGATGACTTACGTCCTTGGGGTTCGTTGTGTACCTCCCGTTTACACTAAGAAACTAGCAAATATAGTATCTACAAAGAACGGTATCGAAACCTTGCTTGTGGCACTTTAAATAAAAATACAACGTATTCGTTAGTTTAATAAGACTCTTCATCATAAATAGTGAGATACAAGTATTATAAATGTGTTATTACTGGAAAGTGTGTACGGGCTATCATCGCATATGGCTTGGCCATATCGTGTATCTCACCTTTCGTTACGTATCACTTGTAGGCCATATTCAAATGCCAATAAGTAATTATTAATTCATAAATGATTTATAAGAATTTTATGTATGAGTATTTTCTTTACCTTTATATAACGTCGAAGTGACCTTGGTAAGATTTCTAGGGGATATCGGCTGAGTCAAGGACCATGAGTCTGCTCGACTTCGGCATCAATATTATACAAATAAAGTGGTCACTACATGAATACTTATGTTAGGTTCTTGATTGAACAATTAAGTTGAATACTTATGTTAGGTTCTTGACGTATCACACTTACTTAAAGTTGTATGGAGTCATGATGTAGTCTTTATCTTGTATTTTTAGCATAGCTCTTCCTATGCATGTTGACATTTCAAGCTTGCATGATTTGGTCACTTCTCTTATGACCCTTGCTTTCTCTTTGTTACTCTACACCTTAATCTGGGGGTCATCAGTCCTCAGCTTCATGACCAAGTTGGGCTGAGAAATTCATTGCGGATTAATGAATCCGACCGGTAACTTTAACTTTTCCGTATTGTTAAATTGCATCCTACAGAACATGTCATTAGCCATTAGCTCCTATAGCATACATTGGTAGATATATGAACATAGGGGTAGATTGTCTGCACTTACAGGCACCACATGCTTATGAGATTGATGTCGAGTTTTTCATGGAGAAATAAAAGCATGCATATCCTTAAAATCCATCATGAGATAGGAGTCTCCGCTTAGAAGAATGTTAGCAGGGACGGAAGCAGTGATTATGGAGGACCTCGCCTGACATACTCTCGTGTACCATTCGTGGAATCTCCTCATCTCCCATGGACCTTCTTGGAGTTGAAATAATGGCGAAAATGGCTTGTCATTCTCAATATTTCTCAGGAACATCGGGTGTAGGCAAGAAATCCAGCTGAGGGGTACTTAATGTTTTGCCGGTCTCTTTTGCAGGATCACTCTTCGCTGGAGATTCCTGAAAGGATGATGCCTTCGCTTTTGAGGATAGAAGCCACCTCCTCACCGGAGCTGTTAGAGTCTTTTTGCATGTGGTAACCATGATAGGGACTCTCTGATGCTCAGGTGAAGGTGGCGGGGGCGTAGACACTAGAGGCGAAGATGCCAGAGTCGTAGATGCTGGAGGCAGAGGTGCCAGTCGTAGATGGTGAAATACTATGTGAAGATGTTTGAGGTGGAGATACTAGGCGCGGAGGCGAATGTGCCTTAGGCGGAGAGGCTCGACACTAGGGCGAAGGTACCTGAGGCAGAGATGCTAGGAGTGGGGTCGATCGTGATGCTGGCGATTGTGATTGCAGATGGCTGAAGATAATATCCCGTCTAGGCTACAGAATGAAGTTTCCAACAACCTCATCGAGAATCTCGATACCCTTAGGTGTGCTGATATCTAGCTTGTACTTTATGAAAAGTGGCTGCACTGAGTCCAATTGTACCTTGGTGTAACCGGATGGAATGTCTTGATTGTGAAACACATGGCCTGGAATGGCATGGCCTGTGGCAGCCTTGATAGTGAAGCCTTCCTTGCCGACTGAAACTTGTAGCATGCAAGGGGTAGCTTATGTGATATCATCCACAAGATATCTCTGGTTATCGGCCTGTGTGGATCTGACGCTACTTCGAAAACTGGGCTGGTTGTTTGCTATATCACCAGTAATGCCGCACTTTCCTTCTCCTTTTCATTCCACATCTTTATGAACTGGACCTTAACATGTTATTGTATCTCTTCCGCTAGGGTCTTCTTATATCTATTACGGGTCTTATACTGGCACGTGACGTTTGGGAACCCATGCTTATAGCCCACTTTGGACTGGACCTTAACCTATTCTTGTATCTCTTCCGCTAGGATCTTCTTATATCTATTATGGGTCTTGTACTGGCCCGTGGCGTCTGCGAACCCATGCTTCTAGCCTATTTTGGATCTGATGTGTCGAGTGTGAATCGGGTGTTCCTTGTTCCCCAAGGACTTGGTAAGCAGATCATTCTCCCCGTCGGGCTCTAGAGACCCTTCGTTAACAATCTCTTGAATGGTCTGGGGGCTTTTGAAGGATAAGTCCCTATACTCAGTTCGTTCTGACCAAATGTATACTCAGTTCCTACTTCGCTCATCATAATTTTCCAAAGGGTTAGGTTTCCCAGCCCAGGCAGCCTCTTCTTCTTGCCTCCTCCATTCAGAAATTTTGGGGGCGTACCCATATGAGCCTAGGTGATGGTGATACTTGTTCTTCTTCGCAAGGTGCTTGAATGATTCACCCAGTTTGATGGTCTCAGGTGTGGTCTTCTGTCAAACAAACTCCGCCAATTAGTCTGGTGTAATCTTTTTGTATTTATTAAAGGGTTCCAAGTTCTTCTTCATGAAGTCCTTATTCAACTCACTCTGCCAGCCCCGAAAGCTCTTTCCCATAGTTTTCAATGCATTATGTTTGGCAGCTTCATCTATTCCCAAGGGGAATCAGAAGGTTCTCTGCAATTGTTGCCCACAGGAACTCCTTCGTCTCATCCGACAGCAACCACCAACCAATTAGAGTGATTGGGACGTACTCCTTGACAAGAAATATGCAACTATTGTGGAATTTGGTGCATGCCTCATGAGGTGCAATAGGCTCCCCTTCAACACCGACTTGCCTTATTATATAAGTACCAGACGGTAACATGTTTTTGCTTCACTCACCCCATCTTCATTTCAGTGTACCCCCAGAGGGACCCGAAGTTTCGAGCATAGAGGGAGCGGAAGGTTGTGGCGTAGAAGGTTGTGCCGTAGATGATCGACACGAAGATCTTTGCACCCTCACCCTCTAGAGAGAGAAAGCTTATTTAGAGGGCTACACATTCCAACTGAATTCATGATCTCAAACATATTTGATCAAACTAGGAACACTTCGAAACCAAATTCAGACACTTCTACACTTTCCACACCAGATTTCTAAAAAGAACTCTCACTTGGATTTAGTTAGAAACTCTTGAGCACTGAGATATGACATTTAGCTCTACGTTGCATCTCTCTTAATAGTGTAGCATACCTATACTCAAATTCAAAGATAAAACTCATTTGAAACACTTTGAGCCTTTGAATACCTTCAAGTACCGCTTCTTTCATTCAAACCTTGAGGGTTACCAACTTCCATATATTCTTCACTCCATCTCTTCTTGATTCTTCAAATGATTGATGCAAATCATTCATAGCTTCCCATGGCCTCACACGGTCCATCAGTGCAAAGCCTTCACTCGCTCTTCACCACTGTCTTGGTCCTTTAGCGCCAAGGTATTTGCTTGCCCTTCACCATGGATGGTCCATCGCAGCCAAGTCTTGCTTACCTTTCACCGTCTTGCGATAGAAAACCACTTTGTATTTGACATATTCAAGGAATTCACTTTATCAAATATGGAGTCCACTCTCGTTCTTCACTCTTGGCATATAGAATATCTTAATTCAACTTATGCCTTCTTATGGAACCTAATCTCAACTCAATCTCAAGTACAAAGCACATGGGTTAGTTCATATAAACTCAAATGACAATATCATACCTTTATTTACTTGATCTCCACAAGTAACTTAACATTTACACTTATTGTCAATCTTCTTACGCTTCTCCATCTCCTCATGAGCATCGGTATGCATCCCCGAGCATCACCTAGAGCCCATTCATCTTGATGCACTTTCACTCTCCCCATTCACCTAGAGCTCATGCATATCTCTCCTACATGTATCACATATGAAACAACCTACTAACAATTCTCAATAACGTTGTTAGTTCATAGGTATTGTTATTAATTACCAAAACCGCACATAAGAGCTAGATTATATTTGAAAAATTTAAAGTTCTAAGTATACATATAATCAGAAGATGAATGTATACAAGTTTTAGAAACATCAAACATCACAAATATATTTGATGTTACCAAAACTAGTTTTACTAGCATCAAACACCACGAAGGTTTTAATGTTAGTAGAACTAAACATGTATAAAGTAAACTCCCCCACAATCTATGCATGTGTGAATGAATCTTGAATATCATTGTATATATTATTTATCTCAAATTTCGGACGGAGTTTCCTTTATACATATGAAGAAAGCATGAAAAAGTGTATATGGAGATAAATATGCTCATGCAAAGCAAACTCCTGCTTTTAAAACTCCCTCAAATGACAACCTCTTTACAAACATAAGGGATTACAAAATTCTCTCCCATGGACAATAATTCCCCCTCATAAGCAAAGCCTTCTTACAAAATATAACATCTAATCCAAGTTCTCCCCCAATTGACATCAATGGCAAAATGGAATCATCGAAACGAATTCTCCCTCAATTGACGTCAAATTGGTAAGAATTATAGAGGACTCGATAAAAAGAGAAATTTTCTCCAAAGCACATTAGCTCTATTCTACAAAAGGAATCATCGAAAGCTAGTGCAAAACCGTATATAGTGTAAACTCCTCATGATATGTGTATTTCTTATAATTTGAGTTAAACCAAATACAATTATCCAATTATGAACTATGTGAGGAGAACAAACTATACAATAGGTCAAAGGGGTTCAAAGAGATGCCAAATGAGATTTTTTTTTTAAAAAAAGATACCAATTGAAAAGGTATCAAATGAAATCGCAAAGAATACCAATTAAAATTTTAAAGGATATCAATTTAATACTTACAAGAAATACCAATTGAAAATCTAAAGCATTCTATTTGAAGTAGATACCAATTTCAATTGAAATAGATGTCAATTGAAACAAATTCAATTTGAAGACGAGTCAAGCATGAGTCCGAGATTAAGCACAAAATTGAACATAGCAAAACAGTTGACATTATAACGAATGTCTCGTTTAGCACAAAGTGTCAACATCTCATAAGCATACATGTTCAATAAGGCTAAACAATCCAGACTAAAAACCTTAAGCAAAAGATTTTGCGATTTTCATCAATATTGCATATAGGAGCAACTCAAGCATTTGATATGTATTCTTTTGCATATTTGGGATTGAATGAATCATAAGCATGATTATAAAGTTCTCACAAAAGTATGCTGCTTCAAATTACTCATATTTGCAATAAAGAGGTTTTTAAGCACTTACAAGAAAAACACATTTTCGGAAGTCATTTTAATGCTATGATGCAATCTACACAAGGTTGAATCTTTGAAATTAAATGCATGAATTAAGAACAAATTATTTGATCTCGGTAGCTTGTTCATCTCGTTAACTTGTTCATCCTTGCTTGGCATTATTTTGATATGATCATCCCTTTTGATTCGAGTTGAAGTTGAAGAAGATGATCTTCTTTATAGATACCTTGAAAGGTAAAGATCATCTTTATGATTTCTAATTGAAATAATCTTCTACTTGAAAGGACCTTCATTATGATTAATTCAAGCATTCAATGTATCTTCATTGTACCTAAACTCATTCAAGTACAATTTGATCCCCAAACTCATTAGATCCAAAGAGGTTAGCAAAACTTACCACATAGAGCAAACTCTTCCATAAACTTGTGCATATTGATATAACATGGGAATGATAACAATTCAAGTTCATACTAATAGATAGATACCAATTGAAAATATATACAGAATGAAGGTATATACCAATTGAAATCAAATGAAAGCTCTATGCACATTATATCCATTAAAAGCACTTGAGATAGACTTACTCTAAATGTAGGATCAAAGAAAGCAAACATGCTATAGATTTTAATATTTTGGTCAAACAAGCATGCTCGTCACTTTCAAGATCTGGTAAATATATAATTAGGATAAAAAGCATATAAGACATGAAGATACCAATGAAAGGCACAATATCAAAAAGGTTGTCCAAATTATGTATGAGACAAAAGGATCAACTAATGATCACTTACAAAGTTCAACAAATGAACTAAGCAAGACGATTGAGCATATAGAGACATGAAGAAGTTCTAAACATACTAAAAAACTTATCTCAAGTGAGTATATTGAACATGATATAAGCCTTGAGATAACAAGCTTCTATGAACTCCAAGAGGAAAGTTTTCTTGAAAAAACCAATATTCCTAACATAGGAGTTAGATGAAATCCTTCACAAAGAAAGATGTCACAAAGAAGCAAAAATTGAAACAAAGATGATCAATAAGGATTACCACTTGTATTACTATAAATTGTAATACAACAATAGTATATAGAGATTTCACAAGTCAGTAATTGCAACAAGGCATGGATCAACTTTCTTTAAAGAAGCATGAGAAGAAAGATTTGAGAAATTAATCATCATGCTTCAAACACTTTCTTACAAAGTCAACTATTATAAATAAACACATAAAAACCATAGTTGATTTGATCCGAATGAGAAATGATTCAAATTAAAATCTTGAGATTAAAAGATCACTAAAGAATTACCATGAATCTCAATAGAACCAAATGTGGATCAATTAACGGATTCTTGTAGAATTGAGCTTTATATGAGCTTGACATACAACATAAATACTAGATAAATAATAATATCAATTCTAAATGGTATTGCTAAATTTTTCACAAATTCATAGCACACTTAGCAAGCAATCAAGACATGCTAGGATATGAAATATAGGCATGACAAGATTGCAATAAAGTCTACACATACTAGGATAAGCACAAACTCTAAACAAGCATATATACACAACCTACACATGCAAAGAGCTAGAAACTTCCATAATTTGGAGTTTCCGAATACAACCCGGAACTTCCGGTTTCTGTCAAACCCAGATGTTCCGACTTGACCCGAAACTTTCAGGTTCTATAACACTCAGATATTCCGGCCTGGCTCGGAACCTCCGAGTTCTGGAGCACTCGGATACTCTGGCCTGACCCGGAACGTCTGAGTTCTGGAACTTTCCAGAAAATTGTGTAGAACAAAAATCTAACACAATGAACAAGAATATGAATTTAAGGCATTGTGATAGAATATTACCTTCATAGAGTGATATTGGATAGATAATAAATATAATTCTACACAACTTGGCTCTTTAATCAATTAGATAAATCTTCAAACAATTTAGCCAAGTCTCCAATGCCCTCCATTTTACCAGGAGACTAAACACAAATTTCAATTAAAGAAATATTAGTCTCAAAGCACAAAACATAGGATGAGCTCCATATATATATATATATATATATATATATATATATATATATATATATATATATCTAAAAGAAATTAACAAAGGAAATACTTATGCAAAAAATAAACTTACAACCATGAGATCATGTAGATTACCACAAGATGTGAATTAATCCTTGGAAATCTATATTTTTCCACTCGCTTTTTCTTCACATGGTAGATTAAGTTCATCTTCCATAGCCATCATCAAGTCCAAATCCTCCTCCATCTTTCAAATGTCTCTTTGAACACTATTGATGAAAAGGTCTCTTGGACACTTGATGAGCTCTTGATCTTTCTTGATAACCACAACTAAGCATTTATTTCCTGCATCACTCATAAGACTTCGCTCTACAAGAGAGCCATTAAACACATCATCTTATAACAATGTAGAGATTTAAGTAACAACTACCTAGCCAATTTCAAGTGTTCACAATCACAAAAGATTGTGAATGACTTACACCTACACAAGGTCAATGAAGCTAGATAATTCAAAGTGGGTACTTGTTGCCGAGATGTCATTAGTTTTTTATGTTGGATCAATAATCTTCATACTTGGCGCCTTTTCCACAAAAGATGAGAAATATAGCTTAATAGGAGACTTGATATGAGATGTGCAAGAAAATTCTTCTCAATTGAGCTAAGTCTTCAATGCATCTCCAAGTACCTATTTAGTAAATTAGGCAGTTTGTGGTACCCAAACCATGTATTTTTTGCACATCCAATGACAACAGACAGATAACCTTCTTCGCCTAATAAGTGGTGGTGGGCAAGGAGTTAGGCTTTGAAAGCATGTTTGCCAAGAGACTCAACATATCCGAGAAACTCTTGTGGGGCCATCTATTGCTGGACTTCACCTTAGAAGTTCAAGCACCGAATGTAACACCATAAACTCCTTATCACATCACTTCGATTCCTCATACAAAAGTTCATTCGATGCCTTCTGTAACGCCTCAAAATTATCTAAACCTCTTGTGCCCCTTAGCGCAACATTTCCTTCAGATCAAAATCAGTATCATCATCCATCATAACATCAGTGTCTCCTTCGACTCCATCATCATCACCATCCACTTGATCAACAGCTATGTCGTCGATTGGTTCGCATGTATGTTGTTCGCCGTGATGAGACCAACATGTGTACTCTTGGAAAAAATCTCTCATGATCAAGTGTGATTTGATTATGCTTGATTTGTTCCACAATTTTTAGTTCTTGCAGTCAGAACATGGACAATATATTTTCTTTGTGTTCTTAGTCAAAGCGTCCTTCTCGACAGCTTCAACAAAAGCAAAAAGTCCTTTGATGTATATTTCTCCATGTCTTGGCGCATCGTACATCTATGCTCTGTCCATCTTTAACTTCAACCACAAAATTAGATAAATAAATTAGTTAATTAGAAAAATAGAATAAAAAAGATTTTTTAAAAAGGGGAAAAATAGGCTTGTTATGATTATAATATGTCTACGCAATTGAATCTACATTGGCATAAATTTATGGCTCAAAATAATATGGATTCATTACTCTCTATCTCCCTCTCCCTCTCCCTTTAGATCTAGGATCTATCGAAAAAATCCTCATTCATGATAAAACCTCATAGAGGCTAAAAAGCATCAAATTCTAGCTACATTTTTAAAATATAATGCTAGAATCATGTGAATCTACATAATTGAATCAATATTAGCCACAAATATTAGCTAATTCGATGATCTAAATGGCTAGAACCATGAGAATCTCTAGATCACATATAAACCCTAATGAAGCATTAAATCTAAATCTAAACTTCAAAAAAAAAAAGCTAGCTAGGGATGAGATACCCTTACCTTAGATGGCCCCTCCAAGAAATTCAAAAACAAAACATTCCCGATTTGTTTTCAAAATCTGCGACCGCCTTTGAGCTCTACTGTTCAGACACAATGAGCTCTCTATCTGAATCAAGCTCCTCACTGGGAGGCACTATTTATAGAGAGATTATCATAGACGGTTCACATAACAAACCGCATGTGAAAACTAATTTTCACAGGCGGTTTCTTATGTGAACTACCTGTGCAAATATCTCCATTTATACAGGCAATTCACATAAGGAACTGCCTGTGAAAATGCTTAATTTTCTTAGGTGATTCCTTATGTGAACCACCTGTATAAATAGAGATATTTTCACAAGTAGTTCACATAAGATACCGTCTGTGAAAATTAGTTTTAACAGGTGGCCTAAAATCGCATGGGGCCACAACCTACTACTCAGGCGGTTTGTCATATGAACCGCCAGTAGAAATGAATCCAAAGTGTCTCGAAAAATAGCTTCTGTAGTAGTGTATTTATCTTATCTTTCCTTTTATAAAGCCGAGTTACTTTTATATTTTACGATTCATAGTAATTGTTTACTCGAGTCCCTTGCAATGCACATACATACATGAAAAACCTAAGATATACACACACACATGGTAGCGCTATTCTACACGGTAGCACTATTCTACACGATAGCACTATACACAGTAATGCTATTCTACACCCAGCCTAACTCACCCCCACACGCCCCTGCACAGCCCCGCACCACACCCAGCCCAACTCGCACCCCATGCGCCCGCTCGCACCGCACGCAAGCTATCTAGCTGGATGTCCAACACCGTGTGAAGATCTGGTTCGCTCGCTGCATGCATGCACGTCGTGTCCTCATGTCGTTATCCATGCCTTTCGGCCAGTACCTAATTAGTCATGCATGCATCGGCCATCATTTTGCAAAATAGAATGTTGCACACATGCATGCATGTGCAACAGATGCTTGACTTATCGGTGCCCGTGGGTCTCCGTTACAAACCATGCATTGATACTAACGCTACCATGACACTACTTAACAAACCTATTGGCCAATAACTACCAATACTACTGAATAATTATTGATACTAGTGGCAACTACTGACCACTGGGGCATGAACCAGCTACAGATAAATACTGAGCAAAAACTACTAACACAACTGAAAAAACTATCAATACTATTAGCAACTACTCACAAATACTAATACAACTAGCAACTACTGAAAAAACTACTAACATACACCGTAGCACTATTTTACACCTAGGACGTGTCCTCATGTCCCCGTACGACCCTAAGCCCCACGTTCCCATACCCGTGCCTACCCCTGTCCCACACTAGAGCTGATTTTTGTTCGTATGCAGCCGTGTGAACAGTAGGTTGGGCAATCTTCTATAGTAACCGACGGGAGAGTGGGTTGGTCTACTTGCTATAGTGACTGGCAAGGTATGTTGGCCCAGATGCTACATTAAATGGTGGGTGAAGGGAAGTGGGCTAGGTTGGTTTGTTGGATGGTTGGGTTAGACCAGGTTTTTAGTTGGGTTGGATGTTAGGTCCTAGGTATAGAATATTATACTACACTATAAGTGTACAATAGCACTTATATATATATATATGCTATTTTACACCTAGGATGTAAAATAACTATTCTACACCCCCAGTCCAACACCACCGAGCCCAATCGACCAACTAGCTAACCCAACCTATTGTCCCAAACCCGCCCACCTCCCCTCACTCGCGTCCCAGCCCAACCACGTGAGGCTAGCCACCCGACCACATCTCACATCCCAACCCTGATCCGGTACCCCTCACACCTAGAGAGTTTTGTTTCTTCTGAATTCCACCGAACTCCCTATGAGAGCACGACGATCCCTTCGCCTCCAACATGCATTGATGAGATCCCCTCCCATGTGGTGGATTTCCAAGATCGGTCCTTGGCCACGATGCAGGATTTGAGGTTGGATGCAAATCTCCTCTTGTCGGCAGTCTTCTCGAGGGGAACGATGCTCAGGGTATCTGTTTAGAATAATCTAGTCGTAATTATATGCTTTTTTTCATATGATCGTAACTCAACTATCCGTATCGTCGTAACTAACTATTTTCTTAGTCATAACTTAGGGGTGACGCAAAGGTGACTGTAATTGCACCTAGGCGCAGAATATGTCCAGGACAAAAAGTATATAATTACGACTAGATTATGTAAATAGTTGAGTTACGATCATATGACAAAAAGTATATAATTATGACTAGATTATGTACTAGTTTTGCGCCTGCTTCTTCCCTGCGCGCCCCAGCCCTGCCTTCCGTGAGTCAACAAACCAAGGGAGCTAATCCGCTTATATACATCCAACCCACCCACTAGAGCATGCATGCAGGGAATCTCTTGTTGATTCCAAATGTTAAAATGCAATATATCTAGAATTACATATCCAATTTTTTATCTGTTTGAAGCATATTTTTGGAAAAAATGTGCTTAACAAAATGAGAACCATGAAGACTATATTTTGATGAAGTTTTTGGATCGTAACGGATTTACGTAACATAGTTACAACATGGTAGACACTCTAGTTAGCGAACACTATAGTTGCAACATAGTGAACTGCATTGTTAAGTGTTGACTAGTTACCAAATAGTAGACACTTTAGTTACAATATGGTGAACACTACAGTTACAACATAGTAGACAATCTAGTTACAATATGCTGAACAATACAGTTACATCATGTTGATTGAAACATGATCACAATTAATTACAATCAGTCAGTCTAGACATGCAAGTTGCAATCTCGCTATGCATATAGTTGTAACCGCTCTATGTCTATAGTTGCAACTAATAGTTGCAATCACTCTAAAGTACATGTTGTAACTCCTATTTATATATATATATATATATATATATATATATATATATATATATATATTATGCCTAGGCACAGTGCAGTTCGCTATTGCGCCACCCCCCAATTACGACCCAAAAAATAGTATAGTTGCGATCCACAATATAGGTCAGTTACTGCTAATATGCATTGTCGTAACAATACTGCTTGTTCACCTCTACACACAAGCAATAACTTGTTCACCTCTGCGCACACCTCAAGTTACGATCCCAAAAGCAGTATAGTTGTGATCCATAATATAGATCAATTGCTACAATATGTATGGTCGCAACTCGGTAACTCTCTCTAGTCGTAATTATGTACTTTTTATCATGTGATCATAGCTTGTCACCTCTGCGTACACCTCCAGTTACGATCCCAAAAGAAGTATAATAGCAATCCACAAGATAAGCCAGTTACTACAAATATATATGGTCGTAACTCAGTACCTTCTTTGGTCGTAACTCGATACATTCTCTGGTCGTAATTATATCCTTTTTCATATGATCGTAACTTATTCATCTCTGCACAAAACCCTAGTTACTATCCAAAAATAGTATAGTTACGATCCACAAGATAGGTCAGTTACGATCCTAAGTTGTAACTGCAGTATAGCACAAATCGCAACTGGATGTCTACCATGTTGTAACTATATAACAATCCTAAAATTTCATCAAAATATAGCATTCATGGATCTTATTTTGTTAAGCGTATTTTTTCCAACAATATGCTTCAAACGGATAAAAAATCGGAAATATGGTTCTAGAGATATTGCATTTTAACTATTCGAATCAACAAAAAAATCTCCCACATGCAGCTCTGGTGGGTGGGATGGATCTTTACGTGGTTGTAACTGATCTGCTTAGCGGGTTGTAACTGAAATTTTTTGAAGTTGCAACTAGGGCGCGTGTGGGAAGAAACTGGCTCTGTGGCCGCAGTGGCGCAGAGCAAGTCTATTCTGTGCCTAGGAGCAGAATAGACTTGCCGTATATATATATATATATATATATATATATATATATATATATATATATATATATATATAATCTGTGTAGATGCACACTAAACTGCCGCGGCACCCGACCAAGGTCCGGTCTGCATGCCTCCTCCATCTGACCGACGTGGCTTCCTCCTGTGCACCTCTCCGATCGCGCCCCACCCATCTCGTGCGCCATCCCCAACCACGCCCCACCAATCCCCTCATGAATACTACTCGAACCCACCTTCCTTTCGCGCCCGGAGCCAGCGTCCGACTCCAATCCCCGACGGCGCCCCGCCAACCCCGACTCTAATCCGGCTTCCTCCACGCTACTCCCTACAAAAAGCACAGACAAGACCTCAAACTATTGCGAGTTTTATGACTCTGCTTGCACCAACACCGTCGATTCCCCTGGATTTGATGGATTTCGGGGGCTCTACGCCAGAACCATCACCGATCGCAACTATTACAATAGCGACGACCACGAATCTAGCAACATCAGAGACAACTTCCTCTATGCTAATCACACCGGTACCGCCTCCACGTCCTCACCTCCAAGCCATGGATCCTTTGCTCCACAAATTGTAATGACGCCCCCACTTGCAATTTCTCCAAGCGCCATGGTGACACCTGTGGTTGATAAGACATACATCCATGTAAGTCTTTAGTTATGATCTATTGTGCTTTGTAGTTACTATGGCTAATACACATTGATTGCAATTCATTACGAGCCACCCCCCCCCCCCCCGCGCGTAGTGTGCTACAATTGCATGTATATGGTAGTTTCGATTGATTACACTTGTTGCCTAAAAAAACTAGGATCAATTACGATTACTATAATTGATGGTTACTGTTTTGAACACAGCCTGGTTGTTATTGCTATAATGTGAACCATGCATATTCAATACATCCTAGTTACAATTGCTAATACTCACTGGTTGCAATCCTGATTACACTTATTGATTAAAAAACTAGGATTGATTGTGATTACTGTACTTGCTGGTTACTGTTTCGAACATAACCTGGTTGTAATTGCTATAACATGTAACTGTGCATATTGATTACACCTAAGTTATGATCTACTATTCCACCCAGTTGCGATTTGGGGAGAAATGTCAGTTTCGTCTATCTAGACCATGAAAAAAGAACTTGAATTAATTTCCATTGTATTTCTATATGAATTATGCTATCATGTGATCTTGTTATGACTCTTGATTACTATGCCTTGTGTCAATCTAGGACTCATTGGTGCTGGATGAGTTCGTGCTGAAAGAGGGACTAATATTTGATGATCCAAAAGAAGCATACAACTTATATTATGACTATGCAATCCTGGCTAGGTTTGACATCCGTAAGTACCAGACATGGAATCAAGTACGCTTTTACGTACGTAGCAGGCAAGGACATTATGGTACCCAAGAAAGTAAAGACTATGAAGAAGACATGGACCGTCAAATTGAAAAGACATCAATGCGATGTGGTTGCAAAGCTGAGGTAAAAGTGAAGTTGAATAAGATAGAAAAATTCTGGTATATAGATAATGTTGTTCTGGAACACAACCATCCACTATTCCCCTCGCCGTGGATGACACGCTATATGCATGCACATAAGAGGAAAGACCCAACACTAGTGAACCTAATGAATATCATGGTATGGAACAGAGTGCAGCACCAGGCAGCGATGAGTGTAATGTCAGAATTACACAGAGATCGCCAAAACTGGCCGTTTACTAAGAGGGATCTAAAGAACTGGTAGATTTCTAGAAATTGTTCCTATGTCATATCTGTAGTTAATGTCTTGGGCATATGCTTCTCATCATATTACTATTTTATAGTTACTATTCCAACTGATTACAAGTTATTGTCATATTACTGTTCTGATTATTGTCAAGGAATAACATGATTATCATTGTAGTTGCAATTTCATCTGAACACCGGTTACTACTACAATGGATTTGCAATGCTAACACTTGACTTTTTGCAACCTATAACAAAGCAGAGTTCCTCAGGCAAGAAAGAGAATACGATATCCCAAACCTCATTGCCTTCTTCACCGAATGCAAAACAAATACCGGTTATTTCTATTAGGATGTAATGGTTCACCCCGAAGACCAAGTCATTTAGAATATCTTCTAGAGCCACGTAAGCCAAAGGGCTAAATGCAAAGATTTCGGGGATGTCATCATATTTGACACGACACACAGTACAAACAACAAAAACATGTCACTGGCATTATTTGTCAGATCAAACCACAGCTGCAAAATGTTATCTTCGAGCAAGCGCTCATACATGATGAGTCAGCAAATTCTTTTGTTTGGCTCTTCACAACATTCAGGAATTGCATGCAAGGACACCAACCCAATGTGTTGCTAACATGGGCATTTCCATATCCCCCCTCCTATGTGATTACGACTCTTGATGCCAGAGTTGCAACTCTGATTATAACAAAATGCTATTTTGTAGATGAGGATCCTACAATGAAATTAGCAATACCGGAGGTTTTCGACAAGACACAACATAGGTATTGCAGGTTTCATGTGCTAATGCCTTGGCAAAATGACCTCAACAAGCTATTCATTGCGCACAAAGGTCTAAGAGAGAAGGTTAAAGGTCTATTCAACTTCCCGCTACTGCCAACTAAATTTAAGCAAGCCTCGACATAAAAAATGTAGGGTTATGCCATAACAGAACACCCAACAACCAAATCATTGTGGGAGAAGAGAAGGATGTGGATTGCAACATACTTCAAGGGCCTCTACTGCGGGAGAATGACGTCCACACAAAGAAGCAAAAGCACCAATAGAGTACTAAAGGACGGATTTGTAAACAAAACAACATCACTACACATGTTTGTCAAGAAGATACTTGAAGCCATTCAACATGTCGACCACATGGAAGTAGGGGAGACCCACTACTCATAGGTGATAAACATAAGTTTTTTTTAACACCCGTTACTGCTTACAATGCATATGGATTACTACTCGACTAGTGTCCTGTTAACTAGTGGGTTTCCACTAGTGTTTTTCTGTATACTGGTTACTTTTCAACATGTATGGCAGTTATTTCTCAGATTCAAATGTTAGTTGCGATATCATCTACAATACAATTTCCACTACTGCAACATCTGATCACAAAATCTAACATTTTTTTAAAAAAAATAGGCGGAAAATATCAAGCATGGCCTAGCGTTGTATGATGAGAAATTAAACCGGGAGTACACCAGGAAGGTATACCAAGAATATAGGAGAACATGGATAAAAAGCACATCATTCCGTATGGATGTTGATCCTGAAAAGGAGAACGGGTACCTCGTCAAGTATGCACAAGGGAAAGGCGACTTCTCTTGGTCACAACACGTGTTCAAGGTGCACGCAGATGTGAGAGCACGCGAATTCAGCTGTGAGTGCAAACAATGGGAACACACAAGTGAGCTTATTAATCATATCATCTCACGCATTAGTATGCAAGTTAGTTAGCATTACTACGCAAGTTAGTTACTTACCAGATACAATCTCAGTTACTACTCTGTAGTCAAACTAGTTTACTACCCACAGTTACTTACGAGATAGTGTTACAGTTACTATTGTGCAGTCACGCTCGTTACTACCCATAGTTACTTACAAGATAGTATTTCAGTTACTACTAATTAGTCGTACTGGTTACTGCTTGCAATGCAGGTCTATTCTGCATGCACATACCAAAGGTCTTCACACAGCTCCAGCTCGAAGAGATACCTGCTAAATACATACTGAAGAGGTACCTGCTAAATACATACTGAAGAGGTACACCAGGGATGCAAGGTCAAAAGTTGAATGGGATAGGCATGATGTGGTCCAGGTTGGCCCTAAAGGTAATACAAACCAAATGCAGTTGACAAAGCTGATACCGGTGGTTATGGGGCTCGCAAAGGTAGGGAGCAAGTCTGATTATGCATTTGAAGAGACAATGAAAGGGGTTAAAAGCCTCAGGAGGAATATCAAGACTATACCACATGATGAAGCACAACCAACCGCGGAGGATGAACAATGTACATACCTGGTCCGTATAGCAAGAATAGCCATATTTGCAACTGCACTACCGGCATCAAAAACTAAAGGAAGAAATCCTGGCAAGCAAGGCAAGGCAACACAATAACCTCTGCAGTGTTGTACAAGCACATATAAAAGGAAATCCGCAGATGAATCACAATCAACTAGAGTTGCAATGTGTCACCATTGTGGGCTATAGGGGCACTACCAAACTACATGTGAATTAAATCCAAATCAAAGTCGGGCTGCAGAAAATCGGCGCATTGGGAGGGGAGGCAAAGCTCGTGGTGGCACAAGGAAGCGGGGAAGGCCAAGAGTAAACCGAAAGCTCGAAGATGAGTTTGAAAATGCTAGTGAGAACGAGGAACTAGATGAAATGTAACAGGAAGAAAGCCAAAGCCAAGACGATTAGGTCATTAGTGAAGAAAATGAGATTGTAAGTTATACACTGTTGTGACAAAAGCATTGTGTTAGTTACTACGATCATAATTTATAGATTACTTGTTCTATTATTCTTTCATGTTTCAGTCGCGACATAACTATTAGGATTATAAATGGTATACATAGTACTGGGAGTTACCATTGCATGACTACTTTGATTACCATTGAGGGGCATGTGCATTACGATCATGTGTTCTAGCTGCTAAGTTGCTATCAAGTGTTAAATCATTTACTACCAACACGGTATACTAGCTACGTTAAAAATAGCCAACTTTGAAGCCTTACCCTATTGCTATGCATAGTGAGACCAGTTACTATCAGAATAGTACACCGGTTAGGATCAAAACATTCGGAATTTTGAAAACATTTAGGCAAGGCAGTTACAACATCAAAGGCAGTGTAGTTACTATCAACACAGTATATTAGTTACTACAAACACAATATATCACTTACTACCAACACAGTATACTAGTTACTATCAACATAGTATACCAGTTGCAACATAACATTGTACCAGTTACTACCAAAACAGAATATCAATTACTACCAATAGAATATATTAGTTACTACCAACGTAGTATAACAGTGTACCAGTTACTACTAACATAGTATTTCAATTACTACCAACATAGTACACCAGTTACATTCAAAATCATTTACTGTCAACATAGTATACCAACACAATATATCAGCTACTACCAACATAATATATCAATCATTATCAACACAGCATACCAACACAATGTATCAGTTACTATCAAGAGTTAAATCATCTTCATGTCTTTGGCCACCGTCCTCCTATCCTGAACCTATCAAGCGAGTGAGGTAGATCATGGTTTTGGTTCATGGGGTGGTAGAGCATGTAGTTCAGTAGCTCGGCCCTATACACGCTTCCCTTCATCTAAAAAAAAAGCAAAAGATCAAATGCACATTATTAGCAAAAAGAACTGATATCATGAGAAACTAAAAAAGATAACTAACCGGATCAATTTGAGTTTTTAACCCCTGTTCATCCTAGAACTTCAAGAATTTCCAAACAAAGAAGGCGCAATCATTATTAAACACTTGTATCAGGCAATCAATGAAAGGAGCCTTAAATCTCCTAATGTTAGACATCTTCTTCCACCCTGTGACCTCCATGAATGCATCATACATTAATGGGATCTTTGCTTTGATCGGTTTGTGCCACTGATTCTTTTATGTGTTCTTCAGAACATAATCATTTGAGTCCAAAATATCGATGTGGTTATGTACAAAGTTGACGCAATATAATAACCAGTGCAACAAGTGTAGCACTAGAATCAGTACCAGCATATAAAGTATAAAAAATGATTAATTCAGTCGCTATATGGTCAAGCAATACAGTTGCAACATGAAACCTAAAAATCAAATCAATTGCATCATGCAACTAAGAGCAGTTATAATATGACTAACACTGTAGTTACAACATGCATAAAAATAGTTACTATTCAATTAACAAATAAATTACCACACATACATATTACAATAGTATCAACCTTAGTAACTACACATACATCATATCAATTACCCCTGAGTGATATATCAATTACCATGTCATAATAACTAGCCAGTAGTTTCATGAAAAAAATCTGAGAGCTACCATAGTATCTACACTGATAACATGCAAATTACTACATGTGTCCCATATCAGTTTCTATATAATCACCAACATAATAACAACAACAAATATAGTAACTAAGAGCAGTACAATTGCAACATGGAAAAAATAAAATAAAATCACTTACATCATTCAACTTAGAGCAATTACAACATTACTAACACTGCAGTTACAACATGCATATCAAAAAAAAACTTACCAGTTTTGCCTTGGAGATGTCATACTTTTGTAGCTCGACTCTCTGTACTTTAACTGCATATTCATAATCCACAGGGTGATCAAAAAGATTATCAATGTTCAAATGTATCTGAAAAACAAACAAAATGCAAGAAATCATTATATGCTATAAAAACTCAGTTACAACATGTTAAAAACTCAATTACAACATGCTAAACAAACAAGTTACAACATTGTAAAAATCAGGTTACAACATGCTAAAAACTCCAGCTACAACATGGTACACTTGTTAAAAACCACTAAGCTGAAGTAATAGATGACTCAAAAAAAATCAGGGGAGATGAAGGTCCTATATCTAGAAGCATCCACCATGTGTACAATGTCGTCATAACGCAAACAAGCAACAATGTAATCAATGACCTGTTGCTCCACTTGTTTCCATCACTGAAAGAGTCAGTAATGTCTCCACCACTTAGCTAAAAAAATAAGCCAAAACAGATAAGATTCACACTGCAAACACAAAAAAGAATAATAAAAAAGAGGTCAGGTCATTCAAATGGATAGATTGGCTAACAAAATGTAGGAAATAAACAAAACAGTTGTGACCAGTTTCTTACCTTTTTAGATCAGGGTCACGCTCTATCTTATGGTCGTTGCCCTTTGGAATTGAAGCGGGAGGTGTATTTGCTAGGGATTGAACACAACCGCTCGCCAAGCATCTCAAACATGGCCCTCCAAAATTCTCGTGGGTCATCCATTACTGACTGTTGCGTAGCCTGCTCTTCAGTTAGAGTGAACGATGGTGTGCACAGTGGAAAAGAATCTTCATCATCTGTAAATTGCACCTCCTCGTCATCTTCATTGCCTCCAACATCATCCTTTGAAGCTTCAGCTTGAGCAATTGCAACATCAATTTCAGCTGCCTGGCTGCACTAGCCATAGAAAGTTCCATCGCCTTCCTCATATCTTCATTATACTTGGAATTTTCTTTTTCAGTAGCTACAATCTTCTTCAATCTACCCATAGCACCCTTCTTTTTGGCAGCAGCCTCCTTCTTGGCAGCAGCATCCTTCTTCCTGGCAGCAGCATCCTTCTTCAAATTTTCATCCGTATCATCTTTCATAGATCGAAGCTTCCTCCATACATAAGTGACATGTCCACCATCCTCCTCCTCCTCCTTCCTGGCAGCCGCCTCCTCGTCCTTTCTGGCAGTAGCCTCCTGCTTCCTATCATCCTCCTCCTCCTTCCTGGCAGTAGCCTCCTGCAAAAAGATAAATTGTCATGTTAACTACTGCAAGAGTTACTTCCAAGCTACATCAGTTACTACTACAAATTGCGATGCAAAATAACCAAGAGTTTCAACACTACTAATATTCAACTAAAAATGCCCATCTATATTGTACCTGATCAATAGGTCTTGCGTCAACTCAACTACATTCACCACCAGCATTTTGCTCTTTGTCACCTTCCTATGTTGGGTTACTAGCAAGACCCTGTCAATTAAGAAAAGATGGTATAATTACAACACTAGTCACAACGGAACCCCAGTTAGTACCAAAATAGAAGACATGTTGCAATACAGCATATTGACCAATTGCTAGAATTATAAATACACATTCATACTCTACCTTATCCACAAGTCTAGTCTCAGTTTCGACACTAACATCATCTCGTTCACTTTGGCCTTCGATGCCAACCTCTTTTTGAGCTTCCTCTCTTGAGCTACCATCCAACTCCTATCAATTAAAAAAGATGCTTCAATTACAGCACGATTCGCAAAAATATACATTATCAGGGTTACTAATGTAGCAATTGCAATCAATTGCACCAATTACTACTAGAACAGTATACAAGTTACAATGTGCAATATTCACTGGTTACTACTAAAAATATAAACAAATAGCACCAATTACTACTAGAACAGTATAAAAGTTTATAATGTGTAATATTCACCAGTTACTACAGAAAAAATGAAGCTTAAATACACATCTATACTATACCTGATCCAAATGTGGTCTAGTCTCAATTTCAACACCAACATAATCTCATTATTCTGGCCTTCGATGCCAACCGCTTTGTGAGCTTCCTTTCTTGAGCTACCATCCAACTCCTATCAATTAAAAAATATGCTTCAATTATAACACAATTCGCAAAAATATACATTGTCAGAGTTACTACTAACAATTGCAACCAATTGCACCAATTACTACTAGAACACTATACAAGTTACAATATGTAATATCCACTAGTTACTACTAAAAACAAATAAACAAATAGCAATAAATACTACTAGAACAGTATACATGTTTGCAATGTGTTATATTCAACAGTTACTACAGAAAAAAACGAAAGCTTAAATACATGTCTATACTATACCTGATCCAAATGTGGCATAGTTTCAGTTTCAATACCAACATCATCTCGTTCATTTTGTCCTTCGATGCCAACCTCTTTGTGAGCTTCCTCTCTTGAGCTACCATCCTACAGCTTTGTACTATTCAGCAGTTACTACAGAAAAAAAAAGTATACTTAAATACACATTTATATTATACCTAACCCAAACTCTCACTTTGCAACATATTGCAAATATCATATACTCTAGCGATGTTATGAGTCAAATCACAAGGAGTTGCATAAGCTCAACAAAAAAATCATTGTATACATCTCTAGAAAAAAAAAGAACAAAAGATAAAGCAGTAAAATAAAAGGTAAATAGGTGGGTAGATAATATTATTGTCTGAACTAGAGGTATCACCACATGCATCATTTGCTGGTGGTGACCACTCAACATCCTTAGGCGGCGATTGATGAGACATGTCATCATGTGGAACATTTTAAGGACAAGCTACCAACAGAGGTGGTGAGGGCAACCTCTACTCATCCACATGCACATCAATTTTCGCTTCCCCACCACCACCTTCATCAACTAGGTATCGCACCTCCTGAGGATGCTGTTGACCACTGTTAGATGTGCCACAATTCCTAGCCCTTTTGTTGGCTAGGCCCATGCCTTTGGCCTTCTCTATGCAGGCCTCCTCTAGCAGCATACGTATGCTGTTGCAAGCAACATTGTATGCATCATCCATCATGTCATTGGCCCTCCTCATGTAGCTTTTGTGCCTTCTCAGCATCTGCATCAAAATTCTTCATAATATGCTCCGCCCGTCTACACTTTCCCCTTTCTCACAACCTCCGCTAACAAGGGCTCAAACGTCGCCTGCAATCTCGGGTACACAAAAGCATGGCGTGGAATATGCTATCGGCCTTGCACAGGCTCCTAGGCACATGCAGGCTGCTCAACATGTGCAGGGGCATCAGCAACACCAATGGCAGTGGCAAAACCATTGTAGCATGTCTCACATAAACTCTTCAGCTGAAAAAAAAAGAAAATAAAGAAAAATAAATGAGACAGCGTTCAACAAAAAAGGACAATTACACCCTGCACTATACCAATTACTACTTGACTAGGCTCAAAATAGCATGATGTAAAAAAAAAAAGAGAAATCCAAAATACATTACGAACCTTAAAGCGCCTATATCGGTTATCAGCTGTTCCATCTGGTCGAACATCACTCTGAGCAAGATTATCAATCATATTACTATGAAACAGTGTATAACGAGGGGTCGTAAATGGATCAATAGCAACTCCTGTCTATAGGTTGTCAAGGTAGAATATCTAAAAAAAGATACAATAATCAGGATTGCAATCAATTAGACATAGTAATATCAATTGCAACCAACAAGATGAGAAGCAAAAATGACTCACAAGTAAAAATATGCCGCAACCAAGAAGCGACGGAGAAGACTTCTTGATCCTATCTATCTTTCACTGTTTAGCAGAGTTATGCAAGTTGTCATTTACTGCTTTGCACCAATTAATTCCAGGGATGGCGTCCAAATCCTCTGCATCAGTGTTTAGGAACAACAAGCTATTGAATGCTACTGCGAAGAACAATCTGACAACCATATCATCATTGATTCTCCCATCTCCTTCTTTCCAAGAATTATTGATCATCTTTCCAAGTTCAGATGGTAGAAGCTTCCTACTTCGGTCCCGAAATAGGGACTCCCTCAGTTGCTCTCGAGTAGCCTTACCTTCATGCTCACGGAAATGCACAGGGTCACCACCTTCAGAAGGCAAGCCAAGAACACTCCTCATAGCATACTCAGTGACTCTAAACTCTTTGCCTCCACCAAGCTCTAGAGTCATAGTATCCTAATTTAGTTTGTCCATCAGCCAAGTGAGAATATCCCTACTCTCCAAGCTAGTAGGCAAGAATTGAACCAAACCCCTAAAACCCATGTTCTCAATCCTTGCTCACTGACCATCAAAAAGATCTTTAACAAAGCTTGAGAATATGGAGGGCGAACATCTGCATATGAGTGAACGTTTAGGCTTCACCAAATCATTGCCCAGTCCAGAACAACAAAAAAAGGTTACAACTTACATGTCATAGCAGTTACGAAAAGGTTAGTGTATCAGTAACTGTAAGGTCATCTACATAACAGTTACTACTGGCTTCTATAACAGTTACAATTGCATTAACCAAGCATTACTACACCTAGAAATAATAAGAGTTCACAACATAATTTTTACACATATGCCATGTCAATTACCACCATACTAACATATCAGTTGTCGTGTCATGATATATAATAGTAATAAAAAAGATCAAAGAGCAACAATGATTATTACACAGATATCATATCTACAACATAATTATTACATATATGTCATGGCAATTAACACCATACTGACTTATCAGTTACATGTCATGATCTACTACCAGAAACAAAAAAATTGAGAACTACCATAGTTACTACACAGTTGCCATATCAATTACTAAATGTATCCATTATCAGTTGCAATGCCATAGGGACCAACCATTAATCACAATAATAAAATTTGAGCAGTAAAAAGAAATATAAATGAAATAACCTAGTCCTCATCTGCAGCAACAAGATCACCAGCCAAGATGATATCAACCGCAACGGAAAGGCGGGTGCTAGGAGCACGATGTCGAGCCTAGCGCTGCTTCTTCACTGATTGCGGCATCTCGACAAAATCAAAATCAAAATCAGCTCTTACAACCAGCTTCTGACATGCCACCCTCTTCTTGGAGGTTCCCCTGGGAGGTCCCGCCATAATAGTTTTGTGACGTTGTAGACACGGAGAAGAATGAAGCACAGGTCCTTGCACAGAACCTGCATCACTAAATGTTGTTGATGCACCTCCAGTCCCTACATCAGCAGATGGGTCCATACTATAATAAAAATGGAATAAATTAATTAGACTTGAAGTAAAACTGATATCTAATCCATTAGTTATTGTTGTAGCAACAGTTACTATTCAAGTAACAAAAAAACCCACACATACATGTACAATAGTATCCACCTTAGTTAGTACACATACATCATATCAATTATCACCTGAGTGATATATCAGTTACCATGTCATGAAAACTAGCCAGTAGTTTCACAAAAAATTCTGAGAGCTATAACAGTAGCTACAATGAGAACACACCGATTACTACATGTGTCCCATATCAGTTACCATATCATAATCACCATACAAGTAACAACAACAAATCTAGTAACTAGTTAGGTTAATACACAAGATAAGATATCAAATTAATACATGCAAGCAGAACAAAATAACAGTAAGAGAAAAAATAAATCACACGTTAAAATATCAATCATCACATAGCATGTTGCAACTAGAGTTACAATCCATTAAGACTCAAACAGGTCACATACATCAACAACGGCTAGCAGTAGTAACTCAATTCAAAAAACCCATATGCAATTACGACCTACAAAACAATTGCACTGAGATCTCCCTTCTAACTAATGCTTCGTGTCTGCTCATACATACAAATTTGCACCCAAATTCGTAAGTCATACCTAACCCTAACAAATCAAAATGCAACTACCGCTAAATTTGCATCGCAAACCCACATCAATTTAAAAAAAAATAGCGATCAAATACCACACAAAATTTGTCATTAATCGGGCACAAAAACATCGAATACCGACGCTAAATACACCCACCCCAAAAAAACCTATGTCCTCAAACAAAATCGTAACGAATGAACACATCGGGGGTTACGAGTGCCTTCACCAGTTGATGAGGTCAACGAGAAGCACCCGTGCGTGGAGAGAACGGTGGCGCCGAGAGTGGAGAAGACAACGTTGCCACTGGTGCTAACAACCTCTGCAGAATACGACGAACCCACGCGAATTCACACCACCGAATCCCGGTGTGTGAGAACTAGGAGGCAGTAGCATGATGAGTTGGGTGGCGACTTGTGATGGTGATGAGCGAAAAAATTCAATCCAGCGATGGTGAGGGCGACGGAGTCGGCAAGAGCTAAATGCGCAAGAACAAAATGGGAAAAGATAAAATGTGCGAGAACGAAATCAGTTCACATTATGGGAAAATATGTTACAAACGCCCATGTCCATGTCAACTTGGCTGGTGCGCGTGGAAAACCGGTGGCAACGGGCTTGCTGAGTGGCTAGGCGTAACGTCTGCAGTTGTGTCTAGGCACATAATATACATACATTATATATATACAACGAGTCTATTCTGCACCTAAACACATTGTAGTTACTGTTGTGTCACCCCAAGTTACAACACCCCAAGTTACAACTTAAAAAACTATCAGTTACAATCTGCTAGGTAGACTAGTTATAACTGCGCATCCAAAAGTACAAAATTACAACACGAGAGGCTAACGAATTACGTTTTAGATTGCACTACGATTATAATCGTGTTCCTTATATTATACATCATTAGATAAAGAATTCGTAAGAAATTATGTTCATCCATAATGCAATTGCAACTTAATTTTTTTTATTTACATCTTAGTTGTAACTCACTATCTCGTGGATTGTAACTCTAATATTTTTTGGATTGTAATTGAGGGTGGCGCAACAGTAACTAGAGTTGAGCCTAAACATGTAATATATATATATATATATATATATATATATATATATATATATATATATTCACTAAATTATAAATTTAAGGATAACTATCTGTGAGTACGGATAACGGCTATATATATACACACATACATACATATATATATATATATATATATATATATATATATATATATAAAGCATATTTGGTACTCCCAGGAGTATATACTCCTACATACGTATCTTATTACATAGAAAATATCTCGTGTGATAAATAGTATGTGCATGGAGCATATGAGTATATAAGATCATCCAAGTGATATGTATAGTTTTTTAGTGGTTTGCACATATTTTTTTGAGTGTATTACATTTCATGTACAAATACAAAAGTATTATCTAAATCTAATAAAATTGATGGACTTCTTTTCTATTTTTTCATATAATTCATATTAGAGTATCTTAGAATGATTATATAAATATACTTATAGTGACAAAAGAGTATATCCAGTTCATTTATATGGTATATCATAGTAAGGAGTATGTACTCACATGAGTATAAACTAGTTTTCCTCTGTATATATTCACTAAATTATAAATTCAAGAATAACTATCTGTGAGTAACGGATAACGGCTAGCTCAGACTTCAGAGCTGATGGCTTGCGGTAATTGTTCATGGCTAGCTCAGACTTCAGAGTTCATGGCTTGCTGCAACACATAGGCAATCGATCAGTATACATGAAAAAGTAGAGACGATTCTACATACTAAAATCAAGTACATTCTTTTCTTTCAAAATTTCAACATTGTAAACCAGTTGCAAGACACTCGGTTTACTCAAATAATTTCTTTTGACGTCTACATTATGTCCATAGGAAATGGTTTAGAAGTAAAATAGTAACAAGTTACTTCAAGGAAACAGAACAAAAGAAATCGAAACGACTAAGAACGAAACAGGCTGAGGAAGGAAAAGTAAAACTTTAGACATTGCACATGAATTTTACAGAAAATATGAATCCTATGGAATTTGTACATTCCAAACATTTCACATGAATTTTACAGGAAACAAATTTGTACATTGCAAATTTGTCTATATTAGAGCCTTCAAAGCAGAAGCATCTCAGATTTGTATCCATTTTGGCTGAGTAGCTCCATCTCTAACCAGGAAAAAAACAGAGCCTGACAAACATACACCGCTCAATAGCCTATCTTGAAAAATAACTCTAAGCAGAAAAAAGAAGAGAAGAAAAAAAGAAGGTCCTGTTCAAATGACAACGAACTGGTCTTGGATGCCAAAGGTAGCGTACTAAAAGTGGCCATTGCCACCAAAGTAGTGAAGCCAACCTGCCCAACTGACATCCACTAATTTTGGCAGTGGGTGGCCCCATCCACTGATCTGGTAGTAGTGTGTAGGGGACTCCTGCTGGGACTGGGCGCCGAGCCTTATGGCAATCGACAGCGCAGACCGAACAGCGAAGGAACAACTCCTGAAAGCATGTAGATGCAGATCAATGTCACCTTTGCGAATTGCAATGCATGCCATGGATTAGGGAATCTAATCTCCATCCTGTCCCCTGGAGTCAACCTACCATGTGGGGACTAGTTGTAGACTCCTCCTTTAAGGAGATGGATGCATCTTTTTTTTTCATTTTGAACAAAGATGCATCCCGATCTGCAAATCGATATTTACTTCAAATAGTTTTTTTTCCAAAAGAGTAAGTGTCATCCTAGAATGTGTACCGTCAAAATATTGACCAATAATACATTCACAATATGTGGTTCTGACATGTGAGAACAGTATGTGTAAACCTCTCGCAAAATATTTTCATTGTAACATAGTTTTGCTAGATTTTACAAATATACAACGATAAAAAACTAGTGGTTGAAGTTACATGTTAATGTATATCAGATAGGCAAATGACCAGGGGTGGATAGAGGTAGAGGGCAGCGGATCATATATTTCTGCCAAAGAACCCTTCATTAATAGAAGTACATATTAACACCTATTGTTAACACAAAGATTGAATATGATTGAACCCCAGAAAACATGTAAAACGCATAATTGATCCCACGTGTAAATAATGCTAGCTCCACCATCAGTGACAACACCTAGCACTCTAGGAGGCTCCGAGATCATTTGCTTGTGTTAGTGCAACAGTGCATAGCAATTCCATCTACCATACTTAAGAGTAGCAATGGAAATAGAAGAGTCAACATTAGTTGATGAAGACTTTTACAGTACACCTAAATGAGTGCATGCCGTTCATTTTCTTCATTCGATGGTTTAGATTGGCCCAATGATACTCTATCACCCATCAGTATCATAGGTATTATTAAAGAGTATCATGGGTATCATAAGAGTAGGATTGGAAAAAAAATTATGATAAACTTGTAAATTATATGTTTAATTAGGGAAGGTCAAAATATTAGTTTATTCTTCGGATAAGCTTTCATTTATTCTGTTCATTTCATTTATTAGGGTTTTCACCTTCCGTCGGCCGGTCGATGATGGATGGCGAAGGTCCGAAGTCCGGTCAGTCAATGACGTAATTACCTCTAAGGGTACCAAGATAATTACAATAATACCTACTAAAATGAACGGTTGGATCACAACAATAATACTCTCCCCCATCTAGTATCATGGTGTACTGTAAAGGTTCTTTAGTTGATAAGTGAAGAACCAAAAAAACATAAAGCAAGTCCTTCCTTTTTCAAATGAGTGGCTCAAGTAGCCAAGTGTGATCTATTTAATAAAAAGCATTTGCAGATAACTTCTACATCAAAATTTACTTTTCGTTTTCTTGAAAAAGACATTTAGCCCCTTCCGCAGCTCCCTATATTTGCTGTCAACAAAGAACAGAAAAAGAAAGCCCACTGCACGAAGTCATTCCTCGATAACGATACATAGGTAGCACTACATTACTTCCAATTGCAAATATATAACTGATCTAGATTTAAGCGCATGAATTAAAGAAGTTGATGAAATGACCTTTGTGCCATTCAATTATTCCCAGGTTGGAAAAGTGGCTCATTCTTCATTAGAGCCATAGTATTCATTTAGGAAGCCATAAGAGGGAGGAAAGAGCAAAAAAGTGCCTAGTAATCTACACTGAAGAGTCAAGTACATTTTGAGGAGAGCTGAGAAATCCAAACTCCAAAGTGAATTATGAAAGCAACCGGAGGGAGTATCACTGATTCACTGGTGGCATCAGCAGAACCCATTCAACCCAAAATCTGGTGAACCGCAAACATTTACAGGAGGAAATATTTTTGAAAAATCATCAACATAACATTTACTAAAATTAGTTGCACAACTAATACATTCTACTACAAACTGATTAATCTTGAATAGTTTAGTTTGTTGAGATCTTCACTTACAGAGCCCAGTTTATCGGCTTTGGTCTTCAGCCCTTCTGCGCCTGGCTTTCGGAGAAACAGAGTTGCCTAGTTGGAAGTTTTATTTAATCAGAACTATAACACGTGTTTTATAGTCCAAGTAATATCATGGTTGATTTTCTACGAAGTAGATAGTGTTGGATATATGACAGAAAGGTTACCATAGATTGAACCATAATACTTTAGTGCATAGTAGATTGGCAAAACTGACGCATAGGACATATGATTAGAAGGACTCGAATCAGATTATTCACCAAGACAATCTGCACCGAAGAACAAAATTTTATCCGGGCTTGTTTGGAAAGGGGGTTTTGGGATCCAAATCTCAAGGATTTAGTACAAAGTTCAACTAAATCCTGAAAATTCCTAAAGCAACCCCCCTCTTCCAAACGGGCCCTAAAAGTAAATAGTTTGTCCAGCAACCACATCTCTGATTCATGTTACAAAGAGTGACTAGTCTTCGGTTTCTACATTTTATGGGATTCCCAGGTATCCACATAACTGGCGCATTCGCCTAGCTGTCTCTTAATCTTCATATGTGTAAAAAGCAGATATGACAGTTGACAGAACATTCAGTTTGCTGTATACATTCACTCATGTTGCCTTCAAACAGATACAATCAGATACGAAAAACAATGACTCAATGAGGACCCAAGAATTAAAGTCTAAGTAACTTGGAAAAATGTTCCATAAAAGCATGGCATTTTTTCTTGAAAAAACTTTTAATTGGAAACATGGAGTAATAACTGGATAACTAGCTAGGGTGGCAACAGACAACATGTGGGCAATGGGATTCTACATTAAGCACGAATATCGAAAAGGAAAATTTGTGTTATCGATGTATCAACATTCCTAAAATTGGCTAGACAGAAGGATTCCTACCAACATGTATGTTCTGCAAAAATAGATGTGCGCTCTATGTCTGAACAAGCATCCTAGAAGAAACTTTATCAGATGTGTTCAAGAGGATGCTTGCCACTTGCAAGTCCAAAGGCACAGATATAGCACATCAGCTGATTCTGCTGAGGACTGACAGGAAATTCCGCACATGAAATCGATTTGAAGGATCAAGTGGACCTTCTAGACAGAAATCAGGTTCGTCAATTGATATCTGTTCTGTTACCACCATCTGGCCAGATCAGAAGTTCAATCGTGATGAGATCTGCATAATATACACAAGTTCAAAATCCATCTCTGTTCACTGAATTTGTTTGGTTCTACCTATGTCACTGTTATCCTGGTCATGGTGTAGGGAATGATATGTACCATGATAGACTGAGTCTACTGAACGGAATGCATCTCTTGCTCCTGCCTCCATTCATTTACTGACACATATTGCACCACGCTTAAAACAAAAGCCAGGAAGCAAGAAGCTCAAGAAAGCAAGATTTGCACCAGTGTAATATGTCTGCATCCATATTTTGCGATCAGTCTGTTCTCATACTGATCCTATTCCACCAAACAGTGCCCAAGGCTGGTTTGACCACACTACTTCCTACACCAGTCCACATGCAAACCCTCCAAGTGCCCCTTTAAATCTCCTTCCCTCCCTCCATCTTCATTCCCATCCCTCTGCTCCCGCTCTGAACCACACTATCTTACTAGACCTTTCATCTTTCTCCTCAATACTTAAACTGCCGAACTAGTTGGTTCTTGACCCGTATGTGAGAAATGAAGCCATCACTTGTGCAGTTCTTGAAGGTTTTCCTTTTATTGGCCCTCGGTAGAGTCACCAACACACAGGTGCCTGACCAAGATGTGCTTGTGTCCCTCGGGAAACTCCCCCTTGATGGCCATTTCAGCTTTCACGACGTGTCAACCGCTGCATGGGACTTTGGCAATCTCTCTAGCTTCATGCCAGCCGCTGTGCTTCATCCAGGCTCAGTGGATGACATTGCCGCAACTGTGAGGCATGTTTTCTTGATGGGCGAGCACTCCACGCTCACGGTGGCGGCCCGTGGGCATGGACACTCACTTCGAGGGCAGTCCCAGGCTGCCGGAGGGATTGTCATCAAAATGGAATCCCTGCGGAGTGTCAAAATGCGGGTGAACTCTGGTGCATCGCCCTATGTTGATGCCTCAGGAGGAGAACTCTGGATAAATGTCCTGCATGAGACGTTGAAGTATGGTCTGGCGCCGAAGTCATGGACTGATTATCTCCACCTCACAATTGGAGGCACGCTGTCGAATGCAGGGGTCAGTGGGCAGACATTCCGACATGGCCCACAAATCAGCAATGTCAATGAGCTAGAGATTGTGACAGGTATCAGACAAACCTTGATAACATGCTGATTGAATTTTTTTTTCACAACAACAGAATGAGTTATTATATGATGACTGTCGAATACAGGAAGAGGAGAGATCGTCACTTGCTCACCCGAGCAGAACTCTGATCTCTTCCATGCTGCTCTTGGTGGACTAGGTCAGTTTGGAATCATCACTAGAGCAAGGATTGCTCTTGAGCCTGCTCCAAAAATGGTACACCAAAACAATTCATTTATACCAACTTAATGTTAGTAACTTTCAACAGCCTCTAGTTAATTATTTGAATATATAACAGGTGAGGTGGATTAGAGTTCTCTACTCAGACTTCGCAAGCTTCACTGAGGACCAGGAGATGCTCATTTCAGCAGAGAGGACCTTTGATTACATAGAGGGCTTTGTCATCATCAATAGGACAGGCATCCTGAACAACTGGAGATCGTCGTTCAACCCACAGGATCCAGTGTGGGCAAGCCAGTTCGAATCAGATCGAAGAGTGATCTTCTCCCTCGAGATAACGAAGAACTACAACCCTGAAGAGGCAGAAAACATGGAACAGGTGAGCAGACCAACTCTCGTACCATTAAAGATGGTTATGACTTATGACTAATCAAATCAAGTTTGATAGTGCATGAATTCTCTGTGTCTACATGTCTGCAGGAGGTCAACAACCTACTTTCTCAACTTAGATATATGCCTCTGTCACTATTCCACACAGATGTCACGTACATCGAGTTCCTGGATAGGGTGCACTCCTCTGAGGTCAAGTTGAGAGCTAAGGGCATGTGGGAAGTCCCACACCCATGGCTAAATCTCATAATTCCAAGAAGCTCGATCCACACATTCGCAAGGGAGGTCTTTGGGAAAATCCTAAAAGACAGCAGCAACGGTCCCATAATGATCTACCCAGTAAATAAATCCAGGTAATTAGCTGCCAATAAGTAAGTTTCAGATAATTAGCATAATATATTAATATGTGAACCAGAAACATCAAGGAGATGCATCTTTCATAGTTGGATTAACGAACTGTTTCCTTTTCATGCAGATGGGACAATAGAACATCAGCAGTCATACCAGATGAGGAAGTTTTCTATCTGGTGGGATTCCTATCCTCAGCATCATCTTCGTCAGGCCCCCACAGCATCGAACATGCATTGAACCTCAACAACCGGATAATAGAATTCTCTGATAAGGCAGGTATTGGGGCGAAGCAATATCTGCCAAACTATTACACTGAACAGGAGTGGAGAGGCCACTTTGAGGCAAGGTGGGAAACATTTCAACGAAGAAAAAATGCCTATGACCCTTTGGCCATCCTAGCCCCAGGACAGAGAATATTTCAGAAGACGTCATTACCCTTGTCTTCATGAATGTATCTACTGTAGTTTCTGCAGAGCATATGTTAGTACAGAACCATAGGTAAATATTCTTTTGCAACCTATGAAGCACAACGAACACAATGTACAGTGTACTAGCCCGTAGTGCTTATGCACCAGGAGAATTTTAGCAAGAAAATAGAGCAGCGTTACCTTATTGCTGAGTCATGCCTGATTCTCTCAGGAAGACTGGAACCAATTATTTGGTGATCAAATTGGTTCCATCCATTGTTACAGCACAAAGACATTGTGCAATGATGACCTCAACCATTAACAAGTGGAACTCATGCTGAGTACTGTGTTAACTGATGATGGTAGCAAAAAGCAGTACCTATGTGGACCAATGATGAACAGGCAAAGCTGTCTGATAACTAAAAGATACCAGCAAGAACACAACTATAAGAGTGTTTCAACAAGGAAACTACCATACATTCATGCAAAAAAACAATATTTTATAAGAACAAGCATATATAGTTCTGAAGATGTTTTTTCTTGCTGAAGTATAATGTGCCTCTAAGTAAAGATATTTAGGCATTATGTACCATTTTCACTTAAAACGAAGATACTCTGCATATGATCAACTATTCAAAGCTTGATGTCACGAAAAAGAGAAAAAAATATTGAAAGCTTGATGGATGAATTTGGTTACCTAAATCTTCCCACGTTTTTTGGGCTCTGGTCCTTTCATTCCCAGAACTTATTGTAAAATCCCAAGCCATGTGCTTCAGTCAGCTTACTCTTCCAAATAATATATAATAGAAATTAAAGCAATTATATTTAGTTCAAGAAAAAGACTTGTTGAACTTAAAACAAGCGTAATATCAACAAATCATCTAACCAAATCTACTTCAAAATGCACGCTTGCTTTTACTGCATAGTATCTAAGTTTAACCTGGTATGTTTGTGAACACCCTATGCAGAAATGCCTTCATCGCATTTTGCTTTGATAAGGTAAGTAATCAGAAGGAATAAAAGTATTAACACAGTGATCTTCATTTCTCTGAACAGCTTCTTAGTTCTTACCATCAGTTCTCCATAGAGATACCAACAGGGGTGCATCAAGTATGCTTAACTATATATTAAATCTGAACTTTGCAGACGAAGTCAGAAACCAAACACAGAAACAGAAGTAGCATTTCGTTTTCTTTGTCACTATGCTCTGATAATGTATCATAATTCATAAAGGAAGTAGTAGTACAACTGGGTGACACCAATTGGTCAAAACCAGTCCTTGTCAAGAAACCTAAAGTTGATTGAAAACCAAAAAGGCGGTCTGGGACCGTAACTACTATTGGTGATTGCAAAATTCAACTAGACAATGGAATGTCTAATACTTATCCTTTCTAGCAGCAGCCAAAAGATGAAACTTTGATCAAGCATGCTGATGGCTAACATCATGAAAGGTTTTGAAATGTGTTCAATTGTGGCTTATCTGAACAGATGAAGTCACAAAAAAGTAGTTTGTCATATCAGTGCTCTGCAGTATGTTTGTATATGGTCTAGTTCCAGGAAAATAATCATTGAATTCGCTTAGGATATAAACAAATCCATGTCGAACTCGTGCACTAGTAGTACACAGTCATTACAGTGCTATTGTTGTGGGCTGCTATTTGGATAATATTTGCCTAAAGAAGCACATGGCAAACTGCAAATTTACTGCTGACGATCAGGGCCTAAGAGATAGTGGTCAGGTAAGATCAAATAAGTTAAACATCACCACTCAAATGATATGAAAAACATTAATCGAAAGTACAGAAAATTTCAATTTAAAATGCTGACAAGTGGCAGCTATAAACTTCGGTAACAAAATGAGAGTTAAACTTTGTTTGGAGCATACTGGTACTGCTTCTTTTAAGCACATAATATAGGACTGAAAATAAACATTTTAGATCATTACAATACAAATAAAGAATAATGTACACATTCATTATTTCAAATGGAGCACTCACCGTGATTTTGTGTTCTGATACGCCGGTCAAAATGATAATTTATTCTTTCAACAGATCATGTACCTATTAACTGCATTCTAGTGGATAAATTAATCTCTAGGTGCTTCTAATCTGTATTCGATCCAGTGGGATTTATGTGAGTACTTACAGTTGTTTTTTAGATGGAATGATTACAATTGCAGATTCAAATTTGTGGAGAGGGATTCAAATTTGAATCGTGCTTTCTGCTTCGATTGATGGACAATCAGGATGTGGTGGATTCACTTGAACTCGTGCTCGTTATATCAGCAGAGATACTTGATGGTCTTGGGAAATCAGCATTTAAGATTGAGAATTGATAAAAAGGAAGCCGACGCGGTGGCGTCCCTGGGGGGGCTCAGTTCCTGCTGCTGCTGTGACCGCTTCTGGGCCGCGGGTGGGCCTCTTTGGTAAACGGGCGGTACCGTGGTGGCATTCGGGAAATTCCTATCGATTCCGGCCCCAATATCAGTCAGCTTTCATAGAGCTTTTTTCATTTTATATTTCGAAAATAAAAAAATTACAAAATTATGTGTCCGTTTGAAAAAATTGTAAAAATAGGATATTATCGCTCGTTGGAAGGGAGACAGTAAGATGTCACTCTTTCAACAGGTGACACCTTTAAAAAATAAATATGTCGACCTTCCAATAGGCAATAGGTTAAAAAATAAAAAAACATTGTGTTTTATTGCTCCCAAAATTTAAAATACTATCAAAATAATCATAAAAAATTCTAAAAAAAGTATGTTGTAGAGGATGGTATAATCTATCTCTCCAAAAAATTCAACTCAAACAATTACTTTTACAATAAAATTTTTCTTTTTATTGTTTCTCATTGTATGTATCATATTTTTGTCTGGAATTTTTTGAGAGCTATTTTATAGTATCCTCTACAACATATTTTTTTCAGAATTTTTTATAATTATTTTGGTATAGTTTTGCATTTTGAGAGCATAAAAATAGACAAAGAACACATATATGCGTGGAACCTATATTTTATTAGTTCTTTTTTTAAATATACAAAGTACATAACTCCACGAGAATTTGCCTATTTGGCATTGATGTGATGCTTGGACGATGCTTGTTATACAATTACTTGACGACGTCTTTCTCCCACGTGAGGGGGCTAGAAACACGATTCTAGCCTTCCGGCGTCGGCATAGAGCTTCACCAATTGAATGTCAAACTATGTCTTTTGGGGTCGTAGCCGTTTGCGTGGCATGTTAGATAAGTTGTTCTGCAAAGGAAGAAGATCGCACTACTCCTTCTGGGGCTATAGCCATCTCGTCACATGGCGAGAATCCTTGTGTAGACTGTTTTCATGTCAATGGAGGAGGAACATACTACGCCTTCTGGAGCCGTAGCTGTCGCACCATGAGGCATGATCGTCGTGGATTGTTTCATGTCAGTGGCGAGGAAGAGGCATGCACATTGTTTTCATGTCAATGGAGGAGGAACATACTACGCCTTCTGGGGCCATAGCCGTCGCACCACGAGGCATGATCGTCACAGATTGTTTCATGTCGATGGCGAAGAAGAGCCCGGCGAGGTTGTAATGTCAATGTGGATTGCTTGTTCTTGATTAGCTCGTCGACAGGCATGGAGCACGTCGATTTCTTGGGTGAGCATGCGAACTTAAGCACGCTCTACTTTGTTTTGATCACCTTGGCATCGTCAGTGCTCAGAGGCGTTTTGTGCTTCACTGGACTGCGCACGGGTCTTCATTAGCTTCCCACGGTGTTTATCTATTTCCTAACGTGCGCCTGCATGTAGTGCTCACCGCTTGGCCTCATCCTGGATCAGGGATGGACCTAAAATTTTTTACAATTATATATATATATATAATATTATCTATCAAGTATTTAGTTATTAAGTAGTATATATCAGGTATTCAGTCAAACCCAGAGGACAACTATACGCCCCAATTGCACAAGGCCACGGTCCAGTTCCCAGTCCCCAACCTCACCATCCCACGGCCTGACATAGTGAAACTTGACGGCTCATGCCCACGACTCCAAGAGACGTACAAGTGATGAGTCCACATGTGATATCTCCATGAAACCATGAGTTCACGAAGCACGAACACGAGCCAATCTGAAATACGGAGGGTGAAGGCGGGAGGTGGCGCCGACTTGGGCCGCAGGGCACGGACACAGTGGCGGCTGCGGCTGCGCCGCGGCCAAGTGAGGCGGGGCGGCGAGGCGGCCCTGGCTCGAGCGTTGCAGGGCACGGTTGCGACGGCGCGATTGGGCAGAGTACGGTTTCTCCGACTGCGTCTGCATCTATATTTTTTGTTTACTCCCGTCTGATGCAGGCAGTAGCAGTTGTACATGGCTGGACGGCTGGTCCTTTCTCCAACTGCAGTAAGCTTCCATAGAAAGGTCATCTTGGCATCTTCCAACAGACAAGAAATTTATGGTTCTTGCTGTTTATATTTTAATCACAGCTCACAGGAGCCGTTTGTGTCAATCAGACAATCACGAGCACTTCGGTAGTTTAATTAAACCAAAATTGTGCTGCCAATCATGGCTTTGTGTCTCACGGTGATTTGGTATCAATAATTTCACATTTTAGATTATTAGATAACTGTATGGGAATCTAACAACCCTCTCGGCACTCAATATACACATAACTATTGAACTTTGCGGCACTTCATTCAATATTGTTATTTAGGAAATATACATATTGAATCTATCAGTGTATAAAATATGGGTCTCCTATTTAGAGGATCCACATCAGTCAATACCAGTTGTTAGAAGATTTTTTTTCCGAACCAGAGTCCCACCACGTGACCAGTCTGCGCGATTAATCTGCATCTTCACGACTAGGATCCTTACCACGCATGGGATTCCCGCGACCAGGATCCTTACCACACCAAGCTGGTCACGCGACACGTACTCATTAAATCAGTCTATTCTCATTAAATATATTTCACTCAAGTATTTTCATTTCCTAGGTACTATTCCCCAGCGGACAAATCGTGGCCAGCGGAGTGGTGTCATGCCCCGTCCCGTAGCATTAAACGTTACTGGACGGGCTCACAGGTGTGTCAGACTGCTTTATAGGCGTGAGTGTGTGACCGGTGATGGGATAGGGCGGACCGGCTGACTAGGGTGATGTAGGTGTGGAGGTGTCTAGCAAATGGGATAGGCTCAGCAGTTTCATCAGAATAAAAAGAGGCATGTGCGCCACCTATTTTAAAGAAGCCTAGGGGTGCAAGGGTTGCCTAAGGTATGGGTGAGCTGAAAAGGGCCCACTTGTAAGTTCTTTCTTTCTCTAGTATATAAAGAGAGAAGGAACCAGTTTGTAGATAGAGGCAGGAGTCAAGAAATCTCATCTGTAACCAGTTCATAAACATTGATAATAAAATACACGGGATGTAGAACTGTTTATCCTTAGGGAGGCTTGAACCTGGATAATCCATGTGTTCTTGAGTTTATCACAAACACACGCACATCGTAAGCGTTGTTTATGCATCCATCGACCGGTAAACCCCAGAAGCATTGTCAGGAGTTCCCCTAGCTTTCGGAGACGTATGTCGATCTGTTTGGCACGCTGATGTTATCCATGGAATCCTCCGTCTTGAAGTAGAACCATTCTTCCTTCCAGCCAGACTATGATGATTTAAAGCCCATCTCAAGGTAGGAGCCCGCGATACCGTTGTGAAGACGGAATTCACAGTGGTCGCCCGGGTCTGCAACCAGGCCGTGTAAAAATACCTAAAGAGATCGAGGCATGGCTCGACCGCAATAAAGTTCTCGGACATGTGAGCAAAGATGCTCATGACGATGGAATTGGGATTGATGTGGAGGTGACAGATATCATACAAGGAGATAATGGTGGTGAAGAATTCAAAAAAGGACAACACAAGGTTGGCCAAAAAGAAAGAGGCAAACAACACGATATCCCCCTTGCGGGGGGTAGGCACGTCTTCCCCCGGGCGGTACCCTGAAGAAAGGCGATGAGGGAGCAGACGATTGTTGTACATCTGCTTTAGCTTCGCCGTAGTGCACCTGGACTTGGAAAAATCTAGCTCTTTACTGGTGCGCAGTGCCATTGGGAGCGGCAGGGGTGGCTACGAGAAGACGAGTGAAAATGGAGACAATGGGCTCTGTAAGACTCTAAACCCGAGATCTCCTGTACCTCCTGTATCAGTCCCTGGATCAAGTAACTAATACGTACACCATAACAGTAGTAGTATCACAGTCAACTTCATTCATAATTACTAAGGTCAGAGTACAAAAGGTTACAACCCATACTGTATATTACAATCCTGGCCGGGAGGCCGCAAAACACAGCAAAAAGCAAAAGCCTAAGCCACAAGCAACTTAGGGTGCGGGCGTGACTTCTAAGACTATTCTTCATCCTCACCTTCACCTCTGGCGAAGTCAACCTCTGCTTCCTCATCTAAATGACAGCAAGAATGAGTACTAAAGGTACTCAGCAAGCCCTAGTCTACTTCAAGGTGTTGATAGATGCATAAAGGGGGTAGTTAAAGTATAAGGCTTTACGGTTTAGTTTTAAGCATAAAGAAATTTATGCAGGTATCCAATTGTATCATCAAGGATTGACTTAAAAACAGCTTAAACAGTTCAAAACTAGGTAACAAGCCATATCTTGGGGTTTTTGGTCCTAGGATGGGCTACACCTCACTCTGGAGTACCTTTCATCACATCTGGTATACCTCTAGTACCACACAGCTTCTGGCAGATTGAGCTAGGAACATCATCACACGAACATCTAGTTTGCACACTCACTCATTAAGATACATGCACCCGGAGTCTAGTCAAAAAGGTTCTGCCTTCGTATGTCCATGACCGTGGATACGGCTATTCGAATAGTTTTACACTCTATAGATGTTGTACACTGTACCCACACGATATGCTCATCCTCTAACCATTGCAAGCGGAGGAGCGAACCATATCGAGACACTTCAATCACCTTTCCTGCTGGGCTTTTCTACGAGACACCCCAAGTCTCAGAGTCCTTAGGCTGAATACCATATTGGCTATGTCGTCTTTTGAAATATTCAGACAGAGGTTCAGATGGACACTTGGCCTCTCACTACTCACTAGCCTCCAAGTATGATACCCAACCCAGTCTGGTGAAAGAAAAGTCAAGTCCTACCCATTTAGGACGTATGGTTGCAGGAGGTTTGCGTAAGCATGGCATCGAAATGACTCGATCCTTAAGAGCTGGGCCAGAAGTCTTCATTGGCAATGAATACCACCAGGTAACTCAAGCCTCCAAGAGCATCCTCTCCGAAGAACCACTCTACCTGCCCGTGCCAAAATAGTTTTCACCTATTTTTACACATCACCCCCCATATCCCACACTACATCAAGGATTTCACAACCATCAAGAATTCATGGTATATGAGTTAACATCGATAACGATAAATTGTTATCTCCAAAGAGACGTATTTTAAAAGCGACATCTCCGAGGAGATGTATTTAATCCTATGCATGCTAGATATCAAGGCGTCGACTGTTATTAATATAGATAACAACAGGTAATTCTAAGGTGATATGTATTTTGGATGATAGCATTTATGACATGGTAAGTGTTTAATAGGATTAACTACTACAAGTAGTTTGTAAAAGCGTATTACATAGCACACACGATATAAGTCCAGTTTTAGTTAATCATGTATATTAGTTAAAAACATAGATTCAATATGATCAAGAAGATAAGACTTGCCTTCTTCGAAATTCTCTTCAAAGTGTTGGTTGTAGTCAGAGATTTTGGAGAGAGCAGCATGAACGGTAGGGGATACAGGGAAGGGACGAACTCTAGGAGGATGACCAGTAGAAGATGTTTTTCTGTTCATGCCATGTGCCCACATTGCTTGGTCCCTATTTTATTGCTCTCCAATCCCAAGTGTTTGGCCTTATACGGGACAGGTATGTATATGACATTACCTACCCTTAGAGATTCAACTTGCCTTCAAGCTGACGGTCTTGAGAGTGCTTACAGCCATCAACCACTTTTAAATTTGAAGCCCCCAAAATTCTAAAGAGCCCCAACATAGCAACTTGATTCTAGTTGATACTCGACATGTCCCAATACTGAAGCAAAGGAGTTGCCCGGATCCCATGGTACATCATCACGATCCTTTTCTGCATTTGTCCTCAAGCTTACCTTCTTCTTTTCTTGCTTCTCTTACTCCTCATGACTATGCAATGACGCCAATAGATGTTCGAGGATATGCATTTTGATTAGCACCAGAACACTTATAGCAAAAACGGTCATATTAAACCATAATTGTGATTTTGGTGATTAATAATAACATAGTCATTGTGACTAACATGTTTGTCAAGAATATATATTAGTACGTATCATGGATGCAATACATTAAGAAGCCACTACAACCGGGATAAAGATTGATTGAATTGAGAAAGTCTCAGAAAGATTTGCCTCACCGGATGGTTCGGTGTAGAGGAATTTACACTCACCGGAGCATTATGTCCAGAGGCTGATAGCCTCACTGGATAGTCTGATGAATAAAACATGAGATCATCGGAGTGTTTCTGGCAAATGGGGAGAAGACTGAGGACCTCATTGGATAATCCGGTGATCAGCACTAGGTAACACCGAAGTATTTCCTGCAAAGAAGAATGCAAGTGCAGAAGACTAAAGATCAACCCACTAGATGGTCCAGTGTTTGGTTTGTGCACACCGAATTATAGAACTGGAGCATTTCTTACAAAGGCGACTGCAAGTGTTGATGAATGAAGAACAACTCATCGAAAGTTCCGGTGCTCTGAAGATGAATGCACTGGAGCATTTTACACAAAGAGGCTGCAAAGGCTCAGATGGCTTAAGATAATTCACCTGAAGGTTCACTGATAGATTTGAAGGTACACCAGAGTGTGCGGTGTTCACAGAGGCATTAAGTGGAGTTCTAACGGCTAGTTTCTGAGATTGTACTCACTAAATGATTCGGTATTAGTACTACTATTCTCACCGGATCATCCGGTGATTAACATCTTTTTTGAGCCGTTGGGAAAATGGCTAATTGGCGGATTTGAGGCTATAAATACCCATCCACTCAATCATTTGAAGGTGTGGCATGCTGCTGGAGTCTAGAGGAAGCTCATACATACTTAAGAAGATATCCAAGCTACTATAGTGCTTAAAGTGTTCATCTAATGCGATTAAGCATATCATTAAAGAGTGATTAGTGCTTATAGGTCTAGAGAGAAGTGTTGCTAGGTGTTGCAACCTAGAGAATGAATGAATGGGTGATCCCAGCTTATATCGAGAGGTACACTGGCACCTTACCTTAGAGTCTTGGTGACTCACCAACATCTTAGGACTTGGTGGCTCAAGCTTGTTGATCCTCCGATTTGATGTGAAGCGGCAACAAGACACGTGTACTGGGGCTCGAAAACCCTTGCTTTGGTGGCCCAAGCTCTGAAGTAATCACGACGACAAGTGATCGGAAGAGAGGCTAGTGGTGAGACCTTGCCTTGGTACCTTGGTGACTCATCCAGCTTGAGACCTTGCCTTGGTGGCTTGGTAGCTTAAGAGTCATGACCGAGTGCCGACCAGAAGCATATCCAAGGTGGACCTCCAACGTGAACTAGGGGTGACATTCAAGCCATTGATACCACAGGATAAAATCCCTTGTACCGAATTTATCTCTCTACCTTATTTACGTTTCCGCATTTACTTTCTTACAATTTACCTTGTTAGAGTAGGTTGCAATCCTCTTAAGCGGTAGAGTAGACACTCTAGATAAACCTATAGCACATTTAAATAAAAATTGAGATAGGTTTATCTTATGAAGTTTTTGGAGCTATTAGTTTTTAAGTGTCCTAATTCACCCCTCTTAGGATGTCATCGTTCCTCATAATTGGTATAAGAGCCTCGTACTCTTGATAGGCTTAACACCGTAGAGTTGTAACGTCTAGGGTTGGGATGGATACCTATAGCGCTCTAAATTTTGATGACACTAATTTTCCCTGATGGAAAATTCTTATTATTTGTTATTTGCAAGATAAAGGTTTAGATGTTTGGAGGGTTACCGAGGAAGGGATGAGACCTCGCATCACTAACAAGAAGAGGAAATTAGATGTATTGACGAAGAGTATCATTTTATCATCTTTAAATATTGATGCATTTAATCGTGATTATTCTCTCACCAATACACATGATGTTTGAAATAGTTCATTGAAATACATGAAGGTACAAAGGATGTGCGTAATGAGAAATATCATGTGCTTGTTACTAAGCTCAATAGCATCAAATAATTTGCCTATGGAAGTGCTAATGATATGTACTCATGTTTGAATATTCTTGTCAATGAGATCAATAGGCTAGGTTTGACGTCAATTGACGATGATCAAGTGGTGAGAAAAATACTTCAAGCTCTTCTTCCAAAGTTGAAGTTGATAGTCTCTATCATCTACGACAATAATGACATCAAGAAGATAACACAAAGTCAAGTGCTCGGTAAAATCATCGCCCATGAGATGACCATGAACATGGGGGTGAAAGCCTCTTCCTCATCCGACGCCAAGAATCTTACTCTCACAAGCAAGCAAATACTATGCCCACATATGAAGGCGAAGATGAGGAGGCAAAAGCAAGAGTCAAGTTCAAATGAAGATGATAGAGATGAAGATAATGAGCAAAGCACAATAAATAATGAAGAAATAGACCCTAAAGTCACCAAGCTCATCTCTCAAGTTGTAACACCCTGGTTTTTAGAATTTATAATTTTTTAAATTTTCCAACATTAGTAAGTAGCTTCACCAGTAGAATAGGTTTAAAACCTACTTTTATAAAAAAAAAATCAATATAGGTTATTATTTTGCGTGTATTGCATGCAGAGTTTTGCTAGAAGCTAGGCAAATGTATTAGAGTTTTTTTTCTATTTCTTTCTCTTTGCTGTTTTGAGTGAAAAAGATTTTGAAAAGGTTTTTACAAAACTCAGTAGTAAATTAGTTAAGGATCTTAATTGTTGAAATTTAAAATCTTTAAATTCATCATCTATTCAATCCTTAATCATACGTGATCTTTCTCTAGTTCAATTCAAATTTTATCCAAATCCTTGTTTAAGGCCAATCTATCCTCTTTCTCAAATTCTACCCAAATTCAAATTTAAATTTCTTATCTATTCCTATTCTTGTTCAACCTCATTTTTCGTTTCTCTTAAATTCACTCCAAGCTCAATTCAAATTCAAACCCTATTCAAATTTCTCTGTAAAAGTTTCTTTTCTAAAACCCTAGATATGCCTAAGGTGTCATTGGACTCAATCTTGCCCAGGCTTAAGCTCTTGGCCGGCACACAAGTCATCTACGGCACACAAGTCATCTAAAAGGTCCAATATAAAGGATCCACGAAATCTGTGGGTATTTACGGAATCCTAGACAAACTCATCTTCACATGCAGTTTTGGAGTTCAAGATGACCTCAAATGCAAATCTTAACAATACTAAAGTTATAGGTCTCATCGAGAGCTTCAATTTTAACCTATTAAAGTCCCCTTTTGGATAATGGAGCTTGGAGTTATGGCTCCTGAAATCAGTGCTGCGTAGATAAGTCTTAGTTCAAACAGTTTATCTTGTGATGTATTTATTGAAAATCAAAATGGCATTTAAAGAAGTTTCAATGAATACCAAAGTTGTAGATCTTTTTGACTACTACAATTTAGAGTCCAAAAATGTCTAATTTGGAGTGCATATGGTGGAGATATCATCCTCGGAATAGAGAGTTGAGAAAAAGGAAATCCTAACTGACTCAAACTCGAACCCGACTCGTGTTGGGCTTGGACTCCACCTCAATCAGCCACCTCTAGTCCTATAAACAGGTGTTGCACGTCCTCCCCTACCCTCTTTCCACGCCTCCAAGCCCTAGCCACTATAGCTGTCCTGCTCGTGCGCCGCCATTCGCTGGTGTCGTCGTTGTCTCTGCGAATTCTCCTTCCTCGATCATCAAAGCAAGGTGAGGACCCCTCCTTATCCTTCCTTACCCCTGTTTTACCATCATACTAAGTCCCTAGTCAAGCCCTAGTCCCATCCAAAGCTCGATCTACGCCGCCACGGTCGTTGCCATTGTGGACAACCGCGCCATTGTCGATTCACATCGACGTTCTCGGATGACCAGAGGTTAAATCACCATGCCCTTTCACCAGCACATGACCCATGATGTTGCCCGCGCCCTCACCAACCGGGTCGTCCAGTAGAGTAGCCAAATCGCCGAGATCAAGGTCGACATGCCCACTGTCCAATTTCTGGACATGTTCTGCACGCGCACCGAGTTTTCTATCGCGTTCACCGTCAATCCGAAAGTCGTATGGATGTGCCATCTGCGTCACGACATGTCCCATGAAGTATTCTACGTGAACATAGGAGCCTTTCACCGGTTGTGCAGTGACTCGACCGGAACGTGATTGCCAACTGCAGCATATCGCAATCATCGCCCATCTCTTCTCCGCTGATCATTCTTCCTCTCACGGGATGGTCTACCTAAACCAGTGCTATAGCATTGTGTGTCCAAGATATATGAACGTCTCTGTTCAAACAGTTTCTCAAATTCTGTAGCCAATCTCTGGGAACGCGTGCATCTTCATCGCTACATCTGGACGCGGCCACGATCGAAGCTGTGAGCGTTTATCATTGTTTTGCCACTACCTCGGATTACCCCTTCCAAAACCGACCATACTTTTGAGTTAGACTTTCCGTGTTCTACGCTATGCTTCCCTCGTTTCAGTGAAACACCACTGAAGCCCAACATCGATGTCAGTGGCCACGTGCCTGATCGTCGTCTTCGATGAAACCCGAGCTGTCGTCGCTACACGGAGTCGCCCGCAGTATCCTTAGCCTAAAAGTGCAACCTCCGGCCTTTTCGATCCATCATAGGTGGTCGAGACTAGATTTCAGCGCACCCCTTCTTTAATCCAAGATGGTGCTTGCATAGCATACCAAGTCAGCACTTCATAGTTAGCATTATACTTCTTAAACCTTGTGCAATGATGTTGTCAAGTCTAACACAATGATTACATGATAATGCCTATTCTCATAGGAAGATAACTCCAATAAATCAGCCTTTCCTTTTCAACCTAATCCATTTCTCGAAAGTTCTTTCTCTTTCAGTCTAACTCTGATTTAGACGATTATTGTGTCTAAATTCTTCTAAAATCATACTTATCTAATCATAGTATTTTTAAAGTGTTTTAATGATGTTTGGTGTACTGTTCTTAGTTAGTTTTGTTATTTGCTTTTTCGATGTGTGTTGAGAGCAAATGAAGAGCAGTTCGAGAATCTCCAGAACCAAGTCTTTGAGGAGTCTAAGCAGCAAGTTAAAAGAGGCAAGTACCCTTGAACATTTTGAACCTAGTTTTTTAAATGCGTTCTTTATTTCAAACATGCATGCTATTAATTCTGAATCATATTTACGTATAGTACCTTGTTCCATATATTCCTTGTCGCCTAATTGTCAGTAGTGATTATGAAGGGTAGCTTATGCTTAGCTTTGTACAAGGGTATGGATGGGTAGTCAGCTAAACATGACTAATGAACTATGCAACTATGAGTTGGAAAATTTTGGTAATTGTATGGCAACATAGAACCTTAGGTCTTGAGCAAAGAGGTGTTGGTGATGGTCTATAGAGTTATGTTGTTGGTTTGACATCTACTCTAGTGACCTACGTAAGGATCGGTTCGTAGAGCAACAACCCAAGAAATTTTATACCAATCACGAGACTGGTATGGGACAAGACCGGCCTATTAATTAGTGGATTTCAGTTTTGTGCGTGCCAAACCGTAAGAGTGGATGTGTGGGAACAGCTAAGGCCAGAACTATTTGGTTAGTGGTATGAGATGTGTAGTGAAAGGGAAGAGTGAAATCTTTCTAAAGCTACAAGATGCAAAAGGAGGATTCTAGGTGGTGTAAAAGCCACTTTGACGGCGGTAAAACCTAGCAGATGTGCACATACTGGATAAAACTTTATAACGACCTTGTAGTGACTTTCCGGGTGACACACTATAGACGTGTGTTAAGTGCTTGACCGACACAGCAACAAGGAAAACACAAATCATGCGGAAAGCTGGACAACCTATACAGAGTGTAAAATCTGATATATCAGTCGTGCTCATGGTCATGAGAGATCGTCACATAATTAGTTGGTTTAGTTTAGTTGGTTTGGTTAGATGGTTCTTAGTTACCTGTGGAGGGTATCAAGTTGGTTGGTTTTGGAACCATGTGGTTCTCAAGGAGTTGGGAAACATATGAAGATGTTTCCAGGAGATGTAAGTCTAGTGATGAATCACATAGTGAAATATGATATTTTTATAACTCTTCGTTACCATAGTTGATATTTATACAAATTTAACCTGTTACAACCTATTCCTTTATTTAAGCTTGCATATCATTTACTTTTGACACTTGCGGAGTACGACATGTACTCATACTTGCTATTTCCATCCAAATGTACATCAAACACTGCTCATACAATGAAGAAGAACTAGACTACTTTACCGATGAAGATGAAGATTGCTAGGCTGGTGGACCCCCAGTCGATTGCCTGTTGAAGATAGGAGCTTCACTGTGTTTTGCTAGTGTGCTTTAATTAAAGACTTTGATGTCTTTCTATTTGTTTAAGTTAAATGTTGTAATAATAGCACTGTGTGTGATGCACTGATGAAGTCGTTGCATGTATGAAACTTGATCCTGGTATGCATGTGGTTTACATCTGTTTTTGTCCCTTTATAAAATCGTGTGTGACACCGGTGGAGAAGAACATCAAGAAGATTAATACCAAGATTGATTATCGAATCTCCATGAAAGACTTAGTCAAAACAATTGATCACATCAAGAAGTAGAAGAAGATCAAGAACAAGAGGCAGACAAGTGGAAGATCCAAAGCATTTGTAAGCATGAAAAGATGAGTGAGTGAAGATAAAGATTCAAGCTCAAGTGATGAGAGCTTCGCCACCCACTCATCCAAGAGAAGTTCTTCCTCAAGGTCATCATCACGCAAATCGTCATCGCAGAAGTCATCACACAAGTACCTTTATGGCCAAAGGTATGGATAACGATATAAGCGATGATGAATCCGATGAGGATTTTCCCTCATATGATGAACTTCTTTATTTGACCAATAAGTAACAAAGGACCCTTGGGAAACAATCTAAGGAACTTAAGAAATCCAATGCCCTCAATAACATTCATGCTACCTTTATTTCTAGTTATGAGCAATTATTTAGCAAATTAAATTTGCTAAACAAGGAGCATGAAGAGATTAAGGCAAAATTTGAGTGCATTGAATCTCAATCTAAGGTCCCTTTAGAGCAATCTACCTCTCTATTTAATTTCAATTCTAAGCTAGATACTTGCACTTCTTGTGATGATTTAATTGATCTATCTAGTTCACTCCTTTGCAATGAGATATGTATTAAGAATGTTATTGTAGAAATATGTGATGATCTCATTGCACAAGAAAATGATAAGCTCAAGTAAGAAGTGGAAAAGCTCAAAAAGGATTTGACAAGATTAAAGGGTAAGAACCATGCTCAACCTCCTCAAGCTATCGTGTTACCATGGTGAAGAAGGTTACGGAGGGATCTACATTAACATGCTTCAAATGTCATCAAGAAGGCCATAAATCCTTCCAATATAAGCAAGTCAAGAAGAAGACTGAGGAGAAGAAGAAAGCAATAAACTTCTCCAATAAGACATCCAACATCTACACCAAGCCCAACTACAAAATTAAGACAAAAAATAACCACTATAAGCTCAAGAAGAAGAATAATAGCAAGGTGGTTGCGCACATAATTAGGAGAAAAAATTGGGACTGAAACCAACCTATTTGGGTACCAAGGAAGTCATCATAAACATAAAGGAGCCCCAATCATGCGGCTATGGGAATTTGGAGACTTGACTCAGAAAATGAAGTGAATGTTCAAGCAAAGAAGCCAAGTGTATAAGATTAGGCGCTTTGTTGAAGATCATGATCATCATATACCCAAATCCCTATCAAAGATAAAAAAAATAATGGAGCTACATACAAAATCTTTCAATTGTTGTAGCTCATTTGGCTTGTCTAGGATTGCATGTGCATATTTCAATTTATTGTAATGACTGGTGTATGTTTTTATATGGTAGGTTGCTTGTGTTTATCTCTTTCTTATGAGCAACCTATATGATTTATTAGTTGTAAGTTTCTTTCATAGCACCAGTTTCACAATTAGTATATTTATGTGCTATGAACTAATATATAGGGTACCCTTCTCATTGTTATTAATTACAAGTGCATAAACCTTGCAAGTATTCAATATTTGTATGTACATATTTAGGGGGAGTATATCCTATGAGTTATGATTTTAAAACTAACATGAGTTGCTAGATGCATTTTTTATACTCTCATGGAGAAATCAGTACGCCCCTAGAGGTATGCAATGCTTAAAGATTCAATTGGTATCATTGCTAATTCATTTCTACATTTAAGTTACCTCCATGCATGATATGATTTAAACTTTCTACATCTAGTTATTGTCTAGATGTGCATATATTGCTACATTACTACAAGTAGTATTTACAAGTGAGTCTCGTTATATGTATGTACACATAAAATGATAGTATAGATTATATCATGTGAGTTTCATGAATTATGATCCTTGTTTGTCTTTTTCAATTGATATCAATGTCTCGTATCCTTATAATTGGTATATCTTTTCAATTGAAATCATTTCATTGGATCATGATTTATGAAGCTCTCTCCTATATGCTCTAATGCTTTTCCTCAAGTTCAATATGTGTTTGTAGCCCTTTTTTTGAGATTGTTGATAAAGAGAGAAAAGTTTGATGACCAAAATAAGAATCAAGATGCAAGATGTCTAGGAATGCCAAAGATGACAAATGGAGAGAAGAAGAAGATACAAGAAGCAACATGAGGCATCTAGGTTGACAAAGGGGGAGAAGTTCTTGCATGGATCGATTAAAGGAGATAATGACAATGGAGAAAAGGGGGAGCCATAACAAAGGGAGATTAAATGGTAAGAACATGCATTCAAACAATGTGGTAAGATTTTATGCTCTTTTCGATTGGTATCATTTATTATTTACCACTTGTTTTAGTTGTGTTGTCATTAATCACTAAAAAAATAGAGATTGTAGCAAAAATGGCCTATTAGGTCATGATTGTGATTTTAGTGATTAATGTCAACATAGTCATTGGAACTAACATGTTTGTCAAACTATATGTTAGTAGGTCTTATAGATGCAATACATCAAGAAGCTACCGTAGTCAGGACAAAATTTGATTGAGTTGGAAAAGTCATAAGAAGATTTGCCTCACCGGATGGTCCGGTGCAAAGGAGTTTGCATTCACTGGAGCATTGTGTCCAGAGGCTAATAGCCCCACTGAATAGTCCGGTGAATAGGATACGAGACCACCAAAGTGTTTCTGACAAAAAGGGAGAAGCCTGAGGACCTCACCGGATAGTCCGGTGATTTGCACTTCCGGTGAGGTCCTCAGGTAGCACCTAAGTATTTCCTGTAGAGAAGAATGCAAGTGCAGAAAACTGAAGATCAACCCACTGGATGGTCCGGTGCTTGATTTGTGCACACCGAATTATAGCATTGGAGCATTCTTGTAAAGATGACTACAAGTGTTGATGAATGAAGAATAACCCATCGGAAGGTCCGGTGCTCTGAAGATGAATGCACCAGAGTATTTTACACAGAGAGGTTGTAAAGATTCGGATGGTTCAAGATAACTCACCAGAAGGTTTGATGATAGATTTTAAGTTACACTGGAGTGTCCGGTGTTCATAGAGGTATTGAGTGAAGTTCCAACGGCTAGTTTCTGAGGTTATACTCATCGGATGATCCCGTGTTAGTACTATTATTCTTACTAGATCATTCGGTGATTAACAACTTTTCTGAGCCATTGGAAAAATGGCTAGTTGACGGGTTTGAGATTATAAATATCCATCTACTCAGTCATTTGAAGATGTGACTTACTGCTGAAGTCTAGAGGAAGCTCATACACACTTGAGAAAACATCTAAGCGACCAAAGCGTTTAAAGTGTTCATCCAAGACGATTAAGCATACTATTAGAGGGTGATTAGTGCTTATAGGCATAGAGAGAAGTGTTGCTAGGTGCTGCAACCTAGAAAGTGGATAAATGAGTGATCATAGCTTATACTGAGAGGTATGCTGACAACTTAGAGTCTAGGTGACTTGTCGATATTTTGGACCTTGGTGGCTCAAGCTTGTTGACTCTTTGATTTGTTGTGGAGAGACAACAAGACAAGTGTACGGGGGCGCGAAGACCCTTGCCTTGGTGGCTCATCCGGCTTAAGGTCTTACCTTTGTGGCTTGGTAGCTCAAGAGTCATGACCGGGTGCCGGCTGGAAGCATATCCTGATGGAGCTTCAACGTGAACTAAAGATGACATTCATGCCATAGATACCAACAACAACAACAACAACAACAACAACAACAACAACAAAGCCTTTCAGTCCCAAACAAGTTGGGGTAGGCTAGAGATGAAACCCATAAGATCTTGCAAGTCTAGTCATGGCTCTGGCACGTGGATAGCTAACTTCCACGCACCCCTGTCCATGACTAGTTCTTTGGTGATATTCTAGTCTTTCAGATCCCTCTTTACAGACTCCTCCCATGTCAAGTTTGGTCTACCTCGACCTCTCTTGACATTATCTGCACGCTTTATTCTTCCGCTATGTACAGGCGCTTCTGAGGGTCTGCGTTGTATATGCCCAAACCATCTCAAACGATGTTGGACAAGCTTCTCTTCAATTGGTGCTACACCAACTCTATCACGTATGTCATCATTCCGAACCCGATCCTTTCTTGTGTGGCCACACATCCATCTCAGCATGCGCATCTCCGCTACACTCAACCGTTGGACATGTTGCTTTTTAGTTGGCCAACATTCTGCGCCATACAACATCGCAGGTCTAATTGCCGTCCTATAGATCTTTTAGCTTCTGTGGTACTCTCTTGTCACAGAGGATGCCGGAAGCTTGGCGCCACTTCATCCATCCGGCTTTGATTCGATGGCTCACATCTTCATCGATTTCACCATCCTTCTGCAGCATCGACCCCAAATATCGAAAGGTATCCTTCTGAGGTATCACCTGCCCGTCAAGGCAAACCTCATCCTCCTCGTGCCTAGTAGTACTAAAATCGCACCTCATGTACTCAGTTTTAGTTTTACTAAGCCTAAAACCCTTCGACTCCAAAGTCTGTCTCCACAGCTCCAACTTTCCATTTACCCCCGTCCGACTATCGTCAACTAGCACCACATCATCTGCAAAGAGCATACACCATGGGATATCACCTTGTATGACCTCATCCATCACCAAAGCAAAAGATAAGGGCTCAAAGCTGACTTTTGGTGCAGTCCTATTCTAATTGGAAAATCATTGGTGTCACCATCGCTTGTCCGAACACTTGTCACAACATTATCGTACATATCCTTTATAAGGGTAATATATTTTGTTGGGACTTTGTGCTTCTCCAAGACCCACCACATAACATTCCGCGGTATCTTATCGTAGGCCTTCTCTAAGTCAATGAACACCATATGCAAGTTCTAGATACCATAGGATAAAAATCCCTTGTTATTAGTTTATCTTTCTACCTTGTTTATATTTTCGCATCTACTTTTTACAATTTACCTTATTAAAGTTGATTGCAATCCTCTTAATTAGTATAATAGACACATTAGATAAACATAAAACATATTTAAATAGAAATTGAGATAGATTTATCTTGTGAAATTTTTAGAGCTATTAGTTTCTAAGTGTCATAATTTATCCTCACCTAGGAGATCACGGTTCCTCACCACACTTTATCGGATTGTGTGCCTGTTTTAACTTCCTGAATCGACATCTGACGAGCTAAGGCCAATTCAAAGTCATGTGTGACACTCTCATATAAGTCAGAACTAGCAGCTTGTTGTGTTGCTATGAGATAAATGCAAAAACAACACAAATCAACTAATGTCACTCTGACTGAATAGCATTCTAGATCATGAAACTCCAGCTGATGTTCTGACTTGAGCAAAACAACCACCAACATTTGTTCACATGGTTGGTTATTCATGGACATTTGAGCATTGCTTGCAAACAGACAAGCTGAAATCCCAGAATACCCTTGACTATCCCAAATTGCTTTGACACAAACTGCAGAAATACATTGTACCATTGTCTTGGACATATGTATATGTATATATATACGTGTATATATATACGCACGTGTATATATATACGTGTATATATATATATACGCACGTGTATATATATATATACGCACGTGTGTGTATATATATATATATATATATATATACACACACACACACTTCTGAATACTAGGATCCCAAGGCTTGTTGAGAAGCATGCACACCTGCACCGTTCCAAAGAACCCTGTAACAGCAGCCATACTTCCTCCAATGACCATGGTGTACTGATCATCATGGCAAGGGCGCCATGCTTCTGCTGCACATACAGTGAATTGTGAGACTTCCATACAACCAAGACCACATGGAAAAATGAGTCCATTGATGCCAAATACTGATCATCCACCATCAACAACTTGGGCACCAATCAGACTGCCAACAACCCATTTGAGTTTCATCGATTCTTCATAGTGAGATGATGAGATATGAATCTCAGTTGTAAACTGCCAAGCTTTATTTCTTTTAGACTGATCAGTATGGACAACACTGAAATGACGGCCAAGATGCCGGCCTCAGCTCCGCCGTACTGCCTATTACGAGCATTAGGCATTAGCTAGGGTGACGGCTGCGGACACTTCATCTGCACACCGTCTTCACCGCAATTGAAGAACGGCCATGGCACATGACGTGGTTTGGCGGCAAGTGAGGCTTCCCTCACGGCTAGTGCCAATGGCAAGAACACTGTCAATGATTCATCTTCATCCTTGGCGTGATGGTGTGTGTCCATGCCGAGCAGGATATTGGGGGATGAAGTTGGGGCCGCTGTAGTTGTTCACCAGCATGAACATGCCTTACATGGGCTCTTCAGGTGTCAGAACGACGATGGACACACCTCTCATGGGCAGGGACGCGGTGGCAGCATGGTTGTCGCTGGCATTGACGTTGAGGCCCACCATCGAACACGTGGCGCACGCCAAGGCAGAGGCAGCAGTAGCGGTGAACGGCTTCAGCGAGGAGGCCAGAACGGACTCCATAGGCGTCGGAACAGCCTCAAATGCGGTCATGGTGGGCAAGGACACAACCACGGCATGGTCGCTGCAAGCGTTGGCGTCAAGGCCCGACATCGAACGTGTGGCGTCCGTCAGTGGTCGTTGAATGGACGGAGGAGGCTGCTTCATGTCCCACCCTCAGCGCCGAAGAGGTTGCAGGAGTGGAGTAGACATGCTCGGTCGGTGCCGCCACGACCCACTCCCATCGGCGGCAGTGGTGCTGTCGGTGAGGTTGATGGCATCTGCAACGCAGTTGACGGCGAGCGGGGACACCTCCACGGCAGTCAGGCTCACAGCAGTAGAACCCCGCTGGGCTTGGTCATGTGTCTAGGATGGCGTCGAAAACGAAGCGTCCGCGGGGTGATTGAGGCACCCCGTCGAACAGTTGGTGTGTGTTTACTTGGGGAGGTTGGTGGTGCTGATGCATGAGGTTGTGGAGGGTGATGGCGTCTAGGACGGTGTGGTGGTGGTTGTCGACTGCGTTGGAGACCCAAAGGACAATTAGCCTCAAACCTAGCTATGAAGGTCTCCCACTGCTCCGTCTCCCTGGCCATGAAGGCTTCCAACTTCTCCTTCTCCACGGGATCCATGGTATTTGAATCAGCTCACATGTCGCTTCCTTGGTTTGGATTTATGACAAATTGCACATAGCAACCACCAACCATGCCTTGGATCTACAGGTCAAACCCAAATCGTGAGCGAGAAATTGAGACTCTAATACCACTGTATTGTGTAATATCACAAGATAATGGATACATAAATCTGGTAGTAATTGAGGGAAATTGGAGGGAATTTAGCTTGAGGTTAGTAGAGATTTTGGGGAGAGCAGCACGAACAGCAGGGAATACATGGAAGGAAAGAACTCGAGGAGGACGACGAGTCAAAGACGCTTTCTGTCTGATGTCCTGTGCTGCTCTGTTTGGTCTTGTTAGGCTATCTCTAACGGAGGCGGTTTCCATCCTATAAAATATAAAATACTGTAGTGACGTGTTTTCTGATATTTAGCCGATCGGAACTGGCGGAAGGGCTCTCAAACGGTTGCTGTATCATGTGCTATAGCAAATACCGAAGGATGTCGGCGCCGGTAAATTTGCGGGAAGAAGAAAGATTTCGTATCACTGTAGCGCGTGGATGATTTATTGTTGAAGATGAAAAAAATATAAAATATTGTAATATTATTAAGTGATGCTATAATAGTGTTATAGAAGATAGATTTTTAAAATTTTTGTTGAAGATGATCTTATACTTTAAGGACTCACGTTGTAAAATTATATATATCTTTACTATATAAAATAAGTTAACTTTTACATATAATAAAAACTTTAAAATTTAAAAATTTATTTATTTTTATCATTCATTATCGTCTTCTTAGTCTCTTCATCTCGTTACTGTCTACGGATATAAGATTCGTTTTATTAATAAAAATAAAATAAAATAAATTAATTAAAAGAGATATTAGTAAATAATCTTAAGTGTATTTATTCAGTAATACTCTTATAGTGTATCTATATTTTTATATCTTAAGTTCGTATTTGATGTTATCATATCTAATATCTATATTTTTATTGTAATATGAACACTTACCTAGTACTCCCTCCAGTCTTTAAAAAGCTGACGTTGAAGAGTTTTGCAAAAAGTATATAAAAAGCTGACGTTGAGGGAATTAAGGGGTCACTTGGTCTCTTTTACCCCTGCCATTAGTGCAACACCAGCATGCATGACATTTATGGCTGCTTCTTTTCCAAAGTCACCTCTTTGATACTCGTAAGCATGCATGGCATTTATGGTTGCTTCTTGTACTGTGATTATATATGGACCTCTTGGCACTAGCAATCCTCTTTCAACAACATGGAGCATAAAAAAATAAGAGCTCGCAGCAAATGAAAAAAGGTAAAGATAAATTTGTTCGTTTAAATTTTGCTTGTTCTATCCTTCATAGCATGGGATTACATAACTGCATCAATAAAAAATAGCTTGAAACATTCTCTCTTGGCAAATTATTCGGCGAGTTGTGACATAGCCTCACCGACCAACGATGAATCGCAACTAATCCGCAAAGGAAGGCGCCCTTGTCTTTCTAATGTTCCTTTCTTCATATGAGGAATTTTGAAATTATTTCCTCCTCCTACCTTCATGGTCTCCTTCGTTACGAGGGGGAGTGTCAAGAAGATTCGATTTGACTTGTGTACCGAGTACTCGTGGAAGGCCTATTTTGTGTAAATAAGGTTAGCTCCAGCTAAAATGACAAGAGTATAAATAACTTAAAAAACGATAATACCTCTTCAACAATTGGAACAAGCTCAACAACTGTTTTTGCAGTCTTCTTATATTGAATGGACTGGATAGCACGAAAAAACCCCAAATCTAATATATTGAAATCTGGTGAATTTGGTGGTTGACAAATGAGTCGAATATCGAATCCATCTTGTTTGGCAGCTTCACAAAACAATGGATCAGTAGGCACAATATGTGGTTTAGCATTGTCTTGCTGGATAAATATGGGTTTGTTAACATCTTCATGTGGCCACTTTGCTCGAATAGCAGGCAAAACCTTATCAATGATAAAACTTCTAGTGACTTCTTTTGTAACTGATTTGATGGGCTTCATTTCAATTGTACCAGCTACCCGGTTAACACTTGTCCTCTTAGCACCTTCATAAGTAACTAGAGGGAAGCACCCATTTTTTCTATCAAATGTGCAAATTCCATCAGAATCAAACCTTGGACGAGCAACGGCACACAAGAACATGATTTTAGGGATGAAATTCTTGCTTTTACATGTCCGTGTGGGCTCATCTTCATCCGGAAGCGTATAATATCTCTCTGTTTTTCTTGTAAGATTGAACCATTTTTCATCAATAAAAACAACATCAAACAACCCCTTAAATATTGGACCATTCGATATGCTATCTTGGTCAAGCATAGATACACACCATTGTAACCTACTTTTCTTGTTTGCATCTGTTAAGTGCGGTTTTATACTGTTTGACTGACGCCTAATGAGACCTTCCCTTTTCAGTGCTAAAAGCTTGGTTTTACTCACATGTAACCGAGCACATACATCTTCTAGTGTTGTTCGATCTGAAAAAGGAACATGACGTAGCGCAGATACATCTACTTGAACTCGCTTACGACCGGAGTTGCACTTTCTATTGTCCACATTAACCATAGTGCCTTGATCAAGATAATTTTTACCTTGCTTTCAAATACGCTGAACTGTTCGTATTTTAACTGAGAATAATTCAACAACTTCCTTAGTCACGTGACGCTTCAATTTTCCATTTGTGCTTCTTGCTAACAAGGCTTGAAATATTTCTCTTCGTGTAGCACTTGACACGTCTTTCTTGCCTAAACATGTATACTTGGATTTAGAAGAAAAAAATCACACGAGTAAAAAGGAGAGAGTTTACCGTTTTCTTCAGGTGGTTCCATGTCCATATTCATTCCATTTTCCAAAGCATTGTCGTTAGTATCTAGAGTAGAATGCCAAAACATGTATTCTCAAATTTAGACAGAAATGATGCACGAGTAAAAAAAAAGAAGTCAAATTAAACATCAAAACAACAAAGAAACATGAGAGTATACCATTTTCTTCGGGTGGTTCCAAGTTCAAATCAATGTCATTAGCATCTAGTGTAAAAAATATGTGTACTCGGGTTTAGAAAAGAATGTTGCACGAGTAAAACAAAGTTGAATTAATCTCAAAACAACAAAGAAATGAGAGTTAGTACCATTTTCTTCGGGCAGTTCCATGTTCAGATCTATCCCATAGTTAGGAACAACTTCATCAGATGGTTCCATGTTCAAATCCATCTCCTCAAAGTGGTTTTCTACTTCTGCAATCTGCTTTATTTTTTCTGGTGCGTGGTGATACGAGAGAAAACAATACAGTACTTAGGAGAGTTAGCGTGTATATATACGTGCGTACGACTAGATATTTTAGCGCCAAACCATTCGAGTAGGCGAAACGATTTCGCGAGGAAAGAAAAGATGGCGCCAAGAGAGACATGCAAATGAAAACGAAAAAGAAGCCTGGCGGCAAGAGAGGCATGCAGGAGATGGGATGGTTGTTGGCTGGGGTAATTAAACAAAGCCCTGAACATGCAGAATGAATAAACAAATACGGCAAGCATATAGAAAAAAAAATTGAACAAAAGAAATCACACGCAAGTGCAGCAAAGAAGAAAAGATTAACAAGAAAAACAACATGCGTAGAGTGATGCTCGAACGTTGCACGTCTCGTTGTAGGGACATCGTCTCAAACCACTCGGACAGCAGCGCACATTTGTTTATTTTTGTGTTCCGTGTAACTTGAATTAATATGGGTAGAATGGTAAATAAGCTCCCTAATTAACCTTTCATTGGTATGTGAAATCAAGTCTAAAACGTCAGCTTTTTAAAGACCGGAGGGAGTAACACATAATGAGATAAATTACGTATTCATTCAACGATACTTTTATAATATACTTTTATTTTTATATCTTAAATTTATATTTAATATTATCATATCTTGAGCTAGTGACACTTAACCGGATGGAAAATGCATATCTACCGTACACATAGCCCACCACCCGCGTGACAGCTTCTCTGTGATGCAATGCCATTCTCGTACGGCAAATGCCGCTGCGTTGCAACTTGCAAACTTTGCAGCCGGAACTCGGAGCGTGGCATGCAAACAAACCAAGGCAGCCCCACCCGTATCCGAATTCAAAATTCGGCGTCACCGAAGGTTTCGAGCGGTCGAACCAGAAGCCCCCAACTCCGAATTCCGTAATCGCCCAACCCCAAGCAACCTCCGACCCCGGTCTCCTCCCCCGAATCAACCAGACAATCAGACGCGCCCGCCCCCACCCCGTTCCCCAGCCTTCCAGAGCCCCCCGGGCCCGCCGCCGCGGGGGATGCCGCCGGCGGTAGCGCCCGATCCGCCGCGCCAAAACCCTAGCGGGCCCGTGGGCGCCGCTGCCCGCATGGCCAACCCGCGCCCAGGGCTCGGCCTCGCGCCGCCGGGCGCCGATCCCTCCTCCGCCGCGGCGCCGCCGCCTTCCCGACGCGCGCCGCGCCTGGCCAAGAGGCGCCACGCGCCCGCCTCCTCCCGCTCTCGCGCGCCGCAGGCCACCGCCGGGACGTGGAGCCCGTTCGGTGGCGGCGGTACGGATGGTCCGAGGCAGGATGGAAACGGCGGGATAGGGAGTGGGGGCGGAGGGGCCGGGAGCTTTGTGTTCGGTGCTGCTCCGGCGGTGGGCCAGCAGCTTCCGGAGCCAGCCGTGGCGGCGGTGTCACCCAGTGAAGCGCCCTTCGTGTTCGGGAGCGTGAGGGAGAGCCTGCCTCGGTTCGAGGAGGGATGGTCAGCTTCGTCGAAGCTGCCCGATAAGATGGGGAAGCTGAACCTGCGTACTCGGGGCGAAGTTGGTGCTGGTTTCCGTCAGGGGGCGGATAAAAAAGATGGGGGTTCTGTATTCGGTGTTGGTATACCTGGTTTGGTTCCGAATATTGAAGTGAATGGGCTCCCGGAGAAGTTGACGCAGTTGAATTTAGGCGGTGGAGCGCCCTTGCGGAGTGAGAAGAGTGAGAGTGCTAATGGCGTGCCGGAGACCTTTGTGTTTGGAGGTAATGGACCTGGGAGTTTTGCTGATGGTAGGAATACTGCTGCTATTGGTGCACATCCATTTGCTTCCAGCTCAGTTCAAGGTACCGATGCAAAATCTATGCCAGAGAAGTTGACACTGTTCAATATTGGTAATCAAGCACCTTCCAGGGGGAAGGGGAGTGAACATACGAATGGTGCGCCAACGGTTTTCATGTTTGGAAGTTCCGCAGCATCTGGTCACGCGGATAGTACAAAGAATGTTGCCTCTGGTGCTAATGCCAGTTCATCTAGTGCTGCTAACTGTTTGGATGATGCGAGTGTGCTCCCGGAGAAGATAGCACGGCTGAATATAGGAAGCGACATGCCCTTGGGTAACATGAAAAATGTTTGTACTAGTCATCAACCTCAAGTGTTTATCTTTGGGAGTGGAGGAGCTACAGGTGCTGCTTTTGGTAATGCAACAAGCAGCACTTCCGATAGGAGCTGTGATTTTTTCTCTGCAAATAGCCACGCTTCTAGTTCGAGCAATGATTTTCTCTCTACTGCAAATAGCAACGCTTCTAGTTCAGCCGACGGCACTGAAAATTTGCCTCCAGAGAAGACATCAGATTTTAATGTAGGAGGTGGACTCATGTCGCCGAGCATGAAAAGTGCTAGTGCTAGTGGTCCACCAGAGGCATTTCTATTTGGAAGAAATAGAACCTGGAGCTCTGTTTTGCAGTCTGCAAGCAAAGCCATGGATGATGGTGGTAATTTTGTCAATGATTCTGGTACAAACACTTGCACTTCAGCTCATGGTACGGTGGAGAGGACACTTCCAGAGAAGATGACAAAGTTAAATATAGGATCTGGAATCACATCTGAGAGCAGGCTAGATGAAACTGCTACTCGACCACCAGAAGTATTTGTATTTGGCAGTAACGTATCTAGCTTTTCTTCTGCCCAGACTGCAAGTGTGTCGTCCACAAGTTTTCAAACTAATGCATCCTCTCAACCAAAGGACCAGGGAAGGAACTCTACTAACAAGAATATTAGAAATTCCTCAAATTCTGAAGCAAATAGTGATAAAAGATATGGGTCAAGTAACTTTGTTTTTGGTAGAGGCAGCAATGTGACCGCTCGTTTTGAAGGAGCTGCAGAATATGCACTACATGATGAAATCAAGAAATTAAACATCAGCAGGGAAGGGACTTCACTCAGAAGTACTAATTTGAGCGATTCTTCGACTCATAAATTTTCTTTTCAATGCAAAGCAGATGCTACTTCAGGATATGGTGCTGTTCCCAAACCCAAAGTTCAAGAGCCATGCCCATTTACAAATCTGAATCATTCGTCTAGTTTCTCTACTTTTGAGAATGCAGTGCCTGCTTTCAGTTTTGGAACCATGGATGCAGAAAGAGAAACTGGCCCTGATACAGTCAAACAGGAGTTACCTGGGTGTTCCAGAGAGACCTTATTTGGTCTAGACAATATAAAGTCAGCATACAGGGACAAAAAAGAAGCACATAAAAGCACAAGGAAAAAGAAAAGACCAACTAGGCTAAAACAACATTCTCAACTCCATCAGGCTGTTTCTCAAGAAACATGCATTAATGGAGAAGCATCAGATTTAGCAGGTGACTATTCACCAATGGATTGTTCTCCTTATCCAGCAGCAGCTGAACAGGGGTCGACAGAGGCATATGTGGCTTCAGATCAGTCTATTCACATATGTGATAGTAGTATCTCAAATCGAAACTCCAGTTGTGCTGAAGATGATCTAATTTCCACAACTGAGCACTTTGTAATCGATACAGACCTTCCAACCTTCAGAGATGAAGGTAGAGTTCCGAATGTAGATGCATCTGAGAGCAATTTTGTTAGTAGCTTTTCTAGTTTTGAAGAAAATTTTAGCAATTCATCACAACATTCTTTCACTAATGTGAATATTGACACAAATGATGAATTCAAAATGGGCACAACAGAAGCTTGTGCTGATGGTTATGGGTACAATGTTAGTGGGCAAGCTTGTGATGAGAATACCTACAGAACACAACATGAGTTTGGTGAAGCTGTTGCTTTTCAATCAAGCTCATCACATTTTAGTGGGCTAAACTTTAGCTTTGGTGCGTCATCGTCTCCTCGAAGCTTGTTATCAGCACAAAGACGTAAAACGAGAAGGAAGTTGAGAACAAAGGGTGGTTCGACATCTAAGTCTTCACCTACCTGTGCTTCTGTCCAGCTAAAATCTTCACAAGATGTAAAGGTCATGCAGTGTTTCCCTGAAACAAGTAAAAATGAAGACCCAGTTAAGGAGCAACCAACAAGAGATGCTTCTACTTCTGCAGCCCTGGAGACTTGTGAGACCTGGCGTACTAGGTTTGTTTGAACATGTTTAACGTTATCTTACTATCTCATTGTCATGACTTAGATATATTTTGTACTAACTATGTGATTACTCAAAATTTGATATAGCATAGCTTGTTTGTTTAATTTGTTCCAGTGGAAACAAAGCCTATGCAAATGGCCACTTTGCTACTGCAGAGGATTATTATACCCGTGGAATAAATTCTATTTCCCATCATGGCACTTCTGGACACTGTTCCCATGCGTTGATGTTGTGTTATAGCAACCGTGCAGCTACAAGAATGTCGCTTGGCAGGATGTGGGAAGCCCTTCAGGATTGTTTGATTGCTACATTTATTGATCCCAGCTTTCTTAAGGCTAAAGTTAGAACTGCAAAGTAAGGCTTTGTTATCTTCAACTCAGCTATTTCGTTTTGCTGTGTATTGGTATTCTTTTCAATGCGTAAGTATGGTCAGTTCAGTGATTGTGCACATATTAGTACATTTGAGAACATACATGTTTGTGCCCAGTAGCGGAATGTGCTGCTTTTATGTGTAACATAGTGTGATAAGTTATCAGTGTTTTCACCTTATCTGGAAAATTGAAGGTACATGTCTCAGCACCATTATGCTTACATAGTTCAGATCTCCAAGATAACAATGGTATGTTTTAAATGGACGAAACAGTGTTTTTAAGAAAAAAAATATATTGGTAATATCTGGCTCCATTTATTTGTACTTGAGTTGGGATTATTGATTCTGCAATTTCAATTGCACAAATTTTCCGTATCGTCCTTTTGCTTCCTTGAGTGACAGTTAGTTTGATTTTATTTTCTACCCATAAATGCAGTTGCCAGCTTGCATTAGGCGATCTTGATGGTGCATCAAGGAGTTACACGTCCTGTTTGGAGTCCAGTAACACTTCTGGTTCTGACCTGAAAATATTTGCTGAGGCTTCTGATGGTTTGGACAGAGTCAAGGTATCTTTCCTTTTTGCTTAGGGCAGATGGCAGAACTTTAATACTTCTGATGTTCACTATTTCTAGTTTCTTTACACTCTATGTTTTGTATAACTTGATATTTGCTATGTTCTAGAATGTAATAATACCTATGTGTTTATCCCTAGAACCTACAAAAGTAGTTGTAGCGATTTGTTAAGTTTCCAAAACTATTCACCATTTCTTGAAATAGTAATGCCTCACAAATCTATGTATCTGACCTTTTGCCTGCCTTGTTGGGTTCAAAGGACTGGTTAGCAGAACACTTGCAAAGATACCTATCTGGCTGGTATCTGAAGTTGATAGGTGCAAAAAGTGACTGGCTATCAGAGCACTTACAAAGATTAAGTTTTCAGGGAATGGTCCACGTAATTCTGCACCATCTAGAACGGAAAACTCTGAATCAGGGTTGTAAAAAGAATAGTTATAGAGCTGATCTGCTCAATTGGTAGATATTCTTTACTAGTAACGTCACAAGCAAACCTAGTTTATATGTCTTCGACACCTTCAGGGACTATTGTAATGTAAGATAATTATTCTTCAATTAGTTATTGACTTAAGTTCCATGTATTCCCATTAAGTTCTTTCAAGCTGCCAATAATGATAATATTTGACCCTTTTTTTTCTTATCATCAGAATGCAACTTTAATGAAGATACTGACCTTTTGGCTGTTTGGATTAAATACATGTGTGATATGATTCTTTCATGTCACTTTGCATTGAGGGGGTTGGTTGACTAGCCTTTTGCATCAAAATAAATTCTGGCAACATCTGAATCAAATGAGATCGATGCATTGTTAGTTCTTGGGTTCTCTCTCTTGTTTGCGCACCTTGTTTCTGTCAAGGAGCCTCAGTTTTCTATTCATTTCCCCTTTCCAGGACCAATATAATTATCTTAATCGAGGAAAAGTAGGTATAGTGAAGGTTCTGTAATCAGGTGGGGAAGTTATTTTTTAAGATGTGCATTCTCCTTTCTGAGCACACATTAAAGGGGGAGTATGTACACCCGGGAGTACAGAAAAGGCTTCCTCTCTCTCTCTATACACACACACACACATACACACGGCGAGTCTATTCTACGCTTAGGCGTATTATAATTTACTGTTGTGTCACACTCCAGTTATAACTCAAACAACTGTTAGTTATAATCAGCTAGGTAGATCAGTTACAATCGCGCGTTCAGAAGTATATAATTGTAACCCGAGAAACTAATGAGTTACGTTTTAGATTGTACTATGATTACAATCGTGTTCCTTAGGTTGTACATCATTAGGCAAGGAATTCGTTAGGAGTTACGTTCATCTATAACACAATTGTAACTCTTTTTTTTTTATTTACGTCTGGTTGTAACTCCCTGTCTTGTGGATTGTAACTCTACTATTTTTTAGATTATAACTGGAGGTGGTGCAACAGCAATTAGAGTTGAGTCTTATATATATATATAGATAGATATATATATATATATATATATAGATAGATAGATAGATAGATAGAGAGAGTCTTTTCTGTACTCCCGAGTGTACATGCTCAGAAAGGAGAATGACACATCTTAAAAAATAGTATATACATCTTAGAAAATAGTATATATATATATCAGAAAGGAATATATACTTCAGTTATAACAGGATCAACTATGGATCAAGCCGGGAGTATGTGCTTCCGGGAGTACAAACTTGTGTGTGTGTGTGTGTGTGTGTATTAGCAACAAAATTCACTCCTCCAATCCACAAAATGCAAAAATGCTATTCCATAGACTAAGGCATATGTTAGCATGTGGTCTTGATACCAATAACAGAATTATGTTGTTATGTCTATATTGTGTTACTTAGTTCTATCCGATGCACAAGGATGGCTTACAATAGCATAATTGAGATTGAATTCATCAGCATCATCAAATTATCTGTGTATACTTGGTTGCATTCATGCAACATGAAATCATTGTAAATCATTCGAATCATGATATAAAGTCATGATTGTGTGACCACATTAGGGTTGCTGCACTTGGATTTCCCATTATAAATTGTATTCAGTTCAAGTTTAATATCTTAAGACACATCCTCACTGCATTGCCTGTAATTTCTATACATACCTTTGGTGTCTGGCTGGGGCTAAGGAGCTTAGAGCCTTGTGGCCGGGTTAGTGCCGTTGTCTTTGGTCGTATTTTTCTCATATCTGTGGCGCGTATGTTAATCTAAACATTGAAGAGTGTGCGTGTGTGTGTATGTTGTGCCTCCATTTTGGATGTGCACTTGTATTTGGGCGGACCTCTCTCTCTCTCTCTAATACAAATATACACAGCTCTTCTACGTGTTCGAGAAGTTTTTTTCTGTACATACCTAAGATACCTTCTTTTTCCTGAACTACAAACTTTATTATTGTCATCCACGAACTCATCAAATCTGCTCCTTTGTGCTATACAGCTTATGGAATTATCCTGTACCCTGATTTGATAAACTTTTCTTGGTTTGGGGTTTATCTAGTACAAACCAATGCTAGGTGCAATCAGGCGAACTAATCTAATTTGGGCATCAAATGAACACAGATTCCTCTTGAAATTAACTTTCCAGTTCCACGTTTAACATTTAATTTGTGCTAGCATCTTTTGAGTTTCTCCTAACATCTTTTAAGTTTGTTTATTTAACTTTAATGACGATACATACATAAAGTGCTGAATGAAGTACGTACCCAGATTTAGATTGTTTCCTGTTGGTTTTGTGCTACCACCTAAACCGAGGTGGCTTCCATGATTGCACCTAGTTATTAGTTTGTGCTTGAGTACTTCATATATCCTATACTTGGTTATGTTTATATATACTATCTGCTGCATTATTATTTCCTTATGAAGTGTCTCTAGTTCATGATTTCAGAAGTTTTCCTCCACAAATGAGGTCTTAGCATTATACCACATTCATATGCCTTTTATCAATTCTGCAGAGAGTGGCAGATTGGATATCCCAGTCCAAGGAACTTCTTAAGAAAAGAACATCTCCTGAAGCAGCAACAGCTTTAGAATTGATTTCCAATGCATTGCACATAAGTCCGCAGTCTGATAGCCTAATGGAGATGAAAGCAGAGGCACTGCTGATGGTCTGTATTTGTTTTTTTGTCTGCTTTTTCCATGGATTATTAAGAATGTCTATGCTATAAGATGTTCAAGTGATGTCTTGTTACTAATATCATTGCTGCACTGAACAGCTACGAAGATACGAAGAAGTGATTCAACTGTGTCAGGAGTCTGTAAATCTGACTGAAAGAAATTCGGTTTTACTCAATGCTAATGGAGAATTGAGGAATTCCAGTGTCTCTGAAAAGAGACAATGCTCTGGAAGGTACTGGCGGTCCTATCTCATTTGCAAGTCTTATTTCCTTTCAGGCAAACTTGAAGAGGCTCTTGACTTGCTAAAGAAGCATGAGCAAGTCAATCCTGTCAAACAAAGGTAAATTTGTCATGTTCTATGAATGTCCTTTGTTTTTGGCGGTTCACGCTTTTCTTGCGAATTGTGATGTTTTACTTCTGAATGGTGTAAATCACGCAGTGATGAGAGCACATATCAAGAACGTTTCTCATCGTTGTCAACAACTATAAGACAACTACTTTCCCTTAAGGTATGTCTCAACATCTCTCTCTGCATCCTCTGATGGCAAGCACTTGTAGGAGCCCAGTGTTATGTGTTCATCGTATTTAATACTTTCAATGTTATGTAATTTTTCTGTTATTTTTTTCGCTTATCTTGTCGATGTCATTATGTATTCCAACAATTATCTTCTCAATTCTCATGGAGATTCAGGACTAGCACATGATATATCTCTTTGTGGGACATGTTGCGTAATTTTCCAAGTGGTGCTTCTCTTCTAGTAGACTATCATATCCCATGTTATCCTTACTGTTGGGTTTGGCTTAAAAAATGCGAACAGGCTGAGCCTTTTTGCCACTTTGTGCTTCTCCTCTTCTTTTCTCCATAGTAGGATGTGCAGGCAACAGACAGCGGCCCAGTGCTTAATAACTAAAATGTTTGTCTATTTCTAATGTTTAGTGCAAAATCAAAGAATAAGCTATAAATTAGTAAGCCTTGAGAACTGAGATTTGCCACTCAATTGAGGTGCAGTCAGGATTTTTCACTCCATTCTTTCACTGACATGTGGCCCTAGGAGTGAGACCTCAAGTGGCAAATCCTGAAATGTCAATCTTTCCAGTGGCGAATTATCAAATTTCCTTTCAATTTTCACTTATGTGGATGACAACTAGCATCGCTGATCTGTTTTCCTTCTAATCCTTAGGCTGCTGGGAATGAATCATTTCAAGCTGGTAGATATTCAGAAGCTGTGGAACAGTATTCATCGGCTTTGTCATGCAATAGCGAATCACGCTCCTTTTCAGCTGTCTGTTTTTGCAATCGTGCAGCTGCATATCAAGCACTTGGTCAAGTTACTGATGCGATCGCAGATTGTTCACTTGCCATGGTTCTTGATGCAAGTTATCCCAAGGTATATTGTGAGAGCTCTCATTCTATTTTACGAGCATGCCATTTTTCATGCATTTCTATGTAAAGAAAAAATGATGAGAGATTTGTATCAACTGTTTAAGCTCTACATGGTTGTTATAAATTTCAGGCAATTTCTAGGCGAGCCACCTTATATGAGATGATAAGGGATTATGGACAGGCTGCTAGTGATGTAAGGAAGCTAATCTCGCTTCTTGAAAAGCAATTCAATAAGTCTAGAGTATCACCAAAAGTTGTGAACAAGCACAGCGATCTGAAGCAAGCACGTGCGAGACTTTCATCTTTAGAGGATGAAGCAAGAAAAGATACTCCCTTGAATCTATATTTAATCTTGTAAGTTTTGCAAATTAAAATTTACCTTTTTTTACTCTAGTAATATTTTCTTCCCTCCAAATTGTGTCCCGTCAACCTGAATGTTTTCATTCTTTTAAAGCAGTTGACACTTATTCCTGCATTTGATTTCCACCTGCTATTATCACTGATCCAGAGAATGAAAGAATAATGCTGATTATATGCCTAATTGTGTTGAATGCACTTTACTTAGTGACTTCAAAAGGAATTATGCTATTCCATGTGTGTTTTGCAATAATATTGGTTGGACATTGAAGTGACAATGGCTGAAAAATGCCTTTGTCCCAATAAAAATATATTCTTGTGATAGGCCCTGTTCCCGGTATCAACAACGAGAAAAAAGAACCGAATGGAAACAGCAACTATGGCTCTCGGCCCAGACAACGTCCTAGGCGTAGTTTAACTGTTTATCGTGAATTATATTTGACATCGTGAGATGGCAACATAGCATTTCTGGAATTTTGCATCAATCGTGTCTATTATTTTTCAATACAAGTGGTACTGCTAGGTGCTATGCATGGCAGTGCTGGACCGGTCAGTATTGATTGTGTGGTATATTTTGCATAACTTTATGCTGGATTGAATTTGGTGTTGATAGATGTTACAAAGTATAAACCTGGCAGCTTGCGGGCACAATAATCTGCTAGTTAGTACAAGTATAGTAGGGTGCAACTAATAAAGTATTTGAGTATTTTGTCAAGCATGGGTATGATTTCCTCTAGAAAATTTAATCCAAGACAGGAGCTGCAGAGTTCTTGTTAGTGGGTGTGTGTTTAGGGGTGGGAGGCAGTAACTACATTAGGACCGAGATTTGTATATGTTGCTAGAGAACTTCATCTAGAATGTCATAGAAATAAGTTTGAGCCCTTTATGTTATACTGTGGGGAACTCCCCCACAATTCTTCTGTAAAAAAATGTTTTAGCACTTTATGTTTAGTAGTAAAATGCTCCGTACTGTGAGCTAGTCAGGTCATATTAAAAAAAAAACTTGACCAATCTAAGAGGAACTAGGTGGCATTATAAATAAGAAGAAATAGACATCTAAATTCGTGTTGAAGAGGACTCGGACCTGCGTGGTTTAGGCGTACATCTACACCCTCAACCAACTGAGCTAGTCTTAGTTCTTAGTCAGGTCATTTCTATTACACTCCCACTTTGACTTCTAATGAATCGCACCCTTCTTATGACACGAAACATATTCTATTTTGCTCATGTTATGTGGAGATAAACTTAATTTACTGACTATCCTTTTTTCCTTTTCAGGGGAGTCGAGCCGTCTTGCTCTTCAGCAGATATTAAGAAAGCATACCGAAAAGCTGCATTGAAACATCACCCAGACAAGGTCTTCATTGCTTTAGATGAATTCTCAGATTTCATACAGAAAGCTTGCTTTTAACACTTCTTTGACCTACAGGTTGTTCAATTGCTAGTAAGGAATGAAAATGCTGATGATGGATTTTGGAGGGATGTTGCCAAGGAAGTTTATGCAGATGCAGATCATCTGTTCAAAACAATTGGGGAGGCATATAATGTTCTTTCACACCCTGACAAGGTAAAATACAAAGTCAAATCTATGCTTAAGGAAATTACATAGTAATATTTGCATGCCTTAATTTTGACCTTCTCACTCGATTGATGTTTTTGTTTATTTTCTAAGGAATTTGTTATATGCATGGTGGGAGAAAATTGGGAATTTGGGTTGATAACTTAAGTGCATTTTTCCAAGTTGCAGGTGTTGTATGAACATTCTGCAGGAAATAATAGGAGTAATCGATACATCTGCCATCAGCAGACACATGTTTTTCATGGCACTGTGCACACGGACACATAATAAAGAAAGCAAAAATAAAATTGAACTGTACGTAGGAGGAACTGCATATCTTCTGCATATCTTTCATTTTAAGGAGTGTAATTGAACCCATGACCCTAGCTACCAGTCTCGTGCCCTGCAGCTCTATCACTAGGTTACATAGGTGTCCTCCATGTCTACAGAACTACTTTAAGCATGACTTTTCCTACTCACTGATGGTAGTTGTTTCGAATTTCTTATAATTACGAAATGAGACTTGTGCAGTTTTCTGTTTCATCATCCTACACGGATGAATTTGTTTTCATGTGTGTACTTGTGTTCGAATTTCTTATAATTACGAAATGAGACTTGTGCAGTTTTCTGTTTCATCATCCTACACGGACGAATTTGTTTTCAAGTGTGTACTTGTGTTCGAATTTTGCAGCGTCAAGAATATGACTTCGAAGAGGATCTAAGAAATGCTAAGAAGAGAGCACCTAAGGCGAGGAGTATGCATAGGTCACCAGAACCAAACTATGGCAACAAAGGTTTCAACCCACGTCAGTGGCAGTCAAACAGAGGTTCATCACGACGTTGGTACGGATATTCAGATGATTACTGGTAAACTTATTGGCAGCTACATGTGGTGTGGTCATAACGCGAGAAGCAACTTTTTCATCAGTTGCATTTGGAGCAAGGCCTCCTTGCGCCATGGCGCGTGGCACCTGTCTTCCTGGTGTTTTTAGGCGCCACTGCTAACTCACCGGCCTCTTTGGCACATGGTGGATCGGTCAGCCCATGGTTGATGCCATTCTTTTTGGAGAGGATGGAAATATAAGGATTGATCAGTTGCGATGATTGCTTTTGACACTGCGCTGGTGTACTGGCTGGGCCAGCACATAAGCGGGACATCAAGTCATCTTGTTGGCATGATGGCCTTGAGTCTGAACACTAACGGCTATGGGAGTGGGACATTCTATCTTTGCTGACATGATCTCAGTCCGGACACTAACAGCAACATCAAAGGTTAGAATGCATGGAGATAAGGTCGGTTTCTCCATAGCAAATGCATATTTTTTTCGTTTAGCGCATAGTTACTGTCTCAGGGTACAGTACCAAAGATCACCAGAAAGATGAAACGATACATGTTCTTTTCTACGTGGTCTGCGAACTGCGGTTTTGTTCTGGTTTGTATAAATTATTCAGATGATGTACCATACCTGAATGGGAAACAGAAAGAAAAGTGGTACATATTGTAACTGCCCAATGTCGATTGCATAATCTCGAGTTTTTTATTCTTTACTACACTTGTTATGAATAGCAAGAAGAGCACCATGCCTTTTTGTTAACAAATATTACGACGCATATGCAGCTTTGTCAAGCGAAGCGTATCTAGCCGAATTCTATTATTGTTAATTACAATAGTGACGCGAGGCCTAAGCGTCAGTGAAGGTCTGGCCGGTAACTTCCAAATTGTGTCCGCGCGAAAAAAGAAAACCAAATTATGGTTACATTACAATCAATATTGCACTTTACGAAAATTAAAATATTCGGTGGTATTTTGAGGGAGTGCAATTTTGCCAGTAGTATTTTTTAACCGAGGGAGTGCAAGTTTGCCACTTGCCAGTAGTATTATATTTTGGTGAAATCCACCGGTAACTTGTATTGTGTTCTCACTTAGGTCTATGAACTCTCAAATTTTAGACTTGGACCTCAACTTGCTAAACGTACCACCCAAGGTCCAAAACCCCTTGTATCCTTGGAATAATGATGTGGCCGCTGACAGGGCATGCTGACTGTATAATCTTCTCTCTCATCCTCTCCTCTCTCTCATCTCCTCTCTTCTCTTTGGATGGCCACTCGGAGCCCATGGCCTCTTCACTGGTGGAGCCACCAGAGTGAATTGGTGCACCTTCTGCTAGCCGACATCACTAGGGCCATCGCCACAGCTCCCAGATCCGTCAGTGGATTCCACTTTTTTTTTTTTTACTGAGTGAGTGTATGTTCCAATTCTCAAAGGTCATATTTTTAATCTAATGGAGGGTATCGTTCCAGTTCTCAAAGGGGAAACTCTCTTCCACGTGACCTTGCAACTTTCAAAGTATAAGTGAATTGTTCATATTTCTCCATTAGCTTAGTATGTACCAGAGATCTCGAACTTGAGTCCTGACGAGCACAATTAAATAAAAATTACAGTTGACTCCTATTTCCACGTATTAGGCTTGAGGGATCCTCTACATGAGGGGAATTGTTGAAGTATAAGTGAATTTCCTATATTTTCCCATCAGTTTATGTTTATGAGGTCAATTGGCTAGTGCATGCAGCTCAATAGAGACGCTCTCAGAGACGTAGCTGAGGAGGCCAGCCATGTTAGGGTTCTGGGGGCTTCACTCTCTTGTTGGACATAGATTTTGAGAAGGATGCAAGCTTGCGCAGTGAGCAACAGCAGCGAGGTGACAGGGACATAAGAGGTGGGGTGTGAAAGACTATTACTCATCCAGCACAGCTCAGACAACAATCGTTTCGAACAGAGGCGTGATGGATCAGGAGAACTCGTGTGATGCGGACAAGCTGGCGTGTGTTGGAGGCGTACGTGTGTGTGTTGGGTTCACATGAGTAGGAGGGTAAAAGGAGATTGTGTGGTCTGTAACGAACTCAAATTGAATAGATAAGAAAACTTTGAACCCAAACGAAAGATAGAGCCTGATGGCTCTGCTCTTCCCGAACTGCTTTCCCCTTTTACTGTTCTTCTCATTTGACTGACTTGTGTTGCTCGAGCTGATCGAAATCGTTGCGAGGTTCATGACAATTGGTATCAGAGCCACTCACCATAGACCTACATTGGAGCGTCACCGTGGAAGACCCCTATTCAAAATTGTGTTACCAATCGTAGCAGCAGAAGGCGCATGCCATGGAGGAGCAGTTCACGACGTTCCTCAAGGCTTACAACGAAGATCGGCTGCACCAGCGTCAAGACAATCAGTTGATGCAAGAGCACATGAAGGCTTTGCAGAGATCGTTTGACAAATGGTGGTTGAGTTTGGAGACGAGGGTGGTGGATCTACATCAAGCCATCAACATGCTGAAGCAAAGTCCATGGCCGAAGTAGCCTTGGCCTCCATATTGGCATCCTCTCCCACATCCATATCCGGAGCAGGTATGCGCAGCCACCAAGTGAGGAGGATGGGGGATTAGTGTCGACAAACCATCTCTCGGCCACCTGCGCTCACTCTTCACTAGGCTGAAGCCGATCATGGTCCAAGCTCGCAATGCGCCATGCCTCCCCTCTCTCTCGTTTCCTATGGGGCCCAGTGGTCAGAACCGTCTTCCACCTCGTGCGATACCCTTCCATCTTCGACACCGACTCGATTTTGAACAATCTCGCTGAATCCACCACACAATTAAGGAATTAAATCACCAATTGGTTCTGGGAATGGAAACCGAGCAACCACACAATCAAGCCACGACCGTTTCGTGAAGATTTTGTGCACGTAAGACGAAAACTGAAGCTGGCAATGACGCGCGTCGCCTTGAACCCTAAACTGCCTTAGTCCCACCTTCTCACCATATATAAGGCCACCTGAGACCCCCACAAGCACCCCAAACATCATCGCCTCTTTTCCCCAACTCCTCGCTGCTAGAGCGCTGCGCGAGAGTCCCCTCACCGAGCTAGCGCCATCGTCAAAGGTCCTCACTGTCGTGATGCCACTGCGAGCCACCTCGTTGTCCCGAAACTCATCAATTGAGTTCATCATTGCCGCTTGGTGGTACTACACCGCTCGTTGGAGAAGTTGGACCAAATGAGCTCAATCTCGACAACACTTCGGCCTTGCGCCACTGCAAAGAAGGCCGCTGGTGCCGCCCGTGCTCTAAGCAGCCTCTCAACGCCCACAACCACTCCAATTGAGTTCTTAATCACCCCTGGTGCTACTCCACTGCTCGTTAGAGAAATACGAACCCTCTAGTGCGATTCCGATTACACACCAATGAGCCTCCATCACAACCCGACCATCGTCGCCGTCAAAGACTGCCGGAACCGAGCCAGGTATATATATATATATATATATATATATATATATATATATATATATATATATATATATATATATATATTCGACAATTAAGATTAGATGTGGCATATCTCTTCGGTGTAGGTTGATCTCAATTGCTCAACTATCAGTTTCAAAATCAACACATTAGATACCAATCATCAACCACCTCACCATGCCTTGTCATCGCTAGCTTAGCACCATGTCATGTATTTGGCTTGTGGTCATCCAGTCAACACTCTCTTCTACTTTTTAAACAAACTAGTACAATGCCCCTACATCGTAACGGATCTTAAATTTTGCACCCCTACACTATATTGCAATGGATCCTAATCTCACACATGTACAATGGCCCTGTTAGGCACAACTTGTGCTTCTGCACAATCCGCTTCCTTAAGAATCGTATGAAAAGCAGATTCTGCTTCTCTGGATTATGCAATTCATTTTTAGAATCCGCTTACTGATAATCTGTTGTAGAATCCTACCGTTTGGCATAGTTTCTGCAGATTCTCCAGAATCCACAAGCAAAAGCTGTGCCAAATAGGGCCAACATTATTGTACTTCCCACACGAAGAAACAAAACACGATGCTAAAGATAATATAGTAAGGTGCCTGTGCATTGTCATGGGTTACAAATCTTAGTCTCAATATTTATTTTGTTTATCACATAATGCGAACAAAATATGGTGTTGTTGAAGACAATACATAAGTTTAGTTGAAAATAAATAAATAAATAAATAGAGAAGACAATATATATAAATTCTGACAATGAGTACTGGATAACTACCATATCCGGGCACCCCAGTTTCTTGTAATTCTTGAGCGTATCTCTATCTCTGAGAAAGGGATACCTGGATGAAAAAAAACTACCCGTGTATACCTAGGGTATCCCATAAACAGAAAAGTTTATCTCCAAGAACAGGAAGGAAGACAACAAAGGATGTACGATGCCCCTATATATACTGAGCCTAGGGATCCTGCAGAGAAAAAGTGATTAGAAGTTGCACAAGTCGCAAGGCAACACAAGCCGAGCAAGGAAGTCGCTGACTAGGATAGATTCATCTAGGCTAGCTGCACACCCCCTGGTAACATTCTCTGATCAATAAAAAAAAACATGACATATGGTTATTATCCTAAGGGAGGATCGAAACTACCCCTCTTTGTGTTCCTTTGATTCTTTTGCTCAAGACATCCTCCTTCTGTTCTACAAATTTGTAAGATCAGCGGTTCATCAATAGTCGACAGCTGGCGTCGTCTGTGGGGATCATGACAATAGGTGTTGAATATTCTGCATAGAACATGCTACCTGCTTCACCCAAGTCTACACCGAGGACTGTTTTTTTGGATTAGGGGTTCTACGACAATTTTACCCCTCTTCCCGACGAACTGGTGATCGATCAGGTGAATTTCAACAAAGATCTTTATGGTGACGATTCTAGCAACGAAGTAAGTCGCTTTATGGATCAATGCACCAAGGATTATGGCATCGAGTTCTAACCACTTGATTTCTAAGACAATCGTGAATGCCTAATTCATCACAAGTCGGGATCTTCCCCCGTCACTTCCAACAACATGGATTGTCAAGACACCTATTCGGAGCAATTTGATGAAAAATCCATGATGAATCTGGATACTTCCTCTAGTGGAGGTTACCCCCGAGAAGTCTTTGACATCGTAGATGGGGTGATGGTCTCGACAATCATGATGATGACCTTGCAAATGTACAGGGCCCTCCAGCTCTAATGAGCACAGTTACTCAAGCCTTCCACGATATAATACCCAGATTTTCGGCCAACCCTATTGGCCAGATATCGCTCCTCGTTACATTCGGGAAGCATGACAACTTACGAACAAAAAAAATTATATTCAACGCGGTTGACATGGAGACGACATACAATGCCATCTTGGGAAGACATACTCTTGCCAAATTCATAGCAGCCACGCATTACATTTATTAGTGCGTGAAGATCCTGAGGCCCGAGGGGGTCATCACTATTCGGAGTTGCCCCAAGGCAGGTCTCCACTACGACAAGTGGAGTCTGGATATGGTAGCTCAACACCAACCAAGCAAGGAACCCAAGATCTTAAGGATCAAGGTGAACAAGAAGCATTAGTCATGACCGTGACCATAGTGCCTCGAGAGGAAAACCTAGAAACTCGGGGGCTTGGTTCCACATCTAGTATGGAACCCATATAAATAACGCCTACGCTTCCCCCAAAGTAATAAGAGTCACTGCTTATCAGCTTAATCTAGTCTGTGTCATTTAGTTTTAAGATATTAGGTCCAAAATAACTCGTAGGTCGTCAATAAGCTCTGTAAGTCACAAGTTTAAATACTTAGATAATAAAGATAATATTTTCTAGGAAGTCGATCGAATTGTTTTCTTGCTTTACTTGTTTGCTTGCGCATCCACATGCCTAACAATGAGATAAGCTGCTTCTCGGGTTCTTCATCCCAAACGTGCACCCGGGGAGGCAAAAAGATTTTCTCGACCCAAAGGCAATATGAGCTATTTTTTTTATTGTGTTTCATATTTAGACTGCCAACCCAGAAAAATCCTTCTGAGTAAAAAGTCAGGGGCTTAACAAGCACTAGGCATTGGAAACCAAAAATGACATATTATGTACCTTCTGAAAGCAAATCTAACATGAAGGGAAGGATCATTACGTTGCAAAAAGTCTCCTTATCTTGTTCCTTGAGTGACCAGGGGCTACGACGCCTCCGACTCAGGCGGACCAAAGGCTAGTCATAATAAGCGATCTAACTAGCGATTAACGTGTCCCAAACTAATCAAACAAAAAAGTCAATAAGGAGACCACAATATGCTATCGAACACATCCAACAAAGAGTATTCTCATCAAATGCGAAAAGCGTTTAAAATTCTATGACTCTAACAAAAGTTACCAAGTGTTTATTACAAACCGCAGGGTAAAGAAAAAAAAATCTACAGCAAGGATCCAAGTCTGAAGTCCATTGTGTCCATGAATGTCCAATCACCTCTTCCACATTCTGTGCCGATGGCTCATCCGACTCCTCCCCGAAGCCATCTTGGAGAGTATCGGGGTCGATGCCCATGGAATTGGGCCTTCAGGATGGCTAGCGCAAAGGTGGTCGCTTTTGCACTCTACCTGGTTTGGCTCAAGAGGTGCTCGATCACTTTCCCTTGGAGCCCCCCATATGCCTCGACGAGCTTGGTCACCCGGCTGGCCAGCCCGGCTGCATCGCCATTGCCGGCAAGCTTCACTGGGATTCTGACTCTAACAAGTGCCTCCTGGAAGACACTGAGGGCCACGACAAGTTGTTGTTGAGTGGCTGACATTTGGGCCCCTTCCCGGACCATGGCTTCCTAGTCCTTGGAGAGTTATGCAAAGCATTGTGTTCAGAGCAACAAGGAGGAATGATGGCATATCAGAGTTATCGGAGACTTCCCTTCACCTGACCCTCCAGTTCCACACATGCCTTCTTCTTCTCTATGACAGCCTAGGAGAGTTGATGGTGCAGCTCGGTAGCCTGCTTATCGAGTTTAGATACTTGAGCTATAGCCTTGTCGGCATTGTTGCAGGACTTTCTCAAACGATGCACTAACAACTGCAAAATGTTAGGTTAGTACCTGTTATTTCATTAGTTAAATGGCTAACCTGTAGGCAGACACTTACCACAAAAGAAGGCATTGAAGACCGATTCTACGTGGCGATCCATCATCCCTTCGACCATATACCTCCAAGTTGTGTCCGAAAGAATCCTGTACATCCTATTCACGAGTGTTGTGTCGGCCACTGAGGCGACGAGCACCAATTCATGGCTGTCGACAACTGATGTCGGGGACCGCCAGGTTTGCTCCCTTCTCCTTCAAAGGAGGTGATGCCTGGAGCCTGAGGAGGTCGGGGCTTAGGGGCTTCAGGTGGCGCTCTGAGTAGCCTGCAAAAAGAGGGGTTGGAATGATGTGCTCCTATCAACATAGGAAAGACATTCATGGCAATAACACTCACCTGGGCCATTTTTTAATCAGGGAAGGTTTTACTAAGATCAGAAGGGACACCATCCTCTTAAGTGTCTTCTCAGGGACGCCTGCTTCAGTCCCTGATTCTAGTGTGGCTAGGGGAGCACCACCCGATGAACCTGTGACAACGATTGCCTTCCCGTGGTCCTGAGCCAGGGGCTAAACGCACCCAAAGTTAAAAGCGGTATGGCTACAAAGGCTCTGGATAAAAACTTAACTTACTAGAGTTAGGGCCATTGCTCCGAGTGCTCGCATCACAACTGGATCCTTGGAGATCATTGCCGAGGTTGGATTCCTAGTTGGCGAGGCTGGCACAAGGTCTGTGGGAAATAAGGGGCTAGAGCAGTTGGTGTTGGTAGCTTGGAATTGCCTGCTGGCGAGTTGACCTCTGCGTAGTCATCCCCCTCTGGCACCACATCACAGGCAAAGGATGTGGCCTGCATCATGGCGCCACCGCCACCGCTCCCTCTTGGACCCGTGCTCCCCGTGATGATAACCTCATCCAGATTTGCAGCTGGAGCTCACACATTCTCGACCTCTGGATCAAGCTGCCCACACCTAGGATGCTGCACAAGTCCGCGATGGACATCATTATGGTCATGACTACTCGAAAAGAAAAGAAAATCAAAGAATGAGATGGTTTGTGAGACTTACTGACACAATCCTCCTTTGAGCGTTGGCATCCATCTCCACAATGGGGACCGAGATGTCCGAGCGGCTAGAAGAAGGGACTGTGTCAAATAGGAGCTTGGTTTTCTTGCCAGCTGCCTCCAACAAAAGCATTGCAGGAAGCGACAAACAATTGTGAGGACTAAGCTTGCAGTTCCTAAAGTGTCTACTAAGGATCGGTAGGTACCAGTCTCACCTTCTCAAGCTTGGTCCATCTCGACTGGAAATAGCCAGTCACTGGTAATCCTCGACTTTAGAGGACTTAAGGCAGCACCTGATGAAGCCCCTAGTGATGTCATACGTCATCAACTTTCTCTCCTTCAGGTGTCGGATCTCACCGATAAGATTCTGGTGGAGGGCGGTCATCGTCGGCTCCTTTGTCCAGGTAGGCCTCGGTAATGGAAGGAGACCCCTATAAGGAAGTCCTGGTGGACTAGGCTAGTAGTAGAACCATTTCTTATTCCACCTCGACCAGGAGCACTTGGCGGAGAAATCGATATACTCCGCCGACTTGCCCTCCCAAAGTCAGAATCCAGCACCACCGACGACTTTGTTTTGAAACCCCTTCAACAGGTAAAAATACCTAAAGAGGTTGAAGGATGGGTGAAAACCCAGGAAGACCTCGCATAAATGTGTGAAGACACTCAACATAATGATGGAGTTAGGGTTAAGGTGGATGAGTTCCACGCCATAGAAATTAAGCACCTCAAGGAGAAAACTGGAAGGGGAAGCGGGCTTGGGATTGTGTGGCCCGTCACCGGCATGCAGGCAATTAGGGATCAAGGTGGGATCACCTCATCAATATCTACCTTGACCAAAGCCTCCTCTATGATGTTGAACTCCTACCAGGCTGGAATCGCACTCGCTATCTTGTTTGCGTTGGAGCCCTCCTTCTTGATCTTCTTTCAGCCCATGTCGCCAGAGGAGTTGTGGGAGGAAGGGTTTTTTTGGGGGTTTTGAGGAGCAAGGTTGTGAGAGGAACGAAGAAGATGACGAAAAGTAAATGATGACAGTGGGATGAAAGGTGAAGTGGGCTCCCCCTTTGCTTTTATATAGAGTGATGACTCTTCGACTGCCGCCGTGTCACGACTCGAGCATGATCTCCTACTTTACCATCACGTCGTATTTAATGCCCGACACATGCGGAGTAGTTGGAGCAGTAACCAGAGGAGCTTGGCACACCATGCCGCCTCGTGTGTGCGTTTGCCCACTGTAATCATGATCCTCCTGTTAGGTAAAAGATTCTCATCACTACCCAAAATCTCTGCTACGACGGTCCAACTTTTGAACCAGACCAGTGACAAGTCTTCTCCTCCCCATCCTTTTGTAAGGATTGGGCAATATTTTTGAGCTAATTAGAAAACCTACTCGGATAGGACACCTTCTTGAGGACTCGCTTGAGAACTCGGAGGCGTTCAGAACCCCGAGTAGATGATTTGAGAACCCAAAGAACCTAGTTAGACGCATCATCCTAATCGGAAACCTGAGTCTTACTCGATGATACGGTCGGACAAAAAGCTTATCTTTGCTGACCAAATACTTGACCCATAGAAGTCTCATTTCACATACTGGTGGGGGGCTTGACGATGACTATTCGATAACTACCATATGTAGGCACCTCAGGGTTTCTCACAATTCTCGGAACATATCTCTATCTTCAGGAAAAGGGATCCTTTGATAAAAGGAAACTACCCGTAATTATCCATGGTATTCCGTAAACAGGGAAGTTTATCTCCAAGAATGAGAAGTAAGACTCCATAGGATGTATGACGCCCCTTATATATACAGAGCCTGGGGACCCTGCGGAGAAAAATGATTAGAAGTCGCACAAGTTTTAAGACAACACGATACAAGACATCCCCCTTGTATTCTAGGCACAATACAAGACACCTCCCTATATATACAGTGCCTGGGGATCGAGAAAGGAAGTCGCCGACTAGGATAGATCCATGTAAGCTATCCATGCACCTCCCTTGTAATAGGGTCTAATCAATACAAGACAATCAAGACGTAGGGTTATTATCATAAGGGATGTCCTGTAGAGAAAATAGACTTATTAGGCCATGATTGTGATTTTGGTGATTAATAACAACATAGTCAATGAGAATAACATGTTTGTCAAGAAAATATGTTCGTATGTCTCATGGATGCAATACATGAAGAAGCCACCGTAGGCGGGACAAAGTTGGACTGAATTGGAGAAGTCTAAGAAATATTTTTCTCACAGGATGGTTCGATGCTCTGGGTGTTGAACTCACCGGAGCATATTTGACAAAGGGGAGAGAGGCCTAAAGACCTCACCGGAAGGTCCGGTGATCAGAGAATATACACACTAGCACATTTTGTCCAAAGAAGGTAGTAGCCATTGAAGTTGAAGATCAAAGCACCGGATGGTCCGGTGATCAATGTGTTGTACACATCGGACAATGAACAGTGCAAAGAGGCAGAACGAAGTTCAACGCATCAGATGGTTTGGTGATGAAGGCTGTTTACACCCGAGCATTATTTCTAGAGAGAATTGCATTGGCTCGGTTGGCTGAAGTCAACTCATCGGATAGTCCGGTGATCAATGTGTTGTACACATCGGACAATGAACAGTGCAAAGAGGCAGAACGAAGTTCAACGCATCAGATGGTTTGGTGATGAAGGCTGTTTACACCCGAGCATTATTTCTAGAGAGAATTGCATTGGCTCGGTTGGCTGAAGTCAACTCATCGGATAGTCCGGTGATGAAGTGATGTGCACCGAATGCTTTCACCGGAGCAATTTACACAAAGAAGAAGGAAATGCTCGGATGGCTTAGGATAACTCACCGGATAGTCCGATGATCGAGATGAAGTATGCACTAGAGTGTCTGATGTTCATAGATGCTTGAGTGGGGTTCCAACGGCTACCTTGTGAGAGTGTACTCACTGGATGATCCGGTGTTAGTACTATTGTTCTCACCGGATCTTCCAATGTTAATAACTTTTCTGAGCCATTGGGTTAACGGCTAGTGCGGGGTTTGAGGTTATAAATACCCCTCCACTTAACCATTTGAAGGTTTAGCATGTTGCTGGAGTCTAGAGGAAGCTCATACACAATTGAGAAGACATCCAAGCCACCAAAGTTCTTAATGTGATTACCCAAGATGATTAAGCACAAGATTAATGAGTGATTAGTGCTTATGGGTTTAGAGAGAGTGTTGCTAGGTGATTTCTGTCTAGAGAGTGGATCAAAGAGTGATCCAACCTTGTACCAAGTGGTACACCGGCATCTTGAAGTCTTGGTGACTCGCCGGTGACTTGTTGACCCTTCGACCTGGTGTGGAGTGGTGGCAAGACACGTGTACGGGGATGCGAAGACCTTTTCCTTGGTGGCTCAAGCTCCAAAGTGATCATGATAGCAAAGGACCAGAAGAGAGCCTTGTGGTGAGGCCTTGCCTTGGTGGCTCATCCGGGTTGAGATCTTATCTTTGTAACTTGGTGGCTCCATAGCCGTGATCGGGTGCCGACCAGGAGCATATCCTTGGTGGAGCTCCAACGTGTACTAGGGGTGGTATTCAGGCCATCGATACCACGAGAAAAAAAATTCATGTACTGAGTTTGCTCTCTCTACCTTATTTACATTTCCACATTTATATTCTTGCAATTTACCTTCTTATATAGGTTACAAGTGCTTTGATCGGTAGAGTAGACACACTAGGTAAACATAGAGTACATATTTTTAGATAAAAATTGATATAAGTTTATCTTGTGTTGTTTTTGGAGCCAAAATAATTCTAAGTGTCCTAATTCACCCCTCTTAAGATATCACTGATCCCTTCAATATCCAAACCTGTATAAAAACCCCTCTGTGTGTTCCTTTGATTCGTTTGCTCAAGACATCCCCTTTCTATTATACATATTCGTAAGATTGACAGTTCACCAATCTTGACAAATTCAAAAATAAAGAATGCCGTACATTGCCTAAAATCTAAAATTATGAGTACTTATCCAATACCACTTGTCAGACTCATCACAACATGCTTTCCTAGAAAGATAAACTTGTGTCTCGCACGGTAATACACCTTCCGCTCCCCTACTTCATCCTCTCCCCTTCCTACCTTCCTATTCAACATGACACTGCAAAACTATGAGACCTCCGACCCCAACAAGAGCAACCAGGACAAATGCAGCTATGAGACCACTGTCCAAATGCCATTCCCAAGCACATGTATTTTTGCGCGGTGTCTGTCGGCTTGTGTGTCAGCTCTCAGCATGATGGAGTATAGTGCAGTGGCAACTTGCTTAGAGATATAGGGATTTGACAATAAACATTGAGGTTGAGATTTGGAAATTGTCACTTAAATGGGAGAGATTTAGGTTATCTCTTGTTTCATAGTTCCACAACTAAGCCTGAAGAACACTTTCAAGTCATTGTACATATAGGGATTGAAGATAATTAAAATGGTAGTACCTGCATATATTACCTTGGTAGATTCAGCAAATGCAAGAGTAACATTAGAGTGTGCAGCCACTTTCTCAGGCCATCATGAACCTAAAATACCATGCAATTTTCAAACAGTAGTAACAACCGAATCAATTACCATTGTTATCTTTTTGTCATGCAAGAGAAACTGTCAAGCAATATTATAACCATAAAAAAGCGGCATAGGAGAACCAACAAATGAACATCGATCAAGCATGTTGTTTCAGCTCAATGAGTAACCTACACCAAGTGAATAAATTGATTTTATAGACATCTTTACATTCACAAGATTTGCGCGCTTAAGAGAAGTTAAAAAAGAACGAAAAAAGTAAAATTTCATGTTATACCTGGTTTTTATTATAAATGAAGTCAGAAAGAACAAGAGCCTCGTTAAATTCTATATTCATGTTGATCTTTCCATTATTTATTCCCTCAAAGGAGCTATGCGCGGTGAGCATCGTGCATGACGCTGGCGATGTAACTCAGAGAAGATCGGGAAGGAAGGATTGATACATGTACAACATGTTAGACAGCTATCGTCTATAATAAGATCTCATGGATCCTAAAGACAACTTAAAATCAAACTTATCCAACCCATCGTCTATATTAGAATAGACTCCTAATAAACATAGCACAAGAGACATTAGGCCTTATTTCGCGTGCTACGAATTGTCTCTCACTCAAGAGACAATATTTTCTCTCTTCTCAGAGAAAATCTTAAGGTGGCAAACTTAGATAGCTGACATCATCCCTTTCTACGTGTTCTTACTGTGCAATTAGCAGGGTTTGACGCTATGGTGAGCGTGTCCGCTAGACCGGCCGAGATGGCCTGGCAAAAGCTTACCGCTGCTGGCCTTGCTGCGGTCTCCGCCAGGGCCCAAGGCCGTGCTAATTCCGTCGGTGCTGTGATCGCGTCGAGCGTGCACGGCTCAAGACTTCTCACCTTACTGTTCACCAAGCAACGATGATTTCGCGTTCCTGATACATGCATACTCGTATTGCTTTTCCAATTTTTCGTGCTTGCTTCCACATCCAAAAAGGCAACATGTAACCAAACATGGTTTCCAATTTCAACGCATATCACTACGTGAAAAACGGATATAAGAGACATAGTTTAGTGACAGGTCATTACGTGATCCGTTACTTATGTCACATCGAGTCGCATCTATTTATAGATCCGTCACTGATACTATATAATAGGTGACATGTCATAATATTATTCGTCACTAAAAATATAAGTAATGGGTAATAACTAAACCCGTCACTTATGACTTAGTCATAGGTGACGGGTCTCCCTGCAACAGTAATAAGCGACGGATTATGTTATGACCTGTCACTTATAATTTAGCAAATGTGACGGGTCTTCTTGACCAAATTATAAATGACAGGTTATAATACAACCTGTAACTTATGACTCTTAATAGGTGACGGGTAACCTTATCACTCGTCACTTATTACTCAACTCTATTTTAAGAGCTGGTCAACCACTGTGCGGGCGAATAGTTACTATACAGTGCCCCCCGCACAGTGGCTAGCGATTTTCACCGGCTTTTCTAAGGATTCTCCAATATCTTGTTGATTTGAAGTTTGAATTGGTGCTAGGTCTTTGAAGGTTCTCATCTCCCCCTTTCCTCTCCTCCTCTAAACCCTAATTGGTAGATTTGTTGTGTTTTGAGTTGTAATTGACCGTTTTACATGTTTATTCAAAATCTTAGTACAAGTGAGTTGTATTTATGTTATATTTGATATTAGATTTGCCCGATATACCGCGAGATGCCACAGATCTAGTGTATTTGCAGGGAATTTTTAATCACGTGCTTAACCACGAAATTAAGGTCATTGTTAATGAAGAATGAATGTTTTTACATTAATTGTAGATAACAGACAGAAGTTAGATGTACCTTGAGACCCAGACTTATTCGGAGTACCTGAGCGGGGTGAAGCATTTCATGAGTGCTGCCTTGGTGGATATGAAAGATCGTGGTCAAACGACAATGTATTATCCATGTCGTGACTGCAGGAATGAAAAGAAGTTCCCGAAACCAGATAATATCCATGCACACTTGGTCATGCGTGGATTTAAAGAGAATTATACATGTTAAAATAAACATGATGAAGAAGGCCTTAACGAGTGAGAGATGGATCGGGCCCTCCATGCCGACAATATAATATTAATGTCAAATTTGTAATATTAATGTCGCATTTGTAATATTAATGTCAAGTTTGACTTTTAAGTTATTTGAATTGTTAATGTTAATGTCAAATTTGAATTTTAAGTTTCAAGTTATTTGAATTTGTAATATTAATATCAAATTTGAATTTATAATATTAATTTTAAATTTGAATTTGTAATATTAATATCAAATATGATGGGTTATACTCATAGGTGATGGGTGACATTCATCACCCGTCACCTATGACTTATGCCCATGTGGCCGAGTCGAAGAATAAGGTGACGGGTGACATTTATCACCTGTCACCTTTTATTGGGTAATACTCATAGGTGACGGGTGACATTTATCACCCATCACTTATGACTTATATGTATATATAACCTAGCTCTTCCCCGCGCGTGCGCACTCATTTTGGCTAAGTTTTTTGTTTCGCGCGCTAGGGTTCGCCACTACCGTGACCATCGCCGTCCCCAGCCTTCTCCTCCCCACGCATCCCTGTCTCCAATCTCTCCTCCACACCGACCTCCTCCTCCCCGGTCTCTGACTCCCCGACGCGTCGGCCTCCTCCTCCCCGGTCTCCGAGCTCTCCTCCACGTCGGCCTCCTCCTCCCCGGCCACCTCCTCCCCGGTCTCTGAGCTCTCCTCCGTGCTGGCCTCCTCCTCCCTGCTCAGTGAGGTTTCCTCTTCTGTGATGATGCTCTTGATAGTGATGATGCTCTGGATAGTGAGTTGTTTTTGGAGTATTGCTCTGTGATGATGTAGTTGAACTGAAATTGAGCTCATTATCTAAGCACAATAGCATTTAGGCCTGAGTGATTGCTTTGGACATGTGTGTTGGTGATACATTCTGAGTTGTTTTTAGAGTATTGCTCTGTGATGATGTAGTTGAACTGAAATTGGGCTCAAATAAAGGCTTGTGATGATGCTACTGTCAGTTTTGTCTTGGCTAAGTATGTTCAGTTTTGGGCCCTCTGTTTGATCACAGCAGCACTGTCTAGAGACTCTTTTGATTTTTGTCCAGGCTCTGTTTGCTAGTTGAGAACTTAGGTAATAGCCTAATTGATGATGAGTTCAACAGAACAATTAGGGGGCAGAACATTTAGTGTCTTGTGGCCAATTGTTATATATAGTCTGAGAGTAATTTTGTATATGTTTCATACCTACTGTCAGATCTTTGAGCAATTTTATATATGTTTCACATGTTGTTTCCATGTTATGTGTTACATATGGTATGCTCCTGTCATTGTTGTTTTTATGGAATATGGATATATATGCACTTATTATCGTATTTTTTACAACAATCCACTATATTACTCGATGATGAATTGAGAACAGAATATACTAAACTTGATTTCTGATCTGAGTACTATGGTTGCGAGCACTATATTACTCAATGATGAATTGTTGATCTGAGATTGGGCATGTCATGCTAAGTACAATAGTTTTGGCTTGATTACTCTCTATGTTTTAGTTGGCTTTGGCAGCTCGTGGAGATGAATTAATTTTCACTTGTTGTGTGTCTATGCACCTGAAAATCCTGTTGAGTTCATTCTCCCGCGAGCTTCCATGATGTTTTATCTCTAGAGAGCTATGTTCAGGTTTTGGAAACTAGTTGAGAACTTAGATGCATGCCTAGTCGATGATATGTCTATGTAATAGCTAGGGAGCAGGAACTCTGAGTCCTGGGGCCAGCTGTAGTGTTTTGAGAGCAATTCATTTGCAATATCAACCTACTACTCAATCATTGTTTTAGACATGATGTATGATTATAAAAATTAGCCTTGATTCCCTTTGTTTCATCTATTAAGAACAAAATATACTACACTTGATTTTCATGGGGCAGAAGAAGACTGTCAACCCTGAGAAACCAAAAGCACAGAGGAAGCTAGCACTAGATGGCCCCTCGGCACAAGATGGGGCGGATAGGAGCCCAAGCACGACCCGGCGTCCTCCTCCGGCAGCAGCGAAAGCCAGTATCACAGCCCGAGCCCTGACCCATCACCAAATCAGGAGAGCCAACGTCGGGCAAGTGACGAAGAATACAATCCCGCCGAAGAGGTATTGATGCGAGCGAGTCAATACATTTTATACTTGTTGAATGGAGGAATATTCTTTATTTATGTCAACTCCACTTTTTCTCTCTAGATGGTGGCAGCGCAGTTTCCAAGCCAGATAGCTGGTAGTGTTGCACGAGCCTGAAAGCTAAGGACACAAACATAGTGGCCGACAGACAAGGTTACTGTCATAGGAATCGATGCTGACAGGCTGCCAGTGGATGAAAAGGTCCTGAATAGATTCCGGAGGGTCGCAGGGCTCATTGCCCGGGAGAGGGTGCCGATAACGACTAAGTTCGAAGATCTCAATGTCGAAGCAAAGAGGGACTTGTTCAATAATGCCATCATGGAGTATCTAGAGTACTCTGGAAACATGACCGAGCATCAAAAGAATGCCATGGTCAATGCAGCAATGAAAGCGATCGTGAAACTTCACCGAAGCTTTAAGAGCAAGCTTGTGAATTGGTACTTAGCAAAAGGGGTGACACCCTTCGAGAGCTACAAGCACTTGAAACTGGAAGATTGGGATGCTTTTGTGCAGATGAAGAACTCAGAGCAGTTCAAGAAGGAGAGTGAGGAGAAGAAGCAGCTTCAGGCTAAGAACAAGCATGACCACAGGACCGGCGCAGTCGAGTACACTGGGAAAAGGGTGAAATGACAGGCAGAGGACGAGAAATTAGCTAGAGAAGGCCGTGAGAATCCTTGGAATCAATTCCTGGGATGATTGCGGTCATATTTATGTGCAAGGGGTGAGCTATCCGAAAGTGGGGAAATCACATTTAGAAATAGTGAAACCCAGGCAATCGCAGAAAAAGTCAAAGAAAAGGAAGCCGAAGCCAGCCAAGGTTCTTTCACCGGGGTCAGGGAATGTGATGTTCTCATAGCGGCGCTGGGAAACCTGGAGCACCCAGGTCGAGTGCGAGGTGTATCAAGTTCCCAGGGTTGGAAATACGGCTTTCCCAAAGACATCGGGATGTACAAGAAGAGGAAGAGGTCGGGTGCAGTGGACGTGGATGCATTGACATAGGACATCACCCAGAAAGTTTACTCAAGCATCATGGGGGCAGTTTGCAGCAAAGGTAATAGTGATTTCCATGCCACAGGATTTTAGCCCTGGAGCTGTAGGGAAGAGTAGCTGCGCTTCCAGGGAGGTTGAGCAACAAGTAGCTGCTGCTGAGACTGAGCTAGATACAATTGACCTGCTAGAAGGGCCCACACACTGCAGCCTTGTAATCAGGCCTGGCGGGTATCACCTCGAGGTTGCAAGGGGCCATGTGCTTCCAGGCGTCCGTATCTTACATACGGTCCTGATACGTGTAGGCTATGCCGTGGTTACGGTGGACATGGTACATAGCAATACCACCGATCATGTGTTGGAGGTCCCCCCCAATGAGGAAGTCATAACTCTCGGTGAAGCTCTTCATTATATGATCCAGTGGAAGATGGGCGATATCGTGGTCTCCAGTGCATCCCAGTCTGGATGAGCTCCAAGTGCACCACCGCCTCACCGCTCACTTCCAGAGAAGCCAGCTTCACTGCCTTCTCCTCCTCCAGAGAAGCCAGCTTCACCGCATTCTCCTCCGCATCCGGTAGCCTCGCTTCAAGACCCAATACCGTCTCCCCAGAGAGCCCAAAAAAGAAGAAGGAAAAGGAGGTTGAGAAGAAAGGCTCTAAGAAGCCCCTGTCGGAGATGTCAAAGGCTATTGTACCGGCGAAGTCGAAGGCCATTGTACCGGTGAAGCAGTCCACGGACATTGCACCAGTGTGGACTCAGGCCAACATAAAATTCAAATATGGGAAGCCCTTGATGACAGTAGATGAGCTAGCAATGGCGAGAAAAGCATGTGTCGACCTGCATAATTACTATGCACAGGCTTGTAGAGACAGCAATGCTCAATCCATAGTCGTATAGTACAAACGACGACACTTCTTAAGTGATCAAGATGGCTACTTAATTGTGGGTTTCAATGACTTATACGACCTCTCTAACGTTGATGGCCTGGACGTATCGTTATTACGGGTCTTCACATTGTAAGTCCCTTGATACTGAATATTCATTAATTAATACTATTAAGTCTTGAATCTAACTGTGTTCTTATCTGTAGACACTTGATGAAAGAAACAATGAAGAACAAGGATCCCGTCACATTTCTTGACCCTGAGCCATTACAATATCAGTCATCCAACTTCACCCCGACTACTCTATGAATCATGTAGCTAGAGCAATGCAACAATACTCAAAAATGAAGTACCTGATGAGTGCCCATAACACCGGTGGCCATTGGATCTTACTTAACATTTGCTTCGAGTGGGACTTGGTGTTCTACGTCGACTCATCAAGACCAATATCTACAAAAGGCAAACTTAGATCGCATGATTACAGCATTATAAAATAACTCCTCAACACATAAGTTCTACCTGTCTTAGTTCACATATTAAACTTTTCTAACATTCAAAGGCTCCATAATCGATCCCTCTTTATGCAGGGCTTTTGACAAGTACCTTCGAGCTCAACCTGACTACGACACGAAAGCCGGTCATAGGCTGACACACAAGACTGGGTACGAGGTAAGTGCTACCAAACAGATTACCAAATATTCTCTGTTGCTATTTTTTCCCTTTTCATCTAATAGTAAAGTTTTTTTTCAGCAGTGCCACCAACAATCACCGGGCAACACCTGCGGATTCTATGCTGCATGAAACATGCTCCTCACGCTCCGAGCAAAGAATATCAAATCCCCCGATGTAAGTTCAATACAAGATTATTCGTAACTAATTTCGATAATTACTTTAATTCCATGATAAGAGGACATTGGTTACGTATTAAATTATACAGAAATACAAGTGTATGTTTCTCGACGCCGGTGCACTCCCAGATATTCAATGACGGATCGCTGAGTTCATGGTGTCTGAAGTCATCAGCCCACAGGACGAGTTCCACTATAGAAGCCCTAGGTTGTGAAGTCTTATGTAATTATGAGTTGATCGTAACTTTGTAACATTTGTGATTCTGTAATAAATTCATTTCAACTTTGTAATATTTGCAATTCTATGATGAAGCGAGTTCTTATAAAAATGTGTTTGTCGATATGTATTTGGATGCGTTGCTGTTGTTTGAAGGGAGAAGACGGCTGCCAAATCTTGGCTATGTTTCAGGATGCAACCAGGAAATAGCTCATTCCTATATGGCAAGAGAAAAATAAGTGGCAGGTAAACTGTCTACCCGTCACTTATGTTATTTATAAGTGACAGGTAACTATGTTACCGTCACTTATGTCTTTCTCCCAGTACATGCGTGAAAGCCATAAGTGACGGGTAACCTAGTTATCCATCACTTATTATACGATATAAGTGACGGGTAACTAGGTTACTCGTCACTTATGTCTTTCTTCCAGTACATGGGTGACGGGTAACAGTTGTTACCTATCACCTTTGTTCATCATTGGTGACGGGTCCCTACCCATCACCAATGACTAGTCATCAATAACGCGTTCAGGGTAACGGGTACGGTATCGGTCACCCATATCTGTTTTTCACGTAGTGTATCCGTATCCGAGCTGTAACAGGGCCGACGCTACCATCTATATATCCTGGGTGGAGGGAGCTTCTTCTGCCTAGGGCAAGAACCAGCTAGCTAGTAGCAAGCCTCAATCAATCTCACCTCGGAACTTGAGAGCCATCTTGAACCATGTCGAGCTCGCCGAACATCAATCTCACATGTGGAAACTGTGCCAGGCAAGACAAACATGAAGAAGAAGAAGGTGAGGATGATGCAAGAGCCGATCGACAGCTACATCCGGTACCAGATGGACTACTTCCTCGAGGATCTCTTACCCAAGTACTCCAAGGAGAGGCTGGACCTGACGAACCTGGCTAACTAGGGCGACCTCCCCGTGCCCATGGACCAGATCCACGACTACATCAACAATAATTTAAGGGATATAAGAGTTTGATGGTTATTCGTATATAAGTAATTTTGCTTGACAAATGTGTATAATCTCAAATAGAAATATGTTTAGTTACTCTTATTCACTGTTCTAGCTTAGTTCGACAGATGCAAATGTATGACTGTAGCCTGACTCGATAGATGTAAACTTCTGCATCCGCTCATATACGCGGGTCTACTTATCAGTATCACAAAATCATTTTCATACGAGCAAATAATCACAGTCTTAACTCTTACATCCACTCATACAGTATCAGATTCAGCCAACCATACAGAAACTCAGCTCAGTATATCTAGACAGATACAACCAACCAAATATTTTTCTTTTCAACAAATATGACTTCACTCAGTATGCTATCCCTTAACCTACGTATATAGCTCATGCAGCAACCAATCACAACCTGATAGAATGGAGGCGCGATTTATGCGGGAGAGGGACCGGATCCTAAATTACTACAACAAAGGGCAGGCCGAACAGGAGATCACAGACCACGAGAAGGAGGATGGAGGAGGAGGAGGTGTGGGCCCTGGTCCACCTGGACGGAGGAGGTTCCGGCCGGGAGTCGCGAAGCAGGCTGGGAAAATCAAGAGGCTCAATTAGCTAGCGAGGTTCAGGACGAACAATTCAGAATATGCAACCCAACGGAGTGATAAATTCAGGATTTGTGTCACAAGCGAATCCTGAATTATCTATCACTCCGTTGAGTAGCATACCCTGAGTTTTCCCATCATCTGCAACCACGTTTCTTTAATTTGTGTGATAATGCCACTATCTGGCTTCTGCACTATCTGCAGTAGTCGTCATCCAAGCCACTATCTCGATTCAATGTTAGTTCAGTGATTCACCTCTCTCCCTCTCTCAGAATGCTGGACCTGATCGATTAGTTTTCTGAATTAGCATCCAAGTCACGATTGATTGATTATTCTAGCTTAGTTTTCTTCAAAACGCAGAGTAGCATCTAGTTATACTCCCCACTGGAGTGGCTGCCTATGCCTTAGGCCGTTTGTTTCTTATTCTAATTATGGATTATAGTCTCGAAAACAAAAACAGATGATCACGATATAAAAACTGATTCTCATTATTTACAAGCCAAATTGTATTATAAGATCTCATAATCTATAATATAATAGGAAAGAGCTTCCATAAATTTTACAGATTAGATTGATTCTCATATTCTAAAACTAAAACAAACAGATTCTTAGCTGAAATCTAGATTCTGTTGGGGAAAAAGGGTGATGATATTTGCCTTAACCTTTGATGAATGCACCTAAGACAGCCACCATCTTTGACACGTCCTGCGTTGGAAATCGCCGTGGCAAAGCCCGTTGAGACTAGCAGCGGCTTCAGTTTGTATTCAGCCTTCCTGCTAATCTATGCACCTGGCCATTTTGAGGACCGGCTCTGTTCTTTTTTGGGTAATCCTTTTGGTTTAGTTTTGGGAACTCTTCATCTCAGTGCTTGGTGATGCAACGTTCGTTTGTTGTTTTACCTCCGCTACCTACAAATGGAAATCATTCACGCCTTGTATCAGGGTCATGGTTTATCCATGCTAAGATACTCCATCTCAGTTCACGTCAATTTAAAAGGCGCATCTGTTCATGGAAAAAGGCCAAGACAGCTAGATTAGTTCAGTAATCCTGATAAGTCTCGCCGAATACAATGTTGTTAATGTACAAAAACAAGTCTCACATTTTATTCAATGAATAGTGGCTATCCTAATTTCACCATCATCCACCAAATAAGGTTCTCTCATCGTATATCAAAATTTCGTAACCTCGAGCGGCGTATGCATTTAACTGATTGAAGTTTCCATGTCAACTGCAATGGTATTCGCTAGAAAAGGGGCATGGCTTTTCCGTGCCTACCGACCCTCATTTGTAGGTCGTATGTAGATAGTAGAGATTATCAAGTTAATACTCTATCCGATAAAAAATACATGATGTTTTAAATTTTTCAATCATCGATGTGTAACTTTAACCACTATTTTCTATTATAATATAGTTATAATATCTAATAAAAATATAATATTATGAAAATATTTTTCTGTCTTGTCCTCCTAACCTTCTACTACAAACTTTATCAGACTGATCCATATAGATTTCCTCATTCAACTCTCTGTTAAGGAAAGCTGTCTTAACATCCATCTGATGAACGATAAGACCATGTGAGGTATCCAAAGAAAGTAGTACTCTTATCGTGGTCAGTCAAGCGGCAGGTGAATAAGTATCAAATATATCTTCACATTCTTTTTGCTATAACCCTTAGCCACAGGTCAAGTCTTATATTTTTCGATAGTACCATCAGACATAAGCTTCTTCTTGAACACCCACTTACAACCTCCAGGTTTATGACCATAAGGTCAATCTATGACTTTCCAAATCCCATTGGTGAGAATGGAATCCATCTCGCTATGAATAGCCTCCTTCCATTAGTCTGCATCTAGAGATGCATATGCTTCTGAAATCGACATAGGAGTGTCATCCATAAGGTACACAGTGAAATCATCACCAAATAATTTTATTATCCTTTGTCTCTTACTCCTTCTCGAAGCTTCACTGTCATCCTCCTTAGGAACTAGCTCAAGTGGTTGTTCAGAATACTCGAGTGGTGTGATATGTTCAGGAATTATCTCAGAGGTTTGATTAGAAGTGTTATGTATATTCTTTATTGAAAATATACTCTCAAAGAAAGTGACATCTCTAGACTCCATAATTATATCAATTAGGATGTTAGATACATCAGATTTAACTACTAAAAACCTATAGGTAATACTCCGATGAGCATATCCTAGAATGACATAATCCACTATCTTAGGTCCCAACTTGCGCTTTTTAGTTATTAGTACATTGACTTTTGCCAAGCATCCCCAAGTGCGCAAATAAGAAAGTGTTGTTTTTCTCTCTTCCCATTCTTCATAGGGAGTTTTCTCCTTATTCTTGGTAGGAATTCTATTTAGAATATGACGCGAAGTCAACAAGGCCTCACCCACCATACCTTAGATAAATCCACTGTGTCTAACATGACATTAACCAAGTTAGTCAGGGTGCGGTTCTTCCTCTCAGCTATTCCGTTTGATTGGGGCGAATAAGGAGACATTCTCTCATGAATAATTCCATGTTTCTTTAAGAATAATTCGAAATCACTCGAGAAGTACCCTCCACCACGATCGACTAAAGTCTTTTGATTTTCCTTTCCAATTGATTTTCAACTTCTGCCTTATAGATCTTAAAGTAGTCTAGAGCCTCATCTTTCGGTTTTAACAAATACACATAACAAAATCTAGATATGATGAGATGACATATCTATTGTTGGGAGACATCCCTTCTTAATAGATATAACTCTTATATTAACACCTAATTGATCTCATGGTGTGTTTATTTTCAACATGGTCCATAGGAGTAGGAGGGTAAAAGGAGATCGTGTGGTCTGTAATGAACTCGAACTGAATAGATGAGAAAACTCTGAACCCGAGCGAAAGACATTGCCTGACGGCCCTGCTCTTCCCGAACTGCTTTCCCTTTTGCTGTTCTTCCCATTTGATCGACTTGTGCTGCTCGAGCTGATCGAAATCGTCGCGAGGTTGGTGACAGTGGGCAAGGGAACAAGTGGCGCGCGTTATACTTCGTCCTTCTCAAAGGTTAGAGGGAGCGCCGGGGTGAATTAATTAATGAGGCCACTATACATATATAATCCGATATCGTTTCGTACGAGGGGAAGACGAAGAAGAATGTCCCGACTGGTGACGTGGATATATTAGGCCAATTGCCAACACAACTGTGTGCCACCTTCCTCTTACCGATTATTTTCACCTCCAGCTGACGTGCTTTCCCCTTCCACATACGGACTCCGACTAACGCGTCGCGCGCACGTACCGGTTGCCACTCCAGTGCCCAAGCAAACTGACGAAGGCACAACACGGCGCACGTACGTAATCCGATTCGGAATCGCAGACGACGCCGCGTGATCCGACACCGCCTCGAACTCGGACACGTCGACGCGCGCGCCTACCGCCATGCACGCCGTCGTCGTCCCGTCTATATACATACGCAGCAAGCAAGCGCAGCGCTCGCTCGCCATTACCTACCTCTTCTCTCCGATCCCCCCCGGCCCACGCGTCTCCATCCATCTCGAAAGCACGCTCTTGGTTCGGAACCCTGTGTCTGACCGATCGACATGGCGCCTCTCAGCTGGATCGACATCAGCAAGGCCCACCTGCTGGTGGCGCACCGCCCGCCGCCGGTCCGGCGCTCGGTGGCGCCATGGGAGAAGGACTTCTGCGAGTCCCGCGGGGTTCCCTGGAGGAAGGTGACGGACCCGAACGCGGGGCTCAACGCCGAGGGGCCGGACGGCCGCGTCGCGCGCTGGGACGACTCGGGCGCCATGCAGGCGCTGCGGGCGGCCAGGAGCCGGTACTGGGCGGAGATCAACGGCGGCATCAAGCTCGCCCGTGGCGTCCCACCGCTGCCGGGCCCCGACATGTACTGCGATGTGATCGTCGACGCGTGCGGAGCCGAAGTGGAGGACCCGGAGGTGGAGGCGGAGTACGCGGCGGCGGTGCGCGACATGGAGCGCGCGCGGCAGGAGAGCCTCCGGCTGCACGCGGCCAAGCTGCGGGACGATTTCGTGCCGGTTCCCACCGGCTGGGACATGTGACGATGTGTCACAAGATCGATGCATGGTGCATGCATGCATGGCGCAGGTTGTGAAGCTCCGCTGCTTCGTGATACACGGATTAGTTAGCTAGGGTTAAAGAACCACACGTGTCTACTTAGATGATCTTTTCTCTCGCAAACATGTAATATTCTTCCACTTGACGAAATACATACATAGTACGTTCTTGACAAACAGTGTAATATTATCGTATTGAAATTCAAAAGCAAAATAGGTGGGTTGTACTTGTACAGTATCTCATTGATTTTTTATGATTACATGGTGACATACACACATATCACTACATAGCACACTACACTCACACATTTATAAATAGGTTCTTATCATACGTTTATGTAATACTACTAAAAGCACTCTTGTGTACCTAAATAATAGGCATCAGAATTCATACATAAATAGTAGACACTAGAATTTAAATTTGATGGATAGAGTCGTATCCTCGTATTTTCACTATCATACCAAGAAGTGGTTCTCTCATCGATTATTCTTACGTATATCAATTCTAGTTTATTCAACCCTAGTTTTCCAATGCCTCTAGCGTGGATGACATAGCTAGGAACACGGGCTGTTTACTCGTGCTAGTTCACCAAGGAAGAACAGAGGGTGTGTTCTGGTGCGAGCCCGCGCCTACCGCCTTAGGATCATGGATCGACGGCTGCCGTACGTTGTGTCCCCTCCTCATCCCACCCTTGATCTGCCGCCGCGGGAGACTGATGGACGAACTCGCTGAACGTACGCATGCTGATCGCGGTGGAGATGAGCCAAAAAAAGAAGCTGAGACGCGCGCGTGCGGACAGCTAAATTCCACACTAATTCAAATTAGAATAGCCATTTCGCACTGATAGCAGAAAGCGATTTACATGGGATAGCTCTTTGAGAAAACTGCATATGTCATACACGCATGGAGATCAGATCACATATGCATCCGTAGTTCCACACTATTCTGACAGATAACATTATATAGTCGATCCATGCTTGATGGGCTCATTCATACATCACTAGCATTATTCTTTGAAAGCCACAGAGTGATCCATTAGTGTGTACACTGAAGCACTAAAATCAATCTATTCACCATTATTGCATCTTCATTTACATGAGAAAAAAAAACATTTTTCAACAAAGAAAATTAGAGACAAGAAACTAGAAAGGGTTTAAGAGTTCTGTACAATAATCGATTTCTACCATGTACACATTTTCACCCTTTTTTCCCATCTGGGCAGGAGATAAACCTATATCAAGACTATGCTGAATTTTGTCTAGTCGACGAATATGATGCTGCAAGGAGCGCAGCCCCAATCCCAGACCCCTCCTCCGTCACTCTGAGACTAACGGTGGCCGCAATCTCATCCCCTAGGATCTCGCCTACGGCTTCATTCAGATACTCCCTGAAGACTGAATAGCCTTGGTAGAGACCAACCTCGATAGCGACAACTGATCTCTTTGGCTCGCCTCTTATTGTTCTAACTTTGTTGGTACCACAAAGGGTTCCATCGCGCCCGTTTTTTTGCAGTACTGCAACGATTCCAGCGGCAGCTAGACGGGCAGCTCTTCGGGTGACAATGTCGCAGATTCTCATGACAAGTTTCCAAGTCTTCAGTGGAACATCTGGTATCTGCATGGGACATGACATAACTGACGAGAATATTATTTTTCTCGAATATGCAGAAGAGGAAAACCAGTTATTTACAAAGTTGATACAAATTGATAAGATTATTATCTGAAGCAACTGGCTACCAAAGAAAGCACACAGATTTTCTCACTTCAAATAAAAAATACATCACAAAACAGAGTTTCAGGTAAGCTACTCAGCTGTGAGAACAAACCTTCAGATGTCCTTCGAGTACCTTACTGACTTCTCTCAAATCTGGGGAATCATCCTCACGAATAGCAGCTAGACATGGCGTACTGGACGAAAATAAATGACATGTCAAAATTTTGATAACTTTCTGGGAGATTACTATTTTTTTTGTCGAGAGGCAATCAGAAAATAGAGTGTGTGCTAAAGCGTACATCTGAAATGTAATTAAAATGCAGCTCTTATCCAATGTTTCAAAGGGTCAGGATAGTTATCAGAAAGATCATCAAGTCCTGAAACTGAATATGCAAACAATATTTGGAAATAATCATCCAATGTTCGTAAACTTAACACATCAAATATTGTTGATTATTTTCAGATTGGTGAGATAAGCATCGGCATTAACAGAGATAGAAGTGAGATAAGCATCCGCATTAACAGAGATAGAAGCAGGTAGAAAACTTGCAGGCTAGTACAAACAGAAATTCAGTTTTGCAAGAAACAAGGTACACGTCGCTCCTGAGCGGCGGCTCGGGTGGCTCCCCAAACCCTAGTGCCACCACCCCTCTCCAAGGAAAAAAATTTCGGTAAATAAAATTTATCGGAGGTCACCGATAAACATGATATATCGGAAATATCGGATCAAATTCAAACGAATTTAAATTTTTTAAAAAAATTTGGCATGATTTTGCTTGAAACTGTCCCTAATCCATCAAACATCACAATTGCATATAACAACAAAGAAATGAGACAATATATCACAAGTTTATAGCACACATTAGATAGGTTCATTACGCCGAACGTAAAAATGTCATACTAAATGCACAGTCCCAAATATTACAAGTCCATTGGATAGCAAAATAAGAAACAACCCAAATATTACATGTTTGAAACACATATCACCAACATAGATGCCAAATGAACATCAATTCCATTACAAAATATAGGAGTAGTGCACTTAAGAACCAACAAAATATTCAGATAAGCACAGTAAAGAGCGCCACATCCACATCTTCTCCTCAGAGGCTTGCATCACTACAAATATTTACATGTGAAATGTTCAAAATCTGATCATGAAATCAAATCAAATCACAATGCAATGCTCACATATAAACTAGTAGTAGAGGAGAGGTTCATCTAACATTTTAGAGTTGGTAGACACTCTTGAGAGTTGGTTTCTTCTTCCTAGTTGATCTTGGACGGATAGGAGTTGGTTCCCTAAGCCTAGCACCTGAACCACTGCCTGCACCACCACGGGCTCCACTACCACTAGCTCCATCACCACCTTTGCAACACATTAGATTTTCAAGGGAAAAAAAATACATGTTATTGACAATAAATCACAATTGCTGAAACTGATTGAATCTCACCATCATCTTCATCATCAGAGCTGCTGTCCCCTGACTCGGCATAAACTGGACTACCATGTGAAGAATCTGATTCATAGTCATCTGCAAAACCTTCTTCCTCTTCCTCTGATCGCACCTTCCCTTTCTTCTTACCGCCCTTTCTGCCAAAACAAAGCTTCCTCTTAAATGCAGCCACCTCATGTGCCTCTATTTGTAACTTATCAATGAGAAAGTTGCTAGGTGTGCTCCAATAAAGATCATCATCATATTCGTCGAGAGTCAGTGTAGACTCACTCATGGATTTGCACAACCACTCCATGATTGGGTTGCTTTCATCATATAAAGCAACATCCATCATCATGCTACATGGATCAAGGCCCTCCTTTTCTTGAAGGCTTTGAAAATCAACTTCAAACTGTTGGATGCACAGCTTCAAATTATAATGCACATAAACCAACTTGTGCAGCTTCTCATAACCTAACCGATTTCTTAATTTGGTATGAACCAAAGCAAATGTACTCCAATTTCTCCCACACCCACTAGATGACATGTATTGTGAAACAATACGCTTTGCAAGCTTTTGTAGTTCTTTGTACTGTCCTCCATATGAAGTCCACCAATCAGCTACAATAAATTAAAAAATATAAGCAACAGTACTAGTTCTACCAAGTTCGAAAATGAAAAGGCACATGGGAATATACACTCAGCAACTTATATCTAGAAACAGCCACCATATGCATCTAGTTAATGAACCAACAACAACCATGTCACCAACCAAACCAAAATCTAAAAGAGAAAACAGAAAGCACATAACCCTTTCTGCACTCATTTTGCCAAGTAATTACCAAAATCTAAAAGAGAAAACTGATTTGGCCAAGAAAAGTATAGTACCTGCACTCGTTTTGCCACGAAGTGCCGAGCACCGAGCCTCCGGTGATCCAAATAACCCTTTCTGTGTGCTGAAGAACGAAACAAATTGGTCAATTGCAATCGATGCCTCCGAAGGTGAGCTTGCAAGCTTCTTGAGTGCGAATGTTACAGCCAACATAGAACTTGGTTTTTGTGCAAATTTTGACCTGTATAGTGCTTTAGGATCAAGTGCAGCAGCTAGAAAGGCAAAGAAATTCAGAAATATTAGAAAATTAGAATGCATGAAAAAAGAACACAAATTGAACAAATTTTCAGTTCAATCCTTAGTTTTTACTTGCAAGCATGAGTGTTTCATTGAGAAGATATCGAGTTCTCCTATTAATTACTTCATCTAACCTCTCTAAGAGATCTCGTTTAGCACGCTCATCGTGCTTTAATTTACCATGTATTTCATCTTGCGCACGTAACATCTTTGGAAGAAATCCAGATATAGTTCCATTCTTTTGCTGATCAGCAAAGCGAAGTACAGAGTAGATTGGTGTGACAGCTTTCAACACCAACTCCACCTTATCCCACCAGAGCCTATTTATCAAGCAATCATATGTGAATTTATGGTCCTCCTCATTTCTCCATTCATTATTTTTCCACTCACTAGATATCATCTATGAATGAAACTTATCCTGCCTGTCCCAAAAACTCTGTAAGAACATGAAAATTGTGCCAAACCTAGTAGCATTCCATCGAATCAACTCTCCGCCTATCTTCTCTCTCATCATACCATGGAGCCTGAAAAGATAGGAAGAGATGAGTGCACATGTGGAATTGTATTGAGCATCACATCTACAATTGTAAAAGATAAGAGAGTTACCTGTTATGGTTGTAGAAGAATCTACATATCCGCTTTGCATTGTCCACTACTTCCACAACCTCATCAAAACGTGCTATGTCCTTCAACATCAAATTGATAGTATGAGCTGCACATGGCTGCCAAGTAATGTGTGAATACTCAGCAGTGAGTTGCATGCATGCTTTCTTGTAGTTGGAACCATTATCTGTCACAATCTGAACGACAAATTTTTCCCCAATCTCTTCAACAATCACCTCTCTAATACAATCATAAATAAATTCTGCATTTTGGACGTGACCAGTTGCATTCACAGACTTATGGAAGAACATACGTCCATTGCAAAATATCATGAAATTAATAATACACATCATGGTAGGTCCTGTCCATGAATCACACATGATGGTAACTCCAAATTGACCCTAATCTTCTTTAAAATCAGCCATATGAGCCTGCAAGTCTTCATAGTTCATATCCAGCAATGGGCCATCTATATATGTTCCCGTTGGAATAACCACTCCCTCTCCAAGCTGTTGAGCTAATTTAATGGCCACTCGAAAGTATGGGCAGTTTGCTTTTCTTCCAGGAATATCATTAGCATGGAACCACTTCGCCAAAGCTTTCCCAAGTTTCTCTTTGGCATCTCCCTGGAGCATAATGTCCACCCTAGGCTGCGATGATGCCCTACTGCGTGCCAAATCTATATCAAATGGAACTTTTGAAACACTTGAACTTCGGTAGTACCTGTCAATTTTAGTTTGACTAGTTGAGAAACTTCCACTACCACTTGCCCTACCAAAAGGCAGGGAGCTGCCACTTGCCCTACTGAAAGGCGAAGAGCTACCATGTTCCAAGCCAATATTCCTCAACGATTCTCTTATTGCCATCTCAACCTGCCCCTCTTCATCAGGAGGAATATTAGCCCTTCTAGCCTTCCCATAAGCTTCCTCCATAATTGCCTTTTCAACAAAGAGATGATGCTCATTAGCATCCATCTTCTTTTGTCTCCCTAATGCCGTTACCTTCAACATTATCTCCCTAACATTACGTGGCACATTTGGGCATGGTACCACGTCCCCTTGCAGTCCAGCCAGATGATTCCTTAAACGGGTTACACCTCCACTGTCCCTTGCAACAAGACAATAACCACACTTGAATCCATTAGTTTTCCACTTCTGACCATGGCTCCATGGTTTCTCAATGGATCATCGTAGTTCTATCCGAGTCCCTGCAATTCAAAAGAAAGAAATGAAAAATGTGTGCAAAAGAGTATATATTTGCATGTAAACAATCACTGTAAATGAAGTAAAAGAGTATAACTAAAAAACTAAAAATTCTAGCACAGGATAAGAAACGTACCACACATAGATGGATGTTTAACATAAAGAACATGACATGAAGTTAATAATGTAATCTGAGCAAATTTCACACTGAAATCTGAACTACACATATGGATCAATGTTTGGTTTAAATTTTAATTGCATGTCATATATATTTGGATACTACGTGACACTAAACATACAAAAATCTGAATTTGTTGGGCAGTGTATCAATGAACACTCTGTACAAAGAGTTACTTTTTCAACATACAAAAATCAGTATCAAGGTAATTGTGTCTGCCAGGTGCTTGGTTGATGTATAACCATTAGAATTTGAGTACTCAGTTGGTATAGTATTTATTTTCTACTGAAATGAAATCGACATGCTTCTATCAACAAAAGCTGTACCAAGCTGCTGCTGTGAAGGTTGAAAAGAAAACAGCTGCTGTATAAGAAATAGAACAGTTGGATTTATCGCTAAAGGTACATGATTCTGAATCAACATTAGATAGGAGTACCCGCACCTAACAGTTTACAACCTTAAGCCCAGTTTAGTTCAGGAACATGTGTGGCTACCACTTATATACTTATCCCCCAGGCACCATCAAGGTTACAACTGCTCTTCTATATAACTTGGACAGCAAATTTCAATTGAATTGATGAGGCAGAATAACTGAATAAGTTGCTGCTTCCAGTTCCAACTCTCTGTTTAGAGGGCAAACTAATGAAGCCTAGAAAACATAATTCTAGTTGCAACTTGTAAGTAAAGTCAACTCTAGCTCAAATGGATTCAATTTTTGTAGGGGATAATCACACTTACTCCCCACATATCAGCTTCATTTCACCTTACTGACAAATAACAAGAAAGCAAGCACAAACCACAAGCTGAATGTAACCAACCATACTCGCATCGATGCTCACCTGATTTAGTGACCACAATTGTGGTAGACGTCGTGGTCCTACCGCCGGCACCGCTGGACAATCCGCCGACAGCTAGCTCCTTCCCCTTCCCCTTGCCCCTGCCTTGGCGCTCCCCCTCGCCCTGCGTCGCAGCCCCTCTGCCTCCAGTACCCACCGCCTCTCCCTCACTTTCCATCGCCATGGCTCAGGCCTCACCCGACTCGATGGAGATCGAGGAGGGGGCCTAGGTGATGGAGACTGGAGAGAAAGTTTGGGAGAAGGGAATGGAGGTGGGAGAGCAGCTGAAGGGCAGGGCCAGGCCAGCGGCTGCGTCTCTGACGGTGACGCAGGACCGCAGGTGCGCCGCCCGACGTCCAGCGGCAGGGGCCTGCACAGCAACACCCTCAACCGCGGCACCGCGCCATGGCGGCAGAGGCGGGCGCGTCGCGAGCCGACCTTGCGGGGCTGCGGGTTGGAGACGGCGGTGGCGACTGGCGTGATACCTGGGTCAGCGAAGCAGCGCTGCGGCGGCGCGTCCGCGCGAGGGGGGCGGGGGGCCAGTCGGGCATGTGGGGAAAAAATGTGGCGATTTAGGGTAAGGGAGGGTGGGGGCGGCGATTTTTGGACGAGTTAAGGCGGTCACGTGCGGGACAGCGAATTTAGCTAAAATTTTTTGGCCGGTACACTTTTTTACCGGACCCCACCGATAAAAGCGAAATTTTGGATTTTTCGCCGAAATTTTTTTCCTTGCCCCTCTCCCACCACTCCTCTCTCCTTGCCGTCGCACGAGCATGCCATTGGAGCCCACGCAGCTACAAGGATGGTGGCGGCGGGGCTATCTCCCTTCCGTGGCGTCTCCCTCCCGCCTGAGGGGCCCCTTGCCACCAGATCTGGGAGGCGGTGGCCGACGTGCTCGGTGGTGGCAGTGCTAAGGCGGAGGGAGGCGGCAGTGGACCTGAGGTGGAGGAGGTGGCCACGAATGCGTAGCTGGCGAAGCTGGAGCGGGCGCGCTTCGCGGTGTGCAGCACAGCCTCGACGGTGGGCCGTGTCGGTGGGTCACGTTTGAGGCTAGAGAGGGAGGGCGACGGCAACCTCTGAGGCGGTGACGGCCAGTGAAGGCCCCGGCGTGGTTGTAGACCGACGAGGTTGAGGCCGTGGAGGGCGCTCACATGGGCCATGGCAAAGCTGCGGTGTTTTTGTGAGCACATCTAGTCAGCGGTGGCGCCCCTCCCACCAGATCGAGGCGACGACCAATGGTTGGCCGGATCCACACGTTGGGCTGGCCCACGTGATGGCGGTGGCCTGTTTAGTGCGGCTGCGGATGGGACAGCGTTGTGGTGCCGGGTCCGTGCGAGGGACATGCAGATCTACGCGTGTGGTGCCAGCCCACGTGGGGCGGTGATAGGTCCGCCATGGCGGTTGTGCCGGATCTGTGCGGCGGCGGCGGCAGCGGCTAGTCCTGCAAGGCGGTTGCCAGTCCGACGCAGCTTAGGCAACGTCCTCGCGCGGCGACACATGTGATGGGGCTCGGCAACCTGCGGCTCGGTCCTTGTCGCAACGCATGCCAATGGTGGCCGGTGGGTGTTCAGCGTGGGCGCAGGTTTTGGTGATGTGGGGGGCTTTAGGTGAAAGCCTAACTTGGTCTTCTAATGCTGGTGACGATGACGCTCTTAGGTGCTGTTATCCTTTCTAAAGGTGTCGCTAGGAGATCTCTACCTTCCCCCACCCCGAATGGATCCTCCGTGTGAAAACACTGACCTCTTTCGAGATCGGACAATGGTGGAATCTTTGATGTTGTGTCCTCCATGGCGGTATTGCCTTGGAGCCCCCTGCCCTGCGTTGGCAAGGACTGGCATTGAGATTGGCAGCGATGAGGTTCGGGCCTAGGGTGATGATGAGGCTTTTGCTTTCTTGGAGTTGCGCTTCTTGCTTCATGGCGAGAGGCTGACAAGCTAGGGTTGATCGTGTTGGTGTGGAGTCAAAGTTGTTGCGTCGTTGGGGTGCAACGAAGCTTGGCAACGATGGCATGTAGTACGCTCTTTCTCAAGGCTATTTCGGTGGTAATTGAGTGCATGGGTGCATTGATAATGTGGCATAGGTTGAGATCCGTCGTGAGAAGTCGGAGCTGTTGTGTCGCTTTTGCGATGAGCTTGGTAACGATAACTTGTGTCGGGTTCCATCATTTGTAGGCTGTTAATGATTAGTAGTATGCCGTGGGTCTTTACTGTGTGTTTGTAAGATTTTTGGATCCATTTTATCTTATAAACTGAGTCAACTCTTTTCTTCTATAGTGGATTGCAGAAAAAAATTTCTGCCTTTGAAAAAGAAAAGGTACACTTCCAAACTATTATTCACCGGTTGTTCCTGTTCCAGTTAATTCAGTTGCAGTGACCATATTGCAATGTTACCATTTACCAGAAATAATATGTAGCAAAATATGAAGCAATAGGACGAATGGAGTAAATGGGGAAGCTTAATTAGCAAGTAGCACGGTGTATAGGCATTAGGCGTATCACATCGATTTAGAGTCTTGTGACATTGGACATGAAACTAGCCATATAATGCTCATAATAAGTATTCATTTTAAAATAATATTATGTGTAAAATCATAAAGTAATTAAAAGCAAAAGAATTACAAGGACAAAGATACCTCAATACGAAAGGGGTGGGGTAGATAAACAATCGGTATTGGTACTAAATACAGCAGATTCTTGAGCCCTTCTTTGGAGCACCAATCTTGCAATCTCTCCAAGGTACACACCGGAGATCATTTTCTCAAAACTCTATGCCGATTAAATGACGTTACTTTTAGCTTCATTGCTGTAAGACTTTCAACTTGATTGTTACAAGCTATTCCACACGGGAAAGTTTTCACAAGATCTAACCTGGTCATAGTAATTGTGTGTCTCATCATTCAAACATATATCATAAGGTGTACGACGGTATTTTACCATATATATTTGCGTATTTCCCCTGCATACTTATATATAAGAAAAAGAAGAAAAAAAAAAGAAAAAAAGAGAGGCGGGCCCCTTTTCTTTAGGCCGGCCCACTCCCCGACCTCTTTGTCCCATCGACCGCGCATGCCCCAGGGGTGCCCGGCGCCTCCTGTTCTTCTTCCCTGCCACCTCTACCTCTCTCTCCCCGCGCCGCCTTGCTCCTCGCGCCCGCCAGCTCGGCTGCGCTCGTGCCTGAGCCGCTCGCTCCCCACCTCCTCTCTGATCCTCGGGCCCGAACCAGCCGAGCGCTCCGCCCCGGCTGCGCTCGAGCTGTGGCGAGCCACGCCGCGCCGCCACCTCTCTCGGCTCACTCATCCCCATGCTTATCTCCCCATCCTTATCTCTTTCCGAAATCATAACCCCCGATCCAATTACTCGGTCGGTTGGGAGCTCCCAGCCGCCACTACAAAGGTTGGGGAGGGGCCAGATCAGAAAAGAGAGAGGGAGAAGAGAGGGAGAAGAAAGAAAGAGAAAAGAGAGAGAGCTTTTCGCCGCATCTAGCCACCGCTTTTGCCATCGTCGGAGCGCCATGGCCATCGTTGCCCGTGCTGGTGGGTCTTGGCAGTAATCTCCCCCCCCTCCATGGGTGTTATCCCGACCAGGGAAAATCTTACCGGTAAATTTTATTTACCGGAGGTCACCGGTAAATTTGATTTCTCAAAAATATCGGATTTACCGGAGTTTTACCGAACAAATTCAAACAAATTTAAACAAAATTTAAATAAATAAAATTCAAATATTACTGATAAGTGATTTTTTTATTGTGATATAATCTTTTTGAAAATTTAAATAAATAAATTCAAAAAATTTACCGGTTTATTTTTTTTACCGGTACCCACCGGTAAAACCGGTAAACCGGGTTTACCGCCGGTTTTCGGCCGGTAAAGTAATCCCTGATCCCGACTGGGCCTTGTGCCCATGTCTGTGCAGAGCAGGTTGCCAGTCGACACTTCAGCGCTGTGTCCGTGCAAAGCAGGTGGCCGGTCGGCTTGATTGCTGTGTCCGTGCTTGTGTAGGCCGGTGCCTTCGTGCCCGCGCGATGAGCAGATGGATGTGGTGATTTGTGCTAGCTTTTGTGCTGAGGTGTTCGTAATCGAACTCGGTTGTTCTTGTTGATGGTGACTTGGCCGGCCTCGAGCCGTGTCCGTGGTGATGCTATTCGTTGTGGTTGCTGGCTGTTCTTCGTCTCTCTGATCATGCCGGCCTCCGCGCCGCGACCGTGGAAATTGGTGGTGCTTCGATTTTGGTGGCCGGTGGCCCTTTTGCTTTGCGCTGAAATCCAACCAGTGCCTCCGTGCCCATGTCTGTGCTTGCTGTGGATTAGGCTGGCCGGCTCCTTCGTGCCTCTGTGCGATGAACAGGTGGTCTGGCGTGCATGTCTCTCACCGCCGTGAGGAGCTGATGGGCTCCGATGTGCGAGTCTCTCACCGTCGTGAGGAGATTATGGGCTCCAGCGTGCATGTTTTTTTGCCTTCGTCGCCATGGTGGTGCTCGGTGCTGGTTGTTCTTGCTTCTTTTGTGATTTCGGCCGATTGTTCTCGTGTTTCTGTGATTTGGTTGGGCTTGTGCCATGACCGTGATTCGGGTGGCCAACTATTTTGCTTTGAGGTGGTGGCCAGCTGTTTTGCTGTGAGTTTGGGCCAGCTGTGTTCTCGTTTTGTGAACCGGCTGTTAGTTTGTGGTTGAAACTGGCCGGCCTTCATGCCATTGCTATCGTGGTGCTTCTCCGTTTGGCCAGCGCACTTGTGTAGCTGGTAGCCCTTTTGTTGGGTTAACATGCTCATACCTAGGCCACCCTTCTATCAGTTGGCATGTATGCTTCTCTGTGTGTTGGCCCTGCCATCAACAACATGTTCTTTTGGTATGGCAATGAGAGGGCAGTAGTATTTGCCTCTCTGTGGCGTGGTGGCTTGAGGCTATGTTGGGTCCTCTCTGATGGTTGCATGTTTCTCTGCTACTACCCATTGCTTTACCAATCTTAGGTCTGTTTGTTGGATGGCCTTGTTTTGTGATATATCATGTGACGTGATGCTCTCTACTCTATACATCACTGATGCTTTTGTAGCCCTACTGTTGTGGCCTTTGCTGTTATAAGTTGTGATCAAATCAAGTGGTAATCTGAGGCCTGATAACTTGCTACTTCGGTTCTCCTGGCTGTTGGTGGCTTGGCCTGGCCCTGTTATTGTGCCCTTGCTATTAAGAACTCTATGATGTGCTCATTTCACTTGATAGTATGATGATGCTATTACATGGCCAATGATGATTAATGAGTTTATTTTGGTATTGTGTCGCGGCCAATGACGTATAGCGAGGCCCAACAGTGCCTTTGCAGCTTGTTATTACCCTTCATCTTTGTGGTGCTAGCCTTCGTGGCTCTATTATTGTGGGATAGTGATAGAGGTCGTAGATAGGAGCCTAGGGGCATGTGCAGTTCACTGGGCTCCCGTCAGGTTGTAGTTGGCGAACTGTCGTGTCGCTAGACTCTCTCTCTCCCTCTATTCCTTTGTAGTACCTGAGGCTACGGCCGATGATGAGGGGCTACAGATTCTGAGGCATGTGTGGTCGATGATGATCCGGGATATATAAATAGTTCATAAAACTCATGCTACATTGTTTGTCTCGTCTTTTACTGTTATTTGTTTTCTAACGCTCACTCTGCTTTGTCTATGATGCGTGTGATTACAGCCTTGCAGACTCAGAGATGACTTAATGACGACCAGTACATTAGCTTACTCGGAGGTTGTCCGGGAGAGCCAGACGTAATTAACCAGGGGCCTCACGAGCCTATGGGAACCAGGACGAGACAATTGTCAGAAGAAGTTAGTCAAATAGCATGTGCGTATGTGTGTGGAACAAATTGTAATCATGAAACTTGTGCTTTATGAGTTTGATAATGAATAAATAAAGTTCAGCGTTTCAATTACATTTGTCTCCTGTTTCTCTCGTATACTGTATGTATACTGGCACGCTCGTAGTTGTTATATTCACAGTTATACAATATAGCAATTCAAACAAAGGCGAGTTTCAAATGGAGCACTATAATGGTATTTACGGAGGTCGGAAACTACCCCATTCCATATTACAGCCAGTTGAATGGAGCACTATAATGTAAGATACAATTATCAAAGTTTCTATTATGACACTGAAAATTTTATCATCCCACAGAATTCAAATATATACTGTGGGTCCAAAGTTGGTAAGAAGACCCCAACACTTAGTAATTGCACCATAGTGTTCAATTTGGGTGTGATTGGTTGCCCGCATAGATTTTAATCGCATGGACCGTATATGTAAGTTGAGGTGAAGCAGGCTGAGCAGGGTCATATTTATTGAAAACAAAAGTACTTGGTTGGTTGTATCTGTCTGTAAAGGTTAAGCTGAGATTCTGTTTGGTTGATCGAATCTAAGATCATATGAGTGGATGTAAGAGTTGAAACTATGATTGATTGCTCGTACGAAGATGATTTTATGACACTGATAAGTGAGCCCGCCTGTATGAGTAGATGAAAGAGCTTGCATCTACCGAGTCAGGCTGCGAAGGGAAGTTCGATTCCCTCCTAGGCCAGACTGCGAGAGTACATTTGCATCCGCCGGTCCAAGCTAGAATAGTATATATATAAACAATCAAACACGTTTCTCTCTAAGATTATATACATAGGAAACATCCGTGCCAGCTCCAATAATCAGTGCAGCCACTGTATCCTCATCATAATAATGCCCCATAGCTGATGTCCCCAGCATTGTTCACCTAATTATCAACATCATATGAAATTTCTAAGAATGAACCAAAACACCATTTTCTAATCTATTACACGCAGCTAAAGCAATTTTTTACGCATGATCATGGAGCACACATCAATTCATCACAACATAATATGTGTGAATTTAACAAGAGCTGAAACTAACTACCCAATATGTATGGTTCTGCCATATAACATGTGAGTATCCAATTCTAGCATTCCTTTGAGCATAATACATGAATGCTAATCTCATGGCTCCATGCACATGACTGCTAAAAATTGACGGCATTTATAGATTTTGGCAGGGTGCAGGGACTGCAGAGCATCTAGGTTGTCACCGAAATGGCATAGCACTGCAGAGGATAATATCATAACCTTGTCCTTCAGAAACGGTATAGCACCGCAGCGTAGTGGCAGGTCGAGCATTTTCAACTTACATACCTGTTGCGTCCGTGCCTACGTACTCAGCCACGTGCGCCCCGCATCCCTCATGCCCGCTCCACCGTCGTGCCCCTGCCTAGCTCGAGCCTGCACTGCCGTTGACACTGCCTTCCAGGCTTGAACCCATGCCCATGCCTCACCCCACCACCACGACCCTCGTCTCGCTCGCGCCTGTGCCACCGCCGCCCTCCATCTCAGGGATACGGTCGCCACACAGTCACGCACACGATCTCAACCTCTCATGAATCAACGCACTCATGCACAGGGTCTTCACTCGTGTCTCAAGGGCACCTGGGCCGCTATGCATGGCTGTATGGGCAGTAGGTCGTGAGCTGTGGCCGCGTCAACGCCGATTAGGTCGTGGCGATATGTGCTTGAGCCATTGTAGGAGATTATCCGTTAATTTCTCTCCTGATTTCTTCAGTTATTTTCATTAGTAAAATAAGCCCCATATCTGTACTAATTGTTTGAATTTTAGGAATTTTATTAGATGGGAGGAAAGTAGAGGGAAGAGATGACGCAAGAACCAATTCGTATTTTGTATAGTTGACATATAAAAAAATACATAAAAATTTGGGTGTACATATACATCCTTGTCCCTTCTTAGGCCCGTCAATGCCACAGTAGCAGCTGCATAGTGGTCACAGCCCCGTCTACATAGGGTGCTATTTGAAAACAGTGGATTATCAGTTAAAAAGACTAACTAGTGTTACCGGGATACGGGTGCGGAAGTTGGAGTCTGACTCGAGTGCAGGTGTCCGACATGGCAAACTCGAGAATATAGGATTCAAGGATTCTTCTAATGTATATTATTATTATTATTATTATTATTATTATTATTATTATTATTATTTTATGTTTTGAATATAAGTATATACATAAAAGATATATATAATATAGAGATATACCTCTTCTTTAATACACTAGAAGGGGAAATAAATTCGTAATTCTTATTTACAATCAGATCCACTAGATTCGTCAAGGCTAAAAGAAAATAGAAAATAGAAAAGAATAAATATGAAATGGGCCGTCATTTGTTGGCCCATCCAATCACGTCCAAGGTTTCCCTAACTCCTTCAGTCTCTCTTCCACGCACACCACCGCCTCCCCATCTCCCCCGCTACCTCCCTTCCCGAGTCCTCTCCTCTCCCCCGCTGTCACTGCTTCCCCCCCCCCACCCCACCTCCTCCTTTCCTCCCCCTTCTTGCGCAGCGCACGGCAGCATCTGCCGTTTGGCTAGTGCAGTTGCGAACCGTTTGGCGGGTGTCAAGCTCTATTATATATATATATATATATATATATATATATATATATATATATTTCAAATAAAAAATCTAAATATATGTGTTTGTTTTAAAAGATTACATATCTAGACTCTCGGTGTGTTGCCCTTCCAATGGGTGAGAGCGACATTTTTTCAATAAAATTAGGACTAATTTTAAAATAGAATTGTTGCGGATTAATCGGACGAGTAGAGTATAAGCCTATAATTTGATTCACAAAGTTAAATGTCTACGTTGAATACAAAATTTACAGTATGTGATTGTACATATTACAATGTCGGGGATAAAACATGAGTTCTACTACGTGAACTGGAGATTTTTTCTCCTCTCACATGCCGCTTCGCGTTCCTCTTCTTCCTAGGGATGTAGGAGAACTTGACGCATCTAAAATAGTTCCTCACTCTTCTTAAAATTGACCTCCTGCTTCCTTAAAATGTCCGTCCAGAGGCGATGTACCTCCTCTCACATTTGGTCCTCAGCTTGTTGTATGTGTTCTTGTTCTTATCGCTGACGCTCTTGTTGAACAATGTGCTTCCTGCTTCTATTGTGCTTTCTTCATCCCGATCTCGTACTCCCTTTTTATTTCAGCTTCTCTGATCTATCCCCCATAAAACATCAGCTTAACCACATTGATCCATTCCTTGAAGCAGTAATATTGTTTAACAATTAAAAGTTATGTTATGAGTGTAGTTTGCAATATGGATTTGACAAGTTTGGAAGAGTGAGAAAGAGAAACATACTATGAGGTCTAGGTTAAGTTCACAACACATGAAGAACCTCCTACTAAAGGTCTCCATATCGAAAGGCATCGACATCCGTGCTTGTTAACCACATAAGCACAACGAACGCTTATGCCAGTGTAGCACTCCAAATGGGTGGTTCCTCTAGGAATACATGGTACCCTGGTAAGACGTAACATCATAATTTAAATATTTATAGAGAATTAAGCGGAACATAAACTTAAAATAAGTAAATAACAAGTTTACATCATAATATAAACTTAAAATAACATAATCTTACAATACTAACATAGTTCGTTACATCATATGTCTTTACAACATGACAATAATAATTCTACAACACGAATTACACATAGCAAGTTTTGTTAGAACATTACTCGTTACAACATGATAAAAATTAGTCACAAAACTCCATAATGCATGGATGAAGTTGATGAACGACATGACCGTGGATTTCTCCCATCGGAAGATCAGCCCGAAGGACCTGCTTCACCATCATTGTCACCTACTAGATAGATCTACCCTTCTCCACTGAGTCAAATCCCAACAGATCTATCCCTTGTGGAACATAAACAATGTCCCCTTCCCCATAAAAATTCTTGAAATGCCAATTATCTGACATATTTGCCTGCAGTCGATAAAAAACTATATTATTATTTTGACTGACAATAAGTATATGTGCTAGATCTACAACAACAAGACATAATTAATATAACAAATAGCTAACATTTATCTAAGATACTACATCTGATGCCTAACCTATATCAAAAACTAAATCTAATGGCTAACCTAACTCATTTGTTAAAAAAAATAAGATTAAAATATTTACCTTCACCAAAAATAGATTCCGACAGGGCTTTCTGCTCACTCCCTTCTCCTCTCTTCCCCTCTCCTCTCCTCTCCTCTCACTCCTACTCTCACTTTTACTCAGCTTGTTGAAGGAACAAATGAGCACTATGCTCCTGGGGAGGGCCGGCACGCCCATTATATAGGTAAATCGGTCACACATCCGAAGGGCGACATCTTGTCCATAGGCCCCACGTGGCGCAGAAGCTCATGTTCCTCATTGGAATGGTGACATGCTACAGGTCAACGGAGCAGCCACCATGGCGTCATAATTGAGCTGATTGTTCTTGTTACCCGTCGAAAGAACAACAGGTAGCTGTTGCCCTTCGAACGAGCGGCAAATCTCATGTCACCCTTCTTACAGGTGACAATAGTCTAGATCTGCAATTTTTCAAAATAGACACATATATTTGTAATTTTTTATTTAAAAAATATATAAATAAAAAATTCTTAATCTCTGGATGTGTGTGGTGGGTAAGCTTTTTTAATTCAAAACTTTAAATATGATTTTCTCTCAAAACGTGAGTCCATTTTGGAATCTGTTTCCACCATAGTGTTGTTTAGAATTAATGCAACAAAGTGATATCTTTTTTATTTTTTAAAAATCAACATTTTGGATGTACTGCTTCAACTTTTTTAATATATAGTTTCAACATTTTTTAAGTAAAATGTTGAATTAGTGTTTCAAAATCCATGAACTCGGTTTTGCAAATTGTTGAATCAAGTTTCTGAAAATTTTGAATGCATATGAAGTCACAAACTACAAGACTAGATGGTGAAATTGAAACATGTTGAACTAAGGCCATCTTCAATAGAAACAGCAAAATTTTATCCTCTAAAATACTATTACAGCATCATTTGTCATTATTGCAGGAGCCCTCATTCCCTCCATCTCCAACAGAAACTCTATATATCATCCAATATCTTCTCTTTCCTATATTAAAATGTTTTGTGCCCAACCGCCATAACCGCCGTAGCAACATCTAATTTCACCGGTTCCCGTTGCAACTGGCATTGTTTGGCACGATTAAAATTAGTGGTATGAAATAATTGATTTTGTTCGGGAAAAAAATAAATATTTGTTCGGCATATTTTTTGTCGGAGCTAATTTTTTCGCCCATGCAACTACGCAGTCAAAAAAGATTGTTTGCAACATATGAAACAGTTGTGACTTGCACGACAATTTAGCTTGTAGAGGAAGGAAGAAGCAGTCTTGCTGCGGAAGCCTCACTAGTAATGGCTTGTAGGGGAAGGAAATGCGGTGGATTCCTTCAGAAGGCTCAGCATCTCACTATATATATGAGGCTGAGGTACTCTCATTTGCAAGCCACGAAATGGATCCTCGTTCAGCCTGAAAGTAGTACTTGAGAGACCTATGTTTCTCCAATGATTCTTCCGATGAGGAAGATGATTTGGTCTTAGAGACTCTCAGCGCCTGGCATGCGGACGGGGAGGCATCACACCGAGGGCCGTGGGGTGGTTCCGTGCCGGGTCATCGGCGTATCCACCGGAATCAGCTGGAGGGCCACAATAGGTTGTACAACGACTACTTTGCGGACCCCGCGGTGTACCCCGACTACATTTTCCGTCGCAGGTAAAATTGTAAATAGAGGTTGTCGTGTGTAAGTGTTATGTACAGAAGGTGTGTGAGGTAGTAATGCTCGGTGTTCGTGCAGGTTCAGGATGAAACGTGACATTTACTGCAAGATTGTGAAGGAGGTTGAGGAGCATGACCCATGGTTCCAGCAAAGGAGGAACGCTGCAGGCGAGCTGGGGCTGTCCTCCTTGCAAAAAGTTACTGTGGCATTCCGTATGCTAGCATACGATGCTCCTGCAGATTCTCTTGATGAGTGCCTCCGGCTAGGGGAGAGCACCATCATTGAGAGCATGAGACGGTTTGTGCGTGCTGTCGTCGAGGTGTTCGGCGATGAGTACATTCGTGCTCCGAACAAGGAGGACACTGCTCGCTTGCTGGATATGAACCAGCGAAGAGGGTTCCCGGGATGTTGGGAAGCATTGACTGCATACATTGGAGGTGGAAGAACTGTCCGACAGCGTGGTCGGGTTCTTTCACTGGCCATGTGAACGCACCGACGATCATTCTAGAGGCAGTGGCGTCGCAGGACCTGTGGATTTGGCATGCCTTCTTTGGAATGCCAGGTTCTTTGAATGAAATCAACGTGCTGCACCGTTCACATCTCCTCGACAACCTTGCCGCCGGCGAGGCACCCAAGGTACAATTCTCCATTAATGAACACTATTACACCATGGGATATTACCTTGCAGATGGCATCTATACAGAGTGGGCTACGTTCATCAAGCCCATACAATCTCCTGTTGGGAGGAAGCGACAGCACTTCGTGGTCCAATAGGTGGCAGCATGAAAGGATGTCGAACGGGCCTTCGAAGTCTTGCAGTCCTGATTCCCCATAGTCCGGGGAACTGCGAGGTTCTAGGATCAGGAGACCCTTAACAACATCATGACCGCCTGCATTGTCATGCACAACATGATAATCGAAGATGAGAGACCGGAGGGGGAAGTCGAACACGTGTACGAGGGTGCTGGTGAGGAAGTGGTGCCGTCGCACGCTGCAACCCCCCCCCCCCCCCCACTCGAATCATTTATGCAAAGGTATGGTGAAATTAGAAGCAGACCGGGTCATCAGCAACTCCATGACGACATTGTTGAGCATCTTTGGCAACTCCACGGAGGAGAGTAGAATGCACCTCTAGTAGTTCGATCAATTATATGGTACATAGTATGTCCTACCGTGCTTCTTTTGTGTGTAAGCATTTGTACTCAATGTATGGTAGTCTTTATGGTTCGAAGTACCAAGATAGCCGGATAAAATGGAAGATTGGAAGTAGTATGTGAGTCCCACCCAGAAATTTCTAGCATACTCCATTGAGTTGCAGGTTTGTGACGATCAAATATTTTGGTGCTAGATTTTGGGGAGATTAATGAGACAGATAACTTCTCGGAAACAATTATTTGTGTTGTACGTATGAGGTTTGTGATGACTAAAATATTTCTGTTTACCAATAGCTGCTCAAAATTGAGACTTGTATCTAACAGAATGCCTTCTTGATTAAGACATGTCGGAGCATATATAGCAATGCAAACTTCACTGGAGAAATGTTAGAATATAGCAATTAAACATTCGGGATGATCCACCGTTATCCCGACTTTGCAAGAGAAGAAAAATTAGGAGATGTTCTAGTATCAACATATTTTCCACGGAGACTGGAGACTATTGAAGCATGTCTAAAATCCAGCAACTAAGTCACATAAATAGAGGCCATGCTTCTGTCCAGGTCATTTTAAGCAAGAGTGAAAAAGAGATGAAAGTAGAGAGAGTGAGGTGGAACTACATGCCATACAGGTTTCAAGGGCGACCTTATAGATCAGCTCCTACACACAATGTTCTGAGTCTTGCATACCAATGAACCTTATAGTACTTCGAACACAAATAAAGCTCAACATGTCTTAAATAATACAATACATGAGGCTGTCCATTACATGCAGCAAAGCTGAAATCTCAAACTTAGTTGAACCAAGCTGACAATTTAGCCGGATGGGCTAGATGCAGCATGGCGAGCAGCAATAGTGCTTTGCCGAAGGCTCTTGTAGTAGGCCTGCTGGTCCTCATCCATCTGCGAAAGGTCCATGTTCATTATCTCCCTCTCCTCCTTTACCTTTTCCCTCTCCTCATTAACCTTTTCCAATTGTACACGCTCCTCCTCTAGCCTCAGCCTCTGCTGCTCTATTCTCATCATCTTAGCAAATCTCTCAGCCCTCTCCTTCTCAACCTTCTCCTTCATGGCTATCTGGCGGTCAAAAATCTCAATCATCGGCCCAGATGCTGAGTTTGAGGACGAAGAACCGCAAGCTACCTCCTTGGAGCGGTTGTGGCCTGGTGGTCGTTTCGGCCGTGTGCCGCCACTGGAAGGCCCTGCGGCTGCACCGTCGGGTTCGTTCACCCCGGGACAAGACTCGACGTGCTGCATAGATGCGGGGCTACCAACGGCGGACGTCTTCTGCATCTTGCGGGAGGCCTCGGGTTGCCACTTCGGATGATGCCGCAACTCCACCCAACAAGGCAGCAACGTGAACTCCTTCTTTTCCACGGATTGGAACATCTGACATGCCGCCGCAATCTAAAACACAAACAACTCAATACTTATTGGACACTGCACTCATACAATGGCGCGTAGCTACATGAACAATAGAAAATAAATGTACCGTGTCTGGCTCGGTCATCCCACTCCTCCTATTACGGACGGCCTTAGCATAATGGCCGCAGAACCTCTGCACCATCCCGTTGATGAAGGTCCACCTCCCCTGCAGAGACTTCTTGTTGCGGGTGGAATGGAAGTCTTTGTACTCGTGGAAAAAGGTCTCGATCCTCTGCCAGAAAGCCCCTATACTCTGGTTGCTCCCCACCACGGGACCATACTCACGTTCAGCCATGCCTTCACAAGATGAAGGTCCTCCTGCATGGTGTAACTGCATCCACGGCCACCTGCAGCTAGCACCTCTCCCGGTCCCTCGGGTTGCTGCTCTTCTGCCACATGCGGCTGTGTCCCGAAGATGTCTTCCTGGATTGGTGGCACAACGTCAGCCCAAGGAATCCCATCTTCGTCACCACGCAGGAATGGGTGTACTCCATAGAGTCCCTGCAAACCATTAGAAAGGCAATGAAATACAACAAAGCAGTACGACAGGTAACAGATGAACACCGCAATATGGCGCACAAAATTATAAGCCATTCGAACATTACGAACAGAACAAGGAATATGTCTTATCGAGGTACCCTTACATTATTTGTGAGTAACGGAGTACAAGACCACCAACTAGTTCAGGCACTAGACTCCACAATTCTCGAACAATTACCCTACATCATAGTACATACCCTACCAAACTACAGCCTCCAAGAGCGATCGGATTCTACAGACAAGGCGTCAACCGAATTGCCGCACAGTAGGTCATGCGAATCGGCACACAGTATGTCATCGGGGCTCTAGTCAGCAGGAACAACGTCATCGTCGTCAACGTCCTTTGAGCAGGATGCTTCATCTTCGACATTAGCGCCGTGACAAACTTGGTTGCCCATGCCGCCGCCCCTCAAAGCATCTTCAACTTGGAACACAAGTTGCTCCAAGACCCCCGCTATGTTGTCGACCACAAGCAGTGCTCTATTCAGCTCCACATCAGCCGGGGCGTTGTCCATACTCAAATTGTCCTTCACCACATTATTCAACGCAGTGGCCATCTCTTGCACATGGTCCTGCATTTTCGACACAAGAGCGGCAAGCGATGCGGCGTCCATCTACAAGCACGAACAGGGATGCCTAAACTGAGGAACTAAATTTCAGCTCAAAGTGTACACTGCTTAAGCATTTCAGGAAAAATACATGTACACACAATACTACACAGTTATATGTTTTTCCGGCCTTAAGCCAAAAAGCCGAGTAATACCACAACTAATAAGAAGATGTCACACCTCTTATTAAACTGCCATGTTTTACACCTCTTAGTGTTACAAGATAAGGAACTATGCATCTATGGATCTTGTCTGGTTTGACATGTAATAGCCTATGCTTAGGGTTTGGCGACAATGACACTGAGCAGTAGACAATATTTTTCATTATATCAAATCTGGTTTGGGGGCCTAGGATAAGGAATAGAGCAACATCAATGCAGCAGAACAAAGATTGGATATTCTACTTAGGACTTGTGAATCAGGATTCATTATTCATGACTTCATATTTCATTGTTGCACAGAACAATTACAGGCAGGAAGGAGCTATTGTTCATTGCATGCCACTTCAATTGATACAAATAATAACTAGTGCAATAGTATATCCTAAAGAACACTCACTCACACAAGCTGTATCAATTATGGTTCTGTCCAAAGTTCATGCCTACATTCCTATTATCAAACTCTATGCACCTAGGTCACCCCACAACATTCATTCATAGTTTTTTCACATTTTGCAGACCTACAAGGTGCACTCACATGGACTACAAGCTCACATTCACCTTGCCACAATTCTGTCGACAAGTTCATCACATTCCTTCGAACCCCAAGTCCACACTAATTGACAATCCATTTGACAACCCACGGAGGAACCTAATTTCAGCTCAAAGATTGAATATTGAACAAGCATCATGCACTGATAATCGTAGATCTACCAAATAAATAAGGCACATTCGTATCAATCCAAAATCTTAATCTCTGGTTCTTGAAGCCGGAAGAGACATTTGGGCATACACTAGCAACTACATGGATGTAGCACACCAAATCGCCAAATCAGACCCGCCGGCTGACGAGATTTAGCGACTAAAGGAGGCACATTCGTATGAAACCAAGTAAATTAGTCTGGTTGGCGAGCAGGCCACGCTCCCACAGCAACCAATCCCTAAATCAGTCCCGCCGCCGACCGGAACAGTAACTCTGCCAACCAATCCCTAATTCAGCATCCAATCCCTAAATCAGTCCCGCCGGGGCGGCCGCTGGGGGCTAGTTGTCGGCCGCGGCGAGGCCCGGCATGGCAGGTAGATTTTAGATGGAAAGGCGAGGCAAAGTAGGAGGACAGATGGACCTAGCGTTGGCGACAACTAGACCACGCTACCACTCGGGGAAGGGAAGGGATCTGAGACCGGAGTACGTACCACAAGCTTGGGAACGACCTCGCTCCGGCTACTGCCGTCGAGCACACGGACGGTGGGGAAGATTTCAGCGTGGTCGCCGAATCTGCGTCGCACAGGTCGTCCACCGTGGGGGACGATGCGGAGTCTCCCGGGTTCCCCGATAGTGCTCGCTTCCCTCGGACTCCGAAGCCGCTCGCCTCGCCAACTCAATTTTCGCCGCTCCGCGTGAACAACCGACGCTTCTCCACTCCGCTCGCGCACAGGGATGAGGACGCCGCATCGCGCCGCAACTTTGTCGACACCGCGCGCCTCCCTGCATCCCTGTTCTGTTCGATACCGAGTCTGTTGGAGTGCGTTGCGGCTGGCTTCTGCTGCAAATCGCCCGCTACAGTAGGATGCGGCACGGAAACGGACTCCGTTGGAGTCGGCCTAATGTACCAAAATTATTGAGCTTGGTTTCACGAAATGTTGAATCAAGCTTTTTAAAAATGTTGAATGCATATGAAAAAAAGAATTTTGAAACCGAAGCTCAAATCTCAGTTTCAAACTGAAAAGCAGTTCAAAATTAAAGAAAAAGTCTTTCCGGGCCGCGTAACTGGTAAAACTAGTCTGTGGCCTGCGGAAAAATGAACTAGGTTAGTTGTGGGCTTTTTCTCAGGCTTTACTCAGTGTCTAGTAGGCTGATATTAGCTCGGCCTATGAGTACTGGGCTGATGCCGCGCTTCTCGTAAGAAAGTTTCGGACGCCCTACTTATTGAAAAATATGAGAACTAGCCTGGCCTTTTCAGAGAGCTCTCAGAGTGGAGGCGAATCGGAGGTGACCAAGGTCATTCCGAGATGAATGGCGTTCGGCCGGCCCCCTCACCCCAACAGCCTACCGGTCTCGGCGGAGGAGGGTGGTCCGACCTCCTGATGATTAGTACAGTACAGTTAGTAGTTAGTTTATTTTCTTATCTAGTTATTAGGTTAGTTTGTAGTTTTATTTGGTGGATTTTGTTTTTAAATTATTGGTGTGATTTCTCCTCTGAGAAGGATTTTTTGAGGTTCTTTTATCCTTTGAATTACTGGTTTGCCATGTTGGTTTCTGTTAGTATCATTGTCTCTATTTTTTTTTTAAAAAAGAGAAAGGTGTATCTTACTCCGTCTGACGGGGTCGTCTGATTCGTTCAACGGTCTAATAGCGCTTCGCGCTGCTGATGGTGGCTAAAAAACTTGATTGGTCTTTTCTGGTGCTATCTCGTCGGTGGTGGACGTATCGACGCCGGCTCCTCCGATCCAGCTTAGCAGCGACAATTGAAGAAGCTGCAGAGTGTTACAGACTAAGATATATGTGCGTATTGCTATGTAAAGATTTTTGGTTGTACAGATAATGATCTAATAAAGCACCTCATTTTAAAAAAACTTATAGAAAAATTAATACCATTTCTCAAGGACACGGCAGGGAGCACGCCGCACGCTGGTGTTGGTGTGGCTCTCTCTAGACAGATCACCTGCGGTTGGTGATGCATTGTACATGTAGAAAAGAAAAAGGAGAGCTCGACACGAACGTTACACGGGTTCATGGCACTGGCAAAAGTTAATCGTCTGAAATTTCATTCGGCGCTTTGACGAACTGATTTGATTTGGGATTAGCCCTGCCAAAAGCAGGTGGCGTTGATTCAGGAAATGATATTAGGTGGGATCTGGGTCCGGGTAAAGGTGGGCGGCCCGGTTGCGAAATGGCGTCGCAGCGCCGCCTATTTTCCTGCTGTTTTCTCCGTAATGAGTGGCGATGATACGAGTGTTTGTGTTTCGTGTAATTCACGTGCTCCGTTCCCCACCATCATTCACTCCGCACCGTCCGAAAGAGTATGAAAAAGCCAAATTATCTGGCGACCGAGCTGTTCATTATCAAGAATAATCTTGAGAATCTCGTTTGATTAGTTCGTTCCCAGATGAAACCTCAAGGAATCCTCAACTGTCATCACCGCCACGGGATCTCGAATAATAAAGCGAGGAGATATCCTAAGCATTATCTGCCTATCGATCTGCAGTGATCAAGCTGAAGATCATATCTCTTTCGAAGCAGAAAGTGCTGAGGATCAATACTATTACGATACACAATAGTCGTACAATGATATCTCCAGATACATATTCTTTACGCAAACACGAGTAGTATACGCAATAATCGGTTGCTCAACTGATCGAGTAGGCGGCCTGCCTCGATTTTTTTAAAAAAAAAAAAAAACTGGTCGAGTAGGCGGAGATGCATACACCCTAATCCAACGCTTATACGCCATCACAAGTTTATCCAGGACTAGTTTGTCAAGAAATAACTAACACGGATATATAAGACCAAAACCTAGACGCATGCGCAGTTGAGTCATGACCTGTTTGGCATAACTTTTAATCTGGCACGTACCTGTTTGGCCTATTCAGGTGTCAAGAAATTGGTGTCCGGTAGTAATTCGTTGAATTTGCCATATTGTACGGTGTAACTGGTCCGATTATGCGGCTTAACTGGCGACCAAATAATAATAGATACAACTTTATATTTGGTCCAGTAGACTTGCTTTTAGGGCAATTAGCATAAAAATGCATGTTTCTAGGACAAACAGGATAAAACTAACCGATTATTGGTCTTTGGCTATGTCTGCAATTTTTTTTAATTTTCTTTCAGGGGAAGTGCTTTGATGTTCTTCATGATCAAACTAACCCTTGGTAACACACTGTACATATGAAATCTGATATGTGGTAATGTATAGAAATAATTCCAATCTTTAATGCTTTAGCCTATAACGTAATTGTACCTTGAGTCCGAATATCACCAACAACTCTAAGCTATCTAAAATGCAACCCTTAGCTATAAAAAGGGTCCACAGTCCTCGGCTCATTGCAGGGCGGTTTTGCCTCATCATGGCCTGAGGTACGTGTCCAAGGGTACCTCTGCAATAGTCGAGGGTTTGTGTTTCAAAGTGTTTCAGCTGAGTTTCAGCAAGTTTTTTTTAGAAAAAAGAATAGGTGAAACAAAAACTTGTCTGTTTGTGCCAAATGCCTGCCTGCACTCGGTGCACCTCACTTCACACCCATATGCCAAGTTTGTACGCTTATGCTTCGTGTTCCTCCAATCGTTGTGTCTATAGCCACTTGCCTACTTTGGTAACTACCTTTCTTGTGCCGACACTTCCTCGGTTGCTCCCCATCTCTGTGATGTGGCACACCTCTGCTGCGCCATTTAGTTATTTAAAATCAAATGTAGGAAGTCAATTTCTCCATCAGCCACTGACAAACCACACTACTACAGAAATAGATTTATATGTCATCCATCAATATCGGTTTCTTACGAGCCAGTAATGATGGAATATCACTGTCGGTTCGTATCAAAGACTGGCACTAAAAAACCATTCGAAAAGAACCGACAACGAAAATCCACTACCACTGCCGGCTCTAGCCACGAGCCAGCGGTGATAGTATCACTACCAGCTCGTGGTTAGAGCCGACAGTGAAATCTTAACTATCACTACCAGCTCTAGCCACCAACCAGCAATGATGCTCAACGAACCGGCAGTGATAGTGGATGATAGCTTATTTTTAAAAATTCATAACTTTTTCAAACGAAGTTAGATGTGGACACACTTTATATCAAAATTGTAGCCATCGATGAGATCTACAACTTTGTATTGAAACTTTTTCATTAGAAGTCATTTAGATATCCAAATAATCATTTGAAGTTTCAAACAAATGGTGTCAAAAGGATTGCATATGCTAATGTTATCACTAATACTTTTGTGGAGGGATGGTAAGGACGTATTGCGCGAGCTGAGAGGTTCCGGATTCGAGTGCCACGAACTGCACGCGTACGTATTTCGCGCAAAAAATCGCGTGACTTGTGACTTGCGATGGCGCGGGCGTGGGGATTCCTTGAGTGCAATATATATATATATATATAAATTTTTCTGGCCCCAAAAAGATCGATTCGGTGCCCGACTATCACTGCCTACTAAAACCTTTAACAGACAATGATAGTCACTATCACTGCCAGCAGAAGCCTTCAACCAGTAGTGATAACCCTTCACTGTCGGTCCCCGAGCCAGTAGTGATAGTCGGAGACTATCATCGCCTGTTGCTCACTATCGACTTCAAAACCGGCAGTGAAACCCCTTTATGGGTCGACAATATATGGTTTTTTTATAGTGCCAAAATGGGAACCATTATATTTTTTTTAGAAACACCTTGTTTCATCTTGAAATAGAGAGTCAAAAATTAAAGTTTTCAAAAAATGACATCATCATGGTGGACTTAATACACACTACAGGAGAAATGAATATTGACGATGGCATATGTGGTCGTTAGAAGTCCACATGTGGCCGTTAAAAGTTTTCCATGGCCAAAAAATGTGGTTGTCCATGTTTGTTAAAGATTCTTTGTTAACTGTATTAACTACTACTTAGAAGTACTACGTAAGAAACTATTAAAGATGATACGTTATTAGTAACGGCTCCTCAGTATACGTTACTAATGCACTATTAGTGACAGTTCCAGTGCCAATCCGTCACTAATGTGTGGTCCAGGCTGGAACCCGGCCAAGACCCGTCTCTAATAAGGGTTCATTACTGACGGTAAAGGAATGATCCGTTACTAAAGATAGTAGTGACAGGTAATATTAAAGACCGTCACTAATAATATAGTCATTAATGACATATAGATGGGGTACACGTCACTAAATGTAGCCTACTCATTAGTGACGAGTTGTTATTAGATTTGTCACTAATAATGAGTTAGTAATTAGTGATGGATCATAGTTCTTACCCATCACTAATTACTAACTCATTAGTGACGGGTGTCTTTATCACCCGTCACTAATTTCTTTGCCAACCATCTGCTGCTCGACCACTCTTATCCACTCTTTTCTCTCTCTCGATCACTCTACTCTCCGCTCATGTCCGCTCACCTCCTCCTCTTGACGTCGCCGCGGTTAGCACTGCGCTACCCAATGCTGTCGCCATCCTCCCGCCTCCACCACAACCTGACACTGCCGCCCCCTTCTACTCGCTAGGGTTAGAGCGATGGATCAAGGTAGTGGCGGGGGTTGTGGTTGTGGTTGCCTTGGATGGATCCTGTTGACTCCTCCATCAGTTCACGCACCAGGCATCTACTACCCTTCAGGTGTTCGCCCACCGGCGGCGTCTCTGGTGACGACCCTATGGCTACCAGGATCGAGCCCAAGCATAATACGTAACCTCTTTCATTTTTCTCTCTCATTGTTAGGCTCATAGTAACACTCATTAGGACATAACAACTTAATTGAGTTTATAGTATATTAGGCTCAATTCACATCATCCTATCATGTAGGTGTTGAAACCGATCGTATGGCTCACAGAGGTAATCCCTATGATAGATGCTATTGTACCTTTGGTGCAACCCAAGGTAGATGGAAGAAATTTTGTGGAGCTATCTATCTCTTTTGACATATGTTCAAGGAGAGAAAGTAGTGGGGATATCACTATTAGGAGATGTGGCAATGCATCACTGATAGCGTTGCATGCCCAAAAAACCATCGTGGAAGCGTGCCTGAAAGCGCTTCAGGAGTATGGGTTCTTTTTGCCCGACTACAACTATTTTCGAATAAAAAGGCTTGAGGAGGGAGAAGAGGATTTGTCTTCGATCAATAAGAGGCTTGCTCAGTTTAATGAATATGATATGATAAAGTAATATGTAATCTGGTTGTTTTGATATAGATGACTGTTAGCGTGTATTATTTTCATAATTTTATTTTCTTTGCTTATAGGATATTTTTTGTGACACCTTTGCGTCAATTAGCTTTCATGCTATCTTAGATGAAGCTATGGAGCATCTTGAGTTAAGATTTTATAGCTCCGGAGTGGACTTCACTACTGTAGGCAACTTTTAGGCTGATATAAGGTTTCATTTAAGAGGAAATGAATCAGCTAATAAGATATTGTTTACTGTCTATGGTAAAGTATCTGGTCATCCATGTAAAGCGAAAGAGAGTGTACTAATTTATGCGCTAATGTATATAGATGAAGCACTATAATACATTATTATAGATTTCAACCATATTAAATATATCACGTTAAGCGTGCCGGCAAATGCTCAAGTGTAATGATGTATGTATATTTGGATAAGTACGTAATGTATGCATAACTATATTGTATGACTGACTTGAGCTAAATTGAAGTTTCTGGATGTATATATGTGTTCTTGAATGTGAAGACGGCTACCAAATCCTAACATTGCTTCAGGATGTCATCTATCGAAGTTCTGTTATTTTCTGTTCTGTTGAATGGGATCTGTTGAAGTACTCTCTATTTGTATACATGCCTCTGTTCTAAAAGTTGATCTCTTCTTGTAGAAGTCATTAGTGACAGGTCTTAGTTTTCACCCGTCACTAATGTGTCATAAAAGTCATTAGTGACGATTTCCTTACAACTCGTCACTAATGTAAAGCCAACAGTGACGGGTATCCTTCTAACCCGTCACTAATTATCGATGTTTATTGTCATTTTCTATGCCGAGCAGCACGACCAGACAGTGTCTGTCCGTCGGCTGCTTAGCAAAGGGGCGATTTTTTTAGCGATGCTGCTGAGGCCAAATCAAATCTCGGTGATTTGAAGTTGGGATTGTCCCTAGCCTTTGAAGGTTTGCCTCCCCCTCCTCTCCTCCTCTTGCTCATATATGCATGGTGGATTCTATAGTTTGAGTACTTGGAATCATCAATTTTGCTCCTTCTCCCTGATCTTGATATAAATATGACTTATATTCAGGAGTGTTTGATTATAAATATGACTTAGCAACTTATCATATTTATAAGAAGACGCTCCCGAATTGTCCACGTACTTTGGACAGTTCGAGGATATGTGGCTTGAGTAGTAGGTTTCTATGCTCTTGTATGGTTCTAGAGAGAATTTTGGTGGCATCTCATTGTTGTTCTCCGGATACAAATCCTCTCGGCTCGTTGTCGAGATGTCCATTTGGAGAACAACGGGGATGTGCTGCTGAAATTTTCTCTAGAACCGTACAAGAGCATGAAAACCTACTGAGGCCACATATCCTTGAATTGGATTAGGACCTATCTTTGTCTATTAGAAATTAACCAAGATCATTCGCCATAGATAATATGTATCGTATTTGGATGTTAATTGTTAGATTGAATACCACTAGAACAGTACACGCACACACTTAATTTAGTTAGATTGAGTTAGAATTTTTATACTTATTTTAGCTACTCTGTCATTTCTATTAAGAATGAATATTTTTTATTTGTAGATGGTGGACTGAAGTTATATGTACCTTGATTGTCGTACTTATAACGAGTACATGAGCATGGTGAAGTCTTTCATCAGAGCCGTGGTGGCAGATATGGAAGGTCAAGGTAAAACAGCAATGTGGTGTCCATGCTGTAATTGCAAGAATGAGAAAAAGTTCCCAAAACTTGACAATGTCACTACTACAGAACTGGCTATATATGCCGGCCCATCGCTGTCGATACCTAATGGGCCGGCAATGATAAGACATCACTGCCAGTTCAAAAGCTACACGGAAAGAATCAACCAATGTGGCTTATGAACCGGCAGTGATGAAGGACATCACTACCGACTGAAGGCTTGAGCCGGCAGTGATGCTTTACTGCTAGGTGAGGGCACCGATTGGTAGTGATACCTGAACCACCACTACCGATTCTAGCTATAGACTAGTAGTGATAGTTCGTCAATTATCACTGTCGGTTCGTGTTATGAACCCACAGTGATAAGGGGTATCACTACCAGCTCGTGTGATGAGCCGATAATGATAATGGATGATAGCATACCTTAAAAAATTCATAACTTTTTCATACGAAGTCGGATTGGGAAAATCTTTGCATAAAATTTGTAGTCCACGATGAGATCTGCAACTTTGTGGTTGAATTTTTTTTAATTTGAGGTCATTTAAAAGCCCAAATAATCTTAACAAAGTTTCAAATGTGGTCGATGAAGACAAACTTTATATGAAAATTATAGCTTTCGACGAGATCTAAAACTTTATATGTGATCATTTTTTTATTTGACACCATATAGATGAACAAATAAATATCTAAAATTGATACAGAGGGAGCCACATACTTCACCACAAATGTTTGTGTAAAACTAGTATGAATCATTGAGAAAGCCACACACAAGGTCATAAAATTGAAAATTGCCAATTCAAATATTTTTATTACGAGTTTGGTAACTCAGATTGATGAAACATCTATACAGCACTGACTTTCAGATGTAGCACTATGTCTCTAAAAATTATCAGTCAAATTGGAGACGGTCAGTTTTCGCCCAAAAACTTCAGAGGTCCTGTCGATGATCTTTTGAGCCATTTTTTAGGGTCAAGGAAGTTATAAGTCTAAAGACATGTATTTTTTTCAGATGCGCCTCGTCATTAGCTTCGAAAGTAGAGGTTAAACGTCGAAATCAGACTCCGTATGCAAAAGTTATGGCTGTTTTACTGAACACTGCATGGATTAGACACAAACTTTTTCATATGGAGTCAGATGGAGATAAATTTTATATTAACATTGTAGAACTCGATGAGATGTACAACTTTGTGGGAACAAGATTGGTGACTAGTGGGGGGTTGAATAAGCGTATCAACAAATAACACCACTTTTCAGTAATAACGATCAAATTTTTATCATTAATAGTGTTACAACATCAATGACCACTTGGTTCAGATGCAAAAGAGGGGTGAATTTCATAAAAAAAATTACTGCTTTAGAATTACACTACTTCAGAAAGGGTCATATTTGCCCTCCTTTCACTGTAGGTTCAGAAATAATTAACTAGCAGTGATAAGGTATCACTGCCATTTCATAAGCTGAGCTGGTAGATCTAACCGTGAGTCATTACGAATCGACAGTGATAGTTGATATCACTGCTGATTCATAGCTACAACTAGCAACGATACTTCATTGTTGGTTCGTAATACCAACTGGCTGTGATAATAACTATCACATCCGGTTCAAAAGCTCATCGATAGAGCAATAATTAAGCTAATAGGAACCTACAATGATAATATTTATCTCATTCAGTTTGTATTCCAAACCGATAGTGATAATGTTTATTACTGCCGATTAAATATCTAACGACATAGTAATAATTGAGCGAAGATGAACCAGTGATATTAATTATTATCAATGTCAGTTCATATTCTAAATTGGTAGTGATAATTCTTCTATGAATCGAGCCCACCTCCAAATCTCCAGAAGCCGCTCCTGAGGGGTAATGGCAGTTGAAGTGGTGCAGTGGTCACTGACGCCACTTTAGCCACCTCTACCCCTTGTGTCCAGCTTCCACATCCTCCGAGCTCCTCCTCATCTCTCGAGCCGGAGCCACCTCACGACCGCCCTATCCACCTCATCGTCTCTAAACCCGTAGCCACATCACTACCGCTCGAGCCACCTTGCCGTCTCCTAGCCTGTCGCCAACCTCGCTGTTTCCGAGCCCGTAGCCACCTCACGACCGTTCGAGCCACCTTGCTACTTTTGAACATGTCGCTAACCTCATCATCTCCGAGCCCGTCGTCGTCCTAGCAATCTCCGAGCCCGTAGCCCCATCTCCCCAACTAAATGAGTAACTAGGTTTGAGTGTTAAAGATTGTAGCAACAGGTAAATCTAAATGAATGGTAGAAAACACATTCACTTTAAACTAAGTTTTAGTGTTAAAGATTGTGTTTTTTCCATCTGTATAGACTTACTATTGTCACTCAGATAGTATTGTTACTCGAATAGTGTAAAATGTAAAACATATAAGGCAGGGCTACTGTATCAGGAGCTCTTTGACTTGGAATGTCAGAAGGGCTAGCTCTTGATACAACAACTTCGTAACATCCATTCCTATTTGTCATTGTGATTGTAGATTTAGATATAAAATACTCTACCATGAGCATTTTAACATGGGGTCTTAGCCTAAGTTTGAGATCAAACTTAGGCTAGTCCCTATGCTGAAGAGTTTGCGGTAGAGTATTTTTGCATATGTTGATCATTGATAGTTCTTTGCTTGAACCGACAGTGATTATTGTATTATCATGCTTAGTTTTGAACCGACAATTAATGATACCAGTTTTGAACCGACAATGATAATATTTTTTTTAGTAGTGTTAGCAGGGTGACACGTCCAATGGCAGAGCTTGACGAGGATTGCAAGGGGGCCAAGCTAAGCAAGAAGGTTGCAAGGGGGGCCCAAGCATGCATATGTTGGTCGCGCGGCCGACCGGCAAGCACCGCACCTTGACAGAATATCCGGAGAGCAGGGGGGCCATGGCCACCTTTGGCCACAAGGAAGCTCCGCCCCTGGACACGTCACTCCATCGTCTACCCTACCCTCCCTATGCCATGTATAGAAAGTAGCAATTTTCCTAAACATATACAGTCGACGCGATCTTGGCTGATCGGGAAATAACGCATAGTTTTTTCGGTTATATTTTTCCCTTTAGTTTATTGTTTGGTTTCACCTGAATGCTTATCTTCCTTCAATCTTGATCTTCCACATACCTTGCAGGATTCAACATCTATATCTTCTTTCCAATACAGCATGCAATCATTCTTGCAAGCATCAATTTTCTGGTAACTATCCTAGTTCCTTGATTGTCTTTTCATAATAAGAATTTGGCAATGTAGAGTTATTGGGTAGAAAGTCCTTCAGGAGTAAATCCAATAAATCGGTAAAGGACTTGTTACTCCACTTCCCCAAATTCTTGATATTAAGCAACTTAACTAGAGCAGACAATTTAGAGGTACTAGAGCCTGGATAAAGATGCTGGTTAAAGTCATCAAGCAAATTGTAGAAATTCATAGCTTCAGCATTTGGTTCCTCTTCGAAACCTTCATTGGAAGATGATTGTGTCATTATGGCGCTACTTGGTTTATGGTCCTAGGGAAACAAATCCGTCATCAGGTGATGCGCCCATGGCTCCCTCGGATACACACATGGTGAATTCGTTTTTTTATTATTTATATATTCTTCATAGAGAATAAATACTACTAAATTTTGTGTTGTTTTGTTGCTTAGGAATATGGAAGAAGCACCACAACCTTACCCGGACGTCACCCCTTGAAGGCCAAGTCTACTCGAACTCAAGGCTGAGCTCTAGTCGTGGTCGAAGTCGTGGTTATGGTCATGGTCATTGTCAAGTTCGAGGATAGCACATCAATAAAACAGGCATAATTCTTACATACGAAGTCCAATTGAGATGTTCTTGGACTCGTTGGAAAGCTATTGACGAGACTTTTTTAATGGATCTAATCTCACCCTTAGATTCCTTATAGATTAATCAGAGTCATTAAAATAAGGTGTTGCATCACCATTTTGAGCCTTGTTGGGTTTTGTAATCATGTCGGGGTCGGAGTCCAGGTTGTGTATGCCTCTTTCTATGGTTGCACAACCCTAGGTTGACCTCCTCACACCCCCCTATATATAGATAGCAGCATCATAGTTTAGGCTTGAATTTTGCTTAGATTATTCTGTTTATACAATTTCACCGCTTGTTCGGTTTGTGGAACCCCAACTTCAGTACTTCATTGGTAATTAGCAATATCCAGATTGTATCTACCTATTCTTGTTTGTGTTCTTGATTTGCTTGCAGGAAAAGCCTTCTTGGCAAGGGCAACCGCGTCTTGGCACGATTGATAACCACAGAGTAGTGGTGTAGTAGTCGCGAGAGTTCTCAATCTGTTCTGTTCGGAGCCTTTAGTTCATCAACGTCGAAGCTCCACCAATCGACTTATCATATTACCTTTCAGAAGATCGAGCAAGCACGCATCAAGTGGTATCAAAGCCTCGATTACCCGTTAGGTAATCTCAGTTATCCCCTTTGTTTCATCATTTTCCATTACCAAGAGAATCAGTTTTTGCATTGCGAATTTTTGTTCCATTGTGCTTGTATCTGATATAGTTTTCGGCTTACTTGAGCTAGTTCTAGGAACTTGTTCGGGCCAGCAACTGTGACGAGTACAGTGGACTCTTATTCAGCTTTGCTAATCTGATTTCAATTATTGTTATTCCTTACTACAAAATATTGCCTATCCAAGCTACACCTTCTCTCTATTAGAACGGTTTTCTCCCCTTGCAACTACCTCACTTGCACCCGATAAGGTATCACAAACCAGCCACTAGTTGTGCCAACTGTGATGATTGATAAGAATATTTGCAAGAGCGTGGTAAGATGCTTGATAGTATGTGACTCCACCTCCACCATCTAGTAGTCGATAGGCATCATATCTTTTGTTATCTTCTGTCTGCTACTAATCATGGCAGGTGAAACATCGAATGCGAAATAGTGTGTTTTGAGGGAAGAACTCACAATGTTGTTAGATAATCATCGATAAACTATTAATGACGGAATTGACAAGATACTTGCGGGAACCAATACCGCATTGCAATGACTCAATGAAAGCATTGCAATACTCAATACACGCTTTGATCGACTGGTTAATCCGCCACCGAACAATGGTTTAGTGGATCCTTATGGTGTAGCCTATGAACAAGAGTCTGTCGCAGATGATGAAATTTTGAGACAAGAACGTGACGCATTTGATGAACGACAAAGGAACCGATTGAAATTGAACCATCAAGGTATGAGAGGTAATAATTTTTAGCAACATAACCCACGTATTAATGATGATCCATTTGCTAAGGTTAAATTTACTATTCCATCTTTTGATGGTGCTGATGATGTTGAAAGGTATTTAGATTGGGAGATGACGGTAGAACAGAAGTTTAATGCTCATTCAGTTCTTGAAGTGCATAGAGTTAGGTAAGCCACTAGTGAATTTAAAAATTTGGTAATCATTTGGTGGAATAGGTTTATGCGTAGATGGATTAGCTCCTACTACTTGGAATGCTTTAAAGGTTGCTATGCGTAATAGATTTGTTCCACCCTCTTTTAAACGTGATGTACGTAAGAAATTATAGCACTTAAACAAAGGTGATAGATCCGTAGAAGAATATTATCAGGAGATACAAATTAGTATGTTGCGTTGTGATATTATTGATGATGAAGAGGCTGCAATGATATGCTTTTATGGAGGGTTAAGTAGTGAAATTTTGGATATAATTGATTACAAAGAATACGATAGTGTTCCTAGATTGTTCTAACTTGCGTGTTTGGCAGAAAAAAAATTGCAGGGACTACAACAAAGGACAAGGAGCAATTTTGGGAGCATGATTACTTTAAAATCAATATCGGAACAAGTCAAAATAGCCCCATGTTCAGCTACACAGTCTACTGCCCCCTTCTCGAGTAGGGTGCGTTCAACAGTACCTTTGACACCGTCACGTGCTTCCGAGGCCGATCGACCAGGATTGTATGCCACCGATGCAAGTGAATGGGACATTTCATGAAAGATTGCCCAAGTCAGTGAGCATATATTGCAATAGAAGATGATGGGTGTGTAAGTGCTAGTGATGTTGAGGATGAATATGCACTTGCAGCTAACTATGCAGGTGATGAGGACGAACGTGAGACGGATATCGACCATAAGGAAGTGTTCTATGCCACTGCCATAGAGGATTATCGGACCCTCATTGTGCAGTAAGTGTTAATTAAGCACTCAAATGGAGCAAGCAGAACAGCTACAATACCACAATTTATTTCAGATGTTCCTTATAGTTAAGGATTATCATGTTTAAATCATTATTAATGGAGGAAACTACAATAACTTGGTAAGTTCAGATATGATCAAGAAGCTTGCCTTGCCAACAAGAAATCATCCTCACCCTTATCATATTCAATGGTTCAACAACAGTGGTAAGGTGAAGGTAATGCAAACAACTAGGGTGCATTTTTCTATTGGTTCATACCATGAATGTGCTAATTGTACCCATCCATGTATGTTCACTTTTGTTAGGACTACCATGGGAGTTTGATACTGATGCAACACATCATGATAGAAGTAATAACTACACCTTTATGCATAAATGAAAAAAAAACTTTTCTACCTTTAACCCCTATTGAAATTGTAAAATGTGAACAAGATGTAGCTGAAAATAAGAGAAAAGAGTTTGAGCAAGAATCTGAAAATCAGCAAGTCTGTGTTATGTTTACCACTAAATATGACCTTGCTGAAATTGTTGATAATGAGCTGTCATGCTATGCTTTGAAATGTGAAAAATCCTTAGTTCTAATGGAGGATATTTCTAGTTCTTTGTCTCCTGCTATGACTAACCTTTTGCAGGATAGCAAAATCAACAAAGCAATGGGTAAAGAGAAGAAGAAGTTGCTTGAGAGCCCCACCACCATTGCTACATCTTCTCCCACAGGTCGTAATATCCTTTCCTCACCTCCTTCATATGATGGTTTTGGTGCCGAGGAGTACATTGATTGGGAAATAACGATAGATAAAATGTTTGCCCAATGCCGAATGTATGAAAAGAGGAAGATTAGGAATGCCACTTGTGTTTTAACTAGTTGTGCATTCATTTGGGGAATAATTTGTGTGCATCTAAAAAAGGTTCCACAAACTTGGAAAGAGATGAAAATTCTTATGAGAGAAAGATTTATTACTCAATCTTATGCATCTATTTGTAAAGAAGAAGTGCATCTTTTAGAGGAGGAAACCCTTATTGTCCTTCCACCTGTGACTAATATTTTGTAGGAAAAAGCAAACAATTAAGAAAAGGAAAATGAGAAGAAAAACAAGAAGAATGAGGAGACATCTACCGCACCATGCATGTTACAACAAGGTACAAATGCTAACGCACCTATATCAGCTAAGGAAAAGAACAAAGGTAATAAAAAAGTGCTACACTCACACAAGGTGAGGATTATTTTGATGTGATAAAATTACCCGCTACTCATGCTATTGTAGAGCAACCATTAGTGGTCCATATTGCTAATTTGCCTTTGTCACATGATAATTTGCTTGTTGTTCCTTGTGATAAAAAAGAGTTGTGTGATAATGCTTCATTTACATCACAACCACAACTTGTGAATGAACGTGTTAATTCTGTTTTACACATGAATACTTGTTCTAAAATTAAACATGTTTAATGCATTGCTAGTGAGCAAGAAGAGCTGAAATTGCTACCTTCTCTAAACACATTAGGTTATATTGAATTTGATGTTCTTTGTGATCTGAATAGCTTAGAGAAGAATTTAAAACATAATTCTGATTTGTCATGCTTGTCACAAAATATTTTCCATGTTATCAGCAAATACAATGATAAATTAGAATATATGGTGCATCGAGTTTATATTTGTTCAAATCTAAAACTACCTACTATTGTTTCACAAAATGATCATTTAGAGGATTGCAGAAGCACTATTAATGTCATTTCAAGTTCTCTAGTTCTATTTGCAATCAACAGAATAGTTCTCAAGACAGGAAATGTTGTTGGATTCTACCATACACCACTAGCATTGCTTCACATTTCTTTGTAAAGAAGATACAAATTGATACCAGGATACGATGCAATAACACTTCTTTTAAAGAAGGGGAGCAAGAAGTGACATGTGCCGACATTGTACTAATGTTGTCTGCTACAACTAATTATGATCAGGTACAATTGTTTGATAAAGAACTTATGATATTATATAATGAGAGTTTCTTGCGTATTTTACTTTGTGTAGAAATTTATGGGCAAGATAATGCTATACGCAAGCTGATGACGGTTTGTTGTAAAGAAGGGGAAGATGATACGCCCATGGCCCCCTCGGATACACACATGGTGAATTCCTTCCTTATTGTTTATATTTTCTTCGTAGAGAATAAAGTACTACTAAGTTTTGTGTTGTTTTATTGCTTAAGAACATGGGAGAAGCACCACAACTTTACCTGGATGTCACCCTTCGAAGGCCAAGTCTACCGGACTCGAGGCTGAGATCTAGTCGTGGTCAAAATCGTGGTCATGGTCATGGTCGAGTTCCAGGACAACACGTCAATAAAACGGCTATAACTCTTACATACGGAGTCCAATTGAGATGTTCTTGGACTCGTTGGAAAGCTATTGATGAGACCTTTTCAACGGATATGATCTTACCCTTAGATTCCTTATAGATTAATCAGAGTCATTAAAATAAGATGTTGCGTCACCGTTTTGGGCATTGTTGGGTTTTGTAATCGTGTCGGGGTCGGAGTCCAGGTTATGTACGTCTCTTTCCATGGCTGCACAACCTTAGGTCGAACTTCTCACGTCCCCCCTATATATATACAGTAGCCATCATAGTTTGGGCTTGAATTTTGCTTAGTTATTCTATTTTATATAGTTTCGTTGCTTGTTCGGTTTGTGAAACTCCAATTCGGGTACTTTATTGTTAATTAGTAATATTCAGATTACATCTACCTGTTCTTACTTGTGTTCTCGATTTGCTTGCAGAAAAAGCCTTCTTGGCGAGGGCAACCGTGTCTTAGTACGGTTGATAACCATGGAGTAGTGGTGTAGTGGTTGCGAGGATTCTCGATCTGTTCTATTCGGAGCCTTTAGATCATCAACGTCAAATCTCTACCAATTAACTTATCATATTACCTTTTGAAAAATTGGGCAAACGCACATCATCAGATCTTGCATTCTTTGGTAACCTTCTTTCGTAACTCCATGAGAGTCATCATCCTCTTGAACATCTGAATTTGTCTCAGGTTCTCCCAAAACTTCTCTGTGATGGTACCAAAATTATAGTTTCTTATGATTCCATAGGTTTTCAGATGAGAATAGACTACTGCATGAGACATGGGGTATGCATTGCAACATCTAACGCACGGATATCTAATTTTATCCCCACCACCTGTCCTACTGAAGGCATAGTCCAAGAACTTGTTTACCCCATTCAAATAAATATCCATTTTGAGGTGATCCCATCCAAATATTCAGCACTAAGACGATCATCAACAAGATTCATCCTTTCCTTATTTGGTGCCATCTAGTATATGTAAGATTGATTACAAAGCTAGATTTGGTGTCAATACAGAGCTAACTATCATTCACTTGTGAATTTTAGAGAAAATCAATTTGCATCTACAAAAGGTACATGTTTACACAATAATGGATCTGTAAACCTCATTGCTATTTAACCAGTCATTTCAGTGTGATGCCCGTTCAATTTGTGCGCAGCCTAGCCCAGCTCGTCGAATCCGACCCAACCTCCGAGCGCAGCCCAGCCCAAACTCCCCCTCGCTCTCTCGCTGACACCCGGGCCCCACCTGTCAGCGCTTTTGTCTCCGCCGCGACACCACCGCGCCTGCGCCGTCTCCCGCAACCGCCGCGCACGTCGTCCGCTTTCGCCGGCATGCCCCGCCCCCACGCGCCCACGCCCGCGCAACGGAAGCCCCCTCCTCGCCTATAAAGCCCCCTACAGTGCGCCGCCATCCCGCCTGCCTCAAATCTCCGAAACCCGATCGCCATAGCTGCGCCGCCGAGCTCACCGAGCAAATCCACCGCGCCCGAGCCTTCCCCTCCGCATCTGAGCGCACCGCCGTTTTCACCGAGCTCGCGCCGAACGCCGGTAAGCAACCGCCGTCCCTCGCCGTCGTCAGCTTTGCCCAGAGCCGCATTCAGTCGATTGACTCCTTCTCCGTCACCACATGCCTCCCAGGAGCCTTTCCCGACCGTCAATTTCATCTTCCCATCACCGCAGACGCAAGTTTGCCAAGCTCTGACCTCCACTGTCCGCTTTTGCCGTCGCCGACCATCGTCAGGACTTCCCCGACCATCGACAAGCCCTCGGTGAGAACCCCCGCGCCCTCCCTGTTCGTTTGCGCCGTTTCCCGTAGCACTTGGTAGCCCGTAGCGCGTTCTAGGGCGTCTCTGATGAGATTTCGCCGAAGCCCGAGGTAGCGCCGCCGACCACCAATCGCAGTCGGCCGCCGATCTCCCCCAATTAGTCTTGGTCGTCTAATCTCAGATGAACGCCCGAGATTAGAATCCCCTATACCTTTTCGCCAGCCAGTAGGAAACAGCCACGTGTCCCCTTAGCCCAGTCAGATTAAGTGATCCACGTTGGTGCCACGTGTCGCTCGCATGTCAGCCACGTCAGCCTCTGAGCGCAGTCAGCTGCTGACGCATTAAATGGATTTTTCAGTATGAAAATAATTCCTTAATTTCCAGAAAATAGGTATACTTACATTTAGGCCCCTAGACTTCTCTATTTTCACAAAAATGCCCCTGGATAGTTCTGTTTTATGCTTTTAGGCCCCTAAACTTTAGGATAATTGTAGATAGGCCCCTGAACTTTACACATAAGTCCCTAAAACCTTTTGTATTCACAAATTAGTCCCTGTAATCTTTCAGAAAAGCCCCTGTAGAGTAAAACTAGCATAACTTTTTCATACAAGCTCCGATTTAGGTGATTTTTGCGCTCCCAAGATTGTAGCATCGTGTACTGTCCTTTAGTAACCTTTTTAGAGTTATTTGCCCCTGTTTTGTGTGCTATACTTAGCTGTTATGTTTGTTTGCTTTTCGGTGTGCACTTTGGCTTTAGGAGACGAGCAGTGTGTCAGCCTTCAAGACCAAGCATTCGAAGACTTCGAGCTGCCTGCATTTGAAGGCAAGTGTTCTTGACCACTTTGATACCATTATAGGACATTGTAGTTTTACTTTCCTTAGCTGCATGCTTGTTTAAATATGGAATCCCATGAGTAGGGTTTTACTAGAATTTGTGTGATAATTCCTTGTAGCCTCTGTTGGTTCATGGAACATGAAATGGGTAGCTATGCTAGTGCAGTCAGGATTGGAGAAATTATTAATTTTGACTAATATCTATGAAACAAGTATTTGGGGTATGGTAATCTTGTAGTAACTTGGAATAGGGATCCCAGCTGGATGGCTAGTATGAGGTGGAGCTACACAGCAGGGATTGTGTATGTTCTTGTGTGGGATACTAAGGACTGGTTTTTGAAGCCTGTTACCCGTCATAACAGCACAACCATGAGGCCTATCTGCGTACGTCCTGGCCAAGTAATTAGTGCCCTTCATATTTTGTACGCACCAATGGTCGGTTAAGTGGCACAAGAGGGGGCCTCTGCAGTGGATGGAATCCCTGTTAGTGGTGAAACCTTAGTGGGTGCTTATAGATTTGGAGGCACTTTGTAACGGCCTTGTAGTGAGACCCCGGCTCTACACCCCCGAAGTGTAAAGCAAAACAGGAATCACGACTCATAGGTAAAGTGTGCAAACTCTGCAGAGTAATAAAACTGATCGATCAGCTGTGCTCGCGGTTACGAGCGGGCTTGGACTTCTTCATAATTAGTGGGGATTCTGAAGGGTTGGTTTGGGTAGTCGGGTGGTGGAACTCCCGATGATTCAGTAGCCGGTTATGGGATATCTGGTGAGTCTAGTAGTCAAATGGAATCCGATGAGCTATGTTCTTTATTTGTTGGAGTTATAATCTAGTAAATAGGTTGCTAAGTCATTTGAGTCTTGTTTAGTTGGGCTTAGTCGTAGTTATCCCAAGTTAAGCTTTTCCTTGTCAATAGCCTGCATGTCATACTTTTTCCCCCACTTGCTAAGTACTCTGTGTACTCACGCTTGCCTTCTACCAAATTTCCGGATGCTAGTCAAAAGGTGAAGCTTTCGAAGACTTCCCGGACAATGGTGCTGAATTCTAAAAGGAGGAAGGTGTCGCTTTGAAGACCATGTCATAGGCTGGTGTTTGCCCCGGTCAACGCCTATGGATGGATGGGAGTCCTACTGCCGCTTGAAGATCTTTTAGTATTTTCTTTTAGACCTGCGGGTCCTTTTGTAAGGAATATTTTCGTTATTAATGACACAGTTTATGTTATCACTGATGATGTCAATACATGTATGGAAACTTGATCCTGGCATACATATGAAATACATCTGGTTTATTTCCTTGAAAACCGGGTGTGACATTGAGCCTCAAGATCATTGCGCATAAATATTTTCCATTCGGATCATAGAACACACTATTTCCATTGCTTTTGTTACGAAACCAAGCACAAAATGAAATTAGGGAAGATGGGAATTGTACCAAACGTTGACAAGGACTAATGGATCACCGTGATTTCAGCGACTGTGTCAATGCATTGAAACAGTAGTGATAAACCAACTATTATTATCGATCCATGTCTTGAACTAGCAGTGGTAATCTATTCACATGTGAAAAATATTTTATCAAGAACTCTTTAGCATAAGGATCTGTCTTAAGTTTAATCTCAAACTTGAGACAAAGATCACATGCTGAAATGTTTGTGGTACAGTATTTTAAATTTAAATGAATAACAAAAACACATTTTGAAACCGCAGTGACAAATAGGCTTGGATGTTGCAAAACTGCTCTAACATGAGCTCTTCAACTTGAGAATCTAGTATCAAATCCCCATACCTCGAAGAGCTCCTGTTAGAGCAGTCTTGCACCATCTATTTTACATCTTGTGCTATCCGAAGCTATCAAACTCAAGTAACAATAGTAAATCTAAACGAATGGTGAAAACACAATCATCTTTAAGTGAATATGTCGTTTGCCACTCGTTTAGATCATCTTATTACCACAATCTTGAACACCCAACTTATTGCCATTCATTTTTGGGTCCGAGGGAGATGCGGAGTGGGTCGGTGCGGCCGTGGCAGACGATGGGTGGTGTGGCGGCAGTAGGTGATGGGCCCAAGGGGAGATGGCGAGACGATGAGGCATGGCCACGGTAGGCGATGAGCCCGAGGGGAAATGGCGAGACGGGGAGGTGCGACTGCGGTAGGTGATGAGGCATGAGTGGAGATGGCAAGATGGGGAGATGGGATGACGCGGCCATAGTAGGCGATGGGTACAGTGGCGAGAACGGTGATGGGCCCAAGGGAAGGAGATGGGGGCGAGGGGGAAGACAGGCCTGAGAGGTAGTGATAGTCAAAGTGGCCATAATGATCATCACATCACTTCGACCACCACTACCCGTCAGGATCAATATTCTGGAGTGGAGTGAGATGGGAAGCATAGTGAGGGAGGACCAAGATATTTATAGAAGGATAATCACTGTTGATTCGTATTCCAAACCGGTAGTGATGATCCTTATCACTATCAATTTGGAATACAAAATGGCAGTGATCCCAACTATATCACTATCGGTTTGGAATAAGAACCGACAATGATAAGTCAGGATCCCTGCCATTTTGTATTCCTAATCAGTAATAATAAGGATTATCACTGCTGGTTCATAAAGAGTCAATCATTGATATATCGGTTGACCTTTCAAACCGGCAGTAAAATCCTTCACTGTCGGTTATGAATACCTTATCACTATCGGATTGTAACATTAACTGGTAATGATGTATCACTGCTATTTTGTAGCTAGAACCGGCACTGATAGTGGCTATAACTGCGAGTTCTTAACGACTCAATATTAGATTTACTGGTTCAGCTTATGAACTGACAGTGATACTATATTACTGTTAGTTATTATCGGATAAGTAATGAAAGGGGATAGGAATGACTCTTTCTGTAGTAGTAGGGTCAGACGTGAAGAAACATATATGCATGATTTGTGGGAGAAACTAAAATGAATCAATGGATAATCAACAAGAATTTCAGGATTCGACCAACAATCACTACGTGAAAAACGGACATAGGAGACACAGTTGAGTGACGGGTCATTATGCGACCCATCACTTATATCACCTCAGGTCGCACCCATTTATAGACCCATCACTGATACCAGATAATAGGTGATATGTCATAATATTACCCGTCACCAATAACATGAGTGACGGGTAATAACGAAACCCGTCACTTATGATTTGGTCATAGGTGACGGGTAACCCTGCAACAGTAATAAGTGATGGGTCATTTATGACCCGTCACTTATAACATAGCAAAGGTGACAGGTCTCCCTAGGCCAATTATAAGTGACATGTTATAATTCAACCCGTCACTTATGACTCTTAATAGGTGATGGGTAACCTTATCACCCGTCACCTATTACTCAACTCTGTTTTAAGAGCTAGCCAGCCACCGTGCGGGAGAACAATTACTGCACAGTGCCGCTCGCACAGTAGCTGGCGATTTTCACCGGCTCCTCTAGTATTCTCCAATATCTTGTTGATTTGAAGTTTGAATTGGTGCTAGGTCTTTGAAGGTTCGTATATCCCCCTTTCCTCCTCATTTCCTCTCCTCCTCTAAACCCTAATTGGTAGATTTGTTGTGCTTTGAGTTGTAATCAACTGTTTTGCATGTATATCTAAAATCTTAGAACAAGTGAGTTGTATTTATGTTAGATTTGATATTAGATTTGCCCTATGTACCACGAGATGTCACAGTCTAGTGTATTTGTAGGGAATTTTTTATCGCATGCTTAACCACGAAATTAAGGTCATTGTTAATGAAGAATGAATATTTTTACATTAATTGTAGATGACGAATAGAAGTTGGATATACCTCAAGACCCGGACTTGTTCGGAGTACCTGAGCAGGGTGAAGCATTTCATGAGTGCTACCTTGGCAGATTTGAAACATTATGGTAAAACGGCAATGTATTGTCCGTGTCGCGACTGCAGGAATGAAAAGAAGTTCCCGAAACCAGACAATATCCATACACACTTGGTCATGCGTGGATTTAAAGAGAATTATACATGTTGGAACAAACATGTCGAAGAAGGCCTTAACAATGGAGAGATGGATTGAGCCCTCCATGCCGACAGTGTGGATCAAGGATTTACACCCGGTGAAATGGATCATGATCTCAGGGATGAGGACATATTAGGTTTGAATGATAATGATCTCGAGGATTTTGTGGAGAATGTGGACCAGATGGTGCGGGATGTTGAGCGGCATGACGAATATAACAATGGTGAGTTTGCTAAATTCCAGGAATTTGTGCGGGATTCCAAGATGCCCCTTTATCCCAACTGTAAGGAGAAGTACACGCAGATATTTGGGAACCTAAAACTTCTACAGCTGAAGGCAACCAATGGTTGGACTGACAAGAGTTTTGGAGCATTGCTGGATCTGCTAAGGAACATGCTACCGGAGGGGAACTTGGTGCCCGAGGGCGTCTACGACGCGAAGAAGATAATTTGTCCTTTAGGACTAGAAATAAAAAAAATACATGCATGTAAGCAGGATTGAATCTTATTTTGTGGAGAGTATGCAGAGCTGGATCAATGCCCTGTGTGCGGAACCCATCGATATAAGCGTAGAAATGACGATGGCGACGGGGACGAAGGCAAGAAAAGTAAAGGTGGTCCTAGGAAGGTGGTGTTGTATTTTCCTGTAATTCCCTGTCTAAAGCATCTGTTTGCCAATAGAAAGGAGGCTCAATTGGTGCGTTGGCATAAGGAGGGTCGTAAGAATGACGCAATGATACACCACCCTGCAGATTCTGCTCAGTGGTGAATCGTTGATTTCACGTTTGGTTGGATCGCCGAAGAATTGACAAATATTAGGTTTCCTATGAGCACATATGGCATGAATCCATTCAGTAACATGAGTACCTCACATAGCATCTGGCCTGTTGTATTGTCGATTTATAACCTTCCACTCTGGCTTTGTACCAAGCGGAAATACATTATGTTGTGATCTTAATATCAGGACCAAAACAACCTGGCAACGATATAGATGTGTACCTTAGGCCTTTAGTCGATGATCTTAAGAAACTCTGGTCGGAAGGTGTCGAGGTTTGGGATCAGTACAAGCAAGAGTACTTTACCTTGCACGCCATGTTTTTCATCATCATCAATGATCTGCTAGCACTTCGTAACTTGTCAGGTCAAAGCAAAAGAAAAGGTGAAGCTTGCCCCTATTGCTTTGATGACACATGCAGTTTGAGGTTGAACAACTCAAAGAAAATAGTGTGCATGCGACATCGACATTTCCTTCCCAGGAATCACTCGTACCGAAACATGGACAAGCAATTCGATGGCACAAGGGAGAAAGCGTTACCTCCGAGGTATTTCAGCGTGGAAGATGTCCACAATTAGGTTAAGAATACTAATGTTGTCCTTGGCAAGAAAAATCAATCCTCTAAGGATGATGAATAGTTAGGAATGAGGAACAAGAAATCAATACTATTCGAGCTAGAGTATTGAGAAAAAAATAGATGTTCGCCACTCTATCGACGACATGCATGTAAAGAAGAATATCTGCGAGAGTCTGATCGGTACATTGCTCCAAATGAAGGGGAAGAGAAAGGATCATGAGAACGCACGAGCTGATCTTGAAGAAATGGGCTTAAGGCCGGAGCTCCATGCACAAGATACGGACAAAGGAAAACACCTACCCCCAGTAGCTATCACTCTCTCCAGAAAGGAGAAAAAAAATTCTGCGAGTTCTTGCACAATGTGAAAGTTCCCTATGGTTACTCGTCCAACATCGCAAGACTTGTCCCGGTAAAAGAGCTGAAAATGAATTTTGCCATGATGAAGTCCAATGATTGCCATGTGATGATGACGTCACTGCTTGCGGTAGCTATTAGGAACATCCTCCCAATAAAGGTTCGCGAGGCTATTCTGAGCCTGTGCTTTTTCTTCAATGCAATTGAACAAAAGGTGCTCGATCCAGACTCGCTGGAGGAGCTAGAAAGAAGACACGTTGAGACTCTATGTATTCTTGAGGTGATTTCCCACCATCCTTTTTTTGATATCATGGTACATCTCACTACTCACCTTGTGAAGCAGATACACTACCTTGGCCCTGTGTTCCTGCATCACATGTTTCCATATGAGAGATATATGGGCATTCTCAAGTCGTACGTAAGAAATCGAACCTTTCCTGAGGGATGCATCGTGTAGGGTTACGCGACGTAGGAGGCATTGGAGTGGTCTGTTAATTACATTGACCCAAATAACTCAATTGGCGTGCCTAAGTCTCGCCATGAGGGGAGGCTCGCAGGTGTGGGAGTTCTAGGGAAGATGGTAATAACTCCTGATCCGAAGGCTTACGACCAAGCTCATTTCCTCGCGCTGCAACAAATGACGAAGTGTGCCCATATGTCGATGAGCACAAACAGATGCTGCTTGAAGAGAATCCAGGGCAGACCAAAGCTTGGGTTGCGAGGCAACATATGCGAAGGTTCACGACTTTGTTCCGAGATCGAATCAGACAATCGAGTACTCTTACAAGTGCTTTGATAAAAAAAAACTGGCATCGAGCCCTATATACACAATTATGACATATCAAGGATATGATATAAATGGATACATATTTTACACAGTTGCCCAAGATGAGAAGAGCATATACTAGAACAGTGGTGTCCATATAGATGCTTATGACAACCACATGCAGAGGGGCACATACTACGGTCAAATAGAGGAGATCTGGGAGCTGAACTACTTGGGATTCAAGGTAGCCCTGTTTCGGTGCCGTTGGGTACATGGGGAAAGGGCGTCACTAATGACAAGAATCGGTTCACTAGCGTTGACCTCAAACATGTCGGATACAAGTCTGAACCCTTCGTACTCACTAAAGATGTTTGCCAAGACTTTTATGTGACTGACACAACAACGAAGAAACTCCATGCGGTTCTCGCTGGGAAAAGACGCATCGTCAGAGTTGCAAATGTCGTTGATAAGGAGGAGTTCAATCAATTCGATGAAATTCCCCCTTTTGCTACTACAATCGTGCCACGCCTTTCACCGATCGAGGAAACTCCATACATCCGCCCCGACCATAACGAAGGGATCCATGGCAAGAAAGCACAAAAATGGCGAATTTGAATTTCAGTATCAAATTTGTAATATTAATGTCACATTTGTAATATTAATGTCAAGTTTGACTTTTTAGTTATTTTAATTGTTAATGTTAATGTCAAATTTGAATTTTAAGTATCAAGTTATTTGAATTTGTAATATTAATGTCAAAATGTGATGGGTCATACGTCACCCGTCACCTATGACTTATGCGCATGTGGCCGAGTCGAAGTAAAAGGTGACGGGTGACATTTATCACCCGACATCTTTTTACTTCAAATAAGTGACAAGTAATACTCATAGGTGATGGGTGACATTTATTACCTGTCACCTTTTTACTTCAAATAAGTGACAGGTAATACTCATAGCTGACGGGTGACATTTATCTCCTATCACATATGACTTATATGCATATATATCCTAGCTCTTCACCGCGCGTGCGCACTCTCATTTTGGCTATGTTTTTTGGTTTCACACGCTAGGGTTTGCCACCGCGGTGACCATAGCCATCCCCGGTCTTCTCCTCCCCGCGCCTCCCTGACTCTAAGCTCTCCTCCGCGTCGGCCTCCTCCTCCACGACCACCTCCTCCTTGGTCTCCGACTCCCCGACGCGCTGGCCTCCTCCTCCCCGGCCACCTCCTCTCCGACGCGCCAGCCTCCTCCTCCCTAGTCTCTGAGTTCTCCTCCCTGGCCACCACCTCCCCGATGCCTCGGCCTCCTCCTCCCCACTCAATGGGTTTGCCTCTTCTATGATGATGCTCTTTACAGTGATGCTCTATGATGATGCTCTGGAATATTGCTCTCTTCTGTGATGATGCTTTCTTCTGTGAGTTGTTTTTGGAGTATTGCTCTGTGATGATGTAGTTGAACTGAAATTGAGTTCATTATCTAAGCACAATAGCATTTAGGCCTGAGTGGTTACTCTGGACATGTGTGTTGGTGATACATTCTGAGTTGTTTTTGGAGTGTTTCTCTGTGATGATGTAGTTGAACTGAAATTGGGCTCAGATATAGGCTTGTGATGATGCTAATGTCAGTTTTGTTTTTGATATATGCTACTGTCAGTTTTGTCTTGGCTAAGTATGTTCAGTTTCGGGCCCCCTATTTGATCACAGCAGCATTGTCCAGACACTCTTTTGATTTTTGTCCAGGCTCTGTTTGCTAGTTAAGAACTTAGGTAATAGCTCAATTGATGATGAGTTCAACAGAACAATTAGGGGGTAGGACATTTAATGTCTTGGGGCCAATTGTTATACATAGTTTGAGAGCAATTTCATATATGTTTCATGCCTACTATCAGATCTTTGAGCAATTTCATATATGTTTCATATGTTGTTTCCATGTCATGTGTAAAGATATCCATATGGTATGCACTTATTATCGCCTTTTTTTTTACAACAATCCACTATATTACTCGATGATGAATTGAGAATAGAATATACTAAACTTGATTTCCGATCTGAGCATCTGAGCAGTATTGTTGCGAGCACTATAATACTCGATGATGAATTGTTGATCTAAGATTGGCCATGTCATGCTAAGTACAATAGTTTCGGCCTGATTACTCTCTAGGTTTTAGTTGGCTTTGGCAGCTTCTGGAGATGAACTAGTAGTGTTCACTTGTTGTGTGTCTATGCACCTGAAAATCCTGTTGAGTTCATTCTCCCGTGAGCTTCCATGATATTTTATCTCTAGAGAGCTATGCTCAGGTTTTGGAAACTAGTTGAGAACTTAGATGTATGCCTAGTCGATGATATGTCTATGTAACAGCTAGGGAGCAGGAACTCTGAGTCCTGGGGCCAGCTGTAGTGTTCTGAGAGCAATTCATTTGCAATATCAACTTGCTGCTTAATCATTGTTTTAGACATTAGCCTTGATTCCTTTTCTTTCCTCTATTGAGAACAGAATATACTACACTTGATTTCCATGGGGCAGAAGAAGACTGTCACCCCTAAGAAACCAAAAGCACAGAAGACGGTAGCACTAGAGCCCCCCCCCCCCGGCACAAGATGGGGCGGATAGGAGCCCAAGCCCGCACCCAGCGTCCTCCTCCGGTAGCAGCGAAAGCTAGTATCACAGTCCGAGCCCTGACCCGTCACCGAATCGAGAGAGCCGACGTTGGGCAAGTGACGAAGAATACAATCCCGTCGAAGAGGTATTGATGCGAGAGAGTCAATACATTTTATACTTGTTGAATGGAAGAATGTTCTTTGTTTATGTCAACTCCACTTTTTTCTCTCTAGATGGCAGCAACGCAGTCTCCAAGCCAGACAACTAGTAGTGTTGCACGAGCCCGAAAGCCAAGGACACAAATACAGTGTCTGACGAACAAACGTACCATCACGGGAATCGATACTGACGGGCTGTCTACGGATGAAAAGGCCCTGAATAGATTCCGGAGGGTCGCATGGCTCATTGCTCAGGAGAGGGTGCCGATAACGACTAAGTTCGATGACCTCAATGATGAAGCAAAGAGGGACTTGTTCAATAATGTCATCATGGAGTATCTGGAGTACCCTGGAAACATGAGTGAGCGTCAAAAGAACACCGCGGTCAATGCAGCAATGAAAGCAATCACGAAACTTCACCAAAGCTTTAAGAGCATGCTTGTGAATTAGTACTTAGCAGAAGGGGTGACACCCTTCGAGAGCTACAAGCACTTGAAACCGGAAGATTGGGATGCTTTTGTGCAGATGAAGAACTTAGAGCAGTTCAAGAAGGAGAGTGAGGAGAAGAAGCAGCTTCGGGCTAAGAACAAGCATGACCACAGGACTGGCGCAGCCGGGTACGCTGGGAAAAGGGCGAAATGGCAGGAAGAGGATGAGAAATTAGCTAGAGAAGGCTGTGAGAATCCTTGGAATAATTTCCCGGAACGATTGCGGTCATATTTGCGTGCAAGGGGTGAGCTGTCCGATAGCGAAGAAATCACATTCAGAAACAGCAAAACCCAGGCAGTCGCAGAAAAAGTCAAAGAAAAGGCAGCCAAAGCCAGCCAAGGTTCTTTCACCGGGGTCAGAGAACGTGATGTTCTCACAACGGCGCTGGGAAACCTGGAGCACCTAGATCGAGTGCAACGTGTATCAAGTTCCCAGGGTTGGAAATATGGCTTTCCCGAAGACATCAGGATGTACAAGAAGCGAAAGAGGCCAGGTGCAGTGGACTTGGATGCATTAACACGGGACATCACCCAGAAAGTTTACTCAAGCATCATGGGGCAGCTTGCAGCAAAGGGAATACATATTTTCATGCCACATGATTTTAGGCCCGGAGCTGCAGGGAAGAGTAGCTACGCCTCTAGGGAGGTCGAGCAACAAGCAGCTGTTGCCGAGACTGAGCCGGATATAATTGACCTGCTAGAAGGGCCTTGTAATCAGGCCTGGCGGGTATCACATCGAGGTTGCAAGGGGTCAGGTGCTTCCTGGCGTTTGTATCTTACATACGGTCCCGATATGTGCAGGCTATGCCATGGTTACGGTGGATATGGTACATAGCAATGCCACCGATCACGTGTTGGGTCCCCCCCAATGAGGAAGTCATAATTCTCGGTAAAGCTCTTCATCAAAGGATCAAGTGGAAGAGAAGCGACATCGTGGTCTCCAATGCATACCAGTTTGGACGAGCTCCAAGTGCACCGCTGCCGTGGCGCTCACTTCCTGAGAAGGCAGCTTCCCTCCTCCAGAGAAGCCAGCTTCACCGCATTCTCCTCCGCATCCGGTAGCCTCGCTTCCTGACCTAATACCGTCTCCCATAGAGAGCCCAAAAAAGAAGGAAAAGGAGGTCGAGAAGAAAGGCTCTAAGAAGCCCCCGCCGGAGATGTCGAAGGCCATTGTACCGGCGAAGTCGAAGTCCATTGTACTAGTGAAGAAGTCCAAGAACATTGCACTAGTGTGGACTCAGGCCAACACGAAATTCAAATATGGGAAGCCCTTGATGACGGTAGATGACCTAGCAAGGGCGGAAAAAGCATGTATCGACCTGCATAATTACTACGTACAGGCTTGTAGAGATAGCAATGATCAATCCATAGTCGTACAATACAAACGACGACACTTCTTAAGTGATCAAGACGGCTACTTCATTGTGGGTTTCAATAACTTATACGACCTCTTCAACCTTGATGGCCTAGACGTATCATTAGTACAGGTCTTCACATTGTAAGTCCCTTGATACTGAATATTCATTAATTAATACCATTAAGTCTTGAATCTAGCTGTGTTCTTATCTATAGACACTTGATAAAAAAAACAATAAAGAACAAGGATCCCGTCGTATTTCTTGACCCTGAGGCCATTACAATATTGATCATCCAACTTCATCCCGACTACGCTGTGAATCATGTGGCTAGGGAAATGCAACAATACTCAAAAGTGAAGTACCTGATGGGCGCTCACAACACCGGTGGCCATTGGATCTTACTTAACATTTGCCTCGAGTGGGACTTGGTGTTGTACGTCGACTCGTCAAGACCAATATCTGCAAAAGGCAAACTTAGATCGCGTGATTACAACGTTGTAAAACAACTCATCAACACGTAAGTTTTGCCTGTCTTAGTTCACATATTAAAATTTTCTAACATTTAAAGGCTCTATAATCGATCCCTCTTTATGAAAGGCTTTTGACAAGTACCTTCGAGCTCAACCTGACTACGACGCGAAAGCCGGCCACAGGCTGACACACAAGACCGGGTACATGGTAAGTGCTACCAAACATATTACCAAATATTCTCTGTTGCTGTTTTTTCCTTTTTCATCTAACAGTAAAGTTTCTTTTCAGCAGTGCCACCAACAACCACCAGGCAACACCTGTGGATTCTATGCTGCATGGAACATGCTCCTCATGCTCTGAGCAAAGAATATCAAATCCCTCGATGTAAGTTCAATACAAGATTGTTCGTAACTAATTTCGGTAATTAGTTTAATTCCATGATAATATGACGTTGGTTACGAGTTAAATTATGCAGAAATACAAGTGTATGTTTCTCGACGCGGGTGCACTCCTGGATATTCGACGACGTATCACTAAGTTTATGGTGTCTGAAGTCTTCATCCCACAGGGCGAGTTCCACTATAGAAGCCCTAGGTTGTGAAGTCTTATGTAATTATGAGTTGATCGGAATTTTGTAACATTTATGATTCTGTAATTAATTCATTTGAAATTTGTAATATTTGCAATTCTGTGATAAAATGAGTTCTTATACAAGTGTATTTGTCGATATGTATTGGGATGCGTTGCTATTGTTTGCAGGGAGAAGATAGTGGCCAAATACTAGCTACGTTACAAGATGCAGCCAGGAAATAGCTCATTCATACAGGGCAAGAGACACATAAGTGACGGGTAAACTGTCTACCCGTCACTTATGTATTTCTCCAGTTCATAGGTGATGGATTAAGAGGTCACCTGTCACCTATAAATTTCTCCCCAGTATATGGGTGAAAGCTAGGTTACCCATCACTTATTATATGATATATGTGATGGATTAAGAGGTCATCCGTCACCTATATGTTTCTCCCTAGCACATGAGAGACGTTTATAGGTGACAGTTAACAGTTATTACCCATCACATTTGTTTATTATTAGTGATGAATCCGTACTCGTCACCAATAACTAGTTATCACCTGTGACTATCATCACTCGTCACTCATATATGTTTTTTACGTAGTGAATTTGGGGCTCCCACCACCATAGCAAAGCAACCAGCACATGGAGGAAAGAGGCGCTCTAATTTGGTTTTTCTTTCCTTTTGCGGTGGAAACTGAAAACCGATCGATTCCTTGGGCATCAGACCCAACGTGGTTAGCGACCACAAGCCTCTGATGGATAGCGACGGGATTTAATCTCATCGTCGGGTAGCGAGCGTAGCACCGGGACAGATGCAGAATAGCACCCGACGATCACATATTGTAAGTGGTCGTTAGTCTTAGGTCGTTAATACTCCATTCCAAGAGTTAAAACAATGTTCAATATTTTCTTATTCTCTCTTTCGACCCATGAACTTACAGAAATTGTTCATATTTAGGTTCGAATATAACTTGTCTCAACAAAAAAGGATCTGAATACAACCACTCGGCGTTCAATTCCATTCGTCATTTTCACAGCCGTTGAGATCGCAATCATACATCAAGGAAGTGCAAACTTTGATTGCAGTTACAACCATTGATCTTTTTCAGCGGCCATTAGTTTGTCAAATCCATAACCGATGAGATTGCCACTGCGCAGAGAAAGTGAGAGCTTTGAGCTTTTCCATAGTCAAGAGCACAAAGTACTTCAGCTCAGACAGTGGCGGACCTAAAGATTTCAGAGAGCCTGAGCTGGGTGCAGACTGTGCTCATACAGGTTAAATTTTACTCAAAATTTAACTGATCCAAATCATAAATTTTCTCATAATTTATATAGAGGTACAAAAACGGGTCGAAACGAACCCAGATGGGTGCCCAAGGTCACCGGGCCTGGGTCCGCCAGTGAGCTCAGAGCAGGAGCAGACAGGCAACATTTCTCGTCGCAACCAATTCGAATGGGGCGCGGCATCCACTCCGTCAGCAGCAGTAGTTAGGTGAGCCTAAAACATAATAAGCTATAGTATTGCACCACCAGCTCCAATCCGCAAGAAGCATATAGAGCCACTATAACAATAATAATATAGTCAACTAATAACTATAAAAATTATCCATATCAAACATATAGATAACATAGTAGAGAACTTTTTCAATAAACTACCTATACTATTTCCTCCTAATTTAATATGAGTCACATGTAATAAGATATTAAAATGTTGCATATATCTTGGAATACGTTATAGACTGACTACACGTTAATAACTAGATATTCACTCTTCTTGTAATAATTCTTCTTCATATAGATAAAAAATGTGATGTAGACATCCTTACTGCTAATTGATATATATTGTTGGGTAGACATTTCAGTTGCATCCACATCGGACAAACGATTACACTTATAACTAATCCTGTCAAATCGTTTGATATCCCCGTCGAATTAAAGTTGTCTCTCCTTCGCAAATGAAAAAGAATTAAAGTTGCCTCTTCGAATGAATTATTAAGAACCGGCATATTTAGTGTAGTGGTATCTGGTATTTATACCGGTGGTATCAACTCGACCACATGACCACAAGTATTATATATAGAACTGGTATGATGATGGAAAAGATGTTTAGGCGCTGATTAGCAACACGGCAGCTTCTCAAAAGCACTAATCTTTCTAATTTTAAATGCAGTGGCCATTTCAGAGTATTTTGTAGAGCTCTGACAGCAATTGCTTACTACGTGTAATTATTAAACTCTCCTGAATAGTTAGATTCCGTTCGCGCGACAATACAACAACAACAAAGTGACGCCTAATCTCTTTTGTCCATCTGGTTGAACACGAATCCTCTGCAGTAGAAGAGCTAATGCGGAGGATAAATAGCTATCTACATTAGTTCTTGAAAGGATAATAATGTCATTTAGAGGAGAGTTAAATAGACGTTTGTGTCAAAATTCGTCTCCTTTTACTGTTAGTCTAAACTTGCAGCAGAAAATAAATAAATGAATTTTTCACAAGTGAAAAATCTATATATACTAGGCTCAACTAGTACACAATCACCTTAAATAAGTGTGAAGGCTACAATCCTAAAGTAACAAAAATTATTCAATTCTAGCAAAAGATATGAAAAAAATATTAATTGAAAAAAGCTGAAAATACTGTTCACTAGAGTATCCAGGTTAATCCGGATACTCCGAGTTGTACAGTCCTGGAACCTCCAGGTTCTGTTAAAAAATGAGCTCCAAACTAAAATTAAACAGCGTCTAAAGTGTTCTAGCTCAAATCAAATGAAGTCGTGTGTTTCAATTTATGATTCCAAGTAGATTCACGGAGAATCTACAATCAAAAACACACAAACGAGTAGATCGAGCAATATGCACAAATATTGAGCAAGAACTCAAATATAAACAAACCGAAGTGAAGACACAAAGATTTGTTTCCCGAAGTTCGGATTCACCACCATGAATCCTACGTCTCCATTGAGGAAACTCCAACGAGCCAGGCCTCTTTCAATCGCTTTCTTCGATCCACTAGCTTTATCTCTTCCCTTGCGAAGGCGAGATCGACCTTCACAACCTTTCCCGCGGCTCACCACACGCATGGGAGCTCGCTGGGCAACACCTAACCGCCTAGGAGGCTTCATCTCCAAGAGTAACAAATGCTTCACAAACTTTTTGCTGATGAACTCAAGTGCTCAAGAATGGATTTTAGCTTACTTGCACTCAATCTTCCAATCTCTCAACCTAACCTCACTTTTCTTCTCAAATCTCTCACTAAAATAGAGTGGGAAGGAGTTCTTTTAGCTCTAAAAGGTATTGCTTTCGTGCCCTTGCAGCAGCCCCAAAGGATAGGGGTGATGGGGTATAAATATTCAACCCCTAAAAACTAGCCGTTACAGCACTTTTTTACTGACCCGGAGTATCTGGGTCAACCCGGAGACTCCGGGTTGGCACAGGAAAGCTTAACCGAGAACACCTGGCCGGAACTCAACCCAGAGACTCCGGAACTCGGAGTATCTGGATCCACCCGGAGACTATGGGTGAACTAAACAGGCCCAAACCGAGACTTCCCCTTGGAACCTCACCCGGAGACTTCGGACAACCCGGAGTATCTAGGTTCAGCACAACTGGTCCTCTAAAAACGGTAACTTTTGATCCTGAAGTCCGATTTCGACGATTTTGGACTCTATGAAAAGCTTATTCAGAGGGCTACACATCCCAACTGAATTCATGACCTCAAATACATTGGATCAAACTAGGAACACTCTGAAACTAAATTTGAACACTTTCACATTTTCCGCACTGGGATTTCTAAAAAGAACTCTTACTTGGGTTTGGTTAGAAACTCTTGAGCACTGAGACACGATAATGAGCTCTACATTGCATCCCTCTTAATAGTGCAGCATACCTATAATCAATTTCAAAGATAAACTCGTTTGAACCACTTTGAGCCTTTGAATAACTTTCAAGTACCGCTTGTTTCATTCAAACCTTGAGAGTTGCCAACTTTCATATATTCTTCACTTAATCTCTTCTTGATTCTTCATATGATTGATGCGAATCACTCATAGCTTCCTATGGCCTCACATGGTCCATTGGCGCAAAGCCTTCACTCGCTCTTCACCACCATCTTAGTCCTTCGGTGCCAAGCCATTTGCTTGCCCTTCACCTCGGATGTTCCATCGCAGCCGAGTCTTGCTTGCCCTTCACCATCTTACCATAGAAAATCACTTTGTATTCGACATCTTCAAGGAATTCACTTAATCAAATATGGAGTCCACTATTGTTCTTCACTCTTGGCATATATGATTTCAATTCAACTTATGTCTTCTTATGGATCCTAACCCCATCTCACTCTTAAGCACAAAACACATGGGTTAGTCCATAAAACTCTATTAATAATGTCATACCTTTAGTTACTTGATCTCTACACGTAACTTAGTCTTTAAGTTTATTATCAATCTTATTAAGATTTTTCTTCTCCTTGTGAGCATCACTAAGAGCTCAATGACAACAATGCATTTCTTTTGTTCTCATAGCATTTCTCAGGAAATCCATGATTCATCACTTATGCATCTCTTGAGCATTACTTAGAGCTCATTCATCTTGATGCATTTTCACTCTCCCTATTCACTTAGAGCTCATGTATATCTCTCAATGTATTGCCTATGGAACAACCTACTAACAAACTCAACACCATTGTTAGTCCATAGGTATTATCATTAATTACCAAAACTACGCATAAGGGCTAGATGCACTTTCAATCTCCCCTATTTTGGTAATTGATGACAATCTCACTAGATTATAATTGAAAATTTTAAAGTTCTAAGTATACATATAATCCGAAGATGAATGTATACAAAGAATAAGTTCTAGAAACATCAAACATCACAAAAATATTTGAGGTTACCAAAACTAGTTTTACTAGCATCAATCACCACAAAGGTTTTGATGTTAGTAGAACTAAACATGTATAAAGCAAACTTCCCCACAATCTATGCATGTGTGAATGAATCTTGATATCATTGTATATATTGTTTATCTCAAATTTTGGATGGAGATTCCTTTATATATATGAAGCAAGCATGACTAAGTATATGTCAAGATGCCAAAATGAATATGCTTGTGCAAAGCAAAACTTTTTCAACAATGAGGTTTCATTTATTTGCTTTTGAAACTCCCCTAATTGACATTCACATTACAAACATAAGGGATTACAAATTCTCCCCCATGAGCAAATAATTCTCCCCCATAAGCAAAACCCTCTTACAAAATATAACATCTAGTCTAAATTCTCCCCCAATTGACATCAATGTCAAAATAGAACCATCGAAACGAATTCTTCCCCAATTAACGTCAAATTGGTGAGAATTATGGAGGACTTGCTAAAAGAGAAATTTTCTCCAAAGCACGCGGGCTCTATCCCACAAAAGAAATCATCAAAAGCTAGTACAAGACCATGTATAGAATAAACTCCTCATGATATGTGTATTTCTCAAAATTTGAGTTAAACCAAATACACTTATCCAATTTATGAACTATGTGAGAAGAGTAAGCTATACAATAGATCAAAGGGGGTTCAAAGAGATACCAAATTAGATTTTAAAAAGAATACAAATTGAAAATACAAAACATTCTATTTAAAAGAGATATCAATTCTAACTGAAATAGATATCAATTGAACCAACTTCAATTGAAGGCAAATCAAGCATGAGTCCAAAATAAATATCCAAAGCACAAATGCAATGGATTAGGCTCAAAGATGAACATAGCAAAATAGTTAACATTATAACAAATTTCACGTTTATCACAAAGTGTCAACATCTCATAAGCTTACATGTTCGACAAAGCCATTTGAAACGGACTACAAACCTCAAGCAAAAGATTTTAAAATTTTCATCAATATTGCATATAGGAGGAACTCAAGCATTCGATATGAAATCTTTTGCATATTTGAGATTGGATGAATCATAAACATGATTATAGAGTTCCCACAAAGATATGCTACTTCACATTGCTCATATTTGCAATAAAGAGATTTTTAAGCACTTGCAAGAAAAACATATTTTTGCAAGTCATTTTCATGCTATGATGCAATCTACACAAAATTGAATCTTTGAAATTAAATGCATAAATTAAGAATAAATTACTTAATCTTGGTAGCTCGTTTATCTCGTTAACTTGTTCATCCTTGCTTGGTATTATTTTGATATGATCCTTCCTTTTGATTCCAATTGAAGTTGAAGGATATGATCTTCTTTATAGATATTAATTGAAAGGTAAAGATCATCTTCATAAATTCTAATTGAAATAGTCTTTTACTTGAAAGGACCTTCATTATGATTAATCTAAACATCCAATGCATCTTCATTGTACCTAAACTCATTCAAGTACGATTTTGTCCCCAAACTTATTTGGTCCAAAGAGGTTAGTGAACTCATCCTCACAGAGCACGCTCTCTCATATATATGTGCATATTGGTATGGAAATGATAACAATTTAAATTCATACCAACAGATAGATACCAATTGAAAATATATACCGAATGAAGATATATACCAATTGAAATCAAATGAAAGCTCTATGCACCTTTTAGACAATAAAAACACTTGAGAGCGGCTTACTCTAAATGTAGTATGAAAGAAAGCAAACATACTATATATTCTAACATTTAAGTGAAACAAACATTCTTGTCACTTTCAAGATCCAATAAAGATATAATTTGGACAAAAATAACATATACGACTTGAAGATACCAAATGAAAAATGAACTAAGCAACATTTGAGCATGTAAAGAATAGAATTGCATTCATGCTAAAAAAAACCCATCACAAGCAAGAATATGAAGAAAGATTCGAGCATTGAGATAGCAAGCTTTCAAAAACTCCAAAAAGAAAGTTTCCGTGAAGAAACCAATATTCCTAATCATAGGCGTTAAATGAGGTCTTTCACAAAGGAAGAAATCACTTGGAAGCAAAAGTTGAAACAAAGATGATCAACAATAATTACCACTTGTAATACTACCAATTGTAAGAGAACAATGGTATATGAAGATTTCACAAGTCGATAATTGCAACAAGGCATAGATCAACTTTCTTTCAAGAAGTATGGGAAGAAGGATTTTAGAAATTAAACACCATACTTCAAAAACATTCTTCACAAAATCAACTAACACAAATAAATACATAAAAATCATAGTTAATTTGATCTGAATAAGAAATGATTCAAATTAAAATCTTGAGATTAATTAGATCACTAGATAAGTACCACTATTCTCATGTTTCAATACAAACCAAAAATAGATTAGTTAATGGATTCTTGCATAAAATGAGCTTTATATGAGCTTGACATACCACATAGATGCTAGATAAACAATTATATCAATTCTAAATGGTATTTCTCAAATATTCACACTTTATGGATATTTAAGATGCACGATGCATAATTCTCCCCCATAATGTGATAATCCATTAATATCTTTTAAAAGAGCCAAATAAAATTCAATGAAACGAATAAGCTTAAATAAGGCTCAAAACCACAATCAACACATGAATGTGCAATGCATCCTACACATACTAGTTAGCAAGGAAAGCTAGATGCACTAGAAACAAATTCATAGTACACTTAGCAAGCAATCAAAATATATATGGATGTAAAATAGGCATGAAAAGATTGCAATAACGTCTACACATGCTAGAATAAGCATAAGCTCTAAAACAAGCATAGATACAAAACCTACAATGCAAAGAGCTAGAAACTTTCGGAATCCAGAACCTCCGGATACAACCTGGAGCTTCCAGTTTCTGTCAAATCCGAACATTCCGGACTGACCCGGATACTCCGAGTTCTGGAGCACTCGAACATTCCGGCCTAACCTGGAACATCCGGGTTCTAGAGCATTCCAGAAAAAGTGTAGAACAAAGAATCTATCACAAGGATGTAAATATGTATTTAAAGATATTATGATAGAGAGTTATCTTTATAGAGTGACAATGAATAATAATATGTATAATTCAATAAAACTTGGCTCTTTAATCAATTAGACAGCTCTTCAAAATTTTAGCCAAATCTCCAATGCCGACTCCCATTGACATCCTTGAGGATGTTCATTTCACCAAGAGACTCAAGATGTGAATTTGCTTGGCAATCTATTACGTGAGAAACTTTATTGGGTATAAGCTCTTGTATTTGAATGAAGTGTGTCTTTATTTGACTTGAGCTTGATTCTTCACACTTCATTTCTTGTGATGTGATTGAGTTCATTTTCCATAGCCATAACCAAGTATCCATCACCCATATTATTAACAAAATCTTGCTCTACTAGAGAGCCGTTAAAAGCATCATATTACACCAAGTATGAATTTTGCTCAAATTTTACCTTGCCACCTTCAAGTGCTCACAACAAAAAAATTGTGAGAATTAGCACCTATTCTAAGCTAAGTAGCTAGATAGCTCAAGTTAGATACTTGTTACCGAGATGTCATTGAAGATTGAAATAAATCAATAATCTTTATACTTGGCGTCCTTTCCATAAAAGATAAGAAATATAGCTTGAAAGGAGACTTGATATGAGATGTGCAAGAAAATTCTTCTCAAGTGAGTCAAGTCTTCAATGCATCTCCAAATACCTATTTAGCAAATTAGGCACTTTGTGATACCCAAACTATGTTGGGTCCTTTAAGATTAGTTACGAGAGACTTAGGCATCCAAATGACCCTTACATTAATATGAGGTGAACTAATCACCTTAGCAATACAAGTACCACTCTTAGCATTCCTAAGCAAATATTGATCATTATTGGAAGAGTTAGACTTAGGAATGTTACCTTTAGAATATTTTTTACCAAAATATCCCATGGCCCGATAAGTGTAGCAAATGCAGTGTATATCCTTGCAAGATGTCTTCTCATCTTACTTCTTGCTTGCTTCCTTGCCGGTGAGCCTCTTCCTTGATGACATAAGGCCTTCATTCTTCATGTAGGGGCATAATGCAATTTCATGTCCCTTCTTATTGCATCCATAGCACTTCCTCTTGCTTCTTCTTGTTTTCTTCTTTGGAAGCGTGGTCTTATCATCAACCTTGTTGGAACACATAGAGGCATAGTGTCCCATGCTTGAGCACTTGAAGCACATGACATGAGCCATCTTCTTATCTTAGCTCTTACTCATGTCCTTCTCTTCTTTCTTCAAGGAGCAATCTCTCACATGGTGACCCTCCTTCTTGACTTGAAGCAAGTGATGAAAGCCTTGTTCTTCTTTTATTTTTGCCCCTTGATCTTGGCATTGTTGGATTTGTTCTTTTTGTTGGATTTTACTTCAAGTTCATGATCCTTGTGCTTCTTATTTTTACCTACATGATACAAGTCATATGTAGTGCTCGGAAAAATATTTCCTTGAGAGCAACAAGGGTTAGCACATGGCAATTCAATATGAACTAGTGAGCATGTGCATTTGTACATATAAGGTCGGTAGGATTTTACCGTTGTTACCATAACCTCATTAGCTATTTCTAGCATGACATGTGAGTCTACAAGATTTTTATAAGAGTACACAAGCTCATCATGATTTTCTTGCAAAGCCACATGCTTGCTCGTGAGCTCTTCAAGTTGAGCCTTTAGCTCAATATTTTCTTTCTCCAAAGATGCTACATAAGAATTAGAGTTAGTAGCATAAATATTATCAATAGGAGAAATAGTGGATTTATCTTTAGATAAAATATAGCAATTAGGACATGATTTTTCTAAATCCACTAGAAGCATAGCATCTAATTTATCAATCAAAGAAATATGCTTAACTTTAAGATCCCTATAAAGATTAGATAAAGAATTATGAGATTCTTGAAGTTTTTTATGTTTCACATTTAAGACCTTAAACTCTTCTATTTTCCCAATGAGGAATTTCTCTTGCCTCTCTAGGCTTTCCTCATAGCCTTGTATTATGTGCATGAGTTTGATCATTTTAGGCATATCCTTTTTGCTCAAAATATCAAACCCGAGCTCATCACTATCACTAGCACTAGAACTAGCATTAGCATTACTAACCTCACTTACCGCTCTCTTTTTACCTTTTGCCATAAGGCATAATGGAGAATCGGTGTGAGGAGATGAGCATCTTGAAGAGGTAGATGCTTCTCCACCTAGCCTTTGTCTCTCATAGACTTCTATTTTCTTCAAAAAGTTAGTCTCACAAGTACTAATGAAAATAGATTCATTACAATGAGGATAATTAACTATATCATCATGATAAATGGGTATTTTTACACTAGATGATATGCAAGGGTTAACAACACTACTAGAAATAGAAATCTCATTGCAAGTGTTGTTAAAATCCAAAATAGGGATTGGACACTCACTTATCATACTCACCATTTTATTACCTTGCTCGTTGTTAAATGTTGGTGAAGTGGATGACGGAGTGACATCCTCTTGGACAAATGAGACATTCATTTGGTGCTCTTCATGGTGTGATGATGAAGTAGAGTAATCCTCAAATGGCGTCTCCGGAAGAAGTTCTTCTTCATTATATTTGGGTTTATCATATCTTTCTTTAAGAGTTGCCCAAATAAGATGAGCATCTTCAAGCGGCAAGATGGATTCAACCACATCTATACTCAAAGCATTAAATAAAATATTAGTGACTTGAGCATTGAGATGTATGCATTTCTCTTCCTCTTTAAATAATAGGAGATTATCATAGGAGGACAAATACTCACATCTACAACTCGCTCTATATAGGGACTCATGGCCCTAAAGATATTAAGCATGCGAGTACTCCAATCAAAGTAATATGAATCATCTAATAGGAGTGGCTTTATGTGCACTAATCCGCTAGTCGATATCTTTACTCTCTAGGCGGTAAAGCCCAAAAAAGAGACTTGGCTCTAATACCAATTGAAATGACAATGATGTCGCCTAGAGGGGGTGAATAGGTATTTTTGCAAAAATTTGTCCCCTTTTACTGTTGATCTAAACTTACAGTGAAAAATAAACTAACAAATTTTTCACAAATAAAAACCTAAATATGATAGGATTAACTAGTGCACAATCACTCTAAATAAGTGTGAAAGTTACAATCCTAAGGTAACAAAAATTATTCAATTCCAGCAAAAGATATGCAAGAAAATATTAATTGAAAAAAGCTAAAACACTGTTCACCAGAGTATCCGGGTTAATCCGGATACTCCGGGTTGTACAGTTTCGGAACCTCCAGGTTCTGTACAAAAATGAGCTCGAAACTGAAATTAAACAGCACCTAAAGAGTTCTAGCTGAAACCAAATAAAATCATGTGTTCTAATTTATGATTACAAGTAGATCCACGGAGAATCTACAATCAAAAACACACAAACGAGTAGATCGAGCAATATGCATAAATATTGAGCAAGAACTCAAATGTAAACAAACCGAAGTAGAGACACAAAGATTTGTTTCTCGAAGATGGCGAGATGGGGAGACCGGGTGGCATGGTGGCGGTAGGCGACGGGCCCAAGGGGAGATGGCGAGATGATGAGGCACGACCGCGGTAGGCGACGGGCCCGAGGGGAAATGGCGAGACGGGAAGGTGCGGCCGTGGTAGGTGATGGGGCCTGAGTGGAGATGGCGAGATGGGGCGACGTGGCCATAGTAGGCGATGGGTACAGTGGAGAGAATGGTGATGGGCCCAAGGGAAGGAGATGGGGAGAAGGGAAAGACAGGCCTGAGAGGTAGCGATAGTCGAAGTGACAATAATGATCATCACATCACTTCGACCACTACTACGCGTCAGGATCGATATTCTGGAGTGGAGTGAGATGGGAAGCATAGTGAGGGAGAACCGAGATATTTATAGAAGGATTATCACTGCTAGTTCGTATTTCAAACCGGTAGTGATGATCCTTATCACTGTCGATTTGGAATACAAAATAGTAGTAATCCCGACGGTATCACTATTGGTTTGGAATAAGAACCGACAATGATAAGTCGGGATCATACCATTTTGTATTCTAAACCGGCAGTAATAATAATTATCACTGTTGGTTCATAACGAGTTAATCATTGATCTATCGGTTGAGCTTTCAAACCGGCAGTGATAATCCTTATCAGTGTCGGTTTAGAATACCTTATCACTATCGGTTTGTAACATTAACTGACAATAATATATCACTGCTATTTTATAGCTATAACTGCGAGTTCTTAACGACTCAATATTAGATCTACTGGTTCAGCTTCTGAACCAACAGATAGGAATGACCCTTTCTATAGTAGTAGGGTCGGATGTGAAGAAATGTATATGCATGATTTGTGGGAGAAACTAAAACGAATCAATGGATAATCAACAAGAAATTTCAGGATTCGACCAACAATTTGGGGCTCCCTCCACCATAGCAAAGCAACCAGCACATGGAGGAAAGAGGCGCTCTAATTTGGTTTGTCTTTCCTTTTGCAGTGGAAATTGAAAACCGATCGATTCCTTGGGGGCCCAACGTGGTTAGCGACCACAAGCCTCTGATGGATAGCGACGGGATTTAATCTCATCGTCGGGTAGCGAGCGTAGCACCGAGACAGATGCAGAATAGCACCCGACGATCACATATTGTAAGTGGTCGTTAGTCTTAGGTCGTTAATACTCCATTCCAAGAGTTAAAACAATGTTCAGTATTTTCTAATTCTCTCTTTCGACCCATGAGCTTACAGAAATTGTTCATATTTAGGTTTGAATATAACTTGTCTAAAAAAAAAAAGGCTCTGAATACAACCACTCGGCGTTCAATTCCATTCGTCACTTTCACAGCCGTTGAGATCGCAATGATACATCAAGGAAAGTGCAAACTTTGATTGCAGTTACAACCATTGATCTTTTTCAGCGGCCATTAGTTTGTCAAATCCATAACCGATGAGATTGCAACTGCGCAGAGAAAGTGAGAGCTTTGAGCTTTTCCAAAGTCAAGAGCACAAAGTACTGATCAGCTCAGAGCAGGAGCAGGCAGGCAACAACATTTCTCGTCGCAACCAATTCGAATGTGGCGCGGCATCCACTCCGTCAGCAGCAGTAGTTAGGTGAGCCTAAAACATAATAAGTTATAGTATTGCACCACCAGCTCCAATCCGCAAGAAACAAATAGAGCAACTATAACAATAATAATATAGCCAACTACTACTAACTATAAAAATTATCCATACCATACATATAGATAACATACTTAGATTACTTTTTCAATGAACTACCTACATTATTTCCTCCTAATTTAATATAAGTCACATGTAATAGGATATTGAAATGTTGTATATATCTTGGAATACGTTATAGACTAACTACACGTTAATAACTAAGTGTTTTCTTTCTCGTAATAACTCTTATTCACGTAGATAAAAATATGATATAGATATCTTTACTGCTAGTTGATATATATTGTTGGATAGATAATTCAGGTTGCATCCACATCGGACAAACGATTACACTTGAAGCTGATCGTGCAGCCATCAATCCTTTTAGTTACAGCTCCACGTAGATAAAATATGATGCGGACATCCACACCCTTATAACGAATCCTGTCAAATCGTTTGGTAGCCCTGTCGAATTAAAGTTGTCTCTCTTTCGCAAATGAAAAAATTAAAGTTGCCTCTTCGAATGAATTATTAAGAACCGGCATGTTTAGTGTAGTGGTATCTTGTATGTATACCGGTATCAACTCGTCCACATGACCACAAGTATTATATATAGAACTGGTATGATGATGGAAAAGATGTTTAGGCTCTGATTAGCAACGCGGCAGCTTCTCAAAAGCACTCATCTTTCTAATTTTAAATGCAGTGGCCATTTCAGAGTATTTTGTAGAGCCGTGACAGCAAATACTTACTACCTGTAATTATTAAAGTCTCCTGAATAGCTAGATTCCGTTTGCGCCACAACACAACAACAACAAAGTGACGCTTAGTCTCCTTTGCCCATCTGGTTGAACATGAATCCTCTGCAGTAGAAGAGCTAATGCAGAGGATAAATAGCTATCTGCATTAGTTCTCACTCGTTTCACGGATGGATGGGATCGGTTGGTGAAACACTACATTATCAGAGTGCTGCATAATGCATAATGCTGTTTATACAGTAATGGGTGATTAAATAATGCAGAGGACTATAACAATAGATTTATTTTACTGTGCAAAGAATGATTCATATATATTAATCGTTATTAATGCAGATGATCTGTGTCCATCTGGTTCGAGTCCTAAAACAGAGCACGTGTGTAGTGTGACCATCACCTCCTCTGCGACCAATTAAAAAAAAAGGATAAAGAAGCAACCCTGCGCGCACAGAAGGGGCAATACGGTTCTGCATTCAGGAGATGAGTCGGCGTGGACGAGATGTGCATATCCACATACTTACGGGTGAAGTAAAACAGATCAGGATCCACTGACTTCATCTTTTTTCAAGTCATAGTGATTTCATTTTAAATCAGAAAATATTATATAATTAATCGAAAAGTATTGTATAATTAAAACGTTAAACTAGTTACAAAACTAAAAAAATTATTGAATAATTAATTAATTTTTAATAAAAATTAAGATTCAATCTTAAACATCAATCACAAATTGAACGGCTCTTAAACTGAAATCACGATACCTTCAAAAGGAGATGAAATCAGATGATCCAGATCCAAGCAGAACACGGCGCGTACGGTCGGTGGCCGTTGGAATGGACCGGATCGTCTGCTTCCTCCGATACAGTGGCGCTTTCCGGCACGCGTCGCTTTCGCTCGGCGCACGCGAGCCTATCGCGCCCACGCCGTTCGCTTGGAGCGGCTCCAGCCGCTGACTGGGTCGATCGCGTCGGTCTGCCACCTCTGCGCCACATGTTCGATACACGTGGCTGGCCTCCGGTACTTCCACGTCGGCACCGGAGCACGCACGTCCATTATATTTTACCCGAACCATGCATGCAACGTTCGGTAACAGTGAAACGTCTGAAGAAGAAGTACGTGAGGAATATCTCAGACCATATATTAATTTATACGGTGCCTAATGTACATATGCTACAATTGATGTGCGTACACGATACCTCCTAGGTACGTACGTACATCTGTATCTGTTCCAATCGACCTCTCTATACTAGGTACGAAGGGAGATCAATTCTGTACCGTATTTACCTACGGTATATACGTACGCGTCTCCCCTTCCACGGTGACTACACCACATCGTATACATAAACCTCACGGCGTACGCATCTGAGAGTAGCATTTGCTACTCCCAGCGGTCGCATAAGAAAGCCACGTACAATACGTAATCTACATACACGTACACATATACGTACTTACGGACGTACGTACGGGTAGAGCCAGGCAGCTTGGCTCAGTTGAAGCTGATGGGGTAGACGTGCTGCATGTTTGGGTAGAAGAGCCCCCAGTTCTGCTCCACGCCGCTCTCCTTCTGGTTCTCGTTGAACATGGAGAAGACGTACGTCTCGATGGCGCCCGGGTGCCTCGGCGTGCCGCGCCTGACGTGGTTGATCAGGTTCTGGTTGTATATCCTAGCGTTCGCCGGCGTCGCATCCATGCCGCCGCCGGACGGCCACCCGGTCTCCGAGACCACCACCGGCACGCCGGACCCGCCGTGCCTGGCCATCGCAAAGTAGAAGGCGTCGACGGTCGTGTCGAAGAGGTTCTGGTATCCGTAGGCTCCGTCCTGCACGACGGTGCCCGACGCGGTGAAAAGCGCGTAGTTCTTGTCTATGGCACCCGGGCTGTAGGCATAGGCCAAGTAGGGGTAGATGTTGGCCATGAGCGGGGCGCCGGTGCGCGCCAGGAACTGCAGGACGGGGCCCATGAACGCCTGCGCCTCGCCGGTGAACTCGGCGGCGGAGGGCGGGCTGAACACGCCGAGGATCGCCTGCGACACCGACGTGGTCACCTTGATGTGGCCCAGCCCCGCCGCGGCCAGCGCGGAGTGGACGTTCTCCATGGCCGGGGCCAGGTTCTGCGTCGCGCCGCCGGCCACCTCGTTGCCGACAGAGACGTAGCGGAAGGAGACGGTTGGGTAGGCCTGGATGTTGTTGCGGACCCAGGAGGCGGCCGCGGCGGGGCTGGCGGCGAGGTTGGACAGCACGTCGTTGGGCGCGCCCACGATGACGCTGATGCCCGTGCCCCCCACGGACTGGAGCGCCCCCTGGTCCGGCGCGTACAGCCGCATCGAGTTGATGCCGTTCGACTTGTACAGGCCGACGACGGTGCTCGCCGCCGGCAGGTTATTGGCGCTCATGCCGTAGCACACCCCGATGGCCTCAACACCTGCACGTATGTAACTTCCGTTAATCCTGTACGCTACACAGTATAAATTTTTTTCACGGCCCCAGATAAAATTTTAATTACTAGCTTTACTGTGACCTAGCTACAAGTCCTGTACCAAGAAAAAGAAATGAAATATGTGTGCATAAAACAAGGTCGCGAGCAGGGTCGGATGCATGTAGAAATACATATGCGGACTTTTGACGTGTCGTAGGAATTGCGCCGATTTTTTAACCCTAGCTAGAATGGGACATTTAACTGAAAGTTTGTGTGCATGCACGGACACTTGCGAATCCAACTTTGCGTTCTCCTTCTCTCTCTTTGGACTCTTTGTTGATGTTACATGTAACTAATTGTTAAATTTTACAGTCAGTAGTTGGTGTCAAGTGCACGCGATCACTCGGATCAGTGACGAGGAATATTTTGGTAGCCTTGACCGGGTTGTCGCTGCGTGCAAGAAAAAGAAAACAAGTGAGAATCAAGTGGCTTAGCTCGTGGCCAGGGACAACCTTAAACAACGGGATAAACTTTGACCTGGAGTGGAACTTTGAGCTCGATCACTAATCCTTGCTTAGTGCACATCCTAATTCTACCTCAACTTTTGAAGCTAGCTTTGGTGAAAAATATGTTGGGACCAAAAGACTATGAGAGTTAGTGAAATAGTTCTTTTTTTTTTCTATTGAAAGTTGCTCAAGAATATTTTACTGGCGCACACACACATATATAATCTGTAGTGTGTGTACTTGCACGCCACTAGTCAACTTCGGAAACGGATTAGGAATATGCTTAGTGCCGAGAGAGAGAGAGAGAGAGAGAGGGAGAGAGAGAGAGAGAGAGAGAGAGAGAGAGAGAGAGAGAACCACACATGGTAGCTTGCGGGAGGACCAGAGAGAAAGAGGATGTGGGGATAAAAGCAGCTTTCTTTTGGTCGGACGTCCGCACCACGACCGTTGGATAGTCCACGTATGAGCGATGTGGATCGCCAAAGCGGTTAGCTACCCAGCCGCCGAGCTCGATCTCCTCTCGCGTGTGCCACAAGCGTCACTAGTATTAAACGCAAGCTAATCAATCCTAGAACGGTAACATGCAGTTGATCCTCCTCTTCAACGTGCAACTATATACGTACGCCTGCAATTTTTTCCCAGCACGTATATATGTAGCTGTGATGTCCACATACATGTATTTATATTCGCTTATTGAATCGGCAGAGTTCCTGCATGCCTGTTTGGCGAGGAAAACTAAACAAGATGTGTGTGTACTTGGGCTGGCACGAATGATAAGGCTGCTCCCAGCTAATGATTAATTTGCACCTGATGGAGCCAGCCGATCCTATGCATTAATCCATCATCAAGTGAGTTTGTTACAGCCACAACACCACCATTAATATTATTCATCCAGTACGTCGTACCAGACGCTAAGCTTTGACGAATGGAACAGCTGCTGTACGCGCATGCATGTACAGCAAACTAACCTGGAGGACCCTTATCTGCCGGGCACGAGCACTCGGGCCAGCCGGCCGGCCGGTGCGACATCACGCATCGCCGTTGAAAAGCCGTCAAGGGACGCGACGACGACGGCTGGCGAACCAATGGCGGCGAGAAAGACGGCAGCGAGCGACGGGTGGTTAAGCGGAGTGGTTGCACCGACTTCATCAGGCAACAACGAATCATCAGAGCGAGGCTCGGTCTGATCGGAATTTGAGTAGTGGTAGCTACTAGCTAGGACTCGCGTCAACAGTGACAGATTGAAAAGGGGAGAGAAAATCAATCGAAGCGATTAGCCGGCCACTGGTCTAGGCTGACTACTGAGACGGCGATCGAGACCCTAATTTTGCATGCATGGGGAGGGAAAAGCTAGGTTACCATGACACTGATGAGTGAAAGATACAAAGACAGAGACGACTACTCTAAGATAATTAACTCTTTATGTAGAATAACTTTCTGACTGATCGTTTCAGAAAGATGGTTAGGAAGGCAGCTGAAGTGACATGCGTGCGTGCTCACCGAACGAAGACAGACTTCGTTCGCACGCTTGCTGCCAGGCCTGCCACAGTAACTTCCATGCATGATTTCTCCATCAACTTTATGGTTTAGAGTAGATACTAGCTAGCCATAAACATCTTTTTCATATATCATTGATTAAGATATTAATTAACTCCCAAAAGATACTAACTCCCAGTGGAAAATTGTGATCGTTTGTTCTGTGGAAAATTAAATTTACCGCTAATATATATATATATATATATATATATATATATATATATATATATATATATATATATATACATATACATATACTCCCGTAAAGTCTACTTTGGTGTCTAGCTACAAACACACCTTTGACCCAAAAAAAAAAAAGGAAACTTGTAAGCAAAGAACAACGAACTGATCGTTGTGCCAGCAGTCAAAATTCAGGTTCCGTGACTTTTTAAAGGAAGTTACTGATGCACAATTTACTGTTTGATTGATGCAGGAATGACTGATGGAGAATGAGATGGATGCCGTTTAGACGTTATCGTGCGACCTATGGACCGAACAAACGCAGAGTGAAAGTGACACGCACCAAAAGAAGGCGGCCGGTAGTAACGACTACCGAGTTATCTTTGCATGACGTTGTTGATGAGAGAGATGTGTGTGACTATGCCTATGCGTGTTCTATCTACTATACCTCACGTCATGGCTAGTTTAACTAAGCTCTTGATGGAAGCGAAAGCTAATTGATTTATTATCTTCTTCCCCACGAGGAAACTCCACTACATGTGTCATGCATGCATATCTAAAATATAAACTACTTTTTTGAAAATATAAACGAGAGAGAGAGTAAATGTGTCATGCATGCATATCTAAAATATAAACTACTTTTTTGAAAATATAAACGAGAGAGAGATAGAGAGAGAGAGAGAGAGAGAGAGAGTAAAAGGGACAGAGAATCACTTTGGGGGACGGAGGCAAAGACCCCGAGGAGCAATGCCATGGCGAACATGGAGGCTACACCTTGCCTTGCCATTTCTCTCTCTATCCTCTCAAGCTCTCTCTATCTTTCCTGGCTATGCTCACACGTCTCTCCAAGAAGACCCCCTCTCCCTCTCTGTGGTGCTTGTTTCTTCGCTGATACAACCGCTGGCTGAACCCCTCTTATATAGATGCCGAGGAGACAGAGTTGGGTCCAATCAACTTGTTGGCCTTGGCCCAACGTTTCCAGCAGCGAGCCACGTTAATTTAGCCTATTCCAATTGACGAGACAAGGGTAGCCGTTGCTGGCGTCACTCGTCCCACAATGTCTGGTAGACAGAGGTTATCCGGTACACACAAGGTTGTTGTGACTTGAGACTATGGGGTCATTCATCATACCAAACAACTTTTGAAAATAGAGGGTTCAAATTTAGGCGCACAATGATGTCCCATGAAAGGGAAGTTTTTAGGTCAACACGAGCGAGGACGCGGTGCGTCGTAATGGTGTTGCCAACGTAATCTGATCGGTGAGTATGTATATCATACTCAAGGAATATTCGACGTGTCGGTTTTTTTACAACATCTTTGTATGGTGGAAGAAACCGACATGACTTACCTAGGTTTTTCGTTTACTCAAGGAACCTAAGATTTTGACACCAATGCTTTTGTTATCTTTAGGAAGGGTGATATTTTCATCCACAGTCACGATCAAATATATAAAGGTAAAATTTGACCAACGTCCTCGGAGCATCTACCCTTTTTTTCTCCTATGTCGTCAATGATCAAATAGTACAAATAGTACATTTCTAACTTCATTTCATTTATAGATCCTATAAACCTGTTGTAAGAAATTCATAATTATAATGATGACAATATTAGTGTATTTGGTGTACCTAATTGATATTTTGTCACATGAACCACAGAATTATTTGCACCACTTTAATTAAATAGTTGGTGTCCCTTGGACTCCGATATGCCCATACACCTTTTTTGGAGAACTAGTTCCAGTTAAGTTGGTGCATGTTTTTTCAAAGGAGATTCATTAGAGTTGAATTTCATAAGCCATATAAATTCATAGTTCTTTTAAAGAATAAAGAGGAACTATAGAGAAACTATGTAGTCACAAAGACACAAATACAACGTATATGATTATTGAAGTTTATGATCTTGGTGTACCATATTTTTCTCTTATGTTATTGCAGCCCTTATCAACCAACTTGCTTGCTCCCATCGAACCGCTAAAAATTTTATATTGCTAAGCTGACCTGTGGATAGGGTGGAACATGCTGTTGCTATCAGTGGAGTCCCGTTGTGCAACTGCTTTCTAGTATAACTAGCTACTAATGAATATATAATAGTAGGTGTACTAAATGAGTTTGCACGAATGACAGCATAGCTAGCCGATCCATATACTCTTGTACATGTATATTAGAGTAATTAATTTATATGAATGGTACAACTAGATCATTTTGGTATATGAAGTATTTGATTTCAATGATTGCCAACACATTGGAGTACCTAGGATTTGGAGCAACAGGTAAAATTGACATATATATACTGCCTCTGTTCATCATTTGATATGTTGTGCAAAATATTTTCATAATATAGTAATTTTACAAGTTTTTGTTACCATTTTATATAAAAAGTTATGGTCAAAGTTGCATATCGGAGATTGTGTCAACGTTCAAAACATGATACATTTACGAACAGATGGAGTTGTAGTTTGGCATATGGAAAAATGACAAAAAAAAAAATTGATATTATTTATTGAGTTTCAAAAGAGATTAGTAGTTTGTAGCCGAATTGAATAATGTATAAAAAAATGAAAGATGGGAGGCGCATACATCCCCTAATTTATCTTAAGGAGGTGCCATGACTCAAACCCGGACCAGAATAATGTACATATCTTTCGCTTTTTGCTTATGTGGATACCAAATCACCCCTTGTCCTATCCTGGGGCTCATGGTTGGATGGGAGCGCTGCCGAGTCGGACGGAGGGCCACCTGGAATGTTCGCTTTATCCATACATCTTCCTGCTTGTGTTGATGCAAGAGAGCAACGTGTCCTGTCAGCGTTGCCGCATAGTGCGATGGCTCCTATTCCTCCGGATATGTATGTATTCGTGTTTCATCGTGCCCTGCTTAGGTGTTGGTTCCATCCGTATCAAGTATCCATCGTAGTGGGGGCGGATCATAAATAAATCGGCGCATTGTGGCGCCATTTTCTTTGTTTTTTGATCATCCATCAGTAGTGGAAATGTGGGAAGCAATTACATCGACTCGACCTGATTTGATTAATTTCCTGTTTCGAATTCATGCGGTTCGGAAATGTGGGAACTGTGGCAATTCCGACAAGTTCGACACATCCTGCAGGTTTATATATCCAACTGTTAGCGAAATGAGTTCGATTTTTCCAAGAAAAAACATGGGTTTGATCCCATAGTCTCGCTGATCTGCAAATCTTAGAGCAGTTGTGCGTTAGCGTCAGGCAGTACTCCTTGTCGTCCTTCTCAAGGACAAATGTGCAAATAAATGGTTGAATTACTTGGGTCAGTATAGCACTATAGCCTAGTATATATGCTTGAAAGGTTGTCGTTAATAAGTATATCATCTTTGTCTTGCTTATGTGGACGCAATGACACATCTTGTCCTGTCAGAAAGATAGCAACAGGCTTCTGTGGTAACGCTGGCTGGCTTGCTGGAATTCTCCTCACGCTTTGGCGGTCCCGTGAAGTGGTGGTTATCTTCTTGTTGGACTGTGATTCCACATTCTGCAAAAATGTCACTAGTCTCCCGACCTGTCTTTTTGCCTTTGTTAGTTCTAACAAGTCGTTTCTCGTGACATTTTCTTTCCCATGTTTTCTACAAACAAAGCTACAAATCGGTGAACTTTCATGCTACTGGAAAACAAAATTCCACAGATCCTGATATGTTACTGAAGATCCATACAGCTAGGCAATTGAGACTCTCTTAACTGAAACTGAATTTTGTAGGCCTTATTTTTCAGAGCCACAAGATCAAAAGGCTCACACATTAATATTCCTTTTATTAAAGTAAGAAATAAGAGGCACAGACACTTGGAGAGAGAAATGAAAAGGAAAAGAAAAAGAAATTAAAAAAGGGGCTAAAGGATTTGAATGGCGGAGGATAAAAGAACGGCGCCATGCTTGTGGGCTGACATGCATGATTTACTCTGACCCACAACTGTTACCTGATAAGTACAGCAGTTATTAGCTAAGCTTGACGTAATTGTCGGATCAATGGATATTTCTTGGATAAAAGCAACCGGTTGGATGGCTAAAAGGATAAACAAGGCTGGCCATGGTCGTGGGCTCGATCGCTTGATCAGATTGATCATGCAGGGTGTAGCTTACGTATTTACTTTTGCCAGAATCTTTTCTTGCCTATCACCTTCATCAGTTCGATCGATCCAGAGAGTTCCAATAATTCTTCTCTCCCATCGAGCTCGCGATCTCTCCTCATATCGTTGATGGTAGATGCTTACAAGTAGCTCAGGAAGGCGAGCGGATAAGCCACAAAAATGACTTGAAGCCCCTACTTGTTTCATCAAGATAACGAGATAAGATTTCCATGTCACCTTTACCACACAAACATATATCTTCACACTGTTAGTTGCATGCATGGTGCATGCATCGACATGGCAATGCGCATGCATGGAGATGTAGGTACATCTCCATGCATGCAACAAGAGGTAGCACTCCTATATATAAAAGATGGCAGGTGCATGTACATATGTAATGTATACATACCAACATATACAGGCGCGAAACTATATACTACCTCCATTTTTGTTTACTTGTCATCAATGTTTTACTGTAGCAATTTTAACCTTATATTTTTCTATAAAAGATTTATAAATAACTAAAACTTTCGTATCATTAGATTCATCGTGAAATATACTTTATTAGTACTAGATACTTTTAAGTATTCGTAAATTTTTCGTAGAAAAAAACGTAAGATCAAAGTTGCGACAGTAAAAAATTGGTGACAAGTAAATAAAAACAGAGGTAGTATGTAGCTTGGGTGGTGTACTGGTAACAAGGTGAGATTTTTTTTTTTATTAGTAACCTGCTTGTATCGACCATATAAATTTATATGTGATGTTAAATGTATAGTGAAGTGACACTAGGATCATTTGGACTCAAGCTTTGCCCTTACATATATATACATATGTCATATAAATTTACTTTATGTACAAGCAGTATACTCAGAGTCACATATATACGTATGCATATACTTCGCATTCCGGGCAATGATGATTTTTTATTGCCTGACGTGGACACGCAGTTCATCTCATCAGCATCCACAAGAGTTGAATAAAACGGATAAGATTTCCGTGTCACCTCCGGGAGCCGTATCCAAGATTCCAAGTGTGCAAATGTACAGGTTAACGAGAGGGCAATATGGATTGACAAACAAAGCTGACGGCCGTTGAAGCCTGCGCCGGTCGCCCAGCGACTCACGGCGACGTCGACGCTGACGTTTTTGTAGGACTGTACGTATGGTCATATGGATATGTCATCTGAAGGAGATATATAACTTTGTCATTGGCATGCCACATGTTGCGTCCTAAGGGAACGATATACCGAATTCACAAAGATTAGGACGCAACAGAGGCTGGCCAGTTAGTCTTGTTCATGTTGCTGGAATCTTGAGCTTAACATGATCTTAGTAGGCCCCAGGCTTTATTTAACTATAGCGCTTGCTAGGGTTTTTCTCTTCGAGGATAGCACTTACTCCTCGGTTCTTTTTTCACTGCCGCAGAAAGCTGTATTATTGTTGTTTCATAACCGATATTATTGCCGGTTATTGAACCGGCATTCCATAACTGACAGTACTAATTGATGATACACGTATTTGGTCATTATTGTTATTTTGTGCATTAATTATTAAATTTTATTGAAAATACAATCATTTGGTATTATTTTTCATTAAAAATATACTAGTACTATTTTTATGTGGTAAACCTTAATAGTTTTGTGTATATTAGTGGTCAATGTTACTAAATTTTGGATTGCAGCATATTTTCTTAACTGACATCCTATTTGAGAACAGTGAGAATAATCTGTTAGGTTGATGACCAATCGCACGATAAGCAATATTGAGGAATTCAGATTAATAGCATGATAAGCAATATTTCAGACTTAGCTACATTGTCTTTATTCCTTCATTCACATGAGGTTCCAATAAACTCAATTACACTACTACAGAATAGGTCATAAGTAGCGTCTCATTAGTATCGGTTCGAGCGTAACCGGTACTGTCGACGTATCAGTGCCGGTTCTTAAACTCCCAAACGTGAACCACAATTGAGGTGCCAAAAATCGGCACTGATAGTGTCTATCAGTGCCGACGGGAATTAGAACTGACACTAATGCCTCTGTTATATGTATATCCAGCACTTAGCCGCTCTCCTTGTTTGCTCCATTCAGCCTACCGCCGCTCCTCCTTCCTGTCCGCAGCCTCCTCATCGCGTGTCGTCTCGTCGCCTCCTCGTCCTCGTCCTCGTCGTGCGTCGGCCCGCCGTCTCCTCCTCCTCGTCGCGCCTCCTCGTCGTGTGTTGGCCCACTGCCGCCTCCTCGTCCTCGTCACCGCAAGCCCACCGCTGCCTCCTCATCGTCTCCTCGACGTCCCCATAGCGAGTCGTAGCGGTAATGGAGGTGGAGGGCGTAGATCTAGGCATCATTGAGGCAGTCGTACATCATATCCGGCTGCTCGGGTCCGGATGACCACCCTCGTACTCCTGGCCTCTAGATCTTTAATGACGTATCTCCTTCCTACCCTACGAAACACCTGGGTTAGTTCTCAAATTCAAGTTAGCAAATTGTATTTAGCAAATTATAGTTAGCAATTTGGTTAGCCAATTTAGGTCCTGAAATTAGATATGTATTTTAGAAAATATGTTGGCTTATTATTAGATGTGTATGTCATGATATTAGATGTATATGACTATATCGGTGTTTTAGATGTTACCATCACTTCCAAGTGAAGTAGCTAGTTTTGGACTTCCTTGCTCTACAATTAATGATTTAACATAATTGCAAGATTATCCACATATGCCGATTGATATGGTATTAGTGTTTTTTTCTCAGGGAATGTAGACGTACCTATGATTTGTCTTAGGTACATCTACATGCTCAGAGATGAAAATTTCTTTGCTATAAATTATAAGAAGGTTAGTTAATATTGCAGTTTGCAATTAAAAAATTCAGAAACTAACATGCCGATTGATGTAGATGATTCCTCATCTATAATGGCTATATGACATTATTGCGGACCTTGGTGGCACACCACCTGTGGTGACGACCACATTGGCTGATAACAATAAAATGAAGGTCATTGTCTCTTTTAGCATTACTTTTCCTAAAGAAGGATATATCACTTTAACAACATCAAGCTCCAAAATAGACCAAAGACTTATGGCTAAAAGATCTGTTGTCCATGCGCTTCTACAATCGGTTAACCTGCAACTTGGATACATGTTTCCAGACTACAGCTATTTATTGAAAGCGCTTGAACAGAATGAGCATGTGCTTGCAATGACTCCTAAGCTCTCGCGGTTACATACATCTGAAATGGTTAGTGATATGAACCTGTAGTTTGTAGCTAGGATTATTTTAATAATATTAAATTTTTCCTCTATCTTTGTCTGTAGGATTTTTACTGGAACACTCAGATGCGAATGGATCATAGCATGTCTTCAATCTTACGTCTTCTTACCCAGCAGTGGGAGTACACATAACTTGGGTCCTCAATGCAGGAAGGTTTGGGAAGGAAAGTACCAGTCACATCTTAAGTTTCAGTGTAATAGTAACAGTTTCGTTATTTACAGAAGTCCAATGGAACTTCCATTTAAAGCAACAGCTAGTGCGCTCATTTATGCACTGAATCATTTTGATGTAATATTTGGAGTTGAAATTTTAGACATCAACTATGCATGTAATGATATTTGATGTAATTTTAGAAATGTCTTTAGTTTGAATTAATGTATTAAGTGTTTATCGTGACTTAAACATTTAGAAGAATATATGCATGTGCATGTGATGCATTTTGGATTGTGCAATTTTTTTTTGGCCGCCAAATATCTATTAGTGTCGGCTCTATTTTAGAATTGACACTGATAATCAGTATCAGTGCCGGTTTCTAACAGGGAACCGGCACTGATAGTGATTTTCAGTGCTGGATCTATACCCGACACTGATAGTCACTGACTATTAGTGCCGAGTAATCAGTGTTGGTTCAAAACCTACTACTGATGATGATTTTGAACCGATTGATGAGGTATTCTGTAGTAGTGTTAGCTAAAATAACATAAACAACTAAGTTCAAGGACCTCTACACACTACTACAGAATATTACATATGTGCCAGACCATCAATGTCGATTCAACAGTAACCGGTACTATTGACGTATCAGTGCCGATTATTAAACTCCCGTACATGACTAACAACTGAGGAGTTAAGAACCTGCACTGATAGTTTCTATGAGTGTCGGTTCTATATACCAACCAGCACTGATGGGTCGCTACAATATAAAGCCCCACCTTCTCCCCCAAGCGTGACAAGTGCGACCAGAGCCGCCGCAAGCCCACCAGAACAGTGCCGATCACTATTTTTGCCATCTCTACTGTTGGAGGATTCAAGATTTGGAGGAGTCAAGTGCTCTAAGGTTTATAAGATGATCTATATTTCTTTTTTAGATAGATTTACTTGGTAGATTATTCTAGGTTGATGGTTAGTACTTGTTCTATGGTTATAGATTTAGAGATGCAATTGAGATCTAATTTAGAAAAAGTTGCAACTTTGTCATTGTTAGATGTATAGAGATGATCTATATTTGATTCTTAGTTGGATTTAGTTGCTATATTTCTCTAGATTTGGATTTAGGTGGTTGTTCCTTGGTATTGAATTTTGGAATGAACAAGAGCTCCAATATAATATAAATTAGAGAAAGATTGATATTTTGTCATTGTAGATGATTTAAGGAGTAGATTAATAGTCACATGTAAATAGATGTATGTGCGTACATTATAATATATGAAGAATTGCAAATTTGCCACTACTTGAATCGTTATTGCCATTAAAAAATTGTAAAAATACCACTAGAATTGTCATTTGAGTGGCATCCTTGCAAAGAAAAAAAATCAAGGAGGTATTTGCAAATGCCCCTAAAATCTAGCTCCAGTTTTCTAGTATGTGGTTTGCGTATATTTTTAAAGTCTTGAATTCAAATAATAATTCAGTGGATTTTCTCTATTCATTAATCGATGTAGTCAATTTAAAACAATTGATAGAATATTGTGTTGTAGGGATGACACATCCACCCATGGGTCATAATAGAACACGGCAGCCTTTGGAAGGCGGGTCCCCCAACCCGGCCCAAGTACCGGAAGGAGATGGACCCTCAAATAGGGACCAATCAAGATGTGAGGTAATTCAATGAATATATTCTAGATTTTGAAATGTTTAATGATTATAAGTTGAATGTGTTTAATTATAACGATTTGTAGATGGATCGGTCATGGATGTACAAGAATCGAGGGCCAGAGTTCTTTGTTGGTGTTGAGGATTTTTTGAGGGCTGCCGCAGTGTACAAGAAGCTAAAAAGGAAGCGTGCCGATCACTATATATAATGTCCGTGTGTCGATTGCAAGAACGAGAAGTAGATTTCAAGCATAGAGCAGATCCGTACACACTTGATTCGCAGGAGTTTCAAGGCTGGCTATATCCATTGGACTAAGAACGGTGACCTTGAAGATGTTATGCATGAAGGGCAACCAACAGTCAAAGAAGACATAAGCAACGATATGATGACTAACGAAGACTTTGATATGTCAGCATTTGAAGATACTTTTGTCGAGAATGATGGAGGGGACACTTTTGTTGGCAACAATGAAGATGCTTATAGCAAATGTTACGCGATGGGGAGGGGGACTTCACCAGTAAAAGACAACATCAAAAGTTTAGCGTATATTAGAGGACTTTAAAATACCAGTTTACCTGAATTGTAAAGATAAGCACAGCAAGTTGCATGTGGTGCTGACACTGATACAAATAAAGGCTAGCAATGGTTGGGCCAATAAGGGCTTCAATGAATTGTTAGAATTATTGAAGGAATTGCTTCCAAGGGGGAACGTGTTGCCCGAAAATACGTACCATACCAAGCAGATTGTCTGTCCATTGGGATTGGAAGTAGAGAAAATACATGCATGTGGAAACGACTGCATGTTGTTTCGTGGCGAGGATGCAGACTTGGAAGCATGTCGCGTTTTTAGTGCACCATGATACAAGTGCAACGTTGATGATAACGAGAGCGATGGCGTGGGGGTGAAGAGAAAGAAGAAAAGACACCCCGTTAAGGTGGTTTGGTATTTTCCTATAATCCTTCGTTTGAAGCGATTGTTTGCTAACAAAGCGAATGCCGAGTTAATGTGATGGCACACCGAACAGCACAAGAAATATGGAGTGCTTAGATACCCTGCTGATGGCATGCAATGGAGGAGATTCGATTCAAAATACAAGGAATTTAGAGATGAAGTGAAGAATATAAGGTTCAGGTTGTGTATGGATGGAATGAATCCTTTCGGCAACACGAGAAGTACTCATAGCACTTGGCCCGTGACTCTCTGTATCTACAACCTTCCACCTTGGATGTGCATGAAGCGGAAGTACCTTATGATGCTTTTCTGATTAGTGAGCCAAATCAACTAGGCAACGATATCGATGTGTATCTCAAACCATTGGTTGAAGATCTTCTTGTATTGTGGAAAGATGGCGTACGGGTATGGGATGAGTACAGATGTGAGAATTTCACTCTGTCGCGTAATGCTATTCGTAATGATCTCAGATTGGCCCGCTCTTGGTAACCTATCGGGGCAAACTGTAAAAGGGTACAATGGATGTGTTCAATGCTTAGAGGAAACCGGGGGGGGGGGGGGGGGGGCGGTGGCTGACAAACAGTCAAAAAATGATCTTTATGAGTCACCGTAGGTTCCTTCGTCCAGATCATCCATACCGCAAGAATAAAAGAGCTTTTGACGAGACAGTGGAGCGTCTTCAAGCTCCGAAGATTTGCACTGGAGAGCAGGTATTTAAGATGGTAAAGACACTTAGAGTTGTACTTGGAAAGTGGCCACGCAGTACAAAAATCCTAATTGGGCAACATGCTCCTATGTAGAAAAAGATATCAATATTTTGGTTACTGCCTTATTGAAAGTATTTTATGGTCCGACACACAATCGACGTCATGCACGTGGAGAAGAATGTGTTTGATAGCTTGATTGGTACCTTATTAGACATATCCGGCAAAACAATAGATACACTAAATGCACGACTGGACCTGGAAGAAATGAACCTCAGAAAGGACCTACATTACATACAATTAGACAATGGAAAAAAGAAACTTCCCACAATTTGCTACACTATGAGCCAGGAAGAGAAGATCTGCATATGTGGTTGCTTGCGTGATGTCAAAGTTCCGACTGGTTACTCCTCCAACATCAGGAGCTTAGTAAACATGAAAGATAAGAAGTTAGTTGGCATGAAGTCTCATGATTATCACGTAATGATGATGCAGATGCTTCCAGTTGCAATTAGAGGTATTATGCCAGATAAGGTCCGAGACTCAATCATAAAGTTGTGTTTGTTTTTCAACGCAATTTCACAGAAGGTCATTGATCCAAACAGACTGGCAAAGCTGCAAGAAGGCGTGGTCCATATTATATGTCAGTTTGAGACTATTTTCCCTTCGACATTTTTTTGATATAATGCCCCATCTAATTGTTCACATTGTGGGTGAGATAAAGAGCATTAGCCCCGTGTTTCTGCATCAGATGTATCCTTTCGAAAGATTCATGAGGGTTCTGAAGAAATATGTTCATAACCGAGGTCGCCTGGAAGGTTGCATTACCCAAGGGTGGAGTACAGAGGAGGTCATCGAGTTTTGCATTGACTACATAAAACTGAACGCGATTGGTATGCCTATATCTCACTATGAGGTGAGGCTAAAGGGGAAAAGGACGATAGGTCATACTTTAATCCATATCAAAGATCGTGTTTCATTCATTCAAGCATACTTTACAGTTTTGCAACAGTTACTTGTAGTGAGCCTGTATGTTAATATACACATGAGCATACTATGCTCCACAAATCCAACAAAGTTAGATGATTGGATTGCAAGAGAGCACAAAGATAATTTTGGTAATTGGTTACATCAACACATGATGGGTAAGGATACCGACGATGCTCTGTTGAAACTGCTGGCTAATGGCCCGTTAACTACGATTCACACATTCCAAGCATACGAGATCAATAGCTATATATTTTATATAAAAGTATAAGACAACAAGAGAACTAATCAAAATAGCGGTGTCCGTATTTATGCCTATGACCTCACTGGCAACAGGGAGACCTACTATAGATTCATGGAGGAGATTTGGGAGCTGGAATTTGGCGAGTTGATTATCCCTCTGTTTCGGTGCCAATGGGTTAGACTCCTAAGGGGAGTTAAGGTCGACAAGTACGGTATGACTACCGTGGACCTCAAACTCGTCGGATACAGAGAACAACCATTCGTGCTTGCCACGGATATTGCACAAGTCTTCTATGTAAAGGACCCGGACCCAGCTAACAAGGAGGAGCGTCACGTGGGTCTTCAAGGAAAAAGAAAGATTGTCAGTATTGAGGATGTTGTCAACGAAGAAGACTACGACAAATTCGATGACCTGCCTTCTTTTGGAGAGAATGTCGAACTTCCTCTCATTGATGACACTGAGGAACCTACCTACATACACCGCAACCATAGCGAGGCATTAATCGTTTAATGAAAGCAGTTTTTATGTATTTGGCAACCATAACAAGGAGCAACTTTTTGAAAGTTCAGATCTGAGTGTCGGATCAGGCGATCGGACTTATGTGACACCACACTTTTCTCTTGTTGAAAATCTATATTATTAAGATTGTGTATGTTTGAATTGGTGAAAATTCAAATTGGGTTAAAAGGAGAAAATTAACTGAAGAGCTAAAAATCACAAAGTTAACCAAGATTAACATAATTGATTTCACTTGTTTTTTATATGGATATTTCATAATTTCATTATGGAATTAACAAATTATAGACTTATTAATGAATTAAAGACAATTTAGTGCACATTTCATACATGCAACTATTTTAATCATGTAGGCGATAGTAATACAAACTCAAAAAATTTGGTTTCATATTTTTCTCAACTATAATAATTTTTCTATGAATTTTCAAGTTTTCAGCCAAATTTAACAATAGAAGAATATTTCCAGAGAAAAAATAAGTAGCCACCGGCACTGGTGCTCCACATATCAGTGCCATTTAGTACCTATAATCGAAACTGATACATGTATCAATTCTGGTTAGAACCTAGAACCGGCACTGATACCTTGCCTATATAGCCAACACTTGGTCGCTGCCCTCGCTCGCTCCATTCAGCAAACACATAGCCGCCATCTCTGCACTCTTCTCCCGATGCCTCCGCCTTCTCCCCGATGCGCTGGCCCGCCGCCTCCTCCCCGACACGCAACCGTGTAGCCTCATCCCCGAGTGTTGTTTCCTCCCTGAGCATTGTCTCCTCCCTGAGCGCCACCTCCTCCCCGACCGACCGCCGCATCATCCCCGGCTACTGCCTCCTCCTTGTAGGTGTGATTTTGTCTATTTTAGGGCAAATTTGTAAATGGTAACTGCCACATGAAATAAATTTGTGAATGGTAACCGCCGCATGAAAAAAATTTGTGATGTTTAGGGTGATGTCGAGTCCATTTGTGATGTTTAGGGTGCCGCCTCCTCCTCTGTGTGATGTTTAGTGTTTCAAGGATGTCTGACTGATCCATCTACTATTTTGCTACTAGTTGCATCAACGCTAGCTGCTACTACATTCTTGGTGGTAACAAGCTTTTATGTTTGTAATTGTTGCTTGTACATCCATGTCCACGTCCGATCCTTGTACATCCATGTCTGTAACTATTGCTGCAATACCAAAGATTGAAAAAAACTGAATGCAATACCAAAGAAATTCAATCGATCTTTTGTGTTTGTTCTCTGTTAAGAAAACTAATTGCAATCCAAAAAATCACAGTCAATTTTTTTTTATTGTTTGGGCAAAAAACCAATTGTAATCCATAAAAAATTGCAGCCGATTTTTCTGTAGGACAAAAGCAACACGAATCATTACATGTCTAATTTCTATTGGCCCCCAAAAAATGAGTGTATCCTCAAAGAAAACTAGCTAACTATCAGGTATTGCATTTCCTCGAAAAAAATAGGTGCCGTGCTTTTCCCTAAAAGGATTGGTTTTGTATTTTAAATTACTATAGAAATTTAGATGAGTACTATAGCTTAGCAAATAAGCATCAAACATTCAAACGTTTTCAGAAAATCATTGGATTTCAGGGGTTGCAAGTTTTTTTTTCAGTGGTCATAGAGTGGCAACTGAATCATGGAAATGTTAGCAACCCCTAAAAGTTAGCAACCCCCCCCCCCCCCCCCCATAAATTCGGACTTATCGAAACAATGGCAAATTTTACAGTACTCCGTGTTACGTTTCAATTGTGGGCAATTCATAACTGCAATTACCAGTTACTTTGTCTATTGGGAAAAGACACATTTTTTCTAATCCTAACTTCTATGTCTTCACATTGTATATATGTAACATTGATAAATGAAATACAACAGTGAATTCGTTCTCTACTCTATTGTCTACTGTAAAATATATAATGCTCTTGACTCTTGACTATAGGCAAAACACTTGAACTAATAAGACTAATGCATGTACCATGTAACAAAAAGTGGTAGATATGGTTTACACATAATGTCAGAATACAGGGGCACAAGATATTATGTTTATAGCTTGCAACAAAACAAAGATCTCGCAAGAGCAATTAGCTATTGAAATCAAAATCAAGTGCATGTTTGTACATTCTTGACCATAATTTAATTACATATCTCATTAATTTTAACTCTAAATTAAGTGTTTTTTGTGTCTAAAATTTTTATGTAGGAATGGCACGTACAAAATCCAACCGTCGTGCACGGTCTCGTCCCGTCCCCCCTCTGATACAAGGCCCCTCCTCAGATTTGGCTCTAGCCTCGGTACAAGATGAGCCTGCAAACATAGAGCTAGACCAGGCGAGAGGCAGTAGCCAAAGTGAATACCTGAACATGGATCAGTTTGAGTGGGAGACAGCCGCTGAGGCTGCGCAGGGCAGGGTCAAACTCGAAGATGATGCTCCGGAGGGTCAGATCGATCCTGATGCTGATGCTCCGGAGGGTGACGAGATGACATGAGAAGAGAGGATTGGACGAGGTTCCAGCAGGATACCCGAGGGACGTTTCATCATCACGAAGGTCAATTCAGTCAAGGAGCCCACGAGACCTAAAGTTGTTCTGGGGCTGTTCAAAATAGCAATCAGGTGTCTAGTGATGGACCATGTTGTAATCACATATAGAAGTTGGAGAGGTAGACGAGATGACATGTGGGTGGTTCCCAATAACATCAAGGATCTTATGTGGGGAAAGTTGGTGGCAAAGTTCGAATACCCTGAAGGATGCAACATGACCATAGAGAAGCATCGTGCCCTAGGGATGAAAACAGAACGGGAAAATCTTGTTCCGTCCCGGTGCCGTATCCCGTTTTTTTCAGTCCGTTTTCGTTTTTTCCCGTTCCCGTCTATCCCGTTTTCGTTTTCGTCCGGCTGAGAAAATGTGAAAGTGAAAACGATAGGGGGGGTTTTCTGACCGTTTTCGTCCGTTTTCACCCCTACGCTCACTTATGTCTTTGGTTGAGACTTATCACTTATGTTTATTATATGCTCGAGTATCGAGTTAAGGTTTATGTGGTTCTTTTTTAGAGGGGTACAAAACATGACGTATATAATCCACTTACATCACACTCACGCCTAACGCACGCACACACGTGCATGTCCTAAGCATACACGTTACAGATATATTCTCGCTAAACGGGCACGTGTGTGCATACCCCTAACTACTAAGAAAAACCCCCCGATGAGGCTCGTGGGTCGATCCTAGGGATCGAACCCACGACTGGCCGTCCCTATCAGTCTGCCACTGGGAGCGAACCAATCGAGCTACTGCTCGGTCCTAAGGCTTATATTGTTGTATCTTCGTATCTTGTATTGTTTGAGTCAAATATTGATAAAAAAAATGATATGTCATGTGAATCGAAAAATTATATGACACTTTTTTTATTTTAATGCGACTTGCTGATTGGATTGGTTTATTAAACTTATTAATTCAGTGTTATCTGAAGATAATGTTAAACTTATACATGTTGACATGTCTTGATTGTTCTGTAGGTCAGTGTTTCCATTTTGTGTTTTCGAATCCCGACCGATACTGGCATTTCCCCGATCGGATTGGTTCGTTTTCGACCCTCCGATTATGTCCGATCATTTTTGTTTTTTCCCATTTCCGTCTATCCCGTTGTCTTTTCCGTCCGGCAGAGAAATATGAAAGTGAAAACGGTTAGAGAGTTTTCCCGACCGTTCCCGTCCGTTTTCATCCCTATCGTGCCCTATCAACAATGGCCATCGCGTTCAAGAATTTCAAGGGTAATCTATGAAGAAATTATTACTTGGTGGGATGAACACCGAAATGGGATGATTATCCGATGGTGGAACCATTTTGGAATGATTTCGTAGATTACAGACGGTTAGAGGAAGCACAACGACTAAGTGAGGTAAACAAGGCCAACTTCCACAAGAATGTGTACCCCCACAGAACTGGCTCGCATGAGTACGTGAGGAAATACAATGAATGTGAAGAGATGGAAGAACAAGTAACCCGCAATGGTGCTCAGACGACCGACTGGATTGCACGAGCGAAGCACTATCTGTACGCGGGAGGAGTGACTTTGTCGACAGATGACAGCCTAATCTTCAAAAGCGACAGAAAACAGGAAGTGACGCAAAGAATTGCAGATACCCACATCCAGTCTTCCCAAGGCTTTTTTAGGCAGATAGGGAGAAAGACTAGCTAACCTTGGCACTGGAAACCAAGGAGCACCCAGGTTGCACCAGAGGCAAGGGTGTGGTACCTTGGAAAGAGGGGTTCCCAAAAGTCACCGAAAGTTACAGGAGTCAGAAGAGAAGAACTGGAAGAGCTACTGGCTGTAGTACGACAAGAACTTGTACAAGAGCGTCAGATGACAGACGCCAAAATCAAAGAAGCACTTCAGCAAAGAAACAGACAGCAGCAAGGTGAAGAAAATGTTGTGAGCCCTAGTGGTCGTCGAAGCAGCTGCACGTCCACGGGGTTTGCAGAAGAAAATCAGCCCGTTACCCCATGGATGACATCATAGAAAGCAAAGTGTGCAATCTTGCCGTGCCCACCTTGAACATTACCACCACAGTGGCTATGGTCTGGTCGACCAATGCGTGGAAGGAGCTCTCTTCAACGATCTTTCGATACCACGGGGATATGCCAAGGTCCATATGGACTCCGTGCGAAGGTTGTACCGTAAGATTGACATGGATTACCCTGGAGAGACGGGTTCGAAGAGGCTCAGATCAAACATGGGTGGCTTCGTTCTGTGGCCCAAGAACTACATAGTATTTGAAGATGAGACAGACGAGTCGATTAACGCGGAGTTGGACCCACCACACAGAATTTCTCCGATTCCTCCGCGGTCGCCGCCACCGCCACCGCCACCGTCACAAAGAAGAGAGCCAACTCCTCCACGGTCGCCGCCATCGCCACCGTCACCCAGAAGAGAGCCAATTCCTCCCTTACACAAGTCACCACCAAGGGAGACAACTCCTCCTCAGAAGTCAGCACCAGTACCACCAAGAGAGCCAACTCCTCCCTCTTCGAAGTTAGCACCACCACCACCAAGAGAGCCAACTCCTCCCCCTCCGAAGTTGACAACAGCTTTACAATCTAAGAATTTGAGTTCATCTTAGAAGTCGGCTTCATCCCAGAAGAAAAGGGAGCCTAAGAAGGTGGCAGTACCTGAGAAGTTGCCTTATGAACAAACACTAGAGGAAACCAAAGCGATAGTGGACGCTAGTGTCAAAAAATTATTTCAAAAGCCAGAGCCTGAGAAGAAAATACCAATCTATTCTGAAACACATAAGTTTTTCTTGAAGATGGCCAAACCTGTTGAGCGTAAGATTAAATCAAACTACGCGCGCATCAAAAGCAAAAAATACTTGAAGGAGTCTTCTATCGAACAGATACAACAAGAACAGAATTTAGAAGGATTTCTCGAAGATGCTAAAATAACAAAAGAGCAATTTCTAGATGAGTCCCTGACACCAAAAGCAGTCGAGAGATGGCAATTTAAGATGGGTAAACTCTTGGTCGCGCCAAATGTGTGGGACAAATTGACATATCAACTTTAGAAATTCCATGCGTGGTACATGAAGGAGTTGCGGGATGGTAGAGAAATGTTGAGGCTAGATACAAGGATCGAAATTTCCTCCACGGGAACGTCTTTATTTATATATTATTTGAGAAAATGTATCGATTGTACCAGCAAGATGCCCTTGACGTGTCTATCTTGAGTTATTAGACTCTATAAGTGTCGTATACATATAATTCACAGTATACATTCATGTACCATTGGATTCAATGTCTTAACTTATTCCTTATGTAGAATGGAGGTACAAAGATACAGGACGGAGGGCATCGACCATGTAGGATTCATCGACCCACGTCATGTAAACCCGATAATGATGCAATCTAATCCAAAAGGAACAGAGGACTATGCATTGAAGTGTATTCTGGAGCTAAAATTGAAGAAATGCATATTTTTGCCCTACCACTTTGGGTACGTGTTTCTCTCCATAAATGTTCTACTCTTTTTAAGTAATATATCGTTAGAAATTAGGACCAACTAACATATGGTGAACTATGTGCAGTTATCACTAGATCCTCCTTGTCATCCAGCCAGACATTAGCAAGATCATTGTCTTCGACTCACAAAATAATCCAAAAGAAGCCTACCAACCCATCATTGACTTGCTACAAAGGTAAAACCCGACTATTTCATTTTTGCTCTGGTAATATTTGATTTGATTGAATCTAAGTCTACTTACTGTAATAATCACACACATACAGAGTATACCTATGATACATCAAGAAGAGTGTTAGACACCGACCATTCGCGAAAGAATAGATTGTCCAACATGACTTTCCTTATAGAAAGCAGGGCCTGGGCAACAATTTAAGTGTTTTTTATTTAATGGCATTCATGCACGGATTCAACGGAGACGCGTCATACCAGGTAGTTGATGCTGAGGTATGTGACATACATCTTGATGACTAATTTTCATGCCTGACATGTGTTCACAAGGATTGATTTCTTCAATTTTTGAAATTGCAGTTCCTTGTGCTGTCCAGAGATCGACTCATGGCCATTGAAATCAACGCATTTCAAGAACAACTTGTCGGGTTCATCAATGACCAAGTCATCAGTCCAACCAGTGAGTTCCATGAATTTGGCTCCTCTCTCTCGTTACTTTCATCCAATGAGGAAAAGCAGAGTTCAAAACCTTCAATTAGCAAGAAACCTTAAACTCTTTTTTATTGTTGTAGTGAAATCTCACATGCATATGCTGTATATATACTGTGACGAGACTTGATGTTTTAAAAATAAAATTTATATGTGCTTGTGTATATACGCTGTGATAAAACTTGACGTCTCGTAAATTAAATTTATATGTTTATGCCTATAAATATATCGTATACTATTGCCAGCAATGGCCAAAATTTGAAAATACCACAGTATTAGCGGCAACCGCCACATTTTAAAAAGGACGAAAAATACCTATCAGTGTCGGTTAGTAATACCAACCGGCACTGATACGTGTACTATCAGTGCCGGTTCGATCCACAAACTAACATTGATAGTGATTTTTAGCACCGAGTAATCAGTGTCGGTTCAAAACCTGTCACTGGTGACGATTTTGAGCCGACACTAATGAAGATAACACTATAGTTCATATTTTCTGACTGCATGCATTGGTACGGGCACGGATACAGTCTCCAAAACAAAAGTTTGACCATTAATTTAACTGTAGTACATTTGTTAAATCTTTATAATAATATTTTTAATACTATCTACAGATAATTTTCATATGGACAATCTAAATATTTGCAATAATATTGGGAGCAAAGATTAAAAAGATTGACTGCATGCATTCCAAAACGTCCTGTGGTTTTGTTAGGATTGAGCAGTACAATATATTATTCAAAATTTCGAAGCTCTTTATTTGTGCATACATATTACGTCAATAGCTTGGTTTGTACCAAACTAATTAAGTTTTCCATTACATACTCCGTTTAATTTTGCCCTTAGAGCTTGACGATATATCAAAAAGCAAATTAAATAGTACATATGTAGCATGGTAGGAAGTGAACCTAAACTATTTACGCATCAACTTTTCAAAATAGAGAAAACGGTGCAGGTAGAGCTAGCTCAAGGGCTTTTTTTACGAACGTAGCTCAAGCGCTCAACATTTGGACTACATAACATAGTCCAACAAACTGCTGCATTATCATACATATATAACTACATGCCAAACTTGGAAAGCTAGCACTGGAATGGAGTACAAAGAATGTAGCTCTCTCGAGCTTTGTTTTTCAAAGATGTAACATCAATATTACCTCAGGAATTGCTTACAGGACTCCACTTCCGTTGATTAATTTAGGTGACGACTAGTAGCAGTAGTAGTTGTTGTAGGTCTTGATCCTTGACGTATTCGATCCATATAAGTCAAATATAGTGCTATAAATGATATATAAACAAAATAACAATAATGTGACAAAATATTAAAGAGTGCATGCTGAGATATACTTCTAGGTTGGATCACACTATAGATATCTTCGATGCAATACCTATTACTACTTTAAAATTCGAGTTGGTGGCACACTTTGGTTCACGCTTCCTTCTCTTTCACCCATCTAAAACAACTCTAGAAACGGAAAGCAAAAAATTATCACCTCACAAGTAAACAACATATATTTTCAGTAAATTTTAATTTTATCTCAGGATCGCTCTCATAAATTCTTTTATTTCCTCATCGTCTCACTTTCCCCGGTCGCCGCGACCGAACAAGGCTGGAGCCCTCATCGCCTTGCTCGTCTCTCTCAAGGCCATGTTTCCTAGTCCATGTGGTTGCAATTCGGCTGCAAGCGGCGTGACAAGCAGGCACGATGACGTGTTGAGGGTGTGGGCAGACCAAAGACCTGTCTAGAATCGTTCGATAGATCGAGAGAGATCGGCGATATCACTGGGGCTTAATGTATGTATAGATAGGGTTAAGATTTTGTATATTTTCTGTAGCAAAGTACGATCATTCAACGAGCTGGTATATATAGCAGAGAATTAGCGACGAGCCTTTAATTTGTGCGTGTAAGTCTGCAATAGCTAGGCCAAAGCCATTGGTCATGGCGAGCTCCAAGTTTCGAGCTGCATCTGTGCCTAGTTAAGCCTTGTTAAGTGGTACTGCTACATACTCATGAGAACCAAACCTTGGCTTGGGAAGGTTTGGGTGGTTAGAGGGGTTGTTGTATCTCTATTCACTAGAGATTAAATCTTAGGTTAATTTGTTTCTTTTGTGTTTTATTATGGTGAAATTTTTTCAATGATAAGTAATGTACTTATTGACAATGAGATGTTTATAGTAATTTCATTAATCTCTAAGTTTCGTATCTCTAATCTTCAATATATATTACATCTGCACGTACATATGCTAGCGTGAGTTTGTACGTGCGTCTCTTTGCTATAGGCTATAGCGGGGTTTCTAAAAAAGGTGCTACTCCCATAAGATGAACCCGATGCGTATCTCCAAAATAGCCAGGCCGCGTCATATCGTTATATCAGGTGCACTTGGATCAGCTTGCTAGATTCGTTGGTATCTGTATTGATGAGACCCGTCGTTACAAGCTAACAAGCTGCCCAACTTGAAGTAAACAAGGACACAACCGGGGCGTCAAGGACGACGGGTGTCTCCTGAGAAAGAAGGCGAATCTGAGGGGCTCTGCTCTGGCTTGATGTGGCGCTTGCTTGCGCGTGTCCTCTCCTCGGCTCGCTCGCTTTCCGACGGCGAGAGCCCGCTCTTTTCTGATGGGCTGCGTGTACACGAGTTGGCCTCGTGGGATCTTGTTGATTGAAATACGACCATTTAATCCACCGCACTCAACTAGCTAGAGTCTAATTTGCAATCTTTTTTTAAGTGGTAATTTGCAATCTTAGCAACCCCATAACCGCCGAAACTACTGTTCACTTTCAATCCAAAACTGGTTTAATTTATCAGTGGTTTTAGCTAGCTTATATTAGCTGGGATCGATCGCTTGAACACATTGATCAGGCCAGCTTACGTGTTTACTTTTCCCTGAATAATCTTTTCTTTTCTATCACCTTCAGTTCCAGAGAGTTCCAAGAATTCTTCTCTCCCGTAGATCTCTCGATGTTTGATGCTCCTACTTGTTTGATGAAGATAAGAGATAAGGTTTCCATGTCATTTTTACCACACAAACATATATATATATATATATATATATATATATATATATATATATATATATATATATATATATATATATATATATATAGAGAGAGAGAGAGAGAGAGAGAGAGAGAGAGAGAGAGAGAGAGAGAGAGAGAGAGAGAGAGTGTGTGTAAATGTTGCATGTATAAAACATATGCATATGTACCTGCACATATACATCTATGTAGTGTAAATGTTCTGTACATATACAAACTGTGTATACAGTGTCATCACATACAAACCTCACATTCCAGCCATTCAATTCATTTTAGTTAGGTTAATTTATTGCTCGACGTGGACACACGCAGTTCAGCTGATGAGCATCCACGAGAAGAGTTGAACAAAATGGATAAGATTTCCGTGTCATCTATACGAGCCGTATGCATGTGTGCAAATGTTCAAGTTAACGAAGGGATAACATGCATGCATTGACAAACAAATTAAGCTAACAGCCGTTGATCGATTAATCGGCCTGCCTACCTGCGCCCGTCACCCAGCGACTAATGGCGACAGCCGACGCGCGCTGACGTTTCCGTAGAACTGTATTACGTATGAATGGTTATGATGGACATGTCATGTGTGAAAGGGTAACTGATGGTAGTTGCTAGCTATAGTTATTTTCTTCTCGTTGTCATCATAACTTTTGTCATTGGCGTGCCACATGTTGCGTCCGAAGGAACGATAGGAAATATTCACAAAGATTAGGACGCAACAGGAGGATATATGGCTCTTGAGTTGTTGAAGCTTAAGCTTCGACATGAGGTTAGTGATTAAGCCTCCCCAGACTTGTTTAAGCGTGTCATGGGGAGTATTATTTTGAATTAATCATTACTTACTTGCAATATCTATCTGACTTGTGTGCATCTCATGATGTAGATGCCGGAAGTTTCTTCCGTTATCCAAAAATCTGGGTGTTCGAACTTCCTTAACTACATCATTCTACTCCTTTTCTGAACTTGAGCTTTTGATTGAATTAAATGGAAAATTTGATTAAAGCTCAAGGACATCGACGACTAACACTAGAATTCAGATTCGGAAACTTCGTTTCATTAGATGGTGTGACCACATAAATCCTTTTAGGAGTTTCGTGCATCGACATTATTATTGGTGAACGGTCTATGAATGTAAATAATAAGAATGTATATATTTGATCTCTTTTTAACTTTTCTTTAATCACAAATAGACCCAAAAAAGCAATCCTCCTATTACGCCCCTAATTAAATGAGCTATTTTTCTACTTTCCCTTACCATGTATCTTATACCATCAATAAATTAAATAGGCTATCTTTTATCGTTAGTTATGGTATTAATGATTGAAGATAACATGGTCATTTCATCAGCTACCTTAATTTATTGTGCATAAGTCTATAGAGACTTATATTTATAATCGGATGCACTAGAAAATAATATTCGAAGACATATTGCTCTTTTATGCATACATGAATAATGCCACACCATTCTAGCTAGGTTTGGTTATAACTGAATTTTTCATTACATGTACGTTTAGTTCAGCTGGCCCTTCATTGAGGCTTCATGAATCAAAAAGCAAATTAAACAGTACATGTACCGCGGTATCTTAGAATATATATTTCCGGATCAAGTTTCCGAAAGAAAAAAAAAATGGCGCAGGTAGAGCTATTAGCTCAAGCAGTGCTCGTGAACATTAGAGTACAAAACTTTGTCCTACAAACTACTGCATTATTCTACATTACTACATGCCAAACTTTGAGAGCTTTTCTTTTTCTGCGGAAGAGAAAATGTGAAAGGAACAGAGCAGTGGAAGCACTTGTGTGGCTGGCTCGAGCTTTGTTTTTCAAACATGTAACATCAATATTACCTCATGAGTTGCTTACAAGATTCCACTTCCATTGATTAATATGGGTGACGACTAGTAGCAGTAGTAGTAGGTGTAGGTCTTGATCCTTGCGTATTCTATCCATATTAAGCCAAATATCGTGGAACACGTAAATCATAACAAAATACCAAAAAAAAAGGCCCATCTTACCTAGTGCATGTTGATTTATGATCCGAATTATGAATAAGCCTCACTGAGGCACTTAGGGAGTACGGTACAGATTGGTATGCTTACTAGACTTTGTTCCTGTACATGAACTGCCCCTTTTTCCACCGTATATTCCTCGCCGCACGAGAAGAGTTGACAACTCATTGTTATTACTCTTAAGATCGTTGTCACCTACCATGAAAAGAAACTGACGGAAGAAAATTGAACAAATCCATATTTTTTTAATTTTTAATCTCTCACGAATTTCTTCATCCAGTCGGCTCATCATCCTTACTCGATCTTTCTAGCCGCCGCCACCGCACAAGGCTACATCCTGACTCATCACATAGCCGTCTTCGTCTCTATTAAGGCCGGCCGCCTATCTACTATATTATTCTAAGTGGCCCCACTTTGGTTGCAACAATGCATCACGAGGTGTTGGTGAGAGGTTGAGGGTGTGATGTAGGCCGGCGAGAGTTCGACAACAGTGCAATTTATGCCTCGCGCAGTGCGAGCACAAGAGTATATATGTGGAGCCAGTGAGCCACTTTGTGGGCAAGGGAGCTTGGCTAGTGGTCGCGACGGAGCCAACAGGATGGCGCAACCCGAGCTCGCCAATTGTGCTTGAATTTACCCGGCTAGGTTGATATATTATTTGATTCATCCGTAGCAAAAGCACAGCATTCAGTCAAGCAATTAAAGCATAAAAAGGCTAATATAATACTTGGATAATTGTTCTATTTTTTTAAAAAAATGGTCATGTACTTAATACGTGCATATGAGGTGATGTCAGCCGTCTACACAAGAAAACACATAGGATTTTATTTGATGTGGAGGAAAAAGAAATAGAACAGAAAAAGATACCATCTATTAATTAACAGACGGTCTAAAATATCAACTAGACAATCGCTCTTATAGATAGTATTTCCTCTATTATATGGATATCGTCTTATGATCTCAACTTTTCACGTGTTATTTAATAATTAGGTGTCATTTAGATTACTTATAGCCAACCTACATAATAATTTGTCTATTATATTATCTATTTGTGACAGAAAATCATATTACAGATACCAATCATATGTAGCACTGCATATGCCTTTAAGAAGACGGTGGACACTCAGATAAAAGCACGGGCAATGCAAGCAAGTGCTCGATGGTAGCCTCTAACCAGGGTTCAAAAATTCGACGGTAACCGAGCAAAAATTGCAATAACCGGCCATCTCGGTTCGAACGGTAACAGAATTTGAATTCAAAAAAATTGAAAAAATAAAAAAAATCAAAAAAGTTCAAAAAATCTTACAAAAACTAGACACAATTCTAAGACCTTCTGTGAAAAGAATTTTCAAAAATAATATCATTTGCATCATATTCTACAGGGACGAAGTTTGAAAAAAGTTGAAGTGTGCGGCTCAGTTATTAAATCATGTTAAGAAAAAGTTTAACATGCAAACACATATTTTTCTTGTGTAGGACGTATCTTAATAGGATCTTTAAAATTGATTTCACTTTAATTAGAGTTTTATTAATTTCTCTATGATTTTTACAAAGTTCACAAGCATAAAGTGAATATGTTAAGAAACAAGACTTTAATTAACTTTTTCATATCTACTATTATTTTTTATACGTAAATCATAGTATAAATAAACTAATAAAAGTAGTTTCACTAATTTTTGAGGTGTGATGGGTCAGTTATGAATAAATCTAGTCTCAACACATTTACCCAATCATGTATGTTACAATAATTAATTCATGAGTTCATGTATTTTTAAAAGACATAGGATCATGTAAGAAGACTAACAAAATTAGTTTCATGATTTTTGGATTAGCAAAGAGTAAACTATGCATTTAACTTGGTTTAACAAATATATTTTCTCACAGAAAATTTGAACTTTTTATGAGTATAAATACTTTTATCATGTAGATCATGTTACAAGGAAACTAACAAAATTTGTTTCACTTGATTTGAAGCTTGGATGAATTAGTTATTGATTTTACAAGATTGAGATAATTTTTGAGTTTTTTTGTTGAACTTCACTGAAAATCGAGAAAACCGAGCGGTTACCGATAAAACCGAGCTGTTACCAATAATGCGGAAAATTCGAGAAAATCGCTCGATAAATCGCAAAAAACGCTCGGTAACCGGTCCAATTCGACCGGTTACTGAGCGGCTAAAATCGTGATTTTTCCCTAAATTTTAAATTTATTCAAATAAATTTTGTCCGGAATTTTTTAAAAATTTAAGCGGTTACTATAGTAACCATAATTTTTCGGTTACTGCCGGAGCTCGGTAGCGTAAACCTTGCCTCTAACAGCGAACCAAGCGCTCCGTCCCGGCCGTTATTCATTTTACCCGAGTCTTACTTTGTACTTGGTCGATATATGCACGGTCGATCCCTAGCTCAGTAGCTTGTATGCATAGGTCGATCAATCATTTCCGTTTCACCTTAATCGGTCCCTTAATCGTGCATCTAGCTAGTCCATCAATCGATCATTTAGGTGCTGCTAGAGATCGAAGGATTGGCTGGTATAGACAAATTCTTGTCACGGGAGGGAACGAGCGAACATTTCAGCTTGTAGTACATTTATTTTGTGCGTGTAAGTAAGGTTTATCTAGAACATAGCCATTGGTCAGGGCGAGCTCCAAGTGTCGAGGTGCAGCTGTGCGTTAAGCCTGCTCCAGTATCGATCATGATGCGTTGAGTGACCCTCAGCTCGCAAAAAGAAAAGTACATGTCCTAAGCTAATATCGTCTTGCTTGTCCCTTACGCCGCCCATGCCATGCGCGCATATTCACGGAGTGCGCGCGCACGCACTGCACGCATCGGCATCAGGCCAAGTCCAACTGCATGCCCAGCCGCCGTCTCGTCGTCCATCTGCGCTGCGCCACAAGGTCGATCATATCGCCAGGCCTATCGGTATCGTAGATGCTTCAATTCGGCACGCGATATGCGAATAGCAAGGTCGTTATAGTAGGTACGTACGCACAGTACTGCGTCTGAATTATTATTGTTTTCTGCAACGAGACGTCCTAGCTAGCTTACCGACTAACTAATCTGGCTACCCAACACTTAGAGAAGGACAGAGCCTTGAGTCCCTTCGAAAAGGAAAGCAAGAAGAGGAGGCACGTCGTAGTAGGTGGTGCACTGCTGGGTTTATGCCAATTTTTAAGCACAACAATGAATGGCGTACACCTTGTGAATTCCTCCTGGTCTACTGCTACAGGCGTCACGAAAAGGATGCTCTCAAACTGTGGTCTATCGATGTTGCCGTAGGTAACCTTGCTTGCCACCTCGTGTGCACGACTGTCGTTGGCAGATATATGCACTGTGTCCTACGTACTGCTTGAAAAGCTAGTCGATCGATGGCAGAACGAAGCAGCACGCAAAGGAACCGTCAAACTGCTGTATCTCGGGATGAAAATTGAGTTTTTTTTATCAACCCAAAACCCAATATATTAAACTTAAAATATATTACTTCCTCCATTTCTTTAGGTAGCTAGGGTGCTTCACCTATGGCACAGAGATTAAGAAGACATTAAACATGAGAAAAGAACAGGTAAAAGGACTAGAGTGTCCTCCTTCAACCAGTGAACTCGGTCATTCAACTAGAAAGGGTGCACATAAAATTCATATGAGTATAAAAAAAATTGAGTAGTAAATGTGCATGAAGTGTAGTCCACCGCCTCGTGAACAACAACCCAGCTGCACGCATCCACGCGAACGGCAATCTAGCTGAATGCAGCCATACAGAGCGCGGCGAGAGAGTGCCTTTATTCCCTGGTTGCATGGATGTAGCAATGAATGAGGGTAGAAGGGGAAGGAAGTGGAGAGTGAAGGGGTAGAATGTTCTCCAAACCTAAAACGCCCTACATAAAATAAATGGAGGGAGTACCACCTAATAGCTATTTCATTTTTATAATTGAATTCAAATGAATTATTGTGGTAACCTAACTACCCATTGTGTATCCACTACATCCCTAGCTGCCTCTTGATCCCTTCATCTCAAAATATAGTGTGCAGTTTGACTTAATATGGTCTCTAAAATTATACTTTGACTGTTAATTTCTCTTATAGTAATGTTCATAGCAACAAATTTACGATCTTTAAATTGTGAATCCAACAGTGCCATTTTTGCATCATAAAACCTACATGTGTAGGACCGAGAACGGCGACTGGATGGGGTGAATATTCATCTTATCAATTTTTTTCTAAACGGATGGCTTTGTTCTATTTGCTCACCCAACGCACCTTAAAACAAATAGCAGAAGCAAAACCAGACATAAAACATGTTGCAACTAAAAACATCAATGAAGTTATGGCTCTCTTGGATAGATATATATGAACTCCAGGTTCCATTAAAACTTATTCCAATAGTCATAATCATAAAGGATAATAACTAGAAGGGAAAACACTTCAATCCAAAGAAGGAAGCACCTGGGGAAAAATTATCCAAGTTGATGATTTAAATGCAAGGGAATTCAAGACCCAATAGTATATATTTGTATATGAATTTTATACCTCTAACAACAAGAAGAATGACTCCACCAAGGTGGAAAATTTCAGCACAATAACTTGCAAATAAAACAATAGAGCTAATAGAAAGAGAGTAGAAGAAGATGAACACAAGCATGGGAGAAATCATAAGCTTCATTACTCAAAGAGGAACACCTTATTTTTACAGATTACAAAGTATATTTGCTCAAAAAAACTCTCACCTATTATAAAGGCTAAGCTCTCCTCTCTTCCTCTCCTAAAACTCAACCACATACAACTCAAATGGCTGACTCGAGCCTCCCATACAACCCTACCCCTCTATTTATAGGATTTAGGAGATAACCCAAATTTTCTTATTCCCAAAATACCCCTCCCATGTAGTACACTCCTACCTACCACCGATGATATTTTGGTTATTTTTTTCCTCCATCCATCAGATGATCGTTGCGCCTTCATGACTTAGCTTCGTTTCGACGCAAGCTTCACGGTGATGCCACATGTATTCCATCATGTAGCGAAAATAGCCCTATTAGGCTAAATTTGAGTGTATTGAATCTCAAACTAAGGTCCCTTTGAAGCAATCTACATCTCTTTTTAATTACAATCCTAAGGTAGATGCTTCTACTTCTTGTGATAATTTATATATTTTATCTAGCTCACCCCTTTGCAATGATATTTTTGTTGAGAATGTTGTTGTAGAACAATCTAATGAATACATTGCACAAGAAAATGATGAGCTCAAGCAAGAAGTGGAGAAGCTCAAGGAGGACTTGGCGAGATTGAAGGGAAAAGGACATGTCCAACCTCCTCAAAACAATCGTGCTTTCATGGTGAAGAAGCTTGAGGAGGGATCAACCGTGACATACTTCAAATGCCATAAAAAAAGCCACAAGTTATTTCAATGCAAGCAAGTGAAGAAGGAGACCAAGGAGAAGAAGAAGAAGATGGAAAACCTCTCCAACAAGACCTCCAACCTCAGCCCAACTACCAGAACAAGATAAAGAGCAACCACTACAAGCTAAGAAGAAGGAAAATGGTAATGTGGTTACACACATGGTTGGGAAGAAGAATCGGAGGTGGAACCAACCTATTTGGGTGCCCAAGAAAATCATCACCAACATGAAGGGGCCCCAATCGGTTTGGGTTCCAAAGAAGACTTGAAGCCCGAGTCGACTATAGGGACTTAGAGGCTTGGCTTACAAGATGAAGTGAAGATTCAAGTAAAGAAGCCAAGCATACAAGATTGACACATTGATGAAAATTATGATCATCACATACCTAAATCCCCATCCAAAAGTAAAAGAGGTAAGTGTAGCTAGATTCTTATTCATGCATTTTGTTTTGCTTCTAGCTCATTTGCCTTGTCTAGGATTGCATGTGCTTATTTTAATTTATTGCAATACCTAGTGTAGATTTTCATATGGTAGGTTGCTTGTATTTCTCTCTTAACTAAGAGCAACCTACATGGTTTATTAGTGGTAGGTTTCTTCTATGGCACTAGTTTTGCATTTGATATCTTTTATGTGCCATGATCCAATCTATAGGATAGGTCCCCATTGTTATCAATAACAAGTGCATATATCTCATAAGTATTCAACATTTGTATGCACACATTTAGGGGGGAGTATATCCTATAGGTTGTGATTTTAAAACTAACATGTGTTGCAAGTTGTATCTCTTGTAATCTCATGGAGCAATCAACATGTCCCTGGAGGTATGCAATGCTTAAACGCTTCAATTAGTATCATTGTCAAATCTTTGTTTATTTAAGATACCTCCATGCATAATATAGCTTAAACTTCCTATCTTGACATATTGTCTAGTTGTGCATATGTTTCTTTCTCATCATATGTATGCACACATATAGGGGGAGTTTAGACTATATTATGTGAGTTTTATGAATTATGATCCATGTGCATAGCTTTCAATTGGTATCATTACAATTGGTATAATTTTTAATTGGATCATTATTTATGAAGCTATCTCACATGTGCTCTAATGTTTTTCCATTTAAGTTCACCATGTGCATATAGTCCTTTTTGGAAGATTGTTGACAAAGGGAGAGAAGTTTTACGACCAAAGCAAGGAATGCGAGATGAACAATGAAGGAAGATTGTAGCAAGTGCAAGATACATGAAGGTTAACAAAGGGGGATAAGCTCTTGCTTAGGTCAAATCAAGGGAGAAAGTGGCAATGGAGAAAGGGGGAGCCACAACATAAGAGGACTAAGTGGTAAGAACATGCATCCAAGCAATGTGATAAGACTTTGTGCTCATTAATGATCTTTACATTTGGAATCATTTGTTATTTGGCACTTGCTTTGGTTGTGTTGTCATCAATCACCAAAAAGGGGGAGATTGTAGCGAAAATATCTCTATTGGGCTATGATTGTGATTTTGGTGATTAATAACAACATAGTCATTGGGACTAACATGTTTATCAAGTATATGCTTTAGTAGATCTCATGGATGCAACAAAAGAGAAGTCGCCGAAACCGGAACAAAGAGAGGAATGAATTAGACTTTGTTCCATGAATTTTTATGTGATCAAATGGAATGGATTTCTTTATAATATTGTAGAGCTCTTCACAAGCTTTCCATAGAGCCAAAGATCATCAAAATCGGAGTTCAGAGCAAAAAGTTATGCACAAAATACATAACGTTGTTCTGCTGAAATTTGTCTGACCGGATAGTCCGGTGCTCAGATAAAAATTAGTCCGGTGCTACATAGGATAATCCGGTGAGTACAATGAAAAATAGTCCGGTGTTTATAGAAAATTTGAAGCGGAATCTTTTACCTCACCAGACTATTATATCCAGAGAGTTCCAAAATGAAGATATGCACATAGGATAGTCCGGTGCATTTGTCTGGTGTTCAATAAGTTATCACAGGATAATCCGGTGTTCACAGATGAGTCTGAGTGGGTTCCAACGGCTAGTTTCTTCTGCTATACTCACCAGATTATCCGGTGTTCACAAAATGAACACACCGGACTATTATTTCCAAAGAGCATCAAAATGAACATATACACATAGGATAATCCAGTGCATTTGTCTGATGTTCAGTGAGTCATCACAGGACAATACGGTGTTCACAGAGGCTTGAGTGGGGTTCCAACGACTAGTTTGTGAGAGTGTACTCACGGATGATCCGGTGTTAGTACTGTTGTTCTCACCGGATCATCCGATATTACCAGCTTTTCAGAGACGTTGGGTTAACGACTAGTGCGCAAGTTTGAGACTATAAATACCCCTCCACTGAGTCATTTGAGTGTGCTGAAGTCCAGAGAAGTTCATATACACCTGAGAAGAGATCCAAGCCACCAAAGTGCTTAAAGTGATCATCCAAGACAATTAAGCACAAGATTAGTGAATGATTAGTGTTTATAGGCCTAGAGAGTGAGTTGCTAGGTGATTGCTGCCTAGAGAGTGGAACCAAAAGAGAGGCTAGTGGTGAGATCTTGCCTTGGTGGCTTGGTGGCTCATCTGGGTGGAGGCCTTGTCTTTATGACTTGGTGGCTCAAACGCTGTGACCAGGTGCCGACCGGGAGCATATTCTTTGTGGAGCTCCAACGTGGACTAGGGGTGACATTCATGCCATCGATACCACGGGAAAAAATCATTGTGTCGAGTTTGCTTTCTCTACCTTATTTACGTTTTTGCATTTACTTACGTGCAATTTACCTTCTTAGATAGGTTATAAGCACTTTGATCGGTAGAGTAGACATACTAAATAAATCTAGAGCATATTTAGATAGAAATTGATATATGTTTATCTTGTGTTGTTTGGAGCCGAAATAGTTTTAAGTGTCCTAATTCACCTCCCCTCTTAGGACGTCATTGATCCCTACAATTGGTATCAGAGCCTCGTGCTCTTGATAGGCTTAAAATGCTCTGGCGTGTATTGCTTTCCAACGCCAGACCATCCGGTGTGTACTTCGTTTTGGCTTCCAAGTTGAAAAGCTCCGCCATGAAACTTATCTAAACACCGGACCATCTGGCGCGTATAAAATCTACAACGTCGGATCATCCAGTGTGTATAATTTTCATGTACTCAGAGATAAAACAGCCAACTCCATTTTTCTCTGCAACTTTAATTAGCCATGATCATAACTGCAATACATAAATATGTTCATGCAATCCAACAAATCATCAAACCAAAAGAACAATCTTGTCAATCACTCATCACATATAAACTAAGGTACATTTTAACTTGGTTTCTCAATCTCCTCCTTGGTGAGTGTATTGACAACTCTCAGAGCACAACGATTTTGGTTTGAAGAAATCCAACAAAAGAATCTCATCCAAGTGCCAAAAACTCAAGAAAAAGTAAAGAAAAAGTCACTTGGCATAAGAAGGATTGTATAAGCCCAAAAAGAAGCAAAGATAAGCCAAAAACAAAAACTCTCATTTGATAATTGCACAGTTTTTATTATGCAAGATTCTTCTTTGATTTTATATTTTCTCCCTAAAAGCTTAGTGCATATTTTCTCCCTCTTTGGCAATACAAACATGAAGGATAAAACAAAATACAATGCATGAATATGCAAGCCTAATGAGTTTTCACAAGTATACCATAAATTATTTGCAAGAGTTAGAAACATCAAAGGGCTATGGAGAGTAGAATGCGGAGCTCACAATTACCTAAAGGCTCAAAATGAGACAGTGACATAAGAGCATGAAGCTTTACATGCTAAACCTAAAAATTTGTTGGCGCATTTAAGTTCACATAGCCGAATCATGTTAAAAGTGACCATCACATAAACATCCACTCGTGCTGAGGCAATACAAGTATTAAGAACTAGCAAATTTCAATCTCAAACTAGGCAAATAAGCATTCATGACATTAGGCTTTGCAAACACTCACATATGAAACTAAGACTTAGTTAGATCAAGTGATTACAGCAAAATTAATCATTTAGGCACATCTTTGTAATTTATTTTATCCTCAAGTTGACTTTAGCTATAATCGCTTTACTTTTTTGGCAAACCACATGAAACATCAAGACAACCATATTGGATCATATTTTAGCATAAGAAACTTGATTTCTCAATAGAATTTAAATTGTACAAATTATCAAGTTTTCACTTAGATCAAGTCAAGTAGTGTCTTTGCGACAGAAGGAACATATGTACCCCCAAAGTTATATCATAAGCTAAACATTTAATAATTCAAAAAATATAGTGTAATATTTCTCAATCTACTGTCTTGAACCAAGAAGCATAGAGCAAGATATTCATCAAACTAGTTTTATCATAAGCATTGACTAAGCCAAAGCAATTACAAACATGGTGATCAAGAGTGTAACATTTCATAATCTACATGATTCATAAAATTACCAAATTTTATCATTAGAAAAGCTAGCTTACTTGAAATGACTTATGTCATAGCATCAAGAGGAGCCTAAGTTTAAAAGATTGCTCCGCACAACTACTCAACTTAATCCAAATTCAAATCTAGCAACTGAAAATGCTAAAAACATACAAGTCAAAGCTCAACTACTATGATTATCTTACAAGATAAAATGCAATGCAAATGCAACAAAAGTAAGATAGAGTATATATAGCTGCAACTCCCCCTCACATAATACCATAGGGATGACACACTCTAAGCTTTCTCCTTAAATAGGCAAATCTTGTTGCATCTAGAGACTTGGTGGAGATATCAGCAAGTTAGTATTGGGTATCTATGTATCTCAAATTAATGTCTCCCTTCTTATTGTGGTCTTGCAAGAAGTGAAATTTCACATCTATGTGTTTAGTTCTAGAGTGTTGGACTGGGTTATTGTCTAAGCTTATGACACTAGTGTTGTCACCCAAAAGTAGCACACTCTTGAAGTCTAACATATAGTCTCTCAAAGTAGCAACCATCCATAAAATCTGAGAACAGCTAGCGGCAGCAACATATTTAGCTTCAACAGTTGAGTGTACAACACTAGACCGTTTGTGAGAAGACCAACAAACAAGAGAGGTACTCAAGAAATGACAAGTATTACATGTACTCTTCCTATCAATTCTACAACTAACTAAATCTGCATCCGAAAACACTAAAAGTGAAAGTGAAGAAGATACAAAAAATTAAAGACCATACTCAAGGGTGTGTTTGAGATACCTCAATATACGCTTCACCGCTTGGCAGTGAGATGTCCTTGGCGATGCTTGGAAGTAAGCACACAAGCAGACAACAAAGTGGATGTCGCATTTTGTCACCGTCAGGTACAGGAGGGAGACAATTATACTCTTGTACTCATGTTGGTCCACCTTCTCTCTATCTTCATCTGGATCAAACACAGTTGAGGTAGCCATGGGTGTCGCCAAAGGTTTCGCATCGCTCATGTCGAACTTCTTCAGCAAATTCTTGGTGTACTTCATCTGGTAGATGAATGTATTTTGCTTGTATTGTTTGATTTAAAACCCAAAGAAGAAGTTGAGCTTATCAATCATTGACATCTCAACTTCTCTGCTCATAGTTTCTACAAACTTAGCCATAAGAGCATGAGAGGCACCACCAAAGATGATATCATCCACATATATCTAAACAAGTAGGAAATCATTGTCATGCCTAAAGGTGAACAATGTTTTATCAACCGACCCCATCACATACCCATGCTCTAACAAGAAGGATTTAAGCCTATCATACCAAGCCCTAGGCGTCTGCTTAAGCTCATACAAAGCCTTATGAAGCTTGTATACTTGATATGGGTATTTGGGGTGCTCAAAACCAGGGGTTGCTTGACATAGACCTCTTCTTTTATAAAACTATTTAGGAAAGCACTTTTGACATCCATTTGATATAACTTGAAACCCTGGGATGCCGAAAATGCAAGAAAAATCCTAATAGCTTTTAGTCTAGCTACCGGTGCAAAGGTCTCTCTAAAGTCTATCCTCTCTATTTGAATGAAACATTGAGCCACAAGTCTAGTCTTATTTCTCACTACGGACCCATCATCCCCCTGCTTGTTTTTGAAAACTCATTTGGTGCCTATGGTACGAATGTTACGGGGTGACTCTACAAGGACCCAAACTTGGTTTCTCTCAAAGTTTTTTAGTTCTTTATGTATGGCATTGACCCAATTTGAATCAGAAAGAGCGTGTCCAACATCATGGGGCTCAAAAGAAGCAACAAATGCAAAATCTGTAAAATGAGCATGTTGAGCAGATTTAGATCTTGTTACCCTCTCACTAAGGTCACCGATCATCAGCTGTGGGGGATATCTCCGCTGAATGTGTTAAAGAGCCTCGCATTGTGAGATGATCTCCCCCTCAAACTTTGCCAGTGCAGGCTCGAAAGCAGCTGAAGTGAAAATAGAGGCTATAGGACTCTCTGCCGGTGTCGAAGAGGTAGGAGCTAGCTCGGGAGCCAGTTTGATTGAAGGAAGTAGTGGATCATCCTCCTCATTACCGAGAGCTGGAAGGATGCCATCTAAGAAGATGCTTTTGGCAATCTAGTTGTCACCTGCACACTCGAAAGCAGAATTAGCACACATAATTGATTTATCAAACATCATATCACAGGATTCTATGATGGTGTTACTGTCAAGATTATAAACACTGTAAGAATGACCATGAAGAGAATACCTCAAGAAAGTCCCATCAAAAGAGCGCGACTCGAACTTGTTAAGATTGCCACGTTTTAGGAAGAAGCACTGACAGCCAAAAACTCTCAAGTGAGAGACCTTCGGCTTCCTCCCAAAGCGCAACTCATAAGAGGTCAAATTCAAGATCGAGCACAAGAAAGTTCGATTGGAAATATAGCTAGTTGTGCTAATAGCCTATACCTAAAACTTTCTAGGAGTCCTATACTAATCAAGAATCGTCCAAGCCATCTTCCCAAAGTGCGATTCTTATTTTCAACTACACTATTCTGCCGAGGAATGCGTGGGGCGAAAAATTAATGCTCAATGGTATATTCAAGACAGAAAACATCAAAGAGATAGTTCTTAAACTCGGTGCATTATCACTATGAATTACTTTCAATGCACCAGGGAATTCCTTGAACAAACTCAAAGCTAAACTCTGAAAGTGTGAGAATATTTTATCCTTGCTCACTAGAAAGAATACCCAAGAATAGCGAGAGTAGTCATCAACAATGATAAGTGCATACCACTTCTCACCTGTCGAACGAACTCAGGAAGGACCAACAGTATCTATATGGAGAAGTTCTCCTGGTTGTCCAGTCATCACTAGATTGACTGGTGGGTGAGATGCAACAACCATCTTGCCATACCGACAAGGAGCGCAAATAAGGTTTTTCTCAAAATTGAGCTTAGGTAATCCTTGGATCAAGCCTAGGGCACTCGAACGAGTGAGCAAATCAAAACTCATGTGCCCTAATCTTCTATGCCACATCCAAAACTCAGAAGAAGGTTGAGCAATCAAACAACCAGAAGAACCAAGAAACTTGGAAAAATTAGCTCCAAAAACTCACCCAACTCTAAAAATCCGACAAATAAAAGTGGCTGAAGAATCAAGAACTTGAGAAGCATCACGCTTGAAGCACACTTCCATGTCCTTATCCAACAACTGAGATATAGATAGCAAATTATATCCCAGATGCTCCACCAAAGCCACATCTTTTAGAGTGAAACTCTCATTTACCTTTACCATACCTTTGACTTTCACTCTTCCTTTCCTATCATCCCCAAAAGTGATGTACTCGTCCCACTTTGTTGGAGTGAGGCTGGAGAACCATGATAAATATTCAGTCATACGACGCAAACAATTGGAGTCAATGAACCACTTGTTCTTCAGGCCTCCACCTATCACCTACACAAAGTAAGAAGAACTCAAGTACTCAGTGCTGGGGTAAGTCAAAAACTTCTTAAAAATTCTGCACCAAGTAGCTCGAGGAGTGAAAACATGTGTAGGTAAAACAACTCTAGTATGCTGGGAGCGAGTACCACGATGAGAGAAACATGGTCTGCCAAAACGCTGTGACACAGCTTCTGTCACGCAGACCAAAACCATATGAGCCATGTTATGATCCACGCCAGGCAACACCTCTAGAAGAGAACTGAAGAGCATCAGAAACTCATGAGCGAGAGTGAGGAAAAGGCTTATGTACACCAAAAGAAGGGTGGTACATGTCCCGAGTGATCCACTTCCACTCACGCCGCTCATCTATCCTACGACGAAAAAAGAACTCTACCAAGTGACCCTCTCTTTGGCAATAGGTGCATACAAAGCGCCTCTCAGGGACTGGTCTATTGGTCACTCTTCGTTCTATCATAGGCGCTCTCATCTTAGGCTAAGGAGCTTTCTTAGGTTGTGTCTTTGGAAGCTCTGTCTTCTTGTTTTGTTGTGTGGACTTGTTCTTTTCTAGCATGGGTTGTGCGGCATTGATCTTGGCTATCTCAGACTCTAGGGTAGTGGGTGCGGTTGAAACAGTCTTTCTAGGACTGGAGTAAGCAACTCTCTCAAACCCTAAACCTAAGGATAACCCTGCCTTGTCTGCGCACATCTTGGTCTTGGTCAAGATCAAATTAATTCTGCCCTTATCTTCTGAGCACTTCTCCACAAGAGAAAGGAAGTATTCATTCTCAACTATGAGCTTCTCAACTTGCCTTCTAACCCAGTTGAGCTTGTCCTTAAGGATGATGCAAGTGAAACAGTTTGATTGCACATCCTTAGAACACTCATCACTCCCCAATCTATATTCTAGCTCCTTTATGTGCTTAGCTTTCACATTAACATCCTTTGAGAGCAAAGGGAAATTCTTGCAAGCGCCTAAGAGAGTAGGTCTAAACTCCTCCTCAAGGAGCTTCTTCTCAGCAGTCTCAAGCCGACTTGCGACTTAAGCATGCAAAGTCTAAAGTTCAGCAAGCTCACTCATGAACACAAGACAACTATCACCCTCATCATCCTAGGCACTAGACTTAAGCAGGGTAAACTCAGTTATCACATACTCATACTTAGACTTGAGCTCCTTCAACTCACGAACTGCTTTCTTAAACAATCTATCATGTCTAACAACCTCATCATTCAAGGTATCAACCTGAACAAAAAGTTGGTTGTAGAAAGATGATACCTCAGAAGGATCAAGCTCGAGGTCACTGTCGTTGTCGTCTATCATGAAGCAAAGGCCGATGAAGTCCTTGTTCTTCCTCTTGTTTGCCAACCTCCTCCTACAACCTCTCTCCTCACTTGAGGAAGTGTCGACGTCACTGAGCGTCGCCACGAAAGCTCGAGAAGCCATCTTGGTTGCCTTCTTGGCTAACTTGCCGTGGTTCTTGAAGAAGGGTTTCTTAATCTTCTTGTGCTTGTCGTGATCATGGTCGTGGTCTTCCTTCTTCTTGAGCCTTTGATACTCTGCCATGAAATAAGTGGTGTCAACACACTCATAACAAGCATGAGAACCACCTCTCCTCCGGTCTCGTCGATTGTTGTAGAAACGGGTGAAGTTCTTCACAATCAAAGCCAAATCATCATCATCAAGTGTGTCCACCTGTTTTTTAGTGATAGAAACTAAGGAAGATAAAGCAAATCTACTAGATGAAGTGTTAGCACATGAAAAACTAACTCCAGACTAAGTGCCACTGCTAGATCCTGAAACCAATGCCATATTCTAAGATAGGGGGTTTCCGAGACCTATCCTAGCTGCCTTGGCTATCTCATTGGACTTGAGCTTGCTGAAGAGTTCATCACAAGTCACTGTGTCACAAATGGATGACTCCTCAATGCTCGAGATCTTCACTTCACATATGTTATGGTCAAGAGCATAGAGAAGCTTGATCGTACTTTCATGGTCAAAGTAGGGCAAAATACCAGTTGATCTAAGCTTGCTAATAATTCTATAAAATATAGTAAACATAGCATCCAACGACTCTCTAGTGCTCTGCACGAATATTTGATATTCCTGATTGTACGTGCTCTGGTGTTGAGCCTTGATTTGGTTAGTGACCTCATTAAAGACACTAAGAGTAGTCCCAATCTCACGAGAAGTACGTAGGTCCTCATTACGACTTAGGTTGGTGAACAATATATTTCGAGCATTGTTGTTAGCTTCACATTGTTCAATTTGGGCATGAGAAGTACGAGCAATAGAAATTTCATAGTTAAAGTCAACAATCTCCCATATTGCACTTCTTTGGCTTAGAAGTTAAGCCTCCATGCGTACATTCCAATAAGAAAAGTCATGACATTCAAAGAGCGAAACATTCCTATGTCTCTCAATTGTTACCTATGGATCACAAAATCGGTTAAAGTCAACAAGTAATCAAACCGGCTCTGATACCAATTGTAGGACAGAAACATCGACTAGAGGGGGTGAATAGACGCCTTACCAATTTCTTTCAAAACAGAGGGCCTTGTTATATTTGCTCACTCAACGCACCTCAAAACATACAGTAGAAGCAAAACCGGAGAGAAAAATATATTGCAACTAAAAACACCAAAGAAGTCATGGCTCTCTTGGATAGATATATATGAACCCTAGGTTCCATTGAAACTTATTGCAAGAGTCATAGCTATAAAAGATAACAATTAGAAGGGAAAACATTTCAATCCAAAGAAGGAAGCACCTAGGAAAGAATTCTCTAAGTCGATGATTTATAGGCAAGGGAATTCAACACTCAATTGTATATATTTGTATGTGAATTTTATACCTCTAGCAACAAGAAGAATGACTCCACCAAAGTGGAAAATTTCTCAAATTGGAATGCCCTATTTTGACATATTATAAAGTGCTTTTGCTCTAAAAAAGTTCTCATATATTACAAAAGCTAAGCTCTTCTATCTTCCTCTCCTAAAACTCTACCACATACAACTCAAATGGTTGACTCGAGCCTCCCATACAACACTATTTATAGGCCTTGAGAGCTTCCTTGGTTGCCAAATTTTCTTGTTCCAAAATACACCTACCACCGAGGATATTTTAGTTCATTTTCTTCTCCACCCATCGAACAATCGTGGCATCTTCATAACTTAGCTTCGTCTCAACGCAAGTTTTGCGATTATGCCATATGCATTCCATCCTTCCACAGTTTTGAGGCCAAACCACGAAATCGTCTCGCACACTTCTCAAAGCATGACTCACTGTCACTTGCTTTCACCTCAAGCAAGCATCCCGATATCGACATGTGTACTCCATCTTTTGATCTTAATCGTCAGCAAGTCTCTTCCACTCTCACTCCCTTGGGCCACCTTGTTATTTGCATTGGCATTATCTTCGCTTGACTTTATCAACACGTTGTCTCTATCCATCTTCTCATGCTTTACTTGACCTCTATGTGCACAGCTAGGATCACCTTTGACTCCTCTTGGCTTCCTTGATTGTCCGGCACCAAGCATCCTGCTTGACCCCAATCATCCCATCGTCAGCCGTCATGTTACATCCATCACCTGCACAACACAAGACAAGCAAACACGTATCTCTAACTCTATCTCCAGTTAGAAGAAATCAAAATCTCTATTATAAAAGACATCGCTAACAAAACTCGAACATTGGATGTTCAGGTGTTACCAAAACCTCATCGACGGACCATCCGGTGCATTCAGTTCCACCAGACCATCATTCTGCAACCTCTCTGTAAGAATTAGTTCGACGTACATTGCTTTCCGTCGTTGAACCATCCGGTGAGTTCAACTCCAACAGATCACCATTTTGCATCCTCTCTACATGAAATGCTCCGGTGTAGCATCCGGTGAGTGTAAGTTCACCAAAAACGACTTGTAACTTCTCTACAAGAAATATTTTGGCGTGTATTGTTTTCCAGCGCCAGACCATCCGGTGTGTACCTTGTTTTTGCTTCTAAGTTGAAAAGTTTCAGCGTGAAACTCATCTGAATGCCGAACCATTCGGCGAGTATAAAATCCCTAACACCAGATTATCTGATGTGTACAATTTTTCTGAACTCAAAGATAAAGCCATAAATTCTTTTTTTCTCTACAATTTTAGTTAGTCATGATCATAATTATAATATATAAATATATTTATATAATTAAAAAATCATCAAAATAAAATAATAAATTTATTAATTACTTATCATATATAAACTAAAACACATTTGAACCTATTGGTTTCAGAACCTGTTGTTGAACAAATCCTTGGTACAGATCACGAAGTTTGAATCCTTGTAATACGTGCACGTCTTGTAAAAAGAAACCGAGACAATATTTATTCCTTTCATTTCGTTCCTTTCTGATTTCCTTCTCCGTTTTCATTCTCTTTATTTTCTTTCATCTTCAATAGCTTCTTTTCGAGGGGAATCGCAAAAGAAAAGGAGAGAGAATCCCATCCTGAAGGGAATAATCCTGAAAATCCCGTCGTGAAAGGAACCGTGAAGAAAAACCGTTGAAACGCTGAAGGGGACGAAAATCCCTTTATGATAAGATTTTTGTCCCTGAAGAAAACCGTGGAAAATAGCTTCGGATTTCATCATGGACTCCGGTCGTTCTGCGCTCTGCGCGGACAGGAACGTACGGGAGCTAGACGATGCATCGATGTGCAGTCGTTTTCGTTCCTTGTTTTTTCTTACTCTCCAAAGCGTAATAGTCGATCACCTGACGACACGATTTACTTTATCATACAGAATACAGGGTGCAGTACATAGTAGCGTTCTGATGCCGTGATGTGTGATGGGAACTATGCAACAAGCTAAGCTAGTTGGCGGTAGCGTTCCAACGCAAGAAATGGAGGATCGGATGAGGAGCAGTTAGAGGAACAGATTAAACCAAACCAAATTGGGCTGCTGGAAACTCCACGTGTCGACTTTAAGTAGCTAGTTCAAGAAACCGTCAAGGAAGACACAGTTTGTTTGGCTGCTAGCTGCTTTAAGGTTTAATACAGATCAGAATTTGATTTTTATATATATGCGGCGTGGCGGCGGATCGGAGGAACCTAGCTTTGCCTATATACTCACGTCCTTGGCGCGGCTCAACGCACCTACCTCGGCCAGTGGTTCGCTAGTCCGTTCTTTTCAGGACAAGTGGGCTAGCCTGCCACTAGGCCGATTAACTAGCGCGATGTATGCACGAACCAGCGGGTGCAAGAAAGAGTGCCATCGAAAAGATTGTGATTTCCTACCGGGCAACCGCTACAGGCGGCGTTGGAATAATGCTGGTTCATGTCAGGTTTCTTAAGGGTAAGGTCACGATTGGCAATCCGTATCTGTTGGGACTACGGTCATTCTGCGAGAAAGGGCCAGAGGCAGACGATCGATGGATGGGCAGCCGTTTTCCTTTTCTTTCTTTCTTTTTTTCATATTATCTGAGGCGTAAATTTGACTACCACTTTTAATCGTACGTACATAATGCAGAGTACATATCGCATATCTACCAAAAGAAAATGACCGGTAGGAAAGGCGTGTGATGCAACAAGTTGACAGTGCCGTTGCAACGCGAGAAAGAGCCGGAGGAGCGAGCAGTTGCACTGACAAACCAAACTGGGCTGCGCCTTCTGATCAAGCAGTGGTATAATACAGACCAGTGGTATAATACAGACCAAAATCACCAAGGAATGCTTAGCTTTACTTGGGCTTTAATACAGACCAAAATTGGATGATGCGGCCGGCGTGCTTGAGGAACCTTCCGCGCGCCCATCGCCAGCCTCGTCATCAAGGAGTGGTGCGTCCCCCCTCACGCCGCCGGCGGCGGCTCACCGAACCTTGGCCCGTGGTGTGCGCTATTTTGTTTATCTTTTTTACAAGTTTTGGCACAAGTGGCCGCCATAAGCTAGTCTGATTCACTGATGACTAGCGTGATTATATATATATATATATATATATATATATATATATATATATATATATATATATATATATATATATATATATATATATATATATATATATATATATATATATATATATATATATATATATATATATATATATATATATCAAAAGAACTAGAGTGCTACGGAAACCATATCGTGGTACGGTGACAGAGGTACGACGGCGACGGTACGATTTCATTCACAAAGACTCAAATTTTGCTGTCCATGGTTTATGTAGATATAAGTATTTTGAGCGGTATTATTTATACATGTGTGGTTTACTTATTCTGAAGCCGCTCATCAGCTTCAGAGTGTGGTGGGCCAACCTAGCCCATGGTTAGCTGACAAACACGCACGTAAGTGTATGCGTATGCATCACCTTGTAATGAAAAAAAAACAGAAGCACTATTCCTTTCTAGAGTTGGTCAGTTTATAACAACAGGCTGGGTTGGGACTCAATGGAATCTTCCGCGATTATAAAAACTCAAACTCACTCTCTCTCTAGTGTGTGTTCCTACTGAAAATCTCAAACTCAACTCATACTGTACTTCCAGTGGTCAATGGAAGTGGTTAGCTTGATCTGTTAACGATAATTAAGCTATAAGATACATTTCAAAATAGGCCGGTGTATTTCTTTTTGTACTCGTGTCATTTTTTTTTTGTCAGCTAAAAAGATTTATATCTCGGCCCAACGTGGAATCTTTTTTTTTATATTTTTAATACTTGCAAAAGTATATGTATATTTTAAAAAATTACATATCAAGACTACCGTCATTTGTTAACTAGTGACAGAAGCCTATACGTGTAATATTTTGATGTGTTGCAAATATTGAATATATATATATATATAAATCAAGCAGCGTGCACCGGAGCTGGACCGAGATGCGAAACAAGTTGCGTGTGGTCCCAAGATGAGGAGTTTTTTTATTTTTATATTTTTTAATATAAAAATTTATTTAAATATACTTCGGATGAAAAAATTTACGAAAATAAACGCTTACCGTCCTCTTATAATGTGGTTAAGCCTAACTACCCTATAAGAAGATAACAAATAGTCAATCCATAGCTTACCACCCCCTCTTAGCGCGGTTAGCCCTTACAGCCATATGAATGCGGTAAGCCCCCGTGTATCAACAGTACCCCCGCGGTGAACAGTAATTCGAATCGTAAAAAATTCTAAAACTTTTTGTACATGTTCCATAATTCATGTGCAACCCATTTTAATTGAATTTACCCAAAAATCATGTGTAGAATTTAAACTAAAATTCTCCAAAAAAAACTACTTTCATAACTTCTAACAATTGTTAGTGACTCAAATAATTTTCTACAAATCTGATAAAATTCACTAATATTCTTCTTATGTGATATGATAATTTATAAAATTATTTTCAGCACTAGGTTTATATATGTTTGATTTCAAATTAAGTTAAAAGAAGAATATCATATGAAATTATAAAAATACATATAAACGGTGCATTACAAAGGAACTCACTTTTTTACCGCATAATATAGGGCTGAAAATAATTTTAGAAATTATCACATCACATAAGAAGAATATTAGTGAATTTTACCAGATTTTTAGAAATTTATTTGAGGTACTAACAATTGTTAGAAGTTATAAAAGTAGCCTTTTTTGGAGAATTTTAGTTTAAATTATACACATGATTTTTGGGTAAATTCAATTAAAATGGGTTTCACATGGATTATAGAACACGTACAAAAAGTTTTAGGATTTTTGTAGCAATAGAACATCATTATTTTGAACAGATAAGATATGAGAGAAATTAAAATTCAGAGAACTGTTCACCGTGGGCTGTTCATGCACGAGGGTTACCGGCAGGGCGCGAGCCTAACCGTCGCTGAGAGTGCGGTAGTTATCTATTTTTAAATCTTTTCATTCAGATTATATTTAAATAAATTTTTATATTAAAAAATAAAAAAATAAAAAAAGCTCCCAAGATGAGGGCCAATTGTAGAGAAGCATCACGGCCCGATTTTTAGGTGGGCTACCACTGGAACTGCAAGCCAGGCAAACATAGAAATCGGCCCGGCACCATTTCCATTAATTTTTGGGCGGGTCTTATTTTCATTTACCGGGACTAGGACATTCGACACCCTCAACGATGAAAACCGTTTACTTTTCATTAAAAATCTGGTTTTAATATTGCCGCATCACATTTCTTCCCTCCTCCTACCTTTTCTCTTTTCACCGATAGATCTAACCCTTTCCGAAAAGAAAAAAAATCATCGAAGGGACAAGTAATTTTGGCGACAAAAATTGAAAAAGTCTGCATCTATCCACACTCAGCGATAGAAATTTTGGCACTTAAGCTGGAAGATTGCCTGCTTTTCTCATCACCACACGAATACACAACACGTACTAAGGTGAAGAGATCAATGACGTTGTAAGAGAAAATAAATTAGGATACTTAAAATTTATTTAGCTTAAAAAATATATAAGATAAATATATATCAATTTCTATCTAATATGCTCTAGGTTTGTCTAATGTGTCTACTCTACTGATCAAAACGCTTGCGATCTATCTAAAAAGGTAAATTATCAGAATATAAATGTGAAAACATAAAATAAGATAGATAAAGCAAATACAGCACAATGGATTTTTTTCCCCATGATATCGATGGTATGAATACCACTCCTAGTCTATGTTGGAGTTTTATAAAAGATATGTTCCCGATCGGCACCCGGTTACGGCTCTTGAGCCATCAAGTCACAAAGACTAGACCTCTATACGGATGAGTCATCATGCCACCAATGCAAGGTCTCACCACTAGCCTCTCTTTTGGTTCCTTACCATCGTGATCACTTCGGAGCTTAAGCTAGCAAGGTAAGGATATTCGCATCCTTGTACACTAAGGCCTAAGATACTAGTGAGTCATCAAGACTTTAAGACGCTGACGTATCACTCGGTAAAAGCTAGAATCACTCATTGATACTTTCTTCAAGCTGCAGCACCTAGCTACAACTCACTCTAGGCATATAAGCACTAAACACTCTCTAATATTGTACTTAATTGTCTTGGATGATCACTTTAAGCACTTTTGTGGTTTGGATGTATTCTCAAGTGTGTATGAGTTTTCTCTAGACTCCAGCAGCATGTCACACATTCAAATGACTGAGTGGAGGAATATTTATAGCCTCAAACCCGCGCACTAGCTATTAACCTAACAGCTTAGAAAAGTTATTGACACCGGTTGATCTGATGAGAACAATAGTACTAACAGCGGATCATCTGGTGAGTACACTCTCACAAAGTAGCCGTTAGAACCCCACTTGTTGGGGATCATCTCCCGCCACCCCCTCACTCGAAGGCAACCGCGAAGTTAACTGGAGGTGCTACGTGAAAGCTATCGTGCTGATTGCAGGAGTTCGTCCGTCAGTCGCGGAGATCACGGAGCAAAGTTGGTCGAAGGGTGCGGGCATCCAAACACCTTCTGGTCACCGATTCGGCGCAGGCGGAGGCTAATCGACTTCGATTGTCGAGCGAAGCCTCGGTTCGCGTCCCGCATCCTTGGAAGCGAGCGAAGGCAAGACTAGGTCTTCGCCGGGGGGGAGGGGGCGAAGACTGCCCGTCATGTGGTCGGGCGAAGAGGGCCTCAACACCCTTCGAATGGACGGCCAGCTCGACAGTGGGCTCGACTACGGTTGTCCTGGGTACTGTTGTAATTATGGGATCACGCTCATTTGTACTATATTACCTCGGATATTTCGGGAATGTAGTAGGTTAGGGGGTAAGATATGTAAACAGGACCTGTGATCACCGGGTACGGGCTATAAATAGAGCCACAATGTAACCGTAAGAGGTAATTGAAAACTGTTCCACTTTCAGTACGTGTCACTCTAAGGGACCTTCGACACTTCCACCTCCGAAGGCCCGCCTTGTCTGGGACTTCGATCCCAACACCACTCAAGCATCTGTAAAGACCAGATACTCTGGTATATACTTCATCTCCATCGTCGAACTATCTGGTGAGTTATCCAGAGCCATCTAAGCCTTTCCTTCTTTTTTATGTAAATTATTCCAGTGTTAGCATCCGGTGCACATCACTTCATCACCGAACTATACAATGCCTTAAACTTCGTTCTGCCTCTTTGCACTGTTCATTGTCCAATGTAGCCTTGATTCATCACCAGACCTTCCACGTGTTGATCTTCGATCTTCTACAGCTGCAACCTTCTCTGGTAGAAATGCTTCGGTGTGTATCTTCCTCTGATCACCAGATTATCCGGTGGGTGATTCCATTCTGCCTTCTGGATAGAAACAATCTAGTGTTGCCATGCTTTGATCACTGAACTATCCGGTAAGACTTAGTCTTTATTCTTCAGTACGACACTCTTATCTGAAAGAATTGCACCGGTGAGCACACTTGCTAATCACTAGACCTTTCGGCGAGGTCTTCAGGCCTCTCCCCTTTTGTCAAATATGTTCCCGTGAGTTCAACACCTAGAGCACCGGACCATCTAATAAGATAAATCTTTCTGAGACTTCTACAATTCAGTCCAACTTTATCCCGGCTGCGGTGGCTTCTTCATGTATTGCATCCATAAGACTTACTAATATATATTCTTGACAAACATGTTAGCCTCATTGACTATATTTTCATTAATCACTAAAATCGCAATCATGATCTAATAAGACCATTTTCGCTACAATCTTCCTTTTTTGGTGATTGATTACAACACAATCAAAGCAAGTGAAAAATAATAAATGATACCAAATATAAAGATCATAAGCGAGCAAAAAGTCTTACCAGATTGCTTGGATGCATGTTCTTACAACTTAGTCCCCTTTTATTATGGCTCCCCCTTTCTCCATTGCCACTATCTTCCTTGATCGACCTTGCAAGAGCTTCTTCTCCTCCTCCTCTTTTATCAACTTTGGCATTCCTTGACATCTTGCTAGTTGATATAATCTCCTCTACATTGTTCATCTTGCAACTTACATCTTGCTTTAGTCATCAAAATTCTCCTCTTTTGTCAACAATCTCCCAAAAAAACTATATGCACATATTAAACTCAAATGAAAAAATATTAGAGCACATAGGAATCAGCTTCACAAATCATGATCCAATTAAAAGGATATAAATTGTATGTATATCATTACAAATGAATAATATCAATTGTAGGCTATGAAAGTATATGAATCATAATTTATGAAACTCACATAATATAGTACAAACTCCTCCTATATCTGTGTATACATATGATGAGAAAAAACATATGTATATTTTAAACTCACAAAATTTATGAAACTCACATATAGGATGATCCGATATGAGAAAAAACATATGTATATTTTAAACTCACATAATTTATGAAACTCACGTATATTTTAAACATCGGATGATCTGATAGGAACAATAGTACTAACACCGGATCATCTGGTGAGTACACTCTCACAAACTAGCCGTTAGAACCCCACTCAAGCATCTGTGAACACCAGACACTCCGGTATATACTTCATCTCCATCACCGGATTATCCAGTAAGTTATCCTGAGCCGTCTGAGCCTTTCCTTCTTCTCTGTGTAAATTATTCTGGTGTTAGCATTCGATACACATCACTTCATCACCGGACTATACAATGTCTTGAACTTCGTTTTGCCTCTTTGCACTGTTCATTGTCCGGTGTTGCCTTACTTCATCACCGGACCTTCCGGCGTGTTGATCTTCGATCTTCCACGGCTACAACCTTCTCTTGTGGAAATGCTCTATTGTGTATCTTCCTCTGATCACCGAATTATCCGGTGGGTGGTTCCATTCTGCCTTCTGGATAGAAACACTCTGGTGTTGCCATGCTTTGATCACCGGACTATCCGGTGAGGCTTAATCTCCATTCTTCAGCACAACACCCTTCTCTAGAAGAATTTCTCCGGTGAGCACACTTGCTAATCACTGAACCTTCCTGCGAGGTCTTCAGACCTCTCTCCCCCTTTGTCAAATATGTTTCGGTTATCCCGGCTGCGGTAGTTTCTTCATGTATTGCATCCATGAAACCTAATAACATATATTCTTGACAAACATGTTAGTCTAATTGACTATGTTGTCATTAATAAAAAAATCACCATCATGACCTAATAGGACCACTTTCGCTACAATCTTCCTTTTTTAGTGATTGATGACAACACGACCAAAGGAAGTGGCAAATAATAAATGATACCAAATGTAAAGATCATAAGCAAGCACAAAGTATTACTAGATTACTTGCATGCATGTTCTTACCACTTAGTCTCCTTTTGTTGTGGCTCCCTCTTTCTCCATCGCCACTATCTTCCTTGATCGACCTTGCAAAAGCTTCTTCTTCTCCTCCTCTTTTGTCAACTTTGGCATTCCTAGACATCTTGCTAGTTGTTATAATCTCCTCCACATTATTCATCTTGCAACTTGCATCTTGTTTTGGTCATCAAAATTCTCCTATTTTATCAACAATCTCCAAAAAAAGGCTATATGCACATGTTGAACTCAAACGGAAAAACATTAGAGCACATTGGAAAGAGCTTCACAAATCATGATCTAATTACAAGGATATCAATTGTATGGATATCATTACAAATGAATGATATCAATTATAGGCTACGAAAACACATGGATCATAATTTATTAAACTTACATAATATAGTCTAAACTTATCCTATATATGTGCATACATATGATGAGAAATACACACATGCACAACTAGACAATATATTAAGATAGTAAGTTTAAGCTATATTATGCATAGAGGTATCTTAAATGAATAAAAGATTTAACAATCATACCAATTAAAATATTTAAGCATTACATACCTCATGGGATATGTTGATTGCTCTATGAGACTACAAAAGATGTCACTAGAAACACATGTTAGTCTCAAAATCACAACCTATAGGATATACTCCCCTAAATGTGTGCATACAAGTGTTGAATACTTGTGATATATATACATTTGTTATTGATAACAATGAAAATTTATCATATAAATTAGATCATGGCATATGAAAGATACCAATTATAAAAACTAGTGTTATAAAATAAACCTACAACTAATAAACTATGTAGGTTGCTCATGGGTTAGAGATAAACACAAACAACTTACCATATGAAAACCTACACTAGGCATTGCAATAAATTGAAATAAGCATATGCAATCCTAGATGAAGCAAATAAACTAGAAGGAAAAAACAAAATGCATGAACATAAGTCTAGCTACCATTTACCTCTTTTACCTTTGGATGGAAATTTGGGTATACGATGATCATGATTTTCATCAGAACGCTCAAACTTGTATACTTGACTTCTTTGTTTGAACCTTCACTTCATCTTGTGAGCTAAGTCTCTAAATCCCTATAGCCGCTTCGGGCTTCAAGTCTTCTTTGCAACCCAAACCGATTGGGGCTTCTTCATATTGCTCTTGACTTCATTGGGCACCCAAATATGTTGGTTCCATCTCCAATCCTTTCTCCCAACATATGTGCAATCACCTTGCCATTATCCTTCTTCTTGAGCTTGCAGTGGTTATTTTTTATCTTGGTCTTGTAGTTGGGTTTGGTATAGAGGTGGAGGTCATGTTGGAGAGGTTCACCATCTTCTTCTTCTTCTTGGTCTCCTTTTTCACTTGATTGCATTGGAAGGACTTGTGGCCTTCTTGATAGTATTTGAAGTATGTCACGGTTGACCCCTCACTAAACTTCTTCACCATGAAAGAATGATTATATTAAGGAGTTTGGTCATGTTCTTTGCCCTTTAAACTCGCCAAGTCCTTCTTGAGCTTCTCCACTTTTGCTTAATCTTATCATCCTCTTGTGTAATGAGATTGTTAGATGCTTTTACAACAACATTCTCAACACAAATCTCATTTCAAAAGGGTGAGCTAGATAAAGCAAATAAATCACCACAAGAAGTAGAAACATCTAACTTAGGATTGAAATTAAATAGAGAGGTAGATTGCTTCAAATAGACCTTAGTTTGAGATTCAATACACTCAAATTTAGCCTTAAGCTCAACATGCTCCCTGTTTAGCAAATTGAATTTGCTTAATAAATATTCATAATTAGAAATAAAGGTAGCATTAATGTCATCTAGTGTATTGAATTTCTTAAGCTCTTTTCATTATTTGTTAAGGCACTTTGTTGCTCATTAATCAAATGAAGGAGTTCATCATAGGAAGGAGAATCCTCATCTGATTTATAATCACTTACATCGCTATCTATATCTTTGACCATAAGACACTTGTTAGATGACTTGCGTGATGACGACTTATGGGATGATGACCTTGAGAAATGGCTTTTCTTAGAGGAGAAAATGGTAAAGCTTTCATCACTTAAGCTTGACTCTTTATCGTCGCTCACCCATCTTCCTATGCCCTCAAATGCCTTGGCTCTTCCCCTTGTCTCTCTCTTATTCTTGGTCTTCTTCTCATTTTTTATATGATCAATTGTGTCGACCAAATCTTCAATAGACATAGGATAATCAATCTTGGCATTGATCTTCTTCCTATTATTCTCTATCTTTGAGAAGAGCTTGACTATTTTAGGATAAATGTCTTCATCACTTGATGTGTTTTGATCATCCTCTTCATAGCTCTCTTAATCTTTATCTCCGTTATATTCACTTGAGCTTGACTCTTTCTCTTGTCTCCTCATCCTTGTCTTCATGTGTTGGCATTGAACTTTCTTGCTTATGAGTGCAAGGTTCTTTGTGTTGGATGAGAAAGAAGCTTCCACTCTCATAATTCATTGTCATCTCATGGGCGGTGATCTTGCCAAGGACTTAACTTAGAGTAATCTTCTTGATGTCATTATTGCCGTAGATGATGGAGACTATCAACTTGTTATTTGGAAGAAGATCTTGAAGTATTTTTCTCACCACTTGATCATTTTCAATTGACATCAAACCTAACACATTAATCTTATTGATAAGAATATTTAAACATGAGTACATGTCATTAGCACTTTCATGGGGTAGTTGCCTAATATCATTGAGCTTAGTAACAAGCACATGATATTTCTCACTGCGCACATTCTTTGTGCCTTCATGTATTTCGATGAGACTATTCCAAATATCATGTGCATTGATGAGAGAATAAATACGATTAAATGCATCAACACATATAGATAATAAAATATCTTGGCCAATGCATCTAATTGTCTCTCCTTGTTGGTGATGCAAGGTTTCATTCCTTCCTCGGTTACTCTCCAAACACCCAACCGTTAGGCTTGCAAATTATAAGACATTAGAATTTTCCACGAAAAAAACTTTTGCCATAAAAAACTAGAGTACTATAGGAATTCATCCTAACCCTAGACATCACTACTCACTAGGCGGTGAAGCCTAACCGATCAAAATAAGACTAAGACTTAAATGCCACTTGAACTGGTAAAACCTTGTGAAAGGTGCAAAGCTCTAACACAAATTGACGAGCTAGATGTGAACCCTGATACCAATTGATGGGACCGGTGACATACTAAGAGGTGGTGAATTCGGATACTTAGAATCTATTCATCTTCAAAAACTACACAAGATGAATCTATATCAATTTCTTTCTAAATATGCTCTAAGTTTATCTAGTATATCTACTCTATCGATCGAATCGCTTGCAACCTATCTAACAAGGTAAATTGTAAGAATGTAAATGTAAATAAGGTAGAGAGAGTAAACTCGGCACAATAGATTTTTATCTCATGGTATCGATGACATAAATGTCACCCTTAGATCATATTGGAGCTTCACAAAGGATATGCTCTTAGTCAGCCCCCGATCATGACTCTTGAGCCACCAAGTCACAAAGACAAGGCCCCCACCCGGATGAGTCGCCAAGCCACCAAGACAAGGTCTCAACACTAGTCTCTCTTCTGGTTCATTAGCATCGTGATCACTTTGGAGCTTGAACCACCAAGGCAAGGGTCTTCGTGTCCACGTACACGATTCTTGTTGCCGCTCCACACCAAGTCGGAGAGTCAACAAGCTTGAGCCACTAAGGCCCAAGATGCCGGTGAGTCACCAAGGCTCTAAAGCGCCGATGTATCACTTAGTACATGCTAAGATCACTCTTTGATCCCTTCTTCAAACTACAGTACCTAGCTACAACTTACTCTAGGTCTATAAGCACTAAACACTATCTAATCATGTGCTTAATAGCCTTGGATGATCACTTTCAGCACTTTGGTGCCTTGGATGTCTTATCAAGTATGTATGAGTTTCCTCTAGACTTCAGCAACATATCACACCTTCAAATGACTGAGTGGAGGGGTATTTATAGCCTCAAACCCGCGCACCAGACGTTAACCCAACGGCTCAGAAAAGTTGTTAATACCAGATGATCCGGTGAGGATAATAGTACTAACATCGGATCATCCGATGAGTACACTCTCACAAACTAGCAGTTGAAATCACACTTAAGCTTCTGTGAAGACACTCTGGTGTATATTTCATCTTTATCATCGGACTATCCGGTGAGTTATCCTGCATCCGAGTCTTTTCTTCTTTTTGTGTAAATTGCTCCGGTGTTAGCATCCGGTACACATCACTTCATCACCGGACTATACGATACCTTGAACTTTGTTATGTCTTTTTGCACTGTTTATTATCCGGTGTAGCCTTGCTTCATCACCGGACCTTCCGGCGTGTTGATCGTCGATCTTCCACAGCTGCAAACTTCTCTGGTGGAAATACTCCGGTGTATCTTCCTCTGATCACCGGACTATCTGGTGGGTGGTTTTATTCTGCCTTTTGGATAGATACACCCCGGTGTTGTCGTGTTTTGATTACCGGACTATTCGGTGAGACTTAGTTTTTATTCTTCAGCACAACATTCTTCTCTGAAAGAATTGCTCCGGTAAACACACTTGCTAATCACTAGACCTTCCGGCGAGGTCTTCAGACCTCTCTCCACTTTTGTCAAGCTCTGGTGAGTTCAACACCTAGAGTACCGGACCATCCAGTGAGACAAATCTTTCTGAGACTTTTCCAATTCAGTCTAACTTTATCACAGCTGTGATGACTTTTTCATGTATTACATACATAAGATATACTAACATATATCCTTGATAAATATATTAATCGTATTAATTATATTATCATTAATCATTAAAATCATAATTATAACACTATTTTTACTACATAAGGTCGGGAATGGATGCATGACCCTGGCCTGAAAATGCGTAACTTGTCCGGCGCTTACAATCTTTTGCGCCCGTCTTGTTGGTTGGAGTTAGTACCATTTTAGGCTATGTTTTAAATGTATGGTTTCCTCATGACCAATCCAAAAACTAGAGAAAAACACTCTTTTAAAGAAACCAAACGTGTGTGCAGTACGGTATAGTAGCAAATTGTTAATTTCCCCCTGCAGTACGGTGTGCAGTCACATGGCCTTTCTCGGCACGGATATTCACCGCGCGCTGATCAAGGTTAAAAATGCGTTTTAGAGGTAGAAAATCGGTCACCGGTGGATATCGAAAATTCACGGTTATTATGAAAATCGGTCACTCGTCGAGAATTTGATCAAATTTGTAAATTTGGTAAGAATTTGAACAAAGTCGAATAACCGGTTTTAACGGTCCACATTTTACGATTTATCAAGCGAATTTAACAATTTATCGATCGATTTTAACGATAATCGAGCACACACAAATTCAATCGAATTGGATGATTTATCGACCGAATTACAGCGGTAACCGATCGCATAATTTAAATTTTGACGAAATTCAAGGAAAATCACAAAGAAATAAAAAAATCACAAAAAAAACAGAAAAATAGAGAAAAATAAAGCATGATATTTGCTATGTTTTTTTTTAATCAGAAAAAAATTTGGCACGACATTGACTATATTTTAGATATTTTCAAGGAAACAAATAGATACTAATAGCAATACAAGTATGACTATATAATTGTTTCATCGAATATATGCATGCGTTATATAAGTAGCACCTTAAATTAATAAATATGTCTAATTGTCTGCACAAAAGGTAGAATCACAATCACATACCATCTATCAATACTTATCAAAGTGATTATCAAAGCTTAAAATGTAGTTTGCATAGTATTCATGCCACTTGCAACCTACGATATGGGAAAAATAGTATAATACCATAGTATGTAAATAGATTAGTTGTAAAAAATAAACTATTATCACCTTCAGTACCACCAGCTTCTAACAGGGGGCGATTAAATTCGGTTGTATTATACTCCTCGGTGGACATGAGCATTATCCATCATGTAGATAGCAACTCTATCTTAAATTCTACCTAACTTTGTCCCGTTCATGCAAAAGTGGTTGACCATTGTCCTTGCACTATGGTATAAAAATCAGGATCTTGCCACTCATAGACCCACTGAATAGGAGGCTCTGACTGAGCATCGGGGATAGGATAGTCGTACGGATACGATCCAGAACTACTCTCCATACCATAGTTGCTGGAATAGCTCGCACTATCTTGCGGTTTATCATGGCCACCCTGTATGATATGTCTTTGTGAGGATGGGGCACCATGGTACTCGTCCTGTATGGTATGTGTAAACTGACTCTCACTAGTGAATTGCACGAGAGCAACGGCAGAGGATGGGCGTAGAGGAGCACCGCCTCCCTAACTGTCATCGTTACTGCTATCTATCTTTGAGCTACTGTCATTAGACTCTTAGTAAGTTGGGCTCTTTGAGGCACTATCCGTACTCTTATCGCTTTGCACTTGTATTTTGCTCTTACCCTTAATCTTCTTGCTCTTGTTTGGATGTGCAAATTACTTCTTCCTTATAACACCCTAGTTTTTCTAATTCTAAAATTTCTCAATATTTGTTAAAGTTCAAAATGAGTTTAAATATTTTTTTTAAAGAGAGAAAACCCTATTTTATATGAAACAAGAAGTAAATAGTATTTTATTTGATTTTTGATGAATTTATTTGAACAGATTTTGCTTTGATTTTGAATTTGAAGCTTGGATTTGAATTTAGAAAGAAAAGAAAAAGATTAAATCCTTTCTCGGGCTGTTTTTTTCCCCGGCCCAGTTTTCTTCAGCCTCAGCCCAACAGCCGGCCTCAGCCTTCTCTTCCGCCTGGGCCGTGCCCTTCCTCCTTCGGCCCACTCGTCCATGCCGGCCCAGCCGACCGCACGCGCCCGCGCTCGCCCGTGAACACACCCCCGCCAATGCCGCCTTCACCTGTGCCACCGCCATGTGGGACCCGCCGGTTAGGTCTATCTTCTCCGAGTCGAACTCTGCCGCGCCGCTGAGTCCAAGCAGGAAATCGACGCCGCCTTGGACTCCTGCAGCGTCCCGCGATCCTCCGAGCCGCCTATATATGTGCCCGTCCCCTCCCCAAACTCATCTCATCCGAAAATCGCCAAGACCCGAGCCCTAGTCGCCGAGATTGAAGCTCGCCGAGCCGCCATTGCTGCCGCCTCAACCGAGATCGCTGCCGCGCCGTTCCAGAGCCAATCAGAGCAGCCCGAGCCCACCATTGCTCGTGCCTGCCTCTGCTGAAGCTCTCCCCGCCGTCGCCTTGGCCCCTGCGTCGCCGGAGAACCCTTCCCGACGAGATCCCGAGGCCCTTCGTCGCCCCTTCCGTCGCCGCCCGCCTTCCCGTGCCGCCAAGCCCACGGTAAGCCTCAAAACGGATTCCCCGCGCTCTCCCGATTCTATAGCGCCGCTCGTCGTCGCCGCCGGCGAGACTTAGCCGATTCCGGCGAGAATCCCGGCCATGCGCCGCCGCTACCCCTCGGGCGTCGCCCTGTTCTTCCCCTCCGGCCGCCCAATCTGTTATGTGCCATTGGATCTGTCCTCAACAGCCTAGAATAGATCGCACCTATACCCCTTCGCTGACCAACCAGAAGCTGCCACGTGTTGCCACCTAACACAGTCAGCAGTCGTGCCATGTCACCCATCCACCTCAGCCGCCACCTCAACCTTTCTGCTGATGTGTCACCCCGGTCACTATGCCACGTCAGCCAGAGCTACCCAGTCAGTAATTCAAACCTTTTTCAATATAAAAATAAATCTGATAATTTCTTTAATTGGTAATTTTGCAATTTAGCTCCTGAACTTTTCTGAAATAACAAAAAGAGCCCTGTCTTTTTGCAGTTAGGTCCCTATACTTTTTCATAATTACATTTAGGTCTCTCTATTTTTACAAAAAGGTCCCTGAACTTTCTGTTAATTCAATTTAGGTCCTTTTCTTTTTCCAGATTTAACCTTAGACTTGTTTTAGCCCTAACTTTTTCATCGTAACTCCGATTTAAGCGATTCTTGCGCCGATGGGTTCGTTTTTCAATATTCTTTCTTTTTAGCCAATTTTTATCTCGTTGTTCTTTTGTTTTGTGCTCTGTTCTTAGTGTATCTTGTTTGTTTATTTGCCGGTGATTGTGCAATTAGCCGATAACGTTCCGGATCAATTTGAAGAACATCAAGACCAGGAGCAAGAATACACTGAGCAGCAACAAGGAGAAGGCAAGTGTCCTTGATCATATTGAACCTATGTTTTTAAATATTTTGTTTTACAAAATTGCATGCAGTGTCAATATAATGGGTAGTCACCTATGTTAGAGTTTTTCCTAGATTTTTCCCTTATCATCCCTTGGAACCTAGATGGTTTATTGGTTAGGAGTCTTTTATGGGTAGATTGCTTAGCCTTGCTTTTGGGATATTGGGAAGTGTCATAATTTTGACTAATGAACATAAGCAGTAATGATGGTTAATAGGTTGATGGTCTAGCAACATGGAACCTTAGGTCTTGAGCATAGGGATGTTGGTGATAGTGGTTATGGTTATGATGATGGTTTAGTGTTTGCTCAAGTAACCTAAGTAAGGACCGGTTCGTGGAGCGACAACCCAAGAAGTAACGTACCAACCACGAGGCTGATATGGGTAAGATGTGACATACTGATTAGAGTCTGTCCAGTGTGCGTTGGGTTAGCACAAAAGGGGGCTTCTGGGTAGGAGCTTTGCTTGCGTAAAGCCTGGCGGTGAAACCTAGTGGGCAGACATGCACTGGATTAGTCTCTGGTTAGTGGAAAGTATCATACAATGATTCTTGACGGCACACCACTGGCATGTGTTAAGTGTCTTGCAAACACGGCAACATGGAATTCACTGACTCGTGGGTAAAATTGGACAACCTCTGCAGAGTGTAAAACTGTTATAACAGCCGTGCTCACGGATATGAGAGACTTGGATCCTCACATGATTAGATGGTGGATGGTTTTGGTTCTGGTACAGGGAGTACTAGATGGTGTGGTTTTGGTCTTAGTACAAGGAGTACTAGACGGTTGTGGTATGCAGGGTGGGAAACCTTGTATGCTAGGTGATGGATTGTTGGGTTACATTTATTTAATACTTGTCTAATGCTTTTTGAGTCCAAATGTGTTTTCATTACTCGCATTTACGCAAATAATACCTTGTCTCAGCCTATTCTTGATATAAGCCTGCATGTCATTATTTTTCCACACTTGCTGAGTACATTATGTGCTCACCCTTGCTTTCTCCTACCAAAAACATATGCTGCTCAGTGGAAGACTTTGAGGATTTTCAAGACGACGACCTGGTGTTCTAAGGAGCATGTCTTCCAGTCGGTGCCTGTGGAGTTTTGGTCGCTAATGCTTTCGTCCCGCTACCGTCGTTTAGATGATGTCGTTTAGGTTAAATTTTGAGATTTCTTAGGTAAAGTCTTTTATTGTAAGAGGTGAACGTTTAATTAAATAAAGTATTGCTTTTGTTACTTCACCTATGACGTCCTTATGTGTGTTAAACTTCCTAGGCACACATAAGCCGCACTTGGTTTTGGCCGTTAAAACCGGGTGTGACATTCCTCTTTCCCGTGTGTGTGTCACCTACCACTTTAGCAGCTTATTGTGATAGTGTACGGTCCCCAGTCTGCCGTTGCAAATCATGTGGGTTCACTGTGTCTGTCACCATGTGAGTTGGTAGGAGTATGTCACTGTTTGTGTCCTCGTCATCAAGCTCTGGGGTAGCATTTGATCTACCAGTCTCCATCCAGTCCCGAAGCGGATTGTTGTCCTCATTCAATGTGAGCTCTATAAGCCGCTAAAATGGATCATCATCAACAGTCGACCTGATGCATGCATCCAAATTATTATGTATTCTCAGGCTGTAGTTTATATATACTAACTTATGAAGTTTCTTGTAGCTTAACCGGTTACGAACTTTTGTGTGGATAAATGCAAATGTACTTCAGTTCCTCTCACACCCACTAGATGAAGCGCACTGAGACACTAGGCGCTTGGCAAGCATCGTTAGTGTAAGTGCAGATGAACCAAACATAGACCACTATTACGTTGCAAGTAGGTAAAGTGATCTAACGTTTAGAAAAGTAGATAAAGTGATGTAACGGTTAGATATATGAACACAATTGGTACCAGGTGGAGTCCTACCGTCACATGCCATCAGTGAAGCGAGAGGACCAGCATGACTGAGGTTTTGTCCGATACATTTCAACAAGGTTGCTTCCGTGGCAGTACTAACATCGGTCATCCTCTCAAATGCCTCCCGAAGATCTTCTAACAAGGTTGGACCCATGCCATACGTGTAGTGCGTCCGAGGATTCAATGCGGCCGCTGCAAGGTGATGATCAAAGAATTAGTACCATAAGCATTAGTACAATATGAATGCAATCAGTAAGAGTGTTGCACCGGCATTGAAGTAGTTCATATTTGTTAGATCGTACATTCTGCGATCGACGGCTGCCATGTACTTTTCAAAGGTATCTCTATCATGGGGATACAACGAATCGTACTCCTGCTTAACAATGTTGTATCCATTACGTGAAAAAAATCATTAGTGACGGGTGATAACTGACATTAGTGACCGGTCCTGTACCCGTCACTCTTATCCCGTCACTAATGATAGGTCATTAGTGATGGGTGATGATCATGAACTATCACTAATGTTTAGTCATTAGTGATGGGACGTAATTGTGACATGTCACTATTGACTAAACATTAGTGACAGATTGTAATCTTGACCCGTCATTAACGACCGATGAATATTTTTTGTATTTTTTGGACACAAAAAGTCAAAAAAATATTTTTTTCACCCAATCCATCCCAATGCAGGCTCATCCCATATGCCTCACAAGCCACATTTTTTCACATTGTTTTCAAGTTTGCGTTCCATGGAAATCGAACCCGCGACCTCCTCCTCGCGTGTGTAGCCACCTTACCACCTCTGCTATCACGTAGTTGTGATAGAAATCGGATATTTTATCCTTTTAACCTTCTTTGTGGAAGGTCATTAGTGACACATCATAACCATGACCCATCACAAATGACTAATTTTGCCAAATTTCTTCGAGAGTTATAATTTGATAGGTGACCCAGAGTGCATTCGGTAAAATGGGCATAACTTTTGCATACAGACTCTGATTTCGACGTTTTTTGACTCTACGGACATGTAAAAAAAGTTACATCCATTTCTCTCCCACTTTGTCAGGTTTGAAGAATTTTTTGAGGCCAAAAACGGCTTGGAAGATTGAGTTCTCACCCCCGAAAGTTTCTGCACCATTTTCAGAATGCGTGTTTGTGTCCATAGCTGCCACACCTTACATCAAACTTGAGCATAAATGTATAATGGTTTCTATTCTAGTGCTGCTGAGGTGCTGAGGTGAGAAAAATAAAATAAAAATAAAAATAAAAAATATTTGCGAATACCATCATTAGTGATTGGAGTTGGTAATTAGTGACGGATTGTAAGTTGATCTGTCACTAATGACTGGCTTTGGACGACCCATCACTAATAAGTGGATCATTAGTGACGGGTCAAGTTATGACCCATCACTAATGACTAGCCTAGGACGATCCGTCACTAAGGACCTTATCATTAGTGATGGGTCCTAACTTGATCCGTCACTAATAACTAGACTAGGACGACCCTTCGCTATTATCTTCGGTGACGGATCATGTTACAACCCGTCACTAATGATCACTCATTAGTGACGGGTCTATATTTGGTCCCGATCAGAAGGGACATTAGTGGTGCATCCTTATTGGACCCATCACTAATAGAACATTAGTGACGCGTGTTGAGCAATCGTCACTAACGTGGTGTCTCATTTGCTGGTTTCTTACATAATGATCTCAGGTGCACCTCACTCAATGTCGGCACCTTGTCTTGATCAGCAAATCAAAGGAAGGCATAAAACGGCTGAACAAAATCGACAAGCATTTTAAGGTTTTCCCACCATAATAAGCTAGATAGGTAACCATGTGCATATCTTCTAATGTCAGAACCCATGTAGCGAGACTGTTGCAGGTCACTAGATGTCATCCATTGCATGAACCTATCCTTTCGGTGTAAAAAGCTTTCAAGAAATAGATCGTTTGTGCCAAATCTTGTGGCATTCCACCTCACCAACTCTCCACCAATCGCGGTCTTCATCATTTCATGGAGCTTTTAATGATTGTAAAGTCATCACGATATGAACCTTGCACTTTGAATGATAATATCGCGGTCTCTAAATTCACCAATTAATTTCAACATTAAATTTATCATATGCGCCACATAAGGCTGCCACATAATAGCAGAATACTCCCTTTTGAGAACCTGACAGGCCTTCTTATAGTTGGACCTATTATCAGTCATGATCTGCATAATATTTGTGGCCCCACATCATTGACCACTGCTCTTATCTCTTGCATAAACGAATCAACCAAATAAATATGCAACAATTGCACTACCAACTTAGCAAAATAATGTACCTTGTTCAAATGCTTGGCATCTTGGCTATAGCCAGTCGCATCTACGGACTTTTGAAAAACATATGACCATTGCAATATAAAAGTAAATTAATAATACTCATGTGTGTCGGTCCAATCTAAGAATCGCACATGATGGCACACCATACTCTGGCCATTCCAGCTTCCACTTGTCAAATACCTTCTTCAATGCATTCTCGTTCTCGTCCAGGTACTTACCATCTATATCCTAGCCAGTTGGAGATGGGACACCCTCTCCTGTTATAGAACAGATGGTCATGAGTCAAAAAGAAAGAAATATGGTAATAATGAAATTCATTACAAACTTTATCATTCACCCCTATTTTTGTGTTTCTTTCATTGTAGCAACAAAGAATGCATCGTTCGCCCTTCTACCAAGAATACCTGAAGTGTGAAAAAAATTGGACCATGCCAAACCAATAGCTGCCTTTGTATTCTTTCCCTTCGCACTCCATGACCCGGTGTCAATCCTCTGTTGCACAGGAGCTTTTGCTACAACAACATTGTAATCCTTGACACTTGGTGGCTCTCTGGTCGAAGATGCCCTCCTAAGCATCCTCTTTAAAACATTACCTCCTCTAGCACTTCCACTACTACCTTCATGCTCGTAGGAATCACCTACCTTCCTTCTGAACTCTTCCTCTTCCCTAGACTGCGCCATAGCACGCTGCACCTGTTTCTCTTCTGTCTCATCATTATCGCTTGTCAAATCTACATGGGCAGCTGCCTCTTGCCTCCGAAGCCTCTCCTTAGACCTTCCCTTCCTCTTATCCTCTTGCGCTCAAGCTCACGCCTAAAGTAATCACGCACATCTAGAGGCACCCTATCGCAACTTATAACATTCAATCCACGTCCTACCAAATGTTCTTTCAACCTTGTGGCACCATCGCTTTTCTTTTTCTTCTAACAGTAATTGCACCTAAACCCAGGGGCCAAGTTGTCCCCATGCTACCACACCACATCTCTATCCGTCATCTATTACTGCAAAACAACATATATCATCCTATTAGCACTCCACATATTCCAACAGCGAGTAAAAATTGAACAAAACCAACTACTAGGCACTTACAAATGCTTACGGACACTGACCAACCCTAACAACCTAAAAACCGACCATAACCAATACTACTTAGTTTGTATTTCCTCTGGTGGAAAAAGAAAGCTCAATGATTAACCTACTAATAGTACGCTATAAAAAAATGTATTGATCTATTTTAAATGAATCTTGAAGTGAAATTAATTATGTCCATGCATGTTAAATTGATAAACATGTTCTGTCATGTTGCTATTCAAGCATAAATATCTCTACAAACAATTAACTTCACCAATATTAATTACCCTTGCCAGCACAAGGTCATAACTGAGAGAATTTAACGAAAATCACTAGGATTTAGGCGGTTACCGAACGAATCGCGTTGAAATACGCTCGGAGTCAGGTGCTCCGCTCTGCTCGATGTATGTGAACGGTAAGTGCTCCAATGCGGTCGGTTACCCACTTTTCTCACTTGATTTTTTGGCTGTCTCCGTCGGATTTCCGCACTAACGCGATGGACCTGGCCGGCAGGGCGACGGAGCTTTGGTTTTTGCTGTGGAACAACACGAGGGGAAAGTGAGCTGCGACGACGCCGACGAGAAGACCTCCTGCGTCCTTATCCACTCGGCTGGGCCGAAATGAACCGTTTGCACTGTATATTCAGCCCGTTTCGGCCTTTTTCGAATGTTGTGATGCTTGAACACATATTTGATCATGCAAACGTCATTTTTTTTAATTTTTTTTCATATATAGTCTTAGAATTATCCCTGGTTTTTTATGAAGTTTTTTCTGAATTTTATTTTTATTTTTTAAAAACCGATTTGAATTTTTTAATTTAAAATCGAATACTGATCGCATTATGAATTCGATTCCGAGAGATACTGCCGGTAATCGCGATTATCTACCGATAACCGTCGCATTTTCAAACCGTGGCGCTGATTGGGCGTCGGATGAGGCGCGTGTGAGCCACACCGCCAGGCTGCGCCTCCCCTCCGCCGCACAACCTCACCGGCCACCACCTCCTCTTAAGCCGCGAACGGGCTCGCTCGCGTCCGCGTCCCGCCGGCCAACCACCACCTCGCTCTTTGCCACTGCCCATGGTAGCGGCGGCCTCGCCGGCGGCGTGCGCGAGGGCGTCGGCGTCGGGCCCCCGCGCCGCCCGCCTCGCCGCCCTCCCGGGTGACGGCGCCGCCGTCTACAAGGAGCTCGGTAGGTCCTCACTCGCAGCCGTTATTTAAGTACATCCCTGTAGGTTGTGGAAATGGCATATGTCTTTGAAATCTTGTATTTCCTGCTGCCAATGTGAGAAAGGGAATCATTTCGTGAATCGAAAGGAGTAAAAGGGAAGCAAAGCCACCAATTTTCTATGTAAAAAGCCAGCATTTGCGGGTGTCCTTGATCGAAATTAGTTCTATGTAACCGGAATACTAAATTTTTTCTTAGTTTGTAGACAATAGAAGTTGAAATATCGTGGAATGAAGCTTAACTGACAGACAAATTCATGGCCTAGATTGTTCCCTTTTTGTTTTCTGATAAAGAGCAGTCCTGAATATACAGTTCAGTTTCAGTAAAATGCACAGCCTGTGTACCCCCATATGACATTTACTGTTTGGTGTTCAGTATTCCTTTTCTTTTCTTTTCCAGAATTCAAGTATTTTTTAACATTCAGCTTATCTGAATGGGAAGTATAATCTTTTTCATGATTAAAGAACACTGTTTCAGAGTTCAAACGTTGTTTCTTCTTTTGCCACCGATGCTCAGTAGTGACGATACTTCATTGAGCCAAAGCATGCAACATTAACAAACTGGAAGGATGAACCAGCATAAGCTGATAGACTGATCGTTGTTTTTCCTTTCCTTTTGAACAATATAGTCTGATCACTGTTGTTTGCTTGTTATATGAAGGTTTTTATTCCTTGAAAAAGAGGATTGAAGATGCAGTTGTCCGGGTTGAAATGACTGCCTCCAGTGCACTGGAGTTTGAAGAAGCAAGGAGAATTAAACAAGAAGAGGTATTGCGGAAGCGTAATTTGTGGGACAATCCAGCTAAGTCGTACGAGTCGCTTTCTGCTCTAGCCGATGCCATCAGGGTGGTCGACCATCTCAAAGACCTTCGCTTTAAGGTGCTTTTCTAGACATATAATGTCAGTTCTTTTTTTTTTCTTTTTGAAACCAAGGGCAGGAGTTCTGCAATTCATTTTAAGAAGAAGAGAATACACCGTCCCCAGGGGTGAAACACCATGATATAATGTCAGGTTAAGGAACATTTTTTTGTCACAAGGATCAATATTTGAACAAACAATATAATCTTTCTGTAGTGTAATAGTTCATACATTCGGACCATGCTTGAAAAGGTGGACTAAACCATGTGTGCACTGTCATTTCCCTTCACTCTGAAATTTAGAACTTTCCTTTTCTGCCTTGATTTTGTCACGGAAACTATAAATTGAAACTTGCTTTTTTTGTTTTCTATCTGGTAATCATTATATGAACTGTGCAGGCTGAAGAGGCGAAGTTGATTAGTCAACTAGCAGAGATGGATGCCATAAATGGTGAGCTATTTAAGCAAGCATACAAATCCTCTATAGATGCTAGCGAGTATCTAGATCGTTACCAGATGTACAAGCTTCTTAGGGGTCCGTATGATAAGGAGGGAGCTTGTATTATTGTCACTGCAGTATCAGAGGGCGTTGCATCTGAGGTGAGCTAATTGTTGGTTACACTGTATATGTGTATTGGTCGAAGGTTAACGATTATAGAATAAGAAATGTCGATGTAGTATTCACCTTACTACTTTGTATGTACTATTCTGTTTGTTCTTATGAATAGTCTTTAACTAACATTCTTCATCAAACTCAGTGGTCAGTTCATTTGTAAATTTTTCTTCCAAATATGTTGAAATTTTGATATTTGTCGGATAAAGTTTGATATGTTTCTACGGCAGCTATGGGCAGAGAAGCTCTTTGGCATGTATACAAGTTGGGCACGGAAGCAGGGCAGCAAGGTTGGATTGATTGAGAAGATTGCATTAACAAGTGATCATGTCTGGTCTGCAGCAATGGAGATTGAATCAGAGTACATGTTTGGCACCATTTCTGGAGAAAAAGGAATGCATCGGATGATCTACCCCTCCCTTGAAAATTCTGGCACTTATCAGGTGACTATGGTTTCTGTTGTTATTTGTTAATTTGTCAGAATGCATCAGCATCTGTTGAGTATCAAGTTTAGAACTGTTGACTATACATGACAAATTCTAATACAATTTCACATAGCACTTAGCCGCTCAACTATTTTTCAAACAATAGATTACTCAAGTAATAACAAATAGTGCTATAGCCTCACAAATTCAGAATTTTTTTAGTAGGGTTGACTAATGTGCATAGACCAACCAAACATAGAACTGTTTAAGGTAGAGACTGACCAAAGATATGATTATGTTGGCTACTCTCAAAGAGGCAGCAGAGGAAGTCACAAGTCATTATGCAGAGTTAGGCCAAAGCTGCTACATTCCAAAGAAATATACATTTGGAAAACTATCTTAGTGATTTCTTCCACCTATAGCCGGTCCAAGCCTGGGGAAAGGAGGAGGGTTATGACAGGCTTGACGAGCTAACGTAAAAAAAAAGAAACAGCTACTCTTATGGAGATGAAACCCAAAAGAAAAACTTAGTAATTTCTGCAGGATTTTCTAACACGGTCACACCCAACATGCTGATGCAAGTGAGATTGTGAGAACATCAAGTAACAGATTATGAAATCTGATTCTTTGACCAGTGGGTTTAAAAAGTAGATTGTGCGGTAACGCTTTCTGACTTGGTATTTCAATGCTAAACCTGCTAATTGAATCCTCTTTTGACTCTTACTTTTCATTTTTCAAGAAAGTCTGGTAGAAGATCTAGATTCCAAAAAAAAAAAAACTCGACGAAGGGGAGAGACATCCCGAAGGTATTGCATTTAAGGTCGAGAAAAGGCCTCAGAAGCTGGCTACAACTCGCACGCTATCGCTGAGCGACCGCATCACGACCATGGGGAACACATAGCGAGGGTTTTTTTTTTTTTTTTTTTTTGCGAGAACCAAAGTTCGAGCCCTGATAGGTAGTCTCACACCTGGAGGTCTTACCATCGTGCTATTCACACGTTCTCAAAGATCTAGATCCCAGATTGTGTATAAATCTATCATGATATTTTTCCTTATGCCCCTTTATATCAGAAAATGGGCTAACCTAAAATTTATCAAAGCTTGCAGGCCTTGTCAGCTAGAGTCGACATAATTCCCCTCTTCTTGGATAGACCAGTTAACCTTCACTTGGATGAAGATGATATGGAGATCTCTCCCTCAACATCTGAATATAAAAAGCGAGATAGCAGAAATGGTGCTGCTGTTAGGATCCAACACATACCAAGTGGAGTCACTGCAGAAAGTTCAGGTACTGAACAATTGCTTATTGCTTATGCAAATGTGAATTTGCACGTTCTCGAAAAAAGGAAGAATGTGCATGCAATTGTGACTGGAATTTAACAAGGTGATCTTTCAACAGGTGAGAGAAGCTACTTTGCAAACAAGTTAAAAGCCACGAGTAGATTGAAAGCAAAGCTCCTTTTAATAGCTAGAGAATTGAGAGTATCGGACACGAAGATGATCAGCAAACAGGCTATAGAGGATAGGTGCAACCACGAAACACGAAGATACACATTCGGGCCTCAGAAATTGGTCCTTGATCTCAACACAGGCGCCCAATTATCAGACTTGAACTCGGTCCTGGAAGGCGATATCGAACCGTTCATCCGAGGCCGTATTATTTCCAGACAATGATGGTACACCAAGATCTCAACAACTGTTTGATATGTTGTCTCACTGCGATTCTGTACATTTATTTCTTTTCTCTTACAGACCACACCACATTAATTTAGATAACCTCTGTAAAATGCATCACATTTCAAGCCAAAAGGCATGACACCAGGTATACAAAACATCAACTTCTTAGCACCATCTGCTTCACTTCATTAAGATTCACTAGTAAGCGTGCACGTAACACACGTGGAATCATTAATGTTGCGACTGGACCTGAAAATTTACGCTAAGCTCTAACAATTCAATATCCACTGAGCTGAAAAGAACAATAGTTTCGATCACATTATTTTTTTCATTGATAACTGGTTTATGTACTATCTATGTTTATACTTTTTTATCCTTTTTATTTCCAATTCCCATTCAAAAAGAAATAAAAAAAGGGAGGTTCTACATGACATGTGACTTTTTTTTTCCTTTTTTTACAATCAATAGGATGAGGATCCAACATCCCACTGATCATCTCCCACCTCTTTCTTATCGCTCCCTGGCCCTCTTTATTCTTCCCCGTGCAGACGCGACTCACTCCCCTGACCCCACCGGCCTCCTCCGTCCTCGATGGCACTTCCGCCGTTGGATTCACGCCCATCGCACTAAGACAGTGTTATCATCACACTCGCCCCAAGATTTTCCATCAGGTGTTCCTCTGCTGCCCGTGGCCTACAGGTCTCAATTGCCTCAGCGCCTTGCACCCACGTTCGCGACAACCGCTAGACTGCCCTGCTGCCCTTAGCATCCCTCAAACACATGGATCATTGACCCCACCACCATCACCACCCATGCCCCGAACCGAAACCTGTCACCGCTAACTCCTCGTTGGCGCTATCGTCTAAAGGTGTTGCAATTTTCAGCCAACTATGCTATAGCAAATGTGAATAAAAAAGGGTTTCACAGATGAAGTTGGAATTGGTTCAGATAATGTTGCAAGATGCGCAAATAAAATAAGAAAGAAAGCCCACTTAAAATTACAAAAAGCAACTTGCAAATAAATTTGTCCATGTCTATCGGTCTACTCGTGTCTTCCATGAATTTTTATAAAGTTATACATAGCCAAAGCTTAAAGTTTTGCTTGCGTACATTCCAGAACGCCCTTCATTTCTCGCCGATGTAGTAGTAGCTCCCGCTCTTCTACGGGCACTTATTCTTTTAAGTGAGTGACGGAACCACATTGACAAGTGCCATTGCATTAACAAAGGTAAGTCGTTGAATTTGATAGCTGCAATGGACTGAATATAAGCTGCATTGGACTGCATATATACAGAAGTAACACCAGATCTGCGTCATGGATGATGGAATAAAATTAACCCTGAGCTAGAGGACATCAATACATGCATGATGGTTAAACCAGAAAATTGAAAATCAAAGCATAGGAGGACTACCCTCACCTCTTGCCTTGTCAAGCTTAAGCGCACGGGCGTGGCAGTGCTCGTCGGAGCGCCTGCCTGTTCTTATCTTGCAGCGGCCCCTGCCGGTTCAGAGCGTCATCATGTCGTGTTCCTGGCAGTCGATCTTCGCCGGCGCAAGCAAGTGCTGGGGAATGTGACCGCAGCTGGCTGCTGTCAGCCTCGATACGCAACAGGAAGGGGCGAAGGGCTGGCAGTAGAGCGCGCGTCGTCTCTTGGAGTGCTTCTTCTTGTGGTCGTTGTAGTCGTGGTCCTGATCGCCTTCTTCTTGTTGAGCTTGAGGCAGCCAACCTTGAAGTGTCCGGCTTCACCGCACTCAGCACCACGCCTTGTGTCTGTTCTGTTGTTGCAAAAGTGATGAAACTTCTTGGCGATCTGTCATAGAAGAAAAAGCAAATCCAAAATTTAAGAGTTAGTTCCTGCAAAAACTCCATTAGACATGCCACCCTTGCTAGACTCAGACTAAAGTTCTGGACAGAGGAAGGACGCTCTAAAGCTAGCTCTCGCGGCCTTAGCTATGTGGGTGGGTTTGAACTTGCTTAACAGCTCCACACAAGTCAGTGAAGTCACAATATCATAATCCCTCCGTTAAATAGTCACTACGTGAAAACAAACAAAAAAGACATAATTTAATGATAGGTCATTACACTACCCGTCACTTATATCGCCTCTAGTCGGAACCAGGTATATACTCATCGCTTATAACATGTAATAGGTGACGGGTAATAATATTATCCGTCACCTATAACATAAGTGACGGGTAACGATTAAAACCGTCACCTATAACCTGATCATAAATGACGGGTCTCCCGGCACCAGTCATAAGTGACGGGTCTATGACCCGTCACTTATGACTTGGCATAGGTGATGGGTCTCCCTGGTCCAGTAATAAATGATAGGTCGTAATATGATCCGTCACTTATTACTTACATCTGTTATATAAAGCTAGCTGGCAGCCACTGTGCGGGCCGAATAGTAGTCAACAGTATCGCGCGATAGTTCGGGCAATTTTCTTCAGTTCCACTAGAGACTCTCTAATATTTTGTTAATTTGAAGTTTGAATTGATGCTAGGTCTTTGAAGGTTTGTATCTCCCCCTTTCCTTCTCCTCTAATCCCTATTTGGTAGATTTGTTGTGCTTTGAGTTGTAATCGGTCATTTTGTATCTTTATCCAAAATCTTAGTACAAGTGAGTTGTATTTATGTTAGATTTGGTACTAGGTTTGTCCGTTCTACCGTGAGATGTCACAGATCTAGTGTATTTGTTGGAGATTTTAATCACGTGCTTAACCACGAAATTAAGGTCATTATTAATGAAGAATGAATGTTTTTATATTAATTGTAGATGACAGATAGAAGTTGGATGTACCTCGAGACCCGGACTTGTACGGAGTAACTGAGCGGGGTGAAGCATTTCATGAGTGCTGCCTTAGAGGATATGAAAGATCGTGGTATAACAGCAATGTATTGTCCATGTCACGACTGCAGGAATGAAAAGAAGTTCCCGAAACCAGACAATATCCATGCACACTTGGTCATGCGTGGATTTAAAGAGAATTATACATGTTGGAACAAACATGGCGAAGAAGGCCTTAACGAGGGAGAGATGGATCGGGCCCTCCATGCCGACAGTGTGGGTCAAGGACTTACACCTGATGAAATGGATCATGATCTCAAGGATGAGGATAAATGATAATGATCTCGAGGATTTTGTGGAGAATGTGGACCAGATGGTGCGGGATGTTGAGCGGCACGACGAGTATAACAATGGTGAGTTTGCTACATTCCAGGAATTTGTGCGGGATTCCAAAACACCCCTTTATCCCAACTGTAAGGAGAAGTGCACGCGGATCTTTGGGAACCTAAAGCTTCTACAGCTAAAGGCAACCCATGGTTGGACTGACAAGAGTTTCGAAGCATTGCTGGATCTGATAAGGGACACACTACCGGAAGGGAACTTGGTGCCCGAGGGCGTCTACAACACGAAGAAGATAATTTGTCCTTTAGGACTGGAAATAGAAAAAATACATGCATGTAAGCAGGATTGTATCTTGTTTCATGGAGAGTATGCAGAGCTGGATCAATGCCCCGTGTGTGGAACCCATCGATATAAGCGTAGAAATAACGGTGGTGACGGGGACGAAGGCAAGAAAAGTAAAGGTGGTCCTAGGAAGGTGGTGTGGTATTTTCGTGTAATTCCCCGTCTGAAGTGTCTGTTTGCCAATAGAAAGGAGGTCCAATTGGTGCATTGGCATAAAAAAGGTCGTAAGAACGACACAATGATACGGCACCGGTAGATTCTGCTCAGTGGCGAATCGTTGATTCCACATTTGGTTGGTTCGCCGAAGAATTGAGAAATATTAGGTTTGCTATGAGCACGGATGGCATGAATCCATTCGGTAACATGAATACCTCACATAGCACCTGGCCTGTTGTATTGTCGATCTACAACCTTCCACTCTGGCTTTGTAACAAGCGGAAATACATTATTTTGTCTATCTTGATATCAGGACCGAAACAACCTGGCAACGATATATATGTGTACCTCAGGCCTTTAGTCGATGATCTTAAGAAACTTTGGTTAGAAGGCGTCGAGGTTTAGGATCAGTACAAGCAAGAGTACTTTACATTGCACGCCATGTTGTTCATCACCATCAATGATCTGCTAGCACTTCGTAACTTATCAGGTCAGAGTAAAAGAAAAGGTGAAGTATGCCCCCATTGCTTAGATGACACATGCAGTTTGAGGTTGAACAACTCAAAGAAAACATTATACATGTGGCATCGAAGTTTCCTTCCCAGGAAACACCTGTACCGAAACATGGACAAGCAGTTCGATGGCACAAGGGAGAAAGTGTTACCTCCGAGGCATTTCAGCGGGGAAGATGTCAATAATCAGGTTAAGAATATCAATATTGTCCTTGACAAGCGAAATCAATCCTCTAAGGATGATGAACAGTTAGGATTGTGGAACAAGAAATTAATACTATTCGAGCTAGAGTATTGGGAAAAATTATATGTTCGTCACTCTATCGACAACATGCATGTAAAGAAGAATATATGCGAGAGTCTGATCGGTACATTGCTCCAAATGAAGGGAAAAGGAAAGCATCATGAGAACGCACGAGCTGACCTTGAAGAAATAGGCTTAAGGCCAGAGCTCCATGCACAAGATACGGACAAAGAAAAACACCTACCCCCAGTAGCTATCACTCTCTCCAGGAAGGAGAAAAAAGAATTCTGTGAGTTCTTGCACAATGTGAAAGTTCCCTACGGTTACTCGTCCAACATCGCAAGACTTGTCTCGGTGAAAGAGCTAAAAATGAATTTCGCCATGATGAAGTCCCATGATTGCCATGTGATGATGACGTCACTGCTTGCGGTAGCAATTAGGAACATCCTCCCAATAAAGGTTCGCGAGGCTATCCTGAGCCAGTGCTTTTTCTTCAATACAATTGAACAAAAGGTGTTCAATCCAGACTCGCTGTAGGAGCTAGAAAGAAGACACTTTGAGACTCTATGTGGTGTATTTCCCACCATCATTTTTTGATATCATGGTACATCTCACTGCTCACCTCGTGAAGGAGATACACTAACTTGGCCCCGTGTTCCTACATCACATGTTTCCATACGAGAGATATATTGGCATTCTCAAGTCGTACGTAAGGAATCGAGCCTTTCCTGAGGGATGCATCGTGCAGGGTTACACGACAGAGGAGGCATTGAAGTGGTCTGTTAATTATATTGACCCAGATAACCCAATTGGTGTGCCTAAGTCTTGCCATGAGGGGAGGCTCGCAGGTGTGGGAGTTCTAGGGAAGATGGCAATAACTCCTGATCCGAAGGCTTACGACCAAGCTCATTTCCTCGTGCTGCAACAAATGAGCGAAGTGTGCCGATATGTCGATGAGCACAAGCAGATGTTGCTTGAAGAGAATTCAGGGCAGACTGAAGCTTGGGTTGTGAGGCAACATATGCGAAGGTTTACGACTTTGTTCCGAGATCGAATCAGACAATCGAGTACTCCTACAAGTGCTCTGATAAAAAAAACTGGCATCGGGCCCTATATACACAATTATGACATATCAGGGGTACGATATAAATAGATACATATTTTACACGATTGCCCAAGATGAGAAGAGCATATACCAGAACAATGGTGTCCGTATAGAAGCTTATGACAACGACATGCAGAGGGGCACATACTACGGTCAAATAGAGGAGATCTGGGAGCTGAACTATTTGGGATTCAAGGTAGCCCTGTTTCGGTGCCGTTGGGTACATGGGGCAAAGGGCGTCACTAATGACAAGTATGGGTTCATTAGCGTTGATCTCAAACATGTCGGATACAAGTTTGAACCCTTCGTACTCGCTAAAGATGTTTGCCAAGTCTTTTATGTGACTGACACAACAAAGAAGAAACGCCATGTGGTTCTCGCTGGGAAAAGATGCATCGTCGGAGTTGCAAACGTCATTGATGAGGAGGAGTTCAATCAATTCGATGAAATCCCCTCTTTTGCTACTGCAGTCGTGCCACACCTTTCGCCGATCGAGGAAACTCCATACATCCGCCCCGACCATAACGAAGTAATATTAATGGCAAATTTTACTTTTAAGTTATTTGAATAGTTAATGTTAATGTCAAAAATGAATTTTAAGTTTCAAAGTTATTTGAATTTGTAATATTAATGTCAAATTTGAATTTTTAATATTAATATAAAATTTGAATTTTTACTTCCAATAGGTACGTATTATATTAATAACCCGTCATCTTTTACAGGAAATAAGTGACAGATGACATTTATAAACCGTCACCCATCACTTATATGTACAGGCCGAGTCGAAGTAAAAGGTGACGGGTGATATTAAAAACCCGTCACCTTTTACTTACAATAAGTGACGGGTGACATTTATAACCCGTCACCTATCACTTACATGTACAAGCCGAGTCGAATAAGAGACAGGTGATAATTATAGGTGACAGGTGATAATATTACCTGTCACCTTTTACTTACAATAAGAGACAGGTGATAATTATAGGTGACGGGTAATATTATCACCCGTCACCTATGAATTTTTTGATATAACCCTAGCTAGTTCCTGCGCACGTAGTCTCGTTTTGCCTAAGTCTTTTTGCCTGTGCAAAGCTAGGGTTCGCCGTCGCCGTCGCCCCATCGCCACTCGCTGTCGCCACATGTCGTCGCCCCCCAACCCTGTCACTGTCGCTAAGGTTTGTGCCCTCTCCTTGCTGCATGCAGTTCAGTTCTAGGAGATAGAGAGGAGTCACAAGGTGTGATGCACAAGGAGAAGGAGATGGTGCTCTAGTTCTTGCGGTTCTAATGGTGCACAAGGAGGAGATGGTCCATCGGATTTCATTATCCTTGAGAAAACAATATTGAACAGTACCAGTTATATATTTACATATATGCTATTATTTTTAGACATGTGATAGGAATGTATTCATAGATATATGAGTATGGTGTACATACTTAGCGGTATTGTACGTATGTTACCTTGTAATCGGGGGAAAAATATGGGTAGAGGCCGATAATCTTGGTATTTTGTCATTGTACTTCACGCATCAATTCCCCCTTCTCCTTCTCCCTTAGAGAATCATATTGTTATTTTATGAGATAATTAAGGGTTAAAGCATTTCTTGCATCAAAGGTATTGTCCAACAGAGAAAACCCAACTGACATGTTATAACTGACCGTTTTTACAAATTACAGCTAGTGTATGTGTGTGTGTATATATATATATACATATACATATATATATATATATATACATATATATATGACTAGTATAGTAATCAAAAAGACATTCACCACATACATATAGCTAAAAAAACGTATCAAGTAGCAGCTGTGTGTCAGTCCATGCATCTTTGAACTTTTTGACCAACGTACATACTTAACTAGCATAGCCGGCTACCTCAAGTATGTTTGAAGTGTTTCCAGGACATTATATGTACACGCATGGCATCACCACAAGCCCTAGATCTAATTATATGCATATAGTCATGATTATTTTTCTTTCACAAATATGCATGTACTCTGGACACCCTCATGCTAGGTTTAATCTTGAAAGAAAGTCAAACTGAATTAGTAAAGATGAAAAAGTATGTGGTAGTATACTACATGAAGGACAACTATATATGCCATCAGTACATCCAGAAAAGAATCTTGGGCAACTATATTTGCCTGGACTTTACATTCCTCTGCTATTAGTGTTACTTTTCAGTTACTTATATATGTTAGTTGGGTGATAAGGTTTGTTATGTATTAGTTGAAGCCAATGGTGAAATTTGGATCATAATCGTTAACCATGATTCTTTTTTTCCTCTAAGAAACCATGGGGAAGAAGAGGATTGTCACCCCTAAGAAACCAAAAGCACAGAGTATGCTAGCACTAGAGGCAGCCCTGGCACAAGATATGGGGAATAGTAGCCCAAGCCCGCACCTGACGTCCTCCTCCGGCAGCAGCGAAAGCCAGTATCACAGCCCGAGCCCTGACCCGTCACCGAATCGGGAGAGCCGACGTCGGGCAAGCAATGAAGAATACAATCCCGCCGAAGAGGTATTGATACGAGCGAGTCAATACATTTTATACTTGTTGAATGGAGGAATATTCTTTGTTTATGTCAACTCCCCTTTTTTCTCTCTAGATGGCAGAAGCGCAGTCTCCAAGCCAGACAGCTGGTAGTGTTGCACGCGCCCGAAAGCCAAGGACACAAACACAGTGGCCGACGGACAAGGTTACTGTCACATGAATCGATGTTGACAGGCTACCTACAGATGAAAAGGCCCTGAAAAGATTTCGGAGGATCGCAGGGCTCATTGCTCTGGAGAGGGTGCCGATAACGACTAAGTTCAGTGACCTCAGTGACGAAGAGAAGAGGGACTTGTTCAATAATATAGTCATGGAGTATCTGGAGTACCCTGGAAACATAAGTGAGTGTCAAAAGAACACCGCGGTTAATGCAGCAATGAAAGCAATCACGAAACTTCACCGAAGCTTTAAGAGCAAGCTTGTGAATCGATACTTAGCAAAAGGGGTGGCACCCTACGAGAGCTAAAAACACCTGAAACCGGAAGATTGGGATCCTTTTGTGCAGATGAAGAACTCAGAGCAGTTCAAGACGGAGAGTGAGAAGAAGAAGCAGCTTCGGACCAAGAACAAGCATGACCACAGGACCGGCGTAGCAGGTTACGCTGAGAAAACGGCGAAATGGCAGGCAGAGGATGAGAAATTAGCCAGAGAAGGCCGCGAGAATCCTTGGAATCAATTCTCGAGACGATCGCGGTCATGTTTGCGTGCAAGGGGTGAGCTGTCCGATAGCAGGGAAATCACATTCAGAAACAACGAAACCCAGGCAGTCGCAGAAAAAGTCAAAGAAAAGCCAGCCGAAGCCAGCCAAGGTTCTTTCACCAGGTTCAGGGAAAGTGATGTTCTCACAGCGGCGCTGGGAAACCCAGAGCACCCAGGTCGAGTGCGAGGTATATCAAGTTCCCAGGGCTGGAAATACGACTTTCCCAAAGACATCAGGATGTACAAGAAGAGGAAGAGGTCGGATGTAGTGGATGTGGATGCATTGACATGGGACATCATCCAGAAAGTTTACTCAAGCATCATGGGGCAGCTTGCAGCAAAGGGAATAGAGATTTCCATGCCACAGGATTTTAGCCCTGGAGCTGCAGGGAAGAGTAGCTGCGCCTCCAGGGAGGTCAAGCAACAAGTAGCTGCTACCGAGACTGAGCTAGATACAATCGACCTGTTAGAAGGGCCCACGTCCTGCAGCCTTGTAATCAGGCCTGGCGGATATCACATCGAGGTTGCAAGGGGCCAGGTGCTTCCAGGCGTCCGTATCTTACATACGGTCCCGATACGTGCAGGCTATGCCGTGGTTACGGTGGATATGGTACATAGCAATGTCACTGATCACGTGTTGGAGGTCCCCCCCAATGAGGAACTCATAACTCTCGGTGAACCTCTTCATCAAAGGAGCCAGTGGAAGAGAGGTGATATCATAGTCTCCAGTGCATCCCAGTCTGGACGAGCTCCAAGTGTACCGCCACCACGCCGGTCACCTCCTGAGAAGTAGCCTCACTGCCTTCTCCTCCTCCAGAGAAGCTGGCTTCACCGCATTCTCCTCCGCATCCGACAGCCTCGCTTCCAGACCCAATACCGTCTCCCCTAGAGAGCCCAAAAAATAAGAAGGAAAAGCAGGTCGAGAAGAAAGACTCTAAGAAGCCCCTGCCAGAGATGTCGAAGGCCATTGTACCGGCGAAGTCGAAGTCCATTGTACCGATGAAGAAGTCCACGGACATTGCACCAGTGTGGACTCAAGCCAACACAAAATTCAAATATGAGAAGCCCTTGATGAAGGTAGATGAGCTAGCAAGGGTGGGAAAAGCATGTATCGACCTGCATAATTATTACGTACAGGCTTGTAGAGACAGCGATGATCAATCCATAGTCGTACAGTACAAACGATGACACTTCTTAAGTGATCAAGACGGCTACTTTATTGTGGGTTTCAATGACTTATACGACCTCTTCAACCTTAATAGCTTAGATGTATTGTTATTATGGGTCTTCACATTGTAAGTCCCATGATACTGGATATTCATTAATTAATACCATTAAGACTTGAATCTAACTGTGTCCTTATCTGTAAACACTTGATGAAAGAAACAAGGAAGAATAAGGATCCCGTCGCATTTCTTGACCCTGAGGCCATTACAATATCGGTCATTCAACTTCACCCTGACTACGCTGCGAATCATGTGGCCAGGGCAATGCAACAATACTCAAAAGTGAAGTACCTGATGGGCGCCCACAACACCGGTGGCCATTGGATCTTACTTAACATTTACCTCGAGTGGGACTTGGTGTTCTACGTCGACTCATCAAGACCAACATCTGCAAAAGGCAAACTTAGATCGCGTGATTATAGCGTTGTAAAATAACTCCTTGACACGTAAGTTCTGCCTGTCTTAGTTCACATATAAAACTTTTTTAACATTCAAAGGCTTCATAATTGATCCCTCTTTATGCAGGGCTTTCAACAAGTACCTTCGAGCACAACCTGACTACAACGTGAAAGCCGGTCGTAGGCTGACACACAAGACCGGGTACGCAGTAAGTGCTACCAAACAAAATACCAAATATTTCCCTGTTGCTGTTTTTTTCTCTTTTCATCTAACAATAAAGTTTCTTTTCAACAGTGCCACCAACAACCACCGGGCAATACTTGTGGATTCTATGTTGCGTGGAACATGCTCCTCACGCTCCGAGCAAAGAATATCAAATCCCCCGATGTAAGTTCAATACAAGATTATTTATAACTAATTTCGGTAATTAGTTTAATTTCATGGTAACATGACATTGGTTACGCGTTAAATTATGCAGCAATACAATTGTATATTTCTCAATGCCAGTGCACTCCCGGATATTTGACGACGAATTGTTGAGTTCATGGTGTCTGACGTTATCAGCCCATAGGGCGAGTTCCACTACAGAAGCCTTAAATTGTGAAGTCTTAAGTAATTATGAGTTGATTGGAACTTTGTAACATTTGTGATTCTATAATGAATACATTTGAACTTTGTAATATTTGCAATTCTGTGATGAAGCGAGTACTCATACAAGTGTGTTTGTCGATATGTATTTAGATGCGTTGCTATTGTTTGCAAGGAGAAGACGGCTGCCAAATCCTGACTATATTCCAGGATGCAGCCAGGAAATAGCTCATTCCTACCGAGTAAGAGGAACATAAGTGACGGGTAAAATATCTACCCGTCACTTTTGTTCTTTATAAGTGACGGTAACTAGATTACCCGTCACTTATGTCATTCTCCCAGTACATGGGTGAAAACTATAAGTGATGGGTAACATAGCTACCCGTCACTTATAAAGAACATAAGTGACAGGTGTAGAAGTCATCCGTCACCTATAACTAATCTATAGGTGTCACTTATTATACATATAAGTAACAGGTGAAGAGTTCACCCGTCACCTATAATTTTCTCCCCAGCACATGGAAGACAGTCATAGGTGACAGATAACAGTTAATACTTGTCACCTTTGTTCATCATTGGTGACGGATATGGAACCATCACTAATGACTAGTCATTAGTGACGTGTTAGGGGTAACAGGTACATTAAGGTTATCACTCGTCACCTATATCCATTTTTCATGTAGTGAGTAGGTTTATTTCTTTTTAAAAAATCAAACTTTAATTTATATATTTTGATTAATATTTAATCAAATGTCAGTTATGATACCCCTTCGGCCTCTTAGGAGGTAAGAGGTAAAATAAATGTGGACCGTTGTATTAGAAGGAAAAAAGTAAATAAAAGATGAATTAATCTATTTACGGGCTACTCCCGTTACCCGAGTTTGATTCCCATCGTTTCCTCTATCCCTCTTATCCACGATTCCCTTCTAATCTTCCCAATTTAGCCATATCACATATGTGTGGTAACCCTGATGCTTCCTGTGTCATTTCAAATTTAATAAATAGAGATTAGTCATGCCGGCTATTAATTAGGGAGCAAAATCCGGTCAAAAAATTAAATCAACGTTTATGGAGGAAAATCCGATTACAACTTTTCGTCCATGCTATCACATGTGTGGTACATATGAAGCTTTCGTACATCATGCACGTACGTGGTACACATGCACCAGAAGCTAAGAAAACTTGCTGTCGCCCATCCGTGTTGGGAGCTTTAATCTTCTGGTCACGTTATTTTGGGTGCATGTGTACAACGTACGTGTGCATGCACATCTTTGAAATTGTGTGCTGTCACGTGTAGGGAGCTATCACGTAACCTTGCAAATCAATCTGGTGAGCTGTTGTTTATAAAAAAAATCCGGTGTTATTGGGAAGGAATCGTTGTGTTAGGAAAAAAATTCCGACCAAATCAATTCAGTGCTAATTAATATTGATTAGTTGACTTTCCAAATAAAAACATAAAAATATATAATAATTATGGGTGATCTATTACCTACTTCTCTAATCCTGGCCATTATGATCTAATCAGATGATGGTCCATAGTTATTTGGAGGTACTATAAAATTATAAAAAATATACAACTAGATTCACAATTCAAAATGATTTCACATTATATAAGTTTTGTATCTATAAATAATATATGTTGTGAGAAAATCTTAGTCAAAATCTAACTTGGAGGGAGTAGTTCGCCAACTCCTCTTAACCAGGAAATTCAAAAGCTCCACACAAGTAACAAGATCATTGTCGTTGGCTCGTTTCAAGATTAAGTCCCGCTGCGTGCCCCTCTCTCTCCCCGAAACATTTTGTAATGTTTTCATGAGGTTATTGTCTGGCTACTGAGGTGTCTTTTGTCGGTGGCATGAGACTTGATTTTGGCCTTAGGGTCTGTTTGGTTCGTACTCTAGAATTCCAAGCCGAATTTTGGTCATACCTAGGTGATTTGGCTAGTGTTTGATTCAGGGGATGTTTGGTTTGATCCTTGCTTGACATGGTGCATGAAAGAATACTTGTCGGACCAACCTTGGTGTGTAGCATTGCGATCGAACTGCCAAAGGGAGTTCCAACAACAGATGACGAGCTTGCATAGGTACTATATCACACTCCAACTTATCCACATAATTTACCCATAGAAAAGATACTTTAACACCATGGGTAATTCCCAGCTTACTGATATTGTTTAACCACTGCATACAGTAAGGTGTTGGATGCCTCCATGTTGATAGCCCTAAAGATTGCACCAAATTCTTACTATTGACATTGTTGGAACCTCCACCATAAATTATTAGTTTGCACATTTTGCCCTTAATCTTGCAACCTGTTGTAAACATATTACAATGATGTCTTTTCTCCACAATAGCGGTGTTGTCATGCTCAACTTTGCAGATCAACAGATTAACCATTCCTAATTCAGGATCACAAAACATCAATTTTGGTTTATGGTCCTCTTCTGAATTGTTATCGTCTTCAGATTCACACATTGAACTTGCTGTGACATAGACTACTTTCTCTGTAAGCAACACCTTCCTTCTATTTAGACAATCACACATTACATGTCCTCTTCCATTACACGTAAAACACTCAATGTTGCTGGTATGAGCATAAGAGAAATCTTTAGACCCAGTTGCACTTGACACTTTTGAAACTTCTTTAGGAGCATAAATATTTGGCTTAGCAGATACAAAGGATTTGGAGATTGATCCCACATTCTCCTCATGTGTAGAGGAGTGCTGCCACCCTCTAGGTGAGACACAACAACTCTTATCTTGCTTTGCTTTCACCCGTTCTTCAGCACGTTATGCCTGATGAATTAGTTCTAGTATATTACCATACTGCATCATGTCAACTCTATCTTGCACATCTTCATTCAAGCCCTGGAAGAAACATGTCATGGTTGATTCCTCGGACTTCTGCACACCCGTACGGATCATGAGTACTTGCATCTCCTTGTAGTACTCATCCATTGACAAGGAGGCACCAAGATCTAATGCAGAGGTCATGTCCAAGGTTCTCTCCCAGGATAGCTCCAATAGCACATTTTTGAAGAATGCTGGGCTAGAGACGAGCTCCACAAAATCAGTGACATCAACTGAAAGAGCACTTCGGGAAGAACTTACGGCCAAAAAGCAAAGTTCAGCTATTCTCCATGAAGAAGTCGATGGACTAAAGAAGAAAGCTCAACTTGCAGATGAAGCACTGGCAAAGACCCAAAGGGAGTTCACGAAATTCAGGCAGCAACAGGAAGAGAATAATCAGCTCCTTCGGCGTATCTTGAACTTGTCCCAGGTTAACTCCAATCTACCCCAGTCTTCCGATCAATCCCAGTCTACTTTATGAGCTGATGCAAGGCGATGAACTTGATGAACTTATGTCGGTCCTACTTGTGTTGTACTCTTACGGTTGTGTGGTTTACTTAGTCTGTGAACTTATGTGAACTTGTCCTCCTGTGGTGGACTGAATTGGTTCTGTGAACTTTTGGTTCTATAATGATGTGTGGTTAGTGAGTTATATGAACTTGTGGTTTTTGTGCGGTTCTATAAGTATCTAAAAATTATCTGTAAAGTTACTGGGCATGTGAACAACACGAGGCAACTTATATGGGTCACATGGGCCAATGTTGTATCATTACTAGACCTAATAACGGGCTAGTCCATAATAAAATTGGTGGGCCTTCATCACTTCTGTGATGATAGAATTCGTTATAAGAGTATGACACGTGTCCCCACAGCAGCCTGACACGTGGCTTCTTCAGCAAAAGACATGTGGCGTTAGCTACAATGACCATGTGGCCGCACAATAAACAACACGAAGGATCCTACGTGGTGGCCACATCATCGACTAGTGCGCAAGCCACATCACTGTCCATGTGTATTCCATGTCAGATGGCCACGTGGCTGGCGCCACGTCAGATCCCATGAGGATGCCACGTCCGATGACACATCAGCCATCGGCCGGCTGGAAAGCAGTTCTATGATGAAAATGGGTTTGATCTATGACATCACGGGGAAATTACTGTGAGATTCATGTTTTGTCATAAAACAGAATCGATTCTGTGACAAAACTCATTTCGTCATGGATGGAAACAGTTCTGTGACGAAATTTGCTGTTTCATCATAACGCAACTTATATGATGCAAGTTCTATGATGAAATGTTCGTCACAGAAGTTGTTTTATGACAAATTTGGCATCTTCCATGATGATAGTGATTCATCATAGATGTGCCAATTTCTACTAGTGTCATTATCATGATCAACATATCTTTCCTGGTGTTTCATTTGCACCAAATTATTACCCACACGCCTTAACCCATGACGACGAACCACGTGATCATTAGCCATATCATCCTCCAAGTCAACCCTATAATCATCTTCATCGTGTCAAGCGTGAATATGTGGTTGCTGCATCCATGCCGATGGTCCTCTTGGCAATGACGGTAACCTCTCCTCCAAATGATGTATGGCCACATTTAGTTCACGCAAACTTTCGGTTGATCGTTGTTCACTTGTTGTGAGACAAACATTCAGAGTGTTTTGCACATCTTGTATTTGATTCTTGAGGCCATTGATGTGCCCTCCACCTTTGCGAGATGGCACTAAAAATAATGAGTGGTGGCCTCAAAGTGATAGTGTACCTCATTCGGAAGTCTAGCACCATACACAGGCGTCTCTTCTTGATCCGAATCAGAACCACCACAGTGGCAAGAACTTTGTTTACTACCTTCACTGTCCACCATTACAATCTATATCCAAAAGTAATTTGAACAAGCAAATCAAACTATAACATCTCGTGAGCAACATATGGCTCTGATACCAGATGACATGAGATCCACTTGGTAAAATCCAAGTTGATACAATGGTGTCTCAATCTTTAAGGGTACAAACCAGCAATAATAATAAATAATCAATAGGATTCATGTTTACAATGTAAAAGCAAGAATTCTACAGAATAGATTCAAACTATGAATATACAATTTCTCTAAATCGTGTACTAAGTAGATGATCATGAATTGAAGAGTTGAATCAGGTCGATCCACCAACAATTGTCATGGTAGAATAGGAAAACTCGAGATCATGTTTCAACTTCTTTCAAGAACTTAACAACTTCTCCAAAAGCCTAGCCTTCATGGAGATCCATAAATCACGAAAATAACAATGACCCTTACATTGTCGTGACCATTTGTTTTATAGTGCACATAGGTGCTTTACAACTCTGACTCCAACACGACTTGACTCAGACTAGGACTTCTAAACTTAATTGGTTCGGACTCTGTTTTGCGATACGCTTTATGATTCGCATGTGATGAATCTAAGTGTGGGACCAGACCCATTGAAAAGTTCTTGAAATAAGCTTTCCAACAAGTACTCTTATATCCAAACGGACTACTGTAAGTAAGTAAGATGCTCAGAGCATGCCTAAGTAAATCTAACTTGGCTGCAAACCTTCCTATTTAGATTCAAACAATAAAAAAAACTTAAATTCTGAATTGTGGAAACTTCTATGACATATCTCTTTACTAAATATTTATATAGCCTTTTGAACTCATATTGGAATTGAAATAGAGCCAATCCAAGTAGTCATCCCTTTTAATTTTTCACCATGTTCTTTCCTTCAGTTTGGATGTTTTGACTTGACATGTTCCTCCTTTGAAGCCAACGCAGCAACCTTGAATATTTGACAAGCCTTATCTAAAATGCAAGTAGAAATAACTAAGGATTTTAGGGTTGTATCACATCTCAACACCACCTTCCAGATGATTCCACATGCACCTCCATTCTCCACGTCACCCAAGGTTTTTCAGGCTAAATCGTGAAACCTTATAATATGCTTTTCAAATTATGACCTCCAATTACTCAAGTCCCAAACAATCATTTCCATATCGACACATGTCACCTCAAATCCCATGATACTAACAACCAGCAAGTTTCACAGACTATCTTTCTTATTGCAATGACCTCCCCTTTATCTTGACTTTAGCAACACACCGACTTTGTCACTCTTGGCAATCCTCCTTGTCGTTGGCCACCCATGCTCCCCCATTGACCTGCACGTGAAGAGACAAGGATACACACTTTCTATCCATTCCTATAGCTCTCGCGTCATCCTCTACTCGGAGTTAGCACATACTTCCATGCAAACAGCAAGTAAACGTGAAATGCATCAAATCCCCAAAGCCCTCCAAATCGCAATTTCAATAAATACATCAAATCGAAGACAATTATTCATCACAAGTCATTGACCATGCATGGTCTCTCAACGTAAAAATTGTCATGGCGTACGCATCTGAGAGTAGCATTCGGTACTCTCAGCGGTCGCAAAGCAATCCCTTTAAAATACATAATCTCCGGATACGCATAAGTATACATGTTGCATACGTATACATACTTATTGACGTACGGGTATACGGTGGGGGTACGTGGAGCTCGAGCTAGCTTCAGTTGAAGCTGATGGGGTAGACGTGCTTCATGTCGGGGTAGAAGAGCCCCCAGTTCTGCTCCACGCCGTTGTCCTTCAAGTTCTCGTTGAACATGGAGAAGAGGTACGTCTCGATAGCGCCCGGGTGGCGCGGCGTTCCCCGGCCGACGTGGTTGATCAGGTTCTGGTTGTAGATTCCCGCGTTTTCCGGCGTCGCCGCTATGCCGCCACTGGACGGCCACCCACTTTCCGACACCACCAGCGGCACGCTGGAGCCGCCGTGGTTGCCCATCGCCACGTAGAAGGCGTCGACGGTCGCGTCGAAGAGGTTCTGGTACCCGTAGGCGCCGTCCTGCACGATGGTGCCGGGAGCGATGAAGAGCGCGTAGTTGATGTCCATGGCGGTCGGGTTGTAGGTGTAGGTGAAGTAGGGGTAGACGCTGGCCATGAGCGGCGCACCGGTGCGCGCCAGGAACTGTAGGACAGGGCCCATGAACCCCCGCGCCTCGCTGGTGAACTCGGCAGCGGAGGGTGGACTGTACACGCCCAGGATGGACTGCGACACCGACGTGGTCACCTTGATGTCGTCCAGCCCGGCGGCGGCCAGCGCTGAGTAGACGTTCTCCATGGCCGGGGCCAAGTTCTGCGCCGCACCGCCGTCCACCTCGTTGCCGACGCAGACGTAGCGGAAGGAGACTGAGGGGTAGGCCTGGATGTTGTTGCGGACCCAGGAGGCGGCCGCGGCGGGGCTGGCAGCGAGGTTGGACAGCACGTCGTTGGGCGCGCCGACGACGACGCTGATACCTGTGTCGCCCACGGCCTGGAGCGCCGCCTGGTCCGGCGCGTACAGCCGCATGGACGAGATGCCGTTGGCGGTGTACATGCCGATGACGGTGCTCGGCGGTGGCAGGTTGGTGCCGCTCATGCCGTAGGACACCCCGATGGACTCCGCACCTGCACGTACGTTAATCCTCTAGTCACACTTAACTAATCACAGTAAAGTTATGAATTATTCACCGTCCAAGATAAAATTCTAGTACCTAGCTAGCTATTACCGTGAACTTACGAAGATAAATTTCTAGAACCGTTGGATAGTCGACGTTTGATCGATATGGATCGCCAAAGCGGTTAAGCTATTTAGCCTTCGGTTGCCATGAGGCTAACGGCCTAGCTAGCTCTCTCACATGGGGTACAAGTATCAGTAGTACTAGAGGCATGTTTAACCCAACGCTAATCAACAATTGAGCCTAGGTACCCTTCTATATGAGTGCTCTGATATACTACCTGCTTAAGTCATTTTTTCGGTCATATCTAACCATGATACTATATGTTTATTAAGTACTAGCTCCGCTTGTAAATGTACCACGTTTTGGATATCAACGGGTCTTGGATCAATATGGAATTTTGGCCGCTATTGTTTTTACATAACAATGATAATACAAATTATGAAGCTATAATAGTATTTTCCAAGAGAAAACCAATATATAATACTATTATCATATGGCCAATCCAAACAGAGTTTTTCTTAAAAAAAATCAATGGTCAAAGTTAAAAGAGCTTTGACTGGACGATTTCTAGGACGTTTTACGAATGGAGGGAGTATCATGAAGCTGAGGTAGGTACCTAGTTAATTAGGAGTCAAACGATCGAATGAATGGACTTGTACTTTTGAAGTGGTAGCTAGGATTCGAGAGTCAAAAATTAATGGCAAAAGGAGAAGAGGAGAAATTCATTATTAAAGTGATGAACCTACCCTTGGTTTTCATTGCATGTCGAAAAAGTGAGTGAGGTTAGCTATAGCTAGTCTAGCTGCATAAACTTCTAATTTAGTTACTAAATCTCTCTGATTGATCAGATCGTTCGCAAAAAGATGCATGGTTAGTAGGACATAACTAGAGTGACGAGCATGCTCACCGAGCAAAAAGACAGACTTCATTAGTTCGCAAGCTTACATGCATGCATGTTGCCTGTCACAGTAACTTCCATTTCCCTATCAATTTTATGGTTTAAAGTAGAGATGGCAACGGGTAGTACAACCTCTTACTCTAACCCATGCGGATCGGAAACTCTTGCTGTCTGTCTGTACCTATAAATGGGTACAATATCTCCCCATACTTGTCCCGTGCGGGTAACAAGCATCCGACACATATACCCATGAGGATAAAAATTGCCTCATATTCAGTTCATAATTAAGTAATTATCCGTCGGGTCTCGGGTATTGGGACCCATTACCACCTCTAGTTTAGAGTAGATACTGGCCGGCTGAAATTAAACATCCTTTAAATTTTGATATGATTGATTAATTAAGATATTAATCCCCAGTGGAAACATATTCTTAAGATATTTTTTATTTTCGTAGAAACATATTGTGATTGATCTTTGTGTAAAAAAGTTATTGTTAAGATTTATATTTACCTTTAAAACAATATTTATAAGCAAAGGAAAAAAATATAATTAATCAAAGAACTGACCGATGTAAGCAGTCAAAATTTAGGCTTCTTGCATGATTTTTTTAAGAAAGTGGCCGGTGCAAAAAAAATTTGTTCCATTGATGCACGAATATATATGATCGATGGAGAATGAGATGGATGTTGTCTATAGGCGTTCCAATGCCTAATATGACCTACCTAATGCACGAATAAACGCAGAAAGGAAGCTACATGCACCAAAAGAATTGCATGACGTTGTTGATGAGAGAGAGGTGTGACTGTGTGCGCTTGTCTACTCCTATTGCATATATTAGTATCAAGCTCATGTCATGGCTGAGTGAACTCTTAATGAAAGCGCGGGGCGTTAATTATTGTCTGCTTCCTCTGAAGCAACTCTCTCCTACTATGCCGTGCATAAACAAAAATATAAACCTACCTAATCATTTTGAGAGAGAGAGAGAGAGAGAGAGAGAGAGAGAGAGAGAGAGAGAGAGTCACTTTGAGGGACGGAGGCAAAGACCCCAAGGAGCAACGCCAAAGCAAACATGGAGGCTACACCTTGCCTTGCCATTCTCTCAGCTCCTCCCAACCCCTCCCTGTCTTCAAGGCTACGATCTTCTGGCTGTGCCAACACGTCTCTCCAAAACTCTGCTCCTTACTTATTGGATGAAACAACCACTGCCTGCAGCACCTTTATATAGAGTTCAGTCCAATACACTTTACCAAACGTCTCCAGCACCGACATTAGTCTAGCCTCTTCCAATTGACGAGCCAGCGGCCGGCAGCCGTCCTACAGTGTCTGGTAGCCACAAATTATCTGGTGCACTAGATGGTTGTGGCTTGTGATTAGGGGATTCATAGCAAAAACAACTTTTGAAAGAAAGAGGTTTAAATTTAGGCGCCATGGTGTCCAACGAAGAAGAATTAATTTTTAGGTCAACACGATTGAGGACGCGTCTAATTCAACATACATTTGGGGTGTCTCGGTTTTTTTTTTTACGATAAGTTTCTGCACTGTAAAAGCCGACATGACTTACCAAGTTTTTTCTTTACGTGAGGAACATAAGATTTTGACACTATAGTTTTCTTCCTGGAGCCATTTGTAGAAAGGGTGATATTTTGATGCACAATCTCGATCAAATCTATCAAGGTAGGATATAACAAACTATGGGGTGTCTAGTTTTCTTTTTGTTCCCCTAGGCCAACTATCAATAGTGTCTAATTTCAGCTTCATTTGTAGATTCTACAAATCTGTTGTGAGAGTTTCAGAACTTAATTGACAACCAAATTTGCACATTTGGTATAATTAATAATTTCTCACGTGAACCAAAGAATTACTTGCACCACTTCAATTAGATATCCACATACACCTTTTTTAGAAGACTAGTTCCAGTTAAATTGTACATATTGTTTCAAAAGAGATAGACTCATTACGTAAAAAACCAACAAAGTGGACATGATATTAGTGACGGTTGTTTAAAATACGTCACTAACATGTGATTAGTGATGGGTCCAAAGATGACATGCCACTAATGACAATCTCAGACTCATACCCATCTTAGATGACAGGTCATTAGCGACGGGTCTCAACTTGACCTGTCACTAATAATAGCAGTGACAGATCCAATTATTACTCATCACTGATGCATCAATCATTAATGATGTATCTACAAAGAGACCCATCACTCATGTGTTAGATCGAGCAGAGGAAAAATATCTCCTCCCACCTAGCACCCGGTCATTCTCATCCACTCACTCATCTCTCATCCCTCTCTCACCACCTCTGCCCCTCCCCACCGCACCTTGGCACCTGCCTTCCCTACTGGCCTCCGCCTCCATGGGTCGTCGGACACCATCGTCGACGAGCCTGCTGGAGCTCCTCCCTCCTACATTTATTTTGTTCCTTCTCTTCTTCATTTATTTTGTTCCTCCTCTCTCACCTCCCCTGTTCCCTCAAATCCGGATGACCAGAGGCGATGACGACTCACCTGGGCATTCGCACGGTGGCATGGAGATGTGGTGCCTACGCAAGGAGGAGGCAGCCACGAGGCCGAGGCCCACCAGGATCCGGCGGTAGCGAGGTGCGCCAAGGCAGGACTGGGGCCACTCAAATCCGAAAGTGGCGAGGCTAGGCCCACTCGGATCTGGCAAGCATGAGGCAGGGGCCACCCAGATCCTGCGACGAAATAGTGGTAGGGCGAGACAGCCGGCAAGTGGTGTTTGGTGGTGGGGCGAGGTGGCCGGCGGTGGAGTGTGGTCAGGTGAGGTGATCCGTGGTGGAGTGCAGTGCGATAGTGAGGTGTGGCAAGCCAACGAGGTGTCGATCGATCGCCTGATGCTCCGCACCACCCTCCTTCGCTCAAGTACCCCATCGTCGTCTCCCTCTCCCCATCACACATTGCCTGACTAACCCAGCCCTATGCTACCAGTTGCCTTTGAGCTGTGCTGACGCCATCATCCTCTTGTTGTGACTGTGGGGAGGACCCAAGAGGAGCTACCGTCCCATGATGCCGCATCGACCCCGGATCTACAGGGCGCAGCTGCGTTCCCTAAGGAGAAGCAGCAGGCCACTCAAGGTTCAATTTGAGCGATTTACTTTGTTTTGGTAGTCGATCTATTCGACTGGTTGATTGATTCATCATTTTTCTTATGTTCCTATCTTTTAGGGTTTGATTTGCGAGTGGGGGGTTCCTTGGAATCACAAGAAAGGTGGAAGAAATTGGTTGAGGTTTGTAGCACTTTTGAGTTGTTGCTGTAAAATCCCTTAGCATCCACCGAGTTGGGTCAATTTGGAGGTGATCTGCTGGAGCATACGGAGGATTGATCTATCAAGTTACAACATCTTGTATAGAATCCAATCATTTGATATTCATAAACCATAATTGTTTGGGCCTTTATTTCCCAGGTTGGACTATTAGCTTTATCAGGTCACAAAAAATGTTAGTACTCAAGTTGAGTTTTTTATATGTGTTATGGTGGTTGTATGATCGATTTATGTGTATGTATATGTACATAATAGAGGAAGAACAAAACTCACTTCTAATTCCCATTTTATATTTTTTTTGTTTTTTAAACACACATCAGTAACGGAACCGAACCTGACCTATCATTGAAGTGAAGTCATCAGTGACCAGTCTGGATCTAGACCCGTCATTGATATATAGCCATTAGTGACAGTTCTAGACCCACCACTAATGTGTCTATATTATGACACGTTCGGAGTGATGGGGATTTTACCCGTTACTAATGAGAGTTATCACCTATTACTAATAAGCTATTTGGACTTAGTGACTAGAGTTGAATTCATGGGTTCTTTTCAAAATTAAAAGAGGAATTCTAGGAACTACATACTAATTGAGATACTACAAGACCACCTCTATAAGCGCACTTCATAATCGTCTTGTGTACTATATTTTTCTCTAATATTGCTGTAACCCTTCACAACGAACTAGCTTGCTCCCCTCCAATTGTTAAACTTTTGATATCGTTAACCTGATATGTGGATGGGGAGGCACATGCTGTTGCTATCAGTGCGTGAAGGCCCGTTATGCAACTGCTTTCTACCACTCCCTCTGTTTAACTATGTTTAAATTTGTCTCTAGCCTCAGGATTATCCATTTCAAAACATTTGTCCATGGTTGAAACCATCGATGTTTTATTGTGACCTTTCCTGTTATCCCTTTAAAATATCTAGGGAATATGTGCTTGGTTTGTTATTTTCCAATGAAATTTAATGCAAAGTGTGCAACCAAAGCATGCATATAACATTTTAAGAAAGCGTGGGATTGTGTCGGGTGTGGTTGATTTCATAATAAGGGGTAGCATGGCCTCCTCAACATTTTTACACTTAGCTATATAGGAGTATGTGCTTCCTTCATCTATGTGCGTGCAATGGGTGTGGATATATATATATATATATATATATATATATATATATATATATATATATATATATATATATATATATATATATATATATATATAGAGAGAGAGAGAGAGAGAGAGAGAGAGAGAGAGAGAGAGAGAGAGAGAGAGAGAGAGAGAGTGAAATGGAGTGAGTAGTATAACTATTAATGAAGCGATTATTAGGCATATACCAAATTAGTTCTCTTGTACATATATGTATCTGAGAGTAATTTATTTATTTGCAGAAAGCTTCCTATAGGTGGTTTCTAATTTCAATTCGAGCTGTGTTTCGCAGCCTATCCTATTTTTACATGTCAAGCCGGTCTAATCAAATGTCTAGTGTGATTACAACGATTTAGAGTTAAATGGTGCCTATTCAGAGCCAACTTCCCCAAATTTCTTTTACATAACACATATTTTAAGACAGTAATTCTCAAATTTATAAAATATTAAAAATATTAATTATTGAATTTCACTAGAGATTAGTAGCAGCAGCAAAAATTGTCTATGAGGTTGCATTGCAAATACCTGCAAAAAAAACTTTATAGAAGCTCTTATTAATAATTTTATCTGTATTCTACAAGTTTACATAAATCAGGAGGTGCTTCCATTGGATAGATGTGATCGAGAAATGGTGCATGGTAGTTAAAAGCTAATGAACTTTACATGCCAAATTTAAGAGTGAGATCAATCAATATCTATAACTTCTTTTGCAGAGAGACAAAAATTGAAATGTTTCCTTTTGCTAAAACGTGGCCATCACATTTCGGAAGGGACAATTAATCTCATTCGATTGGGATGCCATAACTCGCCGCTAGCTTAAAGCACACAATTGAGGTAAAGGGACAATTAATCGGATTCGATTGAAATGTGATAGCTCGCCTCTAGCTTAAAGGACACGATCGATATCGATCGAGATGCGACATGGACTCCGTTGATAGATGTATCCAAGATGTTTGTATAGATGTATCCAAGAATTGGTGCACACAGCAGCAATTCCTTTAAACTGGTTATGTGTAGAGCCTATTGCTATGTGGATACCATGTCACCTTACTAATAAGTGGCATATCCCTATCTTGCTTATGTGGACGCAATAACATACATCTAGTCCTGTCGTAGGCAGCTACAGGCTAGCTGTTGATTGGTCACGTTAGCTTGCTGGAATTCTCTTCGTGCTTTTGGCGGCTCCGCGAAGTGGTTATGTTCCTGGTCTCCTGGAGTGTGATTCGGCTGCATTCTACAATTGTATGGGCTGTATGCTGTTTTTCCATGTCCTTTTGCTTTTTGTTAGTTTTACCGAGTCGTTGCTCATGCCATTTTCTGTAGCTCTGCCTTAGATTGGAGTGATTACTTGGGCAGCGTTAATATAGATGAGGAAACTGATCAATCTTATTTATAAACTGAATTCAAAAATTAATTCTAAGACATAGTAACTTTATTGATAATAACTGTTATAATATTCAATTTAATTATATTTAAATTGTCTTACAAAGTAATCTTCGAGGGTTGAAAAAACAAACAAAACTACAATGGATCTACATAGTTTTTATTCTTCATGATGACTCCATAGGCAAACTGATGAAGAACCATCTTAGAATGCTCCATCTTTTATAAACTCCTAAAAGTCTTCTCCAACCGAGTATATTTGGTTATAACAAATGTAAGCACATGTCGTACTCTGCAAGTTACGAGAAAAATATAAATATGAAGGTTTTAACAATAGTATCGCTAATATGACTCTTTTGCATAATACAAATTTTACTTTAAAATAGTTAAAAGCGAGTAATAAGTTAAGTGAATAATAGTAAAAACTATTACCTTAAGATTCAAAAATCTTGACTTAACCACAAAGTGACCATCTCAATCAAGATTCTCACCACCCAGGTTGGCCATTACCAACACCTCAATCAGTTCCCACTACCACGATTGATCAAACCAACCAAACATTTAAGTTTGAATCATATGAGAGTTTTTTGCCACTCGCTACGTGAAAAACAGACATGGGTGACAAATGGTGATATTTATAGGTGACGAGTATTGTACCCGTCACCCCGAACGCGTCACTGATGACTAGTCATTGGTGACGGGTTATGATGAACAAAAGTGACGTGTAACAACTGTTACCTGTCACTATAAACGTCTCTTATGTGCTGGGGAGAAATTTATAGGTGACGGGTGACCTTTTTACTTGTCACTTATATCGTATAATAAGTGACGAGTAACTAGGTTACCCGTCACTTATGGCTTTCACCCATGTACTGGGAGAAAGACATAAGTGACCCGTCACTTATGACTTTCACGCATGTACTGGGAGAAAGACATAAGTGACAGGTAACCTAAGTTACCCGTCACTTATAAATAACATAAGTGACAGATTGACAGTTTACCCGTCACTTATGTTTCTCTTGCCCTGTAGGAATGAGCCATTTTCTAGCTGCATCCTGGAACGTAGTCAGGATTTGACAGCCATCTTCTCCCTGCAAACAATAGCAACGCATCCAAATACATATCGATAAACACACTTGTATAAGAACTCGCTTCATCACATAATTGCAAATATTACAAAGTTCAAATGAATTCATTACAGAATCACAAATGTTACAAAGTTCCGATCAACTCATAATTACATAAGACTTCACAACCTAGGGATTCTATAGTAGAACTCGCCCTGTGGGCTAATGACTTCAGACACCATGAACTCAGCGATCCGTTGTTGAATATCCGGGAGTGCACCAGCGTCGAGAAACATACACTTGTATTTCTCCGTAATTTAACATGTAACCAATGTCATGTTATCATGGAATTAAACTAATTACCGAAATTAGTTACGAATAATCTTGTATTGAACTTACATCGGGGCATTTGATATTCTATGCTCGGAGCATGAGAAGCATGTTCCACGCAGCATAGAATCCGTAGGTGTTGCCCGGTGGTTGTTAGTGGCACAGATGAAAAGAAACTTTACTGTTAGATGAAAAGAAAAAAAAATAGCAACAGAGAATATTTGGTAATCTGTTGGTAGCACTTACCGCGTACCCGGTCTTGTGTGTTAGCCTGCGGCTGACTTTCGCGTCGTAGTCATGTTGAGCTCGAAGGTACTTGTCAAAAGCCCTGCATAAAGAGGGATCGATTGTGGAGCCTTTGAATGTTAGAAAAGTTTAATATATGAACTAAGACAGCCAGAACTTACATGTCGAGGAGTTATTTTACAACACTATAATCACGCGATCCTAGTTTGCCTTTTGTAGATATTGGTCTTAACGAGTCGACGTAGAACACAAAGTCCCACTCGAGACAAATGTTAAGTAAGATCCACTGGCCACCGGTGTTGTGGGCACCCATCAGGTACTTCACTTTTGAGTATTATTGCATTTCCCTGGCCATATGATTCACAGTGTAGTTGGGGTGAAGTTGGATGACCGATATTGTAATGGCCTCAGGGTCAAGAAATACGATGGGATCCTTGTTCTTCATTGTTTCTTTCATCAAGTGTCTACAGATAAGAACACAGTTAGATTCAAGATTTAATGATATTAACTAATGAATATCCAGTATCAAGGGACTTACAATATGAAGACTTGTAATAACGATGTGTCCAGGCCATCAAGGTTGAAGAGGTCATATAAGTCATTGAAACCCACAATGAAGTAGCCGTCTTGATCACTTAAGAAGTGTCGTCATTTGTATTGTACAACTATGGATTGAGCATTGTTATCTCTACAAGCCTGTACATAGTAATTATGCAAGTTGACACATGCTTTTCCCTCCCTTGCTAGCTCATCTACCGTCATCAAGGGCTTCCCATATTTGAATTTTGTGTTGGCCTAAGTCCACACTGGTGCAATGTCCGTGGACTGCTCGCCGGTACAATGGCCTTCGACTTCGCTGGTACAATGGCCTTCGACATCTCCAGCAAGGGCTTCTTAGAGCCTTTCTTCTCTACCTCCTTTTCCTTCTTCTTTTTTTGGGCTCTCTGGGAGAGACGGTATTGGGTCTGGAAGCGAGGCTGCCGGATGCGGAGGAGAATACGGTGAAACCGGCTTCTCTGGAGGAGGAGAAGGTAGTGAAGCTGCCTTCTCTGGAAGTGAACGACGTGGCGGTGGTGCACTTGGAGCTCATCCAGACTAGGATGCACTAGAGACCATGATGTCGCCCCTCTTCCACTGGATCCTTTGATGAAGAGCTTCACCGAGAGTTATGACTTCCTCATTGAGGGGGACCTCCAACACCTGATCGGTGGCATTGCTATGTACCATGTCCACCGTAACCATGGCATAGCCTGCACGTATCGGGACCGTATGTAAGATACAGATTCCTGGAAGCACCTGGCCCCTTGCAACCTCGAGGTGATACCCGCTAGGCCTGATTAAGGCTGCAGGGTTTGGGCCCTTTTAGTAGGTCAATTGTATCCAGCTCAGTATCGGCAGCAGCTACTTGTTGCTCGACCTCCCTGGAGGTGCAGCTACTCTTCCCTGCAGCTCCAAGGCTAAAATCATGTGGCATGGAAATCACTATTCCCTTTGCTGCAAGCTGCCCCATGATGCTTGAGTAAACTTTCTAGGTGATGTCCCGTATCAATGCATCCACTTCCATTGCACCCGACCTCTTCCTCTCCTTGTACATCCCGATGTCTTCAGGAAAGCCGCAGGAACTTGATACACCTCGCACTCGACCTGGGTGCTCCGGGTTTCCCAGTGACGCTGTGAGAACATCACGTTCCCTGACCCCAATGAAAGAACCTTGGCTGGCTTCAGCTGCCTTTTCTTTGACTTTTTCTGCGACTGTCTGAGTTTCGCTGTTTCTGAATGTGATTTCCCCGCTTTTGGACAGCTCACCCCTTACACGCAAATATGACCGCGATCGTCATTGGAATTGATTCCAATGATTCTTGGGGCCTTCTCTGGCTAATTTCTCATCCTCTGCCTGCCATTTTGTCCTTTTCCCAGCGTACTCAGCTACGCCGGTCCTGTGGTCATGCTTGTTCTTAGACCAAAGCTGCTTCTTCTCCTTAGTCTCCTTCTTGAACTGCTCTAAGTTCTTCATCTGCATAAAAGCATCCCAATCTTCCGGTTTCAAGTGCTTGTGAAAGTGCATCTAGGCCCCCTAAGTGGGTTTTGGCTTATTGATGACAAAACGATTAAGGAACTAATATGTTTATCTAAGTTATGAACAGGTTTAAGTATTAGTTGAAAAGACAAGTGACGTTTGACGCCCGTCGAAACAAATGGAGAATCAACGAAGAGTACTCAATAGGATTTAAATTCTTTTATTTTTGAAATTGAGTCTAGGATAGCAGCTCTATTAAGAGGGTTGCATTTGATTGCTTGGTTAGTGTCTCAATGCTCAAAATATCCCTTAGAACCATGATGGTAACCATGTCTGTCGGCCATTGTGTTTTTGTCCTTGGCTTTCAGGCTCGTGCAACACTACCAGTTGTCTGGCTTGGAGACTGCACTGCCTCCATCTAGAGAGAAAAAAGGAGAGTTGACATAAACAAAGAATATTCCTCCATTCAACAAGTATAAAATGTATTGACTCGCTCGCATCAATACATCTTCAGCGAGATTGTATTCTTCATCACTTGCCCGATGTCGGCTCTCCCAATTCGGTGATGGGTCAGGGCTCGGGCTATGATAATGACTTTCGCTGCTGCCAGAGGAGGACGCTGGGTGCGGGCTTGAGCTCCTATTCGCCCCATCTTGTGCCAGGGGGTCTCTAGTGCTAGCGTCCTCTGTGCTTTTGGTTTCTCAGGAGTGACAGTCTTCTTCTACCCCATGAAAATTAAGTGTAATATATTCTGTTCTCAACAGAGGAAAGAAAAGGAATCAAGACTAATTTCGATAATCATACATCATGTCTAAAATAATGATTGAGCAGCAGGTTGATATTGCAAATGAATTGCTCTCAGAACACTACAGCTGGCCCCAGGACTCAGAGTTCCTATGCCCTAGCTGTTACATACATATATCATCGACTAGACATGCATCTACGTTCTCAACTAGTTTCCAAAACCTGAACATAGCTCTCTAGAGATAAAACATCATGGAAGTTGCTACTGCCTCAACAGAGAATTCACATATTTTGAACTGAGAAGCCAATAGTAGTGTGTCGACATATACACACTGACCAACAGAGACCAAATAAGTAAAGACAGTAACTTAGAAGCTATAGCAACTGCAATATCAGGAATCAAAATTAGTGACCACACTCAGGACTAGCAGCAGTAACAGACCATGGACCAAAAAGAATGGAAGCTTACGAGAGAATGAACTCGATAGGATTTCTAGGTCCATAGACACACAGCAAGTGAACATTAGTTCATCTCCAGGAGCTGCCAAAGCCAAATAAAACCTAGAGAGTAATCAGACCAAAACTATTGTACTTAGCATGACATGCCCAATCTCAGATCAACAATTCATCATCGAGTAATATAGTGCCCGCAACCATACTGCTCAGATCGGAAATCAAGTTTAGTATATTCTATTCTCAATTCGTCATTGAGTAATATAGTGGGCTGTTGTAAAAAACTGCAATAATAAGTGCATATATATCCATATTCCATAAAAACAGTAATGATAGGAGCATACCATATGGATATCTTTACACATGACATGGAAACAACATATGAAACATATCTGAAATTACTCAAAGATCTGACAGTAGGCATGAAACATATACAAAATTGCTCTCAGACTATGTACAATAATTGGCCCCAAGACATTAAATGTCATACCCCCTAATTGTTCTGTTGAACTCATGATCAACTGGGCTATTACCTAAGTTCTCAACTAGCAAATAGAGCCTGGACAAAAAATCAAAAGAGTCTCTGGATAGTGCTGCTATGATCAAACAGAAGGTCCAGAATTGAACATACTTAGCCAAGACAAAACTAACAGTAACATATATCAAAAACAAAACTGACAATAGCATCATCACAAGCCTCCTCTGAGCCCAATTTCAGTTCAACTACATCATCACAGAGCAATACTCCAAAAATAACTCAGAATGTATCACCAACACACATGTCCAAAGCAACCACTCAAGCCAAAATGCTACTGTGCTTAGATAATGAGCTCAATTTCAGTTCAATTACATTATCACAGAGCAATACTCCTTAATGGCAAATTCACAGAGCAATACTGTCCAGAGGAAGGAAGAGGAAAACTCACTGAGTGAGGAGGAGGAGGCCAGCGCGGAGGAGAGCTCGGAGACCGGGGAGGAGGAGGCTGGGGAGGAGGAGGCCGGCGCGTCAGGGAGTCGAAGACCAGGGAGGAGGTGGCTAGGGAGGAGGAGGCCAGGGAGAAGGAGGCTGGCGTGTCGGGGCATCGAAGACCGGGGAGGAGGTGACCGGGGAGGAGGAGGCCGGCGCGGAGGAGAGCTCGGAGATAGGGAGGAGAAGACCGGGGACGACGGAGAGTGCGTCACGGGCGTCGGAGGTGGAGGCGATGGTCACGGCGGTGGCGAACCCTAAAGCGCGCAACCAAAACACCTAGCCAAAATGAGAGTGTGCACGCGCGGGGAAGAGCTAGGTTATATATACATATAAATCATATGTGACGGGTGATAAATGTCACACGCCACCTATGAGTATCACCCGTCACTTATTTTAAGTAAAAGGTGATGGGTGACGTTCGTCACCCGTCACCTTTTACTTCGACTCGGCTACATGCGCATAAATCATAGGTGATGGGTGATGAACGTCACCCGTCACCTATGAGTATGACCCATCACATTTTGCTTCTAATATTACAAATTCAAATTTGATATTAATATTATAAATTCAAATTTGACATTAATATTACAAATTCAAATAACTTTAAACTTAAAATTCAAATTTGACATTAGCATTAACAATTCAAATAACTTAAAAGTTAAATTTGACATTAATATTACAAATTTGACACTGAAATTCAAATTCGCCGTTTTCGTGCTTTCTTGACATGGATCCCTTCGTTATGGTCGGGGCGGATGTATGGAGTTTCCTCAATCGGCGAAAGGCGTGGCACGACTACAGTAGCAAAAGGGAGAATTTCATCGAATTGATTGAACTCCTCCTCATCAACGATGTTTGCAACTCCGATGATGTGTCTTTTCCCGGTGAGAACCACATGGCATTTCTTTTTTATTGTGTCAGTCACATAAAAGACTTGATGAACATCTTTAACGAGTACGAAGGGTTCATCAGACTTGTACCCGACATGTTTGAGATAAACGCTGGTGAACCCATACTTGTCATTAGCGACGCCCTTTGCCCCATGTACCCAATGGTACCGAAACAGTGCTACCTTGAATCCTAAGTAGTTCAGCTCCTAGATCTCCTCTATTTGACCGTAGTATGTGCCCCTATGTATATCGTTGTCATAAACATCTATACAGACACCACTGTTCTGGTATATGGTCTTCTCATCTTGGGCAACCGTGTAAAATATGTATCTATTTATATCATACCCTTGATATGTCATAATTGTGAATATAGGGCCCGATGCCAGTTTTTTTATCAGAGCACTTGTAGGAGTACTCGATTGTCTGATTTGATCTCGGAACCAAGTCGTGAACCTTCGCATATGTTGCCTCGTAACCCAAGCTTCGGTCTGCCCTGGATTCTCTTCAAGCAGCATCTGTTTGTGCTCATCGACATATGGGCACTCTTCGCTCATTTGTTGCAGCACAAGGAAATGAGCTTGGTCGTAAGCCTTCGGATCAAGAGTTATTGCCATCTTCCCCAGAACTCCCACACTTGCGAGCCTCCCCTCATGGTGAGACTTAGGCATACCAATTGGGTTATTTGGGTCAATGTAATTAACAGACCACTCCAATACCTCCTTCGTCGCCTAACCCTTCACGATACATCCCTCAGGAAAGGCTCGATTCCTTACGTACGACTTGAGAACGCCCATATATCTCTCGTATGGAAACATGTGATGCAGGAACACGGGACAAATGTAGTATATCTCCTTCACAATGTGAGCAGTGAAATGTATCATGATATCGAAAAAGGATGGTGAGAAATACACCTTAAGGATACATAGAGTCTCAAAGTGTCTTCTTTCTAGCTCCTCCAGCGAGTCTGGATAGAGCACCTTTTGTTCAATTGTATTGAAGAAAAAGCACAGGCTCAGGATAGCCTCGCGAACTTTTATTGGGAGGATGTTCCTAATAGCTACCGCAAGCAGTGACGTCATCATCACATGGCAATCATGGGACGTCATCATGGCAAAATTCATTTTCAGCTCTTTCACCGAGACAAGTCTTGCGATGTTGGACGAGTAACCGGAGGGAACTTTCACACTATGCAAGAACTCGCATAATTCTTTTTTTCTCCTTGGATAGAGTGATAGCTGTTGGGGGTAAGTGTTTTCCTTTATCCATATCTTGTGCATGGAGCTCCGGTCTTAAGCCTATTTCTTCAAGGTCAGCTCGTGCGTTCTCATGATCCTTTCCTTTTCCCTTTATTTGGAGCAATGTACCGATCAGACTCTCGCAAATATTCTTCTTTACATGCATGTTGTCGATAGAGTGGCGAACATCTAATTTTTCTCAATACTCTAGCCCGAATAGTATTGATTTCTTGTTTCATATTTCTAACTGTTCATCATCCTTAGAAAATTGATTTCGCTTGCCAAGAACAACATTGATATTCTTAATCTGAGGATATCTTCCCCGCTAAAATGCCTCGGAGGTAACTCTTTCTCCCTTGTGCCATTGAATTGCTTGTCCATGTTTCGGTACGGGTGCTTTCTGGGAAGGAAACGTCGATGCCGCATGTACAGTGTTTTCTTTGAGTTGTTCAACCTCAAACTATATGTGTCAAATAAGCAATGGGGGCAAGCTTCACCTTTTCTTTTGCTCTGACCTGACAAGTTATGAAGTGGTGGCAGATCATTGATGGTGACGAACAACATGGCGTGCAAGGTAAAGTACTCTTGCTTGTACTGATCCCAAACCTCGACGCCTTCCAACCAGAGTTTCTTATGATTATCGACTAAAGGCCTGAGGTACACATCTATATCATTGCCAGGTTGTTTCAGTCCTGATATCAAGATCAACAACATAATATATTTCCGCTTGTTACAAAGCCAGGGTGGAAGGTTGTAGATCGACAATACAACAGGCCAGGTGCTATGTGAGGTACTCATGTTACCGAATGGATTTATGCCATATGTGCTCATAGCAAACCTAATATTTCTCAATTCTTCGGAGAACCAACCAAGTGTGGAATCAACGATTCTCCACTGAGCAGAATCTGTCGGATGTCGTATCATTGTGTCGTTCTTATGACCCTCCTTATGCCAACGCACCAATTGGGCCTCCTTTCTGTTGGCAAACAGACGCTTCAGACGGGGAATTACAGGAAAATAATACACCACCTTCCAAGGACCACCTTTACTTTTCTTACATTCATCCCCGTCACCACCTTCATTTCTACGCTTATATTGATGGGTTCCACACACGGGGCATTGATCCAACTCTGCATACTCTCCACGAAACAAGATACAATCCTGTTTACATGCATGTATTTTTTCTATTTCTAGTCCTAAATGACAAATTATCTTCTTCGCGTCGTAGACGCCCTCGGGCACCAAGTTCCCCTCCGGTAGCATGTCCCTTAGCAGATCTAGCAATGCTTCGAAACTCTTGTCAGTACAACCATGGGTTGCCTTCAGCTGTAGAAGCTTTAGGTTTTCAAATATCCGCGTGTACTTCTCCTTACAGTTGGGATAAAGGGGTGTCTTGGAATCCCGCACAAATTCCTGAAATTTAGCAAACTCACCATTGTTATACTCGTCGTGCCGCTCGACATCCCACACCATCTGGTCCACATTCTCCACAAAATCCTCAAGATCATTATCATTCAAACCTAATATGTCCTCATCCCTGAAATCATGATCCATTTCACCGGGTATAAATCCTTGATCCACACTGTCGGCATGGAGGGCCCGATCCATCTCTCCCTCGTTAACGCCTTCTTCGCTATATTTGTTCTAACATGTATAATTCTCTTTAAATCCAACCATGATCAAGTGTGCATGGATATTGTCTGGTTTTGGAAACTTCTTTTCATTCCTGCAGTCGCGACATGGACAATACATTGCCATTTTACCACGATCTTTCAGATTCGCCAAGGCAGCACTCATGAAATGCTTCACCCCGCTCAGGTACTCCGAACAAGTCCAGGTCTCGAGATACATCTAACTTATGTCCGTCATCTACAATTAATATAAAAACATTCATTCTTCATTAACAATGACCTTAATTTCGTGGTTAAGCACACGATTAAAAATTCCCTACAAATACACTAGATCTGTGGCATCTCGCGGTAGATCGGGCAAATCTAATATCAAGATTGATTACGATTTTTTGAGACAACAAATAGAAACCAAGAAAAAATAACACACAACAAACAATGTTACTAGATCGATTAGGATTTTTTGAGAATTTTGTCGAAAGAACGGATCAAATTGGAGCTATGTTTGATAAGTCAGGGCTTCCAAAATATTAAAACATAATAAAAAAAATTAATTACAAGTGAAATTAAGCGATTAGGAATGTTTCTAAAAATTTTTGGAGCTATATATGATTTTCTAGGATTTTTTAGAAATTATTAGAATTATTTAACTAAATAAAACCAATAAACATATTTATAAACTATTTATTTATTAAAGAAAATATATTATTAAAATTATTATCAAACTAATCCTAGTTAACATAATTATTTTTATTCTGAAAACATATTTATTGTGTCATTATCCTATTTATGACGTAAGTAACAGAAAAGAAAAGCTTATTATGTTGCAGACTAGGCTGATACGCAAGAGGTTAGGGCTAAGGTGGCAGATGACGGGCACTGATATGGCTGCTTGTGTGGTTGATGACGTGTCTTAGCTAACTAGACCTAACTAGGTTGCCACGCAAGCCAAGATGACAACGTGGCAATGACATGGGTGATTATATGGACATGCTGACTGGGTTCATGAATATTTAAATCTGGATGGTAGGTTTTAGATCCGATGGGTCTAAATGTCTTATATGATCTAACAGAAGGGGCACACGCAATCTAATGTGGATCGCACACTCGAGATCGAACAATGGCTATCTTACCTTCTTGATCTCCGACGGATCAGACATGGCGGCGGCCCTCTCTGCGGCAGTGCGTCACCGAAAACTCACCGGAACCACGCTCACAGCATGCTCTACTCCAACGATTGGCGGAACATGGTCATAACGCGAAGGCAAACTCATCTAGGCTACATGTCGCTGGTAGTGAAGCTCAGAAGAGGCTGGCAACGGTGAGAGATGGAGTTCTTCCTCGGAGCTCGTCAGCGAAGAGGCTCTAGTGGCTAATCTGCTTCGGTGAGCTGGGCAAAAGCTTTAGGATGTTGAGAGGAGGGTCTAGGTTTTATCCAAGGAGGGGGAGGGGGAGATATTTGTACGAGTCAGTTATGGTTTATAGAGTCTGGAAGTGGCACGTCTTATCTCGAGCGGCATCTGGAGTTCAAATCGAGCTCGACTGGAGATGAAACAAATGAAAACTTGTGGGTTGCATTTGAATTCGATCTGGAAAGCTTCTAGGTAATCATTGGCTTAGATTTGTTTGAATTTGGATGTGGAAATCCTGTTGCCGATGGATTTCGGACCACAACAATGTAGTGGCTTGATCTCACATTTGAACCGAGGAGTCTTCGAGATAGGGTTCTATTCTGATTGCGGTTTACAACTCAAACCCGTTGATGAGCTTCTAGAGAGTCTCCCATCTTGATCCCCTTCGGGTTTGGCGCAAGAGATCATCGTCGACTTGGACTCAGACCAGAGGGAGGCAGTGACAGGAGGAAGATGTCGATCGAGCTAGGCTGATAGCGCGTCGTTGTAGCCTCGAAGAGAAAGAGAGAGTGGGGATAGGACAGAGGATGGTTAGCCATCTCAGATCGGGCAAGCCGAAAGAGGATACAGGAGAAGGGAGGTCTGGTGAGGAGAAAGAGTGGAGAATGGGGGATAGGAGAGAGGATGGTTGGGCCGTCTTACGTTGGGCTGTGGGATGGATTTGGCCCATTAGCTTTTAGGATTTTTCATTTTTCCTTTTCTATTTCTTTTCTTCCTTTCTTTTATTTTCTAGGTATATATGTATATATACTATATATTATTTATTATACAACACAAATCAAACAAAAATATATTAAAGCAATTGCAAGTAAAAATTTAGGAACCTTTTTACTATATACATATATTATAGATTTATTTATTCTACTTATTTGATTTCTTTTGTATAAAAATAAAATTTTGAATTTTTACAAATTTGGACTGTTTAGCTCTAAAAACATCAGACGGTAACTAACTATGTAGCCACTTACACATCCGGTCATTTAGCTTTCTTTTTCTTATTACTACTCCACTTTCCGAGACGAAATTTGACGCGCCGCTCGACCGACGAGTCATTTACTTTGCCGTATAGGAATAAAGGATGCATGGAAGAAAGCGACCGGGCGGTGGGCTAGGAGCAAGGTTAGGTGATGGAACCACGCAACATATTGACATGCCGTAGACAAGCATCGGTCGTTAGCGGCTTAGTGCTACGGGTGTACAGCCAGGTCACTTTACTGTATGTTCTCTTTTATTTTTCATATAAGATATTGATACGATCTTTAATAAATATATTTGATTATTATTTTTATAACTATTTTTGGTAAAAATTGATAAAAACTAGATAATGTCAAAGTACTTTTTATGACAAATTTATTACTATCATTTTTATGAGACAAATCCTAATAATTTTATGTATATTAATAATCAAAGTTTTTAGAATTTGACAGAACGTATTTTAATAAAACATCTATTTTAGAAAGGAGGTAGTATATATGTTCAGTGAGAAAGCGCGTACTTTTGTTACATGACATTTTTTGTATTTCTAATAATTTTCTAGCGTGAATAAGAGACATGTGCATGTACATGTTGGTGTGAGTGCAGTGTGCGTTGAGTGTATGCGTCTTCAATGTACTTCCTAGAAAATAGATCTTTTGTTTGGTCCATAATCTCAACACGGGCAGCCGATTATCAGGCTTCGACTCAGTCCTGGAATTCGATATCGAACCAGTCATCAGAGGCCGTATTATTTCCAGACAATGATGATTCACCAAGATCCCTCACGGGATTCTGTTCATTTTATTTCTTTGCTGATACAGACCACACCACATCAAAAGATAATCTCTGTAAAAAGGTACGCATTTCAAACCAAAAGGCATGACACACAGGTGTACAAAACATCAAATTCTAAACCACAGTTCGTTCGTACCTGTTGCAATGAATCAGCTTCTTGCCCTATCAAGCTCGCGCGCGAGGGCGCGCACGGCGCGCCAGTGCTCGTCGAGCGCCTGCCTGTGCTTATCCTGCAGTGGCCTCTGCCGGTTCAGCGCGACGCCGAGCGCCATCATGGCGTGGTCCTGGCAGTCGATCCTCAGCGGCGCAAGCAGATGCTGAGGGATTTGACCGGACTGCTGGCTGCCGTCGGCATCGATGCGCGGCAGGAACGACTGCCCGTAGAGCGCGGCGCCGAGCCAGTGGCCCAGTACTCGGACAGGCTTCTCCAGTTCTTCACCTGCTCGACCATGTGCGCCGGCAGCACGCTGTGCCGCGCGGCGTTGCACATCACGTGTCCGACCACGCCAGCCACGCTCCTGAACCTGATGGCCTCGCAGATCATCACCGCGATGACCATCAGTGACCTCGCAATCTCCTGCTGGCTGCCGCCGGCGTTGGCTCCCGCGGCGGCGAGCTGCCATACCGCAGCGACGAGCTCCTCCTTGCCGAGTATGACTTTCTCCAGTGCCATGTCGGCCGCTCGCTCCATGCCCTCGTAGTTGTCGGTGAACGCGAGCTGTGTCGCTGCACTGATGACCGAGCCTCCCCGGAACTCCCACCACCGCCCGGCCGGCCCTGCCGGGCTCCGGTAACCGGAGATGTAGAGGTTGTCCGCTCGTACCCGGAGGAGCACCGAGTCCCCGGAGCTGCACCGGAGTGTGACGCCGAACCACGGTGCCTTCCTGGGGTCCTCTTCCTGTGGAGGGAGCACGACGAGCTCCAGGTGGCGTGTCGCGCCGGCATGGAGCACGAGCTCGTCGCGCATGCCAACGATGAACCTGCCGTAAGACGACCCTTGGGAGACGTCGAGCTCCGCCGTGAACGCCGGGTTTTCCATGGCAGGTGAAGGATGACTAAGCTGACAACTGCAGGAGGATACAAGATTGGCCACTTGAACATTCTTTAATAGGCCAGCAAACAGAAGAGGTCAACACGGAACTCACGAGGCAGCTGAGCTATGCACATATAATTTGCAGTGACATACAAGTTGACTTCTAATAAAATGCGTTTCCTCTACCTCATGCGACTGAAAATCGCCTAACATACAACCGATGGCGCCGCCGATGAGTTAGTTGAGGGGGGTTTTGATTCACGGGAAGGGGGTTCTTCTGGCGGCGTTAGAGGGATGGAGGGCGGAGCGCTACGGGTGGTGGAGAACGACCTGTGGGTGATGTCGGTAGCGAGAGATAAGGAAGCAGCCTGGTGCCATGGTAGGTGCAGATCCAGCGACGTCAGGAGGCGAGCAAGATGGGGCGAGAGCTGCTGCATAGGGAGGAGAGAGAAGATAGTTCTGCTGGAGGTAGTAGACGGCCCGTGAGCCATGTCCACGTTGGTCAACTGTAAATTTTGTTAGAAACAGTCGCCTGAGTCTATCCCCTAAAAACAATCAACGACTTGGCGTGTCAGCTTAAAATAATGAATAAGCTAGCCAAAGATCAGAAGTGAAGGTTTGACATAGAAATCGTTATCATACATGCATAGAAAGAATACAAAAATGGTACATGAACAATGGACTTGGACTTACACTCATCCTGGGTATGATCATAACAATATGCGGTACAATGAACATTCTGAAAACCGGTTTTCCATTTCACCCTATCATTTCACAATCTTCTCTAAGGGTGAACTACAAACAAAAACTATGATATGTTGTGCCAAAAGAGGACGCCTCAGTACGGCCTGTATCGATAGTCCATTCTTGATCTGCTGCTGCTTCCACTGGAAGCATAACCATACTGTAAAATGGGAAAGATTAGTCAGGGCGTACGTCAGAAAATATCAAGTAAAGAATCGACAGCGCAACCAATCTTGAGACCCAGTTTGCAATTGCTGCGGCTTTTCAAAAGGCACCTGTAATTTTCTATTTTTCTGATTATAACTACTTGAAAGCATTTTTTTAGCCATAACACAAACAATAATTGAATTAACGAGACTCCTATGACTAACAAAAATTGCACATTGCGATACAGAAGAGCAACCAAATTAGCCCTTAAGCATACCATACGAGTGCCTCTTTTGGAAAATGCATCTACAGGCAGCTTTAAAACTAATGCACACTTACATTATAATCAACGATACCAGCGAATCGGCCATAAGACCGCATTGGACCATAAGCTCCAGAGGCATCTGCAGATTCAATGTAACCTGCACTTGAAGCGCCCTCAAGTGGCTCAGCAGTGTCGACAGCGACCTGTTTTTTTTTATGCACCACAAGGTAATATTAACAAAAAAATTGGTGTGCATTATTTTTGCTGTGTATGCATTTCTGCATGTAATGTATGGGTGGAATACATAGTAACTTTCATGGCCTCACCTCCTGTCCCAGAATTTCATGACTTCTCCCAGCTACACGATCTGCCACACCACCATCAGCAAAAGTAACAAAACCAAAACCTCGATGCCCCCTGTTCTTAGGATCCTAAAAGATAAGTAGGAAAGGTAAGACAAGGAAAAGTTAGGAACAGGACCAATAATGATAGACACAGCCAAACCTTTGGAATGTACACATCCACAATCCGACCAAATCGACCAAAGTAATGCCGTAAATCATCAGTATTTGCTTCCTGTGGAAGTCTGCCAACAAATATCTTTGTGGCCATCCCAAACCCACCCAAGTATCCTTCAAGCGAATTTAAAAGCAATGTTAAATTAAGAATCGGTCTTATTTCAAGTCAAATATCAGGAAAGGTACACAGCCTAAGACTTACTTCCATAAGCTGATCCTGGATGATCATACAGTGTTGGTGCACCCATAGCTGCATACCTGGTGCCAGCTGTAATATATGCATCATAGGCACCATAACCACCCTGAACTGCTCTGCTTGGAGGGTATCTGACATCTTCATCCTGCTATGTATGGGCAAATGCAGTTCCACAAATGGATAATTAGTGTATTCTACTTAATAGAACATTAGTAACGGAGATAGCACAGTAGAAGATAACAAATAAATTCGACCTGCACCGAGATATGTTGATTAGGGGCCTACCTTTGGAGTTGCACGGTCAATAACTACAGTTGTACCATCAAGCTCATGTGTCTCTTGCATGACTTTGTCCACACAGTCTAAATTACAGTCCAGCATTAGAAAATATAATCATAGATAATGAAAGGATAAGAAGTATCCAATACCATTATAATAAACCAAACATAAGAAACAATATAAATGTTAAAGCTAAATAACTTGTTGGAAAATAGTATTAAATTGAAACGATAAATTATGAAACGAAAGTCAGATGCAAGCATATTTGGGACACTGCACTTTGGATACTCAGAATGAGCATCAATAAGCAGAAATATCATAGAATCCAAGCTGAAATTCGTTAGTAAAAAGCAGGTATGTACCATCCAACACAAAAAATTGGAGCCAAAACTGGGGTGGCCCTTTTTGCCACTGCATTTTTGGCCAAAGGATCGGAGGAAATCTGATATTTTGGCTGCAAATGTTGTAGGGACATTCCCAAGATCGGTAATGAACCAAATGCTAGTCCAATTTGAGGGGTGTGACCAAATTTTAGGACCTGTCTGTTTCGGCCTGCTCTTGGCTTCTGCTTCTGTCAGAAGCACAGAAGTCCAAACAAACAGGTTTGCTGAAAAATTACTTCTAGAGAAACTAAAAGCTTGCTTATGAAGAAATAACTAGAAGCTGAGAAGTTAGCTAAGAGTAACTTTTCTGAGAAGTGATGTGCTGAGAAGCAAAAAAATATTGTAAAAGTCATCAGCAAAAATCCAAAAGTAGCTTTTCAGCAAAACCAAAAGCACAGTTTTTCAGAAAAGCCAAAAGCAGAAGCTCAAACAAACAGATCCTTAGTGAGCATGGTTGGAGCTCCCAACTTCCAACTAAACATACTTAAAATGCATCCAACAATTATGTCATAGCAATATCCAATCATAGGGTTATGACTTTATGTCTTTTCAAATCATTTGCCCTAAGAAGGCTAAAATATGTGTAGAAGAAGGATTCATAGCTATTACTTGCTTTGTAATTTCTGTTAATGTCATGCTGCTTAATTCTATAGGTGTGATTTCATTTTAAAGCAACATATGACAAATATTTTCCTCTCTCCGGTAATAAATACTTGACATTTTGGACATGGCACGGTCTTCAAAACGTAACTTAGGCCGCTAATTTCTATTTTAATTTTTAATACATTGGAAAACCCGAATAAATATAATATTTTGAAGTACAATTCGAGACGAATCTACAATATGATTTTCATGTTCCAAAACTAAATATTTAGGCTCTGTTTGTTTCCTGCTTCTGCTGCTACCAGAAGCAAGAACAAATAGGGTTCTAGAGAAGTGGCTTCTGGAGAAGCCAGAAGCTTGCTTCTGAGGAAAATAAACTAAAGCTGAGAAGTTCGGTGAGAGACACTTTTCTAAAAAGCTGTGTGCTGAGAAGCTAAAAAATTGTTATAGAAACCAACAACCTATTTCCAAAAGCAGCTTTTCAAACAAGTTAAAAGCACGACTTTTCAGAAAATCCCAAAAGCAGAAGCCCGAACAAACAGGCCCTTAAAAAGATATAGGTAGTCAAAGTTTATAAAGTTTGACCACATATATGTCCAAAATGTCACTTAATGTGAACAGAGGTGGTATTTGGTAACTATGAAACACCAATACTTCAATCTAGGACCGTATTCATATCAGATACCATATCCGATACGGATACGACGTCGATACGTATCCTCGGAGTATCGAAAATAAATAAATTAGAAAAATACGGATACCTTGTGGATACTTCTATAGGATACGGCTTAAATAAATAAATTAGAAAAATACGGATACTTTGTGGATACTTCTATAGGATACGGCTTGGCCCAATAGTGCAGCTTCGGCCCAGCAGGTAACCTAAATGGCTAGCCACACGCACGCTTCTCACGTCTCCCTCTCGTTTCGCCAACCGCTTGCACGCTCCTCTCATCTCGCCAACTGCCACCCGCTCGCTCCCTCTTGACGGTCGCCACCAAACCGGCGCTAACACCCTAGAGAGCAAGAGCCACCGCCTCGTCTCACCCGCCGCCCGCTCGCTCCCTCTCGACGGTTGCCACCAAACCGGCGCTAATGCCCGAGAGAGCAAGAGTCGCCACCTCATCTCACCCGCCGCCCGCTCGCTCCCTCTCGGCAGTCACCACCAAACCGGCACCGACACCCCAGAGAGCAAGAGTCGCCGCCTCATCTCACCTGCCACCATGAACCCCCAGTAGTAAGTCCCCCTCCCCCACCTCTCTATTCATGCTGCCACTTCCGATTTGGTTGGTGATGGGCTCGTGGAATCTGTCATGATCAGGGCAAAGTCGGGTAAATGACCGATCTTGTGGCCGGCCATGGGGGCAAGCCCAGTGGCCACCGATTCGGGTCCCTCTTACCCTGTCTGCTCGGAGCTTTGCAAAGTCACGATGCTTTCTCTCTGCCTAGTTATAGATGTGTTGTCCATGTATGTTGGGCATGTGTTTACAAAGTCTTTAGCATGTGTTGATGTGCGCGACGATGTGATTAGTTGCTTGGGTTATGATGTCATGTGATGAGATGATTTTATGTTTTTGTGCAGTGACTACCTCTTCAAGCTCCTACTCATCGGGGACTCAAGTGTCGAGAAGTCTTGCCTGCTGCTGAGGTTTGCGGTGAGGATTCTTTTCTTCCCCTTCCCCACATATGATCAAACAGGTGTTCTTGCTCAGTGTCTTTTGTTAAGTTTGAGAACATGGGAGTAAATTATTACTGTTTAATATATATATATATATATTAAAACGTATCCGCATATTGGGTTTTCTAGAAAAATACCATATCCCTGTATCTGTATCGGCCCGATACCGATACCCGTATTTGTATCGGTGCTGCATAGTTTGGTAATATTACTTAGTACCACCGCAAAAGGTCATCGAGTTAGAAAATACCATCCAACATGACATGTGAACTGCAGCCTCACATATCAACCTCACATTGGATTGCACTTTTCAAAATATACACCTTTGCAACAGTAATAAGCTGATTATTTCTACTGTTATTTCCCAATCCCGTCTTTCTATTATTATCTGCCCACTCTTCTATTTAATTTCAAGGGAGCAATGAATTTATAAATATCAAACTGCATGAGGCCTGAAAGATTCTATAAACATACCTGCACTCTCAAAAGTGACAAAACCAATTCCACGATGGCCTTTTGAGCGTGGCTCCTACATGAGATAGGATGGAAACATCGCCCACTTTAGTAAATGCTAATCATTGTAAATCGTAATTGCAATCTAGAAAGGTGCATTTTTTTTGTACAGCAAAGATTACTAGAATGAATCTAGAAATGTATTTTTTTTTATGTATTACAAGTAGCTTGGTCAACTCCGCCTATGTTGTACCAACATAGCCGGTCCCAAGGCCGGGTTAAGGAGGATTGTGATAGGCTTGGTGAGCCAATGTAAAAAACCCAACCATTCTTATGGAGATGAAACCTAAAAGAAAAGGCTGTTGTTGTTCTGGTCGCATTACAAGTAGCTTGGTCACCTTGCATTGTAATTTTAACCAAAAATTACCACAAAACTAACAATTACTTCATAGTCAAGATTTAGTTTTGCCCACGCTACGTAAAATTAATTGAATGAGATTAACAAAATTTAGCTCCATGGGTTGGCAATAGCCCATAAAACCAATGGTATACATCATAGCATAGGCAACTGTGTAATGAAAATTAGAAATAGTTAAAGCATGCATGACGAACAGCATCAACTTTAGTTGTCACTTCTCAGTCTAGCATTACTAGAACTGATGTTATGTTATTAGAAATTTCCCTTGCTTGACAATTGGAAAGTGACCAAAGCAAAGGCCAAGTCACTCATTTGATGATCTCAACTGTGAGCAAGAACCTCCAGCAGGAGTGCAGGACAGCACACCATTTTATAAACATCAGCAGAAACTTTAGTTCTCAAACAGTTATGCTCCTAAAAAAGAGAACAAAAGGCTGGAATATGTCAAATTGAATTCCAAACTGAAATAAAGAAAATTGATGTCGCTCAGGAACTAAATTTCTACACTATTTCATGTTTTTATTCCCATGATTTAATGTATAGACAACCATAAAGTCAGGCTGTGAAATCAAAACTAGATTAAAGCACTTACATCCAGGATATGATCAAACAAATACCATATCACTGCACAATCTTAAACAAGTCTAGTTTTCTCACCTTTGGCATATAAAGATCTATTATTTCTCCAAAAGCTTCAAAGTGCCTGTAAAGACACCATCATAGTTTAGACAAGTTGAAATATTAATTGGTGAGTAAATCACCAACAAACAAATGTATGGTAGAACTCACTTGCGTAACATTGGCTCATTCACAGACTGCGGAATTCGAGCGACAAATATCCTAGTAGCTTTCTTTCCTGGGGCTCGCATTTCTTCCTGCATGAAGAACTCATCAGTCATCATATTGTTACCAAGTAGCAAAATGCTGAAAACCTGGCACTGAAGAATTGCTGTTTTAAAGTTTTTCCATTAGCTATATGATTACCTTAGGAATTGCAATCTTCACTTCAAGAGTTCGGTTTCCAAGAACATGCTCACATTCAAGAACACTCTGAAAGGAGTTCACAGAGATGTTAAAGGTAACAAATGCAAACTCACCAAATAAACTAGGACAAATATGCCACTTGGTCACTGTTGAAATGTAAAACAACATTATGGTTAGCATATGTATGTATGGCATTCATGTTCCATTCTCATCAGATTAGGTATGTGGTCCATCGAATCGTTGATCTGTTGCGCAAAATCCTTTTAGATGAATTACTGTATTGACAGAAGACAAGGACAGATTTAGTAGACAATGAGTTGATGACAAAATTCCAATTGAAAATTTTAGTGGCAGTTAAGCAAATGAAATGGCATATAGTTCCAGAAACAGTCAAAGATGAGTCAAAAAGAATTCACATATTGACACTTGCACTTCATCAATAGTGTTCCAAGCAGTACATTCAGCAAAGTGGAAGTTCAAGCGACTATAGGAAATTAATTGGCTGGTTCCAGGTTGTCAAAGTTTCTTAACCGACTACAGCATAGAGCAACGATTATCTGATTCTCTCAGAAATATCCATATGCGTCCTGTATCATTGTTGATGGCTGGCATACCGGTAACTTCATTAGTTCCAACTGCACATAGCATGAGTTGTTTTAAACAGTGTGCAACAATTGCTTGGTTGCATACTAGATCTCAGAATCAAACATACAGCATCAAACTAGATTTTAATCACAGTTTGACATTTACACTTGGTACCTAGTGTTAAGTAGTTTGGGAGAATGTATAACATGCAGTGGATGATTAGTTACTCTTTTGTTCAAATGCTTGATGATGAACATTGCTCAAATACTTGATTTGTCAAAATGATTTTTTAACAGCATGCACAACATCACAGCTTCAGCATATGAAGTTTGCCACTCTAGGAGACAAATGGAGGTCTAGCTAGAGGTACCGCACCACAGCAAGGTAATCATGGAAAAACAAAAGCTATCAACCGCCGAAAGGCAACCATAATGTTCAGGTCTGTACATCGTCAAACAGTGCCATGCAAGGAGTAAGTATCTGTCCAAGTTAATATTTGATGATCACCTCAAGAGATAATGTACAGTTTCATTAATAACTAAGGGATAAGATTTCCTCCTAACCTTTGCATCATCAACTGATGAAAATGTCACATAGCCAAACCCGCGAGATCGGCCAGATGAGCGCTCCTGTTATGTTTTGAAGGTAAATTAGTATGGAATTGAAAAGAAATAATTTTTTATTCAAAATCTAGCAAAATACAACTCAGTTTTCAGTGAAGAAACACGAAAACAACAGAATGATTACGTACAAAACTACAAATCAACATTTTTTGACCAAAATTCTTAAATTACCAATTGAAAATAATTTACTAAAACTCACATGATGCAAATCAAAGTACAAAAGTAGAAAGAGTGCTTCGTGGAATTTAATATGAATATCAATTTGTCACAAACCTTCATTACAATGCAATCATCCAGGGGCCCAAACTTGCTCATGTACTCTCTTAATCCTTCGGTGTCCACATCCCAAGGGATTCCAAGGACCTATGCACATAAAGTGCCCATCCTCATTACCCCTGGAGAAAAGCATCCCTAAAAGAAATCTCATCAAACAGTAAGGGTTAGCCACTAACCACAAGCTTTGAAGCCATGCTAGCAACTACGCAGCTCTCTCGTTGCTCGGTGCAAAGAAAACTCCCGATCTATGTTTCTTCAGTGGCAGTCAAGGGACTGCCCCCCCTGAATCACCCAAATGTTGCAAAGGAATAATCACCCAACTCTGAGCCTCTCAGTCACTGTATAAGCACCCAACTCCGAGCCTCTCAGTCACTCCTGATGCTGAATTGACAATCTCCGCTCAGGATATCTCACTCAGCTCAAGGTAGTAACTAATAAAAGAATGGTAAAAGTCACTCGATTAGTATATTAACATCTAGAGGAGCGAATAGCAGTAACAGTGCTTCGTTAGTACTACTATTTTAAGATATATGAACATTATATATGTATCAGGATATGCAAAATTATAGGTCTAGAACAAAAGGTCGTGGAACCATGCTTGAGAAATTTTTTTTGTAAAACTCCATCCGAAACATTTCAAGATTCAACGTATAAGGCTGATATTACCGTGCTTCTATACTCGGACACAAGACTACTTACTGATTATTCGCCCAGAAACTAAAATCCATCACAAAATGACCTAACCTAACGATGGTAAGAAACGATCAAGGCTAAACCCTTGTGTCCTGAACTAATAATCCGGCTACCAATTTCGCAATACAAACTCCAACAATCCGAAGCACAGCTTATAAAATTCAGGGGGAACCGAAGATCTAAATGTTTCCCCAGATTGTACGGGAAGGACCACGGGGACGGACTACATCTCGACGAACGCGGAAAGGGAGGGGGGTGTACCTTGCAGGAGGAGATCACGCGGTGGCGGAGGACGCCGTCGCGCAGGAATCACCTGAAAGGAAAATGAGGACCTGAGGGCAGATTAGGGCCCGTGACTGGGAACAAGCTTCCCGTTTATACGTAGAGGCCCTCGACAAAATGTTGTATTTTCACTCTACCCCCTCTTGGGAATTTTTCATAATTTCTCAAAAAAAGATTTAATAGGTTTTCTGGGGAGGGGTGGGGGCAAGGTTTGCAGCTCTGGTTATCGTGAACTATATCCACCTTGGCTTCTACGTCTAAAAATGTAGTTTTACAAAAATAATCATTGGTTTGGCAGATGCATAGAGGATATGATGTGGAATAGAGTCATGAAGCATCCACATATCCTTGTGAGTTGCAACGTGGAAGGAACCATTCCTTGTAAACAAATATCAAATGTGTACTAGAAATGCGTTGTTAGGACAATCTAGTACAGAGAAAGATGGTTACACAAGGTTGGTGAGCATGATCTTTGATTAAACTTCTACCAAAAGGCACACTCAACTCTTGATATGAACATCTACGTGTTGTAGAGAAGATTGGCCAAACGCACCAGAAGTTAAGAGTTCTATTAAGGGACCGTCAACGAGTCGCTGGGCACAACAATATTGGTGGGTTCCAAGGCGCACGATATGCTCATTAAAACATTATTAATTTGGATGGTCCAAATCCCGATCCCATCCTTGTTTGTGAGGCAGGGGATTTGGGCAATCATAACAAGGCATCAAGAATGAGAAATCTAGTTATCAACAATAATGTTGGGTTGGAGCAAGAATATTATATGTTCCATACGTGGCATGTAGCCTCCCTTGTACAGTTGCACAAAGTGAATCGGTTCATCCATGTTCATGTGAAATTATTATTCCCAAACCATATCCAAGAGAGGAGGCAATGATTAATCATGCTAGATTGAAAGATCAATGATCCTAGCATAGTGTTAGTATGGTTTTGATGATTAGAGTGAACATGATCAATGGGACTAACAGGCTTACTAGTGTGAAAATGTTTATTCTTATGGATAAATAAGATGGACTTAGGGTTCCAAACAGCTCAAAAAAATTAACATCAAGGTAAATAAGACACTACTGCAGAAATGGTCATCACAACCAGTTCAAAAAATGAATCATCGTTGGTTTTCGAACCGACGGTAATTAAGCGGCAGTGATAATCATCAAGGTAAAGAAGACACTACTACGGAAATGGTCATCATGACCGGTTCAAAAACTGCATTATTGTTGGTTTTTGAACCGACGGTGATTAAGCGGTAGTGATAATCATGGATTATCACAACCAGTTGGAACCAATGATACTCAATCCCGAATAAAAAATAATTTATTTGAGATTTATATTACTAATCTCTAGAATCGTTGTCCCATATCACACTAACCACTGTGTAAGTCACTAAGAATTCTTCTTCTCCAAATCACTGTACACCAAAACAAAAGATGAGGTCGCGAGCGCAAAAGAACCCTAAAACTATCGGTTCACCATCGTCACAAAAGAGGCTCTAGCTGCACCCATCGTGCGCGCCTACCACGGTCACTTGGGGTCAGCCACGATTAGAAAGAAGTAGTAGTAGTAGTAGTCGCCGCCACCACCATCGTCGTCCTCCTCATTGTTGTCATTGTCACCGTCGTCCTCCTCGGCGTTCTCATTCTCCTCCTCCTCTTCCTCATCATCCTCCTCCTCCTTATCCAAGCTCCGGAGCCTCTTTGTCTTCGGCTCATCAATGAAGTAGTCCCAATCTTCGTCAAAGGAGGGGGACCTGAAAGTGCATCTATGCCCTCTAAGTGGGTTTTGGCTTATTGATGACAAAACAATTAAGGGACTAATGTGTTTATTTAAGCTATGAACATGTTTTAGTCTCATTGGTGAAGATACACGATGTTAACGTCCCTCGAAAAGAAAAGAGAAGCGGTTTGTAGTACTCAATAGGATTTAATTTGTTTAATCTTTAAACTTGAGTCTAGGAAAGCCGTACTGGAAAGCCGTACTATCAAGAGGAATACAATTGTTAGCTTTGATGGCGTCTCAATGCTCAAAGTAACCTATTAGAACCAACAGTTGAGAGACATATTCACCTACGGACACCAGAAAATAGGCAGAATGTCCTGAGTTCGGAGTCTCCTGTGTTCACCTGATACTCCGGTACTCAGTGTTTTAGGCTGGAGTCTCCGAGTGAGACTCCACCAAAGAGTCTCGGTTCTGAATTATTATTAATTGTCCGGAGTCTCCGATGTTCACCGGATACTCCGATACTTGGTGATTTTTGGTCGGAGTCTCCGAGAAAGTCTCCGGCAGAGAGTCTCGGTTAAATATTTAATTTTAAAAATACCAGAGTCTCCGGTGTTCATCGGATACTCCAGGTAGATGTAGTTTTTGGCCGGAGTCTCCGAGTGAGACTCCGCCAGAGAGTCTCGGTTAGCATTTAAATTAAATGACCAGAGTCTCCAGTGTTCACCGGATACTCCGGTACCTGGAGAGGCCGGAGAGGCCGGCAAGTCTCCGGGTTGTTTCTTTGAGGTGACTAAGTCCCACCCGGAGTCTCCGGTGTTCACCGGATACTTCGGGCAGTTCAACAGAACCGTAACGGCTAGTTCTGACACTGTTCTGAGCCCGTTTTGGATTTCAAGCCGGAGACTCCGGTGTTCACCGGATACTTTGAGTTAGGTGAACCAGAACAGTAACAGCTAGTTTTTGAGGGTCAGCTATATATATCCCCACACCTCCTAGCATTGAATGCTTGCTGTTGCTGCTGAGCTCCACTTTGAAAAAGCTTCCTAAGTGCATTCAAGAGCCCTCCAAACCACTCTAGTGCTTCAATTGCTCCAAAATTGAGAGATTAGGTTTGGAAGAGTGATTTGAAATGTTGAGCATTGAGTTTGTCATCAAGCATACTCTTGTGATTTTTCTCTTGGAGCCTCGTGCTCCTAGACGACAAGGCGTCGCCCATAGAGTACCCAAAATTGTGGATTGTCATGGGAAGTTTGTAATCGCTATCAATTTGAGTAAGAAAACCTAGCTTGATCTTTGTGGTCGCTAGGAGAGGATAGGGTTAAAAATGACCCGGATCTTTGTGAGCTCCTCAACGGAGACGTATGCACTTCTTTGTGAGGTGGCCGAACTTCGGGTTAAATTCTTGTCTCTTTATTTTCGTGCAAGCTTTACTAATTGTTGTAGTTTTGGGATTTTTCTCAAATATTATTATTCATGAGAATCTTACTGCAGGCTATTGTTGCTTAAGTATTTTACTCTTAGTAGAACATGTGGTATCTCTTAGATTCTAGTAAACTTGCTTAGTTTCATTTTGATTTCGAAATCCTGTATAACCCGGATAATTCGGACTAGATCGGATAATTCGGACTAGATCGGATACTTCGACCGACCGGAGCATCCGACCTTCACCGGAGTATCCGGGCTTTGAATAATCCGCTGCTGAGTTTTAATTTTTAGAAACGCCTATTCACCCCCCCCCCCCTCTCTAGGCGACTTTAAGTACATTCAGGACCCCGCTGATCCAGAGTATGAGGATTGCGCCTTGTTCGAGCTCTCCAGCGACGGAGCCTCCTTATCGGAGGAAGGTGTGGGAGTGGGTGGTGTGGCCATAGATGGTGGTGACGGAGGGGACGGTGGAGTGGTTGGAGCGGGAGATGGTGGTGGAGTATCCATCGTGCGACGGCAGCAGTGACATTAGAGGGGAACGTGTGGAAGAGAGCGGCGCGCATGTGAGAGCGAGAGTGAGCTCAACGATCAACGCCAAAGACTTAAATTTAAAGGCTTTCGGGAGAAGCTGAGCAAGCAGAGTGTACGGTTTTGGGCTATCACTGTCGATTCGATATCCATTATCATTGCCGGTTATTAATGGTATGTCTTTTTATGAATTGTATCAATGTCGGGTCTTGTTACCAATCGGAGTGATATATCACTACCGGTTCCATCTAAGCACTAGTGGTGATGTATATGTATTGGTTTGTAACACGAATCGGCAATGATAATGATTATCACTGCCAGTTCTTGTTGGCTTGGCTTTTAATGCACCTTTTGAGCTTATGAACCAGCGGTTATAAATTGTCACTGCCGGTTATAACATCATTGGCAATGATAATAGGGCATGGATGATTATTTCTATAGTAGTGAGAGCTTTATGAAGATATAAGGATCTATTGGTTAGACAAGTAATAATGGTGTTTAGAGCATCACTTGCGTAGATAGGTTTTTTTGTCATACTAGAGAGAGGGGGGTTAGGTTTAGTAGCTTCATCTAGTGTCTTTAAGTTGGTTATCTAGTAAGTGATGCATATTAGGTTTATCTAGTTCTATTAGACCAGAGAAAGACTCAAGACATCAATGAAGTGAAGCCATCGAACCGAGATAAATTTTGGATTGAATTGGAGAAGTCTAGTGCTAGCCAAATAGGCGGCTCAGCCCGGCACAACCCAGGCACGGTAATGGCTCAACCCGGTTTGGCCCATTAGCCAAGTGAGCCGGGTTGTGCCAGCCCACATGTCGAACATTTGGCCCAGGCACGGTAGGCCTGATGGGCCTTTTTTTGGCATGTTAAGCCCGTTAGCACATGAGAAAATAAATAAATGTGTGGAGGTTGCTCACCACATCCATGCATTTGCTCTGAGCTCCCATGTCAGCGGAGACTGGCTCATGGTCACGGGTCATGGTGCGCTGGTGAAAAAAAAATGTGGCTCACCATATGCATGTGGGACTGTGCGTGTTGCAACTTGCATGTGTTGTGTGTGTGTGTGTGTGTGTGTGTGTGTGTGTGTGTGTGTGTGTGTGTGTGTGTGTGTGTGTGTGAGAGAGAGAGAGAGAGAGAGAGAATGACAGACAGCAGACATGCGCACGGCCGCCCTACGCTAACACTCTGTTGATGCTGCTAGCCTGCAAAGTGCGACACGAGGCCCGTGGGAGATCGTTGCGTTGCAGCATTGCCAAATGTCGAGGCCCAAGTGCTAAAGGACTAGGCCCGAAGCCATGCCGACCATTGCTGATGGGCCAAGCAATGTTTCACAGGCCATGCCGTGATGGCCCATCATGCTGTGGTTCCAGCCCAAACACGACCCAGCCCATCGTGTCGTGTCAACCTGGCCAAATTATAAACAGATCGTGTCATGCTTGTGCCATGCCCATAGTACCAGACCGTGTGCCAGCCCATTTGACTAGCTCTATAGAAGTCCCTATTAGATTGCATATACCGGATATTCTGATGGGGTCACTGGAGGATTCATCGGAATAATTATGAAGAGGGCTCAATGGAAGTGACAAAGCTCACTAGATGTTCTGGTTTTCACCGGAAGAAGACAACAGAGCAAATCACTAGATTTTCAGGTCATCAACGAAGGATTCCACCAGAGCATTTGTGCAAAGAGCCTATTTAGCTTGAAGATGAGATAAAGTACTCATCGGACATGCACCAGAGTATTTGAGCAGAAGCTATGCCATGCAACATCAGAAAAGTTCACACTCACCGGATGTTCAGGTGTGCATATGCATCTTCCTAAGATATATGTGCATGTGTTTTATTTGCTGCAATGCATTTTTTACGGTGCCCGTGTATCGTTGCAGAGTGTCCCCTCATTTAGTTCTTAGCTGAACATCTTAATTAAGTTTCTGAATCTTACATGAACATCACCTTTGTGTATCACTATATGGCTCATTTGCATTCAGTCTTAACATATCAATATTTTATTTCCCCCTTTTTTAATATACATGTATTCTGTAACTAGTCTGGTATTGTTGAGATGAAGTGCAATCAAATGTGTCATGAAATGCATATTAGAATGTGCATCAACTTCTGGGGATGATATGTGAACTGCAATTAAACTTATGTCATTTCTGATTTGAGTGTAGGTGTTTGGCTGTTAGCTACTTATTTTTTTAGCATATGAAATTGCTCGGTGTTTCAAGCATTTTTCTATGTGGTTCTTTATGTACAGAAAATTATTTGTGTAGTTATCAATGTTGATATTAGAACAGAGCTATGTATGTGTAATTTATTATTTCCATGAGGGTATTGATATTATTTTTATTTCTCTTTGACAGATTAAGTATGTGAGTTTCACTTACCAAAAGAGCCAATGTATTCTGATAAAGGTGGAATTGTGCCTTTGTGTACACACAATCACTTTTGTGAATGTTACATTGTTGTTGCTAATTAAGGCTCCTCTACACCAGCAAGTTCAATCTGTGATTAGAACCTAGCTGCTTACTAATGCATCTACTGATGTTTACTTGTACTTATGACTTGAGGTATTCCATAATGCTAATTTTGTATAATGTTGGAGCAATAGACCATCTGCAAGGGTATTTTGTAATCAATTATTGGTAAACATATCTGCTTTGTAATGATTTAGAATATCCAATGCCTTTTGTGTGAATATTCTGTAGGTGAGATGTTATCAGTACAACCACTTTTTTAAAAAGAAATGGAGAAGGTTGTCATCTATGCGAACCATGTTTTAGCCAATGTTGGGCTAATAGCCAAACTCATGCGGCTGCAGCATGCCACACACGATTATTGGATGTTTAGATGGATTAGGTGTTGGATTTTTTCTCATATCAGAAATTGATGATGGGGAAGTATGATATAAAAGGTGAAGAGACACTCATCTATCAGGCTAGTCTTTTAGGTTGAGTTGGCTCAAGACCTTGGTTGTGGCTCTGTTTGTTAGGCATGTGTGTATAGCAAATCCATTGGGGCACTAGTTCATGGGTATAGCGAGCTGGGTCAGCCTATTGCGTATCCTAACAAGTGATATCAGATCCCAAGTTCGGTAAATCCAGAACATCTCTAGGGTCGCACGGTTACGAATGAACCCGAAACATCTCTAGGGTCACACGTGTTGTGTATGATGATGAGGATTGTTGGGACTCGAGGGTGCCAGCTCGTGGGTATAGCGAGCTGGGCTAGGCTATTGCGCACCCTAGCATTAGGATTGGCATGGAAATGGATTAGACTGGATTAGATATTACAAACTTATATTAGATTTGGATTAGATGATGCCTTCCTTTAGTTGGACTTTAATTGGATTCCTTTATTTGTATTTGGATCTCAATCCATTTCCAAGTCCATGAGTGAGTAGCAACCCACTAATGCCATAAGAAAAAGTTATTATATCGAGTCTGCACTCTCTAACTTATTTAAACTCCATACTTATTTATTGCACCGTTTAATTTTTGTATTTACCTTTTCTATAATTGTCATATGTAGTTTGTAGGATTAAAATATAAGTGTAAAACTCTGTTACGTTAGAGTAGCCAATAGACAAACTTATATCATATTTTGGTAAAATTTGATTTATGTTTATCTTGTTAAAATTAAGCCAATAATTTTAAAATAACTAATTCACCCCCTTTGAAGGATCAGCAGTCCTTGCACATATTTCATGCAGCCTCCGCGTCTTTGCTTGGGTAGCTGCATCCGCATCGCCGCGCTGAATTAGCACGCGCGCCGGCACTGACGTTGCCACTCAATGCCCCCTGCTCACCCCTGCTGAGTGCTGCCATCGTTGTCGTTGGAGCCCTCTCTAGGTGCACCTCATAGTCAGGATGGAGCATGGGTGGCTGCCGACCTCTTGTGGGATTGTCGCGGCAACATCGGAGGCTGCAGGAGGATTGGAACTTTAGGTCTATGCATTTGGAACAATTTTTCTTTTTTTTCCCTTAGAATTGGAATTTTTTTTCTTTGAACCGTACCGGAGGGGCGCTTCGGCGTTGTCTAGCTCCCGCAGCAGCGAGCGACGGTGGGGACGGAGGCAATGCAGGTCGGGGTTGTGGACTGCAGCTGCTGTGGTGTCTGACGGTTCGTTGTTTGTCAGCACCCTGTGTTTTTCGTTGGTGAAGCACAAAAACAAAGTTTGGAGGTCCATGATCACAACTAGCGAACATATTAGGGTGCATTTGGTTGGAGTACGATATTAGATGAAAAATGATCATTCATATTTTTCAATATAGAATGAGCTAATTTTCTGTTTGGTTGAGATGGATAAGATAAGATAATTTTCTGTTTGGTCAGTGGAATTAAAGTGGATGAGATGAGTCAGTTTTCTGTTTGGTTGATGAGATTAGAGTGAATATGATGATCTATTCATATTTATATGTATTCTATAAGTATTTAGATGAATTTGTGCATGTTTGAATTTATTTAAATTTAAATTAAATTAAAAAGATAATATCATATGAAATGATAAAAATACATATAAATAGAGCATTATAAAAAAATATTTTTTTCACTAAATAATCTAGGGTTAAAAATATTTATATAAATTAGTAGACCATATAAGAAGAATATTAGTGAATTTTTTTCAGATTTTTGAGAATTTATTTGAGACATTAAAAATTTCTAGAGTTACAAAAGTAGGCTTCTTTGCAGAATTTTAATTAAATATTGGCTCATGCTTTTTGGATTAACCTAATTAAAATAAGTTGCTAATGAGATCTAATTTACTCATTAAAAACATTTTAAATTTTTGAACCATACTTCTAAATAAAATCAAGGGATAAATAAAAAATCATAACACACATGTACAATCGAAGCACGGACGAGCACAAAACAAGGGCAAACCTGGATAGCTTGGTCCAACCAATTAGTTGGTTCGGCTCATCTAGAATGAGAGAGGATATTCTCTCATGCCTAGCCACCCCATCCACTCTATCCGGACAACCAAACCCTATCTCCCAAATGATTTCATCTAACCATCCAAACACACTCTTAACATCAGGAAACTCTACTCTAGTGCTGCATATGCATATTAGCATCGTGGAACTGTGATCGATCGCTTAATCTTTCTCGTACGTACGTACGTACGTTTACAGTCGTAGATATATAGATCCATATGTAACCGCACGCAGTTGGTGCCTCGGTGGATCAGTAGTTCATACAGTTGAATCAACTAGCTAGAGTTAATTCGCAGAAGAATCAATATACATGAGATGGATGTACAGTACAGCCGGCTCTTTCATCCTTCAGTTTTCATCGATAAGATGCACGAATAATTTGGAAGAAGAAAAAGAATTAGACAGTATCCACAGAACGACCCTTTTCACTTGTGATTCGATCTTGAATTTGAATTAACCCGAACAGGACGAAGCAAAACAACCCATGCATATGAGTTACATACTATACAACACGTGCACGTACGTTTTGGCCTTACATCGCACGAAAGAGCGATCCATCGATCGGCAAAACTAATCGAGAATTACAACTAGGTAGCGAATAATCGCATCTTAATTCTTGAACCCTGGCAACAGCCGATCGATCGAGCTAGTTTGCACCTCACCATTGTCACCAGGCAACAGGCCGGAGCTTCGCGAACCATGCATGCATGCATGGTGCATCATCTTGTCACGTGTCGACGTCCCAGCCCGTGGCCACCGGCACGAAGTCGTCCCGCCGCCTGGCCACCTGCAGCGCGAGGTTCTCCAACCACGCGGCCTCCATGGCGCGCAGCGCCGCCTCGTACTCCGCGTCCAGCTCCGGGTCCACGCCGTCCTCCACGATCTCGTCGATGTACATGCTGCGGTCCGGCAGCGGCGGGACGGCACGGCGCGTGAGCCCGCCGTTGATCTCCGCCCAGTACCGCTTCTTGGCGGCGAGCAGCGCCTGCACGGCGCCCGAGTCGTCCCAGAGCGCGACGCGGCCCTCGGCGTCGGCGTTGAGCCCCGCGTCCCGGTCCGTCACTTTCTTCCAAGGAACCCCGTGGGACTCGCAGAAGTCCTTCTCCCACGGCGCCACCGAGCGCCGGACCGGCGGTGGGCGCGGCGGGCGCCGGCCGAACCACTGGCGCGCCGCCGTCGCCATCAGGGGGGCGCCTGTGGATCTTGCTGCTGTTCCGATCGATCAGCTAGGCGAGCAGCCCGCAGGGCTCCGGTCGATCGAACAGCGCGCGTGTTGCGTTTTGGGAGATGGATCGATGGGATGGACACGCGCGCGGGGGGGAAGAAGAAGTTGCTTGCTCCTGCTGCGGGCTCTGGGTCGATTCTTTATATAGACGTGCGGGACAGCGGCGCACGTGCGCGTGGCGGCTGGCGCCATGCGTGTCCGACGCAGTGTCGGAATACGAATTCTTCTCGGTTTCGAATCGGTTTACGAGTCGTGTCTGTTAAGTTTCCGAGAGGCTTGAGTTTCGTTGAGAAAAGGAAGGCTACGCAAAATATGTACAAATCGCACACACGCCAACCTTACCATCTTATGGTTGTGTTCATGATTTTTTTTAAAAAAAATAATACAAATTTTATGTTTCTTTTGTGCAGATGCTGTATATATGGATTTAAAACGTCTGTACAGATTCCCTAAAAAAACACCTGTGCAGATTTCGTAGTGATTCAAAATATTATTAAAAAAAATGCTACTGATTCAATCTCCTGTACAAATCATGTACGGAACTACGGATTCAAAAGTTCTTTACATACGCATGCATACACACAGGGGTTTCCTACAGAGCCGAATGCCGGATGAAAATTTTGAACCCAACATTCCTAAGATTAATTCAGAAGTTTTCACAAAACCAAATCACTACCGGATTTCGAGACTTTGTCGTGTGCCTAGGGCACACGGCAAAGGCCTAAAAAAGTTTGCCGAGTGTAACACTCGGCAAAGCACTGTCGGCATACACAGTGCCGGCAAACAGATGTTTGCCGAGTGTTTTATATCGCGCACTCGGCAAACATATTTGCCGAGAGCCAAATACGACACTCGGTAAAAAAAAAATAACCTAACGGTGGCAAGGCTTTAACGGTCTCTTTGCCGAGTGTCTAAGGGATACACTCGGCAAAAAGAGGACACGTGGCGCTCGCACATCGTCTCTTTTTTTGGGCAGTTTGCTGACTTTACCGAGTGTCCGTCGAATACACTCGGCAAATCACGGCACGTTTGCCGAGTGTATTGGAGGGCACTCGGCAAAGTGAGCACAGAATAGCGCCCAGATAGCACAGTTTGGTGACACGTGGTACTCTTTGCCGAGTGTATTGGAGCACACTCGGCAAACTAGCATCCAAAATGCCAGATTGAACAGCCTTGCGACACGTGTCCGGTTTGCCGAGTGTAACACTCGGCATAGCCGTGTTTGCCGAGTGTTACACTCGGCAAACTGTTATTTACCAGATCGACAATTGATCCATACCAGATTCAAAAATGTCGCTGCAATTCAAAACAATATATATATATATATATTTCACAGATTACCACCTTCACATAAACATCGCATATTACATAAACATCACATAAACATCGCATATTACACAAACATCACATAAACCGTCACATAAACATCACATATGCCACAAACAGCGCATAAACTATCGCAAGTGACACAAACATGACAAAATGTCGTGACAAGATAGCAAAACATAGTCCAAACAAAAAGAAAATGTAGCAGGCCGTAACGGACTCAACACTTGATTACCACCTTAACCTGCATCAATTAAGGAGCAGAAACGCTAATTAAGAAGTATGCATTTGAAAGTAAACAGAAATGGTAAGTATGGATATGGGGTTACAAAAGTAAGTTTTCAAAGTGAGGAGAACAAACCAAAGTGAGGTGGAGTACCAAAGTGCGAACCTCCAGCTCCAGGCGTATTCGATCCCTCTGATGGATACTGCATAAAGAAGGAGATAGTTAGCACAACACTTTATGGCTGTAGGAATGGCAATAATGGTGATTACAAGGTTATAAACTAACTCACATGAGTGTATGGAGCCTGTGGAGCAAGTGGACGAGAAGGCGGTGGCATCGGTGGCGGAGTTTGGCCCATTGCAGCATAAAAGGGCGTCATCATCGCATACCACTGGGATCGTTCTGCCACTAGCCTCTCCTCGAACGTTCTCTCTAATTGGTGCCGGAGCCTCCTTTCTTCATCCAGCTGGGCCTACAGTATGTCAGCGCAATCTCATCATCGTTCCAATGCAAAGCATGTAAAGATCGTGGAGGATGAATGAAATAGAACTAACCTGGATTTCGTTCATCGCAATCCGTGTAGGCTCTGGGAGAGGGCGTATACCCGGACCTGAGCTCGTGCTCTGAGCTCTAAGCTAAGAGAGAGAGGGAGTGGTGGCTGTATCGAGTGTGCCGTCGCCAATCCATAACCGGCCATGTTTCTTGCCTCCTCCCGCCCTCATAACCACTTCCCCATCAAGATCATGCTCGCTCAGATCAAAGTCTGGGCCGTGGACCTCCTTTGCCATCGATGTGTATCCATCCAGGCGAGCCTTGACGTTCTCGTTGGTGTACGCTGAGGCCGGGTCATTCGGGTCATAAGCAACCCCGTGCATCATTTTTTGCCGTCTGCAACAGAAAAGCAATAACATTCATAAAGGGGGCGCCCGCACAGAAATTAAGGAGAATTGAGCTTGGGAACAACAGATGCTATTGCATACCCATCTAGCTGCGAAACCAGTCAGGCTGAGGTTGCCTTGATGGTGTGGCGCGCCAGGCATCAACAATCGCCTTTCCCGGCAAGCATTGTGACATGCATTTTGAAGTTTGTCTTTGTAGCTCAGTCGTATGTCCAGACCCCATCCTCCCAAGCACGGACCAAATCATCCATCAGCGGCTCCATGTACACACTCATATTCTTCCCCGAGTATTCAGGCCCCGGAATTATCAGCGACAGGAATATGTTCTGTCGTTGAAAGATGACGCCGGGGGGGCGGGAGATTGAGGGGAATAACAAACATGGGCCAACAGCTGTATGAGGCACAAGTCATACCATATAGATTGAACCCATCAGTTGCGAGCGCAATTCGTACATTACGAGTCTCTAGAGCTTTTTCACGATGAATCAGATCGAACCTCTTTCATGCTTCACCATCCAATGGATGTACCAGCTTGTCAGGATTGTATCGACGCCCATCTTTGTGCCATGTCATCTGTTTAGCAGATTCCACAGTCATATACAGCCGTTGGATTCTCGGTACGAATGGAAGATACCGAAGGATCTTCACGGGGATTGCGAGCTGCCTCTTCTGACCATCACCAGAGTCTACCTCAAGATACCTAGAGGAATTGCACTTCACATAGTACTTTGCGTCCGCGTGTTCTTTCCTAAATAAGATGCATCCCTTTGGACAAGCATGTATCTGCTCATATGGCATCTTAAGTGCACGGAGGACTTTCTTCGACTCGTACATGCTCTTTGGCAGAACGTGACCTTCCGGGAGAAGGCTACCAACAACTGTCAGCATTGCATCAAAGGTTTCTCAGCTGCAGCTAAACTGGGACTTGATAGCCATTAGGCGTCCGATGTCATCCAGTTGAGAAACCTTGGAATGCCCGTGAAGGGGTTGCTGCGCCGTAGACAACATATCATAAAAGGCCTTTGCGGTTGACTCCGGCACTTCCTCCATACGTGCTTCATTAAAATGTGCGTCATGAAAGTCATCTAGCATGTCTCCGAACCCAACATCATAGTCGTTGGTGCGTTGACGCACCACCTCCTCTCTGGCACGTTCGGACTCACCATGGTAGGTCCACCGAGTATAGTGTGGCATAAACCCATTCTTACAAAGGTGTTGACCCATGACCTCCTTTGTTTGTTGACGCGCGTTTGCACAAATACTGCAGGGGCATCAAGTTCCACGAGGTCCCTTAGGCCTAGCAAATGCTAATTCCAAGAATGCATCGGTCTTCTGGATCCATTCATCGGTCAAAAAACCCTGACTAGAGCGGCCAGTGTACATCCACTCACAATCATCCATCCTCTAACATATTGGGAAACATACACATATAATATTTTTTATTCAGCAAGTAATATAAAAATCAATTTCATCTACCTATACAATTAATTATTTCCATCAAATATTTGTGTTTTACCATAAGAGGGAATCGGCATGCATCAAACTATCTAATAGGTAAAGATAGGTCCTAATCCCACCCGACGATTGTAGATTGGGCTGTTTTCATGCTCTACTCCGATCCGAGACAGAATTTCGGCAGCACCTCCCCGCTGTTCTCCAAATACACGTCTCGGCAACAAGCCAAGAGAATGTGTATCCGGAGAACAACGGGGAGACGCTGCCAAAACTCTGTCTCGGATCGGAGTAGAGCATTGAAACGAACCCAATCTACACATCATCGGGCTGTCCAAAAAATGTGGACAATTCGAAATAGTTACGGTTATAGATATGCAAAGACTTGCATATTTATAACCATAACTCTTTCAAACGGGAGACGCATAGGTTACGCGACATGCACATCCTAAAGCCTAAATTAGCTAAAATTCAAAAATTCGGCGGTACCTCCTTTGTAATAAATAACAAAACTGGCATAACAACACAAGCATAACAACACAACAACACAGGCATGACAAATATGGATGATACAACCATCTAAAGACTAATTAGAGGACAACCCAGACTGAAATATGAATCAACTTTCATAACCCATTCCCCGTATAGTATTGCCACGAGGACTCCATATGATCTACTTCATGTGCTACCAGCAACACATGCTCACAATGACATGAGTCACATATGAAGTCCTCATGGCAATACTGTCCGGAGGAGGGGGGTGGCCAGAGGAGGGAGGAGCACATGGCTTCAACAGCGCATGGTGTGTGGCGGTACCTTGTACCCGGGCGTCGGAGGGGGGCGGCGCAAGGTGGCGCTGGCCGGCGCGGGGGAGGCGGCGTTGGGCAGCGCGCGGCAGCGGCGGCGGCGGCGGCGGGCCGAGGCGGCAACGGAGGTGGGGGGGGCGGGGGCGCTGGCGATGGCGGCGGCGACGGGCCGAGGCGGCGGTGGAGGGGGGGCGACGGTGCATGCGGCGGAGGGGCACGGGCCGAGGCGGCGGTGGCCCGCAAGGGCGCGGCGGCGGCGGAGGGGCGCGGGCTGAGGCGGCGGCGGCAGGAGGGGAGTCACGCGCGGGATAGTTTTCAATCTGTCCCCGCGCGCGGTGTGGGGAAACCCTATATTCGGTAAATTGCCGAGTGTCGACTTTGCCGAGTGTCAAATCTAGAACACTCGGCAAAGAACTTGTTTGCCGAGTGTGAAATCAAGACACTCGGTTTGCCGAGTGTAAAAGCAAGACACTCGGTAAAGAACTGTGTTTGCCGAGTGTGAAAGCAAGAACACTCGGCAAACACCTAATTTTTTTTTTTTTGCTACATATACACTTAATGAATTAAAAATAGCAAACGGACCTAAAAAATGCTAAATTTTAACATCGAATATTCTATGTTGTATGTTGAGTGTAGAAAAAGTTTCAAGGTCAAACGACGATTCAAACGTCACTTCGGGTTCAAACCTGATCCGTTCCCTCTCGAAATCACGATTCTTCCTCGAAGATGCTTCGGTTTCTAAGCATCGTACATGACAACTTTTGCGAAACCTTCTTAATTTTTTTATCACAGCCTCTATGTATCATATCATGACACTATGATAAGTCTGATGTTTTTCAGACTTCGTTTGTTCTTTTAGAATTAAAAAACCAATAAGCTACATGTTGCTGGTCGAGTGTTGCCGCCCAGATGTTTCAAATTTCTTGGGTAAGGCCTAAAAATAGACTCAACAACATAAATATGATTTTTCTACCCATTTTTGTTCATTATTTAATGTACTTGCAGATCAAATTTGACTTATATCCATTAAAAACCTAGAAATGCACTTAGTGAATTAGAAATAGCAAACGGACCCAGAAAAATGCCAAATTTTAACATCGAATATGCTATGTTGTATGTTGAGTGTAAAAAAAGTTTCAAGGTCAAACGACGATTCAAACATCACTTCGAGTTCAAACCTGATCCGTTCCCTCTCGAAACCACGATTCTTCCTCGGAGATGCTTCGGTTTCTAAGCATTGTACGTGACAACTTTTGCGAAACCTTCTCAATTTTTTATCACAGCCTCGACGTATCATATCATGACACTATGGCAAGTCTCATATTTTTCTGACTTCGTTTGCTTTTTTTAGAATTAAAAAACCAATAAGCTACATGTTGCTGGTCGAGTGTTGCCGCGCAGATGTTTCAAATTTCTTTTCATTTCTTGGGTATGGCCTAAAAATAGGCTCAACAACATGAATATGATTTTTCTACCCATTTTTGTTCATTATTTCATGTACTTGCAGATCAAATTTGACTTATATCCATTAAAAACCTAGAAATGCACTTAATGAATTAAAAATAGCAAACGGACCCAGAAAATGCCAAATTTTAACATCAAATATGCTATGTTGTATGTTGAGTGTAGAAAAAGTTTTATGGTCAAACGACGATTCAAACGTCACTTCAGGTTCAAACTTGATCTGTTCCCTCTCGAAACCACGATTCTTCCTCGGAGATGCTTCGGTTTCTAAGCATCGTACGTGAAAACTTTTGCGAAACCTTCTCAATTTTTTATCTCAGCCTCTACGTATCATATCATGACACTATGGCAAGTCTCATGTTTTTCTACCCATTTTTGTTCGTTATTTTATGTACTTGCAGATCAAATTTGACTTATATCCATCAAATAATTTCTTATGAAAAAAGAGTTGTCCATAAAGTTAGATTTTGATGGAACATAGCAAACATGTTATCCATCCAAGAATCACCAAATGAAGTCGCTTTTTTGTTCCACCACTTCTCACTATGCTACCAGCTACCTTCTCTGATGCACTTAACGATGAACCAAGCAAAACCCATAGATTAGAAGGGCAACTTGGTGTGTCAAGCTGATCTGCTTTTGCTTCTTCCACTTGGCAAGCATTGAAAATTCCTTCTTTGTCTGGATGACAGCTGGAATGATAGTATATAGCAGAGAAATTCCTTTTTTAAGGCAAGGAAGAAGAATTGTCATTCTCCTTCAGAGTACAACTGATTCCAAGGGCCGCTCCCAGGAGTCAACATCTGCTGCATCTCAATCTTGAAGCACGACTGAATTCTAACTCCAAGTCCATAACAATATCATCCTTAAACCATACTGTAGTAGTACCGGAATCGATGTGTGGCGGTCTTTGGTTGGTTGTTATTACGAGAAAGAAAAGAGAACAAAAGGAAACCAAAAAGAAAACAAAGAAAAAAAATCTTTTGCCGAGTGCTTCGTATCGGGAACTCGGCAAACATAGTCCGTTAGACGACACTCGGCAAAGCGACGACTCGCCGTCAGCCGCCGAACGGAGGGACACGTGGCGCGTTGTTTACCGAGTGCCCGAATTCGCCGAGTGTTTTTTCTCTATTTTGCCGAGTGCTGTTGTTTGCCGAGTGTTTGTTGAGGTATTTACCGAGTGCTTAATTGTTTGCCGAGTGCGTTAGTCGGGCACTCGGCGTAGGTGGTTGTTTGCCGAGTGCCCGATATAATACACTCGGTATACACATAGGCACTCAGCGTACACATCATTTCCGATAGTGAATCATACAAATATTACATCTCGGAATCACAAATTCATACAAATCTCCAAGGAAACGTACACGTTTTTTTTCACCGGATCATGTTTCACGGTACTAATCTTAAAGCACACCATACATGAGCCATCGGGTAGTGCCTGCCCGGGCCGGTACACGTTGATTTTTCGCACACCATGCATGAGGCATGCATGAATCAGGTCGTCACGCGTCGACGTCCCAGCCGGTGGCCACCGGCACGAAGTCGTCTGGCAGCTCGGCAGCCGTAAGCACCCTGAGGTTCTCGTTCCGCTCCCACGCGCGCTCCATGGCGCGGAGGGCCTCCTCGTACTCCTTGTCCAGATCGGGATCAACTCCCCCGCCGTCCTCGACGATCACGTCGCAGTACATGTCGGGGTCCGGCAGCGGCGGCACGGTACGGCGCACGAGCCCGCCGTTGATCTCTGCCCAGTACCGCTTCTTGGCGGCGAACAGCGCCCGCACGGCGCCCGAGTCGTCCCAGCGCGCGACGCGGCCCCACTCGCCCTCGGCGTTGAGCGCCACGTCCGGGTCCGTCACCTTCTTCCAGGGAACCCCGCAGGACTCGCAGAAGTCCCTCTCCCATTGCGCCACCGAGCGCCGCAACGGCGGGTCTAGCTTCTCGATCTGTCATTATACCTTGAGAAGTAGAAAGAATAGCAATTGCCATTCCGCTCAAAACCTTAGGAATTCCTTGATAGTTGGCATAAATTCGAAATCCCTTAATTGTTTCTGCAAGACCAACATACTTTCCTGGAGAACCGGTAAAAACTTCTGCCACAAAGAACGGTTGTGATAAGAACCGCTCAATTTTTCGTGCTCTTGCTACAGTTAAACGATCCTCCTCCGATAATTCATCCAACCCAAGAATTGTGCGGCGGCCGCCGGCCGAACAGCGGTCGCGCCACCGGCAGTGGGTCCTCCTGCTGCTGCGGCTATCCCACCAGGGCACCGCTGCCATCACGACTGCCTGATCAGCCACAAGCCGGCCTGCTTCGAGACCTCGACGTGTGGTGCGAGCTGCGAGATGGATTGGATGGAGATCGACGCGCGCGGCGGCGGCGCCGGGGGAAGAGAAGACGGTCGTTCTTGCTGCGAGCTCTGGGTTTACTGCATACTATCACTACTACAAAATCTATTTTTCGAGACACCTATGATTGATTTCTACAAGCGGTTCGTAGAAAGAACCGTTTGAGAAAGTGGCTGCGACCCCGTGCGGTCGAGGACCATCTGTGAAAAGTAATTTCCACAGGCGGTTCCTTACATGGACCGCCTGTGAAAATAGATCTCATTTGCACTGGTAATCCACTTAAGGAATCGCCTATGGAAATTAGTTTCTTAAGTCGACCGCTTGTGCAAATACTCCATAAATACTGCTTCTTCTTGGCCAGCTCCATTCAGACAGACTTACTGTTCGAAACAGTAAGCATTTACTGTGGCGGCTGATTTAGAAAATAGAGGGGAAGGTTTTGTTTTTGATTTTCTTGAAGGAGCCAAATAAGGTATGTATATCTCATCCCTAGCTTGCATTTTTTTGAAGTTTAGATTTAGATTTAAGGCTAAATTAGAGTTTCAATGTGATCTAGAGATGCTCATGGTTCTTGCCATTTTGATCATCAAATTAGCTCAAATTTGTTGCAATATTGATTTAATTGTGTAGATTCACATGATTCTAGTATTATATTTTAAAAATGTATCTAGAATGTGATATTTAGCCTTAGGAGGTTTCATCATGAATGAGAATATTTTCTCTAGATCTAGGGGAGAGGGAGAGGGAGAGGGAGAGAGAGAGTAATGAATTCACGTTATTTTGAGTCATAAATTTACGTTAATGTAGATTCAATTGCGTAGACATATTATAATCATAATTAGCCCGTATTTTCCTTTTAAAAATAATCTTTTTAATTTTGGTTTTCAAATTAATTAATTAATGTATCTAATTTTGTGGTTGAAGTTAAAGATGGACAGAGCATGGATGTATGATGCGCCAAGACATGGAGAAATATACATCAAAGGACTTTCTGTTTTTATTGAAGTCGCAGAGAAGGACGCTTTAACTAAGAAGACAAAGGAAATATACTGTCCATGTTCTGACTGCAAGAACCAGAAATTGTGGGACAAATCAAGTATAATCAAATCGTACTTGATCTTGATAGGTTTTTTTGAGGATTACAAATGTTGGTCCAATCACGGCGAACAACGTACAAGCAAACCAAACCAGGACATCGCTGCTGATCAAATAGATGGTGATGATGAGGGAGCAGTCGAAGGCGACACTGATGTTATGATGGATGATGAAGCCGATTTTGATCTGGATGATGATGCTGACTTTGATCTGGAGGAAATGCTGCGCCACGCAGAACCGCATGTTTTAAGGGACACGAGAGGTTTAGATAATTTCGAGGCGTTAAAAAGGCATCGAAGGAACTTTTGTATGAGGAATCGAATGGCTGTGATAAGGAGTTTATGGTGTTGCATTCGGTGCTTGAACTTCTAAGGTTGAAGGCCAGCAATGGATGGTCTGATAAGAGTTTCTCGGATCTGTTGAGTCTCTTGGCAAACATGCTTCCGAAGCCTAACTCCTTGCCCACCACCACTTATCTGGCGAAGAAGCTTATCTGCCCGTTGTTATTGGATGTGCAAAAAATACACGCGTATCTGAACCACTGTATCCTCTACCGTAAAGAGTACGAAGCCTTGGATAGATGTCCAGTGTGCAATGCGAGTCGGTACAAGAGGAATGATGATTGTGAGGACGAAGATGCTTCCGCCAACACGAAGAAGGAGAAAAGTAATGCTGGTCGTGACGAAGAAGACACTTCTTCCAATGCGGAGAAGAAGAGATGAAATCCTGCGATGGTGATGTGGTACCTACCAGTGATACCCCGCTTGCAGCACCTGTACTCGAATCCTAGGAACTCTGAACACAGGGGTTTCCTACAGAGCCAAATGCCGAATGAAAATTTTGAACCCAACATTCCTAAGATACATTCAGAAGTTTGCACAGAACCAAAATCATACAAATATTACATCTCAGAATCACAAATTCATACAAATCTCCAATGAAACGTACAAATTTTTTTACCGTATCATGTTTCACGGTACTAATCTTAAAGCACACCATGCATGAGCCATCGGGTAGTGCCTGCCCGGGCCGGTACACGTTGATTTTTGGCACACCATGCATGAGGCATGCATGAATCAGGTCGTCACGCGTCGACGTCCCAGCCGGTGGCCACCGGCACGAAGTCGTCTGGCAGCTCGGCCGCCGTAAGCACCCTGAGGTTCTCGTTCCGCTCCCACGCGCGCTCCATGGCGCGGAGGGCCTCCTCGTATTCCTTGTCCAGATCAGGATCAACTCCCCCGCCGTCCTCGACGATCACGTCGCAGTACATGTCGGGGTCCGGCAGCGGCGGCACGGTACGGCGCACGAGCCCGCCGTTGATCTCCGCCCAGTACCGCTTCTTGGCGGCGAGCAGCGCCCGCACGGCGCCCGAGTCGTCCCAGCGCGCGACGCGGCCCCACTCGCCCTCGGCGTTGAGCGCCACGTCCGGGTCCGTCACCTTCTTCCAGGGAACCCCGCAGGACTCGCAGAAGTCCCTCTCCCATTGCGCCACCGAGCGCCGCACCGGCGGCGGGTGCGGCTGCCGCCGGCCGAACAGCGGTCGCGCCACCGGCAGGTGGGTCCTGCTGCTGCTGCGGCTGTCCCACCAGGGCGCCGCCGCCATCACGACCGCCTGATCAGCCACAGGCCGGCCGGCTTCGAGACCGCGACGCGTGGTGCGAGCTGCGAGATGGATTGGATGGAGATCGACGCGCGCGGCGGCGGCGCCGGGGGAAGAGAAGACGGTCGTTCTTGCTGCGAGCTCTGGGTTTACTGCATACTATGTAGAGACGGGACGCCGGGGGTGCATGGCGGTTGGCGCCAGCACGCGTGTCCGGCTGTCCGACGCTGTGTAGGATTATTGTGGCTGCTTCGAGGATTAATTCAATTCCGATTCTGAGCAATGGTTCAGTTCAGATGCAAAACTTTGGCTTGAGCAATATATGGAAAACAAAGCCCCCTTTTTTTTTTTCCTTTTTGAGGATTATTGCGGCTTCTTCGAGGATGAAGCTCAGGGTTGTTAAGAAACTGGCTCTTACCATGGCTGATTACAACTTCCGCACAACCGTAGAGTATAAGCTTATATGTTGGAGTCTTCTAGGCTCGTATTTTTCTACAGATTCATGTATGGTATGTAGTTCTCAATACTACTTTTGCTACACCTATGTTATAGGTAGCCGACACCTCATGAGTAGAGATGGCAATCGGGCATCGCGGGTACGAGTAGTGCTTTCTCATACCCGTATTCGTGAATTTTAAGTTGCCCGCAGGCATACCCACGAATGCCTACGGATAAAGAGCGAGGAACAAACCTGTTGCCCATGGGTACCCGATTACCTGTGAACGGGCGGTGGCCGGTTGGATCTGAGCTGACGGGCAGTCGGTGATGGGAGTTGAGCTGAGCAAACGAGCGACGGCTGACGAGGATTTGAGCTGAGCGGCAGACGACGAATGGGCGATGAGTGGCGAATCACTCGAGTGGCGGACCGACAGAGGGGCGACGCCATGGTGGGGCTCTCGGGCGGTGTCGTGGTGGACGGGCGACAACACTGTGGGGCTCTCAGGCGACGCTACGGTGGACAAGCAATGGACGACAGAGGGTCGGCGTTGCGGTGGATGGGCAGCGAAGGGCGATGGATGGGCAGCAGAGGGTGGCAACATGGTGAGGAAGCTCAGGCAGCACCGCGGTGGACGAGCGGCGAGCGGCGAAGGGGCGCCACCACAATGGACGAGCGACGGAGGGGCGACTGGGATCCTTGGGGTGGCAGAAGGGTACCAAGCGGCGGGGAATCGAAACTCTGGGCGACAACGGCGACAAGAAGGATGAATGGGGATTGAGAGTTCGAGACTTCGGGAGGGCTGAGGGATAGGGTGGTGGCCGTATTTCTTGGACTGTTGGACTGAGCCCGCATGTCAGTGAGTGAGACGGGTAAACGGGTACCACATGTATGGGTAAGCTTTACAGATACCCATACCCGTATGCCCGTCGGGTAGTTTTTTTTTGCCCGCGAACGTGCCCGTGGGTACTAAATATAGAACATACCTCACCCTATTAGAGTATTTACCTACGAATAAACAAATAATTGGGTATAATTGACATCCCTACTCATGAGTGTCTATTTATAAGTCGGGATAGGGACATATTTGGTATTTTGCCACACCAACCCATCAATATTTGGATAAGGATGGGGAAATGAAAAGCTTGTATTTACTCCCTTCACCGCTAAGGCAATATTATCCGTTATCATTTATTATATGCATAATTGTCTATAGATAAATATGCAGCTCACTTGCCGTGTTAAATTTGAAGTTTTCTTCTTATGGTTTCCTAGAATAACCCTATTGTACCTAGTGATAGTGTGAACTTGAGACAACCCAACAAGGGCACAACACAAGCAAGTTCAAAATTGATAAAATCCGTTGAAACGCCCAAATCTAGAAAACTTGCAATTGCAGTTACATGTCGACACCCGTGGTGCAAACGATAGTTACATGTCTGATAGACGTGTAATTGATTGTTTCATGCCTTCGACTCGACTTGCTTCCTCGCACCTTGACTCTACTCAGAAACAAGACATGAAGGGGGAATCAAGTGTTTTTTTCCTTCTTATAGAGGTATTTTGCACATTGCTGTTATCCAAGGTGCAAATGGATATAACAAGGCTTATCATGAATTCTTTTTGAAATAATTTCATCCAGTAGGCATTGTAATTGTATGCTTCGCCCAATTCCACCGTTAACCTCCATTTGTCGGGGAGTGAGAAGGAAAACTGTTGAGTGATGATTTTTTGTAACTCTAAGACTGCCGGTCCATTCTGGAGTAGGAAAAAAATCTGGTGCCTTGGGCCAAACATCTTGTGATGAAACTGGAAACTTATTGGATGAGACCGGGGAATAAAAACCCTTTCATTCTAAAAAAACATCCTTTGTCAACCACACACCCGAATACTGTGTTCCCAAAGGAGTAAGGGGTGAAAATTATTTACAAATGCTCTCTCAAACTTGTATCATGTTACAAGCACTATTTCAGATGTTGCATTGGAACATCCGATGGTTTGTCTCCAATCCAACATCCTGGCATCAGTCACACTAATATTCTTATAATCTTATTTGGTGAACAATATCCACATATTCGTGTCCAAACAATTATATGTATTCTAAACTCAAGTCATTGAGATCTGTGCCACTGTTGGAGAGAGGGAACATATCAAACTAAAGCAGTCTCAAATCACATATAAAAATTAATTGTCAGAGAGTTATGGTGCCACTGTTAGATAGTTATGGCAAGGGAACACATCAAATTACAGTAGTCTCATTGTATTTGGTATTAGATGTCGACACTTAGTTTCATGCCACCATCTGGAGAGATTGTATTTAAAAAAGATTATATGAAAGCAATATCAGATCAAATTTATACTAATGCAGTTTTTGAGCGCCGAGGTTTCATAAAATAAAAACTGTAGAAATTGGAATGGTTCCTGCAGAACTTCTAGATTAAAAGCCAGCTATAATTTTCACAGGACCATTACTATGTATTACTTTCTATTTTGGAACGACTAATTAGGGAGATAAGGGAATGGCTATATTTACACAGGAGTGTTAATCTGTGACAAAAGCAAGGGAGGATTTTACTGTTCTGAGCGAAGGAGATATCTTAGCAGAAGTGAGGCTTTTACTGATGGCACATCAGAGAGATACAGTAAACTGAGGCGCCTCGAGGTCAAGTTCCTGCTTCATGACACAGCTCATGAACCAATCACTGGCGAATGTTTTGATGCCACTTTTTGCCGCAACCAATGCAAGTTCCGTCTCCTCTTCACACACCAAGAAGATCGTCTTGGATGGGTCATCTGACTCACTCAATTTTTTTATGATCTGCAAAACATATAGACGTTAATAACTCAAAGATAGTCTGGAATGTAGCAGTAGAGTAATCATGTTTTCGACCATAGAACCAAGCATGGCTCATGTAGGATTTAGTGATTTACCCCCAAATCCATCTCAAAGTCAGTACATATATTTTATGGATCATCTTTATGCAGAAAAATCATTTCAAAACCATTCTCCTTCCATGAAAATCACATGCCTGTAAGCTCGTGTTTGAATATTACTATTAGCATCCACTCTTTAAAGATGCCTTAGCATAAATTCATGCCTGACAAATTAGGAGTTGCGTTGGGTGATTCATTGAAGTTTGTAAGGTATCCAGATAAGTTCTTAATTCGTACCACACTCCAAAATGGTTCAGGCATATAAGATGCTGCCACAATACAGTATAGTGTGAGGTTACCTTGCCTCCGGTAGATTTGATAATGGATGAGAGAACATCAAAAGAGGGCTGGATGTACTTAGACAGACAGAAAGTGTAGCCAGAAAATAAGGAGCAAGGCCTTTCTTTAGCTGTCATAACTGCATTTCTCAGCTCAGACTTGTACTGCATCCTATATTCTTCATCTTCCAGAACATATTGTGCTTCTCCTGCAAAATATCAGAAAAGTGTAAGAGAATATAAGGAGATCAATTTTTTTGTCAGTGAATTTAAAAAAGTAATGTTCTTTAAAAAAACTAAGCAGTATGTTTGGATTAGTTCTAGGGTCTAAGCCACAAGACATAGTTCATTACAGCAGAGGCCCCAGGCGCTAAAGAAGACCACAATCGGCACAGGCCTGGTCCTGACATTTCGGTGGCCCGGAGCGAGATTAAAAATAGGACATCATTATTAAATATAAATCATCCAGATCTAATTTTTTCAGTTTTCTTTTAGACCAATATACACAGTATATATACATATGGGGCCTCTGGGTTTTAGGGGCCCGGGGTGGCTGCCCCGCTCGACCCCCCCCCCCCCCCCAAGGGCCGGCCCTGAATCGGCATCATTTATATTTTCTCTTCAATGCGCGCACACACACACCCAATGATAGTTATCTAGTCAACTTTCAACTCACCTACAAACTTCCCTTTCCTGAAGCTTTCTTTTAGCCAGTTTGGGGAAACTATCCAAGCTCTGCAAGGAGCATATGAAATTTTGAATAAATTGAATAAATATAAAACCAGAAAAGTCACAGCATATGAGGGTTAAAACACCATATTCAACTTCAGATTTCAGTCAAGAATAAGGTGCCATATTTTATCACAGGTTGAAACAAGCTTCAGTGTCACGTTCTCAAAAAAAAAAATCTACAGTGTCATTTGGTTGCTCAAGGACACGAACCCAGAGGACAAAGCAACACAGAAATTCATAGTCCTGCGAGCTTTTCCAGTAACAATATGTGTGCATGAATGTCCTTCGCAAGTAACAAATCCCCCAAGCATTTCAACTACCTGCACCATAATGGGTAGCTTATTATATTTCAAAGGCAACAAAATGGAAAGCGATTCACTGATGAAAAAAGAAAAAAAACGACTCACAAGCTTTGTGTGTTCTCGAGAAAAATTGATGAAGAAAAGCTTGAAAAAAGTTATTACCATTTAATATGCTCAACTTTCTGTGTTTAAATCTCATTTGATGACATCTAAAAAAAACTGATGAAAAAGTATGCTGTCTTTTGTATGGGAAAAGCATTGCAATTTACTCCATGGTGAGAAATAGTGACCATTCATTAAGCATATTGACGATATCCTGATTCCTAGTCATGCTGCTAATATTTTCTCAAAAGTTAACGTTAATGACATAAATATATCATGTGCATTACCTCTGTAAGGCGTGCCTTCTTTTGTTCATCTGCAATATTCATGAGCATGATTTTAGGGCTTCCATTAGAACTGGCAATGACCTTGTCATCTCCTGATATTTTGATTTCAAAATGAGATCCCATGCTAGGAGTAGGAAGCTCGTTAGGAATTGGATGTACTGAATTTCCACATTCAGGGGTATCACACAGGTAACTGTCATGTACACCATTTTGATTCATGTCTTGGCAATGGTCGACATCATTGCTACATCTTATTCTTTTTGACTTCAGTGATGATGATGACATTTCATATATACGTTTCTTTGGCTGTTGCTCAGACAATGAACTTTCACTACAATCAGTGTGAGCTTCACTTCTTGCCACCTTTGCAGTCTTTCTGACATTACGGCGTTTAAGTGTTTTAAGGACAATATTTTCACACGAGGGAACTACAGTATCACCAGGAGAGATGCCTGCAAGGACCTCATAAAATCAGTAGAAACATACCAAATCGAATTTGTTGCAAATGCACGTGAGCTTATACAATGTTAAGTTGGCCTTTGTACCAAAGGCAATAAGCTATAATGCTGTATGCCTGTCGGTTATTATTAATATGCATAGGTACATTATGATTGATACTGATATCCATGAATATTCACTAAACTCAGCTTCTCACTCGCAGCATCAGCAGTTAATTCAGAAATGAACACTGAGTCTACATAATATGTAAAGGTACATTCACACTGGATTGTTCTCAAGAATGAATGCACGCAATAGTGGATCACAGAAATTTTGATTGGATGGTCTACTAATATGTTCTAAAGTAACAAAGCATATAACGTAGCTGTTTCCTCTAATTTTCCATATTAACTTGGATTAATTATGGTCACAGATAAATTTGCAACAAAATGAAGGGAAAGAAAGGATGTCCCTGAAACACTAGAGAAATAACTGTATAAGTAGCTTATATCATGTAGCTTGCGTCACACTTGAATTTGCCTGGACACAGACTCTGGGAAACGGTGGATTTGAGATATGAGAACCTGAGATGTTGCATGATTAAAAAGTCATGTAGGCTTACTATCTGGTGCTACAGTGTAGAGTGGAGATGTTCGTGGTTTCTCCCATGAAATCTTTTGCAGAGTTGGCAATTCCTTCTTAAGATGTGCAACCATAAGTGTTGAACCTCCAGGAAAGCATAATGCTCTCTTGATATCATCCCTTACTGGAATCCTTCGAATCTTACCTTTAGTATCCACTTCTCCAACAGATAGGAAACCCTGCAGTGCATTCAAGATACAGAGCAAGATCTCAGCAGCACAATCTTACTGTTCTTGATTGAGTATAGTTACTTATTGATAGAGTAGGATCTAAAGATTCAGAAGAGGCTACTGTATGTTTAGAGCCTGCGGCTTGTATTTTTTATCGCTTGGATTCTAGGGTTCCTCCTAGCTATTTCCATAACAAAGTGGAAATTTTCCTCTTCTTTAACACTGATTTTGAACCTTAATTCTTTCTGGCATGTTGAGTTTCTCTTTTGCCACTGGGCTCTCGCACTAAAGTGTGGGCCCAAACGCATCCAGCAGCATATGTTTCAAATGAATGGTGAAAGGGAAAATATGCCCCCGAAAAAGGAAGGAGGCCACTAACAAACTAATGACCTAAAATGGTGCAGATGAGGAAGTTCAGTCATTATCAATTGAAATTTATTAGGATACTTGTAAGTAGGCGGTACGTGACTAACCATCCTAACCAAGCAAGCAACTAGAGAGCATTTCATAAGTACTCAGGATAGGGGTACGAATATACGATTTTTTTAAAGGAAGGAGCATAAGATTTGTACATGCTCCAGACTAGCAGAATACAATAACATAACAAGTCCAAACATTTATTTCCACCATATTGCCATGTCACCCTGCCAGAATACCCTGTGTCTGAAATCTCAGAGCATTAAATTGGTAACTCGGGACATAGGCATATGATCATAGGAATAACACAAGCAATGAATTGTTAACTAATAGCATTTGCAGATCACTAGTATTTTATGCACCAAAAAAAAAAGAATAAAGGGGCTTATCAAATATCCTCTTTTACTTGCCTGTTTAAGCCAAAATCCTTCAGAGACCTTATCTGCCCAGCAGAATATTGTTGTGACACCAACATTTTGAAGCCTCTGGTATAGTTCCTTATACAAGAGCTGACCAATACCCTGAGTCGAACGTCAAAACATTGAAACATTTGAAAGAGGAGTTCACAGACAATGGCATGCATTCCATACAATATTCTGTTTCTTGCACGAATACCATAATTGTCAATTTACAATGGGAAGCGTCAAACAAATAGAGTTTTGCAGGCTTCGGGAGATCCATTTAAGAGTATGGGTCTGAGGAAGCAGTACTAAAATATGTCTTCAAGTAAAATTGTTTTCCTCAGCATTTCATACTAGTCGTTGTAAAGCATGGTAGATTTACTGAATTGAAAATAACATTCAGAACAATCTAAAAGAAAGGAGTTTCCGTTACTGGTCCCACATAACATAAATATACTACTATGAAGTGTAAAACCAGTAGAAATAAAGATGTGAAAACTTTATACTATGTCGTCTTGTGGGTGTTACAGCTCTCGAGTAAGAAATAAGAAGATGATAACGGTAAAGAAGGCCACAGAGGCAATTGAACTTTACTTGACAATTCAAATAAAATTGAATGGAACTTGCGAAAGGGATGTTACATGAGAATCCTAAAACAAACAAAAAATGTTCGCATACCACACGTTGATAAGATGATCTCACAACTACCAGAGGTATTTCAGCATACTGAGTGTCAGCTGGCACTATCTGATATGATATAGCAGCTATGACCTGCATAAAAGAGTAGCTATCTTCAGTGAAGCCTGTCATAATAGTTTACAAGTACAAGCAAATAGGCAGAATATCTCTTTCCTCTATCCCTACTAGCCACTAGGTACACTATCCCTTTTAAGAACGCTAGGTACAATATACTATTATGCGGTTGACTGGTTATCTAATTACACGTTTCCAGCGGAACAAATTAAAATTCAAAATCCAGGGTAGCTAATTTAATTACTTCGTAGTTCTTAAAGGTTATTCGTAGAAATTTAGGTTCCCAACATCTTACAATCATGGTGCACACTGGCTATACATGTTTGCACAAGAGAGGAAGTGGTAAAATAATTGGAAGTGGCATAAAAGTAGGATAGTTAAGACATACACCAAAGAAAAAGGAAACAGATTATGGCAATCAAATTTCAATACTTTTTTTCCCGAAACCAGCAGGATAACTGTCTGTCATTATATTAAGGAGAAAAGAACGGACCACAACCGGAGCTCAAGAGCTCAAAAACAAACCCAAAAAAGCGTCACAACCAAAACAAACCCAAAAAAGCGCCACAACCCCAAAATACAACGAAAAGAAGAGAAGGAGACAGACAAAAAAGGAAAAAAAACCCAACACCCTAAAAAAGAAGACACATCAAACTAGCAGCACAGACAAACCCCTCGCGCTAGCCACGGTCCAAAGCACAGACTCGTTCCAAATCGCACCCTCCAGCCGTTGCTCTTCCAGCACTCGACCATGAAAAGCGCATTTGTTTCTATGTTTCTAAATACACCAAGCTGAGAGGATGATCCATGAGTTTAGCCCATGGCGATGTTCTTTTGGAGCTTGAGACGTCGCTGTTCGCCACCAGATGCTGAAGCAAAGATCAGACGGTTGGGGAGTGAGCTGTTGCAAACCAATTTTGGCCAAGACCTGGAACCAAACTTGCCGAGAGAACACACAGAAAGTGAGCAAATGTTGAATTGTCTCCTCTTCCTGATCGCATAAAGGGCATCAAGGTGGATGAGGTAAACCCCGACGAGCAAGACAATCCGCAGTCCAGCACCTGTTCTTGATGGCTAATCATAGGAAAATTTTGCACCCCAGAGGCGCCCAAGATTTCCACAACCGCTTCCATGGTTCAAATTTCAATACATTTTCAAGCTGAATTGATTGGTAGACTTAACCAATGTTTTAAAGTCATTGCTTAATCCATGATTAGTCATCCAGTCAGCACATGGGTAACGACTGCACGGAATGACTCAACTAGAGGAGCTAGTTGGCCGACCTGAGTGACTAATCGTCAACTAGGGCGACTAGTCTTGGGTCCCTAGGCAGGCGACTTGGTCTTGCCTCTAAATTTTAAGCGTAGAAACTGACAAGGAACTATATGTTCTGCTCAAATCAAGTAAATAACCAAGTAATTGTCTACTTATGTTGTTTTCATCTTAATTTTATGCTGCAAAGATGTACATATTCTTCAATTATTTCATGCTGTAGACTGGTCAAGGATAGTCGCCACTAGTCAGTTGACTAGTCAACCAACTCGACAAGTTAGTCCTCTAGTGACTCGACTCGATTACGAACTTGGACTTAACAATCTCTGAACAATCTCCACTTGATTTACAGCATTTTAAAATTCTTGTCTCTTGGTTTAATTTATGGCAAATTTTCTGTTTAGTGAGATATCAGAATATTTTGCATAATATATTCAATAATATCAAACAAGTGGTCAGAGTCAGAAAAACCACCCCGAAGTAGTGTTTACACACCGTGCAGTCAAATGGGACAACATGTCGGTAAAATGGTGAAGATGTTTACCTCTTCATGCTGTGCAGCCGATTTAGATATCAGAATTAGAGTCATGTACTTCCTGGGAAAGGACATGAAATCAGAACATTAACTCTTTATACTCTTGTAAACAAAATACAATAGTATTGTCAATGCAAAGTTCGAGTAAAAGAAATTCTATCAGTACCATGAGTCGGAAATCGTAAGCGATATTCTATGATTATGAAATCATTTGAGATCAAGAGAGAAAAAGTTTGTACCCATTGGTTGTGCATTTTTCGAGAAACCCAGACTTTCTCCCAGTATCAGCAGCATAATCCATAGTAGGAAGTTCTTGCTTATAAAGTGTTAATACTTCCTGAAAAGATCATGGGAACAATGGACATGAGCTATCCTAGCATTTGCAGAGAATGATAGAGCACTAACTGTTAAAACATGTGCCTGCAGTACAATATTGGCACATATATCATTTCTAGCATGGGAGAAGCTCATAGTCACAATTTCCACAACTTTATTTTCTGAACACTGCCTTTGAAGAAAACTTCCTCATCTGCTCATATCGGTGTGCAACTAGGCGTTCTACCAATGTAGAAATGTAAACTTTTGGTAAAGTACATATGTTATTCCTTAAGACGAAATGCTTAAACGAATGTTACGAATTTGATTACCTGAAGCAAGGACTTGGTGTGACTATCTGCGTCACTTGGATTGAGGAGGATGAAATCAGATCCCTTGCCTACATACAATACGAAATCACAGGTAGCAGTTAATAGAATCACCAGTTAATCCAATCCAATTCCCATTTTCTCTTGCCCAATCAGAAGAAAACAATTGCAGACACCACAACTTCCTTCATTAAAAAAAAAACACCCACTCACCGACGCCATCCGAAGCGCTCTTAGCCCCATCGACTGTGTAAGCATCATCACCCACACAAAAATGTCAGCGGAACGTTAAACAGCCGTCTCAATTAAATCACGAAACTGTATGCGCATCCTCGCAGCGTACCAGAGACGACGATCTTGGCGCCCCTGGAGCCGGAGATGGTGAGCCCCTGCTCCGCGGACTGGCACCTCAGCCCACTCCCGTGGATCTCCACCTTGCAGTTGCCTAGAAAACCAAAAAAAAAAAGAGCTGCCTTCTGTGCAATCTGAGCAGGTAAACAATACCGATCAGGGGTAGGGCTCCGCGCACCGATCGAGAAGGCGGAGGCGGGCTCCGGTTCGGCCTTCGTCTTCCGTGGCCTCCCCATCTGAGAAGCACCGGTCGCTGTTGGGATGGATTGGGGCTTGGGGATCAGGGGGAACTCGAACTTAGGTGGATTGGATGGGATCGTGGTGGGTCGGATTGGATTTCTCGCGTTCTTCGTGGGAAGCGAAATTGGGGGGGGGGGGGGGGGGGACGGAATTTGGAGTTTGGGCGGGAAGAGGCGGAAATACACGCGCGCAGGGAGGGACTTGGGTTTTATGGACCGGCATCCTCTAACTTTACGGAGTGAATTCACCATACTATAGTATTTTAATATGAGTGCTGGTATAGTAATTTACAGTAAATTACTAACTAGGATGAATTTACTGTACAGTGGATATGGTAGCATCACTGTAGCAATAAATATGGATGCTGTAGCACGGTAATTTTGCTATGTAAAGATAGAGGATTTAAGTCTGATTTTTATGGGGCTGTTTGGTTAGAGGTAGGTGGGAGTCAAGTTAAATTTTAGTTGTGTTTTGAAAATTTAGTCTTTATTTGAGGCTAAAGTTTAGTTATGTCTTCAAAAATTTAGCCAATCAAAATTTTTCTATAACGTTTTTAGCAAATCATCCGTAAAAATTTTAACCGATCAAATTTTAACTTTGCCTCAAACTATACATTATTTTAATCATCAAAATTTGACACTATACTAATTTAGCCTCTAACTAAATTTTGGATTGACTTGTTAAATAAAAAAAACCAAACAACCCTATGATGTCCGGAGTCACCGAGCGTGTGATCCCAAGGGCTAGGCTGCTACTACTAAGACCCATTCTTTACAAGCCCTCTTGGGCTTAACCCATCTGGGCACCAACCGGTTTGTATCTACTGTCATTCGAGATAAGTGGTTGGCACAGGAAATTTCATTCATACCTGTTTGATGGTAACATTTAAATCGAACAGAAGGTATTTTTTAATAATAAAATAGAATATTCCAACTGCTACATCCATAAATAATTATTATAGAGTTTTCGTTAAGATGTAGACTCCATCTACCATATAATCACAGTACACCAACTAAGCAAAGAGATTTAACAAACATATAATTTTTATCTAACCTTTACTCTATTGCTAAACCTCCACACATACTTGATGAAGATATCTATAATAACTGTTTTCAGAAAGCGGCATGCAGTGCATTGTGTCCCACTCGCTCCTCCGTCTGCACCCGTGCCCAAACCGAACTAAGGCATGTTTGATGATGGATACTTGAAGGAGCCTAGATAAATTGTAGTACTATCGTAGCTAAGACCTACACAAGGCAACAAAATTCGCAGGAGAAACGATATCCGGATGGTGGCCGTCAAACATTTGAAGTGAGCCAAACTTTGGATGAGCTATTTACTCCTTGCTTTTAAATTGCCACCATCTGACATTAGTTTTCATCGGTATTACCAAATTTCCCGTGCAAGTTACCAAATCAACTATCGGTAGTAGGCTGTCGACTCAATGAAGTGAACACGACGATAACATATAAGTATGTTAGTGTTAGAGTATATGATAACGATTCAATTGTTATAGTAGAGTATGATTAATTTCATCTTATTTTTAAGATTACTTGATATCTAAACCACCATATACTTTATATAAATAACCTATAAGATATAATGCAAATCATCCATTATAGTATATTCTTCATCTTACATGGTATTAGGCTAACGATGTTCCTAAGCTACCGCCTCTACAGCTTCCGTTGTGATGCCCCTAGAAGATGATTCGATCTTCATGATTTCTCCCGGAGGTAGCACAACCAGTAAATTAGTGTCAGTGTCGCCGATCCATAGATTAGCCATCACTTAGAGTTTTCTCTGATCATCTTTGCTGTATATAATGCGATAAAATGAGCATGGACATCAATATTTCAAAACCAAAAGTACAAGAGCAGGACATATCATCTCCATTACATATGATATCACAAGTGATCAACTGTAGTTCCCAAGTGATAAGAATAATAAATATGTGTACTAAGTCATCTAAACAGCAAATGAATCAAATAGACAAAAGAGCTCTCAGATTGTTTACAACAAATGGCCCCATGACCGTAAAATTGTGCCCCCTAAATAATGCAAGCTACACATCATAAATTAGGAAGAATCTAAGCCTTCAACTAGTTTCAGAACCTGTATACCAACTCTGGAAGAAAGATTAAGGTGACGGTGCTACTGTTCTATTCCAAAGTACATAGATTCAGAGAATAAAATCAAATTATAGCTATAATCAGAACGACCACAGAGCAGCAGCTCTACAACTCATTCACTAACTAATCTGGACAATGAGTTCATATAGTACATCATTCACAAGTGACCAAACTGGACCAAAAGCATCACTCGTTTAGAGAATCAACCAAACAAAACTAATAACTTGAGAACTACACATGCCTGAACTAATGTGCTCAGATCAACCCAATTTCACTGTACTATTATCATCAAGAGCATTTCACTTCACCCAAGCCGTCCAGATTAACAGAGAGATGGAAAGGAGGAGTGAAACCGAAATACTCATAGTGAGATTCGTTTAAAAGCAAAATTAATCGAGGCAAAGCACGACAAAGAAGCCACTGCCCCGGAAATATAATTCACCATCGTTGCCGCCAGTGAGGAAGATGGAGATACAAAGCCTCACCACACCGCGTCAGCGTGTGCGGGTGAGCCTCGGCGTGTACAGCTCCAAGAAGCAACAACAAAGGAGTTGCTCCCACTCAACCTCTTCAAGCACCGAAGCACCAAGGCCGGAGCATGAGATCCACTCAACTCCAAATCAAAAATGTCAACCGAATCAAAGAGGAAAATAGTGAGGGAGGAAGGGGAAAATCGAGTTTTTCTCTGCACTCTTCCAGGGAGGAGCTAGCCACCCATATAGATGCAGCAATGACACCATCCAGCCCACGATCCCGAGGGAATCAGAGGTGGTTGCGCCGCCGCCTCCCCATTGGTCGTCACCAACCCCCTCTCTCACCAAGCACATGCATCCTCCCTGCTCACTTGACCTAGCAGAGCTGATGCCCATTTGTGCTTCACTGCATGGGGTTGGGCCCGCCAAAGCAAATGGGTCAGAAGCCCAACCCAGAAGAAAAGCCCAGGAAAACATTAAAATTAATAAAACTATCAACAATCCCCACCAAATATTAATGTTGGAGTTATTCGGTTTTATATACATTATTTAGTAAATTGTATCTTTCGGGTTTGAACAAATACCTAGTTGCATATAAATTGGCTCACACAGGATGAGGTGATGCGAGAGCCTCCTTATATACAACACCTTGTACGAGGTTGCTTTTGCCTTAGCTCCCGAGTTGAACTTTATAGTTATGTCCATGTACCTTAATTCATGAGTACCACTTAGAGAAGTAATCGGCTTCTCTATGATTGTGACTACACAATCACACTCACATAGGTGAATTCTCCTAGATGTCCTACACAATCACACTCACATAGGTGAATTCTCCTAGATGTCCTATAGGACGATATTTATTGCCACACGACACTGAATTCATTAAGAGCCAACAATTCGCCCTCTCCTACAGAAGAGCAAAGCAGCAAATGAGATTGATTTGCTCTTGTATCCACATAGCTTGTTTTCCTAGAGTCTAGTTCACAGAATCTTCGATCTCCTAGGATAGGTTACTACCGGTGTGAACCTTATCAATGGGTAGTAATCCCACTCTTGATGCTGCTTGAATGACTTTTCTAGCCATTTCTTTTGTGAAAGGATCTGCAAGATTCCTTTCAAACTGAATATAATCCACATCGGTTATACCCATCTCTATTGCATGCCTGAGCGACTTGATTCGCTGTTTTATATACTTTTAAGTCTTCATATTGTACTTTCTACTCTTTACTTTAACCATAACGGTTTGATTATGCAGTAGGCGAGAACACCCGGAATTGGCTTATCCAATATCAGCAGGTTAGAAAGGAGTACTCGGATTCATTCTGCCTCTACGGCTGCTGAGTCTAGCGCCACTAGCTCAGCCTCCATTGTGGAGCGAGTAAGGATGGTCTGTTTAGATGATCTCCAAGACACAGCTCTGCCTGCTAGAGTGAAAATATATCCACTTGTTGCCTTCATATCATCCGAGTCACTGATCCAGTTGGAATCACTGAATTCCTCTATGACTGTAGGATGGCCATAATAGTGTATCCCTAAGTTCTTTGTCCCCTTCATATACTTAAGTATCATCTCCAGTGCTATCCAATGATCATCTCCTGGGTTGAACGTATAATGACAACCTGCATATTGCATGCGAGATGTCTAGCCTAATTGCACTGGCCAAGTATATGAGGGAACATATCACTTGTGAATATTTTAACTGATCTTTCCCATAACCTACATTTTTTTCAGCTTAGCATTTGGATCATAGGGCATAGCTACATGCTTACAGTCTATCATTCCAAAATATGTAAGCATCTTGTCCACATAATGAGATTGACTTAAAGTTATCTCATTCTCGCCCTTTAACAACTTGATGTTTAAAATTACATCAGCCTCTCCCAGATTTTCATATCGAAGTTCTGAGATAGAAAATACTTAGTTTGGTTTATCATTTCTAAGTCAGTCCTAAACAGCAATACGTCATCCACATATAAACATAGAATGACACATCGCCTCCCACCATATCGATAATACACGCATTTATCGGCTTCATTGACACTGAGGTCAGTGCAGTATCAAACTTTTCATGCCATTGCTTAGGGGCCTGTTTAAGACCATACATGGATTTGATTAACTTGCATACTTTACTCTCATATCGTATTACTACGAATCCATCCGACTGCTACATATAAATCTCCTCATCAAACTTTCTATTAAGAAAAGCGGTCTTGACATCCATCTGATGCACAAGGAGATTATGCGAAAGCTACCAGTGCTAAGCGCATGCGGATAGTGGGCAATCTAGTAACAGGAGAATATATATCAAAGTAGGCCTCACCTTCCTTTTTCATAAAACCCTTAGCCACCAATCGGGACTTATACTTTTCTATAGTACCATCGGGTCTGTGCTTTCTCTTGAAGATCCATTTGCAGCTGACCGGCTTGCAGTTGACTGGGAGGTCTGCTAACTCCCAGGTTCCGTTAGTGATGGTCGAATCTATCTCACTACGGACTGCTCTCTTCCAGTATTCCATTTTTGAAGAAGCGTATGCCTCTGAAAGGTTTCATGGTTCATCATCCACGACAAAGGTGACAAAGTCATCTCCCAGTGATTTTCCAGTTCCTTGCCTCTTACTCCTCCTAAGTTCCAATTCAGGAACCGTGTCACTGACACTCTGAGGAGCAGGATCATCAACTAAAAGATTATGGATGTCAACCTTCTTCGCTCGCATAGGAAAGATATGCTCAAAGAATGTCGCATCCCGTGACTCCATTATCGAGTTGACTATAATATCTGAGACCCAAGAATGGACCACTAGGAATCTATGGGCGGTACTCTGGTGAGCGTACCCTAGAAAGACACAATCGACAGTCTTTGATCCTAATTTTTTTTCTTCGGCAAGGGAACATGTACTTTAGTTAAACAACTCCAAGTGAAGAAAGGACATATTCTGTTTTCTCCCCTTCCATCCTTCATAAGGGGTTGCCTCGCGGTTCTAGGTAGCGACCCTGTTCAGGACATAGTTAACTATGAGAATAGCCTCACCCCACCATGAGTTACTCATACCAGAACTTTGTAACAATGCGTTAACCAAGTCACAAATCGTTCAGTTCTTTTTCTTGGCTACTTCGTTGGCCTATGGTGAGTATGGTAGCGTAAACTCATGGGTTATGCCACTTTCTTCACAGAACTCGCAGAAATATCTGGGAATATATTCCCCACCTCAGTCTCTTTATTGTTTTCCCTAGTTGGTTTTCCACCTCAGCCTTATAGATTTTAAAATATTCTAATGCTTCATCTTTTGTTCTAAGTAGATAGATATAACAGAACCTAGTAGCATTATCTATAAGTGTAAAGAAGTATCTTTTGCCACATTTTGTTAATTTTCATTCATCTCACAAAGATCAGAATGGATCAGCTTAAGTGGCGAGGTGCTTCTCCCCTCAACCGAGTGAAATAGTTTGTGGGGCTGCTTAGCTTGCACACACACCTCACACTTATGTCTCTAGTCATAATTATATGAGGGAATAAGATCCATCTTGCTCAAATGCACAATTGCTTCATTATTAACATGACAAAGATGAGAATACCATATATCAATATTCTTATTAGAATACGAAGAATAGAAAATATTTGCAGAACTATCAAGAATAGAAATGCGGAACATGCCTCCGCAATCATAGCCTTTTCCTATAAACGACCCACATCTAGTCATCACTACTTTATTTGACTCGAAGACTAACTTTACTCCTTGCCAGCACAATATTGATCCACTGAGTAGATTACGGGTCATGGCATGCACAAACAGCACACCCTTCAAGACAAAAGTCTTGTCGAAAGTCAACTTCAAGCTCACTCATCAATACGGATCCACCATCTACGCCCTGTAGGGAAGTAAAACATGTCTGATCAACACAAATATGTCTTGTAGCACTTGTATCAACCCACCAACTTACAGTTGAATTTGCCATAAAGATCTTAAATATATATCCACTAGTGGAGTCGCTTTTGGCAGTATCATTAGAAGTCGCAACCGCCACATGCACTTGGGCTTTGATTACCTTCTGCTACTCAGGTGTCGACCCCTTGCCCTTACGATCATAACATCTATTGGCCTTGTGGTCCAACCCACCGCAGACATAGCAGACAATCTCGGGCTTCTTCTTCTTCTTCTTCTTCTTCATAGCATTAGCCTTCGATCCTGAAGATCCATGCTGGGTCTTTTTTTTCTTCACACTCCTTCCAGGATGGTTCTTGTGCTTAACAAGGTTAGCTTGAACGGGAGCCTTCACCCCACCATAGCTTTCCTTGGACTTCTCCTCGATATTTATAACAGTGATGAGCTCATTAAGAGTCAACCGCTACTTTAAGTGCCGACACGTAGTGACAAAGTAACGCCAAGAAGTGGACAGCTTGGCTAGGATGACATTAACCTGAAAGTTCTCAGGGAGGACACAAACATACTGGCCTAAGTCTTGCACAATCAGCTGCAACTCATAGATCTGTTCCACGACCAATCTACCATCTTCCATACAAAAGTTCAGGTAACTAGCCACCATGAAGGACTCATTACCGTTGTTGCTTTCAGTGTACTTGTCATTCAACTCTGACCATACCTTATGTGCTTCCCTAAGCACCACATAGACATCGAAGAGCATGTTCAATAGGATAGCCAAAAGGTGTGCTAGGGTTGAGGCATTAGCCTTCTCCCAATGGCTCATTAACACTTTGAGACGTGTTCTTTCGACCTCGTCTTGTATGGCTTCCCTAGGAGGGGCGGGTGGCTCTTTGGTGAGGACCTAGAATAATCCGAGCTTCATCAACCATAGCCTCGTCCAGGCTTGCCAACGCTTAAAGGTGGTCCTATCAAAGCTTTTAGGCTTAATCGCGTCCGAAGATGACAGTGGTAAGGTAGAGGAGCAAGAACTAGCCATCTCAGAAGTAGTTGGATTTCTGGATTGTTGCATATAATGCAATAAAATGAGCATGGACATCAATATTCCAAAACCAAAAGTACAAGAGCAGGACATATCATCTCCATTACACATGATATCACAAGTGATCAATTGCAGTTCCCAAGTAATAAGAATAATAAACATGTGTACTAACAAATCTGAACATCAAGTGAATAAAATAGATAAAAGAGCTCATAGATTGTTTGCAACAAATGGCCCCAGGACCGTTGAAGTCCTACCCCCTAAATATTGCAAGCTACACATCATAAATTGGGAAGAATCTAAGCCTTCAACTAGTTTTAGAACCTGTATACCAACTCTGGAAGAAAGATTAAAGTGACAATGCTGCTGTTCTATTCCAAAGTACAGATATTCAGAGAATGAAATCGGATCATAACTATAATTAGAATGACCAACGAGCAGTAGCTCTACAACTCATTCGCTGACTAATTTGGACAATGAGTTCATATAGTACATTGGTCACAATTGACCAAACTGGACCAGCAGCAGCGCTCGTCAAGAGAATCAACCAAACAAAACCGATAACTTGTGAACTACATAGTCCTGAACTAATGTACTCAGATCAATCCAATTTTAGTGTACTATTATCATCACAGAGCATTTCACTTCAACCAAGCTATCTAGATTAACAGAGAGATGGAAAAGAGGAGTGAAACCGAAATACTCATAGTGAGATTCGCTTAAAAGCAAAATCAATTGAGGCAAGGCATAGGCAAAGAAGCTGCTGTCCTAGAAATCCAGTTCGTCATCATTGCCGCCGGCAAGTAAGACGAAGATACAAAGCCTCATTGCACCGTGTCAGCTCGTGCGGGCAAGCCTCGACGTGTACAACTCCGAGAAGCAACAACAAAGGAGCTCCTCCCACTCAACCTCTTCAAGCACCGAAGCACCAAGACCGGAGCCTAAAATCCACTCAACTCCAAATCAAAGATGTCAACCGAATCGAAGAGGAAAACAGTGAGGGAGGAAGGGGAAAATCAAGTTTTTCTCTACATTCTTCCTAGGAGGAGCCGATCACCCATATAGAGGCAGCAACGACACCATCCATCCCATGACCCTGAGGGAATTGGAGGTGGTTGTGCCACTGCCTCCCCACTGGCCGCCACGAGCCCCCCTCTCTCACCAAGCACACGCATCCTCCTTGCTTAATTGACCTAGCAGAGCTGATGCCCGTTTGTGCTTCACTGCATGGGCTTGGGCTCGCCAAAGCAAATGGGTTAGAAGCCCAGCCTAGAAGAAAAGCCCAGGAAAAACATTAAAATTCATATGAATATCAACAATCTTCATATCGGGTTTTCTCTATCTTTCCCCATCATAGATTGGTCTACTTCGTCGCCCTATAGACCCGTCGATGTTCCTCACCTCCGGACTTCCATTGTCTTGACTTCGACCTCTCTAGTGCTTTGTCTCCTCTGATGGTGCCATGGTATGACACGACACGCTCGTCGACACAGCCCCTCCTCCGCGACCTTCTGATTGCCCTGTCTACACATTGTCATCGCACCGGATCATCGTCGTTGGTCCATCGTCTGCAAGCATGTGCCTCACACCACCGAGAACAAGGTTATCGCTGCATGCCCTCCCAGGCCGCAACGTCAACACTCATGATCACACCATCATCGCCGGGGTCACCGCCTCTTTAGGCTATGACTCCACCCCATACTGCTCATCTTCTTCACTACTCTAGCTATTGCTATGAGTTAACATCTTCCTCCTACACCTCTAGGCTATGTTACATACCTAGGGGCACTTGCGGCCTCCCCTCTTGTAATAATATTTGGATCATGTTGTATTATGTAATATTCGGATTATCTGACTATGTGTTGTAATATTATGAATTATTGTAATTATTCGTACTTTGTTGTACTATATGATGTATTCAAAAAAGCTGATATTTTTCTTGTAATAATGTTTCTGATTTGTGCATTTTTGTATAAGTTTTATTTACTTCAAGTTCGATTTTCATTGTGTTCTGCATTTTATTATTATATGCTTGTAATATTCATTATGTTATGCAATACAATCTTTTTTGCTTCTAGGTATGGAGCTCATCGACCCGGTGATCGATGTGACGCATCGAACACACTTGGAGGGCTCTGAGCTGCACCCCACATAGCGGCTACGTACTTTGGACCACTAATGGAGGCTTGACCAGCATTGGATCTTGAGGTAATAAGTTCTTTCATTATATGTTTGTTGTTATAAATTCCCTAATATTTTACTCTCAATATTTATTTGTCGTAGGTTTAGGGCATCGAGTCTCTTTCTGGTGGCGCATCTCCTTGACCTGACTAGGGATCAGGCCCCCTGAATTCCCCTTGACCTGGCACTACTCATTGCGCATGTCAACCACTGGAGGCCGAAGACACATACTTTTCACCTGCCCGTGGGTGAGATGACCGTCACGCTGCAGAATACCTCCATACTACTTGGTTTGCCCTTAGCAGGGCCTCCAGTGTATGGGCTTGACTTGCTTGCCGGGTGGAGGGACGAGCTACTCACTAGGTTCAACGTAGTCATCCCTAAGGGTCAGCAGCCAGTGCAAGTGGACTTCACCTCGAAGCATGGTCCGACAAAGGTCCGGGTCGAGCAGTTCCATGCGGACCTCCTCACAGCAGAGTCGGAGGACTGGAGAGTGCGATGACACCTAGAGGCGTACTTGCTGTGGCTATTCGGGTGTGTTCTCTTCACCAACACACACAATGACTTGGGAATGGAAGTTACAGGAGTGGGCCTGGATGCATGTTGTTGGTTTGCCTACTTGGGCCTTGTGCCAGAAGATCTTGGGCCTTTGGGTGGTTCAAAGTGGTGGGATTGGAGCAAAGTTGCTAGAGAAAATCAACGCACGAGCTTGACTGAGCTATTCAAGTTTGCTCGTTAAAAGCTCGTGAGCTTAGGCCTGGTCTCTAGCTTGGCTTGATTTTGTGTTGAGTCGAGCTCGAATCAAATATGTGACGAGCCGAGTTTGAGTAACTCATGACCCTCGAGCTTTTTTGACAGCCCTACAACTAACCAGAAGAGAGGCTTGTGGTGAGACCTTGCCTTGATGGCTTGGCGGCTCAACTTACTTGAGGCCTAGGTGGCTTAAGGGCTATAACTGGGTGCTGTCCGAGAGCTATAGCCTAGGTGATTGATGCTGAGTTTTCTCTCTCTACCATATTTACATTTACGTATTTACTTACTTGCAATCTATCAATATCTATCCCTACCCCGGACGTCACAACTCTCTAGGATGTTAAGCCTATTAAGAGCATGAGGTTCTAACTACAAAATACAAGGTTGGGAACTTGCTCTGATACCAAAATTGTTGAGATCGGTGAGGTCCTAAGAAGGATGAGTTAGGACCTGCTTCCAAAAACTTCATAAGATAAACATATATCAATTTATATCTAAATATACTCTAGATTCATCTAGTGTGTCTACTCTACCATTCAAAAAGATTTACAACGTATAACCAAACTTAGCAAATAACTCTAGAAAGGTAAACAAGCAACGTCTATATTTTGACGGCACTCACTTCTCTCGTTGGAAAATTTTAATGACTTGTCATTTTCAAGCTAAATATTTAGATGTTTGGAGAGTCACCGAGGATGGGATGAAGCAACGTCTCACAAACAAGGAGAGGCAATTTGATGCTATAGCGAGGAGTATCCTTTTATCATCTCTAAACATTAATGCATTTGATCAAGTATATTCTTTTATGAATGCTCATGATATTTGAACTAACCTCATTGAAATACATGAAGGCACAAAGGATATGCGCAATAAGAAATATCATGTGCTAGTCTCCGAGCTTAATAACATTAAACAAGTTGCCCATGAAAGTGCTAATGATATGTACTCACATTTGAATATTCTTGTCAATGAGATCAATGTGCTAGGTTTGACACAAATTAGAGATGATCAAGTGGTGAGAAAAATACTCCAAGATCTTCTTTCAAAGTACAAGTTGATTGTGTCCATTATCCATGGCAACGACAACATTAACAAGATGACTCCAAACCAAGTTCTTGTCAAGATCATTACCCATGAGATGACAATGAACATGAAGGTTGAAGGTTCATCCTCATCCGGTGCCAAGAACCTTTTCTAACAAGTAAGCAAGCTTCTTGTCCACACATGAAAGACAAGATGAGAAGACAAGAGCATAAGTCAAGCTCAAGCGAAGATGATGGTGATGAAGATGAAGAGAGCGATGAAGAAGATGAGCAAAGCACCTCAAGCGATGAAAAAATTGATTCCAAGATTATCAAGCTCATCTCATGATTGGAGAAGAACCTCAAAAGGATCGACACTAAGATTAATCATCCAGATCGTCATCATGAAAGTCATCATCACACAAGTGTCTTATGCCCAAAAGTATGAAAAGCGATGTGATGATGAATCCAATAAGGATTCACCTTCTCAAGAAGAACTTCTTGATTCGATAAATGAGCAACAAAGGGTCTTAAAGAAACAAGCTAAATAATTTAAGAAATTCAATGCTCTTAATGACATTCATGCTACTTTTTTTTTCTAATTATAAACATTTAGCGAGCAAATTTCAATTACTAAATAATGAGCATGGAGAGCTTAAGGCAAAACTTGAGAGCATTAAATCTCAACCTAAGGTCCCTTTAAAGCAATCTATCTCTCTCTTTAATTTTAATCCTAAGGTAGATGCTTCTATTTCTTATGATAATTTGAATGATCTATCTAACTTACCCCTTTGCAATGAGATATGTATTGAGAATATTATTGTAGAATCATATAATGATCTTATTGGATAAGAAAATTATGAGCTTAAGCAAGAAGTGGAGAAGCTGAAAAATGACTTAGCAAGATCGAAACAATAATCATGTCCAATCTCCTCAACATAACAGTGACAACATGATAAACAAGCTTGGAGAGGATTCCACCATGACATGTTTCAAGTGTTATCAAGAAGGCCATAAGTCCTTCCAATGCAAGAAAGTCAAGGAGACTAAGAATAAGAAAAAGATAATAAACTTCTCAAATAAGACCTCCAACATATACACCAAGACTAACTACAAGATCAAGACCAAAATCAACCACTACAAGCTCAAGAAGAAGGACAATGACAAAGTGGTTGCATATATGGTTGGGAGAAAAGACCGGAGGTGGAACCAACCCATTTGGTATACTTTATATGCCATGAGTCCAACCTATAGGATAAATTTGTCATTACTATCAATGACAAGTGCATGTCTCTCATAAGTATTTGACACTCATATGCACATATTTAGGAGGAGCATATACTATGTGTTTTAAGTGGTATCTTTTGTAGTCTCATGGAGTAATCTATAAGTCCACAGAGGTATGAAATGCTTATTTATCAATTGGTATTATTGTCAATTCATTTGATCTTTCGAGCTACTTTCATTCATAATATGACTTAAACTTCCTATCTCTACATATTGTCTAATTGTGCATATGTTCCACTCTCATCATATGTATGCACACATATAAGGGGAGTTTAGATCATATTATATGAGTTTCATAAATTGTGATCTATGTTTTCTATTTTAAATGGTATCCACATAACCCTTTCAATTGGATTCACACAAGTGGTATTATTTTATTAGATCATAATTTATGAAGCTCTCTCTCAAGTACTCTAACATTTTCTCTTGAGTTTAACATGTATTTGTAGCCTTTTAGAGATTATCAACAAATGGGAGATTTAACATGTGCTAGTCGTAACAATTCATTTAATGGAAATTATATATTCAATGATGAATTGTCTATTATTCCTTGTTGCTCTAACAACATTGTTCCCTCTAGTTCTATTTGAGAAACTAACCTTGTAGAGGAAATTAAGGAGCTCAAGGATCAAGTTAATTCTTTGAAGAAAGATTTGACTTGGTGCTTTAAAGGTAATACCACTCTTGATGAGATGCTAGTTGACCAAAGGCATCCAAACGATAAAAGTGGATTTGGATTAAATTTCAACAAGAAGAGCAAATCCAACAATACTGAGAAGAAGGGTCAAGGTCAAAAGAAGACAACCACACTCATCACCTCCTTCAAGTGCAAGAAAGAGGGTCATCATGTTCGGGACTGCCCTTTGAAGAAGAAGCTAGCCTTGATAACAAATAACAAGATAAGAGGTCTATGAAGTAATAAGCTCCTTCATCATTAAGACATCAAGGAAGTTCTCATAAAAAATGACAAACGACAAAAGAAGAGGTCCCAAGCTATTTCAAGATCACACCAGCAAAAGGGTCAAACAAATGGTCATCAAGGCAAAAAGACTCAAGTGAAGAGGCTAGGCGGCAAAATATGCTATACATGCTGCAAGAAGGGATATTTATCTTCATCATATCACCAAGGTAGTCATCATAAGCCTCAAATTACCAATAATGATTATTTGCTTGGGAGTGATAAAATTGGCAATGTGTTTCAAAAATTAATTGGTACTTAATGTGGCTTGAAGAATAAAAAGGTAATTTGGGTTACCAAGCCTATTGTAACTAATGTCTTAGAACCCAACATTTTTGGGGACCAAAAAGCTCAAAATTGATCAATATGTGAAATGGAGGGCATTGTAAACTTGGTAAATTGTTTGAAGATTTATCTAATTGATAAAAAGTCAAGTTATGAGCAAATATAATTATCTTCTATCCAATGTCACTCTTTGAAGGTAACTTTATATTGCAATGCCTTAAATTCGTATTTCTCATCATTATGTTAGATTCATTGTTCTACACAATTTCTAGAATTTTTCATATATTGAAATATCCGATCCTTGTGTTGGAACATCCAATTTGTTTTGGGCTGTAGAATACCTGGTAATTTACACATATCGAAACATCCGATCGCAAAATTGGAATATTTGACCAGACTCAAGTAGCTCTGATTTTTAGTAATTTACATAAATCATAACATCCAATTGAAACATCGGAACATCCGATGTTATCTTTGAGTTGCTCTGAATATGATGTTTTACATTGATCGGAATATCCAATTTCAAAATTGGAACATCCGATGTACCCATAAACTATTGAAGGTTTCTAAATCTTTGCATGTGTAGGTTTTGTATCTATACTTGTGTTAGAGTTTATGCTTATCCTATCATGTATAAATTTTATTGCATTCTTGATATGATCTTATTTATAATTCAAACACATTTAGCTTTGCTTGCCCATACAACTAGCATGTGTAGACCATATAACTAATATGGGTAGTATGTATTACACATTCATGTGTTTGGTGTGGTTTTGGAGCCTTATTCGATTTTAATCGTTTCATTGAATTCTATTTGCCCTTTGAAGAAATTAATGGATTATCACATTATGGGAGAGTATTATGCTTTGTGCATCTTACTTACTCATAAATTATGAATATTTGAGAAATACCACTTAGAATTGATATTATTGCTTATTTAGCATCTATATGGTATGATAAGCTTATTTAAGACTTAATGTCTCAAAATATCCATTAATTGGTTCATATTGATTTTAATTGAAACTTGAGATTCTTGGTACTTTTTTAGTGATCTATTTAATCTCATGATTTTAATTTGAATCATTTTCTCATTCGGATCAAATCAACTATGCTTTTTATGTGTTTACTTGTGATGGTTGATTTTATGAAGAATGCATTTGAAGTATGGTGCTTAATTTCTAAACCTTCTTCATATACTTCTTTTTAAGAAAGTTAATATATGCCATTTTGCAAATCCCAACTTGTGATATCTCCATATACCATTATTTTTCTACAATTGACAATGATACAAGTGGTAATATTTGCTAATCAACTTCATTTCAATTTTTGTTTCTAATGATTTCTTTCTTTGTGAAAGATTTCCTTTAACTCCTATGCTAGAAAAATTGGTTTCTTCAAGAAAACTTGCCTTTTAGAGTTTATGGGAGCATGCTATCTCAACGCTTGAATCATTTTCAATACACTTGTTTGAGATAAGTTTTTGATCATATTTGCAACTTATTCATATCTTCATTTGCTCAAATCTTTTCACTTAGTTCATTTTTTGAAATATATGAGTGGTTATTTGTTGATCATTTGTCTTAGATGTAATTTGGACATTATTTATGATATTTACCATTCAATTGGTATCTTCTTCATGTCTTATATGCTATTTTTTTGTCCAAATTATATCTTTATTCGATTTTGGAAGCGATAAGCATGCTTGTTTAATGTAATTGTTAATATCTATAACATGTTTGTTTTCTTTGATTCAACATATAAAGTAAGCCTCTCTCATGGTATATTATATAATTACATATGGCTAAAATGTGTATAGAGTTTTATTTGACTTCAATTGGTATATGCTTTAAATCTATCAATTGGTTTCAATTCCATATCAAATCAATATGCACCGTTTATGAGAGAGTTTACCCTATGTGTTGAGATTTTTGCTAATATCTTCGGACCCAATGAGTTCGGGGATCAAATTGTATTTCAATGAGTTTTAGGTACAATGAAAATACATTGGATGCTTGGGTTAATAAAAATGAAGGTCCTTCCAATAAGAAGATTGTTTCAACTGGAATTCATGAAGAAGATCTTTATCCTTCAATTAGTATTATAAAGAAGATTCTCTCCTTCAATTTCAATTGGAATAATAAAGAAGGATCGTATCAAAATGAAGCCAAGCTAGGATGAACAATAATCTATTACATAAATCCAATGTCTTCTCGATAACTTGTTCTTAATTCATGCATTTAATGCCATAGATTCAACCTTGTGTAGGTTGCATCATAGCATGAAAATAATTTGTGAAAATTTATTTTTCTTGCAAGTGGCTAAAAGCCTTTTTATTGCAAATATGAACAATTTGAAGTAGCATATTTTTGTGAGAGCTCTATAATCGTGTTTATAATTTATCCAATCCTAGATACGCAAAAGAATTCATATCATATGCTTGAATTACTCTTATATGTTGTTGAGAATGGCAAAATCTTTTGCTTGAGGTTTATAGTCCGCTTTGATTGACTCTATTGAACATATAAGCTTATGAGATATTGACTCTTTGTGATAAATGAAAAATTAATTGTAATATCAACAATTTTGCTATATTCAATTTGAGCATAATCCATTGCACTTGTGTTTTGGATATTAATTTCGGACTCATGCTTGACTTGCCTTCGATTGAATTTGTTTCAATTGGTATCTATTTCAATTGGCATCTCTTTCAATTGGCATCTGTTGTAGGTATCTAATTGATATCTTTTGAAATTTTAATTGGTGTCTTTTACAATTCCATTTGATATCTTTTTTATGGTATCTTTTTCAAATCTTATTTGACATCTCTTTAAACCCCTTTGGCCCATTGTATAGCATGATCTCCTCACATTGTTTATAATTGGATAAGTGTATTTGATTTTACTGAAATTATGAGAAATACGCATATCATAGGGAGATCATTCTATATATGGCCATGCATTAGCTTTTGATGATTCCTTTTTTGGGATAGGGCTAATGTTCTTAGGAGAGAATTTTTTTTGGACAAATCCTCTCTATTTTCAAGTACTCCAAAATTCTTCCATTTTGACATTGATATTAATTAGGGGAGAATTTATACCATATGTTATATTTGTAAGAGGGCTTTGATTATGGGGGAGTTTTAAAGATTATGCCTTTGAGGAATGAGGTGAAGGTTTTTTCATGCATAAGTTGCATGGTTTTGCTTTGGATTGCATATTCAGTTTGATATATACATTATTATGCTTGCTTCATATGTATAAAGGAAACTCCATCCAAAATTTGAGATAGACAATACATGCAATGGTATTCAAGATTCATTCACACATGTATAGATTGTGGGAGAGTTTTCTATATACTTATGTTTAATTCTACTAACATCAAATATGTTTGTGATGTTTCATGTTTTCAAAACATGTTCTTTGCATACATTCGCCTTCGGATTAGATGTATACTTATAACTTAAATTTTTTAAATATAACCATCTAGTGAGATTGTCATCAATTACCAAAATAAGGGAGATTGAAGGTTTATCTAGCCTCTAAGTGTGATTTTGGCAATTAATGATAATGCCTATGGACTAACAATTATGTTGAGAATTGTTTGCAGTATGTTCCATAGTTGATGCATGATTGATAGAGAATGGATTAATTGAGGAATGCCATGAAGATCAAGAGAGATGCATCGAGATCAATGAGCTCTATGTGATGCTCATAAGATGAAGGAGAAGCTCAAGAAGATTGATGTTAAGCGTGAAGACTAAGTCACTTGTGAAAATTAAGTGACTAAAGGTATGAGATTGTCAATTGAGTTTTATGGACTAACCCATGTGCTTCGTGCCTTGGGGGTGAACCAAATGAAGATGACGTGAAAAGTGAAGTCTCCTATACTTGGTGCATGGTAAGCTATCAAGAGAGATTCATTAAGCTTCCAGAGATCAAGTGAAGATCAAGATGGAAGTGGGGATAATCATCATCATCAAGAGAAGAGGAGTTGATGATGAGCCTTGAAGAGCCATGAGAAGTGCCAAGGCTTAGATGATATGTTCGTCAAGTCCGATAGGATTGCTCAAGAAAAAGGTATAACTAGTTTTGCCAGTCTCAAAGAGTTTGGTGGGAGACTGAATTATAGGATTGATAGCCATACTATCAAGAGGGTCTGCTGAAAGCGTTGCTCAATTGTTGTGTCGAGTAAGCAAACCATGTGCTTAGTGCGGGATGGGTTTGTGTTGAGAGTTCGCTTTAGCAGTCTGGGGTATCTAAAATGTGTTTTAGATCTAACACTTTTTGTTGTTGGCCTTAGTGGTGAAAAGTGGTTGTAGCCAATCCTTAGTGATGTTTGGCATGCTCCATATGGTACCTAGTTTAATCTTGGGGGATTAAGCTTTATACAATAGATGAAAGTGTTAGCATCATCTTTCAGAGTGTTCCTAGTTTTGATCCAATATTGTTGAGATCATAAATTTAGTAGGGATGTGTAGCCATCTGAATAAGCTTTCCATAGAGTCCAAATTTACTAAAATCGAACATTGAGATAAAAAATTATCGTCATTTTTCTGAGTGTCAGCTGTGCTGATCAGAAGTTCTGATGAATAGTTCAGATGTTCCGATGTGTTCAAAACATCCGATTTTAAGAAAGTCGGTGCTCTTTATTTGGGGTTAGTTTTAGATCAGATGTTCCGATTCATACAACAGATGTTCCGATGTGTTATTTTTTCCAGATCTAACCATTTGGATTTGAAGGATCAGATGTTCTGATCTGTGGATCAGATGTTCCGATCAGTGCAAAATCTTTCCAATGGCTAGTTTTTCAGAGTGGGGTATAAATACCCCTTGTCCTCCTAGCGTGTTGGGGGGATTTTTGGCTGGCTTTGTGGTGCTGAGAAGTGATGTTAGAACTTAGTGTTCCACCTTTGAGTGCTCCCCTCTCCTTTCTATCGAAGAATTTGTGAGAATCAAGTCTTTGTAGCTTAGTAAGGATAGAGTGAGGTGTGTGGAGCTTGGGTTGCTCGCATATGTTGCATTAGTTTTGTGCTTTTGAACACTTGGCGTTGATCGTGCATGAGTTTGGGAGCTTGTTACTCTTTGAGTCCACCATCTCCTAGACGGCTTGGTGGTGTGATTGCCGGCAATCTCCTCAAGTGAAGATTGTGAGAGGGCCCGAAAGTTCTAGTGGAACTCACCATCTCCGGAGATAAGGAAGAGTTGGCTATAGGGGGGATGAGGAGTGCATGTGTGCAACCTTGTGAAGAAAAGAGTTGAAAAAGACCCGACTCAAGTGTGACTAAGCTTCCTCAACGGAGACGTAGGATATCGATGGAAATTCGAACTTCGGTAACAAATCATTTATCTCCGTATTTCCTTACTCTTCTGTATTAATTTGATATTCATGCTGGTATGCTTATTTGTATGTGCATTGAGTTAATTTCTTGATATTCAAATCTGTCATTTTGCACTGATCGGATGTTCCAATGAACAATATCAGAACACCAGAGGAGCAGTAACTTCAGAACATCCGATTAGAGTTTTCTGCATATCTTGCTAGATTTAAATAATCTTTGTCAAACTAGGATTGCGACATTCACATTTGTTTAGGGTGATTGTGCACTATTTGAGCCTAGTATATTTAGATTTTTCACTTGTGAAAAATCTGTTAGTTTATTTCTGCTGCGAGTTTAGGACAAATTTCATAAGGGTATGAACTTTTACAAAAACATCTATTCATCCCCCTATAGGCAATATCATTGTCCTTTTAAGGTGTCCTAATTCACCTCCCTCTTAGGATGTCACTGATCCCTACAACGGGGACCATGCTCTCTGGCTTACAAAGTAGTGGCTGGTTTTCGACATCATGGTCGAGCCCTACTACTCGGACAGGGTGTACAGGCAGTTCGGGTATCATCAGCACTTTCCCCTGGAGCGTCGACCAACAGACAGTAGTCACATGTAAGTATTTCTTGTTACAGGTGCTTTACTAATCATGTTTTCAATTCCATAATCGTAACTTTGTCTTGCAGGATGGCGAGGAAGGGTTAGGGTATCACGTACAATGAAACCTGGACGGCAAAGATGCAGCCATGGCTGGAGCAGTGGATGAACGCAGCTGTAGACCTCCACACCCCTAGCGTCCCTCATGACTCGTCGACGGAGGATGTGTACTTGCGTTGGTTCCACATGGCGACACAGGTTAGTTGCATCATAGTGCTTTTGGAGCCACCGCAGCACGAGCCAAAGATCACCGACACTTCCGTTATGGAGCCTACGGTGGCGTACCATGCCATGGTACGTGAGACTTATTATATTCTACAGACTTGCATTCTTATATTAAATGTGTTATCTCATGCATTGCAGTCGACACGTGCAGGGACATCGACATAAAGCTACTAAACTTCGTGGACCGCTGGGAGTTGGTCGCACCTCAAGTTGACTTAGCCGAGCTAATGGTTGGTCTGTGTCAGCTCGCACGTTGCTACCTCGATGGGTTTCGACGTGCTTTGTGCCAGAGGTTACCGGACGTCGTCAAACCTAGCACACATAGGAGGTCTCCAGCACATGCTCAGGCTACGACGCCACAATTCGACACAGAACCAACATCGTCATCTCAGCCACCACCGGTGTGCTACATGCCGACTCCAGGTTTCTTCGCGGGTGCTACAGTTCTAGATCCGTCACTCTCAATTTGATCACTCAGGATTGCACCTTACAATTTAATTATTATGTGATGCACAACATTTGACATGGTGCTACCATGCAACAGTTCCAGACTCCTTCGACGTTGCGTGTAGCTCGACGCACTCCCTACCGAACGACTGGTTCATGGTTCCACTCGATGAGGAGAGCCCATCACAAACAATGGGGGCACCTCTACCGACGTAGTTGTCGCAGGCCGACCCTATCACCCCTGCAGATGATGCACGCCTTGTCACCCTCAGCGCTAGCCCTTGACATACTCCACCGACCACTTGCGTCATAGAGCAGTTGGCTAGCATAGGTTGATGGGTGTGCCTAACAAGTGTGTCTGTGGCCATGGTGACCCCCTTGACTGTGGTATTAGATAGTACTTGGACATATTTATGTTATTTCTATTATGTGGTTGCCATTTCATGTAGGATGTTTATGTCAGCACCATGTTATCAACCATGTTTTTATTACCTGTGTTCTCGTTCCTTCCCAAAGAATAACATCATGCAATCGTATACTCTTTTGAACCGTATCAGCGTGCCATCTATCAGGCAATAAATCATATCAGCATGCCGTCGTGCAAAGAAGCAGAACGCGAAGCAGCACATGAAAGAAGGGGGGACAAACCCTTGTTCACGTAGTAGGATCTATTGTAAACCATTCACTTGCAACTTGCCAAATAAAAACTTCACATTACGAACCCTACTACTATTACGTGTGCAACCAGAATAAAATGTTACATGACATGGTACGAATTATTCAATTACAAACAACACGGTACAAGAAAATATAACGTAAGGCTAAGGCAACACATCGGGATACATTGCTTCTAGTCATACTGACTTAGAATAAACTGCGAAGACTCTCCTGACTCCCAAAATCCCCCATCACCATAGTGCGCCTTCGGTGGTGGTGAAGGAGGAGGAGGAGGAGGAGAAGGAGGAGGAAACTTTTGGTGACATGAGTAGGGGGCACCAGGGATCGAGGCATATGGTAGGATCGTCGATGTGGATGACCAGCTCGTACTCCTCTTAAGGGATTGGAATAGCATGAACCTCATGTTGCAGGTCGAAGATACGATATTGCAGGTGATGGATGTACTCCTGGATGTTCTGTTCAACGGGAAGATCGACCCATGTCGTGTAGTGGCAGCTCTCATCGTCATTTGACTCCTGCAAATACATATAAATTAAAGACTAAAATTTCTAAAAATATGATACTGAACATGTTGGCACTCTCACCCTTCCAAGAGGACATCAGAAGAATCGACAACCTCTGTTAATGCTACCATCATACATATGCACAACGCAGTCGTATCCATGGGAGCAATTCGACCACTCCTTTTAGGTGGTCGTAAGTCCTCAGATGATGAGGTGACAGAAACTCACTCTTCCCCTGCAAAGGGAAGTTCTTGAGTGGCTCCTCGTACTCAGTAGGACCAAAGGAACCCAGCCATATCACTAGTGCCCTCCCCACGCGAGTAGACCCTCTAGTTCCCTCTCTCCCACCTCTAGTAGCCATTGTTTCATTGTGCCTACAGTTTGGACTATGTGAACCCTTTTATAGATGCACTATCGCGAATTAATTATGCTAACATTACCACTAAGCCTTATGTACGACACTTATCGTAACGTTTAACCATAATCCAACGATTTAGGATAGAGCATTTTCATATGTACGCTTTTCATAACTAGATGGCTTTTCATAACTAGCATATTCAGACGTAAACTTTTTAGATGTAGGTTTTTAGATATAGCCTTTTCAGAAATAGACTTTTTATATGTAGCCTTTTCAGAAATAGTCTTTTTAGACTTAGGTTTTCAAGCAAAATTTCTATTGACTTAGTCCATGAAACATCACTGATTTTCTGTATAAATAACAGCCCATGAGGCAACTTGTCCAAACAAACCAAAGCCTTCTCCTCTTACCAAAATGGCCTCTGATCCTCGCTTGAAGAAGTCAATGCCAGATCTTTTGCTTGCTAGGGTTGAAGTTCCGATGTGCTGGTGTGGAGATCTGTGTAGGGTTAGGAAGTCCAACGAATTCTCGAACACCTACGACAGGAAGTTCTTCATGTGTTCCAACTACAAGTATGACCCACTGGAGGGCAGCATCTGTGGTGGCTACCATAGCCAGGTACTCACATATTGCAAAAGTAAAACACAATTATCTATCATTTACCACTTATGAATCTTTCCTTATTTGCTAGTCTCCGCTGCCACTATGCAACTTCATACAATGGATCGATACTGAGTAGAGTGAAATAGGTGTTTTCCTCGTACACACCCAACACCGAGTGGCATGGAAAAGATTCCATAAAATAGAAGCTGATGAGAGGAGAGAGGCGACCCGCAAACACCTACAGGAGGAAGAGAAGAAGAGGAGTAGAACCGTCTCAAAGCGGAGGCGAGGGAAATAGGGAGAGGAAGCGCGAGGGGGTACGTCGGGCTTGTGAGATGGACCTGAGGTGGCGAGGAAGGGAAAGTACCCACACCACACTCAGTAGAGTGTTAGTAGTAATCATCTAGTTTCAATTCCCTATGACATGTTAGGTTTAGAATTAGTATATGTCTATGTTATTTTATAATTGTACCATACAAGTCAATGTCATTGTTAGTTTATGTATGTGGCTTCTTTAAATTTTCTAAGGCATGCTAGGTTTGTCATCGGTACATGTCTATGATAGAATGAAAAATGTATCGAATATGTCACTATCGTTGTTAGAGTCGGTGTATGGCATGTGGTGCTTCACGCAGTTTAACATTTCAATATTTCAAGCGGTATTGTTTAATGCTGACATATGCCTAACCCGGCTATATGAATGTACACTGAATTTTGCTATGGTTGTGCCTTACTAAATACATGATTCTTCCCAAATTAAGAAACCATTAAAAACAAAAAAATTAAAGAAAATTTATCTATCGGCACGCCGGTTCCTGACAGGCCTGTTAGCATTTCATGTGCCGATAGGCCTACCAGCTATCACATAGCCCGACAACCATCTCGGTGTGTACCCAGAGGCCTGTCGACACGTGGAATGCCGATGAGCACATGTTTATCGATAAGTCCCCAGGCCCACTGCCACATAGGCTGTCGGCACTCCGCGTGCTGATTGGTCCGTAGTCAGCACTTCACATGCCAATAGATAATTCTTGCAATTTTATGATTTCAAATACTATTTTTACAATTTTTCAATAAAATAATATTATTAAAAAAGTCGTTATTAGAAAGGTAAAAATTGGCGCGCTGTTCTAACCTGATGGCTGATGCCAGGACATGATATACTCTGACCGGGTTATCTCATGACTTGCATGATATCTTATTTATTTTATATTATGTCAGCGTATGCTTTCCTACTAATAAATATTATTGAATTGTGTAAAATACATTTCGCACTGCAAAAGAAGCCACAAATAAAGGTGTGATCTGCCATCAGCACATGTGTCTCTGACTGTGCCTTTGTCATGTGGGGACTCACCTATCAGCACATCAGTGTTTCAATATGCAGTTTTTTTTTTTTTTTTTTTTTACGTGTATGCATGAGTTGAATAAACCGACTTCTGCTCGGCACTTCGCAGGACTATCCACAGGACATACTAGTTCGAACGAAACGGGGCTGATTTTGGTTCCTCATTTCGAAGCTGAGAACTTTCACCAGTTCCATCATTTCACACAGCCATCCAGAGGAGGGGCAAATGGATCCAAGGATTGAAATGTTACCGAGTACTGTCGTGTCCCGAGCGCACAAGCGAGTTAGCCACAACCAAACAGTATCACAAATTTGGCCGTTAAAGGTGTTCACCACCTGCAAATGGGGTCACAAAACCAACTAACAGCCAACTTGTACACCGTTTATTCCAACGGATTGACAAAAAGAAAGAACTTCCTATCCATCAGGAGGTGCAAGCAGAACAACTTCAGATCATGCACCCACTGGGCAAGTAAAGAAAATTGGTTCTGTGTTGCATATAAGTTCCGGAGGCAAAAGCACATGAAGCAGAAACCAAGAAATGCCGCGAACGCCCTTATTTTGCTTGAGGATGCGAAGCGATGAAGTCGACCGCTGTTTTGATGGAGTCAATCTTCTCTGCCTCGTTGTCAGGGATCTCGAAGCCAAATTCTTCCTCAAACGCCATCACAACCTCGACAGTGTCCAAGCTATCAAGTCCGAGGTCCTTCTGGAAATGTGCAGTAGACGTTACCTGCAAGATTTGATGGAGAAACAACAACTGATTAATGATGGTTCTGATCTAGAGAGCTACTTTGTTTGCTCTAATTTGCACCACTGCAAAGTATAAATATTATTATGAAACTACCACTCTGACCTAAGAACAATTAGTTTTCATTTATTTTGACTTTCAACATACGCAAATCACATTATTTCAATACAACACTGCACTACAGGCTGACCAGAGTGTGATTCCTGCCTTACTCTTGAACATTTTAAGTGCTGTTATGTTGTTTCTTGTATTATCTACAAGCAATCTGTAGGCATAGTAGCAGGCGCACAATAATGCCGTACCTGTTTCTCGCCCACTGAAATCACTAAGCCCACAATTTCAAGCTACATATTGAGTTACTGTCTCATCCTTACTTCCTTAGGTGCCAAATCAAATGATTAGAAATATGCCTATCTAGCGCACCGTTGGCAGGCAAGAGTACAGCACTAAGCTTGACTGAAAGTATTCAAGTTGTACATGAGTTTAAATTAGCCTACTTGACCTCAGCTTTACAAGCTGGAACTTAGTTCAAATAATTGCCACAAGATTGAAGATTTTACTCCAAAAGCATTTTCCCCAACAGAGGCACTCAGTACAAAAATATGTTAAATGCCATCCACCTGTGTCCATCAGAATCAACACTCCTTACACCACATTTCAAGTGAACATCGCTGCACAATTTTTTCTCCAACAATGCAGGAGAGCTGCGTGCCATTTCATTAAGAAGGAATAAAGGTAGTACAGAAAAAAGTCAAGTCCGGGAGAAACGAAAAATGAATCAAAGCAGGCATTGACTACATAGTTGAGATTTGTAAATAAGACCAGGAGTCTAGGATATCAAGATAACAGATCAAACGACTGTTGCCAACATCCTAGTTGCATTGCATCTGACAAACACAAACTGGAGAACTGTTAAACTGACTTCAAAACTGAGAACCGCAAAAGCAGTATTATTTTGGTCTGTAACAACGGTACTTGTTTCATGAAATACAATATGTACTACAAGTTAAGCGAAGCACAGCACTACTGATACAACACAATGTGAATACATTTTTCATTGATAAACTCTACCAAATTTAGGTGTGAAAGAATGACAAATTACACAATTTGATGATTTTGGGTTTTCCGTCAAACACACCCAAGGATTAGATTGACTGACAACAAACTGGGTCAATTTCCAATAGGGCAGACAAAAGCTCTAGTGGTCATCTAAGCATATATTTCGTTATTTCAATCACCAGTTCACCACTTGACCACTTTACAATCATGAGAGTAGGCTCTTTTAATCATATGCTCACAAGCTCCAGAACTCTAAAAAAAGAAACAGGACAAGCGAAACCTACAGGAGCTAACTGTAGATTTAAAACTGAGCTAAATAAAACACAGCGCCGACCGCTGACGCTAGGTAACACACCACATCTGAACTAGACTGAACTCGAGGTATGACATCGTGAAATTAGTTAAGACATTGATGCAAAACCAGAGCACTATCCAGTGTCCAATGAGTACCACATTAATCAGTAATTAAGGAATTTCGTCATTTCTGAATCAAACTTTCATAACTATCAGACTGAATCGTCAAAAGTAAAGAGGCTGCCGTGTCCTACTCCTCTACCCCTTCATCATCTCCAACTGGAACGCTGCTTAAAGATCACTTGATTTCTCAACTAAATGCTTCACAATCACTTAAACGTTTACACCGAGCTCTTCATGGAGCGCCCAATTCCCTCTACCACCCTGACGCCACCATCTGGTGACGCAAGCTGAAAACCCTAAACCCTCCAGAACAGATCCTGATCCACGCACCGAACCAAACGTACAGGCCGCCGCACAAGCATCCGCAGCTACGAGATAGATCGCGCTCACCTTTGCAGGCTCAACCTTCTGGAAGTTCTTGACGACGGAGACGACGCGGTCGGCGACCTCGCCCTTGTCGAGGAACGACCCCTTCGTCTCCTCCGTCATGGACGACAAGAGCCGCCGGGCGACGGGCACGGTCCCCGCTGCCGCCGCCGCGGGACGCGCCACCGGCACGCGGATGTGGGTCAGGAGGGCTCTCCTCGCCGCCGCCATCGCCATTTTTCCTCTCTCGATCGATCGGAACAGGTGCGCGGCGGCGAGTGGGGTGGGGAAGGAAAGCTTGTGCTGGTACGGGCTGATACAAACCGTGATCCGTCGGGCCATATGTGCAGAATGAATCTGCGGCCCAGTTCAAATAACCTAGACTAACAAATTCATGGGCTTCTCTATAAAAATTCATGGCCTGAATGTTACATACCGCCTACCGATAGGGAGTTTTTTTTATTTCTTAAATAAAAAGTTACAATAATATGTGTCTTTTTGAAAAATCACATATCTAAGACTCCTGTCACCATTTCAATGGATGACAAATTAAAAAATAAATCTATCGTTCTTTCAACAGGCGACAAATTAAAAAATAAATCTATCACCCTTACAGCGGATGACATGTTAAAAAAAACAGCATTCTAATGCTCTCAAAATTTAAAACACTATCAAAACAATAATAACTTCTTTGAAAAAATGTATGGTATAGATGATGCTATAATATAGCTACCTAACAATTTTCAATTCAAACAATTACTTATACAATAAGAAACAAAAAAATATATAAATTTTATTGTACAGAGTTTGTACAATGAAATTTGCATTTTTTTGTTTCTCATTGTAGATCATATTTTTGTCTAATTTTTTAGAGATCATAGTATCATCTACACCATGAAATGATTTAGATTTTTTTTATGAAAATTTCGATTGTGTTTTGAATTTTGGGAGCAATAGAACATAGCATTTTTATTTTTAAATATGTCGCTCGTTGAAAGAAGTTTAGATGTGCAATTTTTCAAAACAGACGCCTATTTTTTATAATTTTTTGATTTAAGAAATATATAAAAAAATCGCCGGATAGGCTCATAGGCGGATACTACCATACTTGATTTCCCCTCTTAAAAAACCAATTTGTGATTTTTGTTATTGTGAAAAAGTTAAAACAATATACATGGCCAGTACAATGGCGTTATTTTATAGGCCGTCTGATGTATTACTAAGTGATCTTTAGACAATTTTTAAAAAATCCCTATAATAGATTATCTTTTCAATTATCTCGTAATAATTTTACGAGTCCTTAACTGTAGCAAATCAATGTTGTGAGTTGCATGGCAATGATAACTCTTACAATGATTTGGGAGCAGTCCTGTTGTCTTAAATTTTAGCTTACTAGCAACTGTACACATGTTTCATATACGTGGAATTAATCCAGTATATACCAATCCGAAGAAGTAAAAAATAGCATAACAAAAGAGAGATTTACGTACATGAAATTCATAACATGATCATATAAATTTAGGAGGGAGGATGATAATGAGTAACTGGACAGAAAGGTGGAGGGGACTGTATCGTCTAGAGTTGGTTGTACATAGTAACGCTATGAGAATGATCAATATGGTGACCTATTTATAAGGGGATAAAAACAATTGTCGTATAATACCTTGGTGTACAGATAGCGCAACGGAGGTGACCTTCGTGGAAGACAACGGTGGAGGCGATGCATGGATGGCGGCACACCCTCTCCAGAAAGCCAACGCTGTAGACGAATTGAAAGGTGACGTACCCTCTGGAGAAATCTGACAATGAATGTATGGAAGACACATATTAGGAGATTGAATGTATTTTTGGAATGTATGTAAGGCAAATATTAGATGTCTAGGTATAAAAAATAGAAAATTAAATATATTTTTAGAAGGAGAAACGTGATCTAACTTTATACGGTGACCGTTTGACCAACTTAGGTGGACCGTGGAGATCGATCAGATCTGTCATAACTCGTGTATTTTATAGGAGTATAGATGAAGTTAGGTAAAATGGTCCACATCAACCATCTTATAGGTCGTCTCATGCACTGCCATGTAGGAGTTTATGATTTTGTTGTCTCGCTAAACAACAACTTCATAAGCTAAAACTTTGTGCCACAAGATGACTCACACACCATTGTACCGTATGTCTTTGCGATGGGTATATTTTCTTCCCTTCCATCGATCCATAAATTAAAGGGACTTGGAGTTGCTATGAGACAACTACAAAGACGATCTATTGTAGGGGTTATCAGTTAAGTCATCTCAAAATTATGTAGAGGCTATGAGACGGCTTATAAGATGACACCCTTGTTTTTTTTAGGCGAAGACAGTGGGGGAGGCCCCTACAGTTGGGATTTTATTAACAAAAGAGGACATTGTACAAAGAGAAATTATACAGAGGACTTCCATGAGATCCAAAGAAACAAGAAAAGCTAAAAGAGAAGGTCAAGCCAGCTTGAAATAACTACTCTAATGGAGTCTTTAAATCTATGAAATTGCAGATGGGACTCTTCCAAGAAGAAATGCATGGTATATTAGTCTAAAAGATAAAGCCATTTCATTGCTTCCAAATTTGCCATGCAGCAATAATGAAGGTTTCCATGAAGAAAGGCTGAGAAAAATCATGCTTAGCCTTCAACATCATGCCAGAGAAAGGAAGATCGTAGGCCAATGAAGATGAATAGATTTCCAGCATCTTTTACTAAAAGAACATCCCAAGGAGAGATGAGAAACAGTTTCCTCATCATGTTGATCATATAATACACAACTGTAATTATTGTTATTGACCTTAAATTTTTTCCTCTTGAGAATATTCCTTGTATTAAGTATATCAACCAAAAGCAGCTAAGTAAACACTTTGAGTTTGTTGGAGCATTTGGACTTCCATAACCAAAGAAAAGGTTGGGGTGGCTGAAGATTCTTGAAAGGATGATTGTAAAATTTCTTAGAAAAATATAGAACCCCAAATGTAGTTTCATTATCCTTTTCATCAGTATGAATTTGAATACCATTTATCTTTTCTTGTAAGCTGAGATATTCCGTATAAGCTTGTTCAGAGAGAGGAATGCAAAATTGTTCTTGAATGATGTTGTTACTAAGAAACCCCTTGACTGAGATTTTCTTATTCTTTGCAAATGAAAAAAAAAGCCTTGGATAAAGACCCTGAAGAAGGTGACTATTCCATACATCACTCTAGAATAAAACTGTTGTACCACTGTCAACTGTACAAGAAGTAATTCCTCTGAATAAATCACATAACTTGAGAATATCCTTCCACCAAAACATCCAACACTGGTAGAAGCTAAAGGAGGGGCAAAATTTCTGTAGTGAGCATTCCAAACCAACTTATCCCATGGCAGACCCTTTTGATTATAAAATTTATCCAAGTGCTTGAGCAAGAGAGCTGAGTTATGATTTCTCAGATTGATAACTCCAAGGCCTTCTTTTGTTTTGGGCCTACAGACCTTGTTCCATGCTACAAGAGGCTTACTTTTAACATTAACATCTGTACCTCTCCAAAGACAATGTCGTCTTGCTCTATCAATGTAGTCAATCACTACAACAGAAATTTGAAGAGAACACATAGTATATGTGGGCAAAGAAGAGAGAACAATGTTGACCAATTGTAGTCTTCCAGCCATGGTGAGCATTGATGAAATAGATGTCAGTCTTCTTTCAATTCTATTAATTATAGGAGCATAGTCATCCACTCTTGGTTTTGTTGTTCCTAAAGGAAGGCTCAGATATGTGAAAGGATACTGCTACAAACAGTTTTCAGAGGCGGGTGGTAACCCATTTTCACAGACGTTTAGCCATCCGCCTCTGGTTGAAAACCTGTGAAAATGGACGATTTTCACAGGTGGTTCATTCCGTATATGGTAATATGTTTCCACAGATGGTTCCTTAAGCGGATCACCTCTAGTAATTGGTCCTCGAATCAACATATTTTGGCCTGAAAAATTGATTTTTTTTGCCCAACTAGGCATCGCCGCAGCTGCGCCGTCGCAAGTCACAAGTCATACGATTTTTCACACGAAACATGCGCGCGTGCAGTTTGTGGCACTTGAACCCGGGATCTCTCAGCTCACGCGATACATCCTTACCATCCCACTACAGAAGTACTAGTGATACTAATAGTAGATAGAATTTTGATCTCTTCTGTCTGAAAATTTAAAATGATTATTTGGATATCTAAATGATCTCAAATAAAAAAGTTTTCAACTACAAATTTGTATATATCATTGAGGGATACAATTTTCATATAAAATTTGTCCTCATACGACTTCATATGAAAAAGTAATAATTTTTTTAAGAAAAGCTGTCATCCATTCTGTGAAAATCATCTCATTTCCAGAGGTGATTCACATAAGAAACTATCTCTGAAAAGGATATTTTACGTAGATGGTTTTACATAGGTGGTTCATATAAGGAACCGTTTGTGGTAATAATCTAATTTTGAGATACGGTTCACATAAGGAACCGCATCTAAAAATGACCTTTTACACATGCGATTCACATAAGGAACCGTCTGCGGTAATCATCATATTTCCAGAGGCGGTTCACATAAGGAATTACCTCTGAAAATGACATTTTATACAGGCGGTTCACATAAGGAACCATATGTGGTAATCATCATATTTCTAGATGCGGTTGCCGTAAGGAACCGCCTCTAGAAATGACCTTTTACACATGCAGTTCATATAAGGAACCGCCTGTAATAATCATTCCATTTCCAGAGGCGGTTATCGTAGGTAGCTGCCTGTGGAAATTTGTTTTCACAGGCGGCTCAAAACTGCAGAGGCCTGCTCAGGCGGTTTGTCATATGAGCTGTCTGTGGAAAGACACCCTGGGTGTCTCGAAAAATAGTTTTTGTAGTAGTGAGAATATCTCCCAATTTACAAACAAAGACCCCTGCCAACTGTCTAGCCTTGTCAGAAGATATATTCAAAGGAACCAAGCAAGATTTGGAGTAATAACTTTAGGAGATAGACTCAAAGGGCACCCTTGTCCTTGCCCTGAGACCATTATTTCGCAAGACAACAACCTATTTAGGTCACGCTCCTTTCTCTTATTCACATCACCTAAAATCCTATGTGACAAAACTACCATTGTACTTTCTCTAGGGGGAGGCAAGTTGGAAACAAGTGTCCTATCACAAGTTGAGACCATGTTTAGCAACTTAGGATAACCCCTCCTAACCTAGGACCCACTCTGGCCTAACCAAACATTTTTTTTTTGTTGGGGCATACTCCATTACAGGTCGTTGTTTGAGTTTCATGGGATGCTTGTGATAGCATACCCTACATCGCCAAATGTTTTTGGAAATTTCATGACTATTTATGTGGGGTTTCAAGGTATGGTAGCACTAGATATTTTGCATTTTAGATGGATAGCCTAGTAAACTTTCTTCTTCTGCCTATGACACCTCTCTAATATGTCATCGTACATGCTCTGGTATGTCAAGAGCAAGTTACCTCCCTATATTGGCACTCATGGCATTGGATGCTTGCCACTTGTTAATATCTAATCCATTGTAAAAGAGTTCTTATGCAGGGATTTGCCCATGTGCATGGACACACAGAGATGCATGGATGCCTATTGTTATTGAATTTTCAAAACAATTATTTAACACAAGTAACAAGTTCATTCTAGCATGCAAGACTAATGTAAAAAATCATCTGTTGACATTGAGAGGAATTGATATATGATAGGTCAAAGAAGGGGGGCATTAGATAGTTGAAATGTAATTGGATGATCAGAGTGTCAACTATATGTAGGCAAAAGGATGTAGGAGACTGAAACTTAACACAAACTATCACTCTGTCTCTTCTCGAAGGGGTGTTGACAACACAAGGATGAGCCTTTATCCTTTGAGGAAAATGGTCAGTCAAAGAGGCTGTGGAATTTATTATTATTAAACTTTGTGAAGCTGCATGTCTTCAATGTGTGTTTAACTAGGTTTGTATTGCATTTGTTGATTTGACAAAAGGTCCTCTAGTTTTGAGTGTGCTAGGAGCTTTCTTTCTAGTGAGGCTATACAATAAGTAGATTTCATGTTGTGGTGAGGCCATGAAACAAGTAGATATCATGTTTGCCAAAAGAACACTGTTGATTGAGAGCAATTTTTTTGGAAAGTTTCGAGTTGCAGATTGAGCCATCTTTTAGTTATTCGGAGCTCAACTGGATCGTGACCAGACTGTCCACTTAGACTGATTTTCATGCTACCCACCATACCATGCGGTGGCCTCACATGGATCTCACGATGCACATTTCAGACCCTGACCAGACCTTGATCAGACCTTATCACCGCACAATATGGTGCACCCACCGGACCACACGATAAGCTGTTCAGACCTTGTCCGGGTCATGACCAAACCATGTCCGGACCATCTACTCAAGTTATTTTTTAGTGTTTTTTTCACCATTCGATTTGGTCTTTGTTTGGTTGCTTCTTTCACTATTTGAGCTTTGATTTGAGGCTTCCTAATCGTGTTCATAAGGTCAGTACCTTCATTGTGAGTATGTGACTTTGGCTGTTTAGAAGAGAGATGTGTTGGGTAATAATTATGAAAGGCCATCCAAAAATTGGCAAGACTCTTATTTACCCCCTCTCTAATCGTCTTTCTCAGTTCTTCATGATATTCTATCGTTGTTTCACACGAGAGAAACTTCTTAAGGCACCACAAAAGCACTTTGCTCATCCCAAATGTGTGAAGGGCTGGTGCTTTCACATCAAGATTTATTAAACACCTCGAACTAAAAAAAGGCTGGAGACACCGAGATGTCGACTATACACACAAAAATAAATAGAACCCATATACCTTCTTTCAACAAGAAAATAAATAGATACAAGTCAATATTGACATATATCACATTCTAGATGCCAATAAGAAGAAACAAATTCCACTGTCATGCCACCACTACTAAAAAAGGTTATTCCAGTCAGTTCAAAATGGTTTTTACAGTGGGTTTCCGAACTGACTGCAATTAAGGGACTGTAAAAATCGATAACTATTATAATCAGTTAAAAAGTAGAAACTAAAAATCATTATTACAGTCAACTTTTGTTATGAACTACTGTAATAATTGTATTAATATAGTTAGTTCTAATAGGAAACTGACTGTAATACTTGTGCCGAAGACAAAAAAAGTTAGGTAATATACACCAGTGAATACCACTTATCAAATGAACTGAACAATATATATATTACAACATCAAGGTTCAGTAAAAAAAGGATAGATTTTGGTTACTAGCATTGCACCAACACATCGCAAGTCCCATTTACTACAAGCGCTTCATCTAAGCTAGGAAAAATAACACCAAAACATGTTCGATAGTGCTCCCACAACAAAATAGAGAGACACTAAATTAAGATAGAGCTGAAATTTTAATTGATATAATGCATCCCGTTCTTATCAAAATCTTCCATCTTCTTGTTACCCAAACCACTTCTTATAGGTGCTAGCCACATCCGAGCATGACTCGATGCCTGCATAAAATTGATACTACTCTAAGTACTTCTGTGTTATGCAAGTAATGTAAATGAGTTTATGTATTAGTGTCTCTCTCTTTCTTTTTCTTGGCATGAAATGGATTAAACATGAGAGGCAATGAAAACATTAAACCTTCATTTACAATCTAACTATGTTTTAATAGTACATTTATCAAGCTGCTAGAACCCATCAGAAAACTAAGATAGGTAAGAAAATACGTAAAACACTTGTACATCGACAAACCTGCTATCAATCAACGATTTCCTTCTAATTCATGTCAATTTGAACCGGTGCTTCATATACCTAGTCAAGGAAACATATTGGCAGTTGATTCACAAAGACATATTGGCAGTTAATTCACAAAGAAACATATTGACAGCTGATCAATTCACAAGGCAACACTTGTGCGATCCAACACCTAGTAAATAATATGTGCACCAAAGATCCGTAGCTAAGTATAACCATTAAGCATTAAGGGAGGGGAACTTACGGTTGGGAAGTTGTCGTGGCAGCTGGGCAAGCAAGATTGGGCTAGAGGTTGGCCTGTGTATTATCTGCAGCCATGGGGAAGAGCAGGAACGTGGCGCTCCAGTGAGGCGGCAATGGGGCTCACCGCTAAGAACAACGGACAACCACCTGGCACCCACAACCCACCTCTTCCTTCCCTTTCTTCCCGATGAGGACCAACGACTGAAGCACCACGAGGAATTAAGATCGTGTTGCGAAACTAGACCTGAAAATTATGAGTACGACATGAGCATACACTATAGCAAGAACGATGTAGATATATATTGTAGAAGAACAAAAATAATAATGTTGAAACAACCACAATAATAGGATAAGATTTTGGCAAAACCGGCCGTAAATTCTTTAAGCACAAAAGAGTACAAGTGATCATAGCTCTCACAAGCCTACTCGACCCTTTCAGACCCTCAGATTCTTGCCCTATCCAAGAATATAATGCTAAAGAATTACCTAGCCTAATCCTCTTGAGTGCTCCTATAGTCCATACAAGCCTTGGATGAGACCTTATGTGGGCTTGGCTTGATTTGATTGCTCCTTTAGCCTCCACCTCTTTGTTCATATAATCCCCTCCAAGGCCTTCCCTCTTATAAGTAGGCGTTCTACTCCTAGTAGGATTTGGTGCCCACCACCTAGTAGAATTAAGAATCCTAATATCGTCTCCCAAGAGTCCTACTCTGAGTAGGATTTGAACTACCGTACAACAATTTCCATCTTGACTCTAATCCATAGAAGTAATCGTCCTCCTCCAAGAATTTGCTCCAAGTCGGCTCCATCCTTTTTTTGCTCCCACCTTGAGAGTTCCCCCACCACAGGTAGGGATAGTGTGGGTACCTAATGGATAGTTCTGGATCACTACTTAGTTCATTTTTTTCTTAACTTAATTAGGTGGGAATGAAGCTCTAGTTCATTTTTTGAGTTTTGAGCCGGCCCAATGACACAAAAAATACAAAATTTGCATCCCTAACCACAGGTGGTCGAGCAACTCACCATGATGTGTGTGTGTCGGGTTACGTTCTAGATCACACGGACCCTCCACCTAAGAGCTCCTTCATTGTAGTTTGGTTAACCACACCATCTTCTCTTACAACACTCCATGCCATAGGTTTGTACCACCTCCGAGCTCCACCTGCTCGCTGGTACTATGTGGTCAGTCTCACCACATCTTTCTTCTTCCAATAGCTTACAACTTTGCCTCTATTGCTGTTAGATTTTGCAACTGCCTTTGTTGTCTTGCACATAACTGTAGCTGAGATTTGAGGACCTACCGTTGACAAAATGACTTCCTTCTCCTGATTAGATTTTTTTACTAAATCTCCCATTAGTTGCACCACCTTTAAGATTTTCTATCAATCGGTATCCTCCATTGATCTAGATACTCTTCATGATTACCTTCTCTTTGCAAGTAACTCATATGACTCCACCTTGAAGTGGCAACTCACAACCTTGGAGTTCTAGTGACCTCACATATATTAGATTTTTCTTTAAACCCAGGATATACCAAACTCCTGTTAGTCCATTATGCTCCACTATGTATCTCCAACTAATTGTTCCCACCTTATTGACTGGATACTCCTTGCAATCTTCTAAGTGAATAATTCCATCCGACGGGCTTAGAGATCCTTCGTCCAATATCTCCCTCACTGAACATACATGGAAGCAACTACCTAAATCTAATATCCACTCATGAATAGTACATGATTGATTGAATCCTCCCCTCTCACCATTGAGCATGCACCTCTCATCATCTTCAAACATGGACAATCCTTTATCATGTGACCCTCCTCATCACATAGATAGCATGTGTGTTTGCCCTTGATCTTTCCTTTCTTCTTCTCGTGATTCTTACCTTTGCCTACTCCACCTAAAGCAGCCATTACTTAATCACCCAAGGATGAAGAATCATGCAGATTCTTTAAGGATTCGACCTCCAACAGGTATGCAACTTCCTGGTTGAAGTTGAGAGTGGTTTTCCTGACGAATATTCATCACCAATTCACCCATGATGGAGGTAGATATGAAGCCAATACGACGACCTTATCACTCCCCTTAGTTTCTCATCCACGCTAATAAACTTCGTGACAAGCTTGTTGAAGACGTTCATATGATTGACAAATTGTGTGCCTTCCTCCATGCGCAACCTGAATAGTTGATGCTTCACCATCCATCGATTTGTTAGCGACTTTGCCATGTACAATTCTTCTAAGCCCCCCCCCCCCCATAAATTCTTCGATGAATTCTCCTTGATTACTAAGTACTTTACATCATCAGAGAGTCATATACAGATTGTGTTGACGGTCTTCCGCTCTATTACCTTCCACCCTTGATTAGATCTATTCTTCGGTTTGCTCCCCTCAAGAGCATCAATTAATCCCTATTGGTCAAGCACATCCTTTACAATGCATTGCCACACGCTAAAATTCCCTTTGCTGTCAAATTTCTCTACTCGATTCCACATCGCTGACATTGTCTTGATTTTGTGCCCCTAGCTCTTTGCCGACATTTTCAAAAAATCATTATCAATCCGTCCTTGGCTATGATACCCACTTGTTAGACTCTAATATCCCTAATTATGCGCAGCAGCCCCCAGATCCGGATATGATATTACGAGTACGACACGAGCGTACCCTGTATAAAGAATGTTGTAGATGAATCTCATAGAAGGACCCAAATAACGATGTTGAAGCAACCACGATAAGAGGATAAGATTTTGGCAAAGCTGACCACAAATTCTTTAAGCACAACTCCAAAAGAGTACAATTATACACATGATTATCGCTCTCACAAGTCTACTCGATCTCTTTTAGGACCCTTGGGTTCTTGCCCTATATAAGAATCTAATGCTAAAGAATTAGCTAGCCTAATCCACTTGAGCGGTTCTAATTACTCCTACAACCATTGGATGAGACCTTGTGTTGGCTTTGATTGATTTGATTGCCCCTTTGGGCTCCACTCCTTTGTTTATATAGTCCCCTACAAGACCTTTCCTCTTGAAAGTAGGAGTCCTACACCTAGTAGGATTTGATGCCCACCACATAGAATAATTAGGAATCCTAATAGCACCTCCCAAAAGTCCTAGTCCAAATCGGATTTAAGTCACCATATAACACCATGGATAGGCACAATCAATCGAACTCGCCAAAGAGGTGCTGCAACTCGTGGCTGTGTGATTGTGCGGTGAGGAAAGACACGCATGACCCTTGTGCACCGCCACCAGACCTCGCGTGCGCCACTGCAAGGTCACATGCATGCAGTGCTGCTGGAGCTCGCATGATGAAGCCTCTGCACCAGAACCCGCTCAAGCTACCACCCCGAAGCCCGTGTGCACTGTTGCGCTGAATCTCCCTAGCACGGTGCTGCCAGAGCCCCCGTGCTCGAAACCCTTGCCATGCTCTCTTGTGGCTAACTAGATTGGCAGGGAGAACAGAGAGGATGATGTGGTGGATGGGTTCTGAGGGAGGAGGGGATAGGGGGATTGAAGGTTGTGGCGGTCGAGACGAGTTGTTGGTTGATATATACGTGGGAACTAGGGTTACGGGGAGATCTGGACCTTAACTTGTTAGGCCTGTTAGGCCAAAATATTCAGATCGTTCTAGCCATGAACTGGCTGCAATTCATTTACAGTCGGTTTATGGCTAGAATTTATTGTAATAACCTATTTTACTGTCAGTTTTTGGCTCCTGGGCCATTACTAACGGTCCAAGCTAAAGAATCAGTTCGGCTCCTGGGCCATCACTAACGGTCCAAGCTAAAGAATCGGTTCCAAAGATCCGACTGTAATGCACCGTTTGGAAAAATCATTTATGTAGTAGTGAATGTAAAATATGAAAATTTTACACTTGCTTTGTTGCTAGATGATCTCTGCTTTTAACTGCTCAACATATACGTATCCATTTACTAGTACATATATAGACGAAGGCGCTCGCGAACTGTATTCATGCTTGAGCTTTGCCCTGCTCTAATCACAGCAGAGGTCACAGAGCCAGCAGCAGCACAAGGTGGCAATACTGCAAAACAGAAACCACAAACGTAGGTTAATAACCAATCCTGCATATGTCTAAAGCATTCGAAGTTACTCTTAATATCTTGTACAAAACACCAGTACAAATTAAAACATTAATCATATCAACTTTTGAGGCTACCATGTAAACTGCACAGCACACCATCCACACGCGTGAGTACACCCTCCAGAGCATGTTTGATATTGCATGGCTAAAGATAATTCTATAACGGATGCACCTGAGCACTAAGTAACACTAAAACGTGATTTCGTTTTGGTTTTATCAAACTGAGATGTATAACGTAACGGCAACTGATACCTACCATCCATCGATGAAACTAGTCTTTCGTCCCCGCACTCTTGCTGTTCCGCGGTACGGCGGCAGCGCCTTGCCTTGCTGCTCCGAATCCACCGTCGGGTAGCCTAACGGAATCGAATCGAATCAAATCAATCAACAAACGAAAGAAAAGAGCTGATGAAAGTTGAAACCAATCTATTTGAAGCAGATGGAAAAAGAACACCGAGTGGAGAAAAAAAGGGATCTCAGCGAACCCATGGATTCGAGCCTTGTAAATTAAAAATGGCACGCATCATCACCTGGTGGAGGCTGCAGGCTCTTGTTGTTGACGTCCTCCATTCTTCTACCAACCAGCTCAGCTCTCCCAATCTTTTTTTTTTCCAAGTTCTCTTATACACAGCACGAAGAATTGTATATTTGCTGTGTTATTTCGGTTGCTAAAAATAGCAATAGATCGATTCGAGATGCGGAGACATGAAGCAAAGATCGCCGAGGCACATATTTATAGCCGCATGCATCCGCCGTGCAAAAGAACGCAAAGTCGACATTGCGTGCATATATATATTCCTTTCGGATTTCTTTACGAAAATCTGTGAGAGTTTGAGAGATGCTCCGTTGCTCGACCGGCCGCTTTAGCTTTGATGCGTTGGACCATGCTAGCGTTGGACGAGTTGCTTGCCGATCGAATCTGTGAAACTTGGGACGAAGAAAGGTGAAGCCGGGGAAGATAAGAGTGTCGGCATGCATGCACCTGGCACCCGCGCTAGAAAAAAATTCTATACAGCGGTGCCGCAAATAGATCACTTTAGAGCACCATCCGGATTGCCACCACATGTCCCTAAGCAACGATCTCAAAACTCGCAGCGCCAGGTCCTAGCGGTCGAGCCGAGCGAGCGATGGAGCCAAGCCTGCCAAGTCCAAGCGAGCGTCCGTGATGAGTGATCGAGCCGAGCCTTGCGCATCTATCCATGGTGTGGGGGCTCTCTAGGGGTCGGAATGGCGGCGTTGCGCCACCTCCTCGCCGTGGCGGTGCTCTGCGCGGAAGAGAGAGTACACAGGAGCTCAGAGCAACTCCAATAGATCATCTATATCATCCATATCCCTATATGGATTGTCATCTATAAAAATTCCTCCTCTATATTACTCTATCACTCCAACAGCACATCTATATTTCATCTTCTATATTCTCTCTTCTATTTTTTAATAGTATTCTATAACTGACAATAATTTTAGAAATTAGTATATTAGTTTATATGAATATTCATGAATTTTTTGTGATTTTTGGGAATTAAATTTATGCCCTAAAAATTCAAGAAAAGTACAAAAATACTCAAATTTAGAGAATTTTTATTTAAAATTTGTAAGAGATTTTAGTGGGAACCAGTTAAAATGGGTTCTTTGTTATTTATTTTATTAGTAAAAAATCGGTGTGATTTTAGGAGCTCAATAAAGTTGCTTTTTGAATTTCTGAAAGAGAAGAGAAGAAATAAAGTTTTGAAGCAAAAGCTACCTGCTTCTCTCTGTCTCTCTACAGGAGGATGGCGGGGGGAGAACGCACACCACATCTGGCGTGTGTGACCGTGTGAATGGTGTGTCCAGCAAAATAGAGTGCCGGATAGAGGGTCTGTTGGAGACTCTTTTTTAAAGAAAATGGATGAAGAAGGGGATGAAGGATGGAATAGAAGGACTCTTGGAGATGCCCTCAGGGAAGCTTAGATGGACTCTCCTCCGTCGATTCCCCGCTCAGTCCCGCCGTTTCCCCGCCCCAATCGAGCTCGCCTGGGATGTCTTCCCCAACTCCAGCCGCCACTCCCTTGACTCCACCCGCTGCACAACTTTTCCGACCCAAACGAGCTCTTGCCCCCGGCGCCCCCCGAGTGCGGCCTCGCACCCGATCCCGGTCTGCCCCGTGATCGGGCAACAGTGACCAGCAAGCACTGCCACAGCTCCGGCGCAGGCACCGACACTGCCATGTACAGGGTCCCGCATGCCTCTAGCACGTCCCGTGCGGCTGGGTCACTCTCCATCCCGCGCGGATGCCTGGCTCGCTCACTTGGACCTGGCGCGAGTGGGAATTGTCGCTCGCTCGTCCCTCGCTTTGAGATCGGCGCATAGAATTTTTTTGGCTCCAAAGGGTTGTTTGTCTCTGCAGCTGATGGTGAACTCGACTTCATTAAAACCTTCACTTCTTCCCTTTACAAATCCACCTCTGACCTTGATTCTTCCATGAAATTGGTTCGACTATCATATCCCTCTCGTCTTTGCAGTCCCGTAGGTGCCCTTCACCTCATCGAACTCCCGTCGTGGCCGTCAGAATCGCTGGCCACGTCTCGCTTCGTCCCGCTCAGCAACCGAAGCTACCTTGCTGTCGATCTCTTTACACCAGTCGCTGTTGTCCAAGCCTCCCCAACCTGTTCTTGTTCCACCCATCTCACCGATAAGCCACGGCGGTGATCGAGCTGCTCGTCTGCTACTCTGTCACACCACCGTTGGCGGCCTCATGCAGTCCATACTGTCCGCGAATCCCATAAATGAGTTCCCAATGGCCAGGGGACCCTTCTCAGACCATCTCCAACGGTTTCCCTTCAGGGGCCAGAATCCCTTCACGACGGGATTTTCGTTCCCTTCAGCGCTCCAACGGTTTCCCTTCACGGTTCCCGTCACGACGGGATTCCCAGGATCATTCCCTTCAGGATGGGATTCTCTCTCCATTCCCTTCGCGATTCCCCTCGAGGGGAAGCTGTTGGAGATAAGAGGAAATAAAGGGAATAAGAACGGGGAAGGGAATCGGGAAGGGAACGAAATGAAGGGAATATGGTTGGAGATGGTCTCACAGCCTACTTGCCGCCGTAGGTGCCGCTGATGCCAGAGCCCCTCCTCCTCGCCGTTGTGCCTGCATCTGCGCTCAGGCTCGGCTGGATCGCTCGCTCGGCTCCATCGCTAGACCTGGCACTGTGAGCTTTGAGATCAACGCACGAGGACAGCTGGCAGCAATCTGGATGGTGCTCTAAAGGGATCCGTCTGCAGCACAGCTACAGCGATTAGGTGACATCGATCGATTACAATATCACTGATAACATCACCTGATTCGATTAATTCCCGGCTGTTAAAGTAGGGTTAGATGCAAGCACTCGTGCAGCTTGAAACCGAGTGCGCGCGTTGGATATGTGGCGGTGGGGCGTCGGTGGTGCAATTCTTTTTCGTTCTTGTCGGTGCAATTCTCCCGCCGCAGAGAGCAAGGATGACAGTTTTTCTTTTTTTGGATGATATAGTCGAAATGGAAATGCAGTCCTATTACCTGAAGTACTCCAGATGCTTCTTTTTATCTTGAAGAATAAACTCGGCACGATGCTTGCAGCTTGTCGCAACACTTGATCCAGAGCATGCATTGCAGTAACTGATTGAGGTTGAAATGAAGTTTTTTAAGTGTGTTCTTTAATTACTTCGTACTGCGACAAAAAAGGTTTTGATTTGCACAAGTATTAGAGAATTTATGCAACTGACGAAGCTCGGGACAAATCGTCAGCAGAAGCAAGCCATGCATGCATGCATGCATCGTTTGTTCTTCAGTCATTACACAGATTCTCAGTGTGTATTGAGAAAACAATATTAACAGACATCTTAGGATTGAAAAGAAGTCCAAAATGGTGCTGAGAAATGTTAGCGCGTCCCAAGAGTCAACCGCCAGTTGCTAAGCTGCCAAGCGAATTGCTAGATGTTTCCCCGATCCTTTCCCCGCCGCAGATTGAAAAATATAAGCACGGCGCAACGCTGTGACTACTACATGATGAATCAAATTCAAAAAACAGATTTGTCGATGGGAACTTTTGACATTGCAAAAGTAAGAAGAAATGGAATCGGATTCCGAAACTTTTAGCTGTTCAACACATGTGCATGGAGTATAAAATGCATGGCGCCGTTTCAGCTCATACTTGGAATGTCGCTAGCTGTCGACTGGTCTACGGAAGGGAAGGCACGTACAAGCTGGGTATGTACGTAACGAATATTGTTCTTTTTTCTGAAAAAAAGTTGGTAGGTCCATTAGACAAATGGGTATCTACGCTATAAGTATTTAGATTTCAAAAGATGGTTATATGTGTATGGAAAATAAAAGGAGACATGGTGCAAAAGAAATAGAAGAAGTGATACACGAATTCTACTTCCGCCCGAACATACAGGTTAGTTGGGATTTTGGTTATCTTACATTTGTCAGAGCTACATGAGAGTGGACGTATGTTGGCTTTTGAACGAGATTCGGAGGTTAGTTGGGATTTTGGTTATCTTAGATTTGTCAGAGCTACATGAGAGTGGACGTATGTTGGCTTTTGAACGAGATTCGGAAACTTTGAACTCGGATTTTAGCTATGATATGAAATCTTTCAAAAATTGGGAACATTTAGCTGAGATTCAAACTGTTCAAAAATTGTAAAATTTCTGATAAGATTTGAAAACCATCAATTTGGGGACCTAAAAGCCTCCAACTGTCACTAAAAGAATTTCAGTTTGAGTTTCAGTTTCAAGGTTCTGTTTGGATAGAGAGAATTTAGATCCAAATCATGTTTAAGCAATCTTATAAATTAGGGACTAGCCCCTGCCTTATGAGAATGTAATCTGTGCAAGCGGGGGGTTGAACCCCGGCTGGTTCGCTCCACTCTAATGAGCTTACCAGCCGGGCTAGAGCCCGCTTATGTTTAAGCAATCTAACTCTTCCAGCTGCAAAATACATTATCGCAAACCAGAGAAAGACCTGTACCATTTTTATGAAATTTGCGTAGTTGTCTAGCTGAAACGCGCTATCTATTCTAATGGTGTAACATTTTAGATCAATGTTCTAGATCAAGAGACAGACTGATTTGAACGTATTCACTTTCTGACCTTTCAAACAACAAAGTACACCATTACAAACCAGAGTAAACACCGGCCAGTTCTTGGACAAGCTACAAGATCCAAAAAGGCGTTGTTATTAAGCTACATGCACCAACTAATTCAACTAAAAGTCTAAGCTAACGAGGAAAGATAGGTAATTACTTATACTTCAACACTCTATTTATGTGGAGGCTCTCTCAGGCCTCAGATATAGAAATAAGAGTTGGCTACAATTTTTTATTTAATTGCACTCGTTAAGATTTGAACTCGAGATCTCTGACCTTTGATACTATATTGAGATGCATACACCAAGCAGTTAAAAAACCTAAGCTAATGAGAAAAGATAAACAATTCGCTTATACTTTAGCACTTATACTGAAGCAATATACAAAGAATCGAAGCTTCCATAGAAGTGAAGCTCGAAACTGCAGAGCAAGATACATTTACCTTCCAACATGTTGCCGGCACAACGGTAACGACGAACCCAACTTGCTCGATTATAGCATGGGATTAATTTGGAGTGCCAAATCAAAATGCAATCAGCCGAGTTCAGGAGCTTTTTTCCTGAAGCAATCCGCCTGATAAACTAAATTTAATAGGTCAACTGTTGCCTGATGATCACATTACCAGATCAATAATTGGCTTTCAAAGTGTATACACATTCAAAAGGTGCTGTTTCTAGGTTATCGATCGTTACTAATTTTGTAAGCCACGCATGAAAAGATACGTTGTTCTATAGAAAATATGCGTGCATGCCAGAGGGGAATTATGTAGACGCGGAAGTTCACAACTAGTGATTTGTTAAACTATATTCAACTCTTATCCATCATTCATCAGCTGCACACTTGAGTAATTCCAATGATCTAATGCAGTCTTTGACCCTAGCCACCACGAGACATGGATGCAATCTGCCACAGGCACAACGCAGCTTGGATAGTTGCATGCATGGACAGACACCCCTATATATGCATGCCATTCCAAGCTCCCAGCACTGCAGCTGACCCTAACTACCATATAGAAGATGAGAGAGAAAAGAGCATCAAGCTGGTGCAGGCGCAGTTCGTGCTGCGCCCCGACGTTCCCCAAGTGTGGCACCACCTGGCTGAAGACGCACGCCTTTGCGATCGCCAATAGCTCCCACCACAAGTTTTCCCACCACCCCTTGCATGCTCACCCGCCACCCTCAGGACGTTGTGCCGTTCCTCGAGCTGCCCTATCGGCAGCAAAGATTAAAATTTCGGAATGCAAAGAATTTCGGAGAGAAACGAAATATCTATTTCTAATCTTTTTCAAACATATGGGACCAACAGAGTATAGGACGAAAAATGATTGAAATTTCAGCAAAATTTCATGAATTTCGGTATTTACATCGGTGAAAAAAATTTTATAAAACGAAATTAAAATCCCTGATCAGCAGATCCAGACAATCACTGACCTTAACCATCTCCTCACCAAGGCTCCTCGCCACCCACGTGCCGTTGTCTCTGCTACCCGCATCGGTGACTACCGTTGGTTCCCGGCTCGTCTACATGTGTCGTGAGCCCAAGGATATGTTTGTGTCCAAGTGGCATTTCGAGAATCAGGTCAGCAAGCAGCTCTTCATCGAGCTAGGTCAGTCTTTTCACTTGTTTTGCGAAGGGGTTACCGTTTGTGGACCGATTTGGAATCACTATCTTCAGTACTGGAATGAGAGCAAGGCAAGGCCGGACAAGATTCTCCTCATGACGAAGTACGCGGAGATGATGTCAGACCCTGTAAAAGAAGTGAAGATGTTTGCTGATTTCCTCGGTGTTCTGTTCACCGATGGCGCTTCAGAAGTAAGGCCAACTCCATGCTTGAGCCCATCCAACAAGGGCCTCAGGAGCTGAACAGCAACACCAACTTTGCTACCTCCTGCTCCGCTCGACGCCAGGGACCTGTCCTCCACGCAACGCCAATCACGGCCCCAGCTGAACGCTCTAGAACAGCGCCGCCTTCTGGGGTCCGAGTCGCGGTGCGCTCTAGCGCGCGACTATCTGCTCAACTGAACCCGGTCTGGGTTGCCCACCGCGCACAAGCACGATTGGCCAAGACCTCCAGCGTCATCTGGGACGAGAAAGTTTTTGCGGAGGCGCCATCAAAGCATACGAGGAGAAAATGAAGAGGCCACTTCACGGCGGCCAATGGGATTCAGGCCGAGGCCGCCTGACCCTTCAGCCTACACGTCGCAGCTTTCACATCTGTTAGTGATCTCCTCCACGGCTTCACCAAGGAGGATGAGTGTTTGGCTTCTTTGTTTTGTATTAGAGTGTCCCTCTACGGCTTCACCGATGAGGTTGTGTGTTGTTGTTTCCCATTCGCATGTCGCCAACCTTTGGTGGCTCTTGCAACTTTTGTTCTCCAATGTGCTCTACCAAAACCTCCACACCAGGCAACCTCTTTGTGTTCCGCCATCTTCAGGCCAAGAACGCAGACCGCTCAATTTCCCATGATTAGAAACATCATCAGCTGGAATGTTCGGGGCTTGAATGAACCGGCAAAATGGGCTGCCGTTCGGGAGATCCTGATCGACTGACTCATGTTTGGCCTGCCTCCAAGGGTCCAAACTCTCTGTGACCTCACCAATACTGGCTACTGAGGTCGGTGGAGCCTGACTAGACAAATACACCACGCTCAACGCCACTGGTTCCCGTGGTGGTATCCTTCTCCTGCAGGACAGCATGGTGGTCTCCTTGGACCATATTGTTCGTCATGAGCACTGCATCACGACGCACGTTACTCCTCTGCAAGACGACACACCATGGGTCATCACAGTCGTTTATGGACCACATCTAGACGCAGACAAACCGGCCTTCCTCACGGAACTCAGGGATGTCCATAGCTCAATCACCGGCCATGGCTTATCATGGGGGATTTCAACTTGATCGTTCAGGCAGCAGACAAAAACAACCTCAATCTCAATAGGAGGGTCATGGGGCAATTTCGCCGCGCTCTGGATGACAGTGCACTGTGAGAATTACCATTGGTTGGTCGCCGCTACACCTGGAGCAATTAACAAACCAACCCTACCTTGGTACACCTAGACCGTGCTTTTTGTAATCCGGAATGGGACTTATTGCACTCTGAAGCCGTCTTGCATCCACTCTCCTCCCTAGCATCCGACCACTGTATGCTCCTCCTCACCTTGGGGGCGGACATAAAACCCCCTCGACGTTGTTGTTTTGAGAATTTCTAGATCTATGTGGACGAATTCAAGGAGGTTGTTCAACAGGCCTGGACCACCCCAATTGACATGCAGCACCCGTACAGAATCCTGGAAGCCAAGATATGCCGTGTCTCCAAGGCATTACAATCTTGGCACTCACGCCACTCTGGAGAATTCAAGCTACAGTTTGCCATCGTCCAAGAACTCATCTAGCTCTTTGATGTGGCATAGGAAGAACGTATCTTGACACCCCCCCAGCGTGATTTGCCTGCCTGGCTGAAGACAAGGGTGCTTGGTTTGGTGGTGGTGGAGTGTATCCACCATCGCCAACACTCACACTTCACCTCCCTCAAGGTGGGCGACACCAACTCAAATTTTTTCCACCTACGAGCTAATGGCCGACGAAGGAAAAATTACATCCACTCTTTGCAAACACCTTCAAGGATTGCAGTCAATCACGAGGATAAGGCTGCTGAAATCCTTCGCCACTTCTCCACCATCCTAACCACCCTAGCTGATAGTTTGATGACCTTACACTAGGAGAGACTCGGCCTATCGTATCTTGACCTATCATCCCTGGAGATTTCCTTCTCCGAGGAGGAGGTGTGGGCGGCCATCAAGGCCTCCCCAACTAACAAGGCACCTGGCCCAGACGGCTTCACCGGTTGCTTCTACCGGACATGTTCGGACATCATCAAGCTGGACATCATGGCCGCAATACACCATTTCTATGCCATGCATAGATGCCACTTCGACCGCATAAATAGTGCCCTGGTCACCTTGCTACCCAAAAAGGAGGGCACCTCAGCTATAAGGGACTACATGTCGATCAACTTAATTCACAGTTTGGCAGAACTTATTGCCAAAGTTCTGTCACTACGGCTTGCATCACATCTCAGTGATCTAGTTTCAATGGCTCATAGTGCGTTTGTTAGGAAGAGGTGTATCCAAGAGAACTTCCTCTATGTCCACAATCTGGCTTGGGCACTACACCGCAAGTGCCAACCATCCTTACTTCAGAAGCTTTACATATCCAAGGACTTCAACATGGTAGCATGAACCTACATGCTAGACTTCTTACAAGTAAGGGGCTTTAGAGATAGATGGTGAGAATGGATGTCCATCCTCTTGTCCACATCCTCATCAAGAGTGCTCCTCAATGGTTCCCCAGGATAGTGCCTCCTCCACCACTGGGGACTTCAACAAGGGGACTCTCTCTCCCCCTTCCTGTTCATCATCGCAATAGATCTGTTGCAACATCTCTTTGAGCTAGCAACCAACAAAGGCTACCTATCACAACCCAATCACATAGCTGCACGTATGAGGCTCTCCCTATACACCGATGACATGACCATCTTCCTGGTGCTCACTAAGGAAGAGCTATAGACCACAAGAAAATTTTGGACACCTTTGGACAAGCTTCAGGGTTGCATGCAAACCTTGCAAAGATCTCAGTGGCCGCCATCCGATGCGATGATAATGACATGAAAGACATCCTTCAACATTTGCAAATCCCACTTGTATCACTACCTTTCAAGTATCTGGGGATGCCTTTGTCCCTACAGAAGCTGCGACATGTCGAGCTCTAACCACTGGTCGATGTACAGCTAGCGGCCTGGCAGGTTGGAAAGGAAGATTCTTCACCCCGCCCGGACGAGTAGTGCTCCTGATAAGCGTCCTCGTAGCACTGCTCGTATACATCATGACATCACACAGTCTTCCGATGTCCATCTGCAAGTGCCTTGAGAAAATCATGCACTCATGGTTATGGGCAGGCACCAAGAAGGCTAGTGGAGCAAAATGCAAAATTGCATGGGTTCGAGTTTGCTGGCCAAAGGAACTTGGGGGTCTAGGCGTCCTGAACCTTGAGAACTTTGGTCGGGCACTTAGACAATGCTGGCTATGGTTCTCTTGGAAGACACCGGATGAGCCGTGGGTGGGACTGGAACTACCATGTGATGACACAGATAGGCAATTGTTCTGTAGCCTCACAACGGTGATTGTGGACAGCGGGAACACATCTGACTTCTGGAGCAGTCCTTGGCTACACAGTTCGGCACCCAGGAACGTAGCACCACAACTATTCTCGACTTTACAGGCACATTGCCGAACTGTCCATGCAGCACTCATATGAAACAAATGGATTGATGACATCCAGGACACCATCATGCCAAAACTACTACCAGACTATGTCCGACTATGGTGGGCTCTTCAAGGAATTATTCTATATAATGTGCTAGAAAACATCACGTGGAAAGGGACAGCCTCGGGTGAATACACATCAAGGTTAGCCTACATTGCACAGTTCACTGGCAGCATCTCTGTCAACTATGCACCGCTCGTCTGAGATCCTCGGGCGATACCTAGGATCAAATTCTTTCCTTGGCTACTCACCCAAAAGAGAATCTACACCACAGATCACCTATTGCGCAGAGGGTGGCCAAATTCCTACTTTTGCCCCCTATGCATGCAAAACTTGGAGACTATCGATAACCTCTTCCTCGAATGTCCTTTTTCCACAAAAATCTAGACAATGGCAACCTCCTGGTCTGGCCTACCAAACATAGGCAACCAACTCCATCCACCCTTCTTACAATGGGGGAGATAGCATGTAACTGTTGTGCCACAAGCATCAAGGAAATAACTTCAAAGCATCCTACTTCTTATGATCTGGCACCTGTGGAAGGAGCAGAACCGATGCATCTTTCAAGGACAAGCGACCAATGAGCTTGCCGTCTTTACCTTCATCAGGGAAGAATACGCTGTCTGGATCCTCATCAGCGCGAAAGTCACTGAGAGAGAAGGGAGGGGGGGGGGGGGTTGCTCCCACCCATGTACATATCCTTCTTTGTTTTGGTTAGCTAGATAGATTGATACATAGCTTCTTTCTCTATTTCGTTTTTGTCATCTTGTACTTCTTTGTTCCTTCTAATGAAATGAAAATCAGCTCTTCTATTTTTTTGTCAAATTATTTACTGTTTGGGTTTCTAGTGAACCGCTATGCACAACTACATGTAAGATTGAATAATTTTCCATTTGTTTATATTAGCTTCGATTTATCTTAATGTCAGAGTGTAATTATGTAATTTCCTGTATGTTCGCTATGTTATTTTCAAGCTATGTTAATGTCAAATGATCTGATTCTTATTTCTTGAGAAGGGCAATTCACATAAGAGGCGCTCAGACATGTCCTTTTTTCACTTGGGTTTTGGGCTTGCTTGCTTTGATGCTCACGAGAGCCAACGGTTGTATGTGTTGTGAAACGTTATCAGTGGTTAGGACATCTCCCTCTCCAACACAGCCTGATAATCCCAAGTAAAACAAAAACAAGGGGCACAATGTATAGTGCAGACAATGCTTTATTCAATAATCCAATTACTATTACAATGGGGTGATCTCCTTTCATATATATGGATCTACGGGGTAGGAGTCATACTAAAAAACTGTGTTTGGTAGAAGCCCGCAAGTATCCTTCATGGATACATTTCATAACACTCCCCCTCGGGCGAATACCATGATACACATGTCTCACTAAATCTTCTCAAAAACCTAGTGAAAAAAATATGAAGAAAAGAGTACATATTACCGTTTTTATGTTGCACACATTGCCTCGTTAAAAATCTTGCATGAGAAACATTTAGGTAAAACATCAAAAAGAAAAATAGTACACCATTTATGCAAGTTGCATTGCCTTTGTTGCCTTGTTAAAAACCTCATATGAGAAACCTTCATATAAAAGCTCACAAAGAGAAAAGGAATACAACATTTAACCTACTCGGTCTTATATTCTTTTAGAATTTCTATTCTTCATGAATAGTTCTCAATCTTCATGATCTTAAAAAATGATGATCTTGATATTCAAGTGGTATATCTTCAATAAATATTCAATTGTCAATCATAAAGTGACCCCTTCTAGGTAGAACAACATAAAGATTTCAAATCTAAAATATGATTATCAAAATTCAATATATATGCTCCCCCTCACTATGACATCCTTTAAACTTCATTGTTCAAAATGTCTTAATCACATTTTTCATAATGCGCATAAGCAATGGTATGCAATTACCACGATACTTAGTCTTTCGCACACTTAATTTACAATTCTTCTATGGATTGTGATAAGAGTAATTGGAGCAATGTGCTTCATGCACAGATGACCACTTCTATAATTAGTTGTGCAATACAAACAAAATTCATCCTTATAGAGGATTAATTATTACAGAGAATAATGAGGATAAATAAGTTGCAATGATGTACACCTACTGGATATAAGATATCAAGCCTCAATACAGAAGATTGAAATACTACAACTCTCTCTTAGTTGATCTAATTATATTATTTTAGCATATAGACTTTAGCAAAATTAACTCCTTTTTAATAAATTCTAATTATTCAAAAAAACTTAAAATCAAGGAAATATATATTTGAATATATATACTTATATGTATATATACAAATATATTATTTTGGCTAAGTATTCCAAAGAGCACCAAACTAATTTCTAATTTAATCCCTGCAATAAATTGAATCATATGCATTTTGGTTTATTTGTTTTTATGGTTCTTTGGGTGGAGATTTGAATTTGGATGTCTCTCAAATTCAAATATATTATTATATTCAATTCATCTAAATTCCAAATTTAAATTCAAATCATTTGAATTAAATCCTCTCCCAAATCTCAGAGTTTCAAATCCAAATCCTAATTCAAAAAAATTATTTGAATTAATGCCAAAACCCAAACCCAAACCCAAAAATCCAAACCCCAAATTCAAATATTCCCATTTGAATTTATCCCAATCAATTCCATTTTCTTTCTTCTCTTCGCCCTTTTTCCTTTTCCTCCTCCGTGCGGCCCATGTCATTTTCTCTTCTCTGTCTCTCTATCTTCACCGGACATCGTTTCTCCCCTCGGGTGCTAGTGAGCCTCCACCTTTCCTCCCTCCCTCCTTCTCGGTGGCATGCTGGGGTAGGTAGAGCTCACCTTCGTGCGGCAGCCCTTGGCCAGTGGCTGTGCGTGCCATAGCGGTGAGCTTCTCGCCGCCGGTGTGCACATGCTCTTTGCATGAGCCAGCCTTCATACTGAGGAGCCCCAGGAGCACTGGGCTCCTTTTTTCCGTGGAGGTGGACCGCGCATAGTGCAGGGGAGGTGCTGCCCAAATTTTGTGCGTCGCCATTGTCTTCTACGGCGCTGTTCTGGGCTCGCTCCAAAGCTCAGACGGCTTTGAGGTGCCCCTGGCCGAGTTCGTGAGCCCACGTAGACCTCTGTCCCCTAACCCTTGACCCAAGCCACTGCCTCTTGCATAACTCCAATGAGGCCTCCGTTGGGCGTCGCCGTGTTCTTCCCTGTGTGGCACAATGCGAGCCAGTCAGGTCGACACTCGGGTCCATTGGACCAGTGCACCGTGGACCAGCGCCGCACAACCCTTCGGTCCACAGCTCAATGAGCTCGGTCCGCAGTACAGTGCGAACTAATTGGCAGTAGGCCACCATGGGCTCGGCCCACTTCCTAGGCTGGCTCCTTCCCTCAGCTCAGCCTATCTTACTTAGCTCAAGTCCAGTCCAGCACTACCTAGCACTATGCAGTAGGCCCCACAGGGCACTGTGCAGTGGGCCCCACATCATTGTTCAGTGGGCCCCACATCATTGTTCAGTGGGCCTCACCCATAAATAGTTCCATTGTCTAATTTCTTGATTTAAGTTTAGGTTAAATCTTTCGGGAGTCATAACTTCTTCGTTCTGACTCCGATTCCGGTGATTCCTTCGCCTAAATTCCTCTAAATCCGAGATCTATCTTTCTATCACAATGTGGTATCCATTAAGGCTCATTTGGTATTCCGTTTTGTGTTATTTGATTCTTCTCTAGTATAGACCGTTGTTAATCGTAGTCGCGTTTGAAGAACTGAAGGATTTCGCGAAGAACCCGGAGGATCCTGACTTCGACCAAGGGCTAGAAGAAGACTCCGAAGAAGGTAAGTTCTATCTACTTGATCATTTTGAGCCTATATTTTCAATAATCTAAATTGATCTACTTAAAAAAAGTGACTTATTATCATTTGTGCTATTTTCAACTGCTTATAGTAGTTAAATCCTATCAAACAATTGATATGCCATAAATGTCTTATCCAGAATACATATCACCCTAGGATTGACCTGTCGTTATCTATATTAATGTTAGACGACACCTTGATATCTAGCATGCTTAGGATGGAATACATCTCTCTAGAGATGTCGCTAGTGGAATACATCTCTTCAGAGCTGTTGCTTCACTGATTAATCAATTTAACTCATACTCATGTGCCATGTATCTTTGGTGATTGTGAAATCCTTGATGTGGTGTGGGATATGGTGAGTGGTGTGTAAAATGGGTGAAGACTGTTTTGGTGAGGGTAAGTAGAGTAGTCCTCCGGTGAGGATGTTTTTTGAGGCTTGAGTTATCTATGTGGTATTTATTGCCAGCTAAAGATGCTTGCCCCGGTCATATAAGTACAAATCATTGTGCCATCATGCTGAGCCACCCCAATGCAACCATGTGTCTTGTATGGGAAGGACTTGACTTTTCTATCTCCTGACCGAGCTGGATATTTTACTAGGAGACCAGGGAGCAACGAGAACCCAAGCGTCTATCAGGTGCTATACATGGGTATTTACCGACCCAACCAATCTACGATGGTTAGTGGGGGATTGCACTCAGTATGAGACCTATTGCACTTGGTATGTCTGGTAGAATAGTCTGACAAGGGAAGGTGATTGAAGTGTCTCGATATGATTCACTCCTCCGCTTGCAACGGTTGGAGGCTGAGCATATCGCGTGTGTATACAACCTTTGCAGAGTGTAAATCTATTCGAATAGCCGTGTCCACAATCATAGAAATGCAAAGCAATGACCTCACTTGGTTAGACTCGGGGTGTGTGTATTTTTGATGAGTGAGTGTGTAGACTAGATGTCCGTGTGATGAAGTTGCTAGCTCGACCTGCCAGGAGCTGTGTGGTACTAGAGGTACACCAGACACAATGATAGGGATTGCGGAGCGAGGTGTAGCCCCTCACATGACCGAAAACTCCTAGATATACCTTGTTTACGCTGTTTCAAAGTTAACAGTAGAGAATATAATTGGATACCTGCATAAATTGTTTTACGCTTGAAACTAAAGCGTAAAACCTTATCCTTGAGTCATCCTTTATGCATCTATCAAAGCCTTACAATAGTATAGTACTTGTTGAGTACCCTCCGTACTCATTCTTGCTATCATTCAGATGAATAAGTGAATGCCAACTTCGTTGGAGATGAAGGCGCGGATGAGGAGTTGAGTAGTGGTCGCGTTCACACCCGAGCTGCCTGTTGCTTTGGGTTGTTGTTCCGCTGTGCTTTTGTTAGCTTGTTGGCTAGGCTTGTAATACTCTATGGTTTAAGACCTTTGGTATTGTTGTAACCTTAATACTTCTATATGCGATGTATGACCTTGATGTCACCGTCGTTGTACTATGCGTATTAGCTAGTTAATCCAAGGACTGATACATGAGGCATAGGAGATTTCGGGAAAATAGTCTTACAGTTATAGCCAATTAATTTGTTCTACAGATCTTCAGGATTTGGTTAGTACCACTATAGAGTAATTCATAAATCAAGCTTGATTTGGCATTTAGCGGGTAACTTAGTTGCCAATTATCACCAATATTCTTATACCTTCTAAGGTAATGGATGGTATCGCCATTCTATTGCTAACAAGTGGAGTACGCACTTTTTAAGTACTTATATGGTGTCTTCATGGTCTTATGATTCCTCATTCTTTCATTTGGATCTGATTACTTCTATGATGCCTTCATGGTCGTATAATTCCTCATTCTTTCATTTGGGTCTATATCCACTTCTGCGACTAATGATGGTATTCAAGAATTGACTGGTAGTCATTCATTGTCTTTATTCCTTTGAGGATATGCTCATTCTTCATTGATATGAATATTCTTTTCTTTGGGATATATTCTCTTCTATGAGATGCTCTTATTGAGACTTTTAATATTAATTCAAGAATATATTCTACCTTAGACTTCTTTATACTTGGTATGAGATTTAATTTTCATATGTTGCGATTTTAATTCCTTCATGAACTAGTGAGTCCTTCAAGAATGTCTCGATATAGATTGTCATAATCCAGGGATAAATCTACAATATGCCACCAAATAACTGCCTAATCCCTAATATGTCATCCATTGTGACGATGACATATGAGACCTAGACCTACATGTCATTGACACAACGATGGCATATAAGAAATATGTCAAGTTATTTAGTGGCAAATTATGGAATCTCCCATAATCCACTGATTAACTGCATATTATTTATTCATTCATTCATGCCATTTGCCACAGATGTAGCAGAACATTTATTCAAGTCTTTTCAAAGACCTATGAACCATTCCTATTCACCATTTCATAATGACTCATTTAGTCTGTACTTCTAGTTTCTTAGACTTTCTTTATGGTTTATCCTCAATTTCTTTCATCATTGACCCGATATGAGCGATACATGCGACTATGTCATGAACTTTGTTTCCGAATCCAGGTGCTCGTAAGAGAAACATTAGCAATTATAGATGTAGTGTTGTCAACAACTATTCTTTTCTCCAATATTCTCAGCATTCATGATTATTTAATTCTAAACCATATCTTCGTCATTTCCCTAAATGAAAGATACTTGGTTGTTTGGCATTCCCAACACCAACGATGTGCGCGCTTATGGTGTTGGGTTTTTCATCTTCATGGCGAGCCTCTTCGTGAGGTATTTCACCTTCATGGTATTCCCTTCATGAGAATTTGCGGAGTTTCTTACGGCCTGTTTGTTTTAGCTTTAGATTGTGAGAATCCAGTTCAATCTACAGAATCCATGGAAGCTTCTTCCCAATAGATTTTGGATTGTGGGATTTTGTAGTACAACTTGACATGTGGATTGTGAGAATTAGCTTTATATTGTGACTGATTTTTTTTACCTTTTCTTTTGGGGTTAGAATCCATAATTAGAATTAAAAAACAAACAAAGCCTTAGTGATAGCTTTGACAAGTGTACCTTGATCTACATCTATTGGGGGATGATCCTTGATAATGAATACGGGGGGTGAGAGGTATCAGACGACAGGCGTGTTGATCGGTGTTTCTTCGTGGAGGGGTCGGATGGACACAAGAATGTGGGGATTTATCCAAGTCCAGGCCTCCTATGGGATAATAGCCCTACGTCATGTGTATTTTCTTATAGATTGGATGAACTTATTACGAATATCCCCTTGACAAGCCGAGTCCTCCTCCCTTTATATAACATGGGAAAGGAGTACATACAAATGGACAAGTCTAAACTTTGTAGCAGACCTACTCCTAACGAAGCCACTACTCCTAGTTCGTCATGACAAGGGGGTAGGCATGCCTGACCTGCACTGGTCATGTTGAACTCCCTGTCCATCTTGCACGCCCTGTCCCATGCACTGAATGCTGTCACGCTCGCCTATGAAGCCATCCCATAGAATTAATGCTACGGGATGAGTCACTGCATCACCACACTAGCCCACGACCTAGCTCGTCGAAAGGCAGGGAGTGCCTATGGAAGGAAAAACACTTGAGTGGATGGCATTAAATGTGATTTGATTGATTAGGTGAGTACCTGCCCTACGTCTAGCATGGGCTAGTCATAGGGTCTTCTCCATCGACCAGGGGGCTGGTCGACTAAGCCCCAACCTGATTGTGGGGTGAAATCGTGGTCTCAAGGATATCAACTGCTGACTGACATTTGGTGGCGTGGGGCTTGTCTGGTGGGGCACCCCTTACCTATTACATCGACAATAGCCCCCAAGCTCCATCGCGGATATGGCGGACTGAGTCGTTCGTCATAGTGATCCGTGGTTGGGTCCTAGGTGAGCGCATGTTCTCCCTGAGGAGTAGTCGCCGACGCGGGCCGCTTTAGTGGTCGACTCAGGAAACCGTATCCCGATGGGAGGTTAAACATCCGGAGAGAGAGAGAGAGAGAGAGAGAGAGAGAGAGAGAGAGAGAGAGACGTGGGAGGAAAACAAAATGGCGCAGGACCCGAGGGAATTTCCATTCCCCAAGCGCAGCCTCTCGAAATTTAAAAGGACTGAACCTTATGGTGGTTGAGATAGCGCAGTGGCCCTTTAAATTGGAGCGCAGAGGTTCCTCATGAGCTTTTCCGTCATCTCCCTTAGCCTCCAAGCTTCTGCGCCCATAGCCCCTCATCTCTACCTCTGTTCTTTCCATCGAAGCATCTTTCTCCGTCATCCGATGGCACGCACTGGTAGCGAGCCCACCTTCCCCAAATCCAGTGCGATGTGATGAGGCTGAAGCAAATGCACGACATCGGCCTGCTCACTTGCTGCTTGTCCTCTAGGTACCATTCTGGGGAGACCACGCCCGCTCCCTACCAGGGGGAGATCATGATGTTCATCTCTTTCTTCTTGGCCGGCCTCGTGCCGTCCTTCTTCGAGTTCTTCACCACTGTCATCTCTTTCTATGACAGCTGCCACCTCCATCTCAACCTTAATTCCATTCTCATGCTGAGCATATTTGCTCATCTATGTGAGAACTTCATCAGGGTCGAACTGTGCCTAGACCTCTTTCGGTTCTTTTACACATGTCGATCGGTGACCGGGCTAGCCACCGAAAGCTATAGGTTTCATCTTTGCGATGGTGCCGTAGACTCCTACATCGAGGTGGGCCTCAAGTCATCGCGATCGGGCTAGAGAGAGGAGTGGTTCTACCTCACGACAGACAACTCCTTGGACAACGTCAGCGTGCCAAGCGTGCCGGCATAGGTCATCGACAACTCAGGAAGCAGCCCCACGACAACTCTAGAGCTGCTAACCCTCACCAAATAGATCGGTCGGCTCTGAGAGGCCGTGCTGACGGGGTCAGATGTCGTCCATGACTTCAACAAGCGCCGGTTGTGCCCCTTGCGGAGATGAGCACACCTTGCATTCTAGTATGCCGGGCCAGACGACGTCACTCAGGAGAGCTCCTCAGGTAATGTTGCAGCCATTTCCATGGTGTTTTTCGTTAGGTGGGCAACCTCTCATATCCCTCCTTTTATCGAGATCTTACTGACAAGGTTGTAGACTCGTAGGTCTGAAACCTAATGTCGGCTACCCCGAGGAAAGACGATCCTCCGGCCAGCGCCCCTTCGCTGTGTGATATTCCTTCGTTGGAAAGAGCACGACCCGGGATGGTAAGTTTGGCATTTCCAAAATTCCCGCCCCAAGCCTTCTCCTATGTTAGGATTTCACAGTTTGCACCGCTACAGTGTCTTTCTAAGGTCGATGTCCTGCACCCAATAATTGACGAGGTAGGTCCCCGAGGCAGCCTCAAGGAGAGAGGCTCACCGAGACACCCAATCGACAACTGTCTCGTTTAGTGCTAGCCCTACTGACAACCAACCTGGTCGCGGTAAAGACCCATCTGATCGCGGTGATAACCAGGCTACATGGAGCTGACCACTGACCACGAGTGAAGGTTCTGGGAGCAGTGTTGGTCAACAGAGGAGTGACCAGTCTCACACTGAACCAGCCAGGGGCACCCAGGATGATGTTTTTCAAGCCTCTGAGCAAGGGGGAAGAGGTCGACAGCAGATCCAACTTCCCCGGAAGCGTCCAAACGTGCCCGTAGGACACTGACCTCCCCTCCACCTATTCTCAGCAGCTTCGCGAGGACATGTGTTTGTGCTCACCGCTCCGTCCATACGGTAAGCTCTCTAGTTAGGCTCAGACACTTCGTGTTCTTTCCTTGACTCCGCAATTTGCTGTTGCTGCAGGTCCTTGACCCCCTCAACAACATGGGCTGCAACTCCTCCGCTACCCCAGCTGGAAGCCTCAGCCCTCAAGATACCAGCGACTTCGCCACCAGGGTCGCCTGTCGTGGCCTCCACAGCTACCGAGCCATCCACACCATTTCTTGTGATGCATGCTCCTGCCTCTGACCCGCTCTCCCTGGTCGCCAGCCTCTCTGCCTCCATCAGGAAACTAATTGCAGATAAATAGGCGATAGACCGCAAATGTGCCAAGCTAGAGAAGCTGGTTGCCGATGAGAATGAGGCGAGGTGTGCGCTTCAGCAGGAGAAGGCCACGCTCATCGCCTGAAGTACCAAGCAGATGGAGGATGAGCGGATGACCCGTAGTTTTCTAAGGGATGCCTTTCTGGCAATGCGGGGGTCCCTAAGGAGCATTGGTTTGGAAGCCACTGGGCCAAAGGAAGAAACTGTGCAGGGCTGGGCCAACATCATCGGCGTCTTGGAAAAAGAAGTTCACCCAGCTTCCAGACATCCAGGCGATGAGGACCGCATAGGAAGTGACAAAGGTGGCGAAAGTCTCGACGAAGTTTGTTCTCCAGTACTACTGCTGTCGCGACCCCAACTTTAACCTCGAGGTTGTTAGGGAGGAGGTTGTGACCGTTGATTCTGAAGCCGAGGCAAAGCTGCAGGCAGAGTGCCAAGGGCTGGTGGAGTATGTAGGGTCTCTCTTCGGGGTGGTGACCACCGAAGAGTAAATGTCGTCCTGTAACTTAGGCTTGTATCATATTTGAATGAAGTTTTTCATTTTTTTTTATGGGCTTGTGTCACTGTTGTGGTCTTAGAGCTCTTGCGTTGACTGGCCCTCCTCGTTGCTCTGTGCCCTCGGCCACCTCCATCGACGAATCCATTGACCAGCACAGTTAAGAAGTGGTGGTTGTGTGTGAACTTATGTTCGCGATCGAGCAAGAGACCATGCAGGGCGATCTTCGAGGTGCGTCGGGTTTGCCATAGACTAAGCCACATGTAGTCTTAGGCTAGCCAAGTAAGACTCGACCAGCTGACTCCTGCGTGTTTTACGACCTGTTTCTTCGATCAGCTTGCCGAGAGGAGCTGCTGGCGGCGCAAAGGGATCTGGAGCAGATGACGAGAGAAAAGGACTAGCGGCGGGCGCATTGCTACGATTGCCTTAATCAGAATTTTTCTCCCTTTGACTCGTTGCTTCGGTCCATCGGCGTTCAAGTTCATCCAACTCCGGGAGCACCGTGACTAGTCATATTGACTGGCTCTTGGCGGCCTTCGAGGAGGCAAGTGAACTCGAGCAGAGGCTTTGCGAGACGTTGGCGACCACCTTTTTGAGGTCGGAGTCTATGACGCGTGCCTTGCTCTTGCCTACGTCATCGATCATTTCCCCATCCTCGACATCACTCCGGTAGTCTACGAGGGCTTTGCCGGTGCCTAGAAGACCACGATGGAGCTTCACGACCTTGCCAACTCATTTCTATTCGTAGCTCTCTCTCTTCTTTGGACCGTCCGATTCGAACCACTGAGAAGCGTGTTCAGATCCTGGGGACACTGAATAGATTGTTAGAACCAGCCCTCGAATGTTACCCAGGTGATCATTTTGTAACCTAAGGACTTGCTCATAAATAGATTTTCGTGCGCTCATGTGGTGAGTAGGCTCTGATTGTTCGTTACTCCTAGAGGGGCCCTAGGTTTTCCGTACTGCTTGCTAGTTAGGTTTGTGGTGCCTATGACAGCTTTTAGCATGATAAGTCCTTCGGTAGCGACCAACGCTCGACCTGAATTGGGACTTGCGACCTCTTGGCCATTTTTCTTTAGTTGCCCACATCCCTGACATTGCGCAAGCAGCAATTTTCTTTCCCCCCCAAAGTGACTTGGTACTCACAATATGCACGAACATGCAAAATAATCTTGGAGCCTACTTTATTATGGCTTTTCCTTAGGACGAGGTTGCCTACAACTAGGGCTCGCTCCCGCACCCTGTGGTCGTGGTAACGCCTGAGTCTTTGTTGGTATCGGGCTACTCAAATTATGTCATCCTCCCATCGAGCCACCTGGTCTTGTCCGAGTAGCTGGTTACGTTAGGAGACTGGAGGGCAATCTCAGAGGGGAGCATTGCTTCAACGCCAAAAACCAAGAAGAATGGAGTTTTAGTCGTGGCTCTACTGGGGGTCGTTCGCAACGACCAGAGTTGTGGGGAGTTCGTCCACCCAATGTCTCGAATAGCTCTGAAGCCGATCGAAGACTCGGGTTTTGACCCCTTACAATATCATTCCATTTGCCCTTTTGATCTGACCATTGCTTTGGGGGTGTGCCACCGACGCGTAGCATACTTTGATTTCGATCTCTTAGAAGTACTCTTTAAATGAGCTACTGACAAACTGAGTCTCGTTGTCCGTAATTATGCAGTTTGGAATGCCAAACCGCACTACTAGCCCTCGTATGAACTTAATCGTTGCCGTAACGGTGATCTTCCTAACCGGCTCGTTTCGAATCCACTTAGTGAATTTGTGGATTGCAACGAACAGAAATTCAAAACCACCAGGGGCCTTAGGTAATGGTCCCACAATATCAAGCCCCTAAACAGCGAAAGGCTAAGAGAGTGGTATGGTTTATAGTGCTTAGGTTGGTAGGTTGGTCTGTCGACCATGGCACTGACATGACTTGCACCATTTCACCAGCTCACAAGCATCCTAAAGGGCCGTGGACCAATAAAATCTTTGCCGAAACGCTTTTCCAACCATAGTGCGATATGAAGCATGGCTACCACATATGCCTCCATAGATATCAGAGAGCAGGGTGCTCCCCTCTTCCTGAGTGATTTATTTCTGTAAAAGGTCATTGGTCCCCCTGCTATAGAGGCATCCCTCTACCAAGAAGTATCTGTGGGCTTGCCACGTGAACTTTTCTGCTAACGCATCATCGTCAGGGATCGCTCGATTCTGAAGTATGCCAAGATCTAATCCATCCAAGTTGTACCCTAATCAAGCTAGCAACCACATTCTAGCCACGCGAAGATTGCACCAAAGGAGGTGTTGCCTCCAAAGGTGTTACCTCAAGTGCTCCGTTTTCGAGCGGAGCATCCCCTTCACCTTGGCCCGAGATCGCAGTAGATGGTCGTGTGAGTCTTTCTTTAAAGACTTCTACCGAGACAGGTGCGTGAGAAGAAGCTAGACGGGCTAGCTCATCGGTATGGAAGTTGTCCCTGTGCAAAACATGCTTAATCTCGAAACTGATAAAACGTCGGTCTAGCTTTCTCACTTCAGCGAGGTACACCACCATTGTCTGGTCCGAGAACTGAAACTCCTTTTTCACTTGGTTTACAACCAGCTGCGAGTCCCCTTTCGCTAGAAGGCATTTTATACCGAGTGCAGAGGATGCTCTCATTCCGAATAAGATGCCCTCAATTCTACAATATTGTTAGTGGCAGGAAAACATAATTGAACTACGTACCTGAGAGTGCCACCAGTCGATGAGGTCAAGACCATTCCAGCCCCCGCTCGCTTCATCATGAACGACCTATCGAAGTGCATGGTCTAGTGCTCTTCCGCCTCTAGCTATTGTTCCTACTTAGGCTCTAAGGATGATCACTAGACCACAAAATCGACCAACACCTAGGACTTGATAGCTGTCTAGGGGACGAACAGAATATCAAACTCCCCGAGCTCCACTGCCCACTTCGTTGTTCTCCCTGCTGCATCAGGAGCGAGGAGACTACCTTGATTTTGTGGGCCTGAAAGTAGTGCCTAAGCTTACGAGAGGTCATCAGCGTGGCATACAACAACTTCTATGCCTGTAGGTACTGAGCCTTCGCACCATGTAGGAGTTCGCTGATGTAGTAGACTGGACGCTGAAGACCTTCACGCTCGATGATCAGGACTGTGCTCGCGACCTACGGGGTAGCTGCAACATAGAGTAAGAGCTCATCATCTGGTCGAGGAGCGGTTAGTAGGAGGGGAAGAGAGATACATTTTGAGATCTCAAAAAGCCGCCTTCGTTTCTAGCGTCCACACGAACCGTTCGTTTTTTTCAATAGCTTGAAAAGTGGAAGGCCCTTTTCTCCCATCCTCGAGATGAACTTTCTCAGTGCTACCATACATCCCGTTAGCTTTTGGACTTCCTTCAACCTGGTTGGGGACCTCATCTGGTCAATGGCTTTGATCTTTTCAGGGTTTGCTTCTATCCCCCAGCTGGACACGAGGAAACCGAGTAACTTCCATGACGGGACTCCAAATGTGCATTTCTCTGGGTTCAGCTTCATGCGGCACTTTCAGAGGTTGTCGAACATCTCTTGGTGGTTCGCGATCATGGTGTCCTTGGTCCTACTTTTTACGACTATGTCATCAACATAGGCCTTGACATTTGTACCGAGTTGTGGTCAAAGGATGAGCTGAATGGAGCGGTGGTAAGTAGCACCAATGCTTTTTAAGCCAAAAAGGCATCTTTAGATAGCAAAAGACCCCGAAGGGCGTTGCAAAAGTGGTTTTCTCCTCATCTCCCCCATACATGCTAATCAGATGGAACCCTGAACGGGGCTCTAAGAAGCATAGCAAATCGTTGTCGGTAGTCGAGTCAACAAGTGGTTGATCCGGGGTAGAGGGAAGAGATCCTTTTGGCACACCTTGTTAAAGTCGGTGAAGTTGACGCACATCCTCCACTTACCATGACGGAGTTAGCCAGCCACTTTGGGTACCACACCTCTCGGATGAAGCCTGCTTCCAGGAGCTGGTCGATCTCCTCATGAAGTGCTTCCTTTCGGCCAGGTGCGAACCAACATGCCATTTGCTTTACAGGTCGCACGTCGGGTCGCACTGACAACTTGTGCTCGATCACCTCCCTAGGGACCCATGCATATCAAATGAACTCTAAGAAAAGACGTCCATGTTTGCCTAGAGGAAAGTGATGAGTGCGAGTTCTGATTTTGGGTCCAGGCCGGCCCCGATCTAAACCGTTCTGGACAGGTCGACGGTCGTTAGGATTGGCGATGACATAGTCAAGCTCACTCCTGGCTCATCACAGTAGCGCACTATGTCGAGGCTTCTCTTATTGCTGTGCAGGGCCATCTTTTGGTAAATGGTGATGGCTCCCTTGGGACCAGGGATCTTGATTGCCTAGTTAGTATAGTGCACGACGGCTATGAACTGGTCCATCGCTGGTCGCCCTGGGATCACATTCTATGCGGTCCCCAAGTCCGCTATGTCGAACAGGACCCTCTCGGTCCTGAAGTTGTTCAATTATGATGCCTCGCACGACCTTGCATTCGGTTAGGTCGTATGCGTCAGTATGGTGGATCAGGCAGTAGCCTCTGCCGTTCTTCCTGTCCTTCTTCTCTAAGCATTGGCACTATTGGCCGGCCTACTCGACCGCCATGACGTCGGGTTGTTCGGCCTTGTACTTGTTCTTCTTTTTCTCCTTTCGACCAACCCCTTTGGAAGAGACATGCTGGTTGGAGGTCAGTTGTTGCCTCGTGCCGATCTGGCGCTCTCGGGTAAACATGGCCAAATGGGCCGTTCGTGCCGGCCCGGCACGGGCCCGACTCGGCACGGCCCGGCTACGGCACGGCCCAAACGGCCCATCTACAGTAACGGGCCGTGCCGTGCCGGCCCGCGTGCCTTCCCCTCGGCCCACGGCACGGCCCGTCGGTGACCGGGCCGTGCCGTGCCGGCCCGGGCACGATTTCGGCCCGACGGCCCGACGGGCCGAAATAGATAAAAAATATTAAAAAAATAAAAAAATACATAAAAAATATATAAAAATAGATAAAAATATAAAAAATAGATAAAAATATTTAAAAATAGATAAAAAAATATTTAAAAATAGCTAAAAAATTAAAAATATAAATAAAAAAATAGAAAATAGTGCTGGGCCGGACCGTGCCGGCCCGGGCTGGGCCGTGCCCGTGCCGGCCCGACTTGACCGGGCCGTGCCGTGCCGGCCCGTCGTGCCGCGCGCTCGGCCCAGGCACGGCCCGTGGCGTCGTGCCGTGCCGGCCCGGCCCGTCAGTAATCGGGCCGTGCCGTGCCTGGGCCGTGCCTACAGTGCCGTGCCTCGGGCCGGCCCAGTAGGCACGGCCCATTTGGACATCTTTACTCTCGGGTCTCAGCGGCCTACGCGCACTTGTCCGCGAGCTCGAAGAGCTCAATGGGGCTTCAGACCTCTCTGGTGGCCAGCTTTTCGACCATCTTCTGGTCTCTGAGCCCCCTCCAGAACGTGATGACCACAGACTCGCCTGTGATCTTTGGAATGATATTCTGGCATTCGGTGAAATGCCATATGTAATCTCGTAGCAACTCGCTATGCCGCTACTTGACCTGGTACAGGTTATCCTCAACCCCTAGTCGAGCGTAGGTTCCTTGGAAGTTAGCGATGAACTAGTCAAGTCTTCCCATGAATAGACCGACCCGCGAGGGAGGTTCATGAGCCAGGACAGAGGCGAATAGGTTAGGGTGGTCGGGAAATAGTTCACCATGACCTTCCCGTTGCCACCCGTGGCTTGCACCATGGTGGTGTAGATCTACAAGAACTCCTTCGAGTTGGTCGAACCGTTGTACTTTTCGACTAAGACCGATCGGAACTTGTCCGGCCAGCGCACCTCCCATAGCCGAGAAGAGAAAGCATTGTACCCCGTCCCATGACAGGTAGCCACTCGCCGTTGGGCAGCTTTGCATGTCTAGGGAGAGAGCTGATAGTCTCGTGGCCCTGGCGATGGGATGGAGGAGTCTGATGTCTCCCTACGAGGGGAAGGCAAATGACAGGGCCGCTTGTCTTTTTCGTGCTCTCGTAGGGCACGGTCCTCCTGCTTTCAGGTGGCCCTCTAGCCCCGGATTACGTCGTGGAGGTCACGATGGTGAAGAGAACCGCGTAGGTCAGCGAGTGGACTATCTCGACATGGTGAGGGTCTCCACGTACTAGCTGTTACTGAGGGAGCACGAGTTCTCTCCTGCCGTGGGGTCCACTGCGAACCCTGTTGACCGTAACCTCGACCACTCCTTGTGATGGATGGGGCGACTACTGCCACAGTATGGTGTCGGGCGATCTCTACCAAGAGGGTGAGGTCATGCAGCCATGGCGCTACTGGTGAACTCTCCGGTACCGCCACATGTGGGTGGCTAAGAATCACTCGTGCAGTCTGTAGGTTTTGCGCGGGGGTCATGGCCTCGTAGTGGAGCCGCTAAACACGTATTAACGAGACATCACAAGGAGGGAGCCACCGGCGCTCGTGTTCTACGTACGGTGGTGTAGACTGGTTTCCCTCTTGGCCAATGGCCTGGGGCTCACCTCCAGTTCCCGAGGCACGAGTGTCTCTATTGCCCCCTGTTGCATGGTCTACCATGCAGACTTCACGTTCAGTATCTGAATCCTCGGACTCTGTCTCGGTGTCCCATGCTCAGAGCACACCTGGCTCGTCTGGGTTGAAACAGGACTCCACGGCCGTCATAGATCCGAACATGGGTAGCCCAACTATGGTCTCAATACACGAAGAAATGCGAAAAACACACCCCTACCTGGTGCTCCAACTGTCGAGGAATGATCCCTGACAATGAATCTGAGGTGTACTGGACGACGAACGCGTTGATCGACGTTTCTTTGTGGTGGGATCGGATGGACAAAAAAACGGGAATTTATTCAGGTTCAGGCCTCCCGTGGGATAATAGCCATACGTCTTATGTATTTTCTTATGAATTGGATGAACTTGTTATTGAATGTCCCCTTACAAGACGAGTCCTCCCCCTTTATATAACAAGGGAAATGAGTACATACAAACAGACTGTGCCAAACTCTATAGCAGATCTACTCCTGACGAAGCCAACTACTCCTAGCTCATCATGATGGGGGTAGGCATGCCCGATCTACCCTAGTCGTCCTACACGCTTTGTCCCATCCGCTGAATGCCATCACGCTCGCCTGCAAAGCCATCCCGTAGCATTAAATGCTACGGGACGGGTAGGGATGGCAACGGGGCCAATCCACACCGCGGAGTGTTTCCCCATCCCCGTCCCCATTTAGCTATCGGGGGGAAGTTTTTTCCCACCTCCATCCCTGCAGAGAATTTTGCGAGGATTAGGTCCCCAATGAGGATGTAAAATTAAATCATAGTTGATTATTTCTATATATTAATAATATGTCTGTAGTATAAATAAGTAATTTATTGATGTATACGAGGGTAATTAATACAATATGAGTTAAATATCATAGGTTAAAAAAATAAGAATAATTTATTATTTCCCCTACATAATATAATGTTTGTACAATTATATACTAAGAAAACTATGTATATGTGTGATATCGAGGATATATCGAGGAGCGAGGACGGGGAGCGCCTTCCCGTCCCCGTCCCCATATAGATCTCGAGGATCAAATTTTCCCATACCCATCCCCTAATAGGAGAATTCCCCACGGGTTACCGGGGAACGGAGCCCCATTGCCATCCCTAGGGACGGGTCACTGCAGCACCACGCTAGCCCATGACTTGGCTCGCCAAAAGGTAGTGCCGGGGGAAGCAAAAATACTTGAGTGGACGACATTAAATGTGATTCGACTGGTTAGATGAGTACCTGCCCTGCGTCCAGCATGGGCTGGTCGCAGGGTCTTCTCCATCGACCAAGGGGCTGGTTAACTGAGCTTCGCCCTGGTCATGAGGTAAAGCTGTGGTCTCGGGGATATCAAACACCGGTTGACATTTGGCAATATGGTGCCTGTCTGGTGGGGCACCCCTTGCCTATTACACCGACAAGAACCTACAGGCGTCCTTAAAGATTTTAGATCAACCACCAATAAGTCTACCTTTGTCATGTACCACACGCATCCCTGGCATGTACCACACCTAGGGATGGCAATTTCACTCATTTACCCGTAGGTAAATACCCTAATATGGACATGTTTGTTCCTTATTTGCTGCTTGCAGGAACATTCATGGGCGTAAATCGCTACCTGACGGGTATACGAGCATACTCGTGGCACCTGTTTACCCGTCTATACATATGACAGGTGGACCTAGTCCGGTATACCCACGCTTCTACTCCCAAGTTCACCAACTCCAACCCTAATCCACGCACCTCCCGCCGTCATTCACATTCACATTTCACACCAGGCCGATCCCCAATCCCCACTAGCCGAACTACCCAGCGGCTAGTTGCCCAACGGCCCGAGAGCCCCACCGCCCCTTTGCCGTCTGCTACCCAAGAGCTATGCCGCCCCTCCACCACCCTAGAGTGCGGGCAACCAATCCCGTACGTATCAGATACATCGCCTCACGCCCAAGCGTAGGTTCAGGCGAGGTGAGCAGCTCAGAGGTCGACAGGGTCGACAGCATGGCCAGTATGGCCGATCAAGGGGTTCAACGCCCACAAGATTTTGGCAGTGGTGCTGCGGCCAGCCTCCTTGACCTCCCCAGCAACCGCACCATCCATCGAAGCCGTTACGCGCCTCATGGCACCAGACGCCACCGACATTGTGTAGCCCCTCACAGTCGCCACCCTCGAGGCCAGCACAACACGAGCAAAGCTGGAGAGAGTGAGAGTCTGTCAGCCGCCCAAGAACCTTGCCGTCGTCCACCGCCCAAGAGAGGGTAAACGAGTATGACCGTGGGGGACGTGTTTGTTTATTCCCCACTCTCTTCGCCCGCAAACGTTCGCAGGTATGCCCGCGAGCATGCTAAAACTCACAAGTACATGTATGGAGGAGCACTACTTGTACCCTTCACATCCGATTGTCATCCCTAACCACACTTGGTATTTAGTTCACTACAAGTAAACTCAACTTCTAATTACTCTTT